>NC_054837.1:1307440-2578690 GCF_018345385.1 Vulpes lagopus | reverse complement strand
GGTCTCCCAAATAGGCAGAAGACATGGATAGACATTTTTCCAAAGAAGACATCCAGATGGCTAATAGACACACGAAAAGATACTCGACATCACTCGTCATCGGGAAATTACAAATCAAGACTACAATGAGATATCATTTCACATCAGTCAGGATGGCTAAAATCAACAACATAAGAATAACCAAGATGTGGAGAAAGGGGAACCCTCATACACTGTTGGTAGGAATGCAAACTGGTACAGTCACTGTGGAAAACAGTATGGAGGGTCCTCAAAAAATTAAAAGATAGATCTACCCTATGATCCAGCAATTGCACTACTTAGCATTAACCTAAGAAATAAAAACACTTATTCAAAGGATACATCTGAAGCTTATAGAAGCATTATCAACAATAGCCAAAGTATGGAAAGAGCCCAAGGATCCATTGATTAATGAACAGATAAAGAAGAAAGAAGATGTGGTATGTGTATATATATATAATAATATAATTAATATAATATAATATAATAATATAATATGTATATGTAATGCAATATTACTCGGCCTTCAAAAAGAATGAAATCTTGTCATTTGCAACAACATGGATGGACTAAAGTGTATCATGCTGAAAGAAATAATAGAGAGAGACAGATAAGACAAGAGAAAGACCAATACCATATGATTTCACTCATCTGTGGAAGAAACAAAACAGATGAACATGTGGGAAAAGAGAGAGGTAAACTATTAAGCAGATTCTTAACTATAGAGAACACGGGGCCGATCGGGGAGGGAGGAGGGATGGACTAAACGGGTGATGGGGGTTAAGGAGGGCACTTGTCATGATGAGCACTGGGCTATGCAACTGATGAATCGCTAAATCCTATATCTGAAACTAATATTGCATTGTATGTTAAGTAATTGGAATTTAAATAAAAATTTGGAAGAACAAAGATTTAAAATGGTTTGCTAATTATATTGAACTTTGTGAAATGAAAATGAATTTTTTTCTCATAATTGACGAAGACTGCTTATATATTACACCATACTAAAGATGAACGTATAAAAATTACTATAGGAATTGAAATTTGAGTTATTTGACAAAAAAAGAAAGAAAGAAAGAAGAAAGAAAGAAAGAAAGAAAGAAAGAAAGAAAGAAAGAAAGAAAGAAGAAAGAAAAGAAAGAAAGAAGAAAGAAAAGAAAAGAAAAAAAGAAAAGAAAAAAGAAAAGAAAAGAAAGAAAAGAAAAGAAAAGAAAGAAAAGAAAAGAAGAGGAAAAAAAAGAAAGAAAAGAAAAGAAAAGAAAAGAAAGAAAAGAAAAGAAAAGAAAAGAAAAGAAAAGAAAAGAAAAAAGAAAAAAGGTCTCTGGAATATCCACACCTTAATCACTCGTACCAGTGAATGTGTAACCTTACGTAGCAAAGCCACCTTGTTTTGCAGGTGTGATTAAGGTTAACAACTTTGAGATGGGAGACCATCCTGGATTATCTATGGGTGGAGGGTGGTGGCAACTAATCACATAAGTCTTTGAAAGTACCAAGTCTTTCTTGGCTGTCACCAGAGAGGGAGATGTTATTGCAGAAGAATAGCCAGGAAAATCCAACATTGCTGGCTTTGGAAATGGAGTAAGGGGCCCTGGAGCCAAGGAATGCAGGTGGCCTCTAGAAGCTGGAAGAGCCAGCCAAACAGATTCTCCTTTAGAGGCTCCAGAAAGGAACACGGACTTTATAACATCTTAATGTCAGTCCCTGAAATCTGTGTCAAACATGTGACTGACCGGACCCTCAAATATCACACTTGACTTATTGTGTGACACTAAATTTGTGGTAATTTACTATAGCAGCAATGGATGAGTAATATGGCTAGAGAATGTATTTTGTTAAGATTTTATTTATTTATTTATTTATTTATTTATTTATTTATTTATTTGAGAGCAAGAGAGAGCGGTGGGGGTGGTGGTAAGGGGAGAGAGACAGCACAGGCAAGGGCAGGGGTCAGGGATAGAGGGAGAAACAGAATTCCCCGCTGACCAGGGAGCCAGACATGGGGCTCGATCCCAGGACCCCAAGATCCTGACCTGAACCAAATGAAGATACTTAATCAACTGAGCCACCTCGGGCACCTCG
Source organism: Vulpes lagopus (assembly GCF_018345385.1). Lineage (NCBI taxonomy): Eukaryota > Metazoa > Chordata > Mammalia > Carnivora > Canidae > Vulpes > Vulpes lagopus. The sequence goes on along the minus strand of NC_054837.1, from coordinate 2,576,590 downwards.
AGAATATTTTTTAAAGAAATGACATAAACACACAATATGCCACAATCTGATAATAAAAAAATGACAAAAATTCAAATGGAACTTACAGTTGTTCTATGTTAAGTATTTGAGATATTTGAATTATTTTGTTGTAAAGATTCATTTATTTAATTTAGAGGTAGAGGTAGGGGAGATGGAGAGAGAGAAACCCAAGCAGATTCCACACTGAGTGCAGAACTTGACTCAGGGCTCGATCTCACAACCCTGAGATCATGACCTGATCATGACCTGAGCAAAACCAAGTCAGATGCCTAACCAATTGAGCCACCTGGGCACCCAAGAAATTTGAATTATTTTAAAATGCTATTGAGAATAATATGCTATCCACACAAAAAAATAAAAAATGAAGAAACCAATAGTTGTCCAGTCATCATTCACCTGAAAGCAACATTTTAAACATCTCATTGTATCCTCATTAAAAAATGACTTCAGGATGTGTCAGTCTGTGCAAATGACACCCAACACAGCCCAGCCTCATGAGAACTCAACTTATGTCTAACAGCAGATGCTCCTCAGAATGTGTGATGGCAATGGATGTGCAAACAAGAGAGCTTTGGCCTGAACTGGAGACTACCCCAAAGAGAATCAATCCTCATGGCAGCATTTTACACTTATGGACACAGCAGGAAATATACAGTGTAGGTGACAATGCATAGATATTTTCTTCCATTGATAGGAAGGTGGAAGACTAGTGTTAACAGTGATATTCAGGTTATCGATGTGGAAGTTAAAATTAAATAAAAGCACAGAAAGAAAAGTAGTTGTTTAATTTTGCAGTTCATGTTTCTTTTTTTAATTTTTAATTTTTAATTTTCTGTTAATTTTATTAATGCTGCAAATATTTTCTTTTATTTTAGCTTTTTAAAATGGAAATTCAATTAGCTAACATTAATACATCGTTAGTTTCAGATGTGGTTTTCAATAGTTCATCAGTTGCACATAACAATCAGTGCTCATCACGTTGTGTGTGCAGTTCATATTTCTTTGGGGATGTCTTCTTGGTGTAGCCTACCTCATCCCCAGAAGGGGGACCATGTGTGATTCCTGACAGAGGGACTCCTGCCAGGGAGTGCCAGTCCCAGATGGGGACACAGAGGGAGATATTCTGACCACTCCAAAGGTGCTGCCGGAAACCCTTCACAGAGGACAAGAATCATCTTCAGTGTTGACACCAAGAATCAGTTCAATGTCTTGGTCAGCACTCATATCAGCATGTCTCTTGCTCAGAAGAAAACAGAAGGAAATGGAAGACAAAATGGTGTGGTACCTGTGAGCTGCCTTAGACATGGACGCAAAGGGTCGGGGTCAAGATGATGGGAATAGGCCAAAGTTTAGATCGGAGGGAGAAAAATGAGGAATGCCCTCCAACAGAATCAGCAATCAAGACCCTCAGTATGGAAAAGGGACCTGAAATTAGGTGAGTGGAGAAGTCAAGGGACCTCCTTCTGTTCACAATGAGGCAGGGGACACTGACAGATTGTTGGATGGATGGTCAGAACTCAAGGGGAAGGCACATCAGGAACCAAGAGTACAAGAGAGTCTCTAAGGGAAGGACGAGAGGAACAGTGATGTGTGAGAAGATCCTTAACAAGCTCTGTTTTCCGTTTCTAACTGGTCTGAAGCTCTCCTTCCACAGTTCCTGGGGCTCCTCACACTAAGGCCAAACGGCACATAGTTCCAAACCTATAAAAAGTCAGTGAATTAAACAATAAAAAAGAGAGAGATTATAACAGAGAGAGACAGATATTAAGATAATATTAGGGTCTTTCAGTTGTTCAGCTTATCTATATTTTTAAGATTTAGTGCAATTTTTAGGGAACCCTGGGTGGCGCAGCGGTTTGGCGCCTGCCTTTGGCCCAGGGCGCGATCCTGGAGACCCTGGATCGAATCCCACGTCACCTCCCGGTGCATGGAGCCTGCTTCTCCCTCTGCCTGTGTCTCTGCCTCTCTCTCTCTCTCTCTCTCTCTCTGTGTGACTATCATAAATAAACAAAAATTTAAAAAAAATGATTTAGTGCAATTTTTAAAGATGAAAATGATGTTGAAAATGCCTGAAAATAAGTTGTTTTAAATGTTTTCACTTCACAAACACTTTTACATACACTAAATAAAATATATGATGGGATGGAACTGATCTAGTCACAAAATAATTACAGGACTTAATTACAGAATTTAGGTGGACGGCATGTAATATACCACGGATGGGATGTAACTACCTAGTTTATCTAAATTTAATGATTTTCCTGGTTGAGGATCCTTGGGCAAACTTCCTGCTTCTCCCTGTTCCCTTGTCCTCACCAAATACACAACAGTGTGTGAAATTATGAAATACAGAAAAAGCACGAGTGAGCAGCATAAGAGTGGGAAAGCATACAAGAACGGCAGGCCCCTGTTCCCGAAGACCCCTGAAATCCCAGCATATGTTTACTTTTTGTAAAAACCAACTTGTGTGCGTGCACCGTTTATTGTAGTTTCAGAGTCAGTAAAAATAACCTTGATCCTTAGTGTTAGGATTGCTTTAGCATAAAAATATTTTGCATCCAGTAAGGAAATACGATGGGCTAGAGAGTAACAGCTTTTCACATTTATATTATTTTAATATATATATTAGAATTAATATGAGAAAATCTCAAAAAATCAATAGTAACTTTAAAAAGTTTATACTGCCTAGGGCAAAGAATCCTTCCTAAATCTGGTATTTAGGGATGAAGGCCAGACACCACTAACAACTTTACTTCTGCGCTTCACACGTCTCCTTGGAAAGGCTACGATCATGCCATTTTGGTTTCTGAGAGAAGACTTGCAAAATGACTGGAATTTTCAAAACACAAATTTTAACTGGAAATATTTTATCTTTGGCAAAGAATATAACCGTGATAGAGCTAAAAAAAAAAAAAAAAAGACAGACAAGCACAGTTCTGGCCTAGGCGGGGCTCTCTGTGTACAACTTCACTCACAATAAGAGGAGAGGCCATGGATAAAATGATGCCATCTAGTCGGATTGGGAAGCCAGGTGTTTACATTCTCTTAAAAATCCAGCTTCCACGTTGAATTAAATGAAGGGATGACTTCTTTAGTGTGGTGTAACCGTTTATTTCTACCATTGTGGATTTCTATCCTGACAATGACAAAAACCCACATAAAAAACCCTAGGTAGAGATTTAAAAAGTCAATATGTTTGGGAAATAAAAGTGCATTCTGAAGCAATATAATCATACCCAGACTTTGAGATTTTGTACTAACTCCACAAGGCTTATGTGAGCAAAAACTGTTAGAACCCAGATGAACAATAATAATGTATTAGAAGCATGTGAATAATGTTGCCCTCAAAGGTACGATAAACAATTATTCTCTGTGAAACAAAACATTGACTGTGACAATTATTAAAACTCTTGCCACTGCACTCTCAGTATATTCAACATTATTAAAACATTTGGAAAATATAAATTGGCATTTCTGTTTTTGTTCATTTTTAAAAAATGAAAATTGTTGGTAATGTGTGACCTGAAGGCAGATATCCATTATCATAGTCAAACATCATAAAGTAAACTTCAAATGTTATGGATTCTACATAAATTACTCTGGAACAACAACAAAGAGGCTCATAAACTTGCACACAAGTAGAGAAATATTTCTTAAGGAAAAATTGTATGTTTAAGACATTCCACGCTAATGTCTCAGGAAAAGGCATTTTTAGCATACTGCTCCATTACCTATGCTTCATAAAGAATGCATTTATCTAATTTAATTTAGCTGAGAACAGATTCTCAGCAGTGCAATTTGTATTTTGAGAACATCACTTAAGAAACATAGCTTGCAATGTATGGCGGTTCCATGAAGGATAATCTGTAAACAAAATCTCCATCTATCAACAAAGGCCATTAAAGGCCATAAAATAACCCATCCTTGACTGATTAATGCTGCTACTAAAAGAAATTTCAGGCTATTAACATCCAGAAAATATACTGCAAGTGTGGTTGTGTTTATTGTATAAATCACATGGTTATACACGCGGGTATAAAGCAATGTGCTTTCTTAACCGCCACCCCCCCCCCCAATTATTTTAACATTTTTGTAAGGAAGACACTTTGAAGAATACTGAATATTTATAGAAAGTAAATAACTCTATTTGCTCCCTAGAAAAAATGTGTATAAAGACAAGAGCTATTTATAATTTATTAGATAGGTACATTTGGGTTGACACATCTTAGGGAGTTCTATTATGTTCATATACTTGTACCATTCAAGTAATTTCTTTAAAGGTTGTCTCAAAAAATTCATTTCCATTTGTATTTATAGGTAGTTCCATCAGTGATCCTGAGCTTGTGTCAGGGGTAAAATCACTGCAGAAATTATTAGTTATTGCCTATATGCTTATCCTATTAGTTTTCCCCATGTCCTTTGGGGCCACTCCTGCTCCTTCTAGGAAACATGTTCAAGCTTGGTCAGATCACAGCTCCAGAAGCTGACAGGGCTCTACGGGAAGATCCTGAGTCTCTCAAAGAATCTCTTCAGCAATGCTATGCATTTGCTCTTAACCCTTCAAAGCTTCTGGCTTTATGTTTGGCCTCTGATTTTAACTCTCACTCTCAAAGTTGTTTTCCAAACACTTGGAAACTCAAAAATATTTTTTTTTTTTTGTACTGAGTGTATAGTAAAAGGACTGTGTAAACATTTTACTGACATGAGTCCCTTCTATATGTATACTAATCCCATGACAAACGTGCATTGTAGCCATTTCACAATTAAAAACATAAATGTAAATTCAATAGGTGGGCAGCCCCGGTGGCTCAGCGGTTTAGCGCTGCCTTCAGTCCAGGGCGTGATCCTGGAGACCCAAGATCGAGTCCCACATCGGGCTCCCTGCATGGATCCTGTATCTCCCTCTGCCTGTGTCTCTGCCTCTCTCTCTCTCACTGTCTCTTATGAATAAATAAATAAAATCTTAAAAAAAAAATGTCCACAGGCTAACTAACTTTTGCAAGGTCACAAAGCTATTATCTTGCAGAGTATGATTCAAACACAGGTCTGTGTTGATTCAAGCAGATACTGTTAACTGTATAGTTGTCCTACCCTCAGTGTCAGCCCCTGTGGCTAAGAGCATTCCCAGGCTTTCCTTGCCCTCTCTTGGCAAAACATTCCCAGATAGCCTACTCAATCTATCCACTATTTTGTCCGCTGAGTAGGGTTATATTTTGCTCCATTGGGTCTTTTGGGATTTATTTTATTTTTTTAAGATTTGATTTATTTAGAGCATGAATGGGAGGAGTAGAGGGAAAAATCTCAAGCAGACTCCTCCCTGAGGACAGGGACATGAGGTTCCATCACATGACCCTGAGATCATGACCTGAGCCAAAACCAAGAGTGGGTCACTCAACTGACTAGCCACCCAGGTGCGCCTTCTGGGCTTCTTACAATAAGAAAGATGATGAGAAAAGGAGAGTGACAGGAGAATGAGGGGCCTTGGGCTTGGGGTCTGAGAGAAGCTTTCTGAAGGTGACCTGGAACAAAGAGAACCAGTGAATGACAATGAATTGGAAAGGCACATTCCTGGACAAGGTATGTAGTATTTGAGAAGTACAAGCAAAGGACATGACTTTTGTTTGTTTTCCTTTTCATTTTCTTTCATTTTGTTTCTAAATCCTGTCACTGATGTTTGTGGTCTTTAAATAGCAATGTTGCTCTAGGATGGAACAACACAGGTGCACGACTTCTGTAGATTTTTGTAAGTATAATTTTATCAAAATATCTAAATGGGATAAATAACCACAGATATAAGACATAGACAACCAATGTGAAGGACAGTGCACAAAAGCCAAAATGAAACGAACACAGTATCACATTGTTTCTTATGTTGAAGAGGTGAAAATTCGATTTGGAATATTTGTGATCCTTGTTTGTCATTTTCTGTGTTTTGTTTTGATTTCAAGTTTTTATTTAAATTCTAGTTACTTAACATAAACGGTAAAATTGGTTTCAGGAGCAGAATTCCGTGATTCATCATTTAGACACAACACCCAGTGCTCATTACAATAAGTGCTCTCCTTAATGCCCATATCCTATCCAGCCCGTCCCTACCCAGCTCCTTCCATCGACCCCAAGTTTGTTCTCTACCATTAACTGTCTCCTGGGGCGCTGAGGTGGTTCAGTCAGTTAACATCAGACTCTTGATTTCGGCTCAGGTCGTATTACAGTTGTGTGCATATGATTTTAACTATATATTAGTATAACAAGAAATGGCTCTTGAAATTCCTCAAATGTAACACTAAAAATCCTGAGCCATCACTAGCCCAGAAGGGCTGTGAGGTCAGAAGGGATTTTGAGTTTTACTACCTGTATGTAGATCATTCAAGGATTTCTCAACTTCCTGCTAGGAGCAAATCTATGCTACTTTGCTGGTTCTAAGAACTTTTTAAAATAGATGTAAAGAGTACGGGAAATGTTGAAAGTTTTCATTCATCTTTAAGGTGTTTGTATTAAGGCAATATTTATCTTCAAAGGAATTTAAACACCTTAAATTTTAAGGTTGGCAAAGTCAGAACTTTAATCTTTTGGAAGTTTTAAACCACTTAAATTTGACTAATTTTCTTAATTAAAAGAATCACAAAACAAAGATTTCATATGACAATTTTGCTTGCTCTATTGGACCCAAATACTAAAGCTTCAAAAAAAACAAGTACTGATAAGGTGCTCGGTCACTAACATGAATATCCTGTCAGGGTGCCCTTCTCATTCCTCAGCTTCTGCGCTCTCCTGACTTGTACACTGGTCCGCAGAAGCTGCCACCAGGAGGCCACGTCTCACGGCAGAGCACAGGGGCAGGGCCACGGTTTGGGATCAGAGTCCACCACTCCTCTCTGGGTGCTGACTGGTCCTACCCCTTCCTGAACCTGTGTCCCCTCCTCACTGAAGAAGAAGTCACCATGTTGAAGAGCTGTAGTGAGGACCAATGAGAAACTGTGCATACATGTCTTAGGCTAACGCCAAGCATATAATAGGTACTAGGCAAATGGCTAGTGGGCTACTGCCCACTTGAGCTTGGATATTAATGTATTTATTTGCTATTGGGTGCTGGGCATGCATTTCTCCGTTCACACAGTTTGCTAAGTATTCCTCATGCTTGGTCATGGTACAGATAAAAGCACACTGGAGGGTAGCTATCCCCCCTAAAAGAACAAGCACACTGAGTGATTAGATAATATGATTAGATGAAAATAAACACCCACTGAGTAAGCAGTAGAGTGATATGAACTGAGCACATTAAATGGAAAAGAGGAAGTGATGACTTTTTTGGGGGCCAGAACATAGCTGTTCTGTACATGCCACACATTCCATGTGGAAGTATGCTTGACAGATTCTTTTCACATGTGCTCCTTTAACTAAAGAGAAATACATGGAAATTATGGAACAGGACAAGAACCAGAAGAAGTAGAACATTTAAACGACAAGCTAACAGATTGGGAAATACGACCATGAAAATCATTTGAAAAAAATTGGATTTATGTCACATATAATATTGATAAAAAGTTTTAAACAACAATGTGATTAATCATTGAAACCCATATGTGCATCTATAGGATTTTTTTTTATTTTTATTCATTTATGATAGTCACAGAGAGAGAGAGAGAGAGAGAGAGGCAGAGGGAGAAGCAGGCTCCATGCACCGGGAGCCTGATGTGGGATTCGATCCCGGGTCTCCAGGATCGCGCCCTGGGCCAAAGGCAGGCGCTAAACCGCTGTGCCATCCAGGGATCCCCCCATATGCGCATCTATTCTAAGTCAGATACTAATAGTTAGCCCAGTGCATGGTCCACAGAGATGAATCTGGCATAATCTGCATCTGCATCAAAACAGCAAAGATCTTCATACGGCTAAGAGGGAAAACACATAAACCGAAACTTGCAAACTCAGATGCTGACAGGTAACAAAATGGGTGAAGTATTTCAGGTTTATAAAATAAACACATAAAATATTGTTACATTCATAAAAAAATGATCTCCTCCCATATCCTTGAAATTCACATTTTTCTGTCCAATTTTATGGTCTATGATTTTTTTATAGTAATGGGAGCACAGAAAGAGCTTCTCAAAAATAAAAAAATATATATTTCCAATGAGAAATGGTCATAGATATGTAGTCTCTGTGTCAGAGAAATTACAAGGAGTGGTACTGGTAGCAGTACTGGTAAACCACATATATCACTCTGTTTAAAGCAGAGTAATTTCTACTCAGAAATTATTGGCATATACTACTGCAGGCTCAGCATTATCAAATAATCTCATATATTTAAAGAGAGGAAATAAATCTAGTGTGTGTGTGTGTGTGTGTGTGCATGTGTGTGTGTATGCACGCACAAGGCTTTAACAGTTGGTTCAGTTTAGACATAAACACTGAGTAGGCAAAAAATTTAAAAACGTAGAATAAAAAATAATTCTAAAACTACATCTGTGGGTGGAATCAACTTTCAGCCTTCCAGTATTTGAACCTGAATTAAAAGAATCCTAATAGAAAAAAGAATTATGTGAGAGAGAGAGAGAGAGAGAGGAAAACAAAACAAAACAAAACAAAACAAAACAATGACAACCTCATTTTACTCATTTACTCATTTAAAAATGAGTAAAATCATGGAATCTCCTTGGGGAGGCCTTACAATTTAATATGTTTGGGATTATTTGAACAGATTTGTTCCAAGTAGGTCCTGATTTTTCAGAGTAGGTGAATGAATTTGCAATGTTGGAATCACCTGTATTTATTAAAATACATGTTCATGGGCACCATTGCAGATTTATAAAACAGTATTTTTGATTGGACACTGAAATCTGGATTTTTAAATAGGGAATTTAATTAATTTTAATACAAATTATGTGTTTGAATTATGTCACCGAATTCACATCTCTTCAAATGATGATGCATAGACAGGCCAGCAAGAACATTTGTTTACTTACAGGTCCCAATCCCCCTCCAGATGTACAAGAACCTGTAGGGACAAGACCCAAGGGATCTGTATTTGTAACAAGTTTAACTACACGATCTTAAGGTGTGTTTGGATGCATAAAGCCTATTTTCTATAGCATTAAAGCATTTATTCTCAATTTTAATGTGCCGTGGATGCCTATTTCAATTAACAAAATTCGTCATTTCAAAGTATATCTTTTATTTGTAAAATGGCACTTCTAGACCTATAATTTAAGTTCAGCATAAAAGAGAAAACCTAGTTGATTCTAATAAATCATTATTGCAAATTCAGTTTCATTGCAACTTTAAAAACAGGGGTATTTATTAAAGTCCATGAATGACTTGAGAGTATTAGCATAATTATTTCTAGTGTCATGGTAGCCACTGAACAACTTACAAATAAAATGTCAGATCCTCAAGATGACATATTTAGCAATTTCTTAATTACCTAACCTATATGTGACCTGCTTTTCAATAATAGTAAGTTTGTGTTTAAGAAACTATCTTACTCAGAAATAAATCATATTAATATAAACAGAACCTACACTTTACCCTTTACTATACATGTGGAAAATGACTACATCACAGGTCCATATAGCTAAAACTTTGTGACATGATACCTGGAATTCACCTAAGTGAGAAAATGAGAGATTATAAATCTATATAGTAATAAGCAATGAAGTATACAATGTAACTTATCATTATTATTCTTAATAAAGCAGAATCAAGATAAAAAGAAAATGAACTGAATAGCAAGGAGAATAATAACATTTTTCACAAAACTAGAAGAAATAATCCTAAAATCTGTATGGATACTCAAAAGACCAAAAAAGGGGGGTGGGAAGCAATCTTGAGAAAGATGAGCAAAACTGGACATATCACAATCCCAGACTTCAAGATACACTACAGAGCTGCAGTAATCAAAACCACATGGTGCTAGCACAAAAAATAGACACATAGATCAACCAAACAGAATAGAGAATCCAAAAATAATCTGTGATTATATGGTCAAATAATCTATAACAAAGGAATCCAGAATATACAGTGGAAAAAAGACCTACTGAATGGTAGAAGGTATTTGCAAATGATATATCCAATAGGGGTTAATATCTAAAATGTATAAGAAACTTACATAGCTCAACATCAAAAATACAAATAATCTAATTAAAAAATGGGCAGAGGATATTAAGAGATATTTTTCCCAAAAGACATGCAGATGGTCAACATACACATGAAAAGATGCTTAATATCACTCATCATCAGAGAAATCCAAATCAAAGCTTCAATGAGTCATACCTGTCAGAATGACTAACAATCAAAAACAACAACAAAACCGAAAACACACACAAAAGAAACACCAAACAAAAACAAAAAGAAAAACCAGTAAATAATGTGTTGGTGAGGATGTGGAGAGAAAGGTACCCTCATCCACTGTTAGTGGGAATGCAAACTGGTGCAGCCACTGTGGAAAAACAGTCTGGAGGTTCCTCAAAGAATTCAAAATAAAAAGATGGCATGGTCCAGTCATTCTACTACTGGCTCTTTACTCAAGCAAATACAAACACTAATTTGGAAAATGTACATGTACGCTGATTTTATTGCAGCCTTATTTACAATAAACAAGATATGGAAGCAACCCAAGTAAGTATCCCTTGGTAGATGGATGGATAAAGAAGATGTGGAATATAACTCTTTCATTAAAAAAAAAAAAGAGGGGATCCCTGGGTGGCGCAGCGGTTTGGTGCCTGCCTTTGGCCCAGAGCGCGATCCTGGAGACCCGGGATCGAATCCCACATCGGGCTCCCGGTGCATGGAGCCTGCTTCTCCCTCCGCCTGTGTCTCTGCCTCTCTCTCTCTCTCTCTCTCTCTCTGTGACTATCATAAATAAATAAAAGTTAAAAAAAAATGAAGTCTTGCTATTTGTGACAATATGGATGGCTCGAGAGGGTACTATGTTAAGTGAAATAAATAAAAGAAAGATAAATATCATACGATTTCGCTTGAATGTGGAATCTAAAAACTAAAACAAATGAACAAACAAAAAACAGAAACAAACTCATAAATACAACCTGTTGGTTGCCAGAAGGGGGTAGGTAGGGAATGAATGGAATAGATGAAGATGAATAATAGGTAGAAGGTTCTAGTTATACACTAAATAAGTGGGGCAGCCCTGGTGGCTCAGTGGTTTAGCGCCACTTTCAGCCCAGGGTCTGATCCTGGAGACCTGGGATCGAGTCCTGCGTCAGGCTCCCTGCATGGAGCCTGCTTCTCCCTCTGCCTGTGTCTCTGCCTCTCTCTCTCTCTCTCTCTCTCTCTCTGTGTGTGTCTCTCATGAATAAATAAATAAAGTCTATAAAAAAAAACTAAATAAGTCACGGGGATGAAAAGTACACTGTACGGAATATAGTCAATGATATTGTACTGATGCTGTACAGTGGCAGATGGTAGCTACACTTACCGTGTTGTAAACCTGAAACTAATATAACGCTGTATGGCACATGTACTTCAATAACAAAAACAATGAAAATAGGATAAAAATAAAGTAAAAATAGAATTTAAAGTATATCAAGAGAAGGAAGAGGATAAGGAGCTAGAAGAAAGGCTATAGGTCATCCGAACAGGCACCCGAAATGACAGTGTTCCTTTTGAGGTTTGGGTAGCACCAAACAGGTCAGAAGTTCATCTACAGTAGGAACGATTTCCCAGTATAAATATATTCTAAGTTCCTGTCATTTTCGCATTATATGAGAACAGGTAACATACATTTAGTATCTCTAGTTTTGCTGTAGGCTAATTATTTATATGCACATAATACATGGGTATTTGAGATTGAAATGCATTTATCAATCCAACCGCCTGAGCATCTGTTTGGCTGGGTCAGTGAACACACACATTCTTCCTAAAGTGATATTCAGGCTATAACAATAGCTCCATTGGGTTCAGCTCTTTCCTTGTTTGGTGCATTTCCTGTATGCCAATAGTCACAGCCGGCCAGCCTCACGCTAGGACATACACTGAGGGGCAGAGGCAGGGAAATATTTCAAGTGAACTCATTAATGACGAAGAAGGAAGAAAAGTTTATAAAGTTGTTTATTTTTCAATCAACCAAATGGCTGTGAGCCCCAAATAAGAATGCAAGCAGGGTACTTAACATGATATCTGGCATAGAGTAAGAGATCAGCAAATGCAGCACTATGAATGCAGTGATTCTAATTTATGGTGTGTCATTGTCTCTCCTGTACGTAAGCAAACATATGTGTTCTAATAGCAGGTATTACCCACTTGAGCATGTGTGTGGATGCACCCAGATATGGGCTGGGTGAAATCATGAGCTGCCACATGTGACCTATTTCTATATTTAGAATAAGTCGCTGTGTTGAAATGTTATGAAAGAATGTGCTTTAAAAAAAAAAAAGACCCAGCTCTTTGGTGTTGAAATAACTATACTATGCAGAATTATAAATGAGTGTATACACAGAGGTTGCTTTATATGGAGGTATCAGTAGCGTTATTCTATATGAAAAAAAAATCTGTAGATAAAAGGGAAAAGGATAAAACAAAACTCCATGGAAATATCAAAGTATCAAATGGAAATGTTCATTAAAAAGAAATATGTAATATGAAATTTTAATTTTTAAATCTCTCTTTTTTTGAGAGAGAGAGAGAGAGAGCTCACAAGCAGAGAGAGGGGAAGAGGGAGAGGGAAAGAGAATCTCAAGCAGGCTCTGCATTCAGCAGAAAACCTGACTAGGGGCTTGATCTCATGACTCTGAGATCACGACCTGAGCCAAAAATCAAGAGTCAGATGCTAACTTACTGAGCCACCAAAGTGCCCCTTTAATATGAAATTCATAAAATTGATCTTTTGGTTCATGATGTTAATTATTTCTAACTTTAATGAAATCTCGTTAAAGAAAGAAAAGAAAGCTAAGCATAAATCTTCAATTTTAATAGTTAAGAATCTAGAACATTTTCACATTTCATTTTATAGGTTTAATTCAGTTAAATCGTCTCTGGGAGAAAATTGACAAAGATACTAGGATTGGCCCTGCCTCCTCAAAATCTACCGCTTTAAAAAGACATAAAATAAGAATTCCTCACCTCTCTTGCATGGCAGATTGCTAATTAGTATCTATCAAAACCAAAACCTTAAAAAAATTTAAAAAAAGAACCAAAACCTTTTACATAATTTAAAGAAAGGAGGGGTGATATTCATTGATTGGGATAAGAGAGGAAATGGAAGACAAACAGGGGTGGGTTCCCAGTGGCGTTGAGAGAAGTCTTGAAGGTTGAGGAATTTAACACAATTATTGCACCTAGTAAAACTGATGAAATACACTTTGCCTCTTTGGTGTCCATCCCCATGGACTCTTGTAGCCCATGGCTCATGCTTCAGCAAGTCCGGGGAATGGGGAAAGCACAGGGGAAGGGATTCTGACCAGAGGTGTTGGCTCCCACCAAACAGTGACTTCAAAACGAGGATCCAGCAGGCAACCCTACCGTTACACCCCACTTTTAAGTAAATTATTACATTTAATTCTCTGGACTGTCACAATTTATGCTCTCCTTCTTGGAGCCCTTGCTGCATGGACCGAATTTACAATATCCCTCTAGTTCACACTGGTACTCCTCTCCAGGTCTGAATGTGAATCCTTCTAAGCCATGACAGGTCTTCTAAGAGCAGGTTTGCTGATGGTGTGATCTAGGACAGGATTAGGCAAATGACAACCCCCTGGACAAATCCAGTCCACTGCCTGATTTTTGCATGGCCAATAAAATAAAAATAGTTTTTACATTTTCACATAGTTGGGGGAAAAAATCAAAGCAAGACTAATATATCTTGGCAAGTGAAAATTACTTAAAATTCTAATTTCATGTCAGAAAGGGAGACAGAACATGAAGACTCCTAACTCTGGGAAATGAACTAGGGGTGGTGGAAGAGGAGGGGGGCGGGGGTGGGGGTGAATGGGTGACGGGCACTGAGGGGGGCACTTGACGGGATGAGCACTGGGTGTTGTTCTGTATGTTGGCAAATTGAACACCAATAAAAAATAAATTTATTATTAAAAAAAAGAAGAAAGAAAGAGAAGAAGAAAGAAAGAAAGAAAGAAAGAAAGAAAGAAAGAAAGAAAGAAAGAAAGAGAAAGATTAAAAAAAAATTCTAACTTCAATATTCATAGTCTTGTCCACTCCTTCATGCAGTGCTGATAGTTTTCATGCTACAAGGGGAGGGTGAGTCACTGCAGCAGAGACCATCTAGCTCGCAAATCCTAAGTGATTTACTCTGGTCTTTACAGAAAATGTTTGCTGACCTCTGCTCTAGGAAAATTATTTTTGATAACATAGATTTAAAAATATGGTGGAGGGAATCATACTGTAAACCTATGACATAATTATATTATTATTAATATTTGAGAGAGAGAGAGAGATTGGGGAGATTGGGGAAAGGGTCAGAGGGAGAAACAGAGTCCCAACCAGGCTCCACACTCAGCACAGACTCACAGAGCCTGACTGGGAGCTTGGGTCTCATGACCCTGAGATCATGAACTGAGCTAAAGTCAACAGTTAGACACTCAACTGACTGAGACACCCACGCACCCGTACGTTATAATTATAGAGCAATGGAAAAATCATGCAGAAAATTCTGATAAAATACCCATCTTATTACTTTTTAATCACAGGTCATATAGGAAAAATCTGATACAATGGATTTATTCTAGTAGGTGGATATAAGATGGTAAAATGATTCTGTTATTTCTAGTCTTATAAATGAAACTGAACCCAAACACAGTTTGGGGGGAAATGATCAGGTAAAACATGTAAAATGATCATGTAAAATATAGGTTGCATTTTATTTTATTTTATTTTATTATTTTTTTATTTTTTATTTTTTTTTATTTTTTGGTTGCATTTTAAAACTGATTCTTTTTTTACTCTTCTGTGAAGGTCAGAGATACTAAATACTCCAGATCACCTTCAGTAAGAAGACTGCATCAGCATATTTAAATCTTTGAATGCCATTACTTTCTGCTTTCTTGGGAAAGCTGAAAACCACATTTTATGGTAGATACCACTGGAAAATTGAGTAAAAAATGTGTCTTATTAATATATAGTTACAACAGTCATAACAGCACAGCATAGCTTTTAAAACCATAACATTATATTATCTGTATGTTTATATATTTCCTACATACGCTGTAGGATTACTTGTATTTTGAATAGAATTATGCCTTCAAGAGAAAGAGCAGTCTGTACTAATTCCATTGCCATACTAAGGGAAATATTATCCAAACGATGTTTCTATTATTCCCCTCTATTAAAAATCTATTCATTAAACAATCTGCCATGCTTTCCTTAAAAAAAAAAAAAGATCTAGTACTAATTTTATCTTAAAGAATAAAAATGTCAATCTCTGAATACTCAATAAAGAGAAAAATACATCCTTTCTTTAAAAAACATCAAAATAGCAGATTTAATTATGTCCCCAGAGGTTTACTGTGTATGTAAAGAAAACTATTATTTATTTTAAATGATATAGCTGAGTTCATTTTAAATAAACCCTGAGAACATAAATCTGATTCATTCATAAGAGCTGAATTTGAGTGTATTTATGTAACAAAAGCAACATTTATCTTAAAAGGGATTAATGCACTATTTCAAGTAAATGAACAAGTATTCGTTAGTGACCTTCCAAACATTGTGCTAGTAGTAATAATTACTATTAATAATAAAATGCATCCCTCAGTGTATATTGACTGGTTCAATTTACTAAATATGCTGATATTTACATACCTCTCCAAGATTATTTTGTAGGGAAAGTCTACTTTGCATGATAAAATCAAGATGATATGCAGGATAACTACATTTAGAAGGACTTCACAAAATATGAGATTTGTAGGGACCCATTTTTCTGAATTCTTTCATCCACCTAAAGCCAGACATTTTGTGCAGATCATCTCATCTTCTTTATCCAGACAATGGAAAATATCTGATATATTTTATTTCTTTTGCATGTGAACACTCAGTAACTATCCATTTTTTTATTTTTAATCTCTCTCTATATATATTTTTTCTTTTCAGTAGTGCAATATTTCTGCTTTCTCCCCATTCATCTTTTCCACCCAAATCCTAATCTGCTCTGAGCAATCTCAACCTTGCTTGGCTGGAAACACCCATCTGATAAGAAAGACAAAATAGTCAATCAATGATGAGCCCACATAAAATTTAATACAAACTAAAATGTAGGGGGGTGAAAAGAGAGGGGAAGGGACACGTGATGGGGGTGCAGCCATGGGGCAGGGAATTAGAGAAAGAGATAGGTTAGCAGAGTCCACTGCTGCCCGGGAGGGACAGGAGCTCCTGTCTTCATATTGCCTGAGGGCACCTACCCATCAAGGCCAATGCTGGCTGTTCCTGCTGGAGGGTGTATGTGGGGGGGAAGGGGAGGTCCCAGGCCACTACATGTCCCGTGTCCTCGGCTTTTCTGTCTCTGAAGGGAAGCCTGCAGCTCCAGGGGAATAGAGTGCCACTGAGAACTTACTGATGCCCAGGACTTGGAAAGATCAATGATCACTGACAACACTTTCATCTGTGTTTTCCATGTGTCCTGAGCAACAGAACCTACTGGGTAGGTTGGTATCACAGTGCTTCAAATCCTTCCATTACTCCAAATCCAACCGTCTACTGTCAGTGTGATCTGAGTCTCTGTGCTCTTCCCCTGTTACAGGCTCATGACTTGACCTCCTGGCTGTTTCCTCTACAGTATCTCTCTCCATCCCTGCCTCCACCAGGGCCTCCCACAACCTCATCCCCATGGTCTCCTTCGAAGCAGTTTCCTGACTCTCAGCCTCCCAAGACCTGATGAGACTTGCTTACCACCCTCAGATACATTTTCTTCAAACATCACACAGTTTTTCAGGTTAGTTCTTCTCCTGAATACCTCCTGGATTCCCATTAGCTCAGAATAAAGTCCAGTCTCATCAGTCTCATTATTCACAGTTGGGTTTGATTGATTGATTTTACATTCCCTGTCTGACTTTGCAGTAGTCTGTGCTACGTGGACCAGTTTCTACTTTGTGTTGACTTCTTTCCTATCATTGCTGATTGCAGCCCTACCCTTCAAAGTAAATGCCATACACCGGAGTAAAACACAAGTCCCAGGTTGTTCACCGGCCTTGCACTCTGTGGGGGTTTTGGTGGTAAAGCTCTGCACACATCCAGCCGTGCCCCATTTATACAAGTTATCTCATGTATAACTTTAGGGATATAGTTGTATTTGCATTTTTTTTACTCTATTTTACATTGTTTGGGAAAAGATACATTGAGCTTTTACTGATGTTTTAGCAGGAATAAAAACAACACTAAATAATCACAGGGAAAATTATGCCCCTTTAACTAAATCACGTATAATATATTTATAAATGTAGAAGAGAATCTTAAAAATAGGGAGTCTATTGCACACTAAAAAACCCTTATTTCCCAAGAAAAGTGGTATTTAGTAATTCATAATTAAAATGCTTAAACAAAATATAAATATTTTACTTTGCTAAACTTTACTTTGTAAAACTCAAATGGATTCCAAACTGTAATTGAATGGATGTAGTGAATAATATTTTTAGGTTGAAATAGAATTTTTAAATCATCTAGCCTTAAATTATATTTAATAGATGTGGTTAAAAAAAAAAACTGTAACCACAGAGAATCTTATTATGTGAACATGAGTCTACTATTTTTTGGTTTTTGTTTGTTTAGTGCCAATACTTATGGAACACATTTGCAAGCAACCAGAGAGAGATGCTTATTGTGGCTTGCAGTCGAATATTAAGGGCTTCAGAGTAAGATGTACCTTCCTTTGTATCTTGGCTGTCTCAAATGATAAGCCTGGATTACAGAGTGTCCATAAGCCTCGGGTGTTTACAAAATTTTAATCAGAATTATATATTCATGAATGTGAAGAGTCTAGTAAAAATTCTGGACAATAGTAATTTGTGATCATTCATAAGCCCTATTATCTTTGGATTTCTACCTACTACATTATATGACAGGATCCAAAAGATATATGTGTTTACCTGCTGAATGAATAAATTGGTGAATTAATTAATAATTAGTAGGATTCAAAGTATATATCTGGCTATTAAAGAATTAGTAAAATGTAAAGTTCATAAAGAGTCCATAATTCCTTAATGATTGTTATAACACTTTCAAAAATTGGCCTTATGAAGTGTTGTGGTGTAGACAATACTAATTTTATTCTCATTTACCATTGCCTTGCCTACATTTGAAATATTATGTAGGTATATTATACAAGGGTGTGTGTGTGTGTGTGTGTGTTTTCTTTCACAGACCTAGACTAGTTTAATATTTTTAATATTTATTAAATTTTACTTCTAAAAATTAATAATTATAACCTGAGTTTGAGTGGAAGATCTAAGTTGAATGGTGACCAAATAGGTGGGGCACATCTTAGCAGCTTTTAAATTAACTTTTGTAGAAAAACAATCAATTTGAAATTACAGATTAAAATTATTAGCTGCCATATGCATGCATCCTAGTTACCAAGTCATTTGGCTTTCCTTAATATAATTGAGAGATACATATTTTCACAGATTAATGGAATTTTGCCCTAATCTTTGAAGGGGGTTAACTGGAAAGCATAGATTAAAGAGTTTTACCTAGAAAGCAACACATTTTCCTAATATATGGAGAACTCTGACATTGGGTAGATTGTAGATAAAAATATATATATATATCCTCCTTTTTAACCTATGTGGTCTCTTTGTGACAACTTTTCACATTGAATATATGCCATTACATACACTACCTTTGATCAGAAACTCACAAACCAAACAGTTGGCAAATTTAAACAGTTCACTCTCTGCCTCCTATGAAGATGAAGAGCATGGGGTTCCTTTGCATGCATTTAGGGCCACCTTTCACCTTTTTCCAAGTAGCAATAGAGGCTCTTCCTGAGAGGATGTTAGGAGCTGATGGCCAGCATGTTGGAAGAAAGTGAAGAGAACATTCCACTGGCACAAACAGGATGGCACATGTTTTTGCCACCTCCACAGCATGTTGCTGGTTAAACATACTAATTTCTCCATTAGGGGCCCAATATTTCACAAAGATTCCTCCATTAGGGGCCCAATATTTCACAAAGATTCCTCAATTATGGCAAAGCGAGTAGTTTTATCATCAGTATTTTTTCATGGAAGTCAGCCTCTGTCTTTGAGTATTCTTTTCTTCTAATGCTGACCTTGGCCAGACAAAAAGATAAGGGATAAAGAGTTGGATGGAAATATAATAAATCCAGAATGTTATGAACATAAACTGTCATTTGTAGGGAAAAGAAACCATCAAGTCCTGGGAAAGAAATCAACCAATAGAAAAGGTTGACACAAAAGATATGTGCAGGGGAACTCCTTCATCTTTGGTTTTAGCCTTGTATTTCAGTGACACATTAGCAACACATTTTTATGAGAACATTCGCTGTGTCATTTTCTCACAGACATGCTTCAGGCAAACTAAAATCAACTTTGATTAATTATTATTGTTTGTTATCTGTACTCAATGTTTGCAATGTCATAAAGTGTGTCAAAAAAATAAAACTGGGGATTTGATATCTGTGCAGTTTTCTCTCAGAGGAATGAGTGAAAAGATAAACTCAGAGTTTAAATGATTTATTTTTCTTCTTGTTTATGTACTGGAAGAGGGATATTTTTAAACGGTGAAAAATAACATTGCTTCTTGACGCCTGGGTGGCTCAGTCGGTTGAGCATCTGACTCTTGATTTCAGCTCAGCTTATGATCTCAGGGTCATGGGATCGAGCCCCACACCGGGCTCAGTGCTCAGCTCGGAGTGTGCTGGAGATTATCACCCTCTCCCTCTGCCTCTGCCCCTCCCCTGATTGTATTCTCTCTCTCTCTCCCTGTCTTTCTCTCTCTCTGATAAATACATAAAATCTTACAAAGAAAAGAAAAAACAAAGTTTCTAGAGCATTGCTTCTGGTATCAAGGAAAATATTTAGGCATTGAGATATATTTAAACACACATATAGTCTTATCTCACCATTAACTCATTCAACACATCCTTAGTGGGATACTTGTGGATGTGCAATTGATCTAAACCATGGAATGAGACTCAGGCCGAGTTTTAGATAGAAGTGAAAATGGATTTAGTGGCCATGTTGTCAAGCCTGAATACTGAAAGCCTTGAGAAAAAGGATCAGTCTAAAAAATCACGTCCAGGAGGGCAGAATGGTAACAAGAACTGAATCCATGTTGAAGGGTTAGTTAGAGAGGACAGGTACAAATAATAAGCAATTTCACAATTCCAACCCTAGAGATATTAGCTCAAACAGATGGAAGACATCTTTTATGGAAGGCTAATAGCCAAGCCAACAGGCAAAATAAGTAGTCCTTTAAGCCACACTAGGTTACAGAGTAAACTTCCTACAACATACCCATCTATAAAGATAAATATGACCCAGTTCTTGGCTTAAAGGTTTGGATAGTCCATTTGGGAAAACAGATGAGTTATCTGGTATAATAAATGTTATGTTGCTTTCAAGGCAAAGTAGGCAGATGGAGCAGAGAGTCAATAATTCTGCAAGGAATGGAGACAAAGGAAAACTTCTAGGGAAAGACTTCGGGGCTGTTGTTTTGTTTTATTTTAAATGCTTTATATATTTATTTAAGAGAGAGTGAAAGAAAGAGCATGAATGAGGGGAAGGAAAGAGGGAGAAGCAGACTCCCCTCTGAGCAGGGAGCCCAGTGTGGGACTCAATCCCAGGTCCCTGGCACCATGACCTGAGCTGAAGGCAGATGTTTACCTGACTGAGCCAGCCAGTTGCCCCTTGAGATATTTTTTTACAGATGAACAAGATGCTGGACAAACTCTACGAAAGACATCGAGGCATCATATGTATGTTTTCTTTGAGTAATTCTTGATTGATATGTATGTGAATCAGGTTAACTTTGAGTAGGTGAGTTTGAACATGGAATACTTCATAGACCAGGCTCATAGATTTAACCATTTTTAAATTCCTTTTTTTAGTGTTTATTTTTCAGAAGGAGTACTCTAAGAAAACAGTAAAGTTTTATGAGGCAGTGAGACCATCTAGGAGACTGCTGTGCTTGTCACAATAACAGAACATGGAGTCTTAACCAAATAGCAAAGCCCGTAGGAAGGAACTGATGAAATAAATAGCTAACAAGTATAATCAACAGAACTACTATGTAGAATAGGAGGCAGGAGATCCAAGTTGCTTCTTGGCTTACACAATTAGAAAGGTGAATAAATAAAGGAATGTAGCGGGATGATGGCTATTATAATTTTAGAGACGGGATTGAATATCTATTGGACAATCAAATGGTCAAAACCAGGATGAAATAATCCTGCATTAAAAAAAGAAACAAAACTAATCCACTCAAATCATAAAGACTTTCAGTAGATTATTAATTTTGGTTGTATTCCTGAAATTTTCATTATATGCCTTCAATTTTTTATTAGATTCTATAATTTATTTTGACTTAAAGGGAACAATAACTATCACTAAAGTGAATGAATTCTATCATATTACCTGTTCTGGGAAAACAAGTAAAAATATAATGCACTATAATACTTTATTGATTATTTACATGTGCAATTAATCACAGAAATATTACATGGTCAATAGTTATTCAAACAACCTTCAGTAAAGCTGAATTTTAACATCCTAAAATAATTATAGAAGCACATCTATTAAATTCAAGCTATGAGGGGTATAGAATTATATCCATTTTTGATAGTGGTTTGCTACTAGCTGTCACAGAATCCTTATTGGTTTTCTCCCATCTATCACAGCATCATGTATGAACTGTGGATGACTAGAAATGACTATTTCTGATTTCAGTAAATGAGCCCTAGCCACACCAACCCTTAAAAGCAGGCCTTTAAGTCTGCATGCTAAAGTGATAAAGAGAAAGTAGCAAGTGGAAGTTCCTTTCAAGGATTCATATATATTTTCTTTTTTTTAAAAAATAGATTTTATTTATTTATTCATGAGAGACACAGAGAGAGAGGCAGAGACACAGGCAGAGGGAGAAGCAGTCTCCCTGTGGGAACCCTGATGCTGGACTCGATTCCAGGACCCCAGGATCATGCCCTGAGCCAAAGGCAGATGCTCGACCACTGAGCCACCCAGGTGCCCTATATTTTCATCTTACATACAGATAGATTCGTTCAACATGAATCCTCTGATCATTCATTTCTCCTCATGTATCCTAAAGAAGCCAGTTTAAAACAAAATCATTATTTTTGTTTTCTTCATCACTTATATTCTATCTAATTGGATGCGTGTCATTTTATTATTAATTTTGTTTAACATTACTGAGGGGAAATGTCAATCCATCTTTTTTTTTTTTTTTTCAGTGAGAAACAATGCCGTATTTTGGGCTCTTAAAACCAAGCATCTTGTCTCTAAAACACTAAACTGCATGGGTTGGCCCTCATGAGTTAAAATGTTAGCCACATTAAGAATCCATCTTCTTAATCAGGATGAAGATGAGATATTTTGTTTTCTAATAAAATTTCAGCTAATATTTGTGTGTGTTACATTTAAATACTTAAAAAACCTCATAGAAATAATTTAAAAGGATATAAAGGAAGAAATGCAGCAGCCCTACATTAAAGGGTTTGAAATATTTCAAGCATTAGCATCCTTATTCTTGAATCTTCCATTCCAAGGGAAAATATAAGCATTTGCACTATACCCAAGATTGGATCAAAAGAGTAGATATAAGCTTATTAATCACTTATCTGAAATTTCCATATAACAAAATATGCCATAGACTGTAAATTCAGACCTGGATTTTGCCTCAAGAGGATTGGGAGTGTATTTTTTCACGAATTTTTTTTAAGATTTTATTTATTTATTCCTGAGAGACACACAGAGAGAGAGGCAGAAACACAGGCAAAGGGAGAAGCAGGCTCCTTTCAAGGAGACTGATGTGGGACTCGATCCCGGGACCTTGGGATCACGCCCTGGGACAAAGGCAGATGCTCAACCACTGAGCTACCCAGGTGTCCCAGGAGTGTATGTTTCAAGGAAAAATATTTATATGTTTTTTTGGGAGCTGTACATATATTATAGGTCAAACTAGGATAGACACTGAACAGGCTACAGGAATATAAAAAGGAAGTAGGAAATGGAAAGTATATTCTCACTTGCTCAAGTGAAATTATAGCTGAGAATCTCTGGTTACCAGACTAATGCCTGAGCTTTGGTTCCAAATTGCTTTTGGTCTAACACCATGATGAGTATGGAGATTGTAGAAGGTCCAGGAAATGAGGTAAGTTCCTGTGGAAGGAGTTATGTTATATTTTGATTAAATGGAGCAACCTGAAGAAGGGAACAAGGAGGAACCTGAAGGTCAGAGAGCCACATAAGAAGTGGAAGAGTGTCCATTGAGTACTTTCTCCTGGATTTCTTGGTATTTAGGCATATTGTTTTGTGAGAGGCAAAGAATACTGCATTCTAGATAGAACTTGAACTCTTTTCCTTGTAAAATTTGGATTCTTTTCAGAAGTTGGTCTCATCATTCCTTAAGGAGATTTGCTTGATCCTGAAGCCTGGTGAATTTGTTCTATATAAAAAAAAAAAAATAGGGAGCAAGGAAGTGTTGCCCAAGAGCGAAGAAGTCTGGTTGTTGACCACACTGTTTGTCTAGCTCAGGGAGAGAAGGGAGGTAGTGTATCATGGGGTAGGGCACGTCTTCATCCAAGGAGGAGGCTGGAGAGAACTGAGAGCAACTTTCATGGAGAACACCTTGACCCTGTTAGAAGAGGACAGTCCAGCAAAAGGCAGAGCAAGGAGACCAACCAGCGCAAATTCTTCTTGTCCAGTCATATATGACCCATTGAGGGAAATGGGGCTCTCTGTGCATAGTTCCAGAAAATAAGGAGTATCTATAAACCAGTTGTCTCTAACCTGATGAATATACTCACTGTGCAGAGATCCCCCCACAACCAACATGCAGATCATTAAAACTGAGTCTTGGTCATAAAAGGAGTGTAGGCACGTAGAGAGATTTTATGAAAATCAATAAACAAGGCAGCCAGAACTGTCCACGAGTCCATGCATCCCCTGAAGTCCCAAGACGCCCACACTCAGCAACGATGCCTCTGCCTCGTCCTCTGGCCACTCCTCAGCTTCACAAATACAACCTCCAAGTTCAGTTTCCTTATGTCAGTGGCCAAAAGACCGAGCCTAATTCACAGGGCTCCTCATGCCTATATGCTTGCATTGTACGTGTGCATTATTCGTATCAAGGACAAAAGCAATATTGTAATTCAAGGGGATGAAACTTTTTATAAGTGAAATTAGGAGATCTTGACATCATTTTATATCCTTAAGAATGTTCTTTTGTGGGGAGGGGGGGCAAAAGGAGAGAGAGAATCTCAAACAGGCTCCACACCCAATGCGGAGCCCAACATGAGGCTTAATCTTACGACCCTGAGATCTTGACCCCAGCTAAAATCAAGTCAGATGCTTAACTTAACTGAGCCACCCCAGTGCCCCTCCTTAACAATGTTCTTTATATGATCTGTCAGTATCACAAATAAAAACATTAAAAAAAGATTAAAATTTCAAAATGTTCTTTCATTGGTGTCAACAGCAGTTCCATTTTGTTACAGATATGGAAAATGAAGAATATTTTACTTATTTATTTTTTGATGGTTATATAAGTCCCTGGAATTACTGCATTTTATCCAAAATTACACATTTTTATGTGGAAAATGCAGAGTTATTTATTTGTTCATCTGGGTGGCAGCTGTGATTTTGGTGTATGAATGAGGGCTCTGTAAATTTTCTTTAAAAATGATGAGAATTGGGGATCCCTGGGTGGCTCAGTGGGTTAGCGCCTGCCTTCAGCCCAGGGTGTGATCCTGAGATCCCGGGATTGAGTCTCACATTGGGCTCCTGCATGGAGCCTGCTTCTCCCTCTTCCTGTGTCTCTGCCTCTCTCTGTCTCTCATGAATAAATAAAAAATAAAATAATAAAAAAATAATAAAACATAAAAATAAATAAAAAGGATGAGAATAATGGAAAGCAAAATCAAATTCAGAAAAAGAGATGAAGAAAATTTATATATTTTCTTTTAACTTTGGTAATTAAAACAGTTAATTTGAAAGATGCCTATACATACATGCTGTCTCCCAACTGCTTCAGCTATGAGTACGCTAAACAAACATTTAAACCTCATGAAATTTAAAAGACACATGATTAAGCTTCTTTACATTCATGAAACTACAGTTTATTGTACTCTACAGTTTTAAAATAACATAAAATATCTGGCATTACTTCTTTGGATAACAAGCCCAAAATGGAGTTCTGATTTGAGTTTTGTTTTTTTAAGGTAGATTCCCTGGTAGCCTCTTTAGGCAGATAAAGATTTCCATTCATGTGCTAACCATCCAACTCATAATGCAAGGTGTTATCATTCACCAAAATTTTATGTTCATATTTTTTCCTTACTAAAAAATAACACATATATAAGTATGCCTAAGCAATTTGCTGTTTAGTATGGTTTCTTTTCAAAATGTATAAAAACAATCTCATTTTATAAATAAAAAATCATTCTGGGACTTGCTTTCCTGACTCATGGTCAGGAATAGCCCATATAAATACATGAATTTAAGAAACTCCTATTAAAATCCAGTTAAATAGTTGAAATTTGATTTAATAATTCAAGTAATAAAAAGATAGCTGCAGACAAAAAAAAATGGTTATAGAATCTGTATTTCATGGCTCCCCATCCGTCATTCAGTTGCCTGTGCCCCTCCATGTACTGAGAAATTTTCTAACCCTTTGCTTACCAAAACCAATTCTATGTGGTATTGGTTAGAGCTCCATTATGTAAGTGGAATAAATAATAATATAATTACTATTAATTTAATCACATATAGCACATTAAGCATTGTGCTGAGGGTGCTGCAAAAAATTAAACATCTAATAAAAAGTCATCAGTTAGGATAGGTAAAGATATGCTGTGGTAACAAACAAAAAGAAATAAAACAGGCTCAACACAACAAGACATATATATATATATATACTCTTGTTCATTCTCCACATCTGAATGGTTCTGCTATTGAAGCTGCTCTGAAAAGCAATTTGGCAGAAGGGAATAATGAGACAGTCTGCAGATGGAAGGAAATGTGGTGAACGATACACTGGCACTTGCAGTTTTTCTTTCAGAGGTGATTTTCATTAAATTCCCTTTTTATCACAAATATCATTTAGAGAAAACAAAAACAGAAGACCTGCAGAAGTGCAATCCTGTAATATGCCTGGATGGAGAACTAGAAGTATTCAGTATCAAGTCTAATAGCTGATCTCCCTCAAGAAAACATTCTGAGAGACTCATTATCAATATTTGTGAAAGAAGGTGAAGCTCAGAGAGATAAAGTACAATTAATCAATATAAAATCATTAATCCAGTAATTCTTGGAATGATATGAATCTATTTCCAAAGCCCTTTCCTCTATTGTCAACATTTTAATTGGATCTTAAATGTAGTTTATTAGCTTAAGCATAAATCAGTTTATTAATGCCCTATTTAATACCCTTTTTTAAATAAGTTTATTATAGCCTATCATCATTACATAATCATTACCAAGTGAATGGAGCTCTTCTTACAAAGTATGTATTCTAGAATGTAATGACCATTACCAAATTGCCCAACACAAGAACTCCAATAGTATGGACACCACACACCTGCACCTCTCTAGCGGCCCACGCCTCCACTCCACTCCAGGAGGGAATCTCTCTCCCAGCAGCCACACAAGGGCTAACCTTACAGGCAGACCTTGCTGAGGACAGCACTCTCAGGTTTCGGTGCACCATACAACTAAATTGCATTTAACCTGGATATATCACATTTTCCCTCTCATTGGAAATTTATAAACATCATGCATGATGTTGACAAACCATGGAACTATCTTAAACAAATATATTTTCAAGAAACCACACATCTTGGGACACCTAGGTGGCTCAGCAGTTGGGTGTCTGTCTGCCTTGGCTCAGGGCGTGACCCCGGGGTCCTGGGATCAAGTCCCACATCAGGCTTCCCGCAGGGAGTCTGCTTCTCTCCCTGCCTGTGTCTCTGCACCTCTATGTGTGTCTCTCATGAATAAATAAGTAAAAGCTTAAAAAAAATGGGAAAAAAAGCCACATGTCTTAAAAACACAGCATGCTTTAACACTTTAGGTTGAGTCTCTGAAATGTACACAACAGAAAGAAAGATGGGCAAAACTGACAGGAGAGTGCCAGGTCACAGCCTAGTGTCACTTTTCTTCTTTTTAAAATTAATACTTGGAATGATAGAAAAATCCAAAGACGCCCAAGTCTACACAATATAATATTTTGAAAGCCTTTAATTTGATAAGACACATAAGTCTGAAATTACTATAGCCCTATTGTTTCCTAATAATAGGAAACAGGGACAGGTATTTTGCTGGTTTACCCAAAATCATGTAAAGGAAAACTGTGACTATGTTGAGACATATGATGGTGAAATATATGTAGACAGGATTTCAGTAAACTGTGGTTCTTTTGAGTATATGGAAATCCTACAAATCTTCCCATCATAGCATATGCTACTTCCCTGTTCTTAGCTCTGTTTCTTCCTCCATCACTTATTTGTGCCTCTGCTTATCCTACTCCTATTCAAAGCTCAACTCAGAACTGTTCTTTAAGAACAAAAATAAATCAGTCAATCAATCAATTGATCAATAAAAAACATAACACACCTGACTCCATAATGATTTAGTTAGCGATTCTGTTTCCCATAATATGCTTTGGCAGCTTTGGCAGCTTGGCAGCTTTATGTGTTTTCTTTTCTGTCTGTGCCCCTACCAGTGCTGTAAAATCCTAAAGGGATGCGTTAATTTTCTATGGCTGTTGTAACAAATTGCCACAGACTACACAGCTCAGAACAGACAGTTCTGTAAGACATAAAACTCACTAGCCTAAAATCAAAGTGTGGGCAGGGCTGTGTTCTTTTCCTGGGGTCTACAGCAAAATATACTTGCTTGTCTTTCGAGCTTCTAGAAGCTGTCCACCTCCTCTTTCTCTATCCTTAACAGTAGTGACAGCCAGATAATTTCTTCTCAGAGCACATCACTCTCACTTCCACCCTCCCATGCAGAATTAAACTGTTTCAGTTTTCCACTTTTAAGTTCTATTGATTACATTGAGTCCCCTGCGTAATCCAGCATAATCCCTTTTTGCTAAAGTCAGATGAGTAACTTAATTTTACCTGAAATCTTAATTGGCCTTTGCCATTTTACTGCCCCCAATCCTGGACCTTTTTATTTTTATTTTTTTTCCCACCCTAAGCCCCAATCCAGGGCAGTTTTATTGGTGCCATTTGTAAAAGGCCTTTCCCATCAGCCCCAAGCCTTTGCCTTCCCTTTCTGATAAGGAAGTTGCTGATCCTGGCCCCATGGGTGACAACACACTTGGTCTGATACTGCTGCGATGCATGTGTGACACTCCAGGTGCGGATCCTTGTGCAAGTCTGCATCCAACCATGGGCAGCAGGAAAATGTGGAGAGCCAGGTCTGTGTATGGAAGCTGGGCAGAGCCCTGGTTGGCTGTAGAGATGTGTGGGCAAGGTGAGCAGGCCCCGTGTACACCCGAGCCCCAGTGCCCAGCGTAGCTGAGGTCCTATAATGTAAAATACTTATAGGTTCTGGGAATTAGAATGTGGAATCTTCGGGGAGCTATTACTCTGTTTACCCCTAGGGGAGATAATGATTATCTGGTGTGTGTCATGAGTTCAATACCTGTAGTATTGAAACAATCAAATTTCAGGATATATGTAGCTCATTTTATTCAGCACCCTGGACAGAAGCTTTTTGTTTGTTTTTTTGTGCCCTCCCCCCCATCTGCAGCAGGCAAGGACCTACTCCATGGGCAATATCCAGGTCAATTTTGCTAACTAGTTTATTACAAATATTTCCTACCAAAGAGTTATTTTCAATTCTTCTGTTCATGTAACAGATAAGGAAACTATATCCCAGATAGGGAAAGTGATATTTTTCAAGATCATTCAGCATAGGTCTTCTCAACTCTTAGCCTTGTCAATTCTGGATATCCCTTTGGCAAAACAGTCTTATAAAAGTGGTCTCCATTACTGATCATCTGCTTTCAAAGTCACTTGAGGGGATCACCTCAGCTCTGAGATTACCAGGAAGCACTGTGCCTCACCATTGTCTATGCTATGATTTCATCTCAGTGTTTCTAACTTTGCAACTCTTCAAGCATCACAATGATATTTTATGGAGATATTTGCAAATGACATACAGAACAAGGGCTAGTATCCAAAATCTATACAGAACTTATCAAACTCAGCAACAAAAAATCTAGTCAAGAAATGAGCAAAAGTGGGCAGCCCGGTGGCTCAGTGGTATGGTGCCGCCTTCAGTCCAGGCCCTGATCCTGGAGACCCGGAATCAAGTCCCACATGGGGCTCCCTGTATGAAGCCTGCTTTTCCGTCTGCCTGTGTCTCTGCCTCTCTCTCTCTCTCATAAATAAATAAAATCTTAAAAAAAAAAAAAAAAGAAATGAGCAAAAGACATGAACAGACATTTCTCCAAAGAAGACATCCATTGGCTTACGGACACATGAAAAAAATGTTTAACATCACTCATCATCAGGGAAATACAAATCAAGACCACAATAAGAGACCCCCTCACACCAGTCACAACGACTAAAATGAATAACTCAGGAAACAGATGTTGGCAAAGGTATGGAGAAAGGGGAGCCCTATTACACTGCTGGTGAGAATGTGAACTGGTATAGCCGCTCTGGAATAGTAGAGAGTTTCCTCAAAGAGTTAAAAATAGAGCTACCCTACAAACGAGCAATTGCACTTCTAGGTATTTACATCCAAAAGATACAAATACAGTGATTCAAAGGGGTACCTGTACTCAATGTTTATAGCAGTAACGTCCTCAATAGCCAAACTATGCAAAGAGTCTAGATGTCCATTGACTGATGAATGGTTAAAGAAGATGTGATATATTCAATGGAGTATGACTCAACCATCAGAAAGGATAACATCTTGCCATTCTCAACAACATGAATGGAACTAGATGGCATTATACTAAGCAAAATAAGTGAATAAGAGAAAGAGAATATACGATTTCACTCATATGTGGGATTTAAGAAACAGAACAGAGGATCATAGGGAAAGGGAGGGGGGAAATAAAATAAGGCAAAATCAGAGAGGGAGACAAACCCTAGGATACTCTTAACTATAGGAAACAAACTGAGGTCGCTTGAGGGGAGAGAGGTGGCGGGATGGGGTAACTGGGTGATGGACATTAAGGAGGGCATGTGATGTAATGAGCACTGGGTGTTATATGCAACTGATGAATCCCTAAATTCTACGCCTGAAACTAATTATACACTGTATGTTAACTGAATTGAATTTAAATTTTAAAAAGTGGTATTTTATTTACAGAAGTCCTTAATATCCTGATGTCACTCTAGTTCTTCACAGAAGTAGGGGGAATACTTCATTCCTCTACTGTGTGTTACATTTTATAACTTGAACAACACAATAGATCAACTTAAACTCTGGGAATATAGGGTCTCTCACACACACATAAAAATATTTTTAGTTTCTTATGACCATATGTTTTAGACATATGTTTATGAGACTGGGCTGGTGTACAAAATTCAGGGAGAAACTATGCATTTCACCTTTATATTTTGACTACCATCAAATGAGTTTGTTCAGAAAAGGAGGCTATGGTCTACCAAATAACTGACAGATTTATAAATAAGATTATTCTTTCAAAACTCAAATTTGGACTGTGGAGTAAGAAATCTTTCCCAGGAATCTCTGCACACTGTTAATATATCCAGAGCATAGATGGTTATCTTCACTAAAGGCATTTAGTAATAATTAAAATCCTAATGTTCTCAGGTAAAATTTTACCCAGACAGGAACAGTAGAGAAAACAGGGAAAATAAGATGACGAATGGGATTAGGATGGTGCTCAGCTTCGGTTCTTCATACTTGTATCCCCATAACAACACTTCTGCCCTTTAGCCCTCATGTCCCTTGAGGAGGACAAACACTGCTAGGGAGTATTACTTTTAATCTTTCCAAAGTAACAGTTGTATTTCATGTTTTCATATTGAATTACACGTGGGTGTGGAAATAATGCATGATCATTTTCCTTACACTTAATTTTTTAAAAACTGCATATATGCACATTTATTAATAAATTAAAAATCCTATTTTTGTTTTATATAATGCCACAAAATCTAAAATCATTTTTAATTTCTATAGTTTGTAATATGATTTATAGGAATTCAGACAAACATGATTTCAAAGAATGAGTCTATGAGGAAGAATACATATATTATTTGGACTTAGATTCCTAAAATCTTATTTGGTCAACAGTTTAAGAGTTAAAAGTTATTTATTGAAGCAAAATCTAAATTTGCTCATTTTATATTATTAAAAGGGACGTAAAAGGTCTAAAATCCCTAACTTTTTAGAGAAACATTCTGCATTCTAGGCTAGATTGACATTCTATTCTTTCTCCTTTATTTTTACTTTAATTATTTTAACAAATTAAACAAAACATCAATGTCTTTTTCTTTCTTGAGAAAAATTATGTTTCTTATTTTTGTAGTAATATCCAATATATAACTGTTATCTTAGCAATTACATGTTTTATTTTTTTTAAGATTTTATTTATTTATTCATGAGAGACACACACAGAGGGGGTGGGGGGAGCAGGGACACAGGCAGAGGGAGAAGCAGGCTCCATGCCGGGAGCCAAACACAGGAGTCGATCCTGGTCTCCAGGATCACGCCTTGGGCTGAAATCAGAGCTAAACCACTAAGCCACCCAGGCTGCCCAACATGTTTTAATATATAATTGTCATCTTATCAAATGTATGTTGGACATTCCAATAAAGAAAAGCAATTCATTAACTTGTATACCACATTAAGTAAAGGATCCAGAGAGTAATCAAAATTAAACATATTTTTCTTTCAACACAAAACAAAACCAGAATAATTGTAAATTCGATAATTTTCTACCACTTTGGTGATCTTTTAAGAAAAATCAGGGCAAAACATTCAAAATTAGTTACTGTTATTGTTGCAAAAATTCAACATCATTCTGAATTGACTACTTGCTCTTTCCAACTCAATTTGCCCTCAGTTAAACTCATAATATCCCTGCTAACCGTGGTCCTTTTAGTTTCTGTCTCAGTGAATAGCCCTGTTCTCAAGACTACTTATCCCAACTTTGCCTCCCTTTACTCCCCTCACTCCCTCCTGGTTTTTAATAAATCATACATCATATGTGTGTATATTTTAAATATAAAATATTTATTTTATTCTAATTACAAAAATATAAATAGACACACACAACTACCACTGTCTCTTGCTTAGACTATCCAAGGACCTGTATCTTGCCTGTGGGGTTAATATTCTCTACCAATCCTATGGGAATCCATTCTTCTCACTATATCTAGGGATCTGTATTAGAACAAATGGGATCACGTTGTCACACTGTTCCTTTCACTCCTGCTCCTGCTTTTACAACTCCAATGGTTTCACTTACTAGTAAAACTAAAATGATCACTGTTAACCACCAACAAACCCAGGTCCCTGCCTACCTCCTCAGCTTCATTAGATCTGATTTACACTGGCCTTCATTCAGACACTAAGTCATACCATGCTTACTTCTGATCATGGGGCCTCACATGTTATTCCCTCCTTCTGTAATGAACTTGTCCCAACACTTTCCACAGCACTTGGCATATAGTAG
Source organism: Vulpes lagopus (assembly GCF_018345385.1). Taxonomy (NCBI): domain Eukaryota; kingdom Metazoa; phylum Chordata; class Mammalia; order Carnivora; family Canidae; genus Vulpes; species Vulpes lagopus. The sequence goes on along the minus strand of NC_054837.1, from coordinate 2,543,752 downwards.
CAATCCTATAAAAGTGTGTTGGATAAATACATAATTAAATAAATGAATAGTGATGAAAGTGATTAGTAACTCAGATATATTACATAGGGACCTAGCAGATATTCAATGAGTTATAGAAATTATAGAAAAAAATATTCACTAGCAGACATACAGTGATTCATAGACAACTCATTTCTCTGACTAGAAGAATCATGATCATGTCCTAAACCAGGATAATCATAATGGCTCAGTTTACAGGTAGCAGTTCATTTCTCATGTTCTTAATTCCATATATATATTATATATATAATATATATTATATTATATATTATATATATTCTATATATATTTAATCCATTGAAACTAAACTATATTATATATATTCCATATATATATTTATATATATTTATATATTATATATATTCCATATATATATATATATATTTAATCCATTGAAACTAAACAGAAAGCTAAAAATGAATATCTGGCAATGCATAACCCAAATGTTTTTTCTATAAAAGTATCAGCCTTTACTAAAGTGACTTAGACCCAAGGTCATTCCTTGTAAACATCTCCTGTAACCTTCCAATGTGAAAGAGAAGAAGGAATGGTGATAAAGTTTGATAAACCTATTCTGACATACGGGTTTTCTTTTCATTTATTTTAAGAGCATCTCTTCAAATAACTTTTTATATCAAACCTGTACAAAATTATTTCCAAATCTCAAACCTGAAAGAATGTTCACAAAATACTTAAGAAATATATTTTGGAAGGGCCAGCAAAGATATTACCTTTTCTTCTAGTTTTATATAATGAAGTTCTACAATAGAATTGTAGAATTGATCAGCATAATTTGCTAATATATTCCAATCAAGGTGTTGCCAGACTTCTGCATTATGAGAAGAAAGTCTTATTTTGAGATTCTTTGAAGTTAGAATATAATTTTCCCTTTGTGCATACTTTTGAAATTCACTTGCTCCTATATATCTTTCATTAAAGAATTATTTATTTATTTATTTATTTATTATTTTAATTTATTTATTTATATCCCCCCCTCCCCCCCCGTTAGAGCAATATGTCTTTGTAGTCTGGTATAGATTCAAAAAAAAAAACCTCCATTTAAAATATGGGTATAGGAGTCTTCCTCCTGACTGGTCTTTTGTGTGTTCTCAGATCTGCCAAAGCAAGATGTCTTCAGGAAATGCCAGAAGTGAGTCCCTTTGTCTCCAGCTTCAAAGTCAATGCTGTTATGGCAAATGGTCAGTTTCTGACTACAAAGGAAAATATGCTGTGTTCTTTCACTCTCTTGACTTCATCTTTCTGTGACCCATAGAAATCAGTGTTTTCAGTGACAGAGCAGAAGGATTTAAGAAACTCAACCGTCCCGTCAGGTGGCTGGGTGGCTCAGTCAGTGAAGTGTCTACCTTCGGCTCAAGTCATGATCTCAAGGTCTTAGGATCGAGTCCCACATTGGGCTCCCTGCTTAGCAGGAAGTCTGTTTCTCCCTCAGTTTTTCCCTCTGCTCATGCTCTCTCTGTCTCTCTCTCTCAAAGAAATAAATAAAATCTCAAAAAAAAAAAAAAAAAGAAAAGAAACTCAACTGCCAATTGATTGATGTTTCTGTAGATTCCTATTTCTGTCACCTGGTATGGATCCACACACCCAAGAAACAAAGAAGACTGGGATCCATGAACACACCCTTCCTATCACACCCCAAGCATATTATCGCTCAGGATTATGGAGTCTTAAGGCTGATGAAGGTTCCTTGTGCATCTTTATCATTGAGAATAAAGGTATCTTTCAGCAGCTCTCTGAAAACCTCCCTGGTGGCCACTCTGTGGATGAGACTCAGACTCGTTCAGTTTCCTGATGAGCACGAGAAAGTGTGCCCAGTGGGCTACAAGCTTGGCTGTAATGCCTTCAAGCCTGCTGTCCAGAAGAGCAAAGGCTATTTCTCTAAGCAGAAGTGAGCAGCGGCCCATGTTAGGCCCGGACTGCAGTGGGGGCCCATGAAAAATCTCTTTTGTACTATTGTCATCTTCAAACACAATATTTCAGAGTCAGTGCAGATGTGGTGTGGGACAGGACAGGCCTTTCCTGCAGGGGCCAAGGAAACCAGCTTTTCTTCCTCTGGAGAGAACTGCCTGAGTTGTGCTAAGGGGCAGGCCAACTGATGTGCCCAGTAGTGGAGCATCACTGCTCATCTTTGTTTCTATTAAACTTGAGTGAAGGGAAAAATTTAAAGAAAAAAAATATGGGGACACCTGGGTGGCCCAGCAGTTGAGCATCTGCCTTTAGCTCAGAGTGTGATCCTGGAGTCTCAGGATGGAGTCCCACATCGGAGTCCTTGCAAGGAGCCTGCCTCTCCCTCTGCCTGTGTCTCTGCCTCTCTCTTTCTCTCTCTGTGTCTCTCATGAATAAATAAATATTTTAAAAATAAGAAATAAAATATGATATATGAATCACATAGGCATAAAATTCTGAATGAGATTCAGTTATTTCCAAAGCCTATTGAATATGATTTTCATAGTCTAAGTTATTGATTTTTTTGAAAATATATTATTATTTACCAAAACATGTCAGAAATCTTAAATTGCAATATTGCATATCACACTGTATTTTGCAAGGTCAACCAGAAGTACTAGTACTCGACATTTCCCTGTCTTGGGGGATGTTCTTGAATGTCTTCTGTTTTTGAAGTGCTTTTGCATAAGTTTCTAGTTATTACTTTTTTTGAAAATTTATTTATTTGAGAAACACACAGAGAGAGAAAGGATGCAGGGAGAGGCAGAGGGAGAGAATCTTCAAGAAGACTTTCTGTGGAGCCTGACACAGGGCTCGATCCCATGACCCTAAGATCACAAAACTAAGAGTTGGACATTAAACCCACTGAAACACCCAGGTGCACCAGTCTCTGGTTATTCTTATTAGCAATTCCATCATTAGCCAGTTGTTACTTCAAGTAATCTCCAGTGATGGGAGAGCGGTAATAGAAAACGCAGAATTAAAGAGTTTCTTTGCAAGGCTGTTTGTAGGATGTCTCTTAATATCAGCATGAGCACCACATTTGGAAAACTCATGAAGACTTCATTAAATAGAAGCTGATTTTTATATGGCCTGATACATAAGTCAGTCTCTCTGTGTATTTTTTTATGTCAGGGAATGAAGGAGTTAATATTATACAACAAACAGAAGTACATGATAATTTTCTTCAAACATGCTTGTGGAGATCTGTTCCCAAAATGCACATTTAAACTGGCTGAGAAAAGGGACTTCTGCTGTTGGGGTTGGTGGAAACGAATGTGGACTGCCTGTGCTGGCTCCGGTCCAGTGTCAGCAGTTCCCCAGACAGTCATGCTGCTAGTGGTTATTGTGTTTTTTTTTTTAATCCTGAGAATATATCTCACTTTACATATTTAAATAAACTCCCATGGAATTGATAATTTATCTAATGCTATTTGGCAAAGGTCCTAGTTTGAATTTAAATCTTGCAAATTTAGAGATTAAATTGAAAATGTTTTCAAACTTCATTATCATTGGTAATGAAATCGGATGGCATCTCCTCTAAAGTGCTCATCTGATAATAGAAAGAAACTTTAGAAGTATTGCAGTGTGTGTGTGTGTGTATGTGTGTGTGTGCGCACACTCTGGGAATTTATTTTTTCTTTTTCTCTAAAATGCTATCCTAATTCCTTTCTGCAATAATGAGATGGAAAGTCCAGTTAAGATTACCTTCTTAATATAGACCAAACTGTTAGAAATATGAAGTGACTGAAACCAAGAAAGTGCTTGTTGTACTTTCTAGAATTTAAATTATTTAAAAGGAGGGAAAAAGATAACAAGAGTAGAATGAGTGCTAGAGAGAGAGAAAGAGAATGAGAGAAAGATGGCACAGAAGCAGGAAAACAGAACAAATAGGAATGGAAGAAAGGGTTGGGGAAACTAGGGGAAAAATGTAAAGAGGAAAGTGATTAGAGAACCACCTCACATCTCACATGAGTGAAGAAAGAGTAGTAAGAAGGAACAAAAGGAAGTTCCCAAATATACAAAGGGACTAATCAAAATTGACACAGTTGAAGGAGGTAAAGAAAATAAGACAAATATGGAGAAGGTACAGATAACCAAATATGTACTGAGTTTCCCTACTATACCAGGGGCCATAATAAGTCTAGCTGAGAAATTCACAGGCTGAATAAGCAAAAAAAAAAAAAAAATCCCACAGAGAAGTATAGTACCCAGAAAGAAGTATGGAGAAGGCATATGGTCGTTCTAAGGAAGGTGAGGTCCATTGAAGATGGAGTAGGTGATTGCATGTGTGTGTGTAAATGTTTACAGGCAAAGGGAATCTAAATAAATACTGAATAATGATGAGAGTAAGTCTACCTTACTTTAACTTGAAAATGGTAATAATTGGGCAACCCGGGTGGCTCAGCGGTTTAGCGCCATCTTCAGCCCAGGGGGTGATCTTGGAGACCCCTTATAGAGTCCCATGTCAGGCTCCCTGCATGGGGCCTGCTTCTCCCTCTACCTGTGTCTCTGCCTCTGTGTGTGTGTGTGTGTGTCTCTCATGAATAAATAAATAAAATATTTTAAAAAAAGAAAATGGTAATAATTATTATAACATACCAAAGCCCTTATATTCATCACTGCCCATATGCTGGGACGCATATAAGCAGTTCATATGCATAACTTCAGTGGATCCTACCAGCAAACTATTCAGGGCTGCATTACCTCTGTTTAACAGCTGGAGATCTGGGTCTTAGTGAGGTCGCATAACTCATCAAAATGCATACATTGATTGTGCCAGGATTTGAAGAAGGTCTGACTCCCAAGCCCATGCGTCAACCACCGTGCCACAGAGAATCTTCCATCTCCACGCGCCATCAATAGTATCATCTGTTCATCCTCCCGTGTTCCCCTTTGCTTCAACTGCACACAAATGTATAATATAGCAGGTCTGAATCTAAGGCAGCTCGTCCCTCATTTTCCAAATCACTCAAAACTACCTCATCCTAAAAATTTTTCTGGACTCACTACAGCTGACACAGGCTTTGACACATTTCTAAGAATGCCATCCTTTTTTTTTTTTTTTTTAAACTCTTTTTTTTTTTTTTAAAGAATTTTATTTTATTTATGATAGTCACAGAGAGAGAGAGAGGCAGAGACACAGGCAGAGGGAGGAGAAGCAGGCTCCATGCACCGGGAGCCCGACGTGGGATTCGATTCTGGGTCTCCAGGATCGCGCCCTGGGCCAAAGGAAGGCGCCAAACCACTGCGCTACCCAGGGATCCCGAATGCCATCCTTTTAATGCCAGCCCTTCATGGCCTACAGTATATTGATGTAGCTGTGTGATCCGTTTGTTCCTTGCACTGATGTTTCATATGAACGAGGCTGTAGCATTCATTAGGCCAAAATATGTACCTTATTGATATTTGCATCTCCAGAATGTAGCAAGAAGCTCGCACACTGGAGATGTTTATATATATATATATATGTATATATATATATATATATATATATATAGAGAGAGAGAGAGAGAGAGAGAGAGAAATATAAATATAAATATATATTGAATAAATGGACAATAGGGATTAATCATGGCTCCATAATTCTCCAGGGTTCCATTAACCAGGGTCTATATTATGCAACTTTCATGAGTCCTGTAGAGCTCTGTCTTAAAGCCATGGAATAGAATAGGTAAGATTGTACCAGCCTGTGCCATGCTGCCTGAAGTACGATCAGCACCCTTAGATGTAGGGTGATCTGAACCAAGAGACCTTGATCTGAATCAAGAGACCTTGATATCTGTAAAGCTTCAATTTACTCATCTGGAAAACAGGAGCAATAATAGGATTTTTCTCATGGGGAATTTAGACAAGATTAAATAAACTGAATAGGAGAATACATACTTTGTGTAACATTCCTTTTTTTTCTTTTTGGTCTACTGGAAATCTTGTCTTCCCAGAGTGTTCTTTTCTATAGCACTGCCATCCTATTTTATTTATTTTTTTTTAAGATTTATTTTATTTATTTATTTATCTATTTATTTATTTATGATAGACAGAGAGAGAGAGAGAGAGAGAGAGAGAGAAGCAGAGACACAGGAGGAGGGAGAAGCAGACTCCATGCCGGGAGCCCGACGTGGGACTCGATCCCGGGTCTCCAGAATCGCATCCTGGGCCAAAGGCAGGTGCTAAACCGCTGAGCCACCCAGGGATCCCCTGCCATTCTATTTTAAAATATATATACATATACATATACATATACATATAACATATACATATACATATATTATGGGCATTATACGTAAATATGCAACATGAGTAGAGTGTGCAGTATTGATTCAGTGTCTGGCACTCGGGAATCACTTAGCTACAATTAGAAATCTGATGTGCAAAAAATTTTTAAAAATTTAAAAAATAAGTTAAAAAAACAAGAAATTTGATGTGCACATATTAGATGTTGCATATGCTCACTCTACCTGAATAGATGAATGGATGAATGAAAATAATGAATAGAATTCATTATTAATATTTCTTTTAAACACTGTGTTCTCTTCCCTGTGGGGATATCATCAAAGTGCATCCTGTGCCCAGCAGACCAAGAGTGGCCCAATCATGGACACATCCAGTGTGGACAATGGAGCTGGCATGGACTTGTTCACACATGATCTCACACTCCGTCTGAAGAGCTCTCATCAGTATTCCAACTGCTCAACAGAGACACTTAATAAACTCAGAGTAGCTGGACAGTTGTCACTGAACTGTCTAATTGAGTGGCCCTGAGGGGCAGTATAGGGTATTACATGAGCAGGAAAGATTAGCGACATGAGCTGGGCTACTGATACAGGAATAAACACCCCCGTGTGATCCACCAATGTTGTGAACAAATGCCCAGAAGGGCAGCTGATAATTAGAGAAAAGAAAGGCAGGAAGTGTACGAAAGGAAGGATGGGTTCAGTTTGAGTTTTCCACAGACTTTTCTAAATGACACACCTATGATGGGATAAATGCCAGCTGAATCTTTAAGAAATCTTTAAAATCTGTTAAAATTACACACACGTGCACACACACACACACAGCTTACCTAAACTGCTTACCCAACAGAATGCAAGAAAAAAAAAAAAAAGTAGCTACATGCAGCATCTCCCTCCCAAGGGTATTTATTGATTGTTTTTGTCTCTGTGTCAATGTTGAGCAATGCCATATAAATCAAACTCTCACTAAGTATGCTTCTGAACTGCTGTTTGAACTCCAGCTGCTATTCTCAACCTCAGCAATGTGCCCTATATTGGTAAAAGAGATATTTCATCACCTATTTTTCTTCTAATTTCAATGCTTACTTATTCCAATAACTACTAATTGGGTCATTCGGTCGAGGGATGAGAAAAACAAAGTAAATGAGACATTGTCTTCAGCAATTTATAATCTCAACATAAAACACACGTTGTATAATGTGTTGGAATATAAAGGGGAAGAGAGGTATTATTTTTCTCAGCTTGATTGAGTATAATTGACAAAAATTGTACATATTTAAGGCAAACAGTGCGATGTCTGGACACTTACGTGTTGCAAAATGATTACCATAATCAACCAAATTAACACATCCATCATCCTGCACAGTGATCTTACTTACGTATTTATGTACTTACTTAGCTGTGTATTTATGTATCGATGCGTGTGTTTATTTATTTCACTGTGCTGAGACCCTTCAATACCTACTTTCTCAGCAAATTTCACACACACACTACGATGTCAGTAACTATCCCCTGAACTTATTCTTCTGTAACTGGAAGTATACACCCTCTGACTAACCTCTCCTCATTTAATTTTGATTGAGTGTCATCAGTAATCGTATCAAAGAATAATGAACAAGTTAGCATGAAGGAACACACAGAATTTGAATAAAATCTGGAAGGGAAGACTAGATTCTGATGTCCTAATAAGACAGCCCAGTGGATGGTTGGTTGTTGCACATGGAGCTGAGGCACCAGATCTGGTTTGGGCTTTGTTGCCTGCTAGTTACACCTCACTAGGAGGGCAAGTTCACTTCTCCCTGGTGCTTCAGACTCCTGACCCATAGTGGGGTGTAAGGGCAGAGAAATGATCTATGGTGGTTTACATCCTCTCCACCCTGGGGGCATCTTCTAAAAATTAAATTAATAAAATGTATATGGAGACTTGGTTAGCAAATGCTAAATAAATGTTAGCAGTTATCATGAAGAGAGGCTGTTTACACATAAAACAAATATCGATACGATTCCTGATGTCAAAGAACTTGTTGAACAAAGCAGGAACGATGTGTAGACAGTATATAGGGGGACACCACCAAATTGTGTCTGAGGACGCCCTTAATACAGTCAACTGCAAAAACATGAGCATTAAAAACAATCGAGAAACAGCTTCCAAGTGTCTCTGTCTCTGTCTGTCTGTCTCTCCTCCTCTCACACACATATTGAAACAAACACAGAGACAGAAGATGTGGTCAGCTGGAGGCCCATGAAGGGGACGAGCTTATAAATGAGCCCAGGCTAGATAACGATCGCAAACGAGCATATGTTGTTTCGTTACCTTCAGAGATTTTAACGCCTTCTCCTAAATGAGATCATTAAACAGCATGCACCATCCCTGGTGTTGTGCAGAGATTCATCTGGAAACCAAACCCCCAACTCACTGTTTTACACAGCTTTCTGAAATTACGTATGTTCCTCAAGTTCCCTAACCTGAAAATGAAAAACTAAAAAATAAAAATAAAAATAAAAATAAAAATAAAAATAAATAAATGAATAAAAACAAAACAAAACAAAACAAAAAAAACCTAAAAACTAAAAAAAAAAAAAAAATTAAAAATTCTGTCCTGCATGGAGTTTCTTACAATACTTATGCCAAATTCCTCAGCAACTTTTCCATTTATACTCTCCCAAAACACAAACATTGCACATGATTCTGATATTCTATAAACATTGTATATTGATTGTATATTAATTGTATATTGATTGTATAAACATTGTATATTGATTATCTCTGTCATTATTAGAGTTGGATGAAGAGATGGCTTTTTTCATTCATTCATTCATTCATTCATTCATTCATTTGACAGAAAAAGTGAGCAGGAGGAAGGGAGGAGCAGGGGAGAGGGAGAAGCAGACTCCCCGCAGAGCAGAAAGCCCCATGCAGGACTCGATCCCGGGACCCTGAGATCATGACCTAAGCCAAAGGCAGATGTTTCACCGCGTGAGCCCCCCAGGCACCCTGAGACTGCCTTTTTTTGATCCCTTACTGTCTTTTCAAGAGTTGATATGCAATAAAATGTTAACTAAATAAGTGTATCTGTATAGGTGGGCACAGCCAGAGTGACAGTATGTGCAGAGGGTGTTGGGGGAGCCAGAACAGAAGTTGGATGGACAATGACTGCACCACAAACAATACCAAAATCCATTTATTTAAAAAAATAGGCCTCCTTATGGAAACATAAACAAGAGGAGGAAAATGTCAAAATCGCAATAAAGTAAGAGGGGGGATACTCACCGGGAAGGCCGAGGAGCCTGGTATGCAATCAGAAAAAGTCAGTACAAAGAACCTCCAAGAAAAACAAAGTTGTAAGGATGGTGGATCAATAGTGCTGCTTGCTGAAATGCTAGAAAATTACAGGATTTGTCCAAGGAGGTGGTCACTGGAAGCTTTAGAGTGTACAGTTTTAGTAGAGTTGTGAGAAAAAGCAAATTGCAGAGCTTAAGGGAATTGGTGGAGAAGTGGTGGTAACAGGGACAGAGATTCCCAGGAAAAGACCCAGCTGAGAAAAGCCACTCCACCACGAGCTGCGTGAGTCACTGATGACCCGGAGCCAGGCAAGATCACAAGGACATTTTTGCTCAATTTCAAATGTCTATTAAGGATATTTAAAATGAGCTCTGCCTTTCAGGCAATCAGGGTATGAGTATTTTATTTTTCAGCGAGATCAAGGTTTTCAGGTTGTCAGAACCACAGAGGGAAGCATTGGCCTTGCAGTTACCATTGCTTTCATTTGCATTGTTTGAAAGGTGAATTAGACCTTTTTCCCTTCTTTTTCCCCCAATCTCCACAGGACACATGGGGGCATCTTCAGTACCAGGGCTTAGCTAGTCCAAGTTATCTTGCAAATAATGTGTGTGCATGTATTGGAGAGAGGGAGAGCGAGAGAGAGAGAGAGAGAGAAAGAGAGAGAGAGCACTCAGGTGAGCAGAAAGAGAATCTTCTAAGTACAATCATTGGGCTTCTGTTTATCAGGGCTCCTTTTTTCTGGCTCCTTAGCTCTCTGGCCTTCCAGAATATACAGATGGGCTTCAAGTGAGCCGATTACTAGAGTCTACAAAAGCCCCAGAAGTAATCCTTCCAGGCACAAGGTCAGAGCTTAGACTCTCTATCTGAACTTGCTCACCAAAACCTTGTTGCTGAAGCAAACAATGCAAAAAGGTGTGTTTCCGACTTTTACTGTAAGACAACATCCCAGGGTGGAAGGGGTGGTGGTATTTAAAAAGGACCCACAGCATCAAGACAGTGTGGTACTGGCACAAAAACAGACACATAGATCAATGGAACAGAATAGAGAACCCAGAAGTGGACCCTGAAATGTACGGCCATCTAATATTCGATAAAGGAGGAAAGACTATCCATTGGAAGAAAGACAGTCTCTTCAATAAATGGTGCTGGGAAAATTGGACATCCACATGCAGAAGAATGAAACTGGACCACTCTCTTTCACCATACACAAAGATAAACTCAAAGTGGATGAGAGATCTAAATGTGAGACAAGATTCCATCAAAATCCTAGAGGAGAACACAGGCAACACCCTTTTTGAACTTGGCCACAGTAACTTCTTGCAAGATACATCCACGAAGGCAAAAGAAACAAAAGCAAAAATGAACTATTGGGACTTCATCAAGATAAGAAGCTTTTGCACAGCAAAGGATACAGTCAACAAAACTAAAAGACAACCTACAGAATGGGAGAAGATATTTGCAAATGACATATCAGATAAAGGGCTAGTTTCCAAAATCTATAAAGAACTTATTAAACTCAACACCAAAGAAACAAACAATCCAATCATGAAATGGGCAAAAGACATGAAGAGAAATCTCACAGAGGAAGACATGGACATGGCCAACATGCACATGAGAAAATGCTCTGCATCACTTGCCATCAGGGAAATACAAATCAAAACCACAATGAGATACCACCTCACACCAGTGAGAATGGGGAAAATTAACAAGGCAGGAAACCACAAATGTTGGAGAGGATGCGGAGAAAAGGGAACCCTCTTACACTGTTGGTGGGAATGTGAACTGGTGCAGCCACTCTGGAAAACTGTGTGGAGGTTCCTCAAAGAGTTAAAAATAGACCTGCCCTACGACCCAGCAATTGCACTGTTGGGGATTTACCCCAAAGATTCAGATGCAATGAAACGTCGGGACACCTGCACCCCGATGTTTCTATCAGCAATGGCCACAATAGCCAAACTGTGGAAGGAGCCTCGGTGTCCATCGAAAGATGATGGATAAAGAAGATGTGGTTTATGTATACAATGGAATATTACTCAGCAATTAGAAACGACAAATACCCACCATTTGCTTCAACGTGGATGGAACTGGAGGGTATTATGCTGAGTGAAATAAGTCAATCGGAGAAGGACAAACAGTGTATGTTCTCATTCATTTGGGGAATATGAATAATAGTGAAAGGGAATATAAAGGAAGGGAAAAGAAATGTTGGGAAATATCAGGAAGGGAGACAGAACATAAAGACTCCTAACTCGGGGAAACGAACTAGGGGTGGTGGAAGGGGAGGAGGGCGGGTGTTGGAGGGGAATGGGTGACGGGCACTGAGGTGGACACTTGACGGGATGAGCACTGGGTGTTTTTCTGTATGTTGGTAAATTAAACACCAATAAAAGTTAAAAAAAAAATAAATAAAGCTAAAAAAATAAAAAATAAATAAATAAAAATAAAAATAAAAAGGACCCACAGGATAACTCGTCATCAGCAAACAGACAAGAAATGCACGTGTGGGTATAAGCGAAAAGGAGGACACAGCTAAGCTTTCATCTCAGAACAGGAAGAGACGCTGCCAGATGGAATAACTGACAGGGACAGATGAGAAAGATGCTTGCAACATATTAAGATCAAAACTTGCGTAACAATGCATGCTCTGGTTTTAGTTTTGTCTAAAATGTGTATCATCTATATACAGGTGTGTTTGTGTGTGTGTGTGTGCACACACATGAACTGGCTGTTTCTCTCTATGAATGTTGCCTTAAGAAATCATATTTAGGGCCCACCTGGGAGGTTCCATCGGTAAAGCAAATGCCTTCAGCTCAGGTCATGATCTCAGGGTCCTGGGATCAAGTCCTGGGATCAAGTCCCCACATCAGGCTCCCTGCTCAGCACGGCCTCTGCTTCTCTCTCTCTCTGCCCCTCCCATGCTTGTACGCGCATGTGCTCTCTTTTTTAAGAAATCAATAAAATACATATATTTAAAAAAAGAAATCACATTTAAATGAAAGATGAAGATGTTTCACAGACAACATAGCTCATCCGAAATGACTTAGTGTTCAGCAATCATCTTTAGTTTAATTTGATTATAACTGAGAGACCCTCAAGAGAAACTGTTGCACGGTACTATGTCCAGAGGAGAATGTCAGGAAGAAGATAATGTACAAAAATAAATAAATAAATACACAAACAAACAAATAAATAAAAATAAAAGAAGATAATGTGCATTACACTTAGAAATAGCATACAAAAAAGAAAGAAAGAAAGAAAGAAAGAAAGAAAGAAAGAAAGAAAGAAAGAAATAGAATACTCAGAGGCTCAGAGGCTATGGATTTTTGAGAGATTTCTGGCAAGATCCTGGGGAGACAGTGACAGTCCTGCCACAGCCTGTGGGTTGAGGTAGGGAGAGAGCTGCAGCAGTGCCCTCCTCAGGGTCTGGAAAAGCCTGGGAATGGGAGCCTTTGAGACCATCCCTCCACTCTTGCACAGCTGTTCCGTGTACTGAACCAAGCTCTTCTCCATGAGGCACCTCAAGTGGGGACCCAGCTTGCTGGAAAACCCAAGATTTTCAACTCATGTGATAGCGAGAATCTGCTTATCATTCTCTTATCACCATTGTGATTAATAGGCCATTCTTTTAGTTAGCATACATAGCATAAGCCAGTGAAACTCTACTTCATGAGCCCTGGATGCGCTGATTAAAATCGGAGCAGTTCCAGGCTTGGCCTCAGACCTCTGATGGTCACACTTCTACCTGACTGGCATGCAGATCCCTTCACTGGCCTTCCACAGATCGCCTAACAGCAAGCAGGGAAATGAGCCTAGAAATGGTCCTCAAACTTCACTCAGTTTCTCTCCAAGGAGAGAAGACAGTCATTAATACTTCTCCGAAAGGGACACCCGGTGGCTCAATGGCTGAGCGTCTGCCTTCGGCTCAGGGCATGATCCCGGGGTCCTGGGATCCAGTCTCACATCTGCCTGTGAGATGCTCTGTGTCTCTGCCTGTGTCTCTGCTTCTCTCTCTGTGTCTCTCATGAATAAATAAGAAAAGCTTAAAAACAAAACTCAGAAGGAAGTGTCATTTAACCAAGTCTTCAAGGTGTCTGGTGAATTTGGAGAGACATTAAAAAAGAGCATACCTACAAGCACACGGACACAAAGTATTTATTTATAAATAATTATGTAAACATAAATACTTAAATACATAAATATATAAACAAACAAACAAACAAATAAATAAATATGTAGGCTTATAAAAAAGAAGTATGATTATTTATAAGTGATGAGATGTAGTAAAAGCAATTAAAGACCAACGGTTGAACATTAGCCGTATACCAGATGCTACGCTAAACTTTATATCTGAGTTCCAAGACTTAGTGTTATTAATAAGGAAACAGGCTCAGGAAGTGCCGTGACTTGATGGGCATTTGACCAAGGCCCCTTCTTGTGGCTACTACAGCCGTGCACCACATGGCAGTCCCCCCACAGCACACGCGTGTGCTCGTTATATAATAGCTCGAGGGCAAGGCAGGTTGTTGGCTTCCAGGCCAAAAGCTTGAGCAGCCATCTAGAACTCTTGCTTTAATAAACTCAAACTGGCTTTCTGAGTGTGCTCACACTTAGTGAATCTCTCCCTCTCCTGTAGACAGACAGACAGACAGACACAGAGGCATACACACCCCACTGGTACACACAGCTTCTAAAACTCCTCTAACACTTTGGCTCAAACTTAGTCATCATGTTACAGTATATAGTTTGTTTTTCAGACAAACATTTTTTTTCCTATCTGATTATGGCAGTGATATATATTTAATATGGATAATTTGAAAATTCAGAGGAAATCATAAAACATAAAATGAAACATGTCCGTTACCCATATGTCATTTTCTCATTCTTCCTCTCTCTCTCTCTCGTTCAGGATTCATTCACTCATGAATTCAAAATCAAAACAAAATAAACAAACCTTGTACACAACTTGGCTTATTTAGCTCCCTATGAACAGCCTGTTAGAACAAGAGACATCTTTTATCAGTCTTTTTCCCCACACCACAAACTATTTAGCAGATGGTCCTGCTTCCTCTGCCTCTCAGTGGCACCTCGACCCCCATAATCAATGTGGGATCAGGGCACATGTTCCCATTCCAATAAACTTGTTAGGACTGGTAATGCATTAAATTGCAAGCCAAAGTATCAATTCCAATGCTGTCTATGGGTAGAAAGAGGCCATTAACAGAAAACATATTGTGTTCTTTTGTTTTCTATCAGCTAAATTCTTACCTTTAACATTTAACATGATGCAATCAATCTCTCTGACTCTATTAATGCTAGCTTAGATTTAGTCACCAAACGAATGAAGGGTCCATTACGGAAGAGACTATCTATTAATTCTGTTACTGAATCGAAAAACTCCCCCCAGCAATTTGAGTGAAAAGTATGAAAATACTCAAGACTTACCCAAAGTTTTCAAGTGAAAAAAAAATTGTTAACAAAGTATTTTAAATGATAATTATACATCCTATTTTTATTAGAAGCAGTTCTGCACATTTGGCTAAAACTAGAATATTTTATTTCAGGATAACTCCCTTACACCTAAAAGGAAAAAAAAAAAAAGCATAGGAAAAGCATAGGAAACTTTTCTTATCTAAAAGTGTAGAAGAATCCTATTATTTCATATTAAAAAAAAAAACTAGGCCTTTATCCTAATAGACTGCTATCCTAAAAGCCGTAGGGTAGCATTAATTTTTTTTCTTTATTTTTCTCTATTTGAAGCTCCTAATTGTGTACACAATCAGTTGTCAACTACCATAATGGGCTAACCCAACCAGCAGGTTATCTCTGGCAAAGCATTCTTTTCACTTTTGGCTTTTTCTCACAGGTTTCTATCATGTGTATGACATCATCATTGTCTTCCTTCCATCGAACCTTATATACCTGCATCCCCAAGCATTTGGATTAAAAACAAATTGCTTCGAGCAATTCTGATTACATTCCCAGTTTAGTGCTTTTTGTGTGCTGACATTTCTGAGTTCTGATCTATGGGCTCCCAATTGCATATGGGATTAAAAACAGCAACTATAATAACGATTTTCAGCCACATATAACTGAACAACTGGAGAGAAGTGATGGCACAGAGTCTCTAATTATGGAGGTCAGAGAAAAGTAAAGACCTGGGGGAGGGCAGGAGTCCCTAAGAAACAGAACATGACCTTAGCGTGGGGACACAGGGCAGGAGGCACATATGGAAGAGATGCTGGAAATCACAACACAGAAGTTATGTTTCTAGGGCCCAGCTCCATCCCCCCCATCTCCCTGAATGAGTCACCTCGGGGAGAATGGCCGAGCAGGTGTCTGACTAGGGTGGCAGGGGGCCATCCGCAGGGCAGCCCTCCTGCACACTGGCCTGTGGCAGGTGTGAAGCTGCCTCCTGCTTCAGAAAGTAGACTAGAGGGTGGCTAGCAGTTACCCGATCTTCTTATTTTGGAGGTCATGTGAGCACATTTAGAAAGAGCAAGGGCGATAATGAGCCTATTAAGGAAACCAATCTACAGCATTCCAGGTTAAACCAGGAGTCATTCCTCTGATACCCTGAATTACATTGCTAAAAAGTACAGGGCCACGTCTAATGGGAGCAAGGACAGGGAACTCTCCCCCACAGAGTGTAAACATAAATATGAATGAAAATAGAATGCCTTGTGATATAAAGAACTATCAATACAGATTTGTCATCTATTCCTGGAGCAAACCATTTTTTTAAAAAACAGCCTTTTAATAGAAAGTCATGCGCTTCTAAGTTTCATTGATTTTTATTTTTGCTTCAAGGTAGCAGTTATCCTCTTTATTTATTAGGTTATTTATTTATTTATTTATTTATTTATTTATTTATTTTTGCGATGGAGATTCGCAATCACCAGGAATGGCAGTGATACGAACATTGAGTTCAGACACACTTACAGGAGGCAATGTACTAACGAGCAAAACTTTTCTAGGAATTAGGCTATTGACTATATGAAAATAGTCGCTGCCGCAAATTATTCTGCAAGTCTCAACAGAGACTCCTCTAGCTATGAAGGACCAAGGATATATTAATATGGGTGCAATTTGAATATTGTTTGGGAGAGAAATCAATTCATCTGTCTCCAGACCATTCACGCTAGCCAAGCAAAACATACAAAATAATATCAACCCCATTCTTTGCCACCAGGGATGCAACCAGATAACAGGGCAACAAGGGTGAAGAAGTGGCCGCTTGCCTGTGGCTGTGGATTCTGAATGCTGAAAAAATGTTGGGTAAAATCAATAGAAAGAAAACTAAAACAAAACTCAGTTTTCTACAGTGGAAACATTTGTCCATTTCTTCCTTCTATTAAACATTATATGTATATAGAATATTATATAATACATAATATAATATATATAATTATATATCATTATGTGATATTCAAAGACAGATCCCTCTAATATTCAAATATCTGAAGCACATGCAGGCCCCTGCAGACAGAATGTGTTAAATGGCCCATTATGATCTTGCTGACTAACATATCAATCTAAAGTGACCAATTCACTGTTAGGAAATAACTTACAAACCCTAATGTCAAATCTCTTACCATTTTTTTTTTTTTACTCTTTCCAAATAAAAGTGTGCTGGGTGAAATAACACAATACAAAGTTAAAAAAGAGATGAGAAAAATCACCTAAAGCATTTACATTTGACCTTTTTGGAGATCGCTTCTCATCTGACATTATGGTATATTTTATATTCTTAAACTTTATCTGAGTCATTGCTTGTGTCTATTCAAGGGTTAATAAATAGAATTTAATGTTGTTGGGGTTTTTTTCCGTAGCAATTACACACACTTGATCAGTGATAATGAGTAAATGTTCAATGAGAGACCTTGCGCTGGTATTTTCTACTGAACCACAATCTTTATTAAGAAGCAAGGTGCATCGGACACCAATTTTGTAGGATTATTTTGATTAAGGTAAATCATTGCACACAGCTACTAACCTTTCACAATGAACCACAAATTAGCATCATTTATTTCTGTCTTGTGCTTCATTCTGCATTTAATAATAGAAACCCTGGGTAAGTGTCAGTGTCAGACCAAAAGCAGACTTACCATCATCATACTGGCCGAAGCAGATGGCGAAGAGCCCTCCGAGGATAATCCCTGAAGCTAGCCATTTCCAGAGATAACACTGTTGTAACATCTTCTATCCAATTCCACTTGAGGCTGATCTGAAATAACAGGAGGGAGAAGGAAACATGTGACAAGTCCTGTGATAGGTAAACACAACGGTCACAGCACAGAGAAGCCTGTGAAGGTAATGACCTGCGACCACGCTACCTACTCGCGAAGTCACACACCTGTTTAGCGCCCTGCAACTCTTTACCCACATAAACTCGCAGACAAATGATCCCTAAAGAAAGAAATATTTTCTGTTGCTTACTACATAAGCAAGGAAGTTGAGAACCTAACATACTGAGGATACCAGAACCACACCCTTTTCAAAACTGAGACCCTGTGAGTGCATCACATGTTGAACAGTTTAAGTTGCTAACATTTATGTTGTCTACAGCATAGTTCAATGATAAAGTGTGCATTTGTATTATTTTTACAATTTTATTTATGTATTTATTTGAGAAGGTGCACAAGCCTCTGAAAGGGCAGGGAGAGAGGATCTCAAGCAGACCCCCACCACCCTGAGCATGGAGCCGGAGGCCGGGCTCGATGACATAACCCCGAGACCATGACCTGAGCCGAAACCCACTGCCTGAGCCACTCGGGCACCCCAAGGGTATGTTGTTTTATGACAAATTAAGCTGGTGAGCTACATTTAGTATCTACATGAAAATCTCAACAGACATTTGTCCTCCACAGTCAAATAGAACAACTCTTCATTACAATTCTAATTGCTTTCTAGCAAAGCTGGGGAAATAGGACATGCCAGGTAAGGCCAACGACACAGCATCCATTTCTACTGTATCTGTCTTCCTAAGCATCTGGATGAATTTCGTTTTCATCTCTTTATTTTTCTTTGCAATCTCCCAGCAAGTAGAGAAACTAAGTGAGATTATCAGTGGCCACCAAAAAGTCCTACTGAAAGAATGCTGTGCCAAGCTTCTGTGTCAGAGGAAGGAGTCATTCACACGGAGTTGCTCAAAATACCCTGGTTATAGATCACAGTAGAACACGGACGTGAACGGTACTTCTCTAATCCAGCAGTTCTACACTCAAATGCCTACGGGGACAAGATGACAAAAGGGGAAAGCGAATGACCATAATGGGACAAGGGGGATGGTGAGGCTGCATGGGGTGTAGGCTTTGTCTGCAGAGACTGGCTGGTGCCAATGTCTGTCAACGGCTGCCAGGTGGGAATGCAAACCAGTGTTGCCAGGCTTCTAAGTTTCCAGAATATCATAAAAATCAAAATTTCCCGGTGAGGTTGCTTAGTGCTTAGAGGAGTGTCCAACCCTCTTTATAACCAAGTGCTTCTGTCAGGTCACGCTGTTCTCTGGGGGCCTTCACTTTACCACTCCTGCCCTGGATTCTCTCTCCTTAGACTTCTTGTGGTCAGGCTCATCAGAATGTACCAAGGAAATAATCTTTTTTTTTAAAGATTTTAATTTATTTATTTATTCATGAGAGACACAGAGAGAGAGGCAGAGACACAGGCAGAGGGAGAAGCAGGCTCTACGCAGGGAGCCCGATGTGGGACTCAATCCCAGGACCCTGGGGTCACACCCTGAGCCGAAGGCAGATGCTCAACCGCTGAGCCACCCAGCCATCCCCCAAAGAACTATTCTAATTCCAACTTTACATACATTTTATTTCATCCATCTTTCTCTTATTTTTTCTGTTTTATAAAGGTTTTTTTAGCACAAAAGCATGTATTAGTATACACAATGTATTTTAAATTTGTATTAAAAGTACAAGCTCATTTCTTTTAGACTCATAAGATGCATAGTCCTTAAATTTCAAAGGTCACTGCAGTTACATCACACATATTTTAGAATAGAAGCTCCTCTGCTGTTTCCTTATCTAAACCAGAGAAACAAAAAGGAACCTTGTTTTTACCTGGCCCTCACACATTTTTGTTTCCCCCTTCCTGGCAATAGACTCGCTCTCTGCTTTTATAACTTGTAGGCATAGATAGCCCAAAGAGAGCCCAGTATTAGATATCAGAGAACATAAAAACCATGCTCACAACTGGCCAGTGCTAGCACATATAAGAGCAATGGGTTAGAGTTACAAATTCAAGTTTTTCTTTAGAAATTCAAGCTATTCAATTTACCAGTGACATGATTTTTAGCAAATTAGACAGCATCTCTGCTTTACTCTCCACATTGTCAACATGAAGACAAAACAGTGCCTACCCCGAGGTTTATCTTGATTAAATGAGTGCATAGCTATTATTGCATGATGAGTGCATCAAACAGAGTGAGATTAGTATGAGTATTTCTGACTCAGCATCTGTGGATATACTTTCTCAGTCTGGCTTTAGGATAACCTGTAAGGTATGTGTTACTATCTCCCTTCTGTGGAGGAAAGGTCATGTTCACTGGCTTCAAGTTACAAACTGGTACGTGATTGAAGAGGTGGTCTGGGTGGGTGGTGAGTTTGATGCCTATGCTCATTGCAGTAAAGAAAAGGACTAGACAATTTCCACAAGAACACATGGCTCAGAAGGTTTCAAGGGATATGGGGGCCTCTTCCCAAGCCTGGATAGAGCCCTACTAAGAGCTATACAAATGATAGCTCCAATTTTTTTTTCTAAAAAAAAATATTATAACATTAAGAAACAGAACACAGTATCTAAAGTTAAAATTATATATATATATGTATATATATATATACATAGAGAGAAAATATTTAAAGAATATTTATTAAGAAACATTTAAGGGACACACAATGCTATATTCCCAAAAAACAAAATGGGAATGTTGTGTTTCTTTGTGGGTCCTTAATCAACCAACTTGACTTCCCTCTTACTGGCTTAGCTTTAGTATTATGTTCTCACAAGTGTGCCATTTTCTTTTGTTTTTGACTTAAAGTATATGGTTCCATTTAACAGCCTTCAAGATGAAAACCACCAGATGGTTCATAATTTTAAAATTGCTAAAGCCACTGCATTATTTTTTCTGCAGAAATAGAATCTCCTGATATGTGATCCTGTATATGGTTAATGGACAATCATACTTATACTTTTGAAAACATCACAATAAAAGCTGGCACAAAAATTCATTTATTTCTTAGCACTTGGAGCAATAAGAATATTTGGGAGAGTATATTGTTTTAAATGATGAAAAGATGGCAACTTTTCTATTTTTTTTTACTACCTAATTTATATGTTTACCATTTGCATGGCAATTTTAATCATTTCAATGGGCTCAACATTTATATCACCTGAAAGAAAGTTATTACTCATCATGTCACCCTGATGTCCTAAAACATAGTACACATATTGACTGGATAAGAAAATCCTGATTTCTAAATAAATATATAAGGAGAAGATGCCTCCTGGAAAGAGGCTACAGTCTACAAACAAAAGACGAAGGACTCAAATGTTTAATAAACTTATTGTGCCAGTCAGCTGGCAGGCTCTCCTGACATCAAGTGAGTTAGAACAGATCAAATGCTTTATTTTATATTTTTTAACTTTTTAAATTATTTTATTTATTTATTTGAGAGAGAAAGAGCACCAACAGGGGAAGAGGGAGAAACATACTCCCTGCTGAGGATGGAACCTGACTCGGGACTCAATCCCAAGACCCTGGGATCATGACCTGAGCTGAAGTTAGACACTTCACCAACTGAGCCATGTAGATGCCCCAAATATTTTAATCAAAATAACATTCTCATTATTAGTTGTACAATATGTAAAATTGTGGGCAAAGTTCTCATAGGAGATGAAACCCCAAATCTTGTTAGATAACAGTAGGTAAATGAAAGATGAAAGGCATTTCAAACAACATCACAGATACTACACGTAGTATCTTTACTATAAATTCCATATCAAACTATGCCATGTTGTCTGGGTACAAATCTTCCCTCCAGATCTCCTTGGCCAAGAATGTTATGCTCTAGCAATCTAGAACATGCCCATTCTATAAAAGGGAATTAACTTACCTATAATTAAGCTCATTGTACTTGCCTTTCGGGAGATAATTTAACTGGTAAAGTCAACACTGGTATACCTAATAGACTCCTGTTTTTGCTATAGTGTTTTGGAAATAGACAAAATATACAAAATAAATGTACACAACTCAATACCTCCAAAATAAATAATAATAATCCAATGAAAAATGAACAGGGGACTTGAACAGACACTATCTAAAAGAGATATACAGATGGCCAAAAGACACATGAAACGGTGTTCAACATCAGGATTCGGCAAACACAAATCAAAATAACAATGGACTATCACTTCACACCTATCAGAATGGTCAAAATCAAAAAGATAAAAAATAATAAGCTGGCTCAGTCGGTAAAGCATATGACTCTTGATGTCAGGATCATAAGTTTGAGCTCCATGTTGAGCATAGGATTTACTTAAGAAAAAAAGAGTTAAAAAAAAAGAAAGAAATAGCAAGTGGTTGGTGAGGATGCAGAGAAAAGGGAACCTCATTTACTGTTGGTGGGAATGTAAATTTGTGCAGCCATTGTGGAAAATAATATGGCAATTCCTCAAAAAATGAAAAAAATAGAAATATCGTATGATCCACTATTGGATATTTACTCAAAGAAAACAAAAACACTAATTCAGAAAGATATATAGACCCTTAAGTTTACTGCAGTGTTATTTACAATACCCAGTGTATGGAAAAAGCTCAAGTGTCCACTGATAGATGAATAAATTAAAAAGATGGTATATATATAGTGAAATGTTACACAGCAATATGAAAGAATGAGATGATGCCATTTGTGACAGAGGAAAGCACCCAGAGGGTGTTATGCTAAGTGAAGTTAAGAAGAGAAAGACAAATGCCATTATGATTTCACTTATATGTGGAACCTATAAAACAAAACGGACTTCTAAATACAGAGAACAAACCGGTGTTTGCCAGAGGGGAGGCGGGGGAGGGGGATGGACAAAATAGATAAAGAAGAGGTAAAAACTTCTAGCAATAAAATGAATAAGTCAAGGAGATGGAAAGTGCAGCATAGGGATTATAGTCCATATATTGAAATAATATTGTACAGTGACAGATGATGATGACACCTACTGTGGTGAGCATTGATGGGGTAATGTACAGCGTTGTTCAATCCATATGTTGTACACCTGAAACTAACATAACGTTGTATGTGAATGGTTCTTCAATAAAAATGGAAATAAATTACTGACAACTATAATCAGCCTATTTAATTTCCATTTAAAAATTGTTTTGTGGCGCTACATGGGGCTCCCTGCTCAGAATGGAGTCTGCCAGAACATGAGTGACTCCTAACTCTGAGAAACGAACTAGGGTTGGTGGGAGGGGAGGTGGGCAGGGAGTGGGGGTGACTGGGTGACGGGCACTGAGGTGGGCACTTGACAGGATGAGCACG
Organism: Vulpes lagopus; assembly: GCF_018345385.1. Classification (NCBI taxonomy): domain Eukaryota; kingdom Metazoa; phylum Chordata; class Mammalia; order Carnivora; family Canidae; genus Vulpes; species Vulpes lagopus. Next base: position 2,520,698 of record NC_054837.1, on the reverse strand, counting down.
GGATGTTATTCTATATGTTGGCAAATTGAACACCAATAAAAAATAAATTTATATAAAAAAAAGAATGGAGTCTGCTTCTACCTCTACCCTCCATTCCTTCTGCTCTCTCGCTCACTCTTTCTGTATCTCAAGTAAATAAATAAAATATTTTTAAAAAATTTTACCCAACTAGGAAAGCCAATACTCTGTCAGTGGCATGTGTAAAGCATATATTACTAATCTAGTCATACTAGTTAGTTTGATCAAATGTGAATAAGTAAAATTTTTAAAGATAAAGTGGATTTCAATACTCATATTCAATATTGTTATTATATTGAGTATTCTTTTTAGTGTTTACATGCACATTTACTCAATACGAATTTACTGTATATTTAAAGTATGTCAGAAATTCTGCTTCTGCTGTAGAAATAAATCAATTTAGCTTCCTTACAATGACATTGCAATTGAGCAAGCACCATATTGCATATTTTTTTTGCTTAATATATCATTTCAAGATACTTCAATAAAATGATTCTTAAATTAGGGAAATATTAAATTTAATTTCCAATTTGAAGTGATTTCCATTTAATCTGTGTTTTCTGAACTATCATGTAAATACTGGTCTTAGACATAAATATACTTCCCATGATTTCTTAGAAAACTAACAGGAAAACAAGCTTAGTTTGAAAGGAGCAAGCCCTCTGAAATAGAAAAGCCCAAGCGTCATTTTGTCTATAGAGTATTTAAATTACAACCAGGTACATTTAAAACAAAATTTTAAAGCTCAGGAAAGTGCATGCAAGATTTTCAAGGAAAACTTGAAGAGTTCTGGGTTATGACATTCACTGGCATAGGAAACAGATTATGGCTAACATTTTTATTTGACATAGGTTAAATATGCCAAGAAACACACATTAATAAATCAGTTGTTATTTTCTTAGAGCAAACAAAAATAAAAGTACTGAGTAGATCACCAGAGATCAAAATGGAAAGTGTGACAATGTCAGTGACTTTTCTGAGGTATTATAAGAAAAAGTCCTGGCTTTGGAATGAGAGAGATTCAAGATGCATTTCTAGCCCTATCATTGCTTTGCAATAGGAATGGTAAAACAATGAAAACTTGTGAGACTTAGAGTAAAATTAGGACGACAAAATCTATTTTAAGATTTAGAGACCCTTGGGTGGCCAACTCTCAACCAACTTGATTTCAACTCAGGTCACGATCTCCGAGTGGGGGTGTGTGGGATTGAGCCCCGTGTGGGTCTGCTGGTGATTCTCTCTCTTCCTCTCCCTCTGCCCCTCCACCTCTAAATAAATAAATAAATCTTTAAATAAACAAATAAATACAATCCATTTTATTGTCCTGTAAAAACATGAACATGTGATGATACAAAAATTAATAAGATTAGTACTAAATAATATTCATTTTAAAAATGTACTGCATAAATGTTTATGGGCAATGCATTTTTTAAAGATTTTTATTTATTCATTCATGAGACACAGAGAGAGGCAGAGACAGAGACAGAGGGAGAAGCAGGCTCCATGCAGGGAGCCTGATGTGACACTCGATCCCAGACCCCAGGATCATGCCCTGAGCCAAAGGCAGATGCTCAACCACTGAGCCACCCAGGCATCATGGGCAGTGCATTTTATAGGATGCAGAGACCACAACAGTATGTGAAAAAAAAAAAAAAAGAATGGGTGAATTAATAAACACATCAATAAAGTTGCATGTGCAGTCTTCAACCTAACAGGGTGTGAAAGTTACACCCTAAAATGCCCCCACTATAAATCCTGCACTTGTGTGATTCCCTTCCACAAATGACAGGTAAAATCTGTGACTTGCTTCCAACTAATAGAATATGGAAGAGGTAGTAAGAGGCCATCCCCTTGATGCAGTTAAATTCTAGAAGACTTGGCCTTAGGGGGATGCTTTCCATTTGAGCTTGAAGATGCAAATATTCATTCTGTAAATATTCACATCCCTATGGAGAGGAACTCATTCCCAGGAACCATAGGTACCTCTTGAATCTAACGGTAGCCTGAAGACAACAACCCTCAATCACACAACTAAGAGTAAATGAATTCCAGCAACACTCTAAGTAAGTTTGTAGGGGTACTTCCCTACTCAACCCTACAGATAAGGATTGCAGAGAAACAGGCAAATGATTGCAGCCTTGTAGGACACTACGCAGAGGTCCCAGCTGGACTGTGGCTGAACTTCTCAACCCCAGAAGTCATTAGATAACCACAACAGGTTGTTTTAAGCCACCAAGTGTGTGGTAATTCACACACTGCAATAGAGAATACATTGGAGGATCTGATGAAAAATGTATGAATGTAAACTGCCAATCAGTTCAGTGTTTGTTCGAATCTTCAGACTATGGGTATTTATGGAATTGAGGATGGGAATAGAAATGCCGCACACAACAAACGGGAGAGTGGTTTTGCACCATTCAGTGGTTGTAGCTTCAGTGAAACGACACATATGAGGAACATAATCCCCCGCAACATGATACAACAACTACGCAGTCCTGTAAGTGTTGCTTCTGGTCGAGTATTCATGAAGCCTCATGGATAAGACAGCTTTCCTGCCATTCACTAGCATTTCCTGAGATAACACTAAGGAATAAAGGGTCGAAAATAGTTGATTCTAACTACCTTAATTTATTTTGGAGGCTCTTGAGTTAAGTCCTTACAAGTTTAAAACATTAACAAACTAACCAGAATGGTAAAACTATATTTTTAAAAGATTTTTTTCCCTTACCTGCCAATCTTTAGAGTAAGATATATATTGAATTGCATTTATGTTACTAGCATAATAACAATTATAATAAGTATAAATCAATTTGTAGATAAAAATGCAGGAAGAACAAGTATGTCCCATTGTGCTAGAGTTGCCGAACACCATTATAAAAAGTTATACAATATTGTATGTAAGTAATACAATACATCAGTATTATGTTCTGAACTATGGAAACTTGACTGAACAACCTATTTACCTTTCAAAAATGAAGGTAATATTTTGTTTAGATAAGTGAGATTGAAAATTTGTTTATTAAATGTAACTGTACTAAAATAAAGTCAGAAAGTACAAAATTTAAAATAATTCTTAATACATAGAAAATTGCATTCTATAATAGAAATTATAGTTTGAGGGGATCCCTGGGTGGCTCAGGGGTTTGGCACCTGCCTTCGGCTTGGGGCGTGACCCTGGTGACCTGGGATCGAGTCCCACATCAGGCTACCTACACGGAGCCTGTTTCTCCCTCTGTCTGTGTCTCTGCCTCTCTCTCTCTCTCTCTCTCTCTGTCTCTCATGAATAAATAAATAAAATCTTTAATAAAAAAAAGAAATTCTAGTTTGAAAACAAATGTAATGTAAACTTGAAAGTGATGAGATTATAATTATTTTAGATATTATTAGTTATACACAAATTTCATTTTTCCTGATAAATCTTTCTTTTTCCTCTCTGTTTCCTTAACTGAAAAAAAAAAATTGTCCTAGAATTTAATCATATTATTTTACTCACTTTTGCCATAACTAAGATTTGGTTGAAAACATGGTTTTAAATAATAGTCTTTTAAGTTAGTGACAGATTTAGGATAAAAGATTCATAACCGTTCTGATTTTAAGAAATAACTGCAAGTATTAGATGATATCGCAAACAACCACCTTTACAGTTTTTATTTGTTCTTCTAAAACCACATACATTAAGACCATGGGTGATCAACTAATAAAGCACATCATTTTTCTTATATATAGTTGCTGAAAATATCAAGCATCATTTGTATTTACTTCATTATTCAGATGTATAGGATCTGTATTCAGATCCTTATTCAGATGTATAGGATTCAGATATATACTAGAGTGACACTGGGAAACAGAATTTCTAATTAATAAAATATTCTGTGTACTATGTAGTTTCAATATATCCTTTATACAATTTATCTATAACTTTCATTTAATGTGATTAGATTAGAAGACTTGCATTTTAACCAATTTGGTAAGTGAGATGTAATTAAATTCATCTTCCATTACCCCTCTTCATATCTTAAGAGACTTAGAAAACTGGAGCCTTTTCTAGGCTTTATTTATAGTTCACATATTTATGTACATGTTAACATAAAATTGTTTACCATGTCAATGCAAGTACAGAAACTATACCGCACATAGCATTTTGTACTGTCTGTAGAATTTTTTAGGTAAGATCTTCAGCAAACTGAATTAGAACTACTTCATTTATGATAATTTTAAAATTGGAAAATTCTGTTAAGAACGAAATGTGTATGTCTGATGCTGATAAAAAATTCCAATAAAGATGAATATTTTGAGTATGACAGTAGTATTACTAAAATTATTGGACATATTCTTCAAATTTTGACAAACAAATGGTAGATGTTTCTGTTTAATTTCACTTTGCTCTTCTAGTTTGTACTAATAAATTATAAGTGAAATTTATAGCCTAAAGTATTTGCAGAAAAATCATCTCAAAAACAATAACAGTTGTTCAAAAAATCGTTTAATAGGAAAAGGCAAAAAAAAATAGGAAAAGGCATATAAATAACTTTTTTTTGTTTTTATTTTATTGTATTGTATTTATTTATTCATGAGAGACAGAGAGAGAGAGAGAGAGAGGCAGAGACACAGGCAGAGGGAGAAGCAGGCTCCATGCAGGGAGCCTGATGCGGGACTCAATCCCGGGACTCCAGGATCACACCCTGGGCCAAAGGCAGGCTCTTAACCGCTGAGCCACCCAGGGATCCCCCAATAGCTGTTTTTTTAAGAAATATCTTAAGCTTTATTTTTATGCAATTATTTTTAACTTTTTATCTTAAAAATGTATATGATTAAAGACATGTTCAATCTTCTCAACTGGCAAAAGTGTGAAGATGGATAATTTGATTTAGGGAAACAAGCCTCTCATTCATGCTAAATATCCATCAAGGTCATTATGATCTTTCTTAAAGAGACTATAATTCTAATGTAATACCAAGTTTTATTTGAACATACAGAAGTTTTTGTAAGCGACAATTTTGCTAGAAAAACAATCATGATAAAATTTTATATCTAAATTTATGCAATTTACATGTGGCTGAAAGAGCTGAAAAGAGCTATAAGATTAAATATATCTCAAATATTCAGACATTTGCAAATCATAGCATTAAACTGAGAATTTAACATTTAAATATTTAGTAGTTACATATTTAACTATTGTGTTGAAAACTAAATGAATACAAATTAAATTATGAAAAAGACCCCAACAAATTATGGCTATGAAATGACTTTGTAAAGAGGAAATAATATTGTAGTTTTGATCAATCAATGCAATGTAAATTCATTAATGCTCATTAAGATATTGTAGTAGAGTTTTTTAGTTGACATCATTTTAGAAATAGGTTTGAAATTAAAATCTATTTCAGTCAAAACATCATAAAAGATAGTATGTAGTATAAGAAAAGAGTAAAGATGGCTCTTCAACAGGAGTGTGGATGGAGCATCCCTCCACACTGAACATGAAATATTTCACGAATAATATAGAACTTCCACAGGGCCTTGAAGTCTAATAAGATCTAGATCAGAAAGGGGAAGGGGGTAAAATCACTCAGCTGGAGAAACAAGGTTAAAAAATAGAGGACAAAGAATTAAGAAAACCAAAATCAGTTCCCTAGGATAGAGTCTAGATAGTAGACTAGCAGGTGACAAACTCCAAAGTATATATTACTAATCAAATCATATGGAACCAGAAAATCTAGGCTAACAAAGTGGGGTTTTTTTTTCTTTATTTAGAGAGAGAGAGAGAGAGAGAAAGGGAGAGAGAGAATAAACAGGGAGGGAGGAAAAGAAGGAAACAGAATATCAAGCAGATTCCACACTCAGCATGGAGCCCCATATGGAATTTAATCTCATGATCCTGAAATCATCATCTGAGCTGAAATCAAGAGTCTAAGGCTGACTCAGTTGAGGCACCCAGATGCCCCTAAGCTAACAAGATTTTTTTTGTTGTTCGTTCTTTTTTCTTTCTTTCTTTCTTCTTTCTTTCTTTCTTTCTTTCTTTCTTTCTTTCTTTCTTTCTTTCTTCTTCTTTTTCTTCTTTTCTTTCTTTTTTAGTAATAGTGACCTACTGACATGTTTTAAAAAGAAGAGGATATGCAGATTCACTTGGTAGAAATATGTAGAATGTACTAAAAGGATGAATGCTGAGTAACAGATGACTAAATGCTATCAAATGCTATAATTATTCCAGTTATGTCCTCTATTTAAATGCATATGGATATGAATACATATTAGCAGAGTTACTTGATATTTGCAGGACACATGATTAAAACCAAAAGGTCATTAGCTGGTCTTAGAGCATTCCTTATAAAAGATAACAAGTGTTATGATTGTAAAATCCTGACCTATCAATAGTAACTCAATACAACTAATACATTCTTTATGATTGAAGAGAAAATACAATTTAGTTTTCCTCTGGTTATGTTTCATGAGTAATAAAAGAAACATTCTCCCATGTCTGAGCACACAGATATTAGCAGAGTTATCTTTAATCTACAATAATGTCTATTTTTAACATGGATCTTCATAGAAAAACTCACTAAAATAAGTGTGTATTAAACACATGTTATTGGGATCCCTGGGTGGCGCAGCGGTTTGGCGCCTGCCTTTGGCCCAGGGCGCGATCCTAGAGACCCGGGATCGAATCCCACGTCGGGCTCCCGGTGCATGGAGCCTGCTTCTCCTTCTGCCTGTGTCTCTGCCTCTCTCTGTCTCTCTGTGACTATCATAAATAAATAAAAAGATTTAAAAAAATATATAAAAAAAAAAATAAAATAAACACATGTTATTTTAATATTTTTGTTGAAATGGCAAAAGTAATGAAAAATGATATAAATAAGTACCTCCTTTAAGAATTTCAGAAAACAAAAAAGGCTCAAGCAACGAATATATGGAAATGTGAGTTGGAGCTTTTTTTCCTACTTAATTAGCATTCATGTCCAATTAAACAATAATCACTTTATAAAGTAATTCTTTTCCCCTAAGAATTATTTTTGTAGTTCAAAGGTTCAAGTTTCTAACTACTACTCATAAAGCATGCAGAATAACTTTCAAAACTATGAAAAGTCTCCTATTTTACATGACTCAGGAAGATATTTCTCTTAGAAAAATATCATTAAAGAGTACTAACATTCATGCAAATTGAAGGCTGGAAAGGCTCCTCCCCCCCCCCAACCTCATTTTCCAGTTTCAGAGGTGGGTGCATAAATCAGCATCAGGAATCATTTGTGGATGAAAGGAAGTAGAAGTCTTAAGATTGGAAACTTATTAATGTGATGCCCATAGGCAAAGACAGAATCAGATATTATGGGTAATTTTGAGTTGCAATTTTTTTTGAGTTGCAATTTTAATGATGATAAGGATAGTGTGAAAGGGCGTATCCAAAAGGAAACAAATCCCATCTCTCTGTCCATACCCACCAATCCACCATATATTGCCGAAGTATATTTTGCTAATAGCTTGTAAGCAATGGGTGTATGAAGAGTAAAAAATAATAATAATCAATTATATCTGTGGTGGGATGAAAATGTGTGTTAAGTTGTAGAAAAGAGAAGCTGGAAAGAAGATGTGAGCATGAGTGAGTATGTGTGCATGTGTGTGTGTGTGTGTGTGTGTGTGTGTGTGTGCTTGTGCACACTATGCAGTAGACTGCATGTACTATGAAGAGTAAGTAGCCACAATATTAAATAGTTTTATTTATTTTTAAAGTTTTTTTTTTTGAGAGAGAGAGAGAGAGCAGAAGGAGGGGCAGGGGGAGAGGAAGAGAGTCCCAAACAGGCTCCCTGCTGTGCATGACAAGCTCAATGTCATACCTTGAGATCATGATCTGAGCTGAAATCCAGAGTGGGACTCTTAACTGACTGCAACCACAGTCAACCTGTAGGTTAAATTGTTTTAATTAGAATACTTTTAACATTTGATGTTGGGCAAAAAATTATAACTGTGCTGTCCAGCCCATAGTGCAACAATTTGAAACTCAAGCTTTAGAGTGTATCATGGAGCGTCAGTTCCATAATCACAGCTTCCTCTGTATATTTAAGACCACAGTACTGTCATCATGTCCCACAAAGCCTCTTTTCTAGTCACAGTATTTGAGAATTATAACACTGTAGAGTGTCTTTCTGCCTGGAAAAATCTATCTCCATAATATAAGCGATAGCTATAAAGATGATGCGCGGGATGCACAATCTTCCAGGTGGAAACTTTAGTACTGCTATTCTCAAATTTTTTTCAAAAGGAATTTTCAGAAATGTCATGTAGTTACTTAAAAAAGTAATACGTCTATATAATGCACATATATGGTAGCAAAAATTTTCTTAGATGCACATCTACCTTACCCAAGTCAGTTTGCCTTTAGGGCATAGTCATCATCACTGCATTTTATTTTTATCATTGCAAATTTAACTTTTGCCTCAAGTATTGATTTATGCTCTAAATTTTGTAATCATGTAATAAGCTATTTTAAAAATCATATGGGGGTGCATAGGCAGCTCAATCAGCTAAGCATCTCACTCTTGTTTTTGGCTCAGATAATGATCTTGGGGTCATGGGGTCAAGCCCCCCATGGGTTTCCATGCTCAGTAGGGAGTCTGCTTCTCTCCTTCTCCCTCTACCCCTCTTCACCCCCTCCACTCTCACTCTTGCTCTCGCTCTCAATCTCAATCTCTAAAATAAATGCACACATATTAAAAAATAAATAAAAATCACGCTAAATTCTAGGTTGAACACATACTGATGATATTTACCTATGTTTTTTCTTTTTTTTTTAATTAATTTTTATTGGTTTTTTTTTTTAATTAATTTTTATTGGTTGTTTTTTCTATTATTTTTAAGGTTCGAGGATAGTTCTAAATAATATTATCTTTACATTTTTTATTGCACTACAGTTGACAGTTTCAGGTGTACAACATAGTTATTCAAAAATTACATGTATTACAAAATGCTCATGGCAAGTGTAGTTGCCATCCATAACCATACAAGTGATTACAATATTATTGACAATATTTCTTATACTGTACTCTTCAACCCCATAATTTATTTGTAACTGGAAGTTTGAATCTCTTAATCCCCATCACCTATTTCAGCCATTCCTCCTACCCTGTGGCCCTCCCCCATCAAGCACCAGTTTATGCTCTTCATCTGTGTGTCTATTTCTGGTTGTGGTTGTTATTCATTCATTTGCTTTGTTTTCTTAGATTTTATATATGAGTGAAACCATATGATATTTGTCTTTTCCTGCCTGGTTTATCCCATATAACATAATACTGTCTAGGGCCATCCATGTGATTCTAAACAATTTTTTAAGCCAGCTTTTGGTATTTGGCATTTCAACTTCCAGTGAGAGCCTGTATTTGATTCTAGGTTCATACATATTGTTCCACCATCCATTAAGGGGAAAAAGAAAGAGAGAGAGAGAGAGAGAGAGAGAGAGAGAGAGAGAGAAGAGAAAAAGAAAAATAATAATCAAATTGCTGTGATCTTGTTCTCTACAGTTTTATTTTCTTCAATAAATTGATTTAAAAGTAAGCCTTCCTAAATACGTTTGAATGTTTCTGTTGAATCAGATTTCCTAAGATTATCATGTATAAAACCATAAAGATGAAAAGAGAGGACATATATAGTATTATATTTGGAGAACATATAACTTTTGGGGAGTAAAAGAATGTCTAAATATAGTAATAATAGCGTATTATTCCTAAATATAGGAAATAATAACAATATAAAATTGAGTAGAACGATAAAGCCCTGAAGGTATAGTTCGGATTCTAGAAACATCTGCATACCACTCCTGTCCCATATGTGAATTTCAAAACATATGATAAAAAATATATGATAGAATAGAATTTGCTGATACAATCTAAAATATTAGATGCATATTACTGTACTGGAGAGAAAAAAAAAGGGCTTTTATATCGAGATGCTTACCAAAAGAGACTTCACACCAACAAATGCACTAGCAAAACATGCTATTTCATGAAGCATTGCTAATTAAACTGTGAAATTCTGTGTACAGAGATTAGCCTCTAAAAATCACTTTTCTTGAAAACACATTAGAAGTACACTGATTTTAATACTTTGAGTTAGAACTAAAATTGTATCATATGCTATCTTCTCCCAGCCAAGTAATACATACAGAGCAAAAGCTATTCTAACTGTCATATTAAACACCTTTAAGTGTGGCTGATGACTATAATTTTCTTGTAATCTCATTCTGAACGGAGCTTTCTTAGCAACAGCAATTATAGAGGAGGTGGGAGTCTGGTGATAGTCATTTGTTTGTAGAACAAACAAAGGAAACTAATAAGAATGAAAATACTTAGTCTAATAAGAAAAGTTTTATTTAAGTTCTTTATTGAAGTAAAATACTACCACAAATTGAAATGAATCCTCGTTGGTTATTTTAAAGATATTATTGCTAATTTAGTTTCTTAAAAAAATAATAATAATAATTTCCCAGTAACTTGTAAACTTCTGAATCTGGGATATAACAATAATTCTTGCACATATGTCATATTTGATGGTTTAAGAACTTTTTTTTTTAGATTTTATTTATTTATTCATGAAAGACACAGAGAGAGAGAAGCAGAGGCACAGGCAGAGGGAGAAGCAGGCTCCTCACAGGGAGCCCGATGTGGGACTCGATCCCGGATCCGGGGATCACAACCTGAGCCAAAGGCAGGTGCCCAACCGCTGAGCCATCTAGGGATCCCTTAAGAACATTTTTATAAAATATCTGTGTGTCTATTTGTGTCGATGATATATTAACATATATGTGTTAAACTGCCTTGTTAAAATATATCTAATCCAAACATATATGATTGAGCTTTGATTAGACGCATTCACTTTACAGATTTCGCTCATTTGTGCCAGGAAGCCAAAGTTTTCTTCCCCAGGAAAACAGTGATAAGTTATCTATTTCTCCTGCATAGTGTGGCAAATGTAGTGGCAGGAGATGAATGAAAATAAAGAGAAGCCCCTAACAAAACAGAAATAAAAGATCAATAATTCAGCAGTGCGTCTGTAGATATGCTCTTCGGGGTCACTGTTTGGGGTTATTTTTCCTCCCTTCCACCCTGAAATTCTACAACTTAAAAACATAGTTGGAGCGTATTAAGTATTCTCCGTAAGTATTAAAAATACAATGGCCGGACATATTTGTCTTTTTTTTTTAACCTTTTCACCTTGTTTGAAAAGTATGATTTAACAAGGCCTTACAGAGCTTGAATTTTAGTAAGAGAAGACAAAAGCAGAAACCTAATGTAGGCAGTGTTAGCACTTGAAGACGGATGTGGGGCTTGGGGTAGTGGGGGAGTGGCTCGTTAAGTAGTATATGCTCAGGGAAGGGTCTTTGATAAAGTGACATTTGAACTGAGACCTGAATAGAGCAGGGGACTTTTCAGAGAACCCATCCCTGGGAAGCAGGAATACACATTTCAAAGGCTCTGAGTTGGAAGCATGCCAGGCCTGGTCGAGAAAAAGCAAATGATTCAATTTAACTGCAGCACGATTGAGAGGGAGCCAGGAGGAAATGAGATGAGAGAAGTAGCCAACTGAGGGGGCTTGCAGAGTGAGGGTGCCACTTACTGGGGTGTGTTAGGTGGAAGGAAAAACAGATTTAGAGTGGATAACAAGAGTTTGGTTGGAAAGTTAAAGGGTGACATATCTAGGAGACAACAAAGTAAAGACATCCTACAGCCTGGTATCAAGGAGTTTGGAAGTCAGCAAGATACAAAGTGGACCTTCATGGAATAATCAGGGAACCGAGTGTTTATGGGGTGAATATAAAGGGAGAAGAAATGGAGCTTGCCAATAGTTTGTGGTCAGAAAAATAAGGGGTGGGGGTTCTAGCTAAAGCACCTCAGAAAAAGTGAGGCAACTGTAAAGGCCAGTAAAAAATAAGTTTCCAAAATGGTGAGTATGTGAACGTGTCAAGTGCTACTGATAGGTCAAAAAAGATAAGCACTAGGGGTGCCTGGGGGGCTCAGTCAGTTAAGCATCTGCCTTCAGCTCAGGTCATGATCTGGGTGTCCTGGGATCAAGTCCTTCATCAGGCTCCTTGCTCATCTCTCTGTCTTTCTCTCTCTCTCTCATAAATAAATACATACATAAATACAATCTTTTTAAAGAAGAAAATATTTAAAAAATAAAAAGGTAAAGACTGAGAGTTGGCCACTTGAGTATTCATGAAGCAAAATATGGGTCACTGGGCACCTTCAGGAGAGCAGTGGAACAGGCTTCCTAGAGATTTAAAAAAAAAAAAATAGAGTTCAGACCATTCGCTGGTGTTTTTCCTGCACAAGTGAGCAAAATGGGGGCCAAGAAGAGAGTGGGGTTTTGTGTAGAGTGCATGTTTGTGTGCTTGAGGATAGGGCATTACGATGGGAATAATCTACGGGAGAGGAAGAGAGAGTGTGGGCACGACTGCAGGAGAGAAGTCCTCGGTGGGTACCAGGGACTGAATCCTGGTGGACACACATTATTTCTAGAGAGAATGCACAGGATATGTGGAAGTTTGGGGATGAGAAAGGTGTGCTGGAGGTTTGAGGGAAAAAGGAAGGCATAAATACTCATTTGGAAAATAAGAGCACAAATTAATGAGGAAACAGTTACTACACAGGGATGACAGGCCCCTTGCAGTTCATGTATTTGTCTGTTTCTCGCCACCTTTAGCTATGGGGATGCAGAATTAGAGTAAGCAAAATAGTACCCACTTCTTTTGTTCATATTTATGTATAATGCACTATAAAATAATTTTAGATGTTTCCTATTAAATCAAAAAATTTAATTATCATAATTGGATTTTAAACAAAAATTTTCAGCAGTGGCAGTTATTCAAAACGCTCAAGTAGGCAGCAAATAATGAAACTGTTCTTCCTCTTGTATTATACGAATCACCACTCCGGCCTGAACTACTGGACTAGACCTAGGTTCTTTGAAAACTGATGTGAAGTATGGCTTTTATTCATCAGCATAGGCTCCTAATAACTTTAGAATTGTTTATTTATACTATAAACATTTATTACATGCTTCTCACAGACAAGGGATTGGGAAGCATTCAAAACAAATTCTATTATCAAGTTTCAGATACAACTACAATATTTCAAATACTTTTATTTTTTTAAGATTTTATTTATTTATTCGCTTGACAGAGAGACAAAAAGAGCACAAGCAGGAGAAGAAGCAGCAGAGGGAGAGGGAGAAACAGGCCCTCCTGGTAACCAGGGAGCCTGATGTGTGGCTCGATCCCAGGACCCTGAGATCATGACCTGAGCCGAAGGCAGACGCTTCACTGACTGAGCCACCTGGGAGCCCTTACATTTTATTTCTAAATCCTTTTCTGGGCAGTTTAAACCAATGCTTTCTTTTACTCTCTATATCAGATTTATAAAAATAAAATAAAATAAGTGTTTTTATCTCTTTGTGAACAAGGCAGGAGCTGAGATGGAGAGGTCAGGTGGCCTCGCCAAGATCACACATTGGACATGAGATGCATGTCTGGAGTGAGGTCTTCAAATCTATGCCTGCTGTCTCTTCACAGCACTGTGAAGGCCAAGATGTCTCAGGTACAGCATATATAACAATTAAAAGTCTGGGACAAGTATCTGACTAATCTGAGTTGCACTCTGACTCTGCCCGCTACCTGCTACATTACCTTGGGAAAGTTTTTGAGCCTTTCAAAGCCTCAGTTTTCCCTTTATGACACATTAAAGTGATGATTAGAAAGACAGTCTAGGAAGAGGTATTGATTACGCCATAGCACAAGACAGAGTTTCACTGTCATAAAAACAAAAACATGTAGGACTTTCCAATGTATAAGAGGAAGGTCATTTATATCTGGAACAGAATTCAGATTTTTTAGGAAACTTGCACCTGAGAGGAGCCTTGGAAGGCTCCCTAATATTTAGATGAGTGAAAATATAAGTTGTTACTTACAAAAGCTCTTTGTGAGGAATATAGGCATAAAATCACTTTTAAATTTTAATTGCTATCATATTTTAGGCAATAGGTTTTTCTACCACATCATGGGTTCTTTCACTGGGATCCACAAATTTACTTTTTAATGTTTGTATTAAGTTGAACAGTAGCTCCCCAAAAAGCTATGTCCAAGTCCTAACCTGCAGAACACGTGGACAGGACCCTAACTTTGCAAGAGAGTCTTTGCAGATTTAATTATGTTCAGGATCTTGAGATGAGATGATCCTGGATCGACTGTGCGTGGTCCCTAAAATCCAATGATATACACCCTAGAAGCATCGGAAGCACACCACACAGACAGAGGGCAAGGAGGACCTGTGAAGATGGAGACAGTGATTGGAAGGTCATGGTCATAAGCCCAGGAGCCCCTGGAGCTCCCAAAAGCTGGAGGGGGCAGAGATGGATTCTCACCTAGAGCCTCCAGAGGGATCCTGGCCCTGACACCACCTGCTCAGATTACGCACATCCTCTGTTTTAAGCCTCTGAGATCCTGGTTATCTGTTGTGGCGGCTCTGGGAAACTAAAATAGTGCTTGAACTGGATATATTAGCAATGTGTTTTGCTTGTTATTTTCAAAATTATTTTAATAAGATAAATCTCATATTACAGTGTTAAAAGATTTCATTTCTTTTTTTAAAAAAGATTTTATTTCTAACAGGAAATCAGGATGCTATTTTGTGGTGTAAGATAAGGTACTTACTGTTTTTTGTGTTATAACGAATATATTAGTTTCCTATTGATAGGAATTAAAGAAAACCACCCTATTACTAGACATCTGGGCATCTTTGTTTAAGAAAGGCCTGGGGGGCCTGGGTAGCTCAGTCAGTTGAACCTAGATTTCAGCTCAGGTCATAATCTCGGGTTACGGAGATGGAGCCCTGCCTCTTGCTCCACACTGGGCATGGAGGCTGCTTGGGATTCTCTCTCCCCATCTCCCTCCACCCTCCTCCCCCACCACACATGCTCTCTCTTTCTCTCAAACAAAACAAAACAAAACAAAACAAAACAACAAAAGAAACAGGCCTAGCATAAGTTGAGAAATGTGAAATGGAAACATATGACCAAAAAAAATGGGCTCTCCAATGTCAAACATGGTGGTATAACAGGTCCCTTAGCAATGTAGGGATGAAATCAATGAGAGACAGAACACATTATACCTGTTCATCCTGAAAATAAATTAGGCAGGGAAGATTTTTTTTTATTAAATATATTGTTTTGAAAAAGTTCTAAACACACTAAACTTGGTCTAAATCTAAAGCTTAACTTTGAAGCATCATTAAAGAATCTAAGTAATGGAAAGATGGGGGCCCTGGGTGGCTCAGTTGGTTGAGTGGCCAACTCTTCGTTTGGGCTCAGGTCATGATCTCAGGGTTGTGAGATCAAGCCCTACGTCTGACTCCACACTAAACAGGAAGTCTGCCTGAGATTATCCTTCTCCCTCTCCCCCTACCCCCCTCACACATTCTCTCTATAAAATAAGTAGACACATCTTTTAAAAAATAGCAAATAAAAAGATGGGAAGTGATCAAGTGACATGCAAAGAAATATTCAAGTTAGTCGGCAGCTTAGGAGAGGGAAAGAGAAGATGGGATCTGCTACAAGATTACAGATATCGCCTGGTATTTTGAAGTGTGGTTTGGAGGAAGAGTTAATGTTGTTTCCTTTTAGTATTCATAAAAATAAATGTACAATGCTTTTCAATAAGTTCATCAAAAAAGGCATTGGAAATCCTCGTTTGGAAATCCTTAAAGATAGTCAACACATTTTCTTTTATTTTTTCTTTCTTTATTTTTTATTGGAGTTCAATTTGCCAACATATAGCATAACACCCAGTGCTCATCCCCGTCAAGTGCCCCCCTCAGTGCCTGTCACCCAGTCACCCCCACCTCCTCCCCTTCCACCACCCCTTGTTCGTTTTCCAGAGTCAGGAGTCTCTCCTGTTCTGTCTCCCTTTCTGGTATTTCCCACTCATTTTTTTCTCCTTTCCCCTTTATTCCCTTTCACTATTTTTTTATATTCCCCAAATGAATGAGACCATATAATGTTTGTCCTTCTCCAATTGACTTATTTCACTCAGCATAATACCCTCCAGTTCCATCCAGTCAACACGTTTTCAAATAGGCAGAAAGTATCTATACTGAGCAAAACTTAACGAAAGGCACAAACTTTTGGTAGGAACCTCTGTATGGTCCAAGAGCCATTGTGTGGGGAAGTTTATCTGGTTTTGCTTCTTTGGTGAAGAAATAAATCCCCTGTTACTATGAAACGTTGTTTTCTGCTAACCTCAGGAGCTCCACCCTCCTAATGTGAAGGTCAGTCCCAGGATTCTGAACCTCCTCCTCCTCAAGACACTTTCCCAGGAAAAGAGACCTGATAATGCTCCTCTCTGCATTCAGCAGTTAGTGGATTTTCTGAAGGATGTTTTGAAGCAAGTGACTAAATTTCAAGAACTTTTCAAGAATTAATTGATACACTGGAACACAATATAGAAAAGCCTTTTGTAGGAAGAATTTGATAGGAATGATTTAATGACTCGACATACGATTGTTCTGTTCAGGTGTGTGTGGATGTATAAAAATATGAAATTATCTCATAAACGCAAACCAAGAAGCCACTCTTAAGAGAAAGTATTATTTGCTCCAATGCTGGAGAAAGTATTTCTGCAGACTGGGGCTCAGCGACATAAATGAATCAATATCTCTGAAGTAATCTTCCTCCTTGTTCAGATGACAGATGTTAAGATGAAAATAATAATGTTGGGGAACAAGATGTCAATGGTATTGATTATGTAGTCTTTCCCAATCAAAGAAAATTATGTGACAATGTGACAAAAATGCAACTAGAAGATTCTAATGTTTTTTTTGTTAAAAAAAAAAAAGTCTTCTGACGGAGATGGTTACAGGACTTTAGATTTCTTATGCTGCACAAACTTTTGTTAATTGATGTCTTTGGTCACACATGGTCGTTTAAAAGGAGAATCATGAAAACTAGGGTATGACAAATGCATGAGCATGAGCCACTGTCATGCCAAAAACATGACCAAATTTTAAATTCTTATTTTTTCAAAAAGTCGTTCTATTTCAAATTATTATTAATCAAAATCAAAATTTACATTTTAAAAATATGTGGAGCTTGAATTTATTTTCAGTAAAGAGACATAAGTGTTCTCAATAAAACAATTGAAAGGACATGATATAGTACAACACAACTTTATATTCTGTTTGAGGAAAGTAAGTTCCCAATTTCAAAGTACAATAAAATATGTTGTGTTCAACATTTCTTATAAATGGACTTATGAAAAGTATACAGGAGAGCCTGGAAATTTTTTCAGTAAGTCACCAAAAAGTGTTCATTGCTCATCAAGTTTCTAAATCTCTGATCTACAAGACCTTTCTTGATGACAAATGGAAATACCCTTTCAGAATTCTGAATAAACTATTTTTTTTTTTATAGGATGGCCATAAGGTAGGGAATCCTGGTATCCAGGACTGACAATCTTTTTCAGAAGTATCACAGAAAAAAAAAACCCATCAAGCATATTATTTTTTATCCTGTTAGAACAATAAAAACACAAAATGCAATACCATTTCCAAATATAAATTTGCACAGAGAAAGACATACATTGAATTTGCTTCTGACGTGAATGATGCTAAATCTAAAGGCATTGCAAGATTTACTCCTTTTTTGTTACAGTAGCTACAATTAGGAGATAGTGACTTTCCCTGGAAGTTAGCATATCTAATTTTAAGGCCAACTATACAAATACTATGACAACAAAAATCAGTTTCCCTTTGGATATGTTCTTGACAAGTTAGTGTTTTATAACAGGAATATGATTTCTCAATGGACCTGTTATGAAGATAAACTTGATTGCATTTTCTCAGTAAAAGAAATTTAATATGATAGAAATATCAATATTCATGAACATACATCTCTCCCTTCCTTCCTAGGAAAATGGTATTATTTGCTTCCTATATTTGTCAGGATCATGAAAGCCATTTGGGACCAAGAGAGTAAGTGATATATGTTATTTTTGTACAAAGCAGGTAAGAAGTCCCAGATCAGCTATCTAGCTTCTCTCTCCCCACGGATGGTAATAACAGATACAGTATTATATTCAGATTTAAGATAAAATCCAGGCTGATTTTCTGAATCACTAGATGGAAATAAGGATACTGTGGATGCAGGACACAGGGAAGACCTCATATGTGTTAGACATAAAGTTCTGTGGTTTAAGTAATTGTGATTTCGGGATTATTTGTTAATAATCCCCTAAACATACACATGCATGGACACACATATATAGAGAAGACTTATGATACATACACACACAGTCTCTACCTACCTACCTATCTAGACGCACACACACACACACACACACACAATACACACCCTAATATAACATTAATGAGAAAAATACATAATAAAACCAGAAGATACTATTTCTAATGTATCAGATTGCCAAAGATAAAAATTTGGTAATTTATGTTAGATTAACTATAGGGAAACAAACACTCTCTCATAATTGCTAATGTAAATGTAAATGCTACAACTTCTACCAGAAGTAATTTGGTTATATAGATTATATATATTTTTTCATATATAATGATATGTATCATTATATATTATATATATTATATATTATAATAATATATTACTAATTATGTCAACATTAATTATGTATATTATATATACATGTGTTACATTAAGTAACAATTATTTTTTATTTTATTTTATTTTATTTTATTTTATTTTATTTTATTTTAGCAATTCAGTATATCTGTAGGGATATACTCAAATATACCTCCAAATGACTTTGTATGAAGTCTGAGGATAGATACTGAGATATAATATGTAATATCAAGAAATGGGAAATAATCAGAATATACAACAGTAACGAATAGATGACAGATAGGTAGATGGAATTGTATAGTATTAATCGAATATATCATATTTATCTATTTTTTTTAAAAGATTTATGTATTTATTTCAGAGAGAGGGAGAGAAAGAGCAGTGGGACAGGCAGAGAGAGAGGGGGAATCTCAAGCAGACTTTGCTGAGCACAGAGCCCCACACAGGGCTGATCTCACAGCCTTGATCTGAAACCAATCCTTAACCAAAACCACCACCAGGCATCTCTCTATGTATCTTTTAAAAATCGTATTTATACATTCAAATGGAAAGATTTTCAAAGATATGTTAAGGAGGCAAGAAAATACTTTGTTTAATAAAACCTAGATGTTTATGTTGAATCTGCAAAGTCTTAATGTTTTCTAGAAAGAAATTCGAACAGCACCTATATGCCCCATTTGATAAAACATACATAAATATCTATTTTCATGATTTATATAACACTCTGAGATATTCCACTCAAAATCAAAAAATAATTTCCTTTAATTTATCTCTTATCCAGACAGGCTGAAACTGTTACAAAAGCCAGGAATTAATCAGTTAAAGGAAAACCACTTTCATATCCCAATGTTGTGTGTATATCCTCTGAATAGAAGCCATTTAACACTTAACCATGATAATAAGATAAGCTGATTTTACTTTTTATTTTAACTGGTATGCATGGAGATATATAAGAAAAAGTAGCTTCGGAATATGTCAAATTTAGGGGCACCTGGGTGGCTCAGTGATTGAATGTCTGCCCTCAGTTTAGGTCCTGATCCTGGGGTCCTGGGATCAAGTCCCACATCTGGTTCCCTGCAGGAAGCTTGCTTCTCCCCCTGCCTATGTCTGTCTGTCTGTCTGTCTGTCTCTCTCTCTGTCTTTCATGAATAAATAAATAAAATCTATAAAAAAGGAGTATGTCAAATTTATTAAAATTAAATTGTAATAAACACATTTAAATCTGCTTTTCTATATGTAGGGAATACTCAGAAGGTAGGGAACACATTCATGTCACTATCACCTAGATATTTAAATCTTCAGTTTACATTTTCTCTATAGAAAATATGACAGTAGCTATAATTTATATCTTATCCCCAATTCAAATAATTTTCCCAGTGCACTCCCTTTGAAAATAAAGAATATAAAAGGATGGGATGCCAGTATCCCTTTAAACAGAGAAACAGGGATCCCTGGGTGGCGCAGCGGTTTGGCGCCTGCCTTTGGCCCAGGGCGCGATCCTGGAGACCCGGGATCGAATCCCACGTCGGGCTCCCGGTGCATGGAGCCTGCTTCTCCCTCTGCCTGTGTCTCTGCCTCTCTCTCTCTCTCTCTGTGACTATCATAAATAAATAAAAATTAAAAAAAAATAAACAGAGAAACAGAACAAAGACACATCTTATCTCTGTAAGAGGTATTTGAGTAAACAGTTCAGCAATTCCCTCATCATGTTCTTATACTTAACTTTATGTTATGTTTTAACAAAAGATATGTTAACGTTAAATTCTTCAACATGAAACAACAGAGCATCTAAGAAAAGCTAGAGAACACGTCTACCATCCATGATATGCCCACACTGCTTGTCATGCTGGGATAGGTCTCATTGTTTGCTCCTTGGTTTCCCAGTCTCCCTGCCTCCAGCTTTTCCCACTATTCACCCCCACCCCCATTCAATCTGTTCTCAAATTTCTGTGGTTTCTACTTTCAAATACACCTTGGCCTCCTCCTCTTCACTCCATCCCCAAAGAAGCCATTGTTAACATGTGTGTGTGTGTGTGTGTGTGTGTGTACATAACTGTAAAAACATACATTTCATGACCATAGATATATATGTGTGTGTATATATATAATATGCAACAATATACGACTACTTGATTATATATATTTATATAATATTATATATATACATAATTTTTCCATTTATTGCCATTCTTTTTTTAATTTTGTATGGAAATCCAAATCCAAGAGAATAGGGTATCCAATTTTAATAGGAACCCAGGGATCACATATTTTAGAAAATTAAAACAGTCTACTACTAATTGGACCATTGTTATACACATATGGACTTTTTAGTGGAAAGAAAAAGTTAACAGGATTTTTAATACTTTGGCAGGTTTGGGGGCATATTATTGAAAAATATAATGTAATAAGTTTTGCTTTAAATTGTTATTTTTAAGGAAACACTAGTAGGGAATGCTTTCCTGAATTATTTTCAACTATATTTTTTTAGCAAAAATAAGTCTTTATAGTATCAAAAATGACTTCTTTCTGCTTTTAGAAAATTTAATTCACATCAGCATTTTTTAAAATAGCTACAGTTTTTTAAACTCTGTAATACTAGGTTCAGTCTAATATTTATAATATTTACTTTTAGAAATTGAAGTCATATTAACCTTTGTGGTATATATCATGATGCGATGAACAACTTTGCACATTGTTTTTACAATTTGGGATGGGATCCTACAATAGAAAGCAGACTTTCTTTTTAGATCCTGGATAATGTAATTATATAATCAGATACTTCAAGTTACAAGTACTTCCAATTAGAAGTGTTAGTTAGCAAGGCATCTCTTAGGTTAATTTTCAGTAAAAATTAAACAATTAAAAAATCTATTATTTACAATAATAATATTACTCATAAATTTATACCAAGGAAAATGAAAAGCCCCCACACCCATTTGAGAGTCATTTTGAAGTATTTTAAATGATTTACAAAAGATTAAAATCTGTCAATTTTAGATAAAGTTAATAAAAGAATAAAATATACCTAGTTTTACATTATTTTAAAAAACAAATGAATAAAAATCATATAGAGTGCTAGGATTTTATTCAGACTGTTAAAATTAGTTTAAAATTGCCATAAACTATGGTAACATTGGAAAGTCTCAAATTGTAAGGATTACTGTCTGTTTTTCCTGCTTTATTCTCAATTATTCTATAACTAACTAGAGCCATGTCACTAACAATTTTCACTGTAACTTTTTTTTATTATTATTAAGATTTACTTATTTTAGAAGGAAAAAGAGCATGAGGGGGAGGAGCAGAGGAAGAAGAGGGAGACAATCTCAAGCAGCCACACATGGATCTCAAGGCTCCTCATTCCAGGAGCCTGAGATCATGACCTGAGCCAAAACCAAGAGTCACTTAAATGACTGAGCACCCAGGGTCCCTCTACTGTAACTTTAAATGAGAGCTATTTCAATTTGTTGTGTCAACTCTGTGACACGCATGCACCTCATGTATCATCTTAGAAAAAAAAATCCCCAGATTATTAGACTCCACAAATCACATTCCAAGTAGACTGAGCAATGACCACACTAAAGATTACATCAAGTTTTGGTATTTTCACACTAAAATGATAAAATCTTTAATTCAGGAAATTACTTTTGAAGTAAGGTAGTTTGATTAGTTTAAGATTGTTATTTAATTGAGCATGAATCTTTTGAATGTCTCATTTCTAGGAATTTACTGTCTTAGACTAGGTTTGAACACTTTAGACAATTGGAGGAAAATATAAGTACCTGAAATCTAATGCTAAAAATCTTATTAAGGTTAGTAGTTAATTTTTTTTTCCAAAGAGACTAAGTAAAAGTATATGAAACACTCCTCACGTCTCCATGATGAATGTCCACGTGAACAGACAACAAATAAAACCAAGTCGCTACCATCAGTGAACTCACAGCCTGAAGAACTCGTAAGATCAAGGGTCGATTTTTCCTTTCTCCTTGCTATCTGTGATTTATTTATATCTATTTAGTGCTTTTCTTACCATATTGAAATCAATATTCTCTATGTTCTATAGATAGAGTGCTACCAGCATAGGGGTGTAAATGATTAATACTTTCTGAGTAAGAATATCAAATCATACAGGAAGTAATATTTACAGTGGACTTGAAGGATCAAACGATATATGCAGGGAAGGGAAGAAGAATGAATTTCCAGGTCAAGTGGAATGAATAATCAGAGGGACCTGGTTGTGAAAGAACATAGCCTTCAGTGAGGAAGTGTTCATGGTTTATCCATGGCTAGGAGCATAAGGGTGGATGCCGGTGGGGACTGGGTATGGATTCCAATGCCAATGAGTGCCAGTTGTGTTTGGAAGGGAACAAGGATCCAATGGAGGATTCAAATCAGAAAACTCTCAGATATGGCAATGTGGATAGCAGACTAATATTAATTTTACCTCTGAGGTTTCAATTCAATTGAATTGTCAGCACAATAAAGACATGACTTTAAGATGAAAGATAAATGGGGAAGGAGCAAAACGATGGAAAGGATAGACTTCAAAGTCATAAAACTTGTGCCTGAGTCCCAGAACTGCCTTCGTCACTCAGGTAGCCTTGGCCAAACTCCTTACTCCTCTAAGCCTCAACTTTACTTGTTGAGAGTAGGGCCCATCATACTAAACCAAGAGGCCCACCTCCCTGCTAACACGCCCTCACTAACACAAGGTGGTTCAATCTGACTCTCACTAAACACTGAACAAAATGTGTAATGAACTTTCATCATGCTCACACAAGCAGATTTACGGCATGAATTTCAGAATCCAAAGTTTTAGAACAGGGGGTGAAGGCGACCCCTGTATTGTCCAAGGGTACACACTCGTGAACAATACACAAGACCTCACTGTGTGTGGCAGGGTGCTCAGACAAGCCCATTTGCACGGCCTCTCTCTCCTGTCCTCATTTAGAAAACGTGGGAGTGTGATATCAGAGTGGTTCGTTAGTGGTGATGCAGAGATAACCTAGTCCTCATTGCAGTTTCTAGTCCAACTCAAGAGCTGCACCAGTTGAACTCCAAAAACAGCGCCTCTAAATCAACTACAAAAAGCAATTGCTTTTTCAGTAAGAAGATTTCATGAGGAAAATTTGAGCAGTAGCAGGCAGTCTCTCCATACAGGAAAGAACCGAGGCTTGCACTTCTTTGTGGCCACTGTGAATGAGGAAATCTAGAAGATATCGGTCACTGTTTGTATTAAGAGCATGTCTAAAGATGCAATAAACTTAATGGATTTTTTTTTAACATCAGGTGACTTGGAAAAAACATCTCAGGCTGCTTAAAAATTCCAGTGTTAAAAAAAAAAAAATTCCAGTGTTCGGAGAGAAATTCTGTATTTTTATAGCTACCAGATTGAGTTTCTGCTTTCTCAGGAGTTTCCAAAATATCTTTCTTCTCCTCTAATCACATTTAGGGTTTTGTTGGTGGTGTTCTTGTTGGTTGGTTTTTTCCTACATTGTATAGGCAAGGTTTCAACAACCTCAAAAGTAAAAGTCCTGCTATATTAGTATTTATATTTCTTTACCTACCTACATAATAGATTTAAATGGCTATAAATATCTCATTTTTAAAGTATTTGACCTAATTGATATTAATATAAGCAATTCCACAAATACATATGGGAAATGTTGTATTATTCATTTAAAACATCCAAATACAAAGCCGTCTTTTTTAGCTATGGTAATTGCAAAAGTCCCAGAAGCTAAGAGCTTAAGTACTCTGTAAAGTGTTCATAAAAACTGTTGGTCTCTAAACCAATAATTCATTATTAACTCATGAGTGTTCACATACACTAGGAGACAAATATTAGATCAAAAGCTATATTTTGCTTATAATCCTTTTCCTTATTAATTCATTAGACACGAAAGCACTTTTCATGAGTTAGCAATCAGGGGATGAAGAAATAATTGAGAAAATAAATATATTTGGAATATCCCTGACATTTTTACCTTCATTGACCTATTTATAAAATAACAACATTAATTAATGACGTCCACCCTAAAAGAAAAAAAAAGAAAAACACCAAATACCAGGTGCCATGGCCATGTTAGGCACAGAGCAAGTAGCAGTGAAGATATAATCTTGCCTTAGAGCTGTTCTTCACTAAACACACCGGCAAATTATAATATAAGAGAGCATGTGTACATACACATAGTTACAAGACCCTTGGGTACTGGGGGGAATGTAACCAAATTCTTCTGGATGGGGCCAGGCAGTAGGTGGAGCTTTCACAGAATATGTGGTGTTGGCGCATATTCTTGAAAGATGAGTGAAGGGTCATCAGACACGTAAGAACACTTCTGTCATGGGTCATAGGCCATGCAAAGACACAGATATACGAAGAGCACAGGATGATCAGGAAACAGTCCATGTTTCACTGGACTTTAGGATATTCGGGTGTGAGCAGATTTGAAGAATAGGTTGAGGCCAGAACGTAGTAGACGGATTAGAGACTATAGTTACTGGGATATTTCTCAAAACACTAAATTATTTTTTTAAACTGTGCCAAGCCAGCTGCCGTCTCATGAAGTAGCCTTATGCAAAGGAAGGATGCTTGCCCTAAAGCAGTGAAGGAGCCTGGAGGCAGATTATCTGAGGCCTGCCAACAGCCACTTGGGTGAGCTTGGACACAGAATTTACCCCAGTGACACAATAAACAGCTTGACGGTGATGTTGTTTGGAACCCTGAGCCAGAATCAGGCAGTTAGGCCACTCCTAGGACTCTCAGCCATGGGATATTGGCGAAAATATGGTTGTTTTTTTCAGGCTGCTGTGTTTGGGGTAATGGCAAAACATCATTAATACACAGTTAAGATAAAATGCATGGTCAAAACCAGTCATGAAGGAGTTCATTCACTCACGGTACTGGGTACTGAAAGTTGTTTTTGTTTGTTTGTTTGTTTTTGTTTTGCATGTGTTTGTGTGTGTACATGCCCAGGTGTGTGCACACACATACCTGAAGTTAATGAGGGAATAGTGTCGGGAGATGGTGGTGGGGTCTAATATCTCAGACAATTGGCCAAAGTCTTAGAAATCTACATATTTAGCTGTTAGAAGTATCTAAACCATTAATCACCATTATCGTCATCATCAATCAACTAAAGTTCTCCAGTTCTCCCAAAATCATTGACTAACATTTTTTTTAATTTTATTTATTTATTTGAGAGAGACGGCACAAGCAAGGGAATGGGGGTAGAGGGAGAGGGAGAAGTAGACCCCGCTCTGAGCAGGGAGCCCGACACAGGAGATCCCAGGACCCTGGGATCATGACCTGAGCCAAAGGCAGACGCTTAAACAGACATGGGCCCCCAGGTGCCCCTATCCTTGACTAACTTTTAAAATCACCAATAATGTTCGAAGCTTTGCTTATGACCTAGTTTCTCTAGAAAAGCAAGTACTGCAACAGGTACATAAGATATTACCCTTTATAGAATCTGACAACTGGTTTCATGGGATAGTCAGGGAGGAAAATGCTTGGTTTTTCCCTCCAGTTTCTGCCCATGAGGAAGAGGAGATCTGAACAGGTGGGGTGGGGTCTATGCTCATGGTTTGCAATGGTCTCGAGAGAGGTGGTATGGTGGCCATGCAAAAACAGAATGATTCACGCCCTTGTGCACCAGGTTCATAATGGTGCACAGCAGAAGGAGAGAGGGAAGGCTGTTTTGCTAATCAACTTTTATTAACACAAGATTCTTAACAGACATTTCAGATATAAAGACCCATGCATCCTTGCATCTCTGTTAAAAAAGGAGTCACTTCAGTATCTAGATTTGTACCGATGTCTCTGAAAGCACTATATCCTTGTTTTAATGCTTTATTTTATTTGTGCTTAGGAGCAGTCTTCAAATAATCCTATTCATGAAAAAGAGTCAGTGAGTAGTGATCTACTGTATATTTCCTTGGTGTGTGACTTTTTAGATCAGGTTGGTAGAGTCTATAGCTACTAGAAGCTTTCAGAGCATGAAATTCTCCTGATGTAACTCTTCAACCGGAAAAACCTTTAGCTGAGAACCCATTGCATTCTGCAATTCCCCTTCAATAGCACAACCTCGTATTAAACTATTATAAACCTCTGACAAATTGTGAGCCAGAATGATCTTTGGTATCGATTTATTGAGAAATCTTTCTGCAGCTGGAGCTGGGGAGTACCCTCCTGGGTGTGGAGGTGAGTGCGCTGAAGTGGCATCTAATGAGAACATGGCACTTTTCAAACCACAGGATCATCTAAATTTGTGTACTTTATGGACACTGACCACATGAACATAATTCTTCAAGGAAATTGGATTTCTGAACAAGAAATTTCTTTATACCCTGCCTATAATTCTTACGTGAGACTTAGATATACAGTTTGACAGCGTGGAGGGTATACCCATAGCTTCTGCAGGCTTTCTACTTGTGGGGTAAAGCCATTTAGAAATTCAGCTTTCCTGATTTTTCCAACCCTTTTTGGAGCTGATTTAGAAAATCAGCTTTCCTGATTTTTCCAACCCTTTTCCAACCCAAATTAAAATAAAAAAAAAGAAAAGAAATTGCAGTCCCTCACATGTTAAGAGCATAGAGGTAATAATTGTAGCCATTTTACAGGAAAAGAGGATTATAGTTTGAAATTCATATGAAATTCAAGGTAATATTTAATTATAACTATATTTCAGAATGGATAATTTAAAATATCTCCAATAATTTTTATTTGTTCTCAAATCACTTGCTGCTGTGAGAGAAATAACAATGAATAATTTTAAAGCATGATTCATAGTGTCTTTAGGCTTTATTATCTTCTACTGCATACACTGAACTGAAATTGTAGGCTGCTTTCTTCATTTAGATCAAGGTCACAGAAGGAATATATTTCTTGTAAAGGAATATATTTCTAATTATTATCTGTGCATCTGTTTACAAAGCTAAATATGTTTGTATACATACGTTCACACAGTGAAATAATATGTACATATATGAAGTAAAAAAGCAGTGAAAAATTCAATCTTTCCATGGAACCCATCACTGCTTTTTTAACTCATCAACAGTATGCCTTTGTTTCCAGCAGTATTTCAATCCTACTAAAATTCAGAGATTCAAACCATCTCCTATGGCTTAAACTCTAAAATTCAAAATAACTCTTCTGCAATATAAGTTTTGATTTCCTCTCAAGTCAGATGCTTTGTGGATGAAATCTAATTGGGTTAAACACTCATCTTACTCTGATTTAACCTTTGCTGAGTCAGCTCATGCATAGAAAGCAGCCTGCAAATAAGAAATGGTTAAAACTTGTGATTTCAGTAACAGAAGATATAGAAGTATAGCTTCTATAATTTCTAAACGAAAGCACATGCCTAAGCTACTCTTAGAATTAAAATGGTATAATTCCAAACATCCCTGATGAAGAACTCAAAATAATAAGTTCATCAATCAGGTAAGAACTCCAATCTCAAGGACGGCAGGAGGAAAATATAAAGTGGTCTGCCAAAGATTAAATGAGATGATGATGCCACATGCTTAACATAAACACAGACACAGAGTAAGTACTCAAGGGAATGAAAGCCACTCTTATCCTGACATTGCTCCTTAGCTCTTATAGTTCAGAAAGAATTATAATCTTGACAACTGAGGTTGATTTTGTCTCTTTCTTGATAGTTTACACCGTGCTTTATATAAGTAAATGAGCTCTCGATAGGAAGCCTGCAATTCAAATTCCAGAAGATTCCCATGTTTTAACAACACTGTATGTTAGTTAATTCTATCTTTAAAAATCCATGATCAAAAAAAACAAAAACAAAAACAAACAACAACAACAAAAAAACAACCTCATGATCACATGCTAAATTGGTGGCATTTTCTGAGATCTGGGTTTCTTAATATTTTGATTAGAAACAAACTCTTTCCCGAGCCCATCAGATAAAAACAGTAGCAAGACCTTCGGCGGCATTGGACTTGATTCTCCAACTTGGTTTCTGAAGGAAAAATAGGTGTAAAAGCATTTTCCTTGACCAGTCACTTAACTTTCAGGGAAATCTCTGGGTTTTTTGTTTTTGTTTTTGTTTTTGTTTTTGTTTTTAATAGGACTTGCCTTTTTCTAGAAAAAGTATGGGGAGACAAAAAGTGTATAAAGTTGAGATTGAGAATTTCCCAGATCAGGGGCACCTGGGTCATTCAGTGGTTGAGTATCTGCCTTCCGCCCAGGGTGTGACCACAGGGTCCTGGGATCGAGTCCCACATCAGGCTCCCTTCATGGAGCCTCCTTCTCCCTCTGCCGGTGTCTCTGCCTCTCTCTGTATGTCTTTCATGAATAAATAAATAAAATCTTAAGAGAGAGAGAGAGAGAGAGAGAGAAAGAGAGAGAGAGAGAAAATTTCCCAGATCAGAGTCTTGGGTGGAGGGGTTTCATGTCCACCAGAACAGAAGACAATTCCGGGGGCAAACTCTCACATGCCAGTAACTGACAGACAGCCTGCACTGTTTATAAAATAAAACATCTATACTTATCAGAGATTGCACAACCGAGGCAAGAAAATAGAGCTCTCCTCCAAGGAACATATTTGAGACTATGAATTTAAATTTAGTGAGGACTAAACTTCAGTACAGGATTTTCCTTTCTCAGTAACATAAGCTCACCCATTTTCAGCTGTCTCACTTAGAAAATTGGGAGTGATTCCAACAGTTCAGGAGTTAAAATTAAATAATAGACATAAATATTTTAGCACATAATAAACAATAAAAATTAACTTTTGTGTTAATATTATTATGATATGCTTTGAGACTACAAGTTAAAAAAAATGATCTGAATAGAAATGACAACACCATAGTCCATTTTAGATGGATTGATTCCACTTAAAAGAACATATGGACACAAATAAATATCAAGATGTACTTCAAGGATGTCAAATAATAACTGTAAGGTGTAAAATACAACATGGCCAATATCAAAAGTGAATGTGACAAAATAACATTCAATTTTTAGCCCACATTTTCAGAAAATATCTTTGATGTTTAGAAAATCTGTGGCATAAATGAGCCAATACTTTAAATGAATTCTCAAAATAAATTAATAAATCTGCTATGTCACATGAGCTAAGTACTATAAACAGGGCACAGTTTCCATCCCAAAGCAAGGACAGTGGACTGAGGAGAAATATTCTCAAAGCTAATAAATGAAAAATAAATTAATCAAATAGTCCAAAATAATAAAACAAGTATCATGTACAACAAGCTGTATAATTTTCAAAAAGGTTATACTGACAATAAATGCTATGGAGCAGTTTGAAGATAAAGCAAGTTATAGGAACATATCGTCTTTATTAATTAGCAATAAAAAATTAGAAAAATGTTAAAATTAAATATATATATATATATATTTAAATCTGCTATGGATGTCAGAGAAAAAGCAAGTAGGAAAATGGTACTGGAAGCTGAAATCTAAACCTTCCCATTACTCACTTCTTACGTAACAGTAACGATTCCTGATAAATATTTTAGTATTTCAATTTTGACACTAAATTTGTACTTGAAATCTACCTCAGCACAGTCATTTCTTATGATTTTTGTTCTGTTTTGTTTTTTACTATTCCAAGTACTTTTAGCTAGTTACATAAAATGATCTTTTTTTCACCCACCTTTCCTGTCAAGCGATTGTCTTGCAGGATACACAGGGCATTGATGGTTTGTTTGTTGTTGTTGTTGTTATTGTGTTTTTACTGTAATTATTACATAAGAAGAGACTTTTTTGATAGATAATAATTGGTAGCCATGTTATTAAACAGGATTAAAACTGTAAATTACCCGAAATTTTAGAATTAGCTTTTGTTATTATCTATGTGCTCTTGAAAGCTTTAAAAATATATAGTTTTGGCTTTGTAATAACATCATACAAATATTCTGCTTTAAAACTCTTTTTATTCATATAACATGACCTATTCAATCTGTTTCTGCATCTACAGGTATATCCATAGATAAATTTAAATCTTCAAGAGTGATGAAAGTATATGATTCTATTGAGAATGCAACTTACTTTATTTAACTCATTATATTAGATGATTATGTTGTTTCTAATTTTCCACTATGTAGAATGCTATGAATATGGAAATGTACATATTTGAACATGGGATTTTCTGTAGAACTGTTTATGTTTATTCATGTTCGTCTCATTTATAACTTCCCGCAATCTATTAAAAAAGCAATGAAGGAAGAGAAAGAAAGAAAGTAAAGTGTTCTTACATAAACATCCTCTTCCATTTACTGGTCACTTCTTATTCTGTACCACACTTAGATACAATTTAGGCCACTTGCTAACTTCTCTATTGAGTAGCATTCTAAACCTCTCCTTATCTTTGGCAGAGAGACTCCTAAATCAATACTTATCTGGGAAGAAAGCCTTAATATGGGAAAAGTGATGCTTAAAAGTCATGAAGCAATCAAGGGGGAAAACAGGTCCATGTTAATCTGGAATCATCACTCCTTCACCCAATCTACTCACAGCCACCTAGAGAAAGGGAAAGGCATCCAAATGGAGAGTTGCAATGAAATCGAGTTTACATTCATTTGGCTAGATAGCACACCAAATAGATTTCACGGGCTGGGGAAAAAAAATCTGAAAACTAAAGAGGAAGAGCTTATTTGAAGGGCTGAGATGAAGTAAAATACAAAAGAGTTTCTTGAAACACTTAAAAGATGACTCATAGGTCTGATGACATGGAACCACCCAAGGAAAATTAGAGGAACATGTTTTGTACATTTTGGCAGGATGTGTCCGTAGGTTCTACCATTTTTGTCAAATCTGGCCAGTGCTATACAGATTCTGCGTCTAGAAGGATTTTAAGGGAGTGTCTTGCTGAGCAGAAACAAAATCCATAATTTGATGTATCTGCCAGGGGAAAGAGAGAGAGATGAGATATTTGTCATCTTCAAATGTGATGCTGGCCAGAACTTGGTTTAAATCTTCTCCATGTGATTTAAAAGCTATGTATTTTTGATCAATTATGCTATATCCTCTCCAATTCTTTATTCTCAATTTTGTCACTTGTAAAATGAAGACAATAATGGCTACTCTGATTAGCTACCGTGCATTCCGAGAGCAGAGATAAATAAATGATCTAGCATGGTGCCTGGCACGGGGCAGCCAACATTTCCCAAGAACCTTCTAGAATCATTCCTTTAACAACACTGAGCCATCTTTTCTCTTGTGTACAGAGAGTACTCACTCTGGCTGCTGCATGTGTCACGTGTGTAAAACTTTCTTATTGAACCTACTGTTGATAATTATGTTGATTTTCCCAGGCCCTCAGAGAAGGATCTCTTGGTTAATAAGGTAACCAGGAAATTCCTTTTCCCATTAACAAAGGAAAGTCAATATTCATCATCAGATTAGTGTGTTCATAAAAGTAAGATCCTCCTTCCCAGAAGTGAGGAGTACGCCTACCCACAACTTGTTTCTCTTCTTAGAATGAAGATCTAATGTCCGAAGTGGTATTAGCATTTTGGACAAAACACTAAAAAATAAGCTTCAGACAATATAATCCATTCATATGAGATTTCAGGATCTGTTTCAATGATGTGACTATATTTAAAAGGTGAGGATACTTTCTAACAGATTTGACAATTTTGAAATATAGCCCACCTGTAAAAGAAAAAAAAAAAAATAGTACTATATATCCTCATCTAATCATTAGTTCCTGTGTCACCGAAGGAAAGATGTGCCACCTTTTGGGATAAAAGTGATCAAAATGCTATGACCTGGATGTCCAACAAATTTTGTCATTAAAGTCCTCCCTTAAAGGAATATAAGAAGCAGCAACAGGGATGCCTGCGTGGCTCAGCAGTTGAGCCTCTGCCTTTGACTCAGCGTGCGATCCTGGAGTCACAGGATCCAGGCCCACATCGAGCTCCCTACATGGAGCCTGTTTCTCCCTCTGTCTGCATCTCTGCCTCTCTGTGTGTCTCTCATGAATAAATAAATAAAATCTTTAAAAAAAAGAATCAGCAACAAGAAGCATAAAGAAAACCATGTCTTCATGTGTTCCACGTGGTTGGTGAGCGATCTTACTGCATCTTGATAACGTTCACTGCACTCTCATCTCACCACTGAAACTGGAGGTCAGGAGTTCTTGCACATCTAGTTTGTGGCCAACAGTAGAGCAGGTGAAGGGTGATAGGGAGAGGATGGGAAAGAGCTAGTCCTAGAAACCACAATAGCTGCATATGATTCTCATCATACTATAATTTTATCCAGCATAACTTATATTGAATGGTAGGGAAAATCAGCCAATCAATCAATCAATCAATCAATGTGTGTGTCTATCTATGTACACATAAATATAAATTATGAATGTTCTAATAACATACCTGGAGTGTTATACAATTTAACATCTTAATGGAGATAAATACCCATTAATTTCTCTGTCTTTTGAAATTTTATAAATATTTTTTACTGGTAAGTTCAGTATTTATATAGTTGAAGACAAGTAAACAGCACGAAGATACAAAAATCACTTTGCCATAATGAGTATTTTGTACATATTTTTATTTTTATAGGTTACTTCTAATTATATTCTTTCAACTACTGCTCAGTAATATCCTTAAATAGTTCATTAAAATTCCATTTGGGTTTCATGAGGAAAACAAGACACTGAAGCTTTTTCTCTGTGAAGGCATGTTCACCTTTAATCTTGTTTTTAATGCCTATATATACTATTTCAACTAAGACTTTCATTATACTCCATTTGGACATTATGGTTTGTTCTAAACTATCATTTCTCTTTCCATTGTTTGTCTCTGAGATTATTCTTTTCCCACAAAGCCCATATTCTATTACAGAGATAGAAACCAAACCCCAGAGAATCAATGAAAATCCAGATGGTAATAATTCCTATAAGGGAAATAGGGACACTGACACCAAGGGGGTCCGGAGGGTTACTTTATATAGTCACTCCTCCTTTTATGCAAAGTAGGTATGCAGGGAAGTGTACAGACCAATCTTTTGAAGACTGGATATCAGGAAGCGTTGAGTGGATACAGGGAAGTTTGGAGATGAGAGGATACAGTAGTGAACAAGTTTGTACTGGGTACCAAACAACAACATTAAAACTGTTCTAGAAGTAATGGATGTGGGATTAATGGAAAGAGTAAAGATATGAATGAGAATGTTTTGCTTGAAATCAAAAGGTTTAGGGCTTGAAATCCTAGGTGGATAATGGCATCATTTTTTAAAGACAGGAATGACTACATCTATTGAGTAACACTGTGATGCACGTCCTTAGTCCTAACTATTGGGGTCGCAATGGCATTTTCTTTAGACAGACTCTTACTGAGTTTATTAGTACTAATTCTATATTCATTTTACACATTGCATGGTTCCCCTCATAAACATTGCTATCAATTTAAATTCATATCACTACATATCACTGTAGGTGGTAATATTGGTTTCACTGGACCCTAAAAGTATCCCAAACCATTTAAATGTGGCATACTTTAATTATAGGATAGGGGACAGTTAAGTTTATGTCGACGTGACGGCGCTAAGGGATCCCAGTCAGTGGGTAAAACATTTTTGTGGGGTGAATGTGTGAGGGTGTCTCTGGAAGAGATGAGCATATGACCAGTAGACTGAGTAAAGTCTGGAGATTAATGCCCAGGGGTGGGATCCCTGGGTGGCGCAGCGGTTTGGCGCCTGCCTTTGGCCCAGGGCGCGATCCTGGAGACCCGGGATCGAATCCCACATCGGGCTCCCGGTGCATGGAGCCTGCTTCTCCCTCCGCCTGTGTCTCTGCCTCTCTCTCTCTCTCTCTGTGACTATCATAAATAAATAAAAATTTTAAAAAAATGCCCAGGGGACATCATTCAATCCTTCGGAGGCCTGAAGGGAGAGGGAAGATAGAAGAAGGGCGAATCTGTACTATATCCGTTCAGCTGAGACGTCCATCTCCTGCCCTCAGACACCAGCACTCCTGGTTCTCAGGCCTCTGGACTCAGTCTGGGACGTACACCACTGACTTTCATGGCTCCCCCTGCTTGCAGACAGTGGTTCATGGGATTCCTTGGCTTCCAGAACCTTGTGAGCCAATTCTTACAATAAATCTCCTCTTCTATCCATCTGTCTCTACCTATCTATCCATCCATTGATCCATCCATCCATCCATCCATCCATCCATCCATCCATCCAACCAGTTGGTTGTTTCTCTAAAGAACTATACTACAGCATACTTAGCAAAAATGTATATATTTTAGAGTACAGATCAGTAAGGTAACACAGCATGAACATACTTGTGAAAACATCACTGAGGTAAAGAAAAATAATATTAGCCCACCAGACACCCATCACGTCTCCTCTCTATTGGCTTCTCGTGGCATGCGATAGTTTTTTTTTTTTTTTTATGTTGTGGAAATGATACAAAACAGTATTTTGGTTGCTCAACATTTGCTAGTGAGATCAATCCATACTCTTGCAGGAGTATGTGGAGCACTTGTTTCGCTGTACTGTGACCTGAGGTGATACCACGGTCCCCTTTAACCGGGGTCTCACTTTCCCGTGGGCAATCACAGTCAGGAAGCAGATGACCCCACTGCTGGCATATTGCCAGATGGCTATTAGTCACGTGATGCTACATCTGAATACCTACATTGTTCTGCTCACTTCATTACGATCATTTCACATTTGTTATCGATATTTTATCATCTCACCTCATCACAAAAAGAAGGGGAAGTAGAGTGCAATAAAGTATTTTGAGAGACCACATTCACAAAACTTTCCCTAGATTATTTTATCTGTCCTATTCTATTATTGGTTACTGTTAACCTCTTATTGTGCTTAATTTATAAATTAAACTTTATCATAGGTATGTAGATATAGGGGAAAAAAAACAGCATTTAGAGGGCTCAATAGTATCTTTGATTTCAGGCATCCAAGGGGGTCTTGGACTATATAGTTTTTTTCTTACCAATAAAGGCAGACTAGTGTGTATTCTTTACTTACCATAATTGATTCATTTATTCTACTATTGATGGTTACTTAAGTTATTACCAGGTTGAGGCTATTTCAACAATAATGCTAAGAATATACTGATATTTTGGTTCTGTTATGGCGACTATCTTCCTAGAAGTGAAATATCAAGATCCTGGGATGTGCATCAATTTATATTTTGAAGATAATGCCAATCCATTCTTTCAAGTGAATTTACACTTTTACACTGGAAGCAGTCTTTGAAAATCCTGAATTCTTCTCACCCTTGCACTTATTTTGTTCCTTTTCTTTCAAGTTTAGACCTTGTCACAGGTGTGTATGGTACCCAAGTTGAAGTTGTAATTTGCATTTTCCTCATAGACTTGGGCTCCTTTTCTTAAGTTTACAACCCATTAGAAATGCACCCTCATGAGGCTGTAGCTGGAGTCTCCGCTCCTCTAGTTGTCTCCAATTTTTCTCTTGAGGTGTTGGAGTGCCCCATATATTCCTTACACTAGCACTTTTTACAAATCTATACTTCCACTCTATGAATTGTCTTTTCACAATCTTCATTATATATTTTGATGAGCATCTTTAATTTTAATATAGAACAACCTATGTACCTTTTCTTTCTTTTTTTTTTTTAAGATTTATTTATTCATGAGAGGCACAGAGAGAGGCAGAGCAAAGGAAGAAGCAGGATCCTCACAGGGAGCCCGATGCAGGACTCGATCCCAGGACCCCAGGATCACAACCTGAACCGAAGGCAGATGCTCAACCACTGAGCTACCCAGGTGTCCCTCTATCTACATTTTCATAATGGTTAGTGCTGTTATTTCAGAATTAAGAAATCATTCTTTGACCAAGTTTTGGAGGATGCACTCCCATTGTACCTTCCAGAATCCACATGGAGACTATACCCCAGCAGGACTTGATTTGTGTGTGACATGAGGAAGGGAGATGCAGACAGCAAGATACATCGTACAGCACAGTGAATTTCCTTGCAAATGCAAAAGCTGATGTTAAAGTCTAGGGGCTTGGGGAGGATAGTTTATGAGAGGAATGAAACAATGAGTAATGGCTAAAACTGAGTTTAAAGCAGGAGTGTAGAGAGATGAAACTGAAGAGATAATGACGACTTGATTAAGGCTTATTAATAATAATAAATTTGCAATATTAAAATAAATTATATTACGTAGGTCTGCTACTTTTGAGGAGAAGTGAGGCTTGATTCCTTTCAGAGATCGTAATAAGTGAAAGGATAATGAATAAGAGAGATTTATGTAGAACTCTGGCTTAAAATGCCTGTCTTATTTAAAATAAAAATCCACAGGTTTTTAAAATAAATTCATTCTGAACAGCAATGCTTTATCAATTATTGTAATAATGAAATGATTAAACATCAAGCTTTGATACTTGAGGGTTTTTAACATTTTTTAAATGCCCTCAAATAGGAGCAAATTGCTAAGGTAACAGGTAGATGCTCACATACACTTAGGGTAAAAACCTTTTAAAGAATTTGTCTCCAAAGAAAAAAAAATTTTAAGTAAAAAAACATTTTAAGAAATAAAATGTGTTTGTTTCCACCAAACATTTTATGGCTTTGGGGCTTAACAGAAGAATAACTACTTTCTCTGTAGAAACTTATAAGGTTAAGTGTCCAAATGATTTTTTAAATATAGTGATACTGAATTTTAATGGGTCTTGTGCACAATCAATTATGAAAACGTTTATATCATTCCTACTTGCTGATAATGAAAAAGAAAAAGAAAGGATAAAAAGTATACCAAGATGCAAAACTACTCATAGTCACATAATTTCCTGAAGTCATCCACACACATATTTGAGAATGCTGGGTTATAATATCAGATATTAGAAACTTTTCAAAAATTCATGAACCAGTCTCAGATTTCAGCCATACTGAACAATATCAATTTATTTTTATAAAAGAACCAAGTTAGTAAATATGTATTTAGTCAAAATCTCCATTAGTGACTTTGAAGAACACATCCATAATAGTATCAAACTTAGTGCCCGTCCTCCAGGAACTAGTAGTCTAATTGAAACAGGTAATATCTCTATACATGAAAGTTAAACAGGACTCTAATGATTAAACCCAGGGTCATTACTGGAATTGAGACAGCACTGATATCTTGCAGAAATATGTCATACGCAGACCTGATCTCAAGAGAGACAATGCCTTAGATGGTAGGAGAGGATAATATAAAATGTTGGAATTATTGCCATGTTTCCTAATTCTATAGGTTTTACCCAGCATCCCTAGAGAGCATGCTGGCATTTGAGGCTCGATTCTTAGGGGATGGAAAATCAGAGGATATATATGAGACCTTAGAATAAAGAAAGCAGACAATCCTGCTAAGAACATAGAACCAAGCTCATGATGTTATACATACCTGCTTCTTTGAAGCAATTCTAAAGGGTTTCAATATGTTTATAATAAGAAATATGGAGCCCTGTGGCTGTACCTGGCACACGCCTAACCGCTGATCTCTGTAGGTGATGAATGGAATTGGACATGGAGCTATCCACTTAAGCTATTGACCTGAGAGCTATTTCAGGTGGCAGGCTAGCCTGGTTGGCCCCAAAGCAGGAGCAGAGAACTTGTTAAATAAGACAGTTGATGGGATTTGTTGCCAGCAAACTCCAGTGAGAGCACCTCCCCTAGGCTAAATAAATGGTGCATCAGATAGCAGTACCTCAGTACCATAGATCCCAATGTTCTTGCCCTTATGGCCTTAGGAAGAAGGGTTTAAATATATCATATCCTGGTATAGCTCTTATGGGAAGTGAATTCCTGGCATACAAACTGGTCACAGTTTGAATCAAGTATAGAGACCAAGACTCCATCCTCAGAAGTTGCATAAATAACAGGAGAATCAATGAATGAATGAATGGATGAATGGTCTGAAAGCAGACGAGAAAGAGCAGGGTATGGATTTATGATCATTGGAGACGTCAAGCCTAACTCCTTTATCTATGACTTTATTTCCAAAACTGCAAGATTATTTTGTTAATGCCCAAACTTGAGACAACGTTCTGATTCTGATTTCTTGAAAAATTTTGGCAATTTCATTTCAACAAACATGCTTTACCATCTACATCTGCCAGACATGATGTTCAATGATGAGCCTATAGAGATGAAAACCCCACTTGCTCTACCAGAAAGGATTTTGCAATCTAAAGGTAAAAAGAAACCCATAAACAGATAATTCTGAGAAAGGAAAGAGGTGACACAAGGTGACACAAAGTCAGCCCAGTCAACTAGATTGAGAATGTCCTTTTCGAGGACACAATATCTAACATAAACTCACATGTACGTAATGAGTTTGGTAAGTAAATGTTAGAGACTAGTATGTTTCAGGCAAAGGGGGAACCAAGTAAATGTTGGAAATCGCAAAACACAGAGATGATCTATATTATTTTAAACATACGCACCGAGTTGGGGAGTGCTGGGAAATAATGCCAGGGAAGCCGGCCAGGACCATGATACAAAGGACACGTTGTATGTCATGTGGACGATGCCAGCAGGGCCGCAGTCATGCTCCACTGAAGGGAAATAAGGCCAATTCCATATTGCAGACTAATCGCTGTAGTAACAGGGAAGAGAGTGGATTCAGGACTAGAAGACCTAGAGCAACGGGATGTGGCTTATATTTGCTACGCAGTTTTCAACCAGTGAAGCAAACATGCCCAGGTTAGCGTATGGCCAACATGTTGAATCTAACAGAGTAGTTTTCACTGAGATCACATAATATATAACTTATGGAATGGCATAAATATCATCTGTGTAAGTATATATAAAGCCCAGAAAAGTCTCAGGTTTGATGCTGAAAAGAGAGCTCACAATGAGTCTATAAATACTGAAAAACAGATTGTTGCCCTCATGGTTGTGTTTCGACCAAATTTCTAGCTTTTTGCTCCCCACTTAATGTGATGAACTAGAGTAAAACGTGTGAAAGACAGACAGACAGACCGACAAAGAAAATATGTGATATGCCACCTTCATTCTTGGAGAGGAAGTTCCTTGGACAAGGAAGTGCCTTGGGAAGAAACTTGTATATGTATCAAGAAGACTTGCTTATTTTATCTATTCATTCATTCATTCATTTTTAAATATTTAATTTATTTATTCATAAGATACACAGGGAGAAGTAGAGACAGAGGCAGAGAGACAAGCAGGCTCCCTGCAGGGAGCCTGATGTGGGTCTCAATCCCAAGACCTTGGGGTGACTCCCTGAGCCAAAGGCAGATGCTCAACCATTGAACCACCCAGGTGTCCCCAAGAAGAATTGTTTACTTGGTGCCAACTTCTAAAAGCTTCAGAGAATTAATCAACATTGTAAAAATTAACTTTTTTTTTTTTTTTTTTTGCAAATAAAGCATGAGAAAGGAAGACCATGATTACGATACAAATATAGAAACGTCAGCAGCTTTGGAATAAAGTAGTTTGGTGATATTTTGGATAAATGATTGGCCACTTAAATGTTTTTAGTATAATAAGATAATGGCGATGGTATACCTTTTTCGTTTTTAATATTTAACTAGAGTAATGGGCACCCATGTTTAAAAAATGCGGTTCTAAAGTAATTTGAGGGAGGTTTCAGATGTAAAAATACTTCTCCTTCCCACATCGATACACCTGCTGGTCATTCTTACTGCCTCTGCTTTCTGACACTGCACCAGCTCTGTGAACGTTGTTGGTAAGAGTTTTAATTTCTCTCTTCTTTATCTTTGTCTGTAATAAGCATTGTGCGTGAGTGTCCAGACTGGCCCGGGCTCTTGTTTTACTAAATCTCACAGTATTGGCTTCCTGCAAGGCTCCTCACTGCCCCCCACCCTACCCAAGACACCTCCTTGGGGACCCCACCACCTCAGGATAGTCAGCTCTGGCCCCTGGAGGCCAGAATAAGGCGTGGGCACAGGTGTGCACGACCTCACCTTCCTCCCTGCGGTGCTGGGATAAATCTTATAACTTTTCCCCCAGGTAAGGAGATGAAATAATTCCCACGGTCGCTGAAGACACAGAAATGCAATCTCTAAAGCAAACATGTTTTTGCCATTTCCTAGGGAAAAGGAAGAGGCTTCCATTTCTATCTCAGGAGCTACGTAGGCATCATACTGTGACGTGCCCTGATGGGAGGAAAGGATAATTCTGGATTGACTGTAAGATGTGCCTGTGGATTTTTGCCTTAGATTTTCACAATCATTGATTATCTTCTTTCATTTTAAAGGGGGAGGGAGGGCAAAAGGCAAAGGATGCCTCATATCTAAGTTACCCTTCTCTCTAACTGGAAAATGGAGAATGTCTCCAACAGTGAATGATCTTTGCAAATAAATTCCTCACACTGTCTGAAATTTAATCACATTGTAGAAACAGCTTATTGTGGGGCACCTGGGTGGCTAGGCGGTTGAGCAGCTGCCTTTGACTCCAGCCGAGATCCTGGGGTCCTAGGATCGAGTCCCGCATTGGACTCCCTGTAGGGAGCCTGCTTCTCCCTCTGCCTGTGTCTCTGCCTCTCTCTCTCTGTGTCTCTCATGAATAAATAAACAAAATCTTAAAAAAAAAAAAAAAAGTAACAGCTTATTTATTCATTTGTTTGTTTCCTTCTTTGTTGTAAATAAAGACTGTCATGCTTGGTCCAATTTCCTGCACTGATTCTGGGGTAGATTGAGGAGAATGGGAAATAAACCTACTCCATGCATTATCACATTGTTTAATCTTCTAAAATATGTTTTATTTTCCGTATGATGGATATCACAATGGTATTCATAACAATTATGATGCAAAATCACAGTTTATGCCATCTATTATTGCCCTGTGGATTACATGAGAAAAGAGCCCTCAGCGAAGTCCCTACCACAAGGAAGCACTCAAGAAGCCTTAGCAATTACTAACAATCCCTAATTATATATCTTGCATAAAATAGCAATTCACAAAGATATTGGCATGATCCCACCACACAAAAGACTGAGCAATCCTTCTTGCCCTGGTTGTACTAATTCCAATCGATGCTGTCTGTCCCCACCCAGAGGAGGACTATGAGAGGATTGGTTACAAAACTGGTAAATGAAACATCAGTTACCCAGTGACAAGAGCTCGCCTCTAAGGGTTACAAACACTGACAAATCAATAAAGAGCGCTGGAAACGCATTGTGATAGATGCTGCTAGTTTCAAAATTAATCATGTTTAGTTTAATCTCATTCAATAATGGCGATTTGATCCTCAATGTTAGTTACCTTTGTTGGCAAAACAATCCTCTTAAGACTCTCCTACCCATCATTCAGAGCTTCCGAATAGCAGGATATTAAGTCATTAGTAGCAGGTTCATTATCTGTGGGCTGCTGTGGAAAATAAGAGCCTCTATAAAGGCCATAGACAAGAGTTCAGCCTGTTTGTGTCAGAAGGATTCTGAATTATAGTTCCTCCTTGCTCCTGCTTCCATCCTGCCCTAAGTTTTGCCACAGAGTGTGAGAGGCAGACCAGAAGTGTTTCTCTGATTGGTGTCGCAAAACATACTTAATGTAGACCCAAATGAAGCTTTCATTTATTTGAGCAAGGGAAAAAATGAAAAATTAAAAAAACACAAAGCAGAAAGTTTTGATCTCATTTCTGTTCTTAGTGTAATAAGTGGATTTTTCAAGTTTTTTCAATCTACTGCCTCATTATCTTCATTTCGTATTGTATGATGAGCAGTAAGATGAATGTTTAAATTCTGTTCCAAACTGGGATCGCCTTGGGAAAACTAGAATATTGAATCACCTGCATGTGAGGAACATCATTCCTGTGTTCGAGAAGCGTGCAACCCTAAACTCAGAAATGCCTTAGGATTCTTTGAATATTCACATCCCTGACCCCCCAGATTATTGTATCTGCTACACAGATAAGAGACACCTGTCATCACAACTCAGGCTATTGACAACTGAGCCTCAACAGTAGTCAAGACGAGTTCCACTCATTAATCTGTCCCTCAAAGAAAACGCCTTTATTTTAACACTCCGGGTCATTGCAGACATTTTATTGAAGCACCATTAAGGAGCCCCTGATACGATTTATTTTCAATAGTGATAGTGTGACTTGGTCCAGTGACATTCCCTTCCACACATTTAATCTGACAAACTCGTACATTTGACATTTGGAAACAAGTGAACATCATTATCGAAATGGAATACATTCTCAGCACGAGTCCCTAGAACTTATATGTCCTCTACAAGGTTTGGACAGTCATTTCCAGGGCAGTACAATAAAGTAAAACAGGAAGTCTCTCAGCTATTACATGGATGAAAACTAAAGAACCTAATAATTTTGAGTAGGTATAAAACCTCAGAGTCTAATTTAGAGTCCAATATTACACTAAAAAATTCACCTCTGTAATATCAAGCCTCTCTGCATAAAAATGTCCAGAGATGTCAAAAGAAAGTCTAGTTAAAAATATAAGCATTTATTAATTATGTACTTTAACCCTAACTTGAAACCAAATCTATATTATTGTGGTTTTTTTTTTTTTTAACTTTAGTTCTAATGTCTATAGCTATGCAGTAAGCGTTTACTCAATTTTTAAAATTCCAACCTTCAGGAATTGGGAACAACCACATTTATAATAAAAGTATCTTCTTTTCATGTATAATACCTTCTGTTTTGAGAATAATTTCTCACAGTTTAATTTCCAGGTCTTTCATTATTAACAGTGTTTAGGTCTGTATGATGTTTAATTGGTTCCAGCTTTTCTGTCCTTGATTATAAAAGCATGTATTAAACATTGCTGAATTTTGAAATACCTAGAGATATTTCCTTTTTAGGTACCGTCAAGGTAACTGGGTCTTCTGAGGCACTCCCAAATTTGAATGTTGAGAGAGAACATTTTTTTTTCCTTTCTAAGATATTATGAAATCATCTAATATGTTTTCCACTAGTCTTCAATTTGCTACATAGGCTTTAGTGAAGATAAAGAAAATGCATTGTATATGCATAACCCAGAAACTGCCAGGAGGAAGATAGAAATGAGTTGGAATCTTTTTTTTAAATGAGAGGGGGAGAGGTAGTGGGAGGGGAGGGGGGGGACAAGTCCCAGGCAGGCTCCACGCCCAGCTTGGAGCCCAACATGGGGCTCAGTCTCACAGCCCTGAGGCCATGACCTGAGCTGAAATCAAAAGTCAGATGCCTAATGGACAGAGCCACCCAGGGGCCCCAAGAGCTAGAAAGTTTGTTGAGCATTTAGGCTCACAGGAGAGATCTATACCCAACATTCAAGCAGTAATAGAGGCATATAAAGAAATTCTGATGGAAGAAACCATGATGGGGACAAGATGCACCTGCGAAAGGCTTGTGATGGGCAGAGATGCTTTGAGAAAGTTCAAGTACAATCTCATGTTTACAATGGAGGAGAGAACTCCACAGGTCAGTTCAAATCCTGGACAAGGAAGTTGGTAGGTGGAGCCCGATCCATGACGGGGAGAGGTTTCCCTTGGGTTTTTGAGTTGCAGAACTAAGAGATCAGTGACTTGGCATCCCTACAGTTAAAGACAGCAACACTGGGAATGA
Source organism: Vulpes lagopus (assembly GCF_018345385.1). NCBI lineage: Eukaryota > Metazoa > Chordata > Mammalia > Carnivora > Canidae > Vulpes > Vulpes lagopus. Next base: position 2,476,538 of record NC_054837.1, on the reverse strand, counting down.
GGACTGGAGGCTCTGAAACAAGGTAAGGTGATGAGAAAGGAGATTAGTACTAGTTAACCAACTGGTTGGTATAGGTGTAAACTAAAACTACATAAAATCAATCATCAGTTATATTCCATCAAGATTCATTCCTTAATTTTACTTAAAATAATCACAAAATGGATAGTTTAGATGACTTTGAACCTCACTACATAGAAAAGCAGATGTTAGCACTCTATGCTTAAAATAGACCCATGATAGATGTTGGATTGAAGACAGTGGCATGGATGAATCTTAATAAAGAGAACTTTAAATTCCTCGTGCAAAATTTAAGGAGATTATCTCGCAATGGCCTTATATAGTGGGCAATACAAATCACCAGCAGCAAGGCAGAGGCATTGGAACTTTTCTTCGATGCACTGGGGTAAAATTGGAGCAGCTGTTTGCTTAAGGTTTATTTTATAGAATTCATTCAACTTAGCATGTGCGCTTAGACGTAGCTGTTTGTAACTGAATGAGGCTGAATCACATTTCAAAAATAACAAAGGGGATAATTTAAAGTTGTTTCTATTTAAAAGTCTACACTAAAGAAAAAATTCAACACAATCAATTTCAAAACTAGTCAGAGTTTTGTCATTCTGCAGCTTTGCACTGTGGACAGAAGCAGACTAGCCTATTTGCCTAAACAAGACGGGTACCGGGTGAAAACCATATTCCCCTGTGTAGAGCAGCCTAGTAAGTATTGCTCAGATTGCTAAAGCATGCTAATCCTTCCTATCTGGTTTTCTGTGGCCTTCTTGAAACTCAAGAAGTGACAGTTTAAATACAATCTAGATTGATGAACTATTCAGAATTCTACAGACCATGGAAAATTTTAGAAGCCAGTATATATTTTAACTCATGAATAGAACTAGTGTCTGTGCAAAGTATCAATGTGACTAAAGACTTTATTATGAAACACTTAAATGTGTCTTGATAAAGCCTAAGGACTTCTGAATGTATTTGGCCACATACCTGTTAGGTTTATTCTATTCTGTAAGTAGGTTATTGATACATTGAGAAACTAACAAAAACAATTACCAAATTTTATTCCCCAGATTCAGAAAAACAAAACATATTAAGTTTATCAAAAAAAATGAAAGCCTTTCCCAACCAACTCCAATTTGACTTTTGACTTGATGAACTTTAGGCTAAAATGTTGTATTTGGGTTTCAGACAAACCAAATAGCTCCTCTTAATTCCATGTCTGATGCTTGTCGGTGAAGCCATGTGGCACATGGTAAACACCACAGAGGCTGTGAGGCCAACGGGCTGATGGAAGTTACTCGACCGCCCTGAGCTTCAATGGTCTCATTAGAAAGGCTGACCCCTTAGCAGCCCTTTTATTAGCCGGTTATATTTATTTCCTTTCACAAACTCACAGATACACACCCTTAGAAAGAAGTATGCCAGACAACTGAAAATGGGACACAGCACAGTAATCAGAGTAGGAGATCTCGTTTTGAGGAAGGTGTCAGGTGTCAGGTATCCTGTGAGGTGAATGGTCTACCACAGACATCACCAGTTTCTGTAAATAGATTCTCCAGTAAAAACCAAAGTGCAGCTTTTCTGGTGCTGTCAAGGTGAGCAGAGAGTCAGATAAGTACATGAAATAACAGCACTGAGAGCACATGCTCAGGTGGTACTTATGTCCAATGTATTACATACTGGCTGACATAGGTACACATCATACACATATGTCCTGTAAAATACTCAGTCTATATCCTCAGAAAGACTCACCAGAGTCATTTCAAAAAATCCTTAATCACTGAATTTAAGAATGTTGTGATCTAATGCCAGTATGGAAATCATAACTTTTGAAAAGATACATTTGGCTGAGTAAGTTTTTCCAAAAAACATAATAGGGCAATCATGTAGGCTTCTCAAATAACCTAAGAAATTTATTCATTTCATAATAACATGGCTCCGGTAACATGCTATAAGATTTAGGAAATTAAATTCAAGCCCTTGCCTAAAAGGGTTAAAATTTAAGGTCATCACTTGACATCCCTTCATATTTCATAGCTGTCCTTCTATCATTCCCAAACCATGAGTATGTACATCTCCATATTTTCTGTTCATTTAATTTTACATTTTTGTAATTTCTATGCCCTAATGTAAACAAATACATTCAAGTCCAAAAAATGTTAATATCATCTCATGTAGTACATTCTTTTCTATTCAGTTTTTGAGAAGAAGACTTTTTTTTTAAATAAAGGTAAAATCTTAATGTGATCATGAGTAAGCTAATAGAAATTACTAGGCATATGCTTGTTAATAAAAACATTTTTGAGATTGGTAATTCCTACCATTCTTCCCCCCAGGTCTGCCACTGAACCAAAAATACACCAGGAAATAAATACAGTGAATCTCACAAGGACAACAAATGTATCCCCTTCAACACCCCAGTACAATGCTTGATTTGAATTTGAATTAAAATAATTATCTTTTCAAAGGTAACTTTATGAACCATTTGAATAGAGTTGGCTTTCCTATTCATTAATAAGTTACTGTCAGCTGTAGAGAGCAATGTCCCTGCACTGAAAGACTATGGGTAAAATTTGAATGGCTCAACAGAATATACAAAAAAATACAAACTGATATACAAAAATATATTTATAACATAGTTATGCATATAACTTTCCTTCTTAAAATGGTTACTGAAACAGAACCTACCCCCTGAAAATCAGCCAGGTATAAGGATAATGCTTTGGACCAAATCCTGTGTACACAAGCCTTGTACTATCTGTGCTTGATGGAAGAAATAAGTCTTATCTCAATGAAAGAGCTATCAGATGCACAGAGAAGACAACATGAAATAGCCTGAGAGATCTCATACTAAGAGAAAGATGGAAGATGGAGGAGTAGGAGGATCTCAGTTTTGTCTCGTTGCATGGATACAACTAGATAAAGCCCACATCAGTATAAATAACCCAAAAACCCACCCAAAGACTAGCATAACAGGTCATATCAAAAAAGACAGGAAGACCAGAGACATGGTCAGGAACCAAATAGACCCATGGAAGCAATGCCTCAGGCATGGAGATGGAAGAGGGGCAGACCCCACACAAGGTACCCCAGGCATGGAGGGCCTACACCCAGATGAATCCCTGTAATATCTGGCTCTGAAAACCAAAAGGGCTTAACTTCACAAGTCCATACAGTCAGTCGGATGTAATACCTGTAATTCTAAAAATCAGCAAGCTAGCCTCTGCGATAGCCAGAGGATGATAGGAGACTGAGTCCTTGCCCTTGAAGAGAGCACAAAAACAAAAACAAAAACAAGCATAAACACAAACACAAACAAACAAACAAAAAACAGCCTGGCTAAGGTACAGGCCAGAAGCAGCAGTTTGAAAGACACCTGTATAGTATGGAGATTTGTCTGTTAATCTTAGGTCCTATACTAAAGAGTCAGTTACCTTTGGGAGACTTCTCCAAGAACAAAGGAACTGGTGGATGTCATTTCTCTCCCCTCTCCACCCCCAGCCTAGATATAATGAAACCAGTGCAACAGGAACACTCTCCACCTAGCTTGCTAACAGTGTGCCCCACTCCCATGCTCTCCCACAGACCTGTGCCATCCAAACCAGCTACAAGTCCCCTTCACAGCAAACCAGCACACATCTTGCTAAAACCACGGGCCTTCCCTCGCATACTCCTGTGGCCCTATACCATTCCTGCATCAAGAAGAGGGGAGGATAGCCACACATCAGTTCTACTGTGGCCCAGCAGTGGGCTAGGTGCAGACATCTGGTCTGACTTCAGTCTCTGCCCACCAACAAAACCTTCTCAAGGGACAACACAGGAATAGCACCCTTCAGTTTTGTGCTACTGCATCTCTGGTCCACCCCTGGTCTGACTCAACTAAAACCAAAGTACCCTCAGACAAGTCCTCTAAAATCACACAGAACAAACACTGCCCACAAGAGCCAAAGACAGCCACTCTCCACAACTGTGCTAGTGGCAAAAGTGGCTAAGTCACAACAATAGGGAAGATGCAGCACACACCAGAGACACCCCTGAAGTGCCATATTCTGGTGAACTAGGGCACTGTACTACAGAGCACTACAGGGCCTCTTCTTCATAAGGCCACTACTTTTAAGTGTAGGAGACATAGCCAACTTTCCTAACACTGATATAGACCTAAGGAATTATACAAAAGGAAGAGACAGAGAAATATGTCCCAAATGAAAGAATAAGACAAAACCATAGCAAGAGACTGGAATAAAATAGAGATGAGTAATAAGCCTGACACAAAATTAAAAAAAAAAAAAGTTAAAAAGATACTCACTGGATTTGAAAAGAGTGGAATACCTCAATGAGACCCTTAAAGAGATAGAAAACATAAAAAAGAATCAATCAGAAATGAAGAACTCCATAACCAAAATTAAAAATACAGCAGAGGGAATAAATAGTAGACTAAAGGAAGCAAAAGAATGGATCAGTTACCCAGAGAGTGTTACAGAAAGCAGACAAACTGAGATGCCTGGGTGGCTCAGTAAGTTGAGTACCACACTCTTGATTTTGGCTCAGGTTATGATCTTGGGGTTCTGGGATTAAGCCCTACATCAGGCTCCCTGCTCAGTGTGGAGTCGGCTTCTCCCTCTCCCTCTGATTCTCCCCCCATTCTATCTCTCTCTCTCTCTCTCTCTAATAAAACCTTTGAAAAATGAAAGCCATCCAACTAAACAGGAAAGAGAAAAAATAATGATAAAAATTTAAAATAGATTTAGGGAATGAGCAGAAGATCAAGTGTAATAGCATACAAACCATAAGGATCCCAGAAAAAGGAGAGAGAGAAGGGGGCAGAAAATTTATTTAAAGAAATAATAGAGTCTGGGGAAGAAAACAGAAATCCAGATTGAGGAGGCATACAGAGTCCCCCAATAAAATCAAACCAAGGAGGTCCACACCAAGACATACAGTTATTAAAATGGCAAAAGGTAGTGATAAGAAAGATTTTAAGAGCAATAAGAGAAAAGAAGACAGTTACATACAAGGGGATCTCCCCCCCCCCCGCCCCCCGAATGTTCTCATTTGCTTTTTTAAGCAGAAACATTGCAGGTCAGAAAGGAGTGGCACATATATTCAAAGGACCGAAAGAAAAAAAAAAAGTCAGCCAAAAATACTCTATCCAGCAAAGCTATCATTCAGAATAGAAGGAGAAAGAAATCATTTCCCCGAGAAACAAAAGTTTCAATAGTAATATAATGATAGTGGGGGACTTTAACAACTCACATCAATGGACAAATAATACAAACATATAATAAATAAGGAAACAGTGGGCTTGAATGACACATTGGACCAAATGCATTTAACAGATACATTCAGAACATTTCATCCTAAACCAGCAAAATAGACATTATTTTCAAGTGTACATGGAACATTCTCCAAAACAGTTCACCAATTTAAAAAGAATGAAGTTATATCATTCATCTATTCTGACCACAGTGCTATGAAACTAGAAATCGAGCACAAGAAAAAATATAGAAAGAACACAAATACATGGGAGATTAAAAAAAAAAACATGCTACTACACAATGAATAGGTCAACCAAGAAATCAAAGAGGAAATAGAAAATGGCATGGAAACAAACAAAAATGAAAACACAACAGTCCAAAATCTTTGGGATACAGCAAAAGCAGTTCTAAGAGGGAATTTTATAGCAACACAGGCCTTCTACAAAAATCTCAAACAACCTAAACATACACCTAAAGAATCTAGAAAAAGATAAACAAACACAATCGAAAACCAGCAGAAGGAAGAAAATAATAAATATGAGAACAGAAATAAAATATATGGAAACTACCACTACTACTACTAGAACAGATCAATGAAATTAGGAGGTGGTTTTTTGAAGAGATCATCAAAATTGATAAATTTCAAGCAGACTAATTCAAAATAAAAAATAAGAGAGAGAGAGAAAGAGAGAGAGGACACAAAATCAAAAACAAAAAGGTAAAATAACAGCACAGAAATACAGAGGGTTGTAAAAGGAAATTATGAAAAGTTATGTACCAACAAACTGGACAACCTAGAAGAAATGGATATATTCCTAGAAACATATAACTTCCCAAAACTGAATAAGGAACAAATAGATAATTTGAATCAACTAATTATCAGCAATGAAATTAAATCAGTAAACAATAAATCCCAACAAACCAAAGACCAGGACCAGACTGGTTCACCAGCACATTCTACCAATGATTTAAAGAGGAATAAATGTCCATTCTCCCCAAACTGTACCAAAAAATAAAAAAGGAAGGGAAACTTCTAGATTCATTCCTTGAGGTCAGTATTACCCTGATATTAAACCTAGATAAAGGCTCCACTTAAAAGAGAGAACTACATACCAATATCCCTGATGAACATGGATGCAAAAATTTTCAACAAAATAATACCAACTGAATCCAATAATCCATTTTACAAAATCATTCACCACAATCAAGTCGGATTACTCCTGGGTTGTAAGGGTGGTTCAATATTTGCAAATCAATCAACATGATACATCACCTCAGTAAGAAAAAGTATAAAAACAATATGACCATTTCAATAGACACAGAAAAGACAGTTGACAAAGTACAACATCCATTCATGATAAAAACCCTCAACAAAGAGGTTTAGAGGAAACACACCTCAATATAATAAAGATATATGAAAAACCCAAAGCCAACATCATACTCACTGGTGAAAAACCGAGAGCTTTTCCCCTAATGTTAGGAACAAAACGGATGTCCACTCTCAACACTGTTATTCAACACAGTCCAGGAAGTCCTACCCACAGTAATCAGACAATAAAAAGAAATAAAATGCATCCAAATCAGCATGGAAGAAGTAAAACTTTCACTACTTGCATATACTATAGATAGAAAACCCTGAAGACTCCACCAAAAAGCTACTATAACTGATAAATGAATCCAATAAGGTCACAGGATACAAAATCAATGTACAGAAATCTGTCCCATTTCTACACATTAACAATAAAGCAGCAGAAAGAGAAATTAAGAGAATAATCTCACTTACAGTTGCCCCCTAAAATAATGGGATACCTAGAAATAAACTTAACCCCTAAAATAATGAAACATCTAGAAATAAACTTAACTACAGTCTGAAAACTGTAGAATACTGATGAAATAAATTGAAGAGGATACAAATGAAAGACATTCATGTTCATGAATGGGAAGAACAAATATTGTTAAAATGTCTATAATACCCAAGTGATCTACAGACTTGACCAATCCCTATTAAAATACTAAAAGCATTTTTCACAGAACTAGAACAACAACAACAACAAAAAATCCTAAAATTTGTATTGAATCACAAAAGACCTGGAATAGGCAAAGCAATCTTGGAAAAGAAAAACAGAACTGAGGTACCACAATTCCAGACTTCAGTTATATCTCAAAGATGTAGTAATCAAAACTGTATGGTACTGGCACAACATAGACACATAGATCAGTGGAATATAATAGAAAGCCCAGAAATAAACCCACAACTGTATAGTCAATTAATCAAAAAAGAGGCAAGAATACCCAATGTGAAAATAAAAATGTCTCTTCAATAAATGGCATTGGAAAAACAGGACAGCTACATTCAAAAGAATAAAACTGGACCACATTCATACACCACACACACACACACACACACCCTCAAATATGAGACCTGAAACCATAAAAATCCTTGAAGAGAGCTCACACAGTTATTTCTCTGACATCAACCACTTCAATATTTTTCTAGATATGTTTCCTGAGGCAACAGATCAAAAGCAAAAATAAATTACTGGGACTATATCAAAAAACTTTGTCACAGCAAAGGAAACCATCAACAAAACTAAAAGGCAGCCTATGGGATAGGAGAAGATATTTGCAAATAATATGTTTGATAAAAGGTTACATATTTCCATTATGCAATTCAACACACACACACACACACACACACACACACACACAGGTAATCTAATTAAAAATAGAAGACATCCAGATTGCCAACAGACACATGAAAAGATTCTCAACATCACTCATCAACAGGGAAATGTAAATCAAAACCATGATGAGGTGTCATCTCACATCCCTCAGAATGGCAAAAAAAAAAAAAAAAAAAAAAAAAGGCAAGAAACAACAAGTGTTGGCAAGGATGTGGAGAAAAAGGAATCCTCCTGCACTCTTGGTAGGAATGCAAATGGTACAGCCACTGTGGAAAACACTAATGGAGGTTACCAAAAAAAAAAAAATTAAAAATAGAACTACCCTAGGATCCATTGGCTATTTACCCAAAGAACCTGAAAACACTAATTCAAGGGACATATGCACTCCTATGTTTACAGGATTATCTGCAATAATCAAATTATGGAAGCAGCCCAAATGTCCATTAACAGATGAATGGATAAAGAAGATGTGATATATGTACATATTATGCCATAATACAGTCTTAAAAAGAAGGAAATCTTGCTATTTGCACTATGGAAGGATCTAGAACATATAATGTTAAGTGAAATATGTCAGTCAGAGAAAGACAAATACACTCGTGTGGAATTTAGGAAACAAAGAAAAAAAGAGACAAAAAAAGGCTCTTAACTATAGAGAACAACTGGTGGTTACCAGAGGGGAAATAGGGGGGTTGCATGAAATAGGTGAAGGATTAAGCAAATTTACTGTAATGATCGCTGAGCAATGTGTAGGATTATAGAATCATCATATTGTACATCTGAAAGTAATGTAACACTGTATGTTAATTATGCTGAAATCAAATAAATAAATATTAAAAGTAAATTAAAAATACAGAAAGAATGCAAGAGATATTTCAAAAAAGTACTAAAGCCAATAGACAGAATTAGAACTACAAAAAAACAAAATGGTTTCTGAAATAAACGACTCAATAGGAGAGAGAAGCAAGATAGAACATGAACAGGAAATGCTATCCATCCATTCATCCACCCACCCATCCACCCACCGATCCATCCATCCATCCATCCATCCATCCATCCATCTATCCTTCCATTCATCCATCCACCCCGGCCCACCTATCCTTCATGCATCTATATCCATTCATTTATCTATGCTTCCATCCATCCATCTAATCATTCATTCAGGCAACCATCCATCCATCCTTTCATCTACCTATCCTTCCACCCATCTATCCATTTACCTATCTATTTATCCATCCATCCATCCATCCATCCATCCATCCATCCATCTATACGCTCAGTAGCTCCAAACACAACTCTTGGTGTTCATGAGTCATTTTGAAAAACAGATGATAATAATAATAAATACTACTATTTTGGCTATTTCTTTTTTTCTCTAAGTTTATTTATTTATAATGTCTATATCCAACATGGGGCTGGAACTCGTGACCCTGCAATCAAGAGTCACATGCTCCACCACCTGAGCCAGCTAGATGCCCCTGGTTTGACCATTTTTAAGAAAAAACTCCTATGAATGAATATTACTTATTTGCAAGCATATATTTAAATTACAGTAGAAAGTTAAGGCACTGCCAGGCTGAAGAACATGGAAGAGAATGTTCCTGTTCCTAGATAATGAATAAAGGTCTAAATTATAAAGTGATGAGCAGGATGAATTATGAGAAAGTAATGGGTTTAAGTTTCATTGATTCAAAGTTATGATTGAGCAGCTCATTTCTCTGATGTAAGCAGAAATGTAATTAAAAAAGGAACTGCAACTCATTAAAAAAAAAAAAAAAGTCTACAGCCTGTACATCACTCTGAGTCAGTTAGGAACTTACTGAGGAACTTGATAATTCTATTTTTACCGTTTTTTTTTTCTTGTTCTGTTTTGTTTTGCTTTTAGCACCAAACTGCAGTCTCAGGCTGAAATGAGGATGAATTAGCAGCATCCATGTGAGCAGCTGAGCTGAATAACAGTTGGCAGTAATGAGGAGCCCAGAAGGCAGCCTGGCATTCTGGGGAGCAGCCCATCAGGCCTCACTTAGGGTGACAACTACTCCTGCGCACGGATGGTTGTCACTGGTCAGCACACGAGCCGAATGGAAATCTGTCTGGCCTTGTGTGGGCGACAGTAATGAGCGCCATCAAGCAAACCTCTTCCTTCTTAACAAGGTTTTGTCCAAGTTGCAGAGAGTGTTCTAGTTGGTTTACGTATTAACTCTTCTTTTTCTTCTGTGGAGTTGGGGGTGGATGGTGGCCGTAAAAGTCTTTTATATGCCTTTCTTGGAAAATGGTCTATCAACTCGGAAATATTTAATAAGAAAGCAAATTCTACAGAACTTAATCTTCCAAGAAGATAAATTTTATTATAAATACTCATTAAAAAGATAAGCATATAGATTTATACAATGAGCTGGATTCTATAGGTCATGTCTCAAAACAATTCTCAGTATTGTTACAATGCTCTGGGGGTGGGAGTGCATGCGTGTGTTGGGACAAGGAGTGAATTCCTGACAGGTGAACCTGGGTGTCTCAGGCAGGTGAGCGTCCAACTCTTGATCTCAGCTCAGGTCTCAATCTCACGCTCCCATCCTGGACTTACCATGGCTGCTACCTGAACTATATCTTTTGTGTTCTTCATCCCTCTCTTTCTAGCAAAAGCCAGCCTATCATTTCATAGTTAATGAAGTTCACCTTCTTAACAAAACCCTTCATCTACCCTTCCACCCATCTATCCATTCACTTATTTATCTATCCATTTATCCATCCATCCATCCATCCATCCATCCATCCATCCATCCATCTATATGCTCAGTAGCTCCAAACACAACTCTTGGTATTCATGAGTCATTTTGAAAAACAGATGATAATAATAATGAATACTACTATTTTGGCTATTTCTTTTTTTCTCTAAGTTTATTTATTTATAATGTCTATATCCAACATGGGGCTGGAACTCGTGACCCTGCAATCAAGAGTCACATGCTCCACCACCTGAGCCAGCTAGATGCCCCTGGTTTGACCATTTTTAACAAAAAATTCCTATGAATGAATATTACTTACTTGCAAGCATGTATTTAAATTATAGTAGAAAGTTAAGGCATTGCCAGGCTGAAGACAGTTCTCTTTCCTTGAACTTGCATCCTATGTATGTGCTTACAAGGAAAGGTCACATGGTATTTGGGGGGAGTCATGACTATCTGAATATAACACACCTTTTCTTACTAGTGTTCAAGGTCCTTAAAGGAGGTCTCAGTCTTTCCCCAGAAGCAGACCCTGAGGCAAAGGCTTGTGCCCCGCTGTTCTTTTCAAAGTACAACCCCAGAGAAGCAGGATTGGGAGGGTAGGGAGAGGAGAAGACAGGGAAGGGGGCAAAGCCAGGGTTACAGGATATTACTGAGCAGGTGTCTGCAGATGTTATGGGCTGTGGGTCACTGGGTTTTGAAGGACTGTCATCAGAGAGGTTGAATAAATGTTTCCCAGGGAGATAAAGTCACAGGCAAGCTCCTATTCCCACTGATGGAAGGGAACATTAACTCCCTGTGCAAGCCGCGTTTACATGGGTGCCAAGAGGGTCCCAAGGTGCCCCATGCCTCCGTGGCAACAGTGAAGCCCCTGAGGCGACCCCTGGTCAGGCATTGCCCCCAGAAGGGCTGGAGATGAGAGACATGCTGCCCTGCAGCCACCGGGCCCCAAGGCAACACCCGAGAGTCCTCCGGGTTAGTATATGGACATCATAAAGCTGGAACCAGGAGCTGGAGCCCATCTTTGACACACGCTCTGTATTACAAGAGTATTTTATACATCACAGTCATTAAAGTACTTAGCAAGTAAATAACAGAGTTGAAGAAGTATAATGGAAAGTTCAGAGTGAATATCACATTAGAAGTGAACAATTCCGACAAAAGTGAAATAAAATACAATGAGCACAATAGGTTAATCATTTTGAAATGCTTAAGACTGGAAAGAGTTCTCGTTTGCTGCTATTGTTAAGTACGAAGTTATGTAAATCACTTGTACTGGGCTTTGTTAATGAGTTAAAGTCAGGGCAGCTTTCGAATCCGACTTGTGGTGACAATAGGTGTGTGATCTCATGTATTCCATCTGCGATGGGAGGAATGAATGTGATGACATCTAAGCTTCTTCCTAAACTTTGAAACTGATGCGCTTAAGATCCTCTGTCGATGGAAAAGACATAAACGTTAACTTAACAGATACTGTTCAGCACAAATCTCATGCTTAGTCACCTGTCATGTTGCCAGCAAGACACAGCAGTGAACACAAGAGACTTTAGGTCCCACCATCTTGGAGCCTAAATCCTAGTGTGCAGAGTCGTAAAGCAAAATAAATGAGTGTGGTGTGTCAGAGGCCATCAGTTCAGAGCAGCTGAAGTCAAGGTGTATGATCAGCAGGCCAGAGGGTGAATGAGCTGAACACGGTGACCAGCGCCAGCCTCTTTGGAGCGGGTGGTGAAGGGTTCAGGCTTGGGAATAATGCAGGAGCCGTGTCCTCGCCAGAGTGGACAGCGCCAGGGTCCTGACGGCGGTGGGGGCCGCGTGTGCTGGGACCGTGATTGAGAACTCAGGAGCTCAAGCCAAGTTGCAGAGATGCAGCCAACTTGGGCCCTGCACCAACCAGCGAGTCAAGGGGAGGTTAGGGCATGCAGCAACCCCAGGGCATGGAAAGAATTTGGCTTTTATTCCAAATGAGATGGAGAGTCACTGAGAATCTGGAGCACCGAAGCCAAGTGGTTTGGCTTTCAGAGGCTTGGTTGGGCTGCTCTGTGGTAACAGATTACAGCGGGGTGAGGAACTGAACAGAGGCACAGAAGGAAACAGTTTCAAGAAGATACCCCTGACCAGGATGCTCAAAAGATTAGTAACAGCTAAAACGACTGTAATGCATCTAGATCTTTTAATTTAGGTTTTTTACAATGTGGTCCTCAGAGAGGCTAAAAGTTCTACCTTCCCGAAGTCCATGAGAAGCCCAGATCCCTTTCTGCAGCAATCCAGAGGTAAAATGCCACTATCACAGACACGTAACATTTGGTGCCATGGAAAGTGATAAAAAGAAAAAAAAAAAAAAGAGAGAGAGAGATAAATAGGGCCATGTATCTTTTGTATTGGTCACTGAAAAAAAAAATCATTGCGAGTATGCTTCACAATGTCATGAGATCATCAATGTCCCCATCAGCAGAGGAAAGGTCACACAAAAGTTAAAGGGGACACTTGAGAAGAGGGGAAGGTGTAATCATTGTTGTATCCCTTCTCTATTGCTGCCGTAACAAATTACGACGAAACTGGTGGCTTCTCCTGCGGTTCTTCTGAAGGTAGAAGGTGAAAAATGCATTTCCTTGGACCAAAATCACCACGTTGGCAGGACTGTGTTCCTTCCACAGGCATAAGAGGAGACCTGTTCCTTGCCTTTCCATGTCCTAGAGGCTGGCCACCTTCCTAGGTGCATGTTTCCTATGATCCTCAAAACCAGCAATGGCCGGTGTGTGCCACCTGGCATGACGTCTTCTGCGTCTCCCTCCCATCATAAAGGGTGCTTATGATCCACCTTGGACCCACCTCGATGGTCCAGAATAATCCCCCCATCTCAAGGACATAGAATAAGCAACTTTAATTCCTGCCTGCCATATGCCATCACATATTCTGAGGTTCTGGGATTAGGACTCTGGCAACTTCTGGGTGCCCTTCACTCTGCCTACAACAATGCTGGGTAGATTGAAGGTGATGATGCCAGATAAATCTCTCCCTTGCACCATAGGCTTTTGTCAAACTCGGTTTGAACATATGTCCTAGGATATATGGCACATTTCAAAACTTTCCCATTTAACTATTTTATCTTATGAAGCCATCACATCTTTCCAGACGACAACGGCCATGTTACCATATTACCACATTTCTCTGTGTGATTTTGAGAGGAGGAGTCTGTGCAGACTTTCTGATACCTGTTTAATCTTGGTTATCCCTGGAGTGCATGGTTTTTATTTTTCAGAAGGTGACTAGAGAAACTGTGAGCAGAGAACATAAAGATATTTAGGATGTGCCTACTCATTACCACTGACATGATGAACTGATAAAAGCCCCCACTTAAGAGGGATGATGAGGCTAACTCCAGACGACTGAACAAGCCACACTTGGATAATATTTGAATATACTGACCATTGAATGGTGAAGACTCAGCCATGTGGAAGGCCATGGGGAAAGGCTAGCTGCATATATTCCTGGAAAGTTGGTTTGGCTTTTTTTTTTTCCCCCTTAAGAGACTGTAGATTTCCACTGCATATTTCCATATTTAGAGTGACAGACACTGGCTAAAAATATTAGGTCTGAGGAGACAGTCCTTCTTCTGGAGCATATGCTTTCCTCAAATACTTGAATTTAAGGCCCCCTTTCTAGATAGGAGAAAAATGCCATCATGCTTTTGGATGGTAGCTCTGGATTATATAAGAAGGGTACTTCTTTCCCTTTATTTTTCAGCAAAAACCGTCATCTTCCAGTAATTTGCCAAAATGACCAACACAAGGGGAAAGAGACAAGGTACCTGCTACATGTCTAGACCTTTTAGAAAACATGGAGTTTGTTTCTTTGGCCACATATATGCAAATCTACAGGAAAGGTGAGGTCTACAATAGAAGGGAATGGGCACTGTTCAAGAAGGAATGCCCCTCACATGTTATGGTGGGAAAATTGAAAGAGTCCACAGGGTCACCCGGCGTGCCATTGGCATAGTTGTGAACAAACAAGGTAAGGGCAAGATTCCTGCCAAGGGAATGAATATAAGTGTTGAGTATATTAAGTGCTTGAAGAGCCAAGATATCTTCCTGAAGCATGTGAAGGAAAATGATCAGAGACAGAAGGAAGCCAAAGAGAAAGGCACTTGGGTTCAACTGAATCACCAGCTTGCTCCACCCAGGGAAGCACACTTTGGAAGAACCAATGAAAAGGACCCTGTGCTGCTGGATCCCATTCTCATTGGATTCATGGTATGGTAAGGGTAAAACAATTAAATATCTGAGGATTGTAAAAAAAATAAAAATTAAATTAAATTAAATTAAATTAAAAATCTACCTCTTTCACAAGTGACATATTACCCAGTACTGGGCTTTTCTAGAGATGTAAGGATTTATGTTCTTTGAAAAGAACCATATTGCATGCTGAATTTTAAATGTCTGTATGTTGAAATTTTCATCACTGCCTTACAATCTACAGCATAATTTTTGTTAAAAGTTACAGAGTTGCCTCGATTCTCACTGTATTTGCAGGAAGAATGGATAGGTGTCCACCATTTGGTTGAAATGCTTCACAAAATGCTGTGTCGGCATGAAAGGAGCCAGAGGGCATGACCTGCAGGATGAGTACCCTGCAGAAAAGGGGCTAGAGGTGCAGATCTGGGGTCAGATTTTGGGGCAGATACATATCCCTAGAAATCTCTAGACACCTCATAAATGATTGAATTCTTACATATAATCACGTAAAATTGGGGTCAAGCTTTTTACTCAGGCATTTGGGGGAAATGTGATTTTTAGACCAGGGAACCCCAAGAGATAAGGGCTGGATACATGAGGAGAAGGTGTAATAAATACTCTGAATGAACTTAAAAAGTTTATTTAGGGTTTGTCTTGCAAGCCGACCCTGTCCCCCACATGTGGTTATATGAGTTAGTGGCATGCTGCTACAGATTTGCATTTTGTTCAAAGTTCCCATTTGGAAAGCCACATTTGGTGCATGCCAATAGAAGAAGATGACAAAACAGAACAAAAAAAAGAGTTTGTAGATGATGAAGCAGCACACAGGGCCACTGAGTCACCCATTGATAAGCATATCCTAGCACCCTACAGTATAGGCGCCAATAACTGTAAATCACCACCAGCTGGAAGCAAAAGGAGCATAGAGATGAACTTCTCCTTTTCAACATAATATACAGGTAACAGTAGTATAACAAGTGCTGTGCTGTGCTCCTAAATACTGCAAATGACGTGGTGCATGCTGAAATTTCTCTTTGCCCTCATGTGTTAGGTTGTAAAATATTTGATGTAAAAAGAGAAAGCCAAAGAAAGTAAAATTAAATTGCTTTAAAGGAAGGAACTTCTTTCATAAACCACCAAGCATACACACATTCACATAAAACACACTCTGGCAGTAGCAGGCAGTTTCTGAAAGGGCTCTCAGTGATGTCCTCCCCCTGATATTCATAGACTGTCCACTCCCTATGATTGTGGGTTTGAGATTAATCATCTTGATATGAAGTCCTTCTGAGACTAGATAGAGAAGAACATGACTTTTTTCTTGCTCCCTGGGGGGTCTTACCCTCTTACTTTCTCTGTTGTGAGCTGCTTTATGGAGAAGATCCATGGAACAGACCATGTGGAAAGCCCCTGGCCAATAGCCATTAAGGAAGGGATGGGGACCTCCCTCCAAGAGTCAGGAAAAACAGACCTGCCAGTGACCTATGAAGTGTCCACTCACTCTCTAGGTGAACTTCAGGATCACTGGAGCCCCCACGGAGATCATGCCTGAGCTTCATGAACCATTCACTCCCGGGAACCCTGCTAAGCACAGTCTGGACTTCTGACTTACAGAAACTGTGAGATAATAAATGGTTGTTGTTTTAGTGACTAAGATTTGGAATCACTTAGTAAATAGAAACGTATAACTAATACACAAGAACACCCAGACACACAAGAGAAAATACATTTTTAGGGTGAAAATAGCCCTAGATGTTGGAATGACAGGTGGCTGCCATAAACTATTCAAGTTCAACGTATTATTTGACTGCAGTGTGAATATCATAAAGTGTCTTCTCCTTCAAATAGAAAACTAGACTATTGCACAAATGCATACAGTGTATTTAAGAAAGTCATAGAAAACAGGTTATGGGAAGTATTAAAAGATTCAAAGTCAGAATTTATATTTTAAAGAGAATGTCAAGGATTCCAAACACACACACACAACTCCTCTCGGTGTAATTATTACTCTTAATACTATATTATAAAAAGTTCTGAGTAACAAATCTGTGGCAGGTCTAAGCCCATACATTTCAAAGACACATTTTGGTTTTGCTTACAAATGTTCCCTCTGTAATGTTGCCAACAAATTGCAAAGGCCCCTCTTCTTAAAAAAAATAATAAGAATTCCACCACTAACTGAATTTTAGAAGTAAAAATTCCTTCATGACATGAAATTATGTTAATTTTTTAATACAAACTCCCCCCTCCTATTTTGTTAATCAGCACTTCATGAGAAGGGGGAAAATCAAGTCTTTCGAAGGCAATTGTACCTCAATGATTCAAATCAACTCACCAGGCTGATGACTGGCAGACAATAAAAAAAAATAATAATAAATTGTCCTATCAAAGTTGAGTTGATTACTACTTACTACCTACCTGTGTTCTCCTAAGATTTTATAAATTGCCTGTGATTGGAGCTCAGATGAAATTAGCTTGCTGATTGCCTGTAACCATAGGAAACACTATTCAAAAGAGAAGTAAAACAGAAACCAGCCCTTTATAAGCAGAGCGAAAGAAATGTTAAAAAAAAAAAAAAAAAGAAGAAGAAGAAGAAGAAAGTGATCTAATCAGGAGTGTTGCACAAAATTGACATAAAAGAATCAACGAGAATATAATGTCTCTTATAAGGGCAAAGGAGTTGTCTGTTGAAGTCAGCATGTGTCTATTGCTGAGTGATGGACAGATGCTCTACTTTCACAACACGCCAAATCTGGCACTGAACTCGGATCAGACTGGCAGGGGTTTCTGGCTGGATTCCATATCGTGCCATTACTTCCTGGGATTTTCATGTTCTAGGCAGGTTTAGAAACTTGTGGTTTTATTTAAGTTAAAATAAGACTGTGTTTAGAAAAGTACAGAGGGGACATGAGCAGAACCTACTGATTTAGAAACTGGTTAATATACACGAACGAGATATAAAATCATTCTGCAGTGAAGGCCCAAGTATCGTCCACACATTTCTTGAATAGCTTCTAAGTGTCTAGGAAGTTTAATCACTAGTTACAGTATTGTTGAGTGAGCCAGAAATTACAGAAAGGAAGATATTTTTTATGGGGTATTTTCTTGGAGCTGTAGCAGGGGAGCAGGAATCTGAGGTAATAGCAATATAATTGATTGGAAGAGTAGTCAGAACATCCTGTCCCCTGAACAGTGAGAGAAGGAGCTCCAAATTCACTAAATGCTCCCCTTTAACCTCTTCACAATTATGTCACCATTAAAAATCTTTAAAAAAAATTATGTCACCATTACTTTTTCACATTTCAATACATGTCCCAATGGCCATGTTTTAGATTCTTTCACATTTTCGACTTTAAAATGGCCTCTTGGCACCTTGACCTCACACCATAAACTAATAAACTATGCCACACAGAAAGATACTTAATTCTGGGAATATTTCATGGCATCTGGTAATTTCCAGTCACGGAGAGGACTGCACTGCTCAACCCCTGGGAATGGCAATGCTAGAAACCAAGGGTCTCAAGCTACCTTTGACAGCTTCAGCTTCTTTGGCCCATATGCCACTGTAGCCCATGTGCCCCATTCCCATGTGTCCACCAACGTCAATGACTATAGTTTACCCCAGGAGTGGAGGGTTTATTCCACATTTTCCTTTGTTCCGGTGCATCATTTGGGAGGAACAAGTTATGACAAGAGCACCAATAGCCAATCACGAAATTTAGCACATACTCTGAGCTGCACATCAAGATGACACGCCTGACCCTCATAATCACACCACAAATGTGCAAGTTAAGAAGATTGAATAAACTGTGAAGATTCAATAAAGATGAATCACTTCCCTCAAGTCATACAATCAGTAAGTAGGATCACTGTAATATGACTCCACATCTTTCTGACTCCAAAATGTTTCGTTCAAACTGAACTATCATCAAAAAGATCCACATTCATATAACATTACTCTTCAATGTCCTGGATGGACCTCATGGTTAATTTGGTAAAATCCATTGCCCAGAGACTCTCTGATTTACTCTCTTCCAAAATGTCTATCTATATTATACATTAACCATTGTTTGGGAATAACTGTGGCTGGTCCAACACATTTCTGTTCCCTCCTATTAAGATTTACCTGTCATCCACCTGTCCTGCTTACAATGAAGACCATGTTCTTATCGAACAGGAAGTCCCTGGGGCCTCATCTCATTTTCTTATCCCTGTACACTCACCACACCAATATACTAAGAACAGCCTTAGTTTGTGGGAATAGTTAAGTTTAAATGACTCTCATTTATTTATTGAACTCAAAGTCCTGCTATTATCATTTACATTATTATTTCTAGAGAATGTAAGAATTCACTTACAGAAGAACAATATAATCTCTGTTTTGTCCATTTATTGCTAATACTGGAAATATAATTTGCAGAAGCATAGCCAGGATCATAGCACAGATAATAGGCCTCTGAAATTCCGTGTTCCAAATGCCTTTCCCGGCAGCAATGGGATACATATGCAGTTATTTGTGTACTATCCATTGAAAGTATGTAAGACGAGCTGTGTGTCTCTCACAAGAGAGGAGCTCTGGTGTGGTTCCTATTGAAAAAAAAATATTCTATATATCAAATAATGGATTCATTTGACACTGGGGACCATGGAGACATCTACAAGCTAGTTGAGAGGCACACAGATACTTCAGCATCCGGGAGTCTCCTAAGTATCCTAAGGAGTTATAGGCATGGGAGCAACTTCAGTTCAGATTAAATTATTTTTCCCTTGTGCATGCTGCCTTAGTACTTATGTTCAACATTCTTTGTTTTGATATTAGGTTGAAAATTATCTTGCACTCTTACATGGCATTTCTTAGGCACAGAGCTATTGTCATGTTTGGCCAGATAAGTCTCTGTCGTGGGGGATGTCCTACGCATTGTAGAAAGCTCAACAGCATCCCTACCCTTTCTCTACCTGCTGATGACACCCCCTTTCCCAGCTATGACAACCAAAAATGTCTCCAGACGTGGCCAAATGTCCCCTTTTAGGCAGGATCATGGTTGGTGAAGAACTGCTGATCTAAAAAGTTTTGCTGCTATGCCTCATGTACAAATAAAACATATTTTTTAAAGATTTTATTTATTTATTCTTGAGAGACACATAGAGAGAGGCAGAGACAAAGGCAGAGGGAGAAGCAGGCTCCATGCAAGGAGCCCAATGTGGGATTCGATCCTATGTCTTCAGCATTGCACTCTGGGCCGAAGGCAGGTGCCAAACCGCTGAGCCACCCAGGCATCTCACAAATAAAATATTAATCCTAGAGATCACAGCATGTTTGCATGTGGGTACTTCCTGGGTCATGCGTCCCCAAGATCACACGCAGTTTTGACGACTCACGAGGAGGACTCACGGAGCTCAGGATATAGGCGCATTCACAGCTATGATTTATTTCATTGAAAGATTACAAAGCAAAATCAGCAAAGGGAAGATAGAACAAAGTTCAGAGGAAACCAGGTACAAGTCCTTTGGAGTCACACAGATGCAGGTGATTTCTCCAGCAAGGAGTTATAACAACACCTGACATTTTGTCCATCAAAGGAGCTCATTAGATACTTAATGCTCACTACGTACGTAGCATGTATGAAAGTTCCAGACTCTGAGACAGGAACCAGGTGTGTAGCCAAATCCACCTTGTTTATACAATTTACGTACCATGAACCATGCTTATCAGGTAGTGATGATGGAAATTTTCAAGAAATCCCCAATGCTGGCCCGGATTCCACCTTGCAAGCACGTCTTCCTAAGCGTAGTCTCAACCCTGCTCTGCTAACTCTTTCTGCACCATTCCCTACACACAGTCCTTTGAAACTGCATTTCAGGCCCCCCGAGACTTCCAGAATGAGTCAGTTTAACTAAGTCATCAATCTAAACTGTTTTCCGTAAGAATTCATGAAACTTCTTTATTTAGACTTTCTGTTCCTAGGGATTCTTAGCCCTAAATCGGGGCGGAGGGGCGGGGGGGGGGGGGGATGTTCCAGGCAATGAAATATAATCACAGATTTTAGGATTAAATGGAAGATTGTTGTTAATTTAATTTTGCCACCCTTGACATGCATTTCCAGAAATCTCCAAATAATTCAATATGCCCCAGAGGAGTCCATTTTCAGTGAAGAGAACATGGTGCATGGCAATATTCTGATCGTATAATTTTCAAACAAAATCACTCAGAAAATGAGGTTACTTTAAGTCTAGACCACGTGAACAACACTTTCCTGCCAAGAAGCCTATGCCATTTTTAAAGATAAAATCACTCAGTGATTACATTTTTTAAATAGTTGAGCAGTCTACTGTCCTTCAATCCAGGCAAAGTGCTCTGGATTAATTGGATGGTTTGCAAAAAGTAGCTTCATATGATTTTTTTAAGAACAGAATAAGCCTCTCTTTACGTGGTAATGAATGGTGAAACCCCTCCTACCATCACAGGAACCTCTTTAAAAACCCACCCTGACGGTTAGTTTAGGTTTTATCCTTGCAGTATTTTTTTTAAATATTTTATTTTTTTATTTATTCGGGAAAGAGAGAGAGAAAGAGAGAGAGAGAGAGAGAGAGAGGCAGAGCTACAGGCAGAGGGAGACGATGGCTCCACGCAGGAAGCCCAACGTAGGACTAGATCCTGAGCCAAAGGCAGATGCTCAACTGCTGACCCACCGAGGCATCTCTTACTCTTGCAGTATTGTTGGCCACCAACCCTCCTCTCTTCGGAGTATAGTCTTCAAGAACAATCCTTGCTCCTTTCTCTCACCTTGGTCTCCCCAGAATCTTGCACAGTCTGTGCCAAATAGTATCTAACAAATGTTTTCTTTTTTTTTTAATAAGGCTGTTAGGGGGCACCAGCCCAGAGTCCATGTATTCTCAGGGTATTTTAGGTCATTAGTTTAAAGGCAAACATAATTTTAGAAACAAGTATAATAAGGACAAAAGAGAATGCCTTATAGGATTTGTTTCCTGCACTGTGAGGTGCATTAAGAACGAGTTCCAGATGGACCCTGATACCGTTCTAAAGATCCTGAACAGGCTGAACAGGGCTCGGGAAAGCCTTCAGTTGTGCCAGACACCTCTGACATAAACAGGCACAAGGGTCTTCCACAGTGGGCCGGAAAAACATTATCTTCGGTGCTTGCAAGGATTGGAAAGCATGCATTAGATGGAGCACTTTGCTCTGAAATGCTGTCCTCATTCCCTGTACTGTGCGTATTTCTGGTTAGATGGAGGAGATGCATTGGGCCCAGGCCCCAGTCAGGAGTCTGTGCATCATTCCTTCTAACTCTCCCTCTGGGTTGTGATAGCTACTTTTGTTTCCTTGTGAACAGCTGTACCTTAAGCGAACTATCCTGTACCCCTATTTTCCAAAAGGTGAAAAGGGCTCAGCAAATGGTGGTGTCGAAAAGTTAGCGTAATACACCTGCTAGGTGCGAGTGCTCCAGGGAGTAAGGACCAGTTAGACGTGCCAGTGAGAGCATCCTTCTAACTCCAGGCCAAACTTCTGCGGCATGCAAAGCTGCTTCAGTAACTACTCAAATAACTTTTTATTTAAGACATTTAGGTTAAATGTAATATTTTTGTGACAACACGGACCCAAAGTTCATAATGATGATAATTTATAGGCACTGCTACTTTTAGAACCAAGAAAAAAAATACATTATAAAGCAGTTGCCTTTTAAATAAACTGTTTCCTGGATCCTAAATGATGATAAAAGTTCACCTTAAGGAACCTATTAGAAGAATCCAAAACTCTATTCTTTGGCCTGATTACCGGAAGATAATTTATATTTGAAATATTTTCATAGCATTTCCAGTTCCTTTTGTAAAATCCAGAACTCCACTTACTCATTTTAATGGCTATATTTTTTTTGGAAGTTCTTCAAATTGGCTCCATACCTTCTTCTTAGAGAGAAACAGAAATCATCCAGTTACTTCCCTCTGAGTGCTTTTGCTTGTTATTCACTTTTATTGTACCTTTAAGCAGAGATCACACAGGTCAAGGCAATTGACAAAATTAAATGTTGATAGCAGAGTTGGAAGTTTAAAAACCTAGGTGCTTTTTTTTTTTTTTTTTTTTTTTTTTTGAGTAAATGAGGGAAGAGTATGAGCTCTGGAGTAATACAGACCTGGGTCTGAATCCTGATTTTGCCACTATCTGGACTAATTATTTTGAGCATCTTTTTTTTTTTTTTTAAACTTCTTAGTTTCCTCACACACTAAAAGGGGTGTGTGTGTATGCGCGCACGCCTGTGTTTGGAGTGCAAGATGTTAGTGTTCTCATTAGAAACAAATATTATCATGGTTCCTACTACCCAGACAGATGCAGCCCCTCCCTCTCTTACTTTCATAGCTCCATCCCTCTCTTCTTCCTCTTTTTTGGTCTCCCTTTCTTTTAGGGTAATTTAAAATACAGTTGGAGAAATTAATCAGGATTAAAAAAAAAAGTTAAAGTCAGGGTAAATAACTATAGTAGCTATTGCTTTTTCTCTTTAAGCACTCTGGTCAACCAATAAAAGGTAGCAGTCCAGGGACACCTGGGTGGCTCAGCGGTTGAGCATCTGTCTTTGACTCAGGGAGTGATCCCAGAGCGCCAGGATCAAGTCCCACGTAGGGCTCCCTGCATGGAGCCTGCTTCTCCTTGCCTGTGTCTCTGCCTCTCTCACTGTGTCTTTCACAAATAAATAAAATCTTAAAAAAAAAAAAAAGGCAGCAGTCTTAATGAATAGAGATCAATTAGAGCAAACACTTGGTAGTAAGAGTATAAAAAGAACTAATTTCCACTGGGATGGATCAAATCATTAAAAAAAAATGACTTCACTGTGATATATAATCCATCTTCAAGATTTGTTTCTTTGTTTTTGTTTTTTTTTAACAATTTTTAAAAGCAATATCTATACCTTAAATGGGGCTTGAACTTACAACCCTGAGATCAAGAGTGTGCATGCTCTATTGACTGTGCCAGCCGGGTGCCCCCAAGTTTTTTTTTCTTTTATTTTTAAATTATTTTATAAATTTTGCATTCAATTTGTTTGAAAACAATATTTTAGGGGAGCCCGGGTGGCTCAGCAGTTTAGTGCCGCCTTCAGCCCAGGGCCTGATGCTGGAGACCTGGGATCGAGTTCCACATCAGGCTCCCTGCATGGAGCCTGCTTCTCCCTCTCTCTCTCTCTCTCTCTCTCTCTCTTTCTCTGTCTTTCATGAATAAATAAATGAATGAATGAATGAATAAATAAATAAATAAATAAATAAATAAATAAATAAATAAAATATTTTAGGGACAATTAAAACATCATTTTTTATGAATTACCATTTTCTAATGTTATCTTAAATCAATGATAAACTTATTTCTGCACTTAATGCAAATTGCATACTATTATATTCAGAATAAAGTACAAATACATAAGTAAAATTGTTTAGTAAAAATAATATTACAAGCTTATATTTATTTCATAGCCGATAATATCTCATTTTTAGCCATTTACATAAGAAAAGATTGTTTGAGAATTGCCAGGAGCAAACTCAATGATACCTAAAATTCAAAATTCCTAACTCAGACATCACCACCACCAACAAAGGTTTAGTCATTTCTCGGGGCTTTTTTTTTTTTTTAAGACTTTATTTATTTATTCATGAGGGACACAGAGAGAGAGAGAGAGAGAGAGAGACAGAGACCAGGCAGAGGGAGAAGCAGGCTCCATACGGGGAGCCTGACGTGGGACTCGATCCGGGGTCTCCAGGATCATGCACTGGGCTGAAGGTGGCGCTAAACTGCTGAGCCACTGGGGCTGCCCCAATTCTCAATTTTATTGATGGTAGATATACCTAGTGTACACTTGCCTGGAAATTCCACCTCTGCATGCAATGCCAACAATGGTTAGGAAAATGTAAAACCTAATAATAAACAAATATGAGGTAAAAGCACCCTCAAATAATAACAAGAGAGTTAATAACGTTCCGTGGGCATACAGTCTCTATTAAATACTCTACTAAGTACTTTTGAACTCTATGAATATTAACATTAAAATATATTTAAATTAGATAGAATAATGTATCTAATTAAAAAGTATCATTCAGAATTAGTAGGAAGTACTCCAGGGATAAGCACGCTACAGGGTAGTTCATTTATTCTTTACAACCTTGACAGATAAGAATTATACAATATGAGTTATATAATATGTAGTATTAGAATTATATAATATGTGAACTATATAATATGCAGTAACACTAAAGAATCAAAACTTGAGGCTTTGAGTGGTTAAATTTTGCCTGTTTGGTAAGAGGGACAGAATTCATAATGAGGTTTGTGTATTCTAAGTCCATGATTGCTCTGGTATATCTTGCTGCTGCTCAAACAGGTGTGCTTTTAAAATTGCTTATAAAATATGCACAAACAGATGGCACCTGTTAAACATATAATGGACAATAATGCCCTGATATTTTCAAATATTCAAGGGTATCCAGCACAGAGAGAAAGAGTGAGAGCAGGCTTGGAAATTTGTAATGTAACATACTGAACCTCGTTAGAACCTTAAAAAACGGTCTAGTCTAATACTAGGTTAGAGAGCACTTGGACAAAGGGCATGAAGTGGTTTAGCCAATCTACTAGTTACAAAATGTCAAAGTCCAGACTTGACACCAGTCTCGTCAGTCCCTTTCTAGAGCTTTCTATATTCTATCAAGAAGGCAGATTTATTGGGAAAAGAACTAGGGGTGGTGGAAGGGGAGGTGGAAGGGGGGTGGGGGTGACTGGGTGACGGGCACTGAGGGGGGCACTTGATGGGATGAGCACTGGGTATTATTCTATATGTTGGCAAATTGAACACCAATAAAAAATAAATTTATATTTAAAAAAAGCAAAAATAAAGATGAGAACAAAAGACTGACTTTCCTAAAAAAATAAAAAATAAATAAATAAATAAATAAATAAAAATAAGAAAATAAAAATTGATTGTGACCCAAAAAAAGGCAGATTTATAGTATTTACAGTGCTTCTTTTCACAATCTAAAAGTTTAACAATATGGATTCTTAATAATAAACATGAAAAATATGTTCAGAGCTATTCAGGATCTTTATCATCTCCATAGTATTAGCAAAAGCTCTTCAAACATGATAACTTTAGTTAGTAATAGTTTAGATATAAATCATTTTGCTTAGAAATCTTTCCCAATACTTTTAGGAAGGATATAATGGTATTTTTCTAGTTAGTAGTATAAAGAAAGCAATATCTTGTACCAATAAGTCTCACAGTCCTGTTTCAAAATCAATAGTTCATAAAATGCCTAGAGAAAGCTTGTGTTATTATGAAACTATTATTCAAAATATTTTATTCAGGTAAATAAAAATCAAAGTACATTGCTAGTCTTATTTGTTTCACAAACCACCTCTGTATCGCCAGAAATATGTACAATCCCTAACAACTGTTGCAGAAGTGGTGTAAGGCTAATGCAATGCCATTTTAAACATCTTGAAGAATGAAGCGATGTTTCCTATGTGTCATATAAATCCTTTTTGCTTTATTGTTTTTATGGGATGTATAAATCCCTGAATGACTACACTGAACTGGCTAATTCTGCTACATTCTTTGATGTCTTATAGGCTCCTAAAACAATAGTGTCAATGTATCTTCAGGATTTGTAAGCAATGAAAATGTCATATGGCCAACTGACAGGACAACACTGGTGTCCTGCAGGTTTATCAGCAGTCATGAGGGATTCACATTCATTCAAACTCTCCCACCTATGGTCCTTGACAATCAAGAGTGTACACGAAATCATGAACGAAAAGGGTGCATGATCCAAACACATAAAACAAGGTGAAAGTTGGTGATTTGTATAGAAATAAGCCCACCATGGGGTTCAAAGAAATTAGTAACAAAGTCACACGGAAAGAGGAAAAGAAGGGTCTTCAGAAATGCATCACATAAATAGACTCACAATCTAATTCTCTGACAAAGATTAGATTTTTATTCAGTAGCCATATATTGCCTGCCTAGTATTTATCACCTCATAGAGATACAGAGAAGGAAAGAGTTACCCACCTAAAAATACCCCATCCACGTAAAATATGTAGAGAGTACATGTAATACAGATAGATACATCTAGCACCAGAGGACATTGGTTAGTATGGGTTAATAAAAAGAAGATGTGGATTTAAAAACAAAAAAAAATACTTGAATTACATTCTCAAGTCAACTACTTATTTGATCTTACCAAGTCACTTAATCTCTGTCTTCAATTTCTGTTTAGCCACAATTTAAGAATACGTCTTTCCTTCCCACTGTGCTATTTTAAGGATGGAACGTTATGGTATATGTAAAAGCTCTTTGAAACGCAAGAAGCAATAAACTAATACACTTCAGACTAAGAGGTTGAAATGCTCTCACTTGGTAGCATGTCCCGGAGCAGAGAAATGTGACCTTGGCACCACAGAGTGCTGGCTCTTTGTCCTAAATCTGGTTGTACTTTTAGTTTGCTGCCCAGACTTTTCACTACAGACTTTTAAGTAAGCAGAGTGGCAGACCAGGTAATTTACTAACATTCAAACGTCTTTAAAATGGAATCTTTACATTCTTTCAATCAAAATCACCAGGAAATTACTCTTTATAAAACTCTAGTTTGAGTGATAACCTAGTGGACTGAGAGAGCGCCATCAACACACACTGAACGGACGATGCATTATTGCTATTTTTGGTAAATCTTGTTTGGCAAAGTATAGCTGTCCTCTTCCTTTCTGTAGCTTGCAATATACACTAAAAACATACAACATCACATCAGACTAAATAGAATTTGAGCCAAGGATGCTGAAGATGTAGTCAAAATTAAATCCTTATTAACTCTTGGTAGACGAAAGCAATATACCCCATTAATATGATACACATCATATAATTTCAATTAAGGATAATATTATCTCCGTTTTCTTCTTGGTAATCAAAACCAGATATTTACTAGAGAGAAATTCTAAGTAAGAAACTTGACATTGATATACATGGCACGGCATTTAGCTATTATCAATTTATCCAAGTTTAAGAAGTTATATTTGGCAGATTTACTTTAGATTCCGATTCAACGAGCGTACTCCATATGGATATTCAGTTCTTTTCAGAATGCTTGACTTCAAACAAAGAACCAAAATCATCAATGGAGATAACAATTGCAGTGCGTTGCTGTTCACACAATAATTGGATTATTATTAATGTGCCAGGAAAAAAATTACAGTCAATTCACATAAGTCTGTTCTTCTCAGATTTAAGCTATAATCTTTCAAATAGTTTCAGTATGTTAATTAATTAGTGACCTGTCTTGTTTATTCGTGCTTGTAGTTTTTCTTTATGTAGAAAACGATGTGAAAAAGAAAACATAGGTTCCTCAGATCTGCCACAGGTTGAGGACAAGTCAAAGGAAGAAAGAAATGAAAGAAAAGCAAATGAGCAACTAAAAAACTATAGCCTCGTGGGACAAATGCGTTCTTAGAAAAAAAAAAATAATAATGGATTTGGTGGAGCAGTAAAGAGCTTAATTAGAACTTCAATGCAACCCATCTGATGAACCAATGGTTTTTTCCTATGCGTATGTAAGTAAATATTAAGCATTTTAACTATTTTTGAGTTATTCTTTCATACTTGGCGTTGTGAAATTTACATTAATAAAAAATAAAATTCCACAAGTAGGAGGGAGGAACATTTTAACGTGTTTAGTATCCAGATTTCTTTTTTCTTTTGTTTGAAGACAAAGCATGTTTGGTAAGTGTTGGCTTTAATAAGCAACTCACATTCAGCAGAATTACCATAAAGTCTCAATAAACAGGATGGCGATGTCCTTCAGCTAATGCTATGGATGCGTGAGAAGCATGACACACAACTCTGAATGTTCTCCTGGGCGGGGGCGATTTCACTTGCTGTGGGAGCATTGTAGGATACTAGGTGGAGGGCAGTTTGAAAGTGTTTCTACTAGACTTTCATGTGCATGTTAGTGTGTCCGCAATGGAGATGCATGTATCACCTGTTGCTTTCCTGAGAAGGATGCTAAGCTTAGCATCCTTCTCTCTATATATATATATATTTTTTTACTTTAATTGATTTTTCTCTGGGGAATCCCTTTCCCTGTCCTCTTTGTGGTAGTCACAGCATCATATGTACCACCAAGGACAACCAAGAAATCTAAATAAGACCAAAGAATGGGGACATCCCCTGAAGTTTTTTTTTTTTTCTTTTTTTTTTTTAAGTAATGCATGCCAGGGCAGAAAAGTCCTCCTTTCCATAGTAAATATGGTCATGAGTTTAAGTGTTGGGTAATCAGGAGCCTTAAATAAACCTGAGGATATGAGAAGGACCGAGAATCAAAACCCAACATCACTGGACATGCCCCCAAAAAGACATCCAGAAAAAAGTCTGTCTGAGTCCCCAATATAGCCGTGCCTGAGGAAATCCCAGGGACACGATTTACTGCTGTTACTTCTTTGAGCTGCTTTTCTTTTTCTTATTACCAAAGGAGCCCTGACATACTAAATCAGTAGAATATTGATGAGGACACATATGAAAAATAAAAATATGAAATATATGGGGTTCCTGGTGGCTCAGTCGATCAAGTGTCTGACTCTTGGTTTTTGGCTCAGGTTGTGTGATCTCAAGGTCTTGGGATTGAGCCCCGTGACAGGGTCTGTGCTCAGTATGAAGTCTGGGATCCTTCTTTCCCTTTTCCTCTGCCCCTCCCCCCAAAATAAATTTTAAAAACCATGAATATGCCTTTTATATGAACTTAATAGAAAATTTTAAATTATAGATGCTATACTACATAGCCCATTAAATGTAACAAATGTTTCCTCAAATTAACATTCCTCAGAGTGTAAATATGCCAAATCACTCCAGTCTGAGTATCTTCATATATTAATGTTGACCTTTCTTTTATACTTAAATTGTGGGTGCTCAACTCCTTTATTTAAAGGAAGCAGAACCAGATCAACAGAATGCTCAGTAGCTTCAGATAGTAGAGAAGCCGGAGTGGCATCATTACAAAGGAAATCCAAATAAAAACCTAAAGATCAAATTTTTGGCTTGACTTTTGAATTGTCTCTTGTCCATAAAGAATGCATTTTTATTTAATTTTTTAATCTAGTAAGTATTAGATTCTGTAAGTTTTTTTTTTTTTTTCCTTCTTCAGTAGAGCATTTCCTAGCTCTACTGTTTCTCTGCATGAGTTTATCCTTTCAAGGTTCCTGACTTGTGCCTGGGTGTTCCTTTATCCTGGCCTCCTCTGGGGCTGGCTTCCTCTGCCCTCTCATTCCTGGTCTCCCGCTGACCTCCTCTCCTCTCATCTCCTTGCGCATCCCTTCCTCTGCCTGACCTTCCCCGTTTACTGCGACCCCCTACCCTCCCTTTCCTCCCCCACCTTACTTCTTATCAGCACCCTTCTTTACAAACAGGAAAAATAACTTGATATGATAAGCTGGATTTTAAGATGGCATTGGAAAGGTATTACTATCTTCATCTTTACAATGAGGAATATGATCTTCAATATTCAAGCCAAGTCATTTCCAGAACTGCTCAGTTCCACTCAAGCACATACCTGAATTTTTCTTCGGGTTGCAAGATGTGAGTTCTTAAAATTTTCTGTGAATGTAGCAATAAAGCAGAACACAGAATTCAAAATAGGAACAATTTCATAATAGTATGAATTTGCTTCATTATAATGGTATGTGAAAGAAGGAAGATCAAGGCCTTTCGTAAAGTATATAAATCCTACAGAAATTTCCATTTCCATGCTTGCTTTTGATATTTGCATAAATTCTGGAACCATATATGCCCCCATTCCCCTATATTAATTTAGAAAATATCAAGGCCATGCCTGAGAACAGCATTGGGCATCATGTGTCTCTTAGCAGGATGCTTTGTTTAATCTCCATGAATGAAGAAGTAAACAACACACCAATGAAAATGGACATTTATCTTCAAGCCATATGAAGACATATGTCATGATGGTTTGTATTATACCCACCAACATTCTGGTAGATCCTAAAGTTCACTCCAGGAAATAGGTTTATGCTTAGTTTCCCTCATCTGTCCCACACGTACATCATTTTGAAGTTGAATTAGCTGAAGTTATGGGTGCCTCCGTGTAGCTACATCCCAGAGTGATACTTACACTACTATTCCCAAGCAAAAGCAGCCTTACAGGGATGGATAAGTATTTTCTCCTCTGCTCCTGCTTCAGAAGGAAAAGCTCTCTGGTATGTGGGGCAGGAAAGAATAATCCTCCTCACATGAGTGGGTAAGTAAGGGTAGCAAATTTACACTGAGCTCAGGAGTTAGCAAAACAAACAGACACTTAGCTTTCAGAGCATATTTACTAAAAACATGTCCCTCACAAATCCAGAGAAGCTTGCCTGTATTTACTTTCAGAAGGTTTCATGAGTACATACTCATAAAGTTTTTCTTTCCCTGTACTTATAAATTTTTGAATATTTTGACCACAATTTGTGAAGCAGAAAGCACTACATTATACAATTTATCAAGGCAACAATACCTTCACCTGTTTTCTCAAAATATCCTTTACAAATCACCAAAGTAAATAACTGACCTTATTTTTCTGTGAGTTTATCTTGCTAGTTCTTTGAAGTTCTACATACTATTGCCTCTTTTAAAAACTGTTTTAAAACAGATGGGAAGACTGATAGATAAATAGATGATAGATAGAGATGATACATATTTAGATAGATAGATAGATAGATAGATAGATAGATAGATAGATAGATGATAGACAGACGATAGATACATATTCTCCCCACAATCAACAACCTCGCTGAAGAGAGGAACGTCTCCTCACACACAGACCACCCTGTGCCTATCTCATGTGTTAACACTTTGGATGATGAGAAGAGCAGAAGTGGGTACTAAGTATTTTATTAAAATTAGCTCAGATCCCAGTGTAAATTGGTAAGTATCCATGCAATTCACAGGCTGCTGCCACAGCCTCTGTTTTAATAGGAGCATTTAATGATGTTGGCACTCTTGATCATTTTCTGTCTTTGAAGTTACTGAATTCAATGATCCATCCTTTGTGTTTATTTATCAGGATGGTGAACATCATAAACAATTTACGATGTTTAGAATTGAATGTTGAGTTTAGACAGCAGAATAATGCGAAGTTCGGTAAAATTGATGAGCATAATGCTCATGTATCTATTTTCTCTTTGTTAATAGATGTTCTCTTTCTCAGACAGAATGGAAGTGGTGGAAGAAGGTAGGGGACTACTTGAGTTCAAATTTATAAAGGCTAAGATAGAATCAAAAGCATGCCTTTATCATGTGTAGACATCTAACACCAAAATAGTTCATAAAATATAGTGAGACTTTGGACTTAAATAACTGGTAGTTCAAAGGAAGAGAAGCTGGATTCAGAGCCCTGGACAATGTCACTAGGAGCCATATTTCTCATCCCTATTTCTCTGGCTTCCTCTGTGATGCCCTAATTTCTAGGCTGGCCTCCCATAATGGTGGCAAGAATGATCATTATAAACTCTTACATCCTAAATTCCTGACCTCCTGTCAATGGCCTTCCCCAAGAAAAGAACTTCTTTCCAGGCATTTCCAGTAAAATCTTAAGATTGATTTTTGCCTAGCTTGGGTCATGTTCATGACATATTAACTAGTCACAGTTATTAGGGAACAGAATGACCTTGGTAATATACTCAACTCTGGAACTAGAGCAAGGTTTCGAAACCAAAAGATTAAGATTGGTCTCCAAAGTAAAGCCAGCACTTTTTTTTTTACCAAAATAATGGAAGAAGGATTCTGGTCGGCCAAAACCAGCTGGTTTCTATAGTTAAAATGCAAGCATTACAAGAGAAATCCTTAATATAGAATAGGAACATTCTTCCTAACCAATTGGAGCACTCGAAGAGAGAGTGGTAAAAGTTAAGAAAAGTTAAGAAAACCAAAGTTCAGGCAGTGATAACTATATACAAATATAGCATAAATATGCAAATATATATTTATTTATATTTATATTTATATTTATATTAACATATATTTTTATAACCTAATGCTAGTCCAAATACAGTGTTCACAGCACTGATGGCAGGTCTTCACTCTGGTTGATAGACCAGTCGTCTTACTAGTAAAGTGAGAAATCATGTACACTCTCACTAATTCAACCTTGAATCACATTCGACCTACTTCTGACTTGCAGCATACTGTCAGAGGCATATATAATCATAATCATATAGAAAGAATATAACAGAGTGAAATTTTTATAGCTCATTGTTTTTAACTTACTAAAATGCTAATTAGAATGAAAATTCATGTTGAAAACGTATTTACATGCAAATTAACTTCAAGAAAAAATATTGCTAGAGATATTGGCAATAAACCCACAAAACTACAACTACTGTACATTCAGAAAAAAAAGGGAGGGCAACACAAGAATTTGGTCTAGGCTGGGTTGAATATGGTTAGTAGTAGAATAGTCCTTTGAAGAAAAAGTTATGCTAAGATTTCTTGAGGAATTATCTGATGATATTAAGATATCAAAATGGGATTCAGGACACATTACCCTGAAATATGGGCACATGGACTATTTTAAGAGATGTATTTTAAGAGATGTATTTTAAGGGATGTGAGAAAATGTGGAGGTGGGAAGGTCACTCTGTCTACCCCCATTCTTCTCTCTTGAAAAAGCTCACAAAACCTTATGAGACACGTCCTGTCAGTATAGGAGCATTCTTTTCCTGGAGACAAAGGGATCCTGAAAAAAAAATCCAAACAAATAGGTCTTGCTATGTTTCTCCAAGTTTGGCACACTTACGCCAACGCTCCCAGACCCGTATCACAGTTTTGCATGACTATCCATACTCCATCAGACCTAGCATAGCCAAAATACTCAGCTCCGTTTACTTAGGCCTTGGTTTCCTTCTGATCCCATGTCAAATAAAACTTATATTAAATACATTTGTTAGCTTTTTTCCAGTTAATCTGTCTTTGCCAGCTTCCCAGAGGCAGCCAGGGACCCAAAGAGGGTTCAAGAAAACGTTTTCCTCCCCTATATCACAATCCAAGAATCAATATTTCTAATTGTTGTGGCATAGCTGATGGGTAATTCAATAAAAGAAAAACAAACAAAAACCTCCTTGAACTGTCAAATCAAGCATCATACTGTTGAGATCACATATATGGGTTTGATAATTAAGCCACCCTAATAGTTAAAATGTTCATCTGAGAGTAAGTATTTATGGAAGTCTTGAGCCCTGTCACTAGCATTTAAGAAACCAGAACCATGCAAACTACTGTTTTTGTAATGGAACAAGAATATTTTTCAATTGCATCCACACATTAGAGCTGTTTAGACATGTTGCAATGAAATGAAATGCAATTGTTAAATGCACATTTTAAACAGAGGATAGTTGCCAACGTTGTCATCTTGAAATAATCTCTTATTTGCTCAATGCTTTTAGAACACAGGTTTGTATCACCATTTAAGTTGATCGTAGCAACTTGCAGTTAATCCCTGATGACTTGTCATGATTAGATATTCAACTGAGGTACACACCGCAGACCATCTGTGAGAGGACATTATTTCATCTGTCTCTCAGGGAAGAGGGGGGTTTGTTTTGAGGAAGGGCCCACCCTGGCTTTTTGTGAAAGCTGGAGAGGGCCAGGTGGTTGGTGCAGATAAATAAAAGAAAAACACCGAAGGAGAAGACTCCAGGGCTTTGTCAGCCAACCTCTGCAATGCTGCTGTGCACTAGGACAGGTGGTAAGCACTGCGATCTGGGTATCATGTATGTGTACACAAGGGACGCCACCCCTCTTCTGCAGCTCAGATTCCACAAGACAATAAAAACATAAATGCACAGACGTCAGGAAGTTTCAGAGTTCAATAAAGGCATGGAATCTTCATGAAATACTACCATGAGACCCTGTCTCTCCTCAAGTGATTGCTCTCCACAGAAAGAGTTCGTGGGAGTGACATTTATGTTAATACATAATATTTAGCCTTTTACAAAGTGTCCAGAGAAACCCACCAACTGGACGGTGGCCTATTAACTATGTGCATGTGATCTAGTGGGCCCAATTTTTGAAAGTGAAAACAGAGATTTTTCCATTAGTCTGAAGAAGAATGAGAACCTCTACCAAGATTCCCTTGTCCTGCGCTCAATACATACCGACCACAGCAAACCAGAGTGGAAAATATGGCAAAGGAAAATAAATATATGATCTTTTAGTGGTCTCTAAGCATTTCATGCACTTGAAGACCCATAGTATCTAGGTTTTTTCCAGGCACAGATAAGTCAAACATGACTCACCAAGTGAGGTGGCCCTTCCAGATACAGAGCTCTGGGGATCTGCAAATGCCAAAGAGAAGCACATGCTAGGGAGCAAGAGGAGATGCAGCACTGTGCTATGTTAAGTCGACTGGCAAGCTGTTTTGATCTAGTTCCCTCCAGAATTGAACACACCCCCTAAAGGACAATGACTTCTATGAACCACTGTCACCTGTTTGGCAAGGAAGAACTTTTAAAATTAGAAAAGAGGAAAGGTTTGGAGATGATAATCATTGATGGAAGGACAAATCCCAAACAATGTGAAGAAAAAAGAAGTGGAACACAACTTCATGAGAGCAGAATTGTCTATTCCTTTTTTTTTTTTTCCTAACTGCTGTGTACCCACTGCTGAGAGCTGTGTTTGTACACAATAAGTACTGAATGGTACGTATGTATGTATGTATGTATGTATGTATGTATTTAAAGATTTTATTTATTTATCCATGAGAGACACACAGAGAGAGAGAGAGGCAGAGACACAGGCAGAGGGAGCAGCAGGCTCCATGCAGGAAGCCCGACGCGGGACTCGATCCCGGGATTCCAGGATCACGCCCTGGGCTGAAGGCAGGCGCTAAACCACTGAACCACCCAGGGGCTCCCCCGAATGGTCCTATTGAAGGCCTGAACAAATTTTTAAAAATGGAAAATAATATGTATTAGACAAAATTACCAAGTGACCTTCCACGATGTGCCGTTCTCTGTGCAAACTACTTTATACAGACTGGCCTGCGTAATCACCATGAAATCTTCTGAGAAGGGTGATACTGTTGTCTTTTGATAGAAAAGAAACTATACTCAGGTATGTTGAGTTAGTTGTCCAAAGCCAAGCTGACTTCAAAGTACAGACTCTTGCCTCTTTGGTTGACATAACCCCCAGAAAGTACCAATCCTGAGAAAATAGCATCAACAAAAATGCACAATTTCAAAGAAGACAGGGAAAGGCCATGTTCACATTGCCTGCCATGCTTCACATGGCAAGGAGATCCCAATCTCCAGTCCAAGAATTTATGACTTCACGCTAAGTATTTCATGCTCTGGTGTCTAAATAGTGATACAAGAGTCATTACCTTTTCCCTGCCATGGTTTGTGCAGTGGTTTTGTGTGAAATAGAGTCTGTACACCTTGCATATCTCCTGGTTGAAGGAAAATAGTCATGTTATATATCTGGGAATAAAAGAAAAATTATATCAACAATAAAAATAGAGAATACAAATGAGTAGTATCTTACAGTCTCTGTTGCTAGAAAAAATATGCAAAAATGAACAGATGAAAGATAGAGATGAAGTAGAGGGAAGGAAATGTGTGGTGAGGGAGTACTGATCAATTAATCTGTCTATCATCTACCTACCTACCTACCTACCTACCTACCTATTATGTATCTATCTGTCTGTCTGCCTATTGAGCTATCTCAATGTAATAGAATAAAGTAAAGGAAGAATTTCATTTTGAGAGTGCTGCATTCTGTGCAATAGTCTATACTTTTATACTTCTAAAGAGTTAGAATACACTGTATGGAATTCTCTTCTGATTTGACTCTGCTTTAAAGTATTCCAAGCTTTGCTACCTTTTAAAAGACATTACTAGTGAATTTATAAATCAATAGTGTTAGCATCTTGTCAAGCATAAAAGCTAAGTATAAATTCCTATTACGCGGGTCAATGCGATTAATTCAAACTATGTCACTAATCAAGAAAAAAAAAAAGATGTCCCTCTGTACAAATGAATCATACAGTGTTAAAACTTTTAATGCATTATAGATAGACTTTCAGAGGTCAAAGAAAGAACTTTGCTTTTGTTTTCTGGGGGTAAAGCCCATGATAGTCTTTTATTAAGAAAAACAAAAAGTGGGCAGCCCTGGTGGCTCAGCAGTTTAGCGCCTGCCTTCAGCCCAGGGCGTGATCCTGGAGACGTGGGATGGAGACCCACATCAGGCTCCCTGCAAGGAGCCTGCTTCTCCCTCTGCCTGTGTCTCTGCCTCTCTCTATCTGTGTGTCTCTTATAAATAAATAAATAAATAAATAAATAAATAAATAAATAAATAAATAAATAAAATCTTTAAAAATAACAACAATAAAGTTGGATTTACTCACCGAGGAAAGTAACATGAATCAAAACATTTCTGTGCTTAATTTAGAAGACAGGCAAATTAGCAAGAAGTGATAGGGACTCTGGTCTCTTAGTATGTTTATGTGATGTCATCCCAGGTGATCCTATAATGACTGCTTTATCTGTTCACAGGTATGACCCAGCAGCTGTCCCTCTCTCTCAGTATTGTCACCTGACTCCCTCTGCCCTGTCATACTCATTAGCAAGTATCCCACATCCTTGGCCTTTATTCCTGTGGAAACCCCATAGGATCCATTCACAGTGACCTCCACACTCACCTGTAACTTTTCCACCAGCTCTCTGTGCTCTCTTTTGTATTTGTCTTCCTTCTTTCACACATGAACCCCTTCTAATCGGTCTCTCCTCTCTCCCACACTCTTGAATGGGTACTGCGACAACCAGATTACTAAAGCCAATGGCCAGTTCTCCATACTCAGCTCACTCTTACTCAACTCTTAGCAATGTTTGATACCGCTGATTACTGTACACCAAAAAAAGACTATTTTCTTTCTATCTTACACTGAAAGAAAAATAGTCTTTATTGTACTTCTAGGTTCAACACCCTCCAGGAACTTCCTTCTGCCGAACTTCTTAGTCTCCCTCCCTCTCTTTATAATACCAACTAGTCCTATGACTTGAAATCCCATTAATAATCTAAAATTCACCAGGTTATATTTCCAATATAAACCTTTCTCTGAATTGCACACTCATACACACATACTCAGTTCACACTCTACCCCTCATTTCCATTTGGATGTCCAAGAGAGATTCCATTTATGCCCCAAACTGAATTCCTCATTTCCTTCAAACTAGAGCCTTCTATCTTCACCCTTTACTCCAAGGCAATACCCTTTATCTTGATAAGGTTAAAATCCTTGGAGTCATCCTTTACTCTTCTTATTCTCATGCACTGCATCCTACCCATGACGATGCACTACTGATTCTCTCTTAGATTTCAGTGAACCTCTCTGCAATTACTATAAATCTAACACATCTCATCACTTTTAGCACCAAACCATATATGACCTCCTCTTTGGACCAGCCCCTCCATAGGTATCCTCTACCTTTGCCATTCAGAGTTCATTCACAACATAGTGACCATAGGAATTTTATAACAATAAGCCAGATCATGTAACCCTATCTTGTTCAGATCAACCAATTAATATGATTTTATCCCTATAACTCCACAACTTAATAGTATACCTCTCTCCCCTCACTCACTTTGAATCAACCTCACTATTTCTGGTGTTCTCCCAAACATGACATGTACACTCTGTCTCAGGACCTCTGTGTTTGCTCTGCCGTCTTCCTAGAAAGTTCTTACTTCAGACACACACCTGGCTTAACCCCTTACCTTCTTCAACTCTCTGTTCAAGTGTCATCCGGCTACTAAAGTTTCACCCAACCTCAGAATGTGGGATAGCATTTCCATTTATGACAACTTTCATTTATCTGCTCTATTTTCCATGTGCCATCTATTATCAAATGATCTACTATATATTTCACTTGTTAATTTGTTTGTCCATCACATCAGACCCAGACCTAGAGTTAAAACATAAACTTTGTATAGGCTATTTTTGCATATATTTTCACTGCCTTATAGTCAGACTTAAAATATGCCTGTTCATACACAGGTATGAATGGAGACGTTTTGTGTAAAAACTGAAGGCTTCTTTAAAGAATGTATACAAAACCAGATATATTTGGCATTCTGTTATTTTTAAAATAGGATATCAAATCTAAATCAGAACTATTTATCACAGATTGCTTTATAGTTAGTGGTAAAGTAAGATATTGGAATTAACTTTTCTATTATTTGGGAGATTAAAAAAAAATCTCTAAGGCCCACAGTCACATGAGCTAATTAAAAAGCAGGATAGAATAGTTCTTAAAAGCATGGACTTTGTCTTAAATATGTGGGCAGTTAAGTTCACTGGGCTTTGGCATTCTAAGTGATAAAATAGAGGAAATAATGGTATTCTCTCCATGGTCTTAGATGTAAATGTAGGTATAGCATAAAGATGCTTAAATGTAAAGCAAAGAACAAAAGCTTAATGTATGGTGAGTTTAAATAATTAATCAGCTACTCAATACTACCATTGATGATAAAGAAACCTCTACATGAAAAGGCTTTACAATGAACTGGAAAGAAGTGGGACACAGAGCTGTAGCTCTTAACTCCTATTTTTCTACAGGAATGTCCAGCAATGAAGAGCTGTGTAGAAATCAAGAGCCAATTTCAAAAGTTCTTTCATTAAAACAGAATGCTACTTGTTTAAGAATTGTGCTTCTATTGACGTAAAGAACTCAATGATTCACTTAATCAACAAGACAATTCACAAGTTCCCCAAACAATTTCCATTCATATAGATTACACTTCCATTTAAAATATTAAATATGACTAAAAACCATCAAATGTCTATAATACTTATATTCAATATTTTTTAGCATGGGAGCAACTGAGGTGACTAAAGATTATTGAGTATATAATCTTTAAGAATTTTGAATTTAAATTTTGAAAAATCTATCTCATTTGCTCAAGAAATAATGTCCTCTTATCTTCCTCATATCATATAAATGAAAAAGCCCATAGGACATATTTATCTGGAATTGTTTGAATGGGATATTTTGAAGAGTAATGATAGCTTACAAATGTTAATGGAGAGAGACAGATGTTGCTGTCACTGATTTCTATTGCCACTGTAACAAATTATCAAAAACCCAGTGTCTTAAAACAACATATTGTTTTTTATATCCCACTTCTGGAGGCCAGATGTTTGGGTTGGATCTGTGGACTTCTCTGCTCTGGGATTCTGGAGGCTGAAACTAAGGCTGGCCAGTAGAGTTCACTTAGGACAAAGCATTGGAAGAACGGACTTTCAAGCTCATTGAGGCAAAACTCAGTGTCCTGTTGTACAACTGGGGTGTCTGTTTCCATGCTGGCTGTCACCAGGCACTGCCCTTGGGTTCTTGAGGCTCTTCCCCATCTCTACCTGAACCTGTGCTCCTCCATCTCAGAGTGAGTGGATTGAATCCTCCAGATACTTAGAGTCTCTCTGGCTTCTCCTTCTGCCACAACTCTCCCAGGTCCAGCCAAAGAAACCTCTCTTCTTTTAAGGCCCATGTGATTCAATTGACTAAACCAAAATAATACAAGATAAGCTCCCTATCTCGAAGGCTGTTACTGGGATTACATCCACAAAATTCCTTTGCCACATAAAGTCATATATTCTAAATCCCAGGGCTTCAGGTATGGTTGGGGGTGGGGGCAGCGCTGACACTTTTCTATCACACTGCTGCTCCTGATCTCAGGAATTCCAAACCACTCCCAATAGTGAAGTGCTCGACAACAATTTTGAAAATATTAAAAAAAAAAATTCAAGAATGAACACTGACCAATTCTATCATTAACTATCCTTCTCTTCTGTGTTCTTTGTCTGCTTATCAATTACGATATATCATAATAACTCTCTCAAATGATTTTTGGCAACTGGATTTAAGGACAAACACATCTGTATTGGTAATTCTATTAAGAGCAAATCAGAGCATAAAAGTTTAATTTAAACCTATTTATTTATTGTTTATTTATTTATGGATTTATGGATGGATGGATGGATGGATTTGACACACACACACACACACACACACACACACACACACAGATAGAGAGGACACAAATGGCAGGAGTAACAGCAGGCAGAGGGAGAGGGAGAAGCAGACTCCCCACTGAGCAGGGAGCGCAAGGTGGGACTCGCTCCCAGGACCCTGTGATCATGATTCGAGCAGAACGACAGATGCTTCAACAACCAAGCCATCCAGGCACCCCATAAACATATTTATTTTTGTATTTTTGACTGCATAGAATGAAAATCACAGTGAATGAAAGAAACAGCTTGAGAATTGAAATATAATTCTGCATTCTCTCAAAGAAGCATGTAAAGCAAATTATAAAGATGGAGTTTGAGAGAAGTGAAATATGTTAAATGTATGGGTAAATTATGTGATAAATTAAAAATACTCTTTATTGGTGAGAATCATTATTTTATCAACTTAAAATATAAATCAGCAGGATAATCCTAGTATTAATCTTCTTTGAAGATAAAATCATATAATCTATATATTAATCTACTATAGTAGTTTTACTTTTCATTTTCTTACTAAACATACATTGCAATT
Organism: Vulpes lagopus; assembly: GCF_018345385.1. Taxonomy (NCBI): domain Eukaryota; kingdom Metazoa; phylum Chordata; class Mammalia; order Carnivora; family Canidae; genus Vulpes; species Vulpes lagopus. The sequence goes on along the minus strand of NC_054837.1, from coordinate 2,435,015 downwards.
TTCTGTGATTTATGTAAACAAGCAATGATTAGAAAAATATTCCCAAGTCACAGATTCAAGCCTTTTGGAAAGCATGTACATTCTAAAACACCCTAAAAAAGAATTTGTTCAGCTTCCAATGTGAAATACCACATTGTCTATAAAAAATATAATTTGAAAAGTTTTCTTTAAAAATCTTATCTTTAGGGATCCCTGGGTGGCGCAGCGGTTTGGCGCTTGTCTTTGGCCCAGGGCGCGATCCTGGAGACCCGGGATCGAATCCTACATCGGGCTCCCGGTGCATGGAGCCTGCTTCTCCCTCTGCCTGTGTCTCTGCCTCTCTCTCTCTCTCTCTCTCTCTCTTTGTGTGACTATCATAAATAAATAAAAATTTAAAAAAAAAAAAAAAAAAAAAAAAAAAAAAAAATCTTATCTTTAAGATTCTATTCTTTTTATTTTTTTATGTTCAAGTTCTCACAGTTTCTGTATCTGGCCAAGTATCAAGTATAAAATAGTAAAGAATCCTACCATGCATGCAGGCACTGGGCCAGGTCTTGACCTACTTAGATATTGCCAGATTAACCGAGGCACATCCAGAATAGAGAGATTACATTTGGCTTATATTTTAGAACTATTTTAGGGCTTCATTTCAGGATTATACTTGGACTCTATTTTCTCATGCTATCAAAAATATAAAGTCTTATTTAATAAAATGAGGACTAATCTGGTTAGAATCACCTTGTAAGTGCCACACTTTACTTTTTTTTTTTTTAGTATTTTTGGTTTGTTCTGTTGAAGTTGAAGGCAGAGATAATATATTGTTATTCAAGTGAAATTGGAATTCATGAGAAGAAAGCATCATGCATGCATAAGGGAAATTCAAAAGCTTAAATATCACCTTTCCTCTGGTAGAACTTATAAGCACTTTGTGGCAAATCAAACTGGAAATATTCTAACATTACTTTTGCTACTTTTATTTAATAAATTGAACATTGCATACAACTTACTACTAGACCCCATTAACTATGCCTCAAAAATATAATATCAGGTTCAAGTAAAAAATACAATATAAAAGAAAATGGAAAATACTAATTTGCATGTTATATAATATCAATGTATGGAACTTTTAATTCAAAGAATCCTAATTTTAATAGAATCTTGGTGGTTACCTAGTGGAACTCAAACCTCAGAAATCATTTTATACAAGAGACTGAGTCTCAATGATCAAAAATGAAAGAAGCATTTTATGTTTCTAGAAGGACATGTATATTTACAGAATTTTGATAATATGTTTAAAAACGTAGAAAATGTGCTTTTTGAAACAAACAAGAGTAGATTTGATTCACTAATGTGACGTAGAAAGTGTATTTCTTTAACAGGAGAAATGGGATGACTGTCCTCAGCATGCAGAAACGTGAGTCTTAGGGAATCACTGGAAAGTAAGGTCAACAAGAATTGACATGGCAGTCTAGGCCTGAAAGTTTGATTAAAGATGTGTCAATTCTTAATGATTGCTATGAAAAACCAGCAGTACTCTATTAAACTTCATGTGTTCCAAGATTGGTTTTTGTACCACTGGAGGCAAACTACCCAACTATTCATCATCTCAAAACCTCTACAGGGAAGAGACAGAGTGCTCTTAGCTCTCAGACAGTATGCAAGTTCACAAATATACAGAAAGTTCAGTTTTCAGCATCAACTCTCATTCTTGACCTTTATATCAGTCGGATACACCCACATGGACACGCTTCAGAAACTCAAAGGAAAATGTGCAGAAACCAAGGACAATCCTTGTTTCCCCTTTACATAATCCCATGCAATTAAACTCCCGGAACAACTCTTATGCTTGAGGCCAACTCCAGTTTATGAAGTTCTTATTTTAAACTTGGTATCTGGATTTGGATCCTTTGGATTTGACTTTGGATCTAGATAAGATGTGTGTTTCAATGTCAACCCTGACACTTAGCAGCTATGCAATCTAAGGTAAGTTGCCTGTCTTCTCTAGGCCTCCATTTTCTCATGCGCAAATTAACCAAAAGAGCTTGAACACTAATAACGCCTGTTAGTATTTACTGAGATAATGACCACTGATGTCTTTTAATCCATAAATCTCCCCCACCTTGGAATGCAGAAAGCTGAGAAGATTTGAAGCCAGTTATAAAGGGCAAAACAAAATTCAAAAAATCAAACCCATTTGTTTGGAGGTAACACAGCCTACTTATCAGGGTTGTTTGGAGTTGGAATAATGAGCATGACTTAAAAATCACAATGCCTTATCAATTGCCTTAAAAGTTCTTAATAAAAATAAGTACCTGGCAGGGCACATGGGTGGCTCAGTCAGTCAAGCATCTGCCTTCAGGTCAGACCATGATCCCAGGGTCCTGGGATTGAGCCCCTCATTGGGCTCCCTGCTCAGCAGGGACTCTGCTTCTCCCTCTCTCTCTGCCCCTCCACCGGCTTGCATACTCTCTCTCTCTCTCTCTCTCTCTCTCTCTCTCTCTCTCTCAAATAAATAAACAAATAAATAATCTTTAAAAATTAAGTACTTAGTACATAATAAGTTCTCAGTTCATATTAACTGCTATTGTTAAATCATGGCAATGACTGCTACTAATAAAATGACAGCAGCATTACTGTATCTCTATGATTAGAGTTTATACCTCGTGTCTGGCTTGCCTGGATGCCCCAACCAAGTGTCCTGTCCTCAGTCTGGTCACCAATCCCAGTGCCTGTGGTGGTTCTTCACTAGCCAGGTGTGAGGGTGATATTCTGAGAACCTGGAAAAGCTTTCTCATTTAAATAGGAAAACTGGAAATGTTTTTGGCCTTGATGAGAAGAGACTCAACACTACACCCTAGGTTAAAGGAAGAAAGTAAATAGAATCAGGTACCCACATATATTACTGAGATTTCAAACATCTTAAACTTCACACTGAAGTTAAGCCTGTAATCCCATGGGGAAATAATCCATAATGCCCCATCTCAAGTAATTAGGATGACATCATCTTGCTATTTTTGAAGGAGATTTCACAAAGTCCCTAAGCCTATGAGTGATGTGCAGGGGTGCATCAGAAAGTACAAATACCAAAAGATAGCCCATTTTATCTCCAAAACAACGGGATTCGCTTGAATCAGCATGTACCACATTATCATTGCTTAAAATGATATGTAAGCATTTCTGTTAAACATGTATGCAAACGGATCTTTATATAATCTCATTCTTTGTGTTATTTTTGTTAAAAATATAAAATATTTTTTTAAGCTTTGGAAGCCTATGCCTGTGATAAATTATCATACTTTATTATCCGAAACAGTCAACTTTGTGAACTAGGAGCCCTATTCAGTTGTTACCTGATCTGTGATACAAAACAAAATCATAAATTCGTTTATATCCCCCTGTTCTCTCGACTTATCCTGTATATTATCATTTTTATACATGGTTGTAATTAAAGTTAAAAATTATGACACAGTATGATATCCCCTTGTAAGTTTTTTTTACTTTAATGAGAACTATAAAGAATAGATCCTCTTGTGTGTGTGTGAGTTTGAAGGATTAATGAAGAGTGCTTTAATTAAGCAGTCTTGGGGAAAATGCTTTAAAATAGCAAATCAACTGAACCAAGTAAACTAGGCTAAAAAATTTCAGAAAACTATTATATAAGCCGTTACTGTGTTCTTCAGTCAATTGCCTTTTATGTCTGACCTGTGATTTTTAACTGTGGCTGAAACACAGCATACAATTGCATAAAGGCTCATTCATCCATCCATCCATTCATTTATTGAACAATTATCAAATATCTAAAACAAGTTTATGTTCCAGTTAGAAGAAAAAGAATAACAATAACTCTCTTTGCTTTTATTAAAATCATTATCAAACATTTATAACATTTTATCTTCTTAATATATACCCTGTAACTGGCATAAGGAAGTTTAAGCTTATTTGGGATTTTGGACATCTAATATAGCACTTATCACACTGTAAAAAAAGTTATTTACTTTAGGTGTCTCTATGCCTATGAGTTCTTCAAGGGTAGGGACCATACTGAGTGTTTTATTAATATTTTCTAGATCAATAATATGTATTAAATGGATACCAATCAGTTAATTTTAAGGCTATAAAAGGCTATATTTTAAAATATATCCATTAATTTTTTTTGTTCTTAATATAAACTTTCTATTCAACATGCAATCATATTTACTAAGTTTTGCAACTATAAATGTTATGTTTTAACATCGTAGTTTTAAAGGATTGTTACTTAAACATGACACATGGTAATGCCTTTGTATAATCTGCAGATACTGTTACACGGTTCTGAAGAATATGTAGTTAACTGGCACAAAATTCATCAAAATGCTAAAATATTTTAAATTATTGAATGGAAATGTATAAAATTGAAAAGAATTTTTATAAATATTGAAAAGGACTGGGGAAAACTAACTCTAATAATGAAACAAGACATGTTTATTTCATTAATGAAAAAATCTAATTAATATTAGATGACAATTCAAATATAGAACAAATATGCATACATTTATTTACATCAGTCCATACTGACAAAAAAGAAACCATAAACTATTGAATCAATTAATAAATTGAGGAGAAGAGACAAATTTCCCATTAAGAAGAATTCTAAATATGGGACGCCTGGGTGGCTCAGCGGTTGAGTATCTGCCCTTGGCTCAGGGCATGATCCTGGAGTCCCAGGATTGAGTCCCTACATCGGGCTCCCGCATGGAGCCTGCTTCTCCCTCTGCCTGTGTCTCTGCCTCTTTCTGGCTGTGTCTTTCATGAATAAATAAGTGAAATCTTAAACATTGAAAATTTAAGAAGAATTACAAATAGTTATGCACATACTCCATGCATCACTCAATTCTTTTTTTTTTTTTTTTTAAGATTTGATTGATCAGTTAATCAACCGATTTGGTTTAGAGAGGGCACTCTAATCAACCAACTGGTTGATTTAAAGAGGGCACAAGTTGGGATAAGAGGCAGAAAGAGTGGGAATCTCAAGCCCAGTCCCCGCTGAGCACAAAGATCCACACAGGGCTGGATCGCAGGACCCTGAGATCACAACCTGAGCCAAAATCAAGAGTCAAGCACTTAACTACTTGAGCCCCAGGCAACCCTCAACTCCTCAATTTTTAACTGTCCACCGTATGCAATGACTTCCTTCCAAAGACTACAGTATGGGCAGGGTAAAAAGGGAGAGACTCCACAGTGGAAAAATCTGAGAAACACTGCTTGTGGCAGGGAATCAAGGTCAGTATCAATAGTCATATTATGGGTTGGAAGTAGGTAGTCTGGTACTTTGTGACTACATATCTGCGTGGCCATGTGCAAATATCAGGTGTGTGTGTGACACGGGGCATGGAAAGAGTCCGGAATACATGGTCTAGATAACTTGAGAGGCAGCTTCTTCTTGCTCTGCTGCAAGTGCTGTGTACTCTCGGATAAACCATTTAACTCCTCTGGTTTCCAGTTTGCTGGGAGCTATAAGAATTAAAGTACCCACCTAACTCTGTGATTCTATTAATTTATCTATAAGAAGATGTAACCCTCAGAGAGATGAAAATCGACAACGCTGAAACAAAACAACAAATTGAGGAAGGGAGCTAAAGGCTGAGCTCATATTCTGAGGACCCTGGAGAAACTAAGTGGCTTTACGAAACAACGGAGTGGGGCCAAAGGACCACTTCAAATACTGAAGAATATGGATGTAGCCAAGGGCACCCTCCGTCCCGAAGTAATCAGAATCTTCTGCTGTTCGCGTTTTACTTCAGTTTCTGGTTTTGACAGAAAGAAAGCATTTCTGCAAATCCCTCAACACTTCACCATCACCCATGGCACCAAATCCAAGTTTCTTGCATGTCATATATCCAACCTTCCTTGACCTCGCCCTTATCAGCAATCCAGACCCAGGTCATCTCCCTTGGAAACTGATTTACAGTTAGCACAATTCTGAGCTGCCCTGTTTCCTGCACAATCTATTCTGTTAAACACTTGTCTGATTTTGAAAATCTCCTTTCTTCCTCTAGAATTTTATTCTGTCAAGAGCACTGAATACCCTCACTTGCATCTCACAGAATGAATCCATCACTGTCCTCCACATTGCACGCACTGGCTAACTTCCCTCTGAGTATTCAGTGGAAGGGACCATGTCCTATTAATCTTTACATCTAAATCAGTGCCTAGCAGATGATGGTGATGGTGATGATGATGATGATGATGATTGGGGGGGAGCTGCTGGTGGAGGTGGTGGTGGTAGTGAAAATTGAGAATGATTTTCTGTGACAGGTGCCTGCTTTTGTGTCATGCACTGAGTTTCAGTTTTGAATTAAAACCAAGTTGTCCGACCCTAAATTTATGTTGTTGGTCTGTCGGACACAGATGTATGCCCAACAAATATTTATTATAGTTGAACGAAGGGAGTTCGTTCTACAAAGTCTTATTTACGTTTAACTAAAAATGTAAGGGAAGTTTAGAGGGATCAAAGACAAAATGATGATGAATAGGATATGCTTGCTCAGCAGAATGGACAAATACCCTACTGACACATGGAGATGCCCCCTCTCCATCATACTGTGACACATCATAAAATTATTTTTCTAAAGCTCCCTGTCTTTCAAGTACTTACATTATTCAGCCTCTCTGTAATTACCTCAAATAAGAACCAACAAACACCGCAGAAGTCAAATGGACACCTTTTCTGTTTTCTCCCCCTTGCCTTATTCTCTAAAACTGTGCTTTCAACTGAACTTCTCTTTCCTGTGCCCCACAAGCCAAATGCAACATCCTTTGGTTTGTATCTTAAATTCCATTTTATTGGTGAAACTCGAGGAGGCAGGTAAGGGAGAGTAGTTGAAAGCAAAAAGGTGTCCTTAAGTCAGTAAAACATTCTTTTTTTATCTTTGTGCACCAGAGATATAACACCACTGATTCAGTATTCCTCAGGGGTAGTAAAAGGGACAGTATTCCTCAGCTTAATCCTAGGAGAGGAGCCTATTACCTTCTTGCGGAGAGAAACATTACACCAGAGTGATCGCTCCCTACCATCTCTTGTCATTATTTGATTTGGACTTATTCAAAATCCCCTTCATCCACTTGGACATAATTTAGTTTTCAGAAACAAACTGCAGCCATATCATAGTCACCTGGCTTACATGTCAGATGTGTGTTTCACATATGTTTTTCTCCCGGTTAGATGACCCCTAAACATATGCACACACGATGTTCCAGGACAAGGCGTTGTGGATGCGGTATAGACTCTAATCTTTGGAAGTTGCATTTCTTCACATCTGTACTGGGGCTTTATAAGGTTTAGGGTAATACATACAACATGTTTTTGGCTAACAACTCTAAAGGTTAGTGCCTGCAGGGTCAGATATGATGTAAACACACTTTGAAAGATACCTACTTGGACTTCTGCTAATGGTGGATTAAATAATTTGCATAAGCCTATTTTCTGAGAATTAGTTCAAAAGCTAGACAAAATACTTAAAAAAAAAAAAAATCTGCTTTGAAGGCCTCATAGAGTCAACAAAATAGAGAATTACCAGACTAGGATGTAGGAGCAAGGAGGTATAATAGAAACCGAGGGAAATCAGCTGAGAGCTTTCTGACGCTTCAATCCTGAGGACACTTCCTGATTCCACAGAGACCACTGAATGGTTGAGGGCGAAGTGAGAAATGTACTTTGCCTGTGGATCCAGGGAGACAAAAAAAATTACAGCTCATAGCCTGATAAACAGGAACCCATGAACTCTTTATCTTCAGCCACCAATCAGAAAGTTCACAAAGTAGAGAGAACTCGAAGAAAAAAGCCCTGCATATATATAGTTTGCAGCTCAGCTGTTAATTCTGTCCATTGCAGATTTTGTGTTGATGTGATACTGGATTCTGAGAGTCCTCATTTTACTGGCAGAAGCAGACACAGTTCCTCTCTGTGGGTCTTCCTAATCTTCAAATTAACACGACAGTTGGTTTCACAACTATTATGTCACAGAGGCATACACAAATCAGGTGCGTGAGGCAAACACACAACATAACAAATATAAACAGAGATAGTCAGAAGTAGACCAACGGATACAAGTACTGGTCCTGGAAGCACGTCCTAATCCACCTCCTCCAAGATAACCTCCATGTCAGGGTTGGCTTTAGGAGGAAACCAAGTAGCAATTATTAGAACCACAAATGGCCCTAGAAAACCGACGTGAAGATGAGGTTGGAGTCGGGTGGCTTGCTGCCCAGCAGGAAATGGGGATCCCATCACTGGACACACAGCCATGAAGCAAGACAGACTGCCATGGAACAAGGTGGCTCGTGATGATCGAGTTCTCACTGGTGGTACAGAACTGACGTGGGTACTAGTGGAAGGAAGCACCCAAGGACGTGGCATATGACAGATATTTGGAGATTATGTGAGGATAGTAACTGCACAAACACAGATATGGGATGCTTCTTGCGGGGGCAACTGGTGCTTTGAGACACACAATGACAGGCTAAGGATGATTAATTATCCACTGAAGACTAGAGCCTCCTGGTAGCGTATAAAGAAGAGTTTATCTCCTGTGGCCAGAAAGCAAAGAAAGGTAAAGACCAGGACTAGGATTCAATCTTCAAACTCCAGAACTCCAGAGGGTGTCACATTTGACACCCCACCAAGGGCAGGGCTCTGGCCGGGAAGAGGTGAAACTTTGAGACTTGGCATGCAAACATTTGTCAACTTTAATCCCCTAGACTCTGTGCATCATCTGAGCCTACCTGGAAGTGGCAAATCCATCATGTCACTCAAGCAACCAAAAACTTTGGCTACAAATCCCTGCATACGAGAAATCAGATTTCTATACACAGTGTGTTCCTCTATGGGAGCCAAATGGAATAATAATAATTTTAAAAATCTACCTTTCAACAGTCTTCATTATCAAAGTTGCAAGAGACTTTACAGGGAGAGCTACAGTGAAACAGTAACGATAACAGTGGGTTCCCATGGCTGGTCTCTGTAGGGCTCATGCTTATTGAAGAGGACGCCGGGCACATTTGGCAAGAGTATTTGTTTTGTTTTTTGTTTTTTTTAATTTTTTTTTTAATTTATTTATGATAGTCACAGAGAGATAGAGAGAGAGGCAGAGACACAGGCAGAGGGAGAAGCAGGCTCCATGCACCGGGAGCCCGACGTGGGATTCGATCCCGGGTCTCCAGGATCGCGCCCCGGGCCAAAGGCAGGCGCCAAACCGCTGCGCCACCCAGGGATCCCTGGTAAGAGTATTTGAATTGCATGTTGTAAATCTCCAGTGGGCGATTTTGCTTTTTTACCAAGCATATGCAATGGAACTTTTCGTCAGTTAAAAGATGCTTGAGGCATCTATGGGAACGCTGCTCAGACCAGGGTGGCTGATGAATTCTACTCTTTCTTATGTTCGCTCATTCTTACGAGCATTAGTGATGTGAGGGAACTCAGCACCCTCTGTAAAATCATCTTCTGAGTCTCTGAATCCCAAGAGAGAACACAGAAACTCAACCACCTAGATTTCCTGCGGGTCCAATGCCCGCATGCAACCAGGCATCCACGATTGTGCCATATTCACAGGAGAGACATCAATACAACAAGGCATGAAAGAGTAGTTTCTGCCCAGAGCTCATTCTGGTGAAGGTGGCAGTGGAAGCAGCTGTGACAAGGTTTATAGAATCTACTGCCCAAGAGTCAGTGGGCAACCTGGCATTCTGTGTCCCTCAATAGTACTGTCTTCCTGTATAATCTTGTTAGTACACGAAATCTATTATTTGCAACTCAGAACACAGAGAGACCCAATCTTTCTATTGTTCTTGCAGGATCAACCTTGAATTCCTTTGCAGATGCCTGTTTTTCTTTTCTGCATGGGTCTCTAACTCTGGTTCACTCATCAGATGAAAGCGAACACTCAAAGCCTCTGCTGTCTAATGTTATAGTCGATAAACATGCATAGCTTTTTTACATACGTAGCTTTTTTACGTTGTTAGTTAACATTAAATAAAATTAAGATCAATTTCTTCTGTTGCATCAGACACATTTTAAGAGCTGGATCCCCCCAAAAAAATAAATAAAAATAAAAATAAAAATAAAAATAAAAATAAAAATAAATAAAATAAAAATAAAAATAAAAAAATAAGAGCTGGATCTCCCACATGGCTCCCATGTTTTGTATCCGACAGTGTAGACATAGGACGTTTCTATGAGTGAAGAAAGTTCTCTTGAACAACCCACTCCCAGGCATGGACAACATGAGTAGGATGCATGTGCCTGTATTCAGATTAGAGAAGCCTTTCTCAATGGGTTGATTGATTCTGTTAACCGTCTCGAGTTATAACCTTGATACCATGTGATATTACATTCATCCTTCACTCCGTGATTCTATTTGATTTTGCTGGTAAGGTTACAAGTGATCAAATTAGATGCAGAGCTCACTTCATTTCAGAGTATCAAAAATCAAATCTCATTAGCACTCATTACCAAACATTGAAGGCTTCCTCCGAGCAACCTCCTCATGAAAGATATTATCCTCTATTAGTAAAATCTGAATGCTGACATTAAAAGACTCAGCCTTTTAGGAAAAGATGTTTGGCTTACGTTTAAGAGTTCAGTTTGGTGCAGAGATGCCTGAAATGCAGTGAGTAAGGCGGGCATTTGCTGTTTGTACCTGGCTACCACACACTCTTCTCTTCCTTTTACTAAGGGTGCCCACATTTTGAAAATCCCCCCTGATATATGCAATCTTGATGCTTCTGTCAATCACAAAGGTCTACCCACCTACCCCTGACCTAGTGCTTGACTTTGGAAACAAACAACTGGATTATGCTGCAGGAATGTATTAGAGTTAGCAAAATTAAACCGAGTTAATTTACACAACAGCAGTTACCTGAAACATATTCTCATCAGTTCCTCTTCTCTAGAACCCCAGAGCTGTCCTCATTTGGTCCTTCCTGCAATTTGACTGTTTAACCTTTCTTTGAAATGGCTGTATTTCTGCAAGCTTGTAGTGATTTTTTTTTTTTTTAATTTGCTTCTAAGATAGTCAGTTGGTTTATGGGGAAGTATTTAGGGCAGGAAGGAACCCTAAATATCAATATCAGAATCTACTTGGAATGTGTACTCGAACTTCTGAGGTGCCACGCATGCCTTCTTGCCCCAGGCCCGTGAGAGCACTGTTCACGCACTGTTGATATCATGGCCCAGATGGGGACTCGGAACTCAGCTGCCCAGGAATGATTCAACCACCATGGTTCTCCCTACTTCTGCCAGAATATTGCTTTAATCTCCCCACAATGGTTAACTGTATTCAGAGTTAAATGTCCATCTGTGTGTGCTATGAGAGATGTTGGCAAAGTGAACAGGGGAAAAGAAATTACTACTTTACATAAACTTAACCTTGTCAAATCTGTTGGAGATTTAAATAAATCATGCTGTAAACCTGATCAGTTTGGGGGGAAAATTCAAACAATAACAATATATATTTAACTCTTATCTTCTGTGTCACCATATAATTTAATATCTGTAAGCTAAGCATTTGGTAATATATTTTCCTGAATGATTTTTTTCAAGGTTATTATCATAAGATGAATCTCTAAAACCTGATGATGGTTTATACTAATCATGATTCAGTAATAAAATTATAGGGCTTAGTTTCTAAGTAAATTTTACCAACAGCCTTGAATTGGTTCAGATACTGAAAAAAAACTTGGTATACCAACAATAATTCCACAAACTCCAAAGGGCTTAGAGCTTGACTAAATTGGCTGTGTGAAATAAGACCAAGAAAATAGGCATTCATTTAGATAAATACAAATCAAGCATAATTATAAAGATTTGTTATGCTGATATTTAAACACTGGATAAGGAAGACCAATTGAGATTTGATTTAAAATAAAACATCCAGGGCAGCTTGGTGGCTCAGTGGTTTAGCACTGCCTTCAGCCCATGATGTGATCCTGGAGACCTGGGATAGAGTCCCCTGTCGGGTTCCCTGCGTGGAGCCTGCTTCTCCCTCTGCCTGTGTCTCTGCCTCTGTGTGTGTTTGTGTCCCTCATGAATAAATAAATAAAATCTTTAAAAAAATAAAAATAAAAATAAATAAAATCAAACATCCAGGGCTCCAGAGTGGCTCAGTCAGTTAAGCATCTGACTCTTGGTTTCAGCTCAGGTCATGTTCTCAGGGTCCTGGGGTCAAGCCCCATACTCAGCAGGGAGTCTTCTTAAGATTCTTTTCCTCCCTCTCCCTCTGTTAGTCCCCCCCCCCACTTGCTCTCTCTCTCTAATAAATACATCTTAAAATAAATAAATAAATAAATAAATAAATAAATAAATAATAAAACATGTATAAAATACACCTCCTATTTACTTGTGCATGTAGACTAGCCTATAGCACTATTTGAATATAAATTAATAAGTGTAAAGTGTCTATTTTCCAAGTTTTTATTTAAAATCCAGTTAGTTAACATACAGTTTAATATTAGTTTCTGGTGGGCAGCCAGATGGCTCAGCGGTTAAGCGCCGCCTTCAGCCCAAGGCATGATCCTGGAGACCTGGGATCAAGTCCCACGTCGGGCTCTCTGCATGGAACCTGCTTCTCCCTCTACCTGTGTCTCTGCCTCTCTCTCTCTCTCTCTCTCTCTCTCTGTCTCTCATAAATACATAAATAAATAAATCTTTAAAAAAATATTAGTTTCTGGTGTATAAATACAGTGATTCCACAATTCTGTACATTGCTCAGTGCTCATCACCTGTTTCCCCCATTCCCCACCTCCCCTCTGGTGGCCATCAGTGTGTTTTTTATTCTTAAGAGTCTGTTTTTTGGTCTCTCTCTCTCTCTCTCTGTGTCTCTCTCTCTCCTTCCCCCTAAGGTTGTTTGTTTTGTTCCTTAAATTCCGTATCTCTAAATTCAGGCAAAGTCATGTCTCAAAATCTTTCTTACTGTTTCACACTACAAAAGGCAGAGGGTCTGAATTCTGCATATTAAACATTTGGTGGGATTAAGCGTCACAGCAGAAAGCCTGCTATAAACGTCAGCTGTTAAGTGTAAAACATCTAACAGGAAAAGTCACCCATCAGTCCAGTAACTGTGTCCTCCTCTTCCCCGTTTTACAAGAGTTACTTGAGGAACATAGAGAGGAATAGGAATTTAAGAACCTGAAATCAGTGAAACATCCAACCTGTCTTTATAGCCACATATTAAATTTGTCTTTTTTTTAATTTATCAGGCATTCAGTTGCATTCCAAAGCATAAGCAAGTTTATTTAGGGAGACATTAAATGCACATTTTTAAGCATACTCTACTCTTTGTAATATCCATGTTTGAACATTCTTCTAATATTTAGGAATATTTACCATTTTCTAATATTTACTATTTTTCTAATATTTACATCTGAATAATTTAAACCCTTGTATTATAACTACAACCATAACTCAGTATAGTTTAATTATAACTTAGATGATTGTATAATACAGAATGTACAGTACAGTTATAACTTATACATACTGTCTCAGAGAAACCAGACCTAAATGAGCCATGGATAACAAATGAAATACCAGTGTACACAGATGCTCAATGCTCCTAATGGTATTTTATCCTAATAGTCAAAACCATGCTCATCAGTGATGTGGGGTGTTAAAAATCAGAAATGTTAGAAAATCTTCAGAAAGCAGGTGTAGCAAACATCCAGGTCCTAATACTGGGCTGCTGGTGCCTCGCTCTATTTGGTCATGAATCACCCACAACCTCAGATGCAGTCTCAACCCCCACTCATTTTCAATGTCACATTAGCAAGGGAGAAATCTAGTTAAATCTTTTAGCTATGGGTGTTTTGGAGGGGGCAGAGATAATTGTCATAGTGTCACACGGGGACTTGTTGCTTCCAGCACTTCTAGCTTTTTCCGTAAACATGTTAGATCATTATGAATAAGTCAATAACTTGCCCTTCTCACCTCTGAGTAGAGACACTATCATTCAAAGTTCCTGATTGCTTCCAGTTCTTTTTATTTTTATCATTTTCAAAAATATCAAGAAAATATCATGTAATGCTGCCACAATAATCTGGCTGGGAAAAAAAAAAATCTAACAGCCTCATACAATAAGAATAAGCTGATTTCTTATGTTGTCAGCTGTGACAGCATAAGACCCAAATCTCTTCTCTGGCAGTCTGTTGCCTAATACCTGCTGCTTACGACTTCATAAAAGTCAAGTCTAGATGAACAGACATTCTTCATACTGTTACAAATTCATTAGTGTCATAATAATTAAACCCAGTAAAGACTATCAGGGCTTACTATACACGGACAGATTGAAATCTAGGATGAATGAGCTTATATGAATGTATCATATCATGAAACTAAAAACAGAGGAAAAACAAACATCACACATCTCTCCAAGAATAACCCCCCCACACACATGGGTGTACATAATTAATCACAAATGAATGTTAAATGATACCTATGTCTAGCAAGCTCTACACATTTAAATTCACCAATGGTTAGTTATTCCAGACTGTATTACCTACTAAGCCTCAGAGACCATTATTTTCATTTAAATTCCACTAGTAGGCAAAATCTAAATGTCAAAACTTAGCATAGTGTTTAATGAGTGAATAAATATTAGAAACCACAGCTCTTGAAATCGTAGGTAAGTCATTATTAGGGGCTTACTACTTTCAGTTTCTGACATTTACTCCTTTTTATCGTATCAATTTTATTTCTTACTAAATATCCTCCTGCTTTGAAGATAATATATTTAATAAAGAAGAAAAAAGTGTTTTTTTTTTCTCTTTGAGGTTTACTTAAACACAAGCATCACTTTTACAATATGCCCTCCAAAGCGATTGGACTAAATCCTATTGATGTTTTATTAAACCCTAAATGCAATTTAGCAGAACCAAAGTATAATCCAATTATGTGGGAAATATACAGATGTGGTTACTGTCCACTAAAAATACATCATGTAACCTTTTGGGAATCCAAGAAAGAGAAATGCCTCAAAAACTTGATAATAAATAGCCAACAGAGTCTTGGGCAGAATAGTAATCCTAGAGATAATCTGATTTAATGTCATTATATTTTTATCCTAACAAGATTAAGGACTTCATATACTGAGGTTTTATTGCAATTTCCATCTATAGGATCTCAACACAATGAAATTATTTTATCAACTGACATTTTAATTCAAGGAATGATTTGTCAAAATGGTGACAAAATTGACTGGTCCCAGCTTAAGTCATCTGGGATCTAGGAGCACAGTGCATTTGGACAAGACTGCATCCATGCTATCAAAAGAGTAAAAATGAAAATTCAATAGCAGCTTATTTCTGCAGGCCTAAGACCTCAATCTAGCCTGTAATTAAATATTAGGGCAAGCGCTTTCTACTGATATTTGCAAAGCATCTGCATGGAGGTAAGCACAGACAGTCCAGTGCATGTGCAAGAGAAGAGCAGCTTACAACAAGGGACAATTCATGAGAGGGCACTTCACAGAATGCTTCCATTTTTAGTTCATACTAAAGGGGCTGCAGAAAAAAAAAACACACAAACAAACAAAAAAAAGTGTGGGGGGGGCACAAAATATTCCCACAAGCAGGATTTCCCCCTAAAAGAAGGCTGATATTGTTGTGTTATGTTTGGCTTGCTATATTTTGTAGTTGTTTCCTATGTCCCTTGCAGGTGAGGGAGGTGAGGCCACCACAGGGCCTGGTGAGGAACAGGAGGATCCAAATTTAAGAACAGAAGGAGACTAAACACAGACTGAGAGACACAAATATTCAAAGGAGGTCTCTAGTACGAAAAACAAAAACAAGGAAGTGGGAGAAATGCACTTCAAGATAAATTTTAATTGTATGTTGTACAGAGTATGATATAAATCCTTTTCTCAACCTTTTTGTTCAAACTTCATTAAAATATCAATTTCTGGTTGATGAGTTGGATTTGTTTAGGGAGATACCAAGAAGGATGACTTAGGTTGGTTGCTATGGAAACAGACGTCCTTATAGCTATTTGCATGCAAATGTTTCAGAATTAGCACCTGTGAGTTGTCTCACCTTGTTGCAAGTGTTGGAAATCTTTACCTAACACCTCCTACCTCAGTGCCCCACCACCAGTAGACCAGTCATTGGGTGTTGGCTGGTGTGGGTGTGAGTGTGAACTTGATCATAGCAGTTCTCTTCAGTGGAAGGCAGTTTCTAAACTGGGATTCAAGTCAAGAGATGGGAGTGGTCAACACTGCTGATGCTTCAGGGGAATGGAAGTGTGATCTTGTTGATGGTTTCCTTGGCTGTAAAGAAGCTTTTAAGTTTGATGTAGTTCTACTTGTTGATTTTTGCATTGTTTGAGAGTTTGGTATCATAACTAAAAATATGACTGCCAAGACCAATGTCAAAGAACTTCTACATGTTTTCTTTTAGGCATTTTATGGTACCGGGAAATAAATTTAAGTCTTTGATCCATATAGACTTAATATTCGTGAGTGATGTAAGACAGAGGTCCAATTTCATTTTTCTACATGTGGCTACTCAGTTTTTTCAAACCATTTGTTGAAGAGATTATCCTTTATGCATTGCGTACTCTTGCCTCCCTCATCAAATATTAGTTGATGCAGTGGTTTATGTATGCAGTGGTTTAATTCTGGGCTCTCTCTTGTGTCCCATTGATTAATTAAACAATGTAACTGCCTATCCATGAATGAATGGATAAAGAAGATACAGGGTGTGCGCATGTGTGCAAAATGAAATATTCAGCTATGAGAAAGGAGGGAGTCTTGTCTGTGAATGAAACTATAGAGTATTATCCTAAGCAAAATAAATCAATCCGAGAAAGACAATTAGCATATGATCCCACTCATATGTGGAACTTAAGAAACAGAACTGAGGATCATAGAGGAAGGGAAGGGAAAATAAAACAAGATGAAATCAGAGACAGACACAAACCATAAGAGACTCCTAACTCTAGGAAACAAACTGAGGGTTGCTGGAGGGGAGGTGGGTGAGGAGGATGGGGTAACTGGGTGATGGGCATGAGGGAAGGCATGTGATGGAATGAGCACTAGGTGTTACATAAGACTGATAAATCATTGAACTCTGCCTCTGAAACCAATAATGCATTATTTATTAATTGAATTTAATTTTTTAATGAAAAAATTAAAAATAAAACCCATTCCATTGGTACAAAGTGTATTTTTAAAATCCATGTATTAAGGATGTAGAGTCTCTCACTGGGTGTGGAGTCTCCTAGTGGGAGTGTATTTTAATACAAATACTTGGAAATATAATTTTATACTATCTTATAAATTTGCATTTGTAAGTCAAAAAAATTCAGTCTCCCTCTGCCCTTCCCCTATACTCTCTCTTTCTCTAATAAGTAAATGAATTTCTAAAAAACAAAAAAAAGGAAGTCTTGTCATTTATGACAATATGAATGGACTTTCAGGTAATTATGCTAAGAGATACGTCAGAGAAAGACAAATATTATATGATATCAGTTATATGAAGAATCTAAAAAAAAAACATCTGAGATTGTTACAACAGCTATTAGAGTGGGTATTAGCAGGACTGAGGGGTTACGGAAAAGGACAGATATTATTTAAGGGTATAAACTTGAAATCAGTAGATAAATAAGGCCTAGACATCTAATGTATGATAGAATGATCATAGACAATAATATTGTGTAATAATCAAATCTGCTAAGAGACTAGATCTTAATTATTCCTCTCACAAAAAAAAAAAGGAAATAATTATGGCCTGATAGAGGTATTAGATAATACTATAAGGCAATCGTATTGCAATCTTTAAATGTATCAAGGCAACATATTGTGCAACTTACACTTGCACAGTGCTATAGATCAAATATATTTCAATTAAAAAAAAAAGAGCCAACTTGGAGGCTCCCCCATTACAAAAAGGGAAGCAGAACTCCCAGGAGGGGTTGAAGCAAGAGGCAAGATTACCCATAAGAGGGTCACTTCTTCTGGGGCAGCGGACAATTTCAGGGATAGAAGGAGCTCTCCTCACAATAAAGCTGACCTCAAGAAAGTAATGTGGAGTCAGAGAAGCCTCCAGTCACTTCAGTGAAGCATCCATCCAATTTAAGGACACAGATCCTTTTGCAGTTTCGCCAGCCTCTTTTTCATCTAGGATTCTCCACATAATCTTTCCCTCAGAGTTTCTAATTTGAAATAATTTCTGGAACTCTCTTTTGTACTTATTTGAAGAATAATTGAAAAGGGAAAAAAAATCAAAAATGATTTATTTTTGCCAATAGGAAATCTGGGCAATTTAGAGCAAGCATGAAGTGAGGGACCCCTCAAGAGTTTTCCAAAGTATGTCAGCTAGTAGCATGGGGTTTTAGAGCTTTCCTTTACTGCAATCAGTCCTGCTGAAAATAAGGAGTCAGTGCGGGAGATCAGTAGAGTAGAGCTAGCAAAAGAATGAACTCTGAAAAGAGTTGTTAACTTTGTGTATAAGATGCGCAGAAAGGACCTGAAGATAGGGACCAAGATGTGTGAAATGAGGCAGGACTCCTTAGAAACACCTTAATTGCCACACCCAAGTCATAAGTTCCCCTCACCAGATTTTACAGTCATCTACTGACACTGGGGGAGAAGAAAAGAAAGAAAAGAAAGAAAAAAGAAAGAAAGAAAGAAAGAAAGAAAGAAAGAAAGAAAGAAAGAAAGAAGAAAGAAAGAGAAAGAAAGAAAGAAAGAAAGAGAAAAGAAAGAAAAGAAAGAAAAGAAAGAAAGAAAAGAAAAAGAAAGAAAGAAAGAAAAGGAAAAGAAAGAAAGAAAGAAAGAAAGAAAGAAAGAAAGAAAGAAAGAAAGAAAGAAAGAAAGAAAGAAAAGAAAAGAAAGAAAGAAAGAAAGAAAGAAAGAAAGAAAGAAAGAAAGAAAAAGAGAGAGAAAAAGAAAAGAAAAAAATGAACATAAAAGCCACGTATTTGCATGCATAAATTCAACCTGAGGATTGACTCTTGGCTGATTTATTGATGGATTCCCTTGCATTTAGCAGCATAAATTCCTAGGGTAGAGAGACAGATGTTTTGTGTGTGTGTGTTTGTTTGTTTGTTCCAGATTCCCTATTTATACTACATCAGCCAAGTATTTTGAGGATATTGTGGCTCAATTAAATGCCACTCACAAAACTCATTAATAGTTCCAGGGAGGTTTAGCAGCTATTCTTTCTTTGCATGAGTATCATTAAATATTTTCTGCTCCATGGACGCGCTATGGAATAAGGAAAGCTCCACGTATGTGAGCAGCATAGGTTCCTGCTTACTCTTATAAAGGTTGTGAGGCCGGGTATTTGTTTATGCTTTTGCTTCCGAGGGATGGCTTTACCCTGTTCGAATAATGCATCATCCTCCTTAAAATTAGGATAGATCTAGGGATATTCATTACTTCAGGTTTCATTAAATATAATTCTAGGAGAAATTCTTCATATCTCTCTTCTCTTTAATGGTCAGAATGCATTTTATATTAATTACTGAAATAAGAAAAAATGTCCTTGATACTCGAAGATGAGATACACAGTCACAATTTATAAAGAGGTTAGAGACTCCAACATTTGAATCCCCTTAGGTTGAGACACCAGAAGGAAAAACTGTGTGTAAAGGGCTGTGCATTGGGAGTGCTGGGGGTAGCACGGCACGCAGGCAGAACCCTTGGTCTCCTTGGTCCCAAACGCCCTATTTTATGGTATTTCATCCTCGCCTTGGTCCCAAATACCCTATTTTATGGGATTTGGATGGAGCTGGTGTGTGAAGAGGCTTCTCCTCTCACTTACATATATACAACTTCTACTTCAGGGAGGACAGAGAATTTTGATGTTCTTTTAAGGAGCAGGACTATAAATACAACAGCACAGATCTCGTGGTAGCTTCCTAAGAACAGATTTAGGAAAAGATATCCACATTCTAGAGCCAAAAAGTACTGTGACGAAATAAGGAGTCTAATCTGGTGAGCAGAACTCAACGGGGACAGAGCCACATCCTTCGCAATCTCAACTCGGCCAGGATTGGTAGCAGCTAAGACCAAGATTCAGTCATAAACACGAACACATTTAGCTGTAAATGGCATTTTTTTATACTTTGTTTTCTTCATTTCTTCCACTTTCTGTTGGTAATGGCACCCTGACTGTCCTCTGCTATGTGATGCTCTGGATGGAATCTAAATTCTTGCTAGAATGTAAATCACTTAACCAAAAGTTGGACATGATAGAGAATTAGCAGAACCTAAGGGAATCCTGCTCTCATTTCCAGTAATTTTAATTGAGTGCAATGACCAAGAGTGAGGAAAACGAATGGACTTCATCCATTCAGTTGGCATAAGTCTGTCAACATTGTCAACGTGACTTTGCTGTTTTCACCCTGGAGGCTGACTGCACTAGTTTCATTCTCGAATCTTCTCTTTGGTTCTGTGGGCTAATATCCTCCAGATGCGTTCCTCCTGGAGCTAACAGGCTCACATTGGTTTCTGTTACTGTAATCACAGAGCATGTCCAGCGTGTGAAAAAGATTTGCACTTATTCTTATAAAAAGCAGTGGAAAAATACTGAATTGTTTAGCCCTTTACTATGTTTTGCTTGATTTCAGTAATGACAGTACATGTTCCCTAAGGAAGTTCCCAAGTGCGCTCGCTGTCATCATGTAAGAGAAGTTCGGAAAGCCTTATTTCAAGGTCCCACAAACTAGTCCTAGGGAAGTACTTGGCCATCTGGGGGCAAGACTGGCAGGAAAGCCTGACATCAGAGAGAACCTACTTCAGAGAGAAATGTCAGTCAGTTGTTATAGTTTGGATATATTGGAAAGTTATCGATCTGACTTCTAATGTAAATACAGAAATCTTTGAGACATGGTAAGCTCTCACTGACTATAGGTCACAAGATCTGCAAGCCTTGAGAACCAGAGAACTATTTGCTCACCAAAGGAGATGTGCAACCAGAAATATCTCCAAAGGAGATGTGCAATCAGAAATAACTCCTTTGAGGGTTGTGTGTGTGTGTGTGTGTGTGTGCATTACTCTTTATACATTTTGCTAACAAACTGTGAGATTTCACTGAATAATCAACATAATCTCACAAAGGTGAGCTGCTCTCATAAATCAAATACTCTCAGAAACATTTTGAGGAAAGGAATCTCTGATAGCAGATTCGTACCCAACAAACTTCCAGTCAAAGAGAGGGGCTTGAGGCACAAGGATTTGAGACGTGAATAAAAATGTGGCCCTTTCCATACCCTGGTTATTGTGAATAATAATATACTGCAGGGAACATGGGAATACTAACATCTTCTCATGCCCATCATAGATGCGTGAATAAAGATGTGATGCTTCCTCCCCGTTGAGAAAGGAGGAAATCTTGTTGTCTGTGACAACTTGAGTGAATCTTGTGGGCATTCTGCTAAGTGAAGTAAGTCAGACAAAGAAAGGCAAATACCATATGATCTCCCTTGTAATCCAAGAATACTAAACTGAGACAGACAGAGAACATAGTGATGGTTATCAGGGGCTGGTGGTGTGTAGGAAAGGGGGAGATACTGGTTCAGAGGTTACCGATGTCTAATAATAAGATTAACAAGTTCTGGGGAATCTCACACACGGCATGGCGATCATAGCTCATCATAACGTACTATATACTCGAACGCAGCTGAAAAAGTAGAACTCGAAAATTCTCACCACAAAAAAAAAAAATGGTAATGATGGGATGGGATGGAGTATTACCTATGAGGGTGATCACTTTGTAATAGATAGATGTATCAAATCTGCTCACTGTACATCTTCAACGTACACAATGTTATATGCCAATGATCTCTCCATAAAGCTGGAGAAAGGCAGCCCCTTTTGTATTTATTAATTCATAGGGCATTTGCAAAAGAAAATTCTGAATGTGAAGTGTGTCTTTTAGCAAATAAGAACTGACTATTTTGGAGATATTTGAGAACTGATGCATCGCAGTAGCGTTGAAGGACAGAGACCCTTGATTGGCAGCCAAAGTCAAAACCAGGACAGAAGCCTAAAATGCTGCAACCAGTTGGAAGCTCCTCAGAAAAAAAAAAAAAAAAAAGAACATCGTCATAATGTCCCCTAAATAGGAATACAGAGGGAGAGAGCTCGACGTGCATTATCTGTGGTATAGGATGGTGACGGCTGCAATATGGAAAAGTCACCTCAGATCCCACTTGCTCTCTCACTTCTAACGGAGCCTCCTCTGAAATAAATGCCATCAGTGGTTTACAGCACAATACATTTGGGATCCCGGCCATATGGGAAATGTCAAACATATTTTATATGACATGCACGTGACTCACAAAAAAATAACACATCCAAGTAGACAGTTGTCGACTATAGGAAGAAGCCATATTTCTCTGATTATGATACACCCTTTTCATATTTCAATGCCTTTGGGATAATGATACGTGCATTATCGCCATACATTTACACTTAACGTAAGTTTCCTTTCTTCCTGTAATGTTATTATGAAAATGAGGCTGTATTTTACAACTAATGAAGTTATTCATGGAGATATGGTAACCCTTATGGAACACTCACACTAATATATTTTTCCAAGAAATAGACTATGAATCACTGAGCCCATACAATACTTTTAAACAAAAAATTCTCATTTAAAAAAAATCTCATTTTTTTTTAGTGAACTTTATGATTTTTCTATACTTGAACTATTGGATATTAGTTCTCTAAATGTTTACATCTCCCACTGGATTTAAATGTGGCAGCTCAGTAAACATCTTTACCATCTGATCTCTCTAGATACACCCTTCCTTCTGGGGGGAAGACAGGGCTTTGAAAGAATATTACCCATATGAAGAAATGTTTCAAACACAAGGTTCTTCTTTCCAATTACCTCAACAGCTGGTGTTGTGTGTTTACATTTAGACAGAGGAAATCTTACTAAGATACTGTGCAGCTTCAAGTAATTTAGATTTGTCACAGGGCACAGATAACACACTGGCAAATAATTCAAATGAGCTCATAAGTCTTAGAGATAAGGGGCTTTTAAGAAATAAAATACAACCTTTAATCAGTGAAGCTATAGAACAAATGTCTACAACGGAATTGACCAGTCGTGGGAAGTGTTATGTATATGACAGATGATTTCATCACCTACTTTGAAAAGAACTTGATGCTCCTTCAATAGTCATGATTATACAGTCAGTGGAGGGCGGGTTTTGAGAATGCCATATGATTGCATGGCCTAGTATCCCGGCCCTGGGAAAAGCACGGGCCGCGTAGCCAACATACCTAGGCTCTTGTCCCGACTCTCTGATTTGTCAGCACACTTCACTTTCTTAAACTCACTAAGCCTCAGTTTCTAGATCTTTGAAATTAGGCTGATAATGCCTATGTAAGCATTTTGTGAAATGCGAGTTCCAGATGATTACCGCTATTTTCCCATCATCTAGCAAAGAGCAGCATTCAATTAATATATGTCAGATAAGGCAAAATGAAAAAAAAATATGCCATCAAAGCTCCTCTGTTTCAAAGTAGTTACAGAAAATTTACCAACATGAGTAGCAAAGAGGTCTGCATTTCCCCCTTGGGCGCCCTTTCCTACTGAGCATCCCTCATGTCCCAGAGGCTCAGGTAACCCACCAGAGCAGGAAGCTAACTCCTGAAGCTGGGCAGAGGGCTCCCCGTTCTGACAAGATACCACCAGTCTACTCTAGAGAGATGCCTCAGTACCCCACGTCCCTGGAAGGGCCTCCGTTTTCCTCTGGGGACAAAGCATCCTTTCTCTTGATGTTAACTTGTTCCAAGAATATCCCATGTTGGATGCCCCATTACAATTTTTACTGCTTCCCTTTCAGACTCACCCTCGGGCATCCCTATGAGCACAAGCAGCCTCAGTGGACCTAGAATAAAACTAGTTCCAACCCTAGATTCATGACCTCCTTGGGATTACTCAAAGAGTAAAATTAATGTGCAAGTGTAGGGGACACATAGTGAATTTCAAACATGACCCTGGTTGCACTGTAGATAGCCAACAAATGTAACCCTTCTCTGGCACATTTCTAAGTAAATACATAGAGTGAATACATTCATTTAAAAACAAACAAAACAACAACCAAAAAAACATGATATATGCAGCTATACATGTGCATATATTCCAGGAGAAACAGAGTGGCATTCTCCTGGGAATTACAGCAAAAATCCTCAGGTGTGATACACATCAGCTCTGTTTAGTGAGGATTAGGACACGTTTCCTGGGTTGGGCAATCACTGTGCTTCTGATTCATCATGCATATTCCTGTGTCCACACATGGAGCCCCTGGGTGAGATATAACCAAACTCTATGAGTTAGAACTGAGGTAGAGAGGGCTATCTTCCAAGGAAGAGTGGGGTGCAATTGCCAGAAGAAAAAAATGGACAGAAGGGAAAATGGATAGAGGGCCAAAAGCAGTAGATATCTATGTGTATAAATCTGTATAAACATACAGGAGAGCATGCTATCATGCTATCAATGTTTACCTTCTTCATATCCTTTTATGCCATTCTGGTTTTGGCCAAGAATAATGGGGGAATGAATTAAATTTTTACATGAGGTGTTATTTTAATTTTTCTTCCTCTGACCGCCCTGCTCCCTTGACTCCATGTTAATAAACTCATGAGTGGCCTTCCACCTGTCACATCAGTCACCAACCTTCCCTGAAAGCCCTGAGACAACGCCGACAAGAACAGAAGTCTGTCTGCATTTAAGAACAGAACAAACCTTCAGCTACACAAATGTGACCAAAATCAGGTCAGAGGAAGACACAGAGAAGGGAAAAGAACGAGAGAGAGAAGCAAAGATAGCATAAAGCTACATCTATTCTATAAAAACATCTTTCTCTCTTATTTATTCCCCTTGAAAAATAATTGTTGATTCTAGAAACTTCACTGCTTGGGAAAATAACTGTTCAACCTTTCCTGACCCACAGGAGTCCACCTCAACCTCTCCCTCCTTCTTGCTCTGCCTGGGCTGACAGCTCGGAATTAATACTTGAATGAAGTGTGTGTTTTTCTCCCTCAAACCACTCCCCCTTTCCTACTTTCATTTTCTTTTCTTTCTTTTTTTCTTTTGTTAAAGATTTACGTATTTACTTTGAGCAAGAGAGAAAGAGAGTGGTCATGGATGGGAGAGCCAAAAGGAGGGACAGAGGGAGAATCTCAAGCAGACTCCCTGCTGAGCATGGATCTGGACTTCCTCCTAAGATCATGACCTGAACCAAAATCAAGTGTCAGACGCTCAAACGACTGAGCCACCCAAGCACCTTCATTTTCTATCCCCTAACAAGCTCCCAGATGGGTGATGCCTCATAAGTACCCCATACCCTTCCTGAGAGACCATGTAAGGAATCACTGACAGTTACTGAGAGACCTTGTAAGGAAGCACTGAACACCAGTGACAGGTGTAAGGGGTCCCTGATGGTCTGAAGGAGTATTCTGAAGAAGTGAGGGTCCCCTAACATCTTTCAACCTCAAGGGAGAATCTCACAATTTCCTGTGGACAGCTTAGGTACCATCATAAATGCACACGGCAGCCCAACTTTCAAGCCCCTCTCTTCTAGCCCTCGCAACCTCAGGCTGAGCAAGGAAAAAAAATACATTGTTCCCTAGAAAATCTTAAATCCTGGCATCAGGAATGATGGCTACCTCCATCTGTCTCTTCAGAGACAGAAATCAGAAAAGACATCCTATCCTTGAATCTCCAACCTCACTTCGGTTTCTCCATTTGCACCATCAGTGGAAACATTAGATATTTCCTTCTTGTGGTCAGGGCCCTAGGAACAGCTGAAATGGAAAGAGCATTGGGACAGCACCATGAAGGAATCCACTCACCCTCTCTATAAACTTAACATCTCTATACCCACCCCTTTGGATTCCTTTCTTAAGTAGGAAAAAGGGTCCTGCGTGATTCCCCAGTATTCTAGATTTTAATCACCACCAGCAATAAGCAATAACAGCTTCCTTATCTCTTATCTCCCAAGACTTAGAAATCACCTCCTCACTCTATTCCAGAATCTAGAGGCGGGGTCATGACTGATGAGAAGTCTAATTGTTCCCTGATTTTTCTTGCTGGAATAGGATCTCTCGACATTACCAGTCTGAGAACACTCTGGCAACCCACACCTACCTCCCCGTGGTCTCCAGTTCCTGGTGCCTACTCCGGAGTACCAGAATGCCACTTTGCCCCTATTTCCAATATGCCACCCAGTGGCCATACAGGGTATGTTAGTTCTCTTTCAGCATAAGACCCTGAACGCTATACCTTGGTAGTTATTGGGGTCCTTCCACTCCTAGGGAGATTCCTCACACATGGCATCCATGTGACTCCCCACTGTGGGCCACCACTTGAATTCCCTGCTTCCTTGTTTCACTACTGAAAATGCTGTATAAATTCCTGAAATCATTTTCTAATAACCTTTTAATAGAATACTTTGAGATAATTCATGTATGTATGCATGCAAGAAATCATATATATAAAATATGCTGCACAAATGTCCCTATGTTTCACCTTTCCTTGCATCCCCTCCTGCCATGTTAACTTAACAGTACCCTCCTCCGACTCGCAGCTTAGTCTATGAAGGAGTCTTTAACAGATGGAGACCCCATAAGGCACTTGAGTGTTTGAGCTTGCCGTAACTTTTGTGCCTTTTCCATCCACATGACACCATGCCATGACAACTTGGAGGGTTAGAGACAGGGAAGCATGGCCAAGTGCCCTCAGCAAAAGTCGGTGGAGATCAGCCAATGGACAGCCAGTGCATAGCTGAGACTGAGCCCATCAAGAATAAAGAGCTGTACTATTGAGTCTTCCCGGGACATGAGCAGCAACTGCTTGCTTCAGGCTGCTGAGATCTTTGAGGTCACTTGTTACACAGCATTACTGTAGCAATAGATGACTGATACACAAGTTGTGTGATTTTATTATTCGACCAGTCATTCCACTTCAGTGTCCACATCCCTTAGAATGGCAATTGATCATTACATTTTGTCAGAATCTCCAAACATTAGTTGAAAATTGAAAGAACCAACTATTTGGTGCAATTATCAGTCTCATCACACTGGTATGCATAAACAGGAAAACAATAATATAATGATCAAACACATAAAGACAAAAGTAATTGTAATTGAAACCATGACTTACCAAGTTTTATATATTACTCTATATACTGTTCATGGTAAACAAATCAAATTAGAAACACATTTATGGCAAGGTTTCTTTACTTTTTCTCTTCAACAAATTCACATGATAATGCTAATATAACGAACAAAATGCCAACTGATATAGTAAAATGATAATTAACCGGAATGAATACAGATATCTCCATTTGCATAGAGGTGTATGCAATTCATACTTTCTTTCCTCATGTCCACAAAAGAGTTATTAGTAGAGTAAGACACAGAAAACTAGTTTTCCCTCTGAGGATTTTCACCAGCTGAGTCTGAGCTGGGCTTAGTGAATTTTGTATAGGCAAATGAGTGAAATAGTAAGAAATAGATAATATTCTTCTCATCCAAATGGATTATCCATGTTTTTGTAGGTTAAAGAAGATTAAGCTACCCAGCTAGAATCCTCCGGAGGTTCAGAAAAAAGCATATGCATTTGTAAATTCCACTCTAAGCCTTTAATGAGGACCCTTTTAAGTTCCACTGCACAACAAAGACACCGTGCCTTGGATGCTCACATCTATTCAGTATCCCGAAAGACATCAAAACAAAAGTATCCCAACTATTTTCAATGATTTATACCGAACTTCTTGGGATCCCTGGGTGGCGCAGCAGTTTGGCGCCTGCCTTTGGCCCAGGGCGCAATCCTGGGGACCCGGGATCGAATCCCACGTCGGGCTCCCGGTGCATGGAGCCTGCTTCTCCCTCTGCCTGTGTCTCTGCCTGTGTCTCTGGCTCTGTCTCTCCTTCTATCTCTCAAGAATAAAAAAAAAAAAATCTTTATAGCGAACTTCTTAAATATCTCTTAATATGTACTTTTAATTCAGTAAGAACAAAACAGACACACTTCTCATTATTAATAGACATTAGCTATAGCTATCAAATAGTATTTTAGCAAACTTCAATTGAATGGAAAAATAATTTGTTCATGTATTCATTCAACCAATGCATTGCGTGCCACATTTAGGATCTACTATGCTCTTTCATTTCTCCAAGTGTATGAACCTAGAAACAATGAGTTATTTCTGAGATTACAGAGGTGAGTTTCATCATCACCCTCAGCTACTATTCTGTGATTGTAAAATACCTGAGGCAGAATTGGCAACTAGATGCCAACATGACACCCATCTCTCACCAGTGTATCAGTATTAGAGGATATTTTAAGGGGATCCCATCATTTGGGAAGTCCACAGTCAAATCCCCCTAACATATTTTTTTTTAAGATTTATTTATTTATGATAGACATGGGGGGGGGGTGGCAGAGACACAGGAGGAAGAAGCAGGCTTCATGCAGGGAACCCGACACGGGACTCGATCCTGGGACTCCAGGATCGTGCCCTGGGCCAAAGTCAGGCGCTAAACCACTGAGCCACCCAGGGATTTCCCCCCTAATGAAGGTTTTGAACGAATCGCATATGATGTGTATCATCACCAAGAATAGGCACCTGATGGTGATACTGCTTCCCTGTCTGCCACTAATTAAAGGAAGAGCTTCTGTAAAAACGTCTTCCATAATATAATTCAAAAGACCAGCTAAAATTACAAAGAAAATATTCTCAACCATACTTCCCAAGAATTCAGGCAATTCAAATTTCAAATGTCTTTACTAATGCTCTGGGCATAGAAATCAAAGATATAAAGTACAGATTAGTCACAAGAAAAAGCTGTCTCGAAAGACAAATCTGATTTATTCATTTAATAAACATTTGCTGGCACCATACAGGTCATTGCTTTTGGGAATATAAATATGAAAAATATAAATATAGTAGCAGAATTTCTAATGAGGAGGATATTTTCTGATGAGTTATAAATTCTTGAATCTACAAAGAAATGAGAAACTAGAGTTTGTTAGCATTTATTCTTCACATTGTGACTTTGGCGTTTTCTCTTATATCTCTTACTGAGATAACAATTATTATTTTAACACAATGAGTATAAAATCAATCCTGGAATGGCAGGACTGATGTTATCCTATCACGAGAGTGCTTTTACAGTTTGTATGCATTGTAATGATTTTTGCTACCTCCTTCCAAAGTTAACTTTGTATTTATATTTAAATTGCTTTGCAGTATCACTGAAGTCCTTTGTTCTAGATTTTGCTGGTTGGGCCTAGAAAAGTAACATCAAAACTGGTTCCTTAAAACTGTCTTCTTTTGAAAATCTTACCTTCAGACTGAGTGTCGATTTGACAATAAAGGTAATATGGGATCTCCCTTTTAAAGTGAATCACATCACATTGTTTAATTAAACTGCTTTTTAAAAAAATAAAAAATAAAAAAATAAACTGCTTTAAAAAAATCTTTTTAATTTAAAATTTGCTCACAAATGCATGCCTAAAGCAGTTTATAAATTATACTCCGAAGTTTAAAAGTTTTTAAAAATATTCTACACGAAGATGGAAAGAGAAAAAAAAAATCCATGCCACAAGAATGCAAATGATCAAATATAACAATCTATAACATACTTCTGGATCCTTGCTATCTGTGACTGTCAAATAGATACGTTTATACAATACATGGCACAGTCCTTTGCTTAGAAGCTATGCATATTTGAAATTTTGTATTTGACTCTTTAGAGAACATGCCTAAGGATTCATAAATCAGTATGTGATACAAATGTTGGTGTCAAAAGACCACATTTGGTTCAGTGTAGGAAGCTGTTAAAATGTTTACTACTTCAGTCCCTTTCAAGTGTTCTTTTGCAAACCAAGGCCCACATTACAACTATCCTGCCTAGAAGTGACCCTTTTCCAGGGACCTGAGAGTATAGCCTTTGACTTAGAGTGTTTATAGGAATCAAAGACACAAAGTATAGAATAGTCACAAGAAAAAGGTGTCTTGACTTAAAATGTTTTCCATCCTCCCCTCAGACCCAATACAGACCCAATACAGAGAATTTTGGTTGAACGATCACTATTTTCTTTTGTATTAGATGCTGTGATGGTGTGAGCTGAGAGCTGCCAACAGCTAACACAAGGATTTCGAGAACAGAGTCCACTAGCAGAGGAAGTAAATGAGGAGATGCACCTCAAAGTCATGCTGGAGTCTTAAATCCTTGTGGCAAGTCAGATCTACATCTCTGGGTTTTCAGTTACATAGAACAACACGTTTCCTTTGTATTCCTTTGAATAAACTAGCTTAGGCAGAGAGAAAGGATCCAAGGAAGAGTCTAAATAAATAGAAAAAGAAAATATTGAAATATCTCAGCAAGGCAGGGATGAGGTTGGCAGTACAGGCAAACCTAGGAGATAGTGGGAGTTCATCCCAGATTGTAGTAAAGTAAATATCACCATAAAGCAAGTCAAATGAATTTTTTGGTTTCCCACCACATATAAAATATACAAGTTATGCCTACACAAGGTTGTAGTCTATTAGATGTGCAAGGGTATTCTCTCTCTCTCTATTAAAAAAATGCATACCTTAATTAAAAAAAAAAAAAAAGCCTTGTTGCTAATAAATGCTAGCAGTCATCCGAGCTTTCTGGGAGTCATAATCACCAATCAGATCACCATAAAAAATACAGTAACTAAAAGTTTGAAATACTGCGAGAATCACCAAAATGTGACCCAGAAACACAAGGTGAGAAAGAATGCTCTAAAAGTGGTACAGAGAGCCGCAGGGTTCATAAACCTTCCATCAGTAAAAAACACCGCATCTGCCAAGGGCCACGAAGTGAAGGACAATAAAACTACATATGCATGTTTTGCAGAGGAAGAATAAGGTGGGAAAGGGATGAAGAGCTGCAGCCGAAGTGGAAACAGGAAAAATGGGTTGGTTGGGGGATGTGTATCTCACCAGAAATGATGAGGACCTCCAGGGAAGGATGATGAGAGGAGGGTTTGGTTCTCAAGCCGAGAAGCAGATAGAACTGATGGGAATCCCAGGGCTGATCCTCAGGTTTTGACCTTGTGCCATGTGGTGTGGGTGTTATTAATCACAGAAGCAGAATAGAGGTGAGCAGAGGAGAGGTGGTGAACCTACCTCACACTCAGTGAGCCTGAAATACCCATGCAATGTCCACAGGTGGTTGATGGTGCAGACCTGAGCTTGAGAGCAGAGGTGGAGGGGTTGGTGGAAAGCTGGAGCTGTTGGGAGGGAGGATGCTGGCTGCAATCTACAGACAGAACTGAGCTAAGCATTTAAATGAACGGTGCATGGAGAAAATCAGCAGTGGGGTGAAAGAAGGGAAGAGGAGAACGGTGAGGAAGTGTATCTGAGCACATGAACTTGTAAGATGTACCTAAAGCAAAAACTGCCTGAAAACCCAACGTGAAGAGCATGTGAAGAAATAAGATTCAAAAACCAAACTGCAGTAACGACAAAACAAAGGAGAAATGTGTGCCGTGCAAATAAAACGACAGAGGTTCAAAGATGAAGGAGTGGTTGGAAGTGGGTAGGAAATACCAGAAAGGGAGACAGAACATAAAGACTCCTAACTCTGGGAAAAGACCAAGGGGTAGTGGAAGGGGAGGGGAGTGGGGGGATGGGGTGACTGGGTGACGAGCACTGAGGGGGGCAATTGACGGGATGAGCACTGGGTGTTATTCTGTGCATTGGCAAATTGATCACCAATAAAAAATAAATTTATTATTAAAAAAAAGGGGGATCCCTGGGTGGCGCAGCAGTTTAGCGCCTGCCTTTGGCCCAGGGCGCGATCCTGGAGACCCGGGATCGAGTCCCACGTCGGGCTCCCGGTGCATGGAGCCTGCTTCTCCCTCTGCCTGTGTCTCTGCCTCTCTCTCTCTCTCTGTGACTATCATAAATAAATAAAAAAATTAAAAAAAAAAAATAACCAAGAAAAGGCTACTCTTTAAAAAAAAAAAAAAAAAAAGGAAAACTGCATTTTGCAGATGGTTCCAGGAAGACGATGCCTGGTGGGGGGGGGGGTCTCTTGGCTGCAACGGGGAGCACCCTGTGGGGTGGGGAGTGGGACAGGCTATCACACATCCCAGACGAGCAGTGGGGGTGCAGTCAGAGGGCCCTGGACACAGAGCATTGGCTTTCATAATTCACTGAACAGGGTCACTGGTGGTGAAGTCAAATTCAAATGCATGCGCCTGATTCTTCACAGAATCAAGGACCCCTAGAAAACTGGTCATTTCCCATCTGTGACTCTCAAGAAGCAACATCACTTCCCTCAAGAAGAATCCTGAGGACCACACAGGAGAGGAGGAAATGAGAGTGAATGTCCCAGAAATCGTGGCTGACTTTCACACCATGACAAAATAAGTCCCTGGACCATGGTGGGTGGCTTCAAAAACATTCGTAACTTAAAATCGATTTGACAACCAAGACATTTTATAACGTTTACAAGAATCTCTGCGATACGGCCAAAAAAAATAATAAAACCACCCCAAGGCATACTCTTTGTGTGAATGCTGTACTTTATCCAAAAATCTTGTTTCTATTTTGTTCCTTGTTAAATTCCTACCCTGTGACTTGCTGAAAAGCTGCAGGAGAGAGAATTTCCTGATGAGCCAGGGAACAGCTCTTCCTTCCTCCCAACATGCTGTCAACATCCCTGTTCAACAGTAAATTGCATTGCAGCCGAAATAACTGTGAAATGAAGCCGTGTGTGTGTGTGTGTGTGTGTGTGTGTGTAGCAAAACGTAGAGTCTCAAGATGACTTTAGTAGCTGCAAATATAATTCACTGAAAAGCAACTGATACACACGTGACAGCTTTCAAAACCAAGTATTTCCAAAGAAGTAATGATTGCAATCATAAGTTTACAGAAAGCAATTGATATGTGTCTGATATCCTGTCATCAATAAAAGATATTCCAGGAACATTTTAAGTTTTAGATCCAAGTGTTTATTTTTTTTTATTTTTTATTTTTTATTTTTTATTTTTTTTTAATCCAAGTGTTTAGATCCAAGTGTTTAGACACAAATCCTTACAAACCAATCATGGCTCAAAAACCCCTTTTCTTCACTTGGTTTTGAAATGCAAATTTGAGATATTAAGATGTAGATTGATCCAAAGTACTCATCTGTCACCCCCCACACAGTCAGCTCAGCACGGAAATTGAAAAAAGAAATATGAAACTACGAGGACAAAGAAGTGGCAAAAGAAAATGCGTGATTGCGACAAATTTGAAAGTGGAAGACCAGAAACTTATTTTAAAGCCAAGTACAAAAGTTACATGGCAAATGTCAGAAGTGAGGAGAGCCCATCGACGCCGCAGAACACAGGGTGCGGGGATCTCAGCAGAGGAAACGCCAGGACAAGCGGCGGAGGGTGCTGGTGCCAGCGGCAGATCCTATGCAAGGGTATCGGGTTCAGTGCCTGGGGTCCCTCCTCAGGGGCTGAGCAATCGTCCCCGAAGCCTTCCCTGCCCCACAGCCCAGACACTGGAGTGTTTCCTGAAGATGCTGGCACTGAGCCCCCGGACTCTGGGTCATCAAACACAAGGCCAGTTCTTTGCTCGGATCCCTGACACCTGCTGACAAGTCCTGAGCAGATATGGGGACCACCGAAGAGTGCTTCAATGACTCACTTTAGTGACACACACACAGACACACACCTATCTGTTCATAAAAATTCACTCCCCTCTTCTGTCCGGACACACTTCAAAAGTACAAAAGTGCACGTCTTAAGCTCCCTGGTGATTAAAAGCAGCCATGTGACTGAGTTCGAGGCAAAGGAACATCAGAGCAAACCCATGTGTCTCGTCCAGTCCAGTCTTGACCCATAAAACCCCCCTTTGCATATTGTTCTTATTTTCCATAGGGGGCTGTCTGGACGACAGACTTGGAGAATATATTTTTTTAAGATTTTATTTATTTATTCGCGAGAGACACAGATAAAGAGTCAGAGGGAGAAGCAGGCTCCATGCAGGGAGCCCGACCCGGGACTCGATCTCGGGTCTCCAGGATCAGGCCCTGGGCTGAAAGCAGCGCTAAAGCGCTGAGCCACCTGGGCTGCCCAAGATTTGGAGAATATTTGCAAACCATGTGTGGAAGATCATTCCCCAGACCCCCACAATGTCCCGTTGACATAAAAACCACGTGCGGACAGCCACGTGAGCAAAATAGAAATGTTGAACAGGGACGTGTGAGGGTCCTGCACACCCTGATAACTTCTCCCCCGTGAGTGGGGAGGCATGAGACCCACCAATCGCTCAGTCTCTGGGAGCACGAAGCAACACACTTGAGAAAAGTGGGGGCGGGAGGAAGAATCTTACAGAGGAAGCCAAGGAGGCTTCATTACGTAAATAAGCAGAGCTATGGCCACTATCTTTATAAAGATCAGAGAAGTCCATACACAAAAAGCAGTGAAGGAACGGAGGAGAACAAGAAAGGAGCTCTTGGAAGTGCAAGACATGAAGACAAAAACGGTCAAGTAATGACAAGGACAACTACCCAAGTACCTCCGGGCCAGCTGCCTTCCATCCAGTAACGCCCCGACCTGCTGCTACGGTCACCAACGCACTCCAGCTGTGGAGGCCGCTGCTATCTCCTCGTTCCTGTCGCCCTGGGACCATCAACGGCCTTTGACACATGCGTCCTTCTAAGACTCGAGAGCCCCAGCGCTGTGTCCGTCTGTTCTTACGCATGTACACCCAGCGCCAACCTCCTTCTGAGCCCCAGGCCTACAGAGGCCTCGGATTTGGATACACTGGATTCTCCTCAGGCACGGCATGATGGAGCCCTGAGCAGAATAAAACTGCTGAGGGTGGGAGGGTTCCAGCTCTCTGCCCATCTTCAGGCTGGGACACTGGGCTCCCCCTACCTTTTGGCCCAGACATCACCGGCTCCCCTGTTCTCCAGCGGGTGGCTGCAGATCTGGGACGGAGGCCTCGGTGAGTGCATGAGCTAACTCCTTAGAATCAATTGATCAATCATTCAATCAGTCAATCAATCTCCTAGGAGTCACAAAGACCTGTCAGAGAGGTCCTCCAGGGAGTGGGTGGCTGCAGATCTGGAACCTCGGCCTCCCTGAGTGCATGAGCTAACTCCTTAGAATCAACCGATCAATCATTCGATCAATCAATCTCCTAGGAGTCACAAAGACCTGTCAGAGAGGTCCTCCAGGAAGTGCAACCAGGTGAGTCCAGAGCCAGGAGGACTTATTAGGGGAGTGTGAAGGCTGAGCTTGTGACCTACAGACTCCACTCCCCCCAGCCCCGCAGTACCAGAGCAGTGGGATCGGCCCTCTATTTCCTACATCCCCGGATCCCGGAGCTGTGCAGTCACAAGAGGCAGCTCACAGCTCACTCAGAGGCAATGCGGGCGTCCATGCAAGTCTACATCCCAATATTATGGAAATCTGCAACTGCCATGTTGGGAAAACAATGGTACAGACCCACCAATGTTTCTACGAACTTGGGAAATGTATTGTCTTGCACCCTTTGTGGAATCATTTGTGGAATTTAATTAAAAAAAAAATAGTGATAGCAGGAAAATAAGCACACAAAAAAGCCATGCATTAAAGATAAGAAAACGAAAACTGGAAAATAAAACCACAGCTTATTGTTGGCAGAGCATTAGCAAATTAAAGTAAGTAGAGTTTATGGTATCTTAGTGCATTTCGAACGTGGATAGAATAAAAAAGGTGGTGATGATATAAGGTGATAAGATATAAGGTGATAATATAAACCAGCCAAATGTTTAGGACTGTAATCGGAAATAATACTTTAAACAAATAAATCAAGACATAGCATCATACGCATATTATTTAGAGACAGAGGTAGAAATAAAGAAGAGACACCCCCTCCACCCAGAAAAAAAGAGTTGAACAAAGTGGTGTGGGGCCTTAGAGAAGCAAGAACATATATTCATTCTTTTAATTTTTTAAATATTTTAAAAATATTTTTAAATATTTTTATTTTTTCTTTTAAAAAGATATGTATTTACTCGTGAGAGACACAGAGAGAAGCAGAGACACAGGCAGAGGGAGAAGCAGGCTCCCCACGGGGAGCCCGATGTGGGACTCAATCCTGGGACCCCGGAATCACGCCCTGGGCCGAAGGCAGACGCTCAACCACCGAGCCACCCAGGTGCCCCAAGAACATATATTTAATTATAGGCAATCTGATTTTCTTTGACCATGCACACCTGTGCTTTGATTAAGACAAACGAGCTCTAAGAAATTGCTTTGGTTTACCTGGTATGTGTAGAAATACGTATGTGCCTATGTGTGTGGGTTTAAAAAAAATGAGGAAATAACCTACACCCCAATGGCCACTGTTTACGGATATATGCATCGTCCCCCGTAAATACTAGAAATGCCCTTTGCTTTAGCATTACCTCGCCTACACAGTATCTTCCCCTCAACTTACCGTTCTTTGGAAACTATTATTTGCAACGATAATACAGCGAAGCCTGAACCCGAAGCTCTGTTGAATTTTCTTCTGTTCTTTACCCTCATTTATGAATAGGAAATAAGAACTCACATAATGTATGCTGCTCAGTATATCCTGAGTGACCATTTCTCCATAAACCTTGTAAAAATGCCTAAAAGCTTCGCTGTCATTTTCCGTAAAATATCAGCACGCCCATGTCACAATCGCTAATAGTCTGAAACAGAACATTCTGCTTGATGCGCACGGCGTCGGGCAGAAAGTGAGGGGTGACGGGCCGGCGGCACCTCTTGGATGCAGAAACTCATGCGGGGATACTCAGAAGTCAAGTTTACCCGGGGAGGGGCCTCCTCGCAGAGGTGAAACGGATGGCATACAGTATATTTAACCCCTAGTACACGGTAGACACTCCGTAGGTCTTCTCTTCATTCATTTATCAGGTGGATTCAGAGACACATTAAAAAAAAAAAAAAAAAACAGGGCAAAAGCATTCAAATGCTTTTTCAAAGCATTGCATATAAATCAAATGGTTGCATATATTCCTACATTGCTTTCCTCCCCAAACAGCCACGTGGAAATCTGGTTAGTGAAGAGTGCTCAGTATTTAAAAATTCAAGGATTAGGGACACCTGGGTGGCTCTGTGGCTGAGCAGCTGCCTTTGGCTCAGGGTGTGATCCCGGGGTCCCAGGATCGAGTCCCGCATCCGGCTCCCTGCATGGAGCCTGCTTCTCCCTCTGCCTGTGTCTCTGCCTCTCTCTCTCTGTGTGTCTCTCAGGACTAAAATAAAATCTTAAATAAAAATAAGATACAAACTAAAGAATTAAAAGTTCAACTGAATTGAAATTTTGAGCCCTTCAATCATTTTCTGGCAACGTGCTTTATTTGCTCACCATCGGCCTCATAGCCAGGAATAGCGCTGGCACTGGTAGGGCGGACGGTGTCATTTCTGAAGCACGCACGTTGTCAGGTCCCTCCTCCGAGCTCGTCCTGGAATTCAGACGAGGAAGCCCACGTTGACCTCATTTTTACAAAGTCCTGTTCCCTTCTCCGTGGCGTGACTTTTTCTCACTGAATCGTCCACGTTGGGGCCCTCTAATGCTTCTCACTACAGGTAGTCACTCATTCTTTCCAAATTCCTACCACCTCTGTCTTCTACAAATGGTGCTGTGTTGAAGGAGGGGGTAAGTCAAAGCGATCAAAAGTCCAGGTGGCTCAGCAGTTTAGCGCTGCCTTTGGCCCAGGTTGTGACCCCAGGGTCCCGGGATGGAGTCCCACGTCGGGCTCCTCGCATGGAGCCTCTTATCCCTCTGCCTGGGTCTCTGCCTCTCTCTGTGTGTCTCTTGTGAATAAATAAAATCTTTATTAAAAAAAAGCCGCCACCAGGACCCAACAGGTGTGCGTGGCCACAGCTAGGGTCTTCCTGTTCCTAAGGAAGCCGGATGCGGGCCAGGGAGCCTGGGGACCCTGGGGTCGCAGGCCATGCTCCTCAGGGGACCATGCCGGTGGCCCAGGGCTCCTAGGGAAACACCAAATACCCCTCCAGGTTTTCCTTATCCACGGAAAGTAATCCTCGGGGCAAACATGCAGTCGTGGGCCAGGCTGCCCCGGAGCCCTTACTATACCCTGGGTCCTGAGCTGGTTGGTGCACCTACTAAAACACGCTGTGCAGCCCGGGGCGAGATGTGCACTGTCACCGAATCCCTGCAGTAAGATGAGGAGGAGACAAAATCCTATCAGAGCCTCCAGGTGAGGGCTGGGAGCTTGTCCAGGTGGGATCCTTCACTAGGGTCCTCACCGGGTCAGGGGAGGGAGGGGCTCCTACCCCAGATACCCCAAGGTCTCCCCTGCTCCAGGCCTGGGATCAGGGTGGATTTACATCCCCGCCTGGCAGCCTTGGTCCCCGCCTTGCAGACAGAAACCAGGACAGGGTCGCCAGGCACGAGGTCAGCAGCACAGGGGGCGGGTGCAAGGTGGGGGCCCCCGTTGCACCTGCTGGCCTCCCTGCCTCCCTCGCTCTCCCTCATCTCTCTCCATCTCTCTCTCTCTCTCTCTCTCCCTCCCTCTCCCCCTCTGACAGTGACTTAAAGACATAACAGCCTCCCAGCCCGTTTTAATGAACCTCCTCTGGATTCCAGTGGTGTGCTGCCAAGGTGAAGACACCAGTCCCTCCAACCATAAAGCAAAAAAAAAAAAAAAAAAAAAAAAAAAAAAGGAAAGTCAGTGTCCTTGGATAAACAATTTGCATGCCCATAAGGATCCAGTGATGCAGAAGCAGAAAGGCTCATTCTGGCCCCTGGGTGCAGAGCACAGGGGCGCATTCATCAGCGGCTGCCCGTGAATGGGGGGCCTCATCGCCCGCGGGGCCGCCCCCGGGCCCAACACTGCTCGCCTCTGTCCCAAACCCGCCCTTTCATGGGGCAGGGGGATGAATGACTTTCCAAAGTAACAGGAACCACACATCCGCCGGGGGCGAGGATGCCTCCACTCTAAAAGCCGAAAAGACGGTCACACCTCCTGTCAAGTTTCTTTTTTTTTTTCTTTTTTTTTTCTTTTTTCTCCATCAAGAAGCACAACAAACACGCTTTGAGTTTTTCCATTTACCAGTCCAGAGGAAAGAGTGATTGATGTCGCTTTAGTTTCTGCGACTCGCGAGGACGCCCCTCGCCTTGCACACGTGGAGCTTCCAGAGCCGGGATGCGGGATCCGGGGTGCGGTGCAACCTCTCTGCAGCCGGGGAGATGCAGGGAGACGGGGCCACGGAGCAGGGCGCGGGGAGGGAGCCCTCCTGCTCACAGGGGACAGCAGCTGGCGGCCTCAGCCTGAGAAGGGAAGGCCAGGCCATCGCATCGTGTACTTGGCCTTGCAGCTACCAGCCCTTGCAGATGCACTCAGCCTCTTGGCCCATCCTGTCCCAAACCCCCACAACAGGCTGACTTCCACAGGGGTGGCCTCCAAGGCAAAAAAAAAAAAAACACTTAGGGCACATGCCAGGGCTTCCAGACAAGAGTGGGTCCCTGAATGCAGGCCGGGGCTTCCACGCTCCTCCCGTGAACCGCCAAGGGCTTGCAGGGCTGGGCGCTGCTCCCTCCTGCTGGTCGCCCTGTGGCTTATTCACAGGCTGAGGCCAAGCCGCATGCAGGCGGGCAGGCCTGTGACTCTGTGGGTGGCGGTCAGGCCATTGCAGGTGCTGATTGCCCTTCAAGGCCAGGGGTTCACACATCCGCACTTGAAATCACCGCCTAACCCCCCCACCACCACCACCTCCTGCTCACACGTGTAAGGGAGTATTTGCAATACCTGTGTAAGGTCTCTGGTCCTGCAGCCACTCTGATCTAAGTGGCTCTAGGATGTTATTTAAAGTACTTGACAGAATGAGAAAGGGGGGGATGGAGGACAGAGAGAGAGCCTGCACAAGCCCTGGGGGCAGAGGGAGAGGGAGAACCAGGCTCCCTCCACCCCTGAGCAGGGACCTGGGTGCAGGACTCGATCCCAGGACCCTGACTGAGATCATGACCTGAGCTGAAGGCAGATGCTTGACCAACTGAACTCCCCAGGCCCCACCTTCCAGGATCTGATATAAATGAGAGTTATATACAAGCTCCATTTCCGGGGCTTATATCCTTGGGACTTTGCACAGAGACGCCACCAGCAGAACGGAATCTTGCTACACATGAATCACAGAAGGTGTCTCGTTCTCCCTTGAAGGTGGCTGCGAGCAGTACCGAGGCCCCACACAGCCCCGGGGCACCTGCAAGGCGAGGGGGGGCTCCCTACGTGATGCCATCATTAGTTTCAAACCCATTTTGTCCATCACATTCCAGAACAGTGACCAAAAAAAAAAAAAAAAAAAGGAAAGAAAGAAAAAGAAAAAAAGCCTATGAAAGAAAGAAAACACATCTACCTTCAAGCAACGTCTCGGTTGTAACAAGGGCAGTTTTGGAAAGCTGCCTGATCGGGTGCCACTGTTTTTCAGCATCGTAATTATCGTAATTATAGGGTCTGCGCAGAAGCCACAAACACACGGAGTGACCACCCGGGTCAGGACACCAATGATCCCACAAGGACGGACGAAGTCTTTACAAAAAAAATTAAAAATAAAAAATAAGAAAAAATAAATAAATGGGGAAAAAAATTTTAAGGATCAAAAGGAGTATGCCCAACGCCTACTCATAGCATAGAGTCCCACGTAAAATTAACCTTTCAGACAATACACTCACTCGCTGCATTTAGAAGCAGTGCAGTCTCTTTGGGAAGATTATTTTTCTCTGCCAATTTGAATCCATTCCTAGGTTGGGGTTCGAAATCCAACTTAAAACCCTCAGCTGTTCTTCAGCGTTAAGGCTGCGATAAAGTGTAGACGTGTACAAGGAGTTTCTGGGCCAGAGAAAAGTGGAGGTAACAGCTGGCTCATGAGAGGAGTTTTGTAGTATTTTACACCCCGCCAGTAAGAACAGAAGTTCCTCTTTTAAAAAAAAAAATATTTTATTTTATTTATTCATGAGAGACAGAGAGAGAGAGAGGCAGAGACACAGGCAGAGGGAGAAGCAGGCTCCGTGGTGGGACTCGATCCCAGG
The DNA here is from genome assembly GCF_018345385.1 of Vulpes lagopus. Lineage (NCBI taxonomy): Eukaryota > Metazoa > Chordata > Mammalia > Carnivora > Canidae > Vulpes > Vulpes lagopus. The sequence continues at coordinate 2,393,992 of NC_054837.1, read as the reverse complement.
ACCCCGGGGTCATGACCTGGGCCAAAGGCAGGTGCTCAACCGCTAAGCCACCCAGATGTCCCGCAACAGAAGTTCCTATTGTCTGAAATCATACCTGCCCGTTTACAGCAAATGGGACGTATCCTCATCTACCCTTAGATATGGATCCCATTAACTTTTTTCTTGTACTTTTTTTTAAGACTTTATTTATTTATTCATGAGAGACACAGAGAAGAAAGAAGGAAGAGACACAGGCAGAGGGAGAAGCAGGCTCCATGCAGGGAGCCGGATGCAGGGACTCGATCCCAGGACCCCGGGATCACACCTTGAGCCAAAGGCAGACCCTCAACCGCTGAGCCACCCAGATGCCCCAAACTTTTTAATTTTTTACACCACAATTGTAAAGTTTCCTGGTTTGTTCAGGAAGGCAAAGCCCACGCGATCAAGTGATTCCTGAAGGGAATCATTCATTACTCGATGCACACTGGCTTGACACACATGTCGTGACCAAAGGAAAAACAGTTATTTCCCTTGACGAAGAACAAGCAATAACGGTCTTTTGCATTTAACTTCAAACTGAGGCTGGGTACCAAAAAAATGGCTGGGGACGTTTTGCAGATGGATTCGGTTCACGTCTGCCTGTCTGCCACCGAAGCTGGGTGATTAAAGACGAACAAAACCCCGTAACTCACACTTGGCACAACTGCAACGTGGAAAAGCCAAGGAAAAAAGGTGGTCACAGGCATGTGGCTTAAGCTCTGGGTTCTCTTATGCTGAGAATTTATGATCGTCAGTGTTCCTTTTAAAAGTAGGGTTTTAGGGATCCCTGGGTGGCACAGCGGTTTGGCGCCTGCCTTTGGCCCAGGGCGCGATCCTGGAGACCCGGGATCGAGTCCCACGCCGGGCTCCCGGTGCATGGAGCCTGCTTGTCCCTCTGCCTGTGTCTCTGCCTCTCTCTCTCTCACTGTGTGCCTATCATAAATAAATAAAAATTAAAAAAAAAAATTTAAATAAAAGTAGGGTTTTAGATCAGACGGGCACTAAGCTTATCAAATACTGGCGCTGATGGATATGGGTTTAAAACCAGCTCTTGGACAATGGAAGGTTTTATTTAAACCTCTTTATAAAAAGTACTGAAAGTTGGGGCTCAGGATATTCCCCAAAGCAGGTAACAGTGAGATTGCAGCTGCTCCAGGCAGCCTGGGGGGCTCAGCGGCTTAGCACCACCTTCGGCCCAGGGCCTGATCCTGGGGACCCGGGATTGAGTTCCGCGTCTGGCTCCCTGCATGGAGCCTGCTTCTCCCTCTGCCTGGGTCTTGGCCCTCTCTGTTTCTCGAATAAATAACTAAAATCTTAAAAAAAAAAAAAAAAGATAGCAGCTGCTCTGACCTGCTGGGACCGGTTAGCCGGGAGGGGACGGGGCGAGGATGCACCTGCTCACCGCCCTGCCCTTAGGGAGCCCAGAGGTGAGCCGGGCCCCACTCCCTGCAACAGGACACGCATGAAGCTGCATCTTTATTTCAGAGGCGGACGAGCACACAGTCACGGGCATCGAGTTTCTGAAATCTGAAGACTCGCAGGTTAAGGTAAATGCACTGACTCACACTTAGCCCCGGCTGGAGAAGAGGAAAGAAACTGACGGAACAACCAATTTTCAGTGAAAAATAACTGCATGGGGTGGGGGGTCAGGGGGTAGCCTAGAAGCTTCAAAGTGCCCATGAAAGTGCCCGGGAACGCCGCGTGCATCTCCTTTCCAGTTACCTGCCTCTCCGGCCCGAGACCGCACCATGACTCTGTCCCTTATGTGTCCAGTCACTAGATGGGACAATCGGCTCTGTGGGTCAGAGCCAGTGAGTCGGACCCGCAGCCAGCCCACCGGGAGGCCGGCGTGTTGCACCCCGGTGCACCCTGCCCCCCCCCGGGTGTGCGTGTGCCAGGTCGGTGAGCACCTGCACCCTCCGGAGAGAACCATCACGGCGCCGGAGCTCCTGGGGCTCACCTTCCCCCACCCCGGCCCCCCGAGTATGTTGGTAAAGCCAAGGCCACGAAAGGTGTCAGCACTACCTAGAGCGTCGCTTCTGCATTTTGAGGGTGACATCAGTCTGGATCCACATTGCACTGGGTGAGCGCTCACAGATGCCCTGGTAAAGGGGCGCCTCTCCCCACACACTAGACATCTAGGGTGCAAACGTCAGGTGTGCCCCAGACCCCAGTGGCCTGCAGAACCCGGGGCTGCTGATCGTGGGGCCCGCCTTAGCCACTGTCACTCTCACCCGTTACCTCTGACCTCCACCAGCTGCCACTCCCGGAGCGAAATGACCCAGGACGTGCACTTGCACACGAGAAAGCAAACACGGTGCCAACACCCTTGCCCTCCCCCCACCTCCACATTTTGTCAGGGAGCGAGAAGCAGGGACAGCGCTTGAGGACTAGGGTCCCCAAAACACATCAACAGGACTAGGGTCCCCAAAACACATCAACAGGACTAGGGTCCCCAAAACACATCAACAGGACTAGGGTCCCCAAAACACATCAACAGGACTAGGGTCCCCAAAACACATCAACAGAACTAGGGTCCCCAAAACACATCAAGAGGCAAGGAGTCATAATCCAGAAGCCTGTGTCTTTGTAAATGTCACGTCAACATCTCAACAGAATTAGAGGACCCCATGCAGGGACCGGCGACCATCATCGCCCCTCTGTCCTCTGAACAAGCCTGAGAGTGACGACTTGACACAGACCATCCCCCCGCCCCCCCGCCGCCACCTGCCCGGGGACCAGGTCCTAACTTTCTCCCCGCTTGTCTCTGCCTCAAAGACGGAAGAAAAGGGGCGCAGGGAAAGAAAGAAACTCACTTGCCAGGTTAAAGTTTCATCCTGAGCCCACGTGAGATCACTTGAGATCACGCAGCAAGTTTTGTCACCAAGGCCGCGACCCGCAGCTGCCTTTGGAAACAGCCAGCACTCCTCCGGGGCGTCCAGGAGGATCCCGGTCACAGGGGACCCCTCCTGCTCCTGGGAGGCATCCAGCTCCCGACCCGGTTCCTGGAGGGTCTCCGGGAGGCTCCTGGGCTGCAGAGCTGCAGGCACGCTGGCCTCCCGGGGTGTCAGCCACCGAGCAGGGATCCTTCTGCCCTCTGCCTGCCACCCTTGGGTGCATACGTTGCTCCCGGGGCGCCTGCACCAGCCACCCCCGGCCTGCTCCTCCCGCACACGCAGGGGACAGGTGACCGCTGAGCTCTCGGCGTCAGTTAGCAGCAGGTGCAGCAGGTGCAGCAGGTGCCGCGGCCCCAAAGACCAGCGGATGCCCTGCTGGCCGCCGGCGCCGCGGCTGAGCGCTGGCCCCTCAGCCTGCCTGGGATGCTCGCTCCTCTCCGGTGCGGCTGCTGTCACTGCTTCAGCCCCGCGGCGCTGAGAAGTTTAGCAGCTGACGCTCCATGACAATACTGGTGACGCCTCAGCGTAATCCCTTAAGCACCTTCCGCTCCCCCCATTCATTCTCTGCACCCCCCACCAGCCACTTTGTTTAAACAAACCCGCCCTCTTGCATTGAGCTCGGTGCATCTCCACACCCTCCCACCCCCTGCCCCGGGGGCTTATAGAAACTTCCGGCACTGCACAGGAGCTAAGAAGGCAGGTTTCAGGTTGGGGAAAGAAAGCACAGGTAAGCGTCACCTGAGGGCATTGCGGAGAATCACAGTATAAGAAAAGTGACAACATATGGCTTTTTTTTTTCAGATTTTAATTATTTATTCATGAAAGACACACAGGGAGAGGCAGAGACACAGGCAGAGGGAGAAGCAGGCTCCATGCAGGGACTTGCTCCCAAGACCCCGGGATCATGACCTGAGCCGAAGGCAGACGCTCCATCACTGAGCCCCCCCACCCCTAGGGGCCCCCACAACATATTTCTTAAATACAAGATCCTCACAACAAAGTCACACGTAATCTGGTGGAAACACACTCACACACGGTTATTCTATCATTATTCTATCATCGAAGTCAAGTGCCCTTGCCTTAAGGAATTTGCCAGGCCTGGGACTTAGCATGTCCATCCCGAAATGGGCCCACATGCTCATCTTTACCCTTGGAAAGAACCTAAAGATGAAAGCAACCGCATGGCTTCTTAGAGCAGTGGTTTTAACAGAGCAAAGGTCCTGAGGTTGCTTGAAAATGACAAGCTCAGGGGCTCAGCTTTCTTTTTATTTATTTATTTATTTATTTATTTATTTATTTATTTTTTTATTTTATTTTTTATGGGGTTGAGCTTTTGTTTTTTTTAAACATTTTTTTTAATCTTTATTTATTTATGATAGTCACAGAGAGAGAGAAAGAGGCAGAGACATAGGCAGAGGGAGAAGCAGGCTCCATGCACCGGGAGCCCGATGTGGGATTCGATCCCGGGTCTCCAGGATCATGCCCTGGGCCAAAGGCAGGCGCCAAACAGCTGCACCACCCAGGGATCCCGGGGGTTGAGCTTTTTAAGAAAAAAATGTACGCATCCCCCAAGGCCTCTAGGCTGTTGCCGTATTTATGTGAATATGTTAGCAGAGGGAAACATCTCACTTAATACTAAATTCACTTTATCTAACAAGTCCAGTTTTCCGAAGGAGAGGAAAAGCGTCTAGAACAATGTGGAAACAATCCAAAGTCAGCCAAATGTGTCATGAACATCAAGCAGAAGAAGATGTATAATTAAATCAAGACGAATCATAGGTGACCCCCCCTCACCCCCTGCAAAGCCCTGGGGCAGAAGCCAGCTGCTCTTATTTTATTTACAACTCAAACAAACAGAATCACTTGCTTCCTTCCAGGCTCAGAAGCTGGGGGTTTTGTGGGGAGGAAGTGTTAGGGACACACGCATTTCACTGATGTTTTAAAGGTTGAAATATTGATGTTTTAATAAAGATGTCTTCATCAATAATGTTTAAAGAAATCTGAATTTTGTTTGAGGCTTTTTTTTTTTTTAATCGTTTCACTGAAACACGACGTATGTGGAAAATCCATACCTTGAGACCGCTGGTTGAATAAAGCAGCTGGTGTTACGAAGATTTTTTATTTTTTTGAGTAACATGAATTATTAAATGTAGTTTTCATGAATGGCAAAGCCAGCCTCATTCCTGGTGATCTGTAATTATAGCTCTGATACATCACAAAGATAACCGGAACACAGAAAAGTTCATCTCTTCCTCACCTCCGGTGAGGGATTAGAATATTGTGAATTCAACTCTTAAGGGCAGCAATAGTTGATCTTTTCTTTTTAAAGCACCGTATTTAGGCTTTGGGAAAGAATATACATTTTTTTAAATTTTAATAAGATGTAAACAACGTAGGATAGAGGACAGGATGCATTTGGGTGGATTTTAGGGACCAATTTAAAAATGCAACAAACATTAAAAAATAAAAAATAAATAAAATAAATAAAAATGCAATAAACAGGGACACCTGGGTGGCTCACAGTTTTGCCCCTGCCTTCAGCTCAGGTCCTGATCCCAGGATCCAGAATCGAGTCCCATGTCAGGCTCCCTGCGAGGAGCCTGCTTCTCCCTCTGCCTGTATCTCTGCCTCTCTCTCAGTCTGTGTCTTTCATGAATAAATAAATGAATCTTAAAATAAATAAATAAATAAATAAATAAATAAGCAATAAACCAAAGGGAAAAGTCATTGAAAAAAAGCCATTACCTTGAGACAATGGGAAAAAAATTGCTATCGACTTCTTTACAGCTTTTTTCTCTTTTTCTCTCTCTCACACACATTTGTTTTTAATTTTTAAAAATATTTTACTTGTTTTAGAAAGAGAGAGAGGAGCTTTAGCCCTTGGTGGGGGAAGAGGGAGAGAGAGAGAAAATCTCCAGCAGATTCCTCCCCACACAGGGAGCCCGACCTGGGGCTCAATGTCACGACCCTAAGATCACAACCTCAACCAAAACCAAGAGTCAGACAGACTCTTAGCCAACTGAGCATCAAACAGTTGCTCAATCAACAGTTGATCAATCAACATCAAATTGAATCCCACTGTGCAACACATTTTAACACCTTTTTTTTTTTAACAAAATGCCATGGACATTCCTTTTTGGTCAATACATGTAGATCTAAGGGATCATAATTGATATTTCATATATATATGCACATATATAATTTATTTCACAAACTACTTATGTTTTGACGTTTTGTTTCTAATTTTAATATATTTGTAGAGTTATCTTTTATTCTACTCTCTCAGCAGAACATTCTAGGAATGGAGACGACAGGTGGAAGGGAGCTGGCCATTTGCTGGTATCACGTGAACTCTTACAGATGACACCTGATGAGGTCTGCGTGTATCTGAGCATCCTGAATGACCTACGTTCCAGGAAGGCCGGGCCCTGTTTATGTCTCTACACCCTCTACCTCTCTCCATGTGTCTCAGGTGCCAGGTTACACCTGAAGCTCCAACGTGCCAATATGCCCTCAAAGCGAATGGGTTAAAACACTGTAAGACGCTCCTCTAGCAGTGAACTGTATGGGCCTTCCCTTCGGTTAGCACTATGGGAAGCAGAGGTGTAGCTCATACTGGTCAGATTGGAGGACGCAGGATTGAAGGGTCAGCAGCCACCAACCAGGACAAGCAGAGGCCACCCAGAGCTCTCGAATCAGAGAACACAAATGTCCTGTGTGAGAGACACAGAGACCCACGGACCACCACGGGCCAGCTTCCCAGGACTGGGAGGAGAATTGAAACTGAGTGAAGAAAATACATTCTCACAGCATGATGGGGAAGGAGGGTGAACTTCAGGATGGGAACACGGTAATGGGGACCCGTAACTAACTCAAAAGTTGGGGGGAATCCCAGCAAAGAGGACTGAGTCCTCGTGTTGCGCAGAAAGAACAATCAGGAAGGCTGGGAGCTGTGAGGAGCTGGGGACTGGGACTGCTGGGGGGGGGGGGCTCTGGGCCCGCATCCTCCAGCCAGCTGGTAACTGGCTCACCTGGCTTCATCCTCCTCGCACAACAAGGAAAAAGCAGAGCCTTTTCGAAACTGCTTGCTCTGTTGCTAAAGAGCCTGCTCTTCTCTACACACATCATGCCTCCTCCAGGTTCAGCAGAGATGCCTCGGGTTGGGGAGGCACATCGGCATCACATGCAAGTGTCTGAGATCCGACCGACGTATGACCTCGACCTACTTCCTTAGCCTCTCTGAGACTCTGATTTCTAATCTGGATGTTAAAGTAGGAATAGTACCTAGACCTCACAGGCTCATGAGGATATTTAAATGGGATTTATTTTGCAAATACTTAGAATTTACTGGGTTATTGCATATCTATGGGGAGTTTTAGGTATTGATTTTATCATTGTAACACAAAGTTTGGTACGATTAGGTGACAGGGGCAGCCAAGAGAGTGTCAACCCCTGTGGGAAAGTCCAGATGAAGCAATCCCTAAATCCAGTGCTTTAAAGTTTGGTTTTTATCATGTAGACAGAAGGAAGTCACTACAGAATTTCAGGCCAGGAAGTGGTGTGATTGGTTTTGTTGCGTGTTCTACGTTTTTATTTGCCTAAAGGTCACAGGGTGATTGTTGAAATGCAGATTCTCGGGGAGGCCCTGAACCAAAAGGCCTGACATGGGCTTAAGAGGGGGCCGCTGATGCTACGCCCATGGGCGCTCACCGCACGCCAGACAGTGAGCTCCTGGCCAGAGCTCCAGGCCACTCAGGAGGTTCCCAGCGGTGCTACATAAACCTTGTGCAACACAAGGCTCCTCGGTGTCTAAGCTTCAATTGTCCCATATGAAAAAAAAAAGTGATAAAAGTAGTCTTTTGAGATTAAATAGAATGTGTCTACAAGGTCTTGCTTTGCAGGATGCCAGGCATATATTATGTGCATTCATGGCATACAAGAAGTGCTCAACAAATGTTAGCCATGCAGCGATGACCGTGTTTTGTAGGATGAGGGGAGAGAGAAGAGCCTCAGCAGTTACAGAGACGAGTTTGAACCCTGGGCTCTACTTGACCACTCTGAACCAAGGTCGGTCGTGGTGAAGGTGTGTGGGGAGGGGTTGACCGGGGCTAATGAAGCATGTGTCTACCTCGCAAGTTCGTGCGGCCCGACTTGGGCCATGTCCTTCCAGATCAAGAGGCACCTTTTTCTTCCCACGAAAGCAATGTCATGCCCTTCACTGCCCAGATCTGGCCAGAGACGCCCTTCCCTAACCCCCATGAGGGTCTGAGTGGGCTGCACCTCCTGCCTGTAACAGAGCGGCCGGCTGTAAGCAACAAGACATATAAAGTGCCCAGCACAGCGCCGGACAAAGTAGACTCGATCTTTAAGCAACAACAACAACAACAAATAAATAAATAAATAAATAAATAAATAAATAAATAAGCAAACAAACAACAGTAGCCGATCCATCACACAATGCATGAAACTCGGTAGCCTTTACTCTACTAAGGAAGAAATTAGCCATCTTAGAAGCATTGGAGTGATTTTTGACATTGCAAACATTTTTAACATTCAAAAACATTTAAACATTGGGCAGCCCATGTGGCTCAGTGGGTTAGCACCACCTTTGGCCTAGGGTGTGGTCCTGGAGACCGGGGATCGAGTTCCGGTCGGGCTCCCTGCGAGGAGCCTGCTTCTCTCTCTGCCTGTGTCTCTGCCCCTCTCTCTCTCTCTGTCTCTCATGAATAAATAAATAAATAAATCTATAAATAAATAAATAAATAAATAAATAAATAAATAAGTCCTAATTATGGAATCCATGAAAAATGGGGCAAAATAAATGGTCAAATTTTAAAGCCAAAGAAAAATAGTACTCATCTTCTCTTGGAAAATGCATTGGGACATGTATATACGCTCATGGGCTGGCCTTATAGTGGGTGGTAGAAATGTGGTGGTCACATTTTTTTTTAATAAATTTATTTTTTATTGGTGTTCAATTTACCAACATACAGAATAACACCCAATGCTCATCCCATCAAGTGCCCCCCTTAGTGCCCGTCACCCAGTCACCCCCACCCCCCACCCTTCTACCACCCCTAGTTCGTTTCCCAGGGTTAGGAGTCTTTATGTTCTGTCTCCCTTTCTGATACTTCCCACACATTTCTTCTCCCTTCCCTTATATTCCCTTTCACTATTATTTATATTCCCCAAATGAATGAGAACATATAATGTTTGTCCTTCTCTGATTGACTCACTTCACTGAGCATAATACCCTCCAGTTCCATCCACGTTCTCGTCACAGAGAAACCACAGTAGATTCCCTCCAAGTATGTCTTTTAATGAACTGTTGTTTCTTACCTTCCTTTTTAGCACTTGTTATTCTCACCCACCTCCTTTACCGCAATCACCATTTGACTATGTATAAGACACATTTTTGCTCATACTTGTGCAAAATGTGTATTTTGTGTTATTCTAAAGAGCCACACAATTAATTATATTAGCATCTTGTGAGAGTTTTTTCATAAACATGAATGTGGCTCATTTTACAGAGCAACGGGATACGCGTAATGCTCGGCTGCAGGCCAGAATTCAGCTACATTCTACACACAGCTGTGAAGATTACCATAAACTTTTGTGTCCCTGCCGGTTCATCTGTGCCCTGGGATTTAATGAACAATAAAAAGCAAATAGCTGGTCAAAGATACACATTTTATTTTCTCCATCTATTTTTTTTTTTTTTTTGGAATTTGACTGAATAGTAGGGTTATAGTTTACTACAAACACCAGGTTTATATTATATTTTAATGCAAAGCTACTTTTCCTGTTTTCAAGAGATTTGGAATGTTGCTCACTGCATTTATGAGCTCTTTGGAAATTTGCACACTAACTAAATAGAATGTTCTGTGTGGGCTTTTGACAACAGTTTGCTGGTAGGAAACATCTCAGGGTATCTGATTAAAGTTAAGCAAACCAATCCTAACTCGTACACTATTCTCAGATATACATCTCATTGAGGAAGCAAGACATAAGAGGATTTTGTCCATCCTTCCAGAATGAGGACTGAGTCCTTGAGTCAACAGGAGATTCAAAGTAAAGGGAAGCTGATGACTTCTTTCTTCTTCTTCCTCCTACTTTCTTCTTCTTCCTCTTTCTTTCTTCTCCTTCTTCCTTCTTCTCCCAGATTAAAGCTTTAGTAAACAAAAACTTCAGGATATTATTCAAATAGGCTTGCTCATTACAACCAGTGTCTCACCAAGTTGCCTGGGATCAAGCCTTTCTAGGCTTGTTACTGTCCATGGTTATATAGAGTGGAGACTCAAAGGTAGCGGAAACAAGGACCACACAATTAACCCTCGACCAGCGACCTGGGGGCTGGGGGTCATTGGTGCTCACACCATAATTCGTGACTTTGCTTTGTGCAACTTTAGTCTTTATTTTGATACCCTTTTATTGTCAGGATTCAAGGCAGCTATAGTTAACAAAGGTGTTTTGTTTTTCCTCCCTTCCTTTCTTCCTTCCTTCCACCCAGAACTCGACTGTTTTATAGTTCCAGGGATAAGAACACCATTATCTCCAGTTAATACTTAGCTGTGCTGAGTTTCCAATAGGTGGATTATTATTTTAGAAGAACAATTTGGGGATACCATACAGTAGTTCAAGGACACTGATGAAAGCGATAACTGATTTCATAAACATAGTTATGTGTGCACATACGTAATGTGACTAAAATACGTGAAGATGCTGAACTGCTCACAGTATTTTTTAAAACCTAATTCTTAAAGAGCGTTGAATTTAGAGTGAGACATTTATCGCCATGTACATCTAATGGACTTTCAAAAGTAACAATTAATTTTAAGTTTGGATGAAATTATAAGGTTAAACTATTTGACTATTTCTTAAAAAAAAAAAAAGATTTTATTTACTTATTCATGAGAGACACAGAGAGAGAGGCAGAGACATAAGCAGAAGGAGAAGCAGGCTCCATGCATGGAGCCTGACATGGGACTCCATCCCAGGACCCCGGGATCACACCCTGAGCAGAAGGCAGACGCTCAACCGCTGAGCCACCCAGGCGTCCCTATTTGACTATTTCTTACCGTTTAAAATCTTCTGAAACCAGAAAAATAAAACTAAAAGGAAGTGTAGATAATAACTGATATAAAATATTTTCTGAATGCCAAATGCTTATTTTTTTAACCTGCTTTATACTTGCCTTAAGGATCGTTTTCCTAAAAGGTGAAATGTAGATATTATAAAATATTTTGTTGCTTTAAATAGAAAAACAATGTGTTACCCAGGCTGCCCCGTTTCCATTCCAAGTCTCCCGTGCCGGACCTGTTGGTATGGCATCGTTGTGTAACAACTTTGCAGACATTTATCTGCTTAGAAAAACACAAACACACACACGTATTACCTCCTGCTTCGTAGGGGTCACGGGCCCAAGTCAGGGCCCCAGTCAGGGCCCCAGTCAGGGCCCCACACAAAGCTATCATCGAGATATTGGTGGAGTTCAGCTAAGAATATAATCTGTTTACAGGTTCATTTGGGTTATTTGGCAGAGTTGGTCTGGTCCTGACTCTATGACTGAGTGTCCTGGTCAGTGGTTGTGTACAGAAGCTAGAGGATGCCATTGTTTCCTTGGCCCCATGGCCTCTGGCCGATTTGCAGCACGGTTCCTGGCTTCCTCCAGGCCAGCAGGAGAAGCTCTCTCCGTATACGAGCAAGAAAAAGCCTTCCATTTCTCCCACGATATCATTGCAAGATTGGCAGCCAGTCAGCTTTGCCATAGCCCACTGGGTATACATGAGTTCCCCCAACCTTCAAGTGGAGGGGGTGCTGCGTGCCAGCAGGTGGTGGGGACCACACTAGGTGACTCCCACTGCACCTAATACACACAGGTGGCCACAAAACCGTATCTGTCTTAGCATAAATCGTAACTTAATAAAGTGATTGAAGATTCTGAACAATCAGAGCAATGTTTTTGAAAAATCATAGGACATTTCAATATGTAGAACTATGCTACTTTATCAGAAACAACAATATAATAAAACTACTGAAGTTCAAGCAGGTTTATACTGAAATAGTTGAGACACTTAAGATCAGAGTTGTTGAAAAAAGAAAAAAAAAAAGATCAGAGTTGTTGAGGAAAACTTTCCAAAAATAAATAGAAAAAGTTAGAAGAATCTCAATGTAGTTACATGCAACAGAGGTACTTAGGGATCACATAAGTTGTGTCCACTATGAATGAAAAGTTTATACAATTTGTTAAGGACTCAGGAACATTTTTTTTTTTTTAGGAGTAGGTAAAAATAAAGCTTCCGTAGGTTTGCTTTGTTTCCTCACCTTCCATCAAATCCTGGGGAAGATTACGAAAGCATCCTAAACCTTGAACCTAAAAGCCTATTACTAAGAATAGTGTGTGTGTGTGTGTGTGCGCGTGTGTAAAACAAATGCAGACATACACACATGAAGCCATTCAGTGGGCACTGATGGGATCATTTTGGTCATTTAAAGTGTTCTTTATTGGACTCGAGGTTGTAGGGAAACAAGAGTTCTACAAATCACTGTCCTCACCCTGCCCCATGGGAACTTGGAAAGAAGCCTCAACATCACATTTTGCTGACTTTAAAATGGTCTCAGTTATCTACAATTCTAAAATCATAATTTTTAAATTCATACACATTTTATAGTCCTTCAGGAGCCCCGCCTCAGCAAATACTCTTTCTTCTTTCTTTCTTTTTTTCTTTCTTTCTTTCTCTTTCATTCTTTCTTTTTTTCTTTATTTCTCTTTCTTTCTTTCTTTCTTTCTTTCTTTCTTTCTTTCTTTCTTTCTTTTTCTTTCTTTCTTTCTTTCTTTCCTTCTTGTTATTTTTTTTTTGGTCTTTCCTTTTTTTGTTTTGTTTTGTTTTGTTTGTTTTTAGTGGTTGTTTTGTTTTAGGCTGGTACTTGTTTTTTTTTTTTTTTTTTTAAGCAGATACTTTTTTTTTTTTTAAGATTTTATTTATTTATTTATGAGAGACACAGAGCCAGGGAGAAAGGCAGAGACACAGGCAGAGGGAGGAGCAGGCTCCATGCAGGGAGCCCAACATGGGACTCGATCCCGGGTCTCCAGGATCAAGCCCTGGGCCAAAGGCAGGTGCTAAACCGCTGGGCCACCCGGGCTGCCCTAAGCTGGTACTTTCTATGCTAGAAACAAACATTAGATACATTTGTATAAATATTATTTTTAGATGAAGACGAATCGCAAAGGTTTGCTGTAACTCAGAGGAAGTACTGATTTACACAAGTTTCTCTTTGACCCAGTAATCACTACTTGAGTCCATTTTAAGGAGCAGAATTTGGAGAGACAGACTTGTTCTCCAAGTTCATAAGTGAGTCCTTCCTGTCCTTCCTGCTTCTCACCTCTCCCCCAGAAGCAGTCACTGACCAGCATGTTGGGGGAAAGCTGCCATTCAGTCAAAGCAACGGGCTTCCCTAAACAACACTCTGGGGGCCAAGGGGACACACAGTCCAAGCCATTCCCATAGCCAGAGAGCTGCTTGTCCCCTGCAGAGGGGGCGATGGCAGCACAGGCTCTGCTCCCCATGGAGAACCCAGCTGGTTTCTCTCTGAGCATCCCACAGCCACCTTTTGGGGCCGCTGCCGGTAGCTGGATCTTAAAGGATTATGGAGGTTGATTTACTCCTTGGCAATGACTTAGATCTCTCAAAAAATGTGTATTATTCCCTTGAATCTGCATCCTGCTAGAGTGAAGGAATTTAGAACTGCTTTACAGCTTCGTTTAAAAGAGCTTCCTAATTTCCATAGCAACAGATCAGCAAGTCACATATTTTTCAACAAGGTCAAGTTTCCCTCCAGACTCAACTGACAGGACAGGGTAATTCTGCAGTTAAAGGAAACACGCGAGAAATAGAGAAGTGGGGATACCTTCCAAGAGACACAGACTTTTAACTACACTCTCATTCAGTTTTACGTTGAATCAACTCTACAGAGAACTTAAATAATTGAAAAACAAACGCGTTGCACTAAAAAGCGATACTTTTCTTCCTCATCCAGATGACAAAAACTGACATAAGTATGGCCATGCTAAAAAAGAGTATGGATTACACTGGGGGGATATGCTTCACACATTGTTAAGGTGTGAATATTGTTTTTCGGCTTTTACACCACCACAGAGTCTCTTGTTCTAGGATGCTAGGCGAGCCTTCGATTCCAGAATTGTCAGAGATAACTGCAGTCTTAATCACACTCTTGTCAACATTCTCCATTAGTAGCATCGTCTTAGATTGGACTCCCCTTAAAGGTATAGGTGAAATTTAAAGGAAATGTAGAATCCAGTCTATTGACAGCATTGTTCCCTCTGTAATTCTCATATGGTCCTGAGTGAGTCAATGAATGCTAGTTCTGGAGAAGTTCATAAGGGATGTCCCAGAAAGCAAAGAAACTATGTAGATCCTCTAAAATTTAACCATTGCTATGTTAAGTGCCAACACAGTCAATAAGAAATCATCAGCCTGGCAAACATATTTCTTTTTTTAAATTTTTATTTATTTATGATAGTCACACACAGAGAGAGAGAGAGAGAGAGAGGCAGAGACACAGGCAGAGGGAGAAGCAGGCTCCATTCAGGGAGCCTGACGTGGGACTCGATCCCAGGTCTCCAGGATTGCGCCCTAGGCCAAAGGCAGGCACCAAACCACTGCGCCACCCAGGGATCCCCTAGCAAACATATTGCAATGAAATGAGAGTGAAATTCAATGTCCTGGGGAGAGGAAGGTTCATCACACCCCTATTTGCATGGTATGATCACCACAGTTTCCAGACCTGCTCTTAACCCACACATACTCTATCTGAAGAAGTGATGCTTCATGTTTGTTTGCTCAATAGCGAGCCCTAAGGAGGTTCGGGGTGCAGGTGTGGGGACCAGCAACAGGGTAGTAAATAGGACAGGTAAGGACAAGCGCACAAGAGAGCGGGTATTCCTCAAAATGAGTGTGGATCGTAGGAAGAGGGAAAGGGAGGAAAGCAGGTGATGGACAAGGCATGGGTGATGCTGTCGTGTTACTCAAGCCAGAAACCCCCCTTGGTACAGTGAGAACAAATGTGGGTACGTTCCAATCAGTAGCTTCTGCTCTTTAGAGGACATGTTAACTCAAACCATTAGTGGTTGTGGCTGTCTACAAATAGAGTTTAGAGGAAACGGCCCTTACGGACAGAGCAGATACCTCTCTGCTTCAATCTGATCAAACATCTAATACACTTTCTCCTGAAAAGTAAGTTTCCTGAGTGTTTTCTCAAACTGTGTGCTTTTAAATAATCCCCAAATACCCCCCAAGTGCCCCCCACCCCCCAGACACATATAAGGTTGAGAACCTCTAGTCAATTTTCAAAAATCAATGATAAACAGAGCTCTGGAGTTCCTTCACTGTCACCCTCAGGACTCCTTAGACAGGAAGATCTATGAGTAATATTTGGGCATAATACATCTCAGATTCTCATTCTTCATGTCAGAAGCCTTATTGTTGGTGTGTTGTTGTTGTTGTTTTCTTTTTTTTTCTTTTACCCTTCATACACCCAAGAACAAGTCCACCTATTATCCCAACTCTGGTACGTGATCTAGAATTTCCCTCACCATAGTTGTGGATTGCTGCCGATGTACGATCCTAAACTGACATTAAGAAGCGTGTGGCATCTGCATCACTGTGTTCCGGTGGTTTGGCTGTTCATCTACCAGAGATGGACATTATTTTTTTTTAAAGATTTTATTCATTTATTCATGAGACCCACAGAGAGAAAGGCAGAGACACAGGCAGAGAGAGGAGAAGCAGGCTCCATGAAGGGAGCCCGATGCGGAACTCGATCCCAGGACCCCAGGATCACACCCTGGGCCAAAGGCAGACGTTCAACCACTGAGCCACCCAGGCGTCCCCAGAGATGGACATTATACATATACCTAGACATAACATTTTACAGACTTCCAATTCATATACTTGCTAAAAAAAAATCTGATCAGCATTTTATCATTATAAGAAGAGACTTATTAATATATATTCACTCAATTCCCCTCTCTGAAGGAACAAACACACATTCATATTACCTGATTCATAAATAAAAATATAGTACAAAAAATCATATAATTTTATAATTGTATAAAATTATGTAATTTTGTTGGTTCTCAAATCTCTTGAATTGACCCAAATATAGTCTAATCTAGATTTCATCCAAAAACAGGTCAAACATTAAAAAAAACTAATCAAGTTCGACCCTCCAAAAGACAGTGACTATATTCTGCTAACCTGCATTAATAAGGGGCCCTAATGTGAGAATATGCATGGAAGCTGATCTTTTTGCAATGTTAACAGAACTTAGAATTGTAATCGTAGAACTAGAATTTGAATTTGCAACCTAACTGAATCCGGAGTAAAACGTATTTTGTTTTGTTTTGTTTTGTTTTGTTTTGTTTTGTTTTCAAAGTATAGACGAATTAGTCAGGAAATAGATCTGATGAAAGCAAGTTGTTGATGATCCTCTATCTCAATAATATTTTAAACTTTGGGGTAATATAAGAAGAGCCTTGACATTCTTAATAAGATCATAACTTTGTAGTGCATGGTGGATAGGAAGAGAAGAGCAAAAAGGATCTGTGGTGATACATAAGAGGACTCCAGCATGCATCTACAGTTACAGGTTTGAAGACTATTTTTGTATAAAATTTTCCTTATAGTTGTTATATTTCTTTTTTAAATGAGTTTCTGAAATATGTTGCAAATTTTCTACATTACATATATACAGGAGTAAGTGCCTGGGGGTTGCTGGAGGGGAGGTGGGTGGGGGGATGGGATAACTGGGGGATGGGCATGAAGGAGGGCACGTGATGTGATGAGCACTGAGTGTTAGATGCAACTGATGAATCACTAAATTCTACCTCTGAAACTAATAATACACTATATGCTAACTAACTTGAATTTAAATAAAATCTAAAAAAAAATAGATGTAACCAAATCATTAGCAAGATAAACACATCTGAACATTTTCTTCAGGCATTTGTTTCTAATAGCGTTTTCACATAATTAAAAGGAATACTTTTACCTGAGAGAAACTTCTGAGGGAAGAAACGCAGATTGTCCAGGGGTCCAAGCTCTGACTCCTCTGCATCAGTTGAGGTGTACGTATGATTTAGTTCATGTCGTGGATTATTCCCTTTCACTGGGCAGTTCTGTGTTAACATTCTCTAGGCTGACGGTTTCTAAGAACGAGTGCATTCAGCAATAATTCAGTGATAGCTGCATGATTAACATTTCACAACCCACTGGTACTCTTGGATTTATCTCAGCACAAAGTAAATAACTTCATTGTCATGGATGTCAAAAGAGATGAATGAGACCACTTGTCCTAAAAACAGTTTTAAAAACCATGCTTTCTTCAGAATAGGATTTTTTTTTTTTTACATTTGCTCAGAACTTCACCTCCAATCCTACCTAGCATACTTCAACAGATTTCAAGTTGCTAAGGAAGCATAACTCTAAGTCCTTCTCCAAGATAAGTGCATCTTCATAACTCTTAATTCATCAAGGCGGTAAGATAGGTCAGTAACAGGGGTGATGAAATGTTATGAGACTGCCAGCTATAAAACGTTTTCGTACCACAATCTCTTATATCAAACATGTACCCAACCGAGAAGAATAAGGTTTCTCTTCCACATCTTTTACATTCTCTCCCAAACCAGCTCAGAAGACAAACAAACTGAAAGATACAGAAAAATTAAAAAAAAGTAAATAAAATCACTGGTTGTTCCCAGCTATGTCTTTCTCCTTTTCTCCCTTAAATACCAAACACTTTTCAAGAAGATGGCTGGACTCCCCACTTACAGCTCTAACAGGTGAATGTGGATTCTATCACCTAGGGAACATCTCCCTGCCTCTCATCCAGGTCCTACATCCTCAATCTTCTCCCTTCCCATCAGTATTTCATGGAACCTCTGACTCTGTCCTACAGGAGCACCTTGCGTTCTCAGAAACCATATGCTCCTGGTGGACTCCTGTGGCTCTGCTGTCCCCTTCCAGCCTTGTTAGTAGCTCTTTTTCTCTCCACCTTTAAATTTAAAAAGCAAACAAACAAAAACAAAACAAAACAAAAAAACAGTGACAACACTAAGGTTCTAGCTTAGGCTCTCTTCTCAGTGATGAACCCTCTCTCCCGTCTTAGGGATCTGTCCACTCCAGCACATGGATTTGCCAGTGGAGCCAACGTCTTCCAAGCTTTCATGTCTAGAGCATATCTCCATCCCCATATCATATCTGCTTATTAGACATCTCCATTCAGATGTGCCAAAAATTCACAAGAAGCGTGGAATCTCCCCATCGCCTCCACTCTCCACTACAGCGTTTACGCAGCCAGTGTTCTCCCTTTACACGAAGATAGTCCCAACTGTATAATCGCTTGAGTCGGAAATCTGGAAGCCACTCTGGGCCCTTAACGTTTTCTCACTTCCCCTCGAATCGAGGGGAACAGGTCCAGAACATATTTCACATCCATTCTTTATTCTCTGACCGCTGGGCTTCATGATCATTGCTCTTCAAAACTGGAGCCAAAGACTCCGAATTCTCCATTCCTGCCTCTCTTCAATCTACTCTGCATATTGCAGAGGGATATCTGAAAAGCATTTCTGTTTGAGTCACTTTTTAGTGACATTTTATTTATTTATTTATTTATTTATTTATTTATTTATTTATTATTTTTTTCTTTAAATTTATTTATGATAGTCACACACAGAGAGAGAGAGAGAGAGAGAGAGAGAGAGGCAGAGACATAGGCAGAGGGAGAAGCAGGTTCCATGCAGGGAGCCCAACGTGAGATTCGATACTGGGTCTCCAGGATCATGCCCTGGGCCAAAGGCAGGTGCTAAACCGCTGCACCACCCAGGGATCCCCTATTTATTATTATTTTTAGTGACATTTCTGATTTAAGTCACCATTTAGAATCCATTCATATTCTCTGCAGTCTCTTAAAATGTGGCCTCATTCTTCTCTACAGAGTCACTTCACAGCGCTCTTCTCTTGACTATATACATCAGTGACTGAACACCGTTCATGTAGTGCTCACAAATGCTATTTTTTTTCTGCTGGAAAAAATTATTTTTATCCCCAGCCCACACTCTGTACACATACTACATGCCCAACTAATTTTTATCTTTTCCTAAATTCTTAAATATTTCAAGCTCCTGAACATTTAAACTACCTTATTCTCTAAGCTACTGTATATGTCTCCATAATACAACATTGTGTATTTTGTTATTTATTCCTATATTTGTTGTTCAGTGTCGATCTTGTCCACAGGATCACAAGTGTGATAAGACCAAGAACTAGGGCTCCCTTTTAATCCCAGCACAATGACTGGAAGTATCCATTTAATTAAATGTTTTTTTTTTTAATAATAATTTTACTTGATGGAGAAAATATGGAAATGTCAATACAGAAAAAAAAATTAAACATGTGTATGTAACATGTAAGACCTTTGACCAAAATACCTGCATGAGATTTTTATGTAATTCTCACAATAATGTCACAATGTAATGGCCTTAGTCAGTTTGGGTGGCTCTAACAAAAATACCACAGACTAGAGTGGCTGGAGTAACAAATGTTTATTTCTCATAGGTCTGGAGGCACGGTTGAGTTCTTGGTGGAAGCACTCTTCCCAATTTATAGAAAGCCACCTTCTTGCTGTATCCTCACGGGAGGGAGGGGGCAGGAAGGGGGAGAGAGAATGCATGCTCTGGTCCCTTCCTCCGCCCTTTGGGGTACCAATCCCAACCAGTCCCCATACAGGGGCTCTTCTCTCATGACCTCATAGAACCTTAATGACTTATCAAAATCCCAACCTCCAAATACCATCACATTGGGAATTAGGGCTTCAACATATGGGTTTGGGGGGCAATCAAACATTCAGTCCATGGCAGCAGTCAATATTATTTCCATGGTTAGAGAAAAGAAAGCTGAGCTCAGAGAGAAATGATCTTGGAATGCCTTGCAGGTGGTAAATGGTGAAGTCCTAATCGTACAATAGGTCTTTTCTGATCCAGCCACCACTTTCTACAGCAGAACAAAGGCTCTTATTGTTCCCTTCCTACTCCATACATCAGCTCTAGTGCATTACTGCTGTCCCCCCACTACATATGTTCCCGCTTCGGGGTCTGTCTACCTGGTTCCACATCTCCTACAACACTTTTTCTCTCTTGATCTTCACTCCAACTCCTAGACATGGGACATTTGGTTTCACCCTCGGATCTTCAACATCTCAGCTAGAGTCAGCAATACGACAGCTTCTTTATCTCACCCAATCCTTAGTGAAATGCTCCTCTTGGGGGCAGTCCGGTGGCTCAGCGGTTTAGCGCGGCCTTCAGCCCAGGGCCTGATCCTGGAGACCTGGGATCAAGTTCCACGTCAGGCTCCCTGCATGGAGTCTGCTTCTCCTTCTGCCTATGTCTCCGCCTCTCTCTCTCTCTTAGTGTGTCTCTCATGTATAAATAAATAAAATCTTAAAAAAAAAAAAAAAGAAATGCTCCTCTTGTACACCAATAGACCACCAGGAACATATATCCTCTGTAGTAAATGTTTACGTATCTCCTCCATAAACTGCAAGCTCCTACGTTGTCCTTAGCATTATATTCCTGGTACTTAAGGAATTGCCTGACATATGGAAAATGCTTTCTAATATATTCACATGGTATTAAATAAACGGATGCAAAAGCCCTTATTCAAATGCAGGTCTGCCTCTTTCATTGCTCATGACTTTGCAGTGCATGCAGAATAATTGGGAATGGATGTAACTGAAATCTAGTGGATCATTTGAGGTTCCATGAGATGCTGAGTGAGAAATAAAGACATAATTATTAAGTTAGAATCATTTCAAGGCACTTTATTAGTTGTTTAGGAAACAACCATTTCAAAGCACCAGAAGGCTAACATAAATCACTGTGTCAAAACACCAGCCACGCTCATGGACATAAAGGTTTTCCAAAGGGAAATGAGAAAACTAACACTTTTTTATGCCCTTTGATTTATGTGGGCAGGGAAAAAAAAACTATTCTCAACTCAACAATATATTTGTGGTCATTCCTAAGAGAATAAACAAAAGCTACAGAAATGTACTTTTGTTAGACCAAAATAAATGAAATAAAAATAATATATAAAATTAACAGTAAGTAAATGTGAATATCTCCCCATAGGGTAGACTTACACAGGTCTGCTATATTACTATGCTGTGATTTTAAAAAAAAGGAATAAAAATATGCAACAAAGAAATACTCCTTAAATGATTACAGGATATATTATTTTCCTTAAGGATTTTTAAATTTGTTTTAGAGAGGGAGAGTGTGGAAAATGAGTTGGTGGGGGCTGTGGAAGGAGAGGGAGAGAATCTTCAGGCAGACTGTGCTGAGAGCAGAACTAACAAGGGACTGGATCCCAGGACCTCGGATCTTGACCTCAGCTGAAACCAAGAGTCAGAACCTTCACAGACTGAACCACCCAGGAGATGCTGGGCCACCCCAGTGTCCCATCAGAAGTGCCCCTCTCCTTCCATGGCTTTATTATCTAATGGTATAAAATGTGGTGATTTGACCGTTTCAAGGTACCCTCCTCTCTACTACATGGGCTGCAGTGCTACCCGACAGAAGCTCATATATTTCCTTTTATCTTAATAAAAGTAAGCCTTCCCTTCTGTGTATTCTTTGAATTAACATGTTGACTTCTTTGTACTTAGCTGTAGTGAAAGCAACCTAAACCCTAGCTATCATCCATGCAAATCTTTGAACAAGGGCCAGACTTTGGTGTGATCTGCCTCATTAAAATACTATCTAAAAAAATTTTAAAAAATAAAAAATAAAATAAAATACTATTTAATAGGGACACCTGGGTGGCTCAGTGTTGAACATCTGCCTTAGGCTCAGGTCGTGTTCCCTGGGTCCTGGGATAGAGTCCCACCTGCTTCTCCTTCTGCCTATGTCTTTGCCTCTCTGTGTCTCTCATGAATCAATAAATTAAATCTTTAAAAGAAAAACTATCTAATACACTAAGAAACTGCATTATAGTTCTGACATTAAATGTACAGAGTATATTAAAGGAAACGTCCAGAAAAATCAATATGAGAATATAATGCAATAAGGTCTTTCTGTGTGAAGGCGTCCATAGTATACTACACCTGAGGAGTCGTCTTAGAAACTCTAAAAATAATTGAGCTACGTGGTATAGAACAATCTTCATGAATCTTTTACAGTAAATGTTATCATCTCCACTATAAGAATGAGAAATGCAGCCTTGATGATAAGGAGTTAACTTCCTGGGATCAAACAGTCGCTAAATGGTAAAGCAAGATAATCAATCTGCCTGTCTCTAAAACTCACATTCTTAATCATCTCTCTCAGTGGCCTCAATGTTAAAGAAATCCAAAGTCAGT
Organism: Vulpes lagopus; assembly: GCF_018345385.1. NCBI lineage: Eukaryota > Metazoa > Chordata > Mammalia > Carnivora > Canidae > Vulpes > Vulpes lagopus. Next base: position 2,371,643 of record NC_054837.1, on the reverse strand, counting down.
ATTAATTTGCCAAAGAGGCAAGATTCATCCTGTGGCCCAGAGCATCACTTCAATACCGCCGCCCTGGATCTTTACCAATGAGACACTTCCATTGGTAAGTGAAATATCAGCAAGATGCAAAATTGATGGTTATTCCAATAAATTCTTCACACCAAATCTACTAATGAATGACACACCATGCCCTTGGAGTGACTATGAGGCCCACAAGGGTCCTTAGCCCAGTGTATTCTTGTACAGCCCATCATCCCATTTCCATACACGAAATGCTAGCGTTACCAAGAGTGTTAAAGCACTCATACGGTGACACAACACCGGAAGGTCTTTTCATTTTGCTAGGCTCATGTGTATCTGTTACTACTATTACAATCCACTTTATATTCATACATATGTTAAAAGTATACAATTCATTCTCTCTTTAATTATAATTATTTATGTGCCTAAATACCTCAGAGGACAGGAAACCACATTAAGGAAGGAACCACACTATTTCATTCTTATTTATATCTTCCTGACTCCTAGCACACAACTTAGTACATATTTGCTACTCCAAAGTCTGGTGTATCAAAATCTAGAATTTTTTTTTTAAGATTGTATTTTTTGGGGATGTCCTGGGATCGGGCTTTCTGTGAGGAGCCTGCTTCTCCCTCTGTCTATGTCTCTGCCTCTCCTTCAGCATCTCTCATCAATAAATACATAAAATCCTAAAAAATATATATATATATTTATTTGGGAGAGAGAGAGAGACAGAGATAGTGACAGAGATAGTGAGAGAGAACACTAGTGGGAAGCAGGAGGAGAAGCAGGCTCCCCAACTCAGGAATTGATCCCAGAACCCTGGGATCATGACCTGAGCTGAGGCAGACGGTTCACCGAATGAGCCACTGAGGTGCCTCTAGAATTTTTTTTTAATCTTCTCCATTTTTCATCATCTGTGTAATATCTGTGTAATCTAGATTATTTTTGTTTAATCTACCTATCTATCATCATGTATTGATTAAGGTCTAGTTTAAAATGTTCACATGACAAGTCTCCATTTAGAATGGAATTTTATTTTTTATAATGGAATATTTTTAAGGAAAAAGTTTATATTTATTCAGGAAGAGAATCAAATAAAATTAGGGTCTGCTCATTAAAAGTATTAAGTGACTACTAATGGTGGAAAATTGTGCCTTTCAGAGATCTGTATCTCTCATGTCCTTCTTACATCGTGTCCCTCTCCCTATTAAGAGACAGAGCCCATGAGCTCCCCCCTTGAACCTATGCTGGCTGATACTCTAACTCCAGCGCAAGTGACACTATGTGACTTTTGAAACTAGGGGATAAAGGCCTTCCAGGCTCCATCTAGGTTTCTTGAGATGATAACTTGGCGTCCTGAGCCATGATGAGACCAGGCAGAGAGACTATAGAAGATCTGTAGGATTACTTGGTTATAAAGACACACCTGGACAGCTCTCTCAGGTCCTGCCCTCACCCTACTCCCCGTGTAAGCTCCATTTACCATCAGACTGCAGCATTGAGACCCTGGCCCAAAACTGCTAGCTAAGGACTTCCCAAATGCTCCAACTCACAGAAACCATGAGAAATAATAAATTTTTTATTGTTGCTTTAAGCTATTACATTTTCAGGTGATTTGTTATACAACGCGAGTCACTAGAACACTGATTTTTCTTAGAACATAAATTCTTTCAGAACAGCATCTGGGGACACAATTAAGTACCTGCAAGTAGTAAAAAAGTAAAATAAAATACTTGCTGATGGTCTGATCGGATTCATTTAGGACATGCAAGGTCTTTAATATTACATTTTAAAAATTCATGATAACTAATATAAAGGACATAGCAACTCTCATAATCTTATATGTAAAAAAAAATAACATTCAATTAGTGTACCTTATCTCCCTTGGTCATATTTTGAGTCTTTAACTCATAACGCTTGTTCATATTCAATCACATGTGATGAGCTGAAATCTAAAAACCTAAAATTCTTTGTCATGCTTGCAAGTGATAACTGACTTTCATTCAGCATCAACTGTTGAAAAAAACTGAAGCTTATATAATTTCCTCACTTTAGAAAGAGATTTGAAGATATTATAATGTCCATGATTTTAGAGGTTATTTTCTCATTAAGATTTAGTAATGATAAATAATACATTAGGTAAGGTGTTTTATGTAGTTTTTTTTTTAAACATTTCTTAGTTTCACTAATGTTTCTATGTAATTTTTATGCTTAGTGTAGGTAGCATCCAACAAAATGGAATAAAGGGCATAAGTATTAAAGAGACTGTCTACTACAAGAAATCTATATTAACCGTGGAAATCACCTCCCTTTATTATATGACTAATATGTGCCCGTAGGAGGTGATAAGTTTACTATATTTAAATGTCAAACTTGTCATGTGACTAAGGTCAATCATAATTTTTCTCCACAAAGAAGGCAATGCTATAGATTTTTCTAGAATGCTCTTTCTATCCCTCTTCTGTTTTACAATGCCGATGAATATCCTCTAACCTTGTGAGGAAGCGTACTTGGAAGTAGTATCAACTGCTGCCAACACCAGTTTTCTGAAAAAAAAAAAAATTCAAGTGATGGCCAAGAAATTAATATTAAGGTCTGTAAGTGTGCAAGTACATGAAAAGTTCTGCTATCGTTCCAGAAACCATTCCAAAAGCGACAAGGAATATAATCTTAGCAGGGCAAGAGGAATTCATTCAAGATCCTTCTGATGGGATGAGAGGCTTGGAGAACTCAATGTAGACGTGAGCGTGAACACACCCTGCCATTCTGCAACTCAGCACATCAACTCTCCCTGAGTGCTCTTGCTCCAAGCACCGCACGCTACATGAAGTGGTTCACTCACTGGCATGAAGAGAAGTTTTGTTTCTTAGATTTCTCAGACATTCCTCTTGCTGCCAACTTGACTGCACATCAGTGCTCTCACTCGGCCTTCTTGGATGCAAGAAACTAACACTCCATCATTCTTTTCAGGTTCTTTCTGTTCTAAAAACTGTTCTACAGTTGAAAGAAATCATGCAGATCAAAACTGGTCCTGCCTGGTTCAATCATTTTTTAAAAGTTTTCAGGGGGCCCGTGGGTAGTGCAGTCAGTGGAGCCTCAGACTCTCGGTTTCAGCTCCAGCCATGACCTCGGGGTTGTGGGTTCGAACCCAATGGTGGGCTCTACACTGAGCATGGAGTAAACTTAAGTTTCTCTCTCCTTCTCCCTCCACTGGTAGGGACAGTGGCAAGTTACCTTTTGCAAGGCCTAAAATTTAGACAATTTTCTGACTTTCTTTTAAAAAAATACAAATTTACAAGTGTAAAATTAAGAACAGAAGTGGACATTTATTTAACATGAGAAAATAAATTATGAAGGTGCCTGGGTGGCTCAATTGGTGGTGTGTCTGCGGTCAGCTCAGGTCATGATCTCAGGGTCCTGGGATAAGTCCCACATCCGGCTCCCTGTGCAGGGGGAAATCTGCTTCTCCCTCTGCTCCTCACCCTACTTGTGCTCTCTTTCTCTCTCTTTCTCACTCTCTCTTTTTCAAATAAGTAAGAATTTTTAAAGTAAATTTCAAAAATAAAAGCTAATTACATTTTTAATAGTTGGTCTATGCCACTAGCATCATAATGTCCAGACTGTTTTTTTTTCTTCAAAATAATAAGCACACATGATACAAATCACTAGTACTTAATTTTCTTATGTGTTTTGGCCTCATGATCCTTGATTGCTTCTTGAGAGACAGCAATTTTGTTGTAGTGATATCTGCAGTGATAATTGAAAGATAATTTAGTCTTGTAGTTACTGTGATTGATCTTGTTATTGAACCGCAGACGTTCCCTTTGCTGCACACCTGTAAATTTCGAGTACTCTTGTCAAATTTAGTAAATTCTCTATCAAGTTTCTATTTTGTAGGAAGTGTAGGATTTGGAATTTAAAGCAGTGTTGTTTGTTTTGTCTTCGTGCGGGGTTTTATTGACAGGAGGATTCATCTTAAATAGTCTCAGCAGTATTGATATCCATCAACTAGTTTGCTCTGGTCCTGGGAAGGGCCCATGAGATCAGGGCTAGCATCAGGTCAAGTGAGTGAGGCAATCACCCTGCACACATTTGGGAGCCCCCAAAATGCACTAATCAAGACAAATAATAAGATAATATTTTAATGCAATGTTTTGAAGGAAACACCAGCACACACACACACACACACACACACACACACCTGTAGGTACACATTTCCGTTTTGCCTCAGAGTCCAGCATGAAATGAGATCACCAGGTGTGTTTTATAGCTGGGGACATAGAGCATCTGCTTAGGTTCTGGCGAGGGCTAAGAACAAGGGTAACATCCCAGCTTTGCTCAAATCACTTCATGGCAGTTCTGCATCCACTTCCAACACCTTTATATTATGTACCTTTTGTATTATTGTTATTCATGCTAAATTAAGTGAAACATAGAGGGGGTTGAGTAATCATAGGTAAGAAGCATAAAAATTGAATCCAGCTTTTTTTTTTCTGATCTTAAAACCAGAGCTACTAATGGTTATTCTATCCTGTTGTAATGATCTGTTTTGTCAGTGAAAAATAAGCCATATGATGACAAATCTTGTATCAAATTGCACTACTCTGCCTCAGTTTATGCAATGGGAGCTCATTTCTGCACATAATTTTGAAGTTAGAAAAACCTAAAGGAAATCGTTTAATGTCTCAAAAATGATTAAAAAATACTTGTTTTTGAAAAGCTTCATACAACCTAAGAAATAATACTTGATTAGACTTTTGTAGAGTCTTCTTGAATCCATCTATGCAATTTCCCTTCTGTGCATTCCCAAGGGAAAGGACGAAAGAATTTATTTTCAATTGCATATAAATCTACAACTTGTCAAGCATACTATCAGACGCTGCCATATTCCCACTGTCAAAGTGTATTAGAACTATCTCTTTATGCTTCTCAGGTTTCCAAGGAATGTCGTACACCTGTCTAAATGTGTGTGGAAGACTTTCCACAGGGCTGCTGTCATTAAACCTGAGAGGTGTTATTTCCTTTTCTTACTTCTCTTAGTCCTTGTAAAAATCTCCCACTCATTTATGGATCCCAAAGTATGGCCCCAGGATCTAAGTGTGTACTTGGATGCACGTATCGAAGCCCACTATTGCAGGGGACGCTAAATCGTAGTTAAGAATGAGCAAGGAACCAGAAGTAAAAGTCCCTGCTTGACCCAAGTTACTGTCATCTTTTCAAGGTCCCTCAGAGAGAAAAAACAAACAAGCAAAACAAACACAAACTCAAAAAAGCAAACAAACAAGACCCAGCAACAACTGTGGAAGACATGGCAGGCAGCTAGGTGCCTAGTACGGTTAATTGGGGCTTTTTCCCACCTGCTACTCTGAAGAAAGAGCAAGAACAACCAGGCTTCAGTACATCAGGCATCTCTCTCCACCCATTACTGTGATTTCTGGGCTAAATAACAAGGTCCCAAAGGCTTCTGCTAGTTCTGGTCAGGTGTGCCAACTGACACGTCTTAGAACAGAAAGAAATGGGAACACAAAGGTATGGAAGGCAAGAAGGTAGACCTGGTTCTGGCTCACTCTCCTGACCTTGTCGACTTGACCAAGTGGACACCAGCAGCCCAGATAGGTTCTCCTTTGTCTCCATGGGAAATAAACAGTAGATCTTCATTTAACCCCATATCTCAGAGAAAAGACACACAGAGAGAATATATGAGTAGAAATGTTATCATCGTTTCCTCTTGAAATATGAAAAGGTTATGTTTCGTTTTTTTAATTTAAAAAATTCTATTCACACAATGTGAATATTCTTCATGTCTGGTAAGATCTTAACCCCAGCCACCTTGACTAATCAGTAAATATTAGTGATATATTCACAGATATCACCAATATGTTCCTTTTTGTGTGCTCCAGTATGACATGGGTCAGTGATATTAGAGACTTGGTACATAGTGCACTAACGCATAAACCACCAGGAAGCCCCATATTCTCTGTAATATATTCGCTAAGCATGGAGCCTGTTCTTGCAGCCTCTAATCTTGAATGATTTATTGAACATGTAAGTCTGTCATGGTATCAGATTAGAATTTTTCATAGCACTTTCAGGGCAGCTCTTAAATAAAAATTCTATTCCATGCAGAGTATTCCTCTCCAGTAAAACATTGCCTGATGCCTTCAGGCAGAGTTAGTAATTCTGTGTACTCTACATTATTGTTTAAAATCTTTACCCCTTACATGGCAGCAAACTTATCTTTTTATATTTGTATCACCAGAACCTAGCAAGGGCCTAATTTCCTTATTACAGACTCAATTAATGTTTGTTAACTGAATAAGCTAATCAATCAATCCAAAGGTCTGATATCTGGGAACTTTCTATCAGCCTTAGATTGCTTTGTGGAAATTTTTCCTGACATTAAGATAGTTTAATAAAAGTATGGTTAATCGCATGAAAGTTAATTATGTTCAACATGGACTTAAAATGGTAGATGTGTGAGAAGAATATAAAATGGCAAGACACAACTGAAATAAGAAAATCTGAAATGAGGTGAGTCCACTTGAAAGAAATAATTTAAATTAAAAAAAACAAAGAAAGAATTTATAGATCTATTGAAACACTATGCCACATCATATATACGGAATATGAAACCAAGGAAGTTGCAAGTTAACTTTGGTTTACACTTAAAACCAAAATTTATATGTTTAGGTAAAAACTTCAAGTCAACAATGAATCATAATTCTCCACTGTATCATGCAAATAGGCTACAAGATAAAACAAGTAATAAAACAGCACTAAATATACATCCATCAGTAATCACTCTGAATGTAAATGGGCTAAATTCTCCAATCAAAAGACTTAGGGTAACAGAACGGATTAAAAAAAAAAAAAAGACCCATCTACATGCTGCCTAGAGGAGACCTAAAGGCACCTGCAGATTGAAAATGAGGGGGTGGAGAAACACATAATATACAAATGGAAATTTTAAAAAAAGCAGGATAGCAATACTTATATTGGACAAACTAGACCTCAAAACAAAGGCACTATGTAATCAGAAACAGGACAATGGCGTGCATGTTCCCCAACCACACTTTCATAGGTCAAAGCAAAAGCTGACAGGAGACAGAGAGGTGCTGGATGGGAAGAGGAGAGCCCACTGGTAAAGGCTGAGTATAGTAAACCAGAGAAAGAATCACCTTTGGGGGAATCACTTCCCCCCAAAAATTCCATTGACAAAGAAACCAAGGGAGAGGATGTTAAATAGATTATCCAAGCACTAGTTACAAGTAGGAAAAAACTGTCTACCAAAACTGCATAGATCAGAAGCAAAATTAACAGATATAGGACAGCGATAAGCAAGGAATAAGTTGACCTTAGTTTCAATTGTAGTTTTGTGGAGTTTTTGTATTTTATTTTTTATCATTGTGCTTTTAAAAAGGTTTTTCTGTGTCCTCCAATCCTCTAGTGCCCTTCCTTGTCTCTTCCTCGCTTGTAGAAATAGCTCTTTTTCTCAACAGTTGTTCTTTGATACCAGCTTCTTGCATTAGGAGAGTTTAAGAAGTCAGGAACAGTAGGGGCACCTGGGTGGCTCAGTCGGTTAGGTGTCTGACTCTTGGTCTCCGTTCAGGTCATGAGCTCAGGGTTGTGAGTTCAAGCTTCACATTAGGCCCCATGCTGGGCATGGAGCCTGCTTAAAAATAGTCAGAAACAATGAAAATGTAACAGAAGTAAAAAGAATAAAGGCAAGAATAATGATGTCTTTAGATAAAAGAAAATTAAGAGAATGGGTGCCTATAGAACATTATTTCAAAAAAAATGTTAAAGGCAATTATTTGGGCTGAAGGGAAATGAAAATCATATAGAGACTCTGATCTTTAGGGAATAATGAAGAGCATCAAAATTGCAAACATCCAAGTAAATACAAAAGACTATTTTTCCTCTAAGTACATTTTGAACTCTATATCATATTTAAAACAAAACCCAGGACGCCTGGGTGGCTCAATCAGTTAAGCATCTGCATTCAGCTCAGGTCATGATCTTAGGGTCCTGGAATTGAGTCCCATGTTGGGCTCCCTGCTCAGAGGGTAGTCTGCTTCCCCCTCTGCCTCTACCCCTGCTTGTGCTCTCCCTCCCTCTCTCAAATAAATAAATAAAATGTAAAAAAAGAAAACCTATATTAACGTCTTATGGGATGCTTTAACGTATACAGACTTCTGAAATCTAGAGCATAAAGAACGGAGTGGGTGATAAATGAACTTAAATCATTGTAATGGTCTACATTTTATGTTCAGTAAAGTAAAATTCCCTATAAATAAACTGAAAATCTAAATATATATTGTAAAAAAATTAATAAATGATTTTAAGCCTGTCAAGACACATCTTAAAAAAAAAAAAAAAACGAAAAACAGTAAAATATGAGTGAGGCATTAAAAGGTCCTCACTTTCCCCATCTGCTAAATCATAAAAGGGTAGGACGATCTCCACCAGGGAAGGCAGATATAATGTAAGCATATGAGCATCTCCCCTCCCTAGAAAATGTAATTAATGTTAGTACTCTCTTTTACTGAACTTGGAAGCAAACTCAAGATTTTAGACACGCGCTCTATAGATCCATAAGCAATCACTAGGAGTTGTCTCTGGAGATGAAAACCATTTGCCTTTCCTACAAAAAAAAAACAAAAACAAACAAAAAAAAAAAACATGAAGAGGACTCAAAATTGGGCTTCTGAGTGTGCCAGGAACCAGGTTCCAAGCACGCATATGGGAATACATGTGTTGTAGGGAACAGAAGCCAGGACATGTCTCATGGTAGCAGATGGCCTGACTGCCAGTTCACCTCTGGATGACAGTGGTTCTGCGGCCAGAGCGTGATATCTGTACCAGCAATGTCATTGCCATGGCCCAAGTGTTTTCTGAAGGAAAAGCTACTCAGCAACAAAGTGCAACAGTCTCTCTCAGGCTACAAGACAGAGTACAAATATTTATAATGGTTTTCAAATGTTTGTTCAAGAAACACTGGAGTGAATGCTTCCACTTTCATAAACTGTGAAGCAAACAACAGATGGCAACATCCAATAATCCCAAACTGGGCGATGTCCGAACCAGTGATTCCAAGATGACCCATCAAAAATAATTTACTAGCCTCCTGAGTCTTGCTCTTCGAAGTGTCTTCATTCTGCTAAATTTGCAATATTGTACTTTTTAGTGTTAATTATTTTTTTTCCTGAAGTCTGCAAGATAGATAGTGAGAGAAAAGCAATTTTCAGTACATAGACATTTAAACCAAATACACTTCTTTCCTTTCCTCTCCATTGGGAGCAGGGCCCTGATTTTCAACATAGAAGGCCTGGAGGAAAGCAACAGCATCTTATTAAATTGCCTGCTGGGCTTATTGAAACCCTTAAAATTATTATAGAGCTAATCACCACTCTCATTTAGTTGGCAAAGTCAACAGATATTTATTGTCTCTACAATGTTCCAAGTTCTCTGGACGTGATGCTTGACAATGCATGTGCAAGCAGGGTTCCCACTATGGGTGATGGGGATGGAGGCTCACCCAGGTCTGCTACAGGTGGTGCAAGGAGCTTTCCTACGAATCAATCACACCCCCTCCCTGATATAAGCTACTGTTTAAGAATATATAGACGCATATGTTTGTAAAACTGCATCGTTTATCTGGAAAACTCACTTTTCTTTTGCTCTGGATGTTTCATAAATGCTGTGGCTTTTGTGATCAGCTACCATTGGCCCTGATGCTTTGGACTGAACATTAATTAGTTCTCAGGGAAGCACAGGTTTTAGATACAGTTCTCAGTAAAATATCTAGTACATTAGAAGTATTAAAATATCTTGGCTTGAGCCCCATGTTACCTATTCATGGAGCATGGGGGAGATCATCAAATCCAATCACGGTATTGTGCCATGGACAAGCGTTGGAGAAAGAGGAAAGAGCCTTCCCAGCGGCACTAAAAGCAAGTTAATGCAGATCCAGAACAAGAATTTAGGACCTCAATCATCTGTACAGCCAAGCTCCTAAGTTTATTATAAATCACCTCAGGAGTTCCATAGATTTTATTGTACTTGACTTACATTCTGACCTTTAGCAATAGACTTAACTTCCACTCACACAGATTTTAGTTGGGAAAATTTTGCTATTCAAGTTGGAATGTAACCGTTTCATCAAACCTTATTATTGATGTTACATAAAATAGATGTGTATGTGTGTGTGTGTGTGTGTGTGTGTGTGTGATTGTGCGCACTCACATGTACCCCCCATCTCAATTAAACAATCTAGTCTTAAATGGGACCACTGGTGTACTATATTTTCTCTCCTTTTCATCTGTTTGGTTAAACATGAGTTATCCTAAAAATGCGTTCACTCAATTATTTCATTCTTTATTCATTCCGGCATCCATTTAAACAAATAAACATTTTCCTGTAGCTTCTATGTACCAGATACAGTTCCGTGTACCATGGTACAAATACTAAACCATACATAACATATTGAAACTCATATGCTGATGTAGGGATAGAAAATAAACAGACACCTGGTCCTGGAGAGAGACACATGCTACAGAGAAAGATAAGGGTGAATGAACAGAGAGGAAAGGAAGGGGGTCGGGGAAGTCCTTTCTTTGCTGGGGATTTAAGCAGAGCCCTGAATGGTGTGACCAAGGTGAAGAGAGTCCCTGTCTGGAAGACCTGCAAATGCAAAGGCCCTCAAGTTCTGTGAACACAGCATGTCCTAAGACACTGCAAGAAAAAGAGGTATTTCTTGAAGGCTTGGGCACCGAAGAGAGGGTTAGGAGATGGGATTTCTAGGGCCAGGTTTTGTACACACCCTTGTTGTTTTTTTTTTCTTTTTTTTTGTACACCCCCTTGTTGATAAAGACTTGGAATTCCCTCCAAATATGATGGGTAGGCATAGGAACGCCTTACAAAATCCGTCGGCCTGGTTTGTAGAGAAGAGAAAGTACTAGTGAATAATACTGACAAGTGCTTAAAGTGACAACAGATTTGTTATGAGGCCAGTGTGAAGCCTAGATTCTCATTCTAAAGCTCTAATTACAGAACTGTAACCAATAATAATAATAGTAGTAATAATAATAATAGTAATGATAATGATAGTACCACCAGGAAAAGTATCCCAGAAGTAAATGTTGATTGAGTCACTGATATTTTGCACTGTCCTACGATTTTTACATGTAAAATCTTATGCAATTACCCCGTGATACCAGGAAACTATCGTTAGACCCATTATATAGTGGGAAGTTGGAAGTACACAGGCACATAACAGATTGCCCAAAGTGGAACATCTAGCAAGCAGTGGGGCTAGGGATTGAGTTTGGTCAAATGTTGAGTTTGGTTAAATGTTTGTGCTCAGTTCCAAAGGCACATGCTGAATGCCTGCTTATTTCATGACACAAAATGGCATCTGTGCATTCATCATCAGGCTCCAAACTGTCGAGAGCAAAGGGGATGATGTGGACCAGTCAGGCAGCACTGGTTTGTCTGGGTTTGTTAACAAAGCCCTCCCTTTCTTCTCAGAAGCATCCAGCTCCATCCTAAATTATATGTCCACTGTGTCCAAAGCCCCCAGAGGCTCTTTTTTGGTTGTTGTTGGTTGTGTACTACCCTAACACAAGAGGGAGTTTACCTATCAATGTGCCTTCTGAAAGGGGAGAAATCTCCCCATTTGTCTGCAAATATATCTTGGTTCCTTTGCTCTAGTATCTGTAGTGTCTCCTGGATGAAGGCTTGCAGGGACAATGTTCTATCACCTAATTCGGTTATCTCAACGCTGAAACATTGAAATCTGTTTTGCTTCTAAATTATAAAAATGCTCATTACCTCAGGGAAAAAAAACAATGTTCAGGGGATCCCTGGGTGGCTCAGCGGTTGAGTGTCTGCCTTCGGCCCAGGGCTTGATCCTGGAGACCCAGGAATGAGACCCACGTCAGGCTCCCTGCTTAGAGCCTGCTTCTCTCTCTGCCTGTGTCTCTGCCTCTCTCTGTGTGTGTGTCTCTCATGAATAAATAAATAAAATTGTAAAAAAAAATGTTCAAAGCAAATGGTAAGCTCTGCAATATATCTCAACACACACATAGAAATATTCTCTAATATTGGGAGAAACCCCAGCAAATAATGTTTTTCCTCAACTCCTTTAACTTCATAAAATGAACAGGCAAGGGTGAAGTAATGGAGAAGCTACCAAGAAAATCGATACAACCATGCCCTAATATGAAATAATCTGTATAACTGAGCAGAGGGCGATTGTCCTTATAGAAAGTTAATTTATCCTTGGAACAAGTAGGTTATCATTATGCATATGTACCCAGGGCTTAATTCAGTAAATTCTTTTTTTTTTTTTAATTCAGTAAATTCTAATACATATAATAACCCACAGAAACACTTCCATTTGAATTCCTGAAAATAGAAATTTAGGGTAAAAGATAACTCTGATGCATTTTTTTTTCATTAAGCTACACACACACACACACACACACACACACACACACGCCAAAAAAACACAACCTTTTTATGTTGACATTTTCCATGCTTTTAAGATTTCATATTTGTGATACTTAATGGAAATATAAAATAAAAAGACAAGGTTATTGACAGCAAACACACTTTCAACATTTGAAATAATTCATGCAGTGAAAATATTAAATACATTTCAAAAGAAACACCAACAATCTGATATCCCTAAGGGATAGTACTGCACGATTTTTAAGGTCATGTGTTTTCCCATTTTACTAGTTCTTCAAAATGGGGAGTCTGTTAACTTGTGGGAGTAGTACATTTACAGCTTGTCCTCAAATTCTCACTGCTTGTGTGAACCATATCCTGTAGCTTTAGAAACAGAATTGCTGGATTGGAAACAAATGGGCATCCTATGAACACAGCATCACCACCAACAGCTAAACCACCCAAGAGAGGAAGGAGCTAGACTTCCACATGTCGATAGGTATGTGCTCACTTCTGGGCACGGATTATATCTGAAAGAAAAGTGCAACTAAGTGCTCTCCAGTTTGAAGAGTTTAGGAGTTATATCATCATAACACATTTAGGTTATTAAGTGGTCAAGTGGGTTGAGTATTTCACTGAGCCTGTTCACAGAGGGGAGATGGGGTCCAAGGACTTCCATAGAGAGATTCCAGGGTAAGATACATGGGCATATGTTGGCTGGAGAAAGACAAATCCCACCCCCCCAAAAAAAGTTGCCTAGCACACAAACTAAAGAGTAGACATCCCTATATTAATTTAGCTGTATTTTCCTTGGATGTAAATATTCTTAATTCAGGAAATACGGACTTTTTTTATGTTTACATATTTTTTTCTAGTGCTATTGAAGCATCTGCATATCGAAAGCTTCCTTTATGTTCTCATTCTCTAACTTGATGCCAAAGGGGGCTCGTGAAAAACCTATTCACACAGCTGATGTCCCTGTTGGCTGTTAACATAAAGACACCAATTTGGAATAGGCCCAGGAAGCCCAGGAGAAGGTTGGCAATGATATTCCATTACTGCCCATCTGAATCGGTCACAGAAGTCCACTCAGACCTGAATTAACTCTGAGCACAAATAATCAATGCTATATGTAAATCAGGCATTGGCCGACGTTCTTCTGTGACATGTCTATTGTAAATGCCAATTTTATTTAGATGCATGACTATGGAGATATTGTGGGGACACATTTTAGCCATCTAAATAAAAACACTAGAAGTGGTAAATGATCGCATTTGCAGTATAGTCTTGTTATGAAGTGTTTAGCTTACTTTCTTATTACTCACGCATTCCCTCGCCCAGGTACAGCCCACCCTTTAAAGCTAATATGGACTCAGTCCTCATCCTGGCCAGTATGTTTGCATCAAAATAAAAAAAAAAATCTGTTCCCTAGGCACTGACCTCATTTCTCACAAATGTACGACTGCGGTCACCAGGGCAACCAGACAAGGAAATGTGGATGGTCCAGTTTGAAACTATTCCCACTGATCCATCTCTTGCCTCATCATCAGTGCCATATGATGATGTCATGTTTTCTGTTAATAGATACATATAGAGATCATTTTAGGGGCTTTATGAATCACGAGGTAAACAAATGTCACCGAAGCAGGGACACTACACAGTGATACACTGCAGCCAGATGAGACCTCCAGGACTTCATGTGCTGTGTTGTGCAGGTGAGGACACTGAAGGCTAATAAGAGAGAAATTACTAGGATTTCAGAGATTGTGAGGGGCAGGTCCATAGTCAACCAAGAATAGGAGAATAAGAAACATACTCTATGCATAAGTTCTCTCCATATGCGTGGTTTATGTTAGGTGAGGTATGTAGATGTGTACATACACATGTATATAGTATGCATACTACATGTGTCACATGTACCAATGTGTTGTTAGCTACATGTGACCGACAGGAAATAGGGTCTCAAACAAGACAAATAAGACCTCAAGACTGCTTTATGAGTAAGATACAGCTATGACAAATACTGCTGTTCATGTTATGTGTCCATTTGCCTGGGCAATACCATCAGGTTGCTTGGAAAGACAACACTCTAGATGTTGCTGTGAGAATATTTTTGTTACTACGGTTAATATTTATGACAGCAGGTTGGGTAAGGCAGAGTAACCTCTACAAGTGGAGTGGCCTCATCCAGTCAGTTACTGGCCTTAAGAACACGGACTGATGAGATCCCTGGGTGGCTCAGTGTGGTTGAGTGCCTGCCTTCGGCCTAGGGTGTGATCCTGGAGACCCAGAATTGAGTCTTGAGTCCTGCATCGGGCTCCCTGCATGGAGCCTGCTTCTCCCTCTGCCTCTTGCTCTCCTCTCAATCTGTGTGTCTCTCATGAATAAATAAAAAAAAATTTAATTAAAAAAAAAAAAAAGAACATGGACTAAGGTTTCCAGAAAAAGAAATTCTCCCTCCAGACCATAACAGGGACATTGTGTCTGAGTTTTGAATGTGCTGGCCCACCGGTGGTCTTCAGATCCAAGCCAGCAAACAGCCTTTACCCGAGTTTCCCATCTGACTGGTAGTTCTTGGACTTGCTATTGCCCACAGTTATGTCATCAGTCACTATCTCTCTTTCTCCATCTCCAACCTCCCTTCATTTCTCCCCCACCTAACCCCCCATCCCATTGGCCCTTCTTCTCTGAAGAAGTCTGAATAATACACAGGGGTAATACAAATTTGTTAGCAATCAATATATTCTGAGCACCCACTAACCAGAATGGACTCCAATCTCAGTTCAGGGGACCCCTAAAGACCTTCTTTCATACCAGACCCTTCAGGGTTTGACTGTGGGTAAACTGGGGTGCCGAAAAATTGATTATTTGTTCATTAGCACTGAAATCTTTAATAATCTGTATGACCAAATTGTTAGAACTTTTGGCTCTAGAATTAGGGGAAAAAAAAACTGTTTTGACTCTTCAAATACCACTTATTGGCCAGGTAACTTAGCCTCCCAGAGGCTAAGAAATTTTAAGTCTAAATTTCTTCATTTATAAAATGGAACTGCTAACAACACTCATACATCAAATACTGTAATGGATATCTGGTGTCTAACACAACGCCTGCCATCAATCTGAAATAGAAATAGATTCAGTGTTTTTATTACCCCAGTTTAAACTCGGATTCGTAACCATCACCCAAACTCATATTCTTCACAGTATGCATAATAACTCCCATGAGCAGAGAGGGAGAGAGGGAAGGAGAAAGGTAGAAAGAAAGGGAAGGAAGAAGGAAGGAAGGAAGGAAGGAAGGAAGGAAGGAAGGAAGGAAGAGAAGAAAGAAGAAAGAAAGAAGAAAGAAAGAAAGAAAGAAAGAAAGAAAGAAAGAAAGAAGAAAGAAAGAAAGAGAGAGAAAGGAAGAAAGGAAGGAAAGAAGGAAGGAAGGAAGAGAAGGAAAGAAAGAAGAAAGAAGAAAGAAAAGAAAGAAAGAAAGAGAAAGAAAGAAAGAAAGAAAGAAAGAAAGGAAGAAAGAAAAAGAAAAAAAGAGAGAAAGAAAGAAAAAAAGAAAAAAGAAAGAAAAAAAAGAAAGAAAGAAAGAAAGAAAGAAAGAAAGAAAGAAAGAAAGAAAGAAAGAAAGAAAAAGAGAAAGAAGAAAGAAAAAGAGAGAAAGTAAGTAAGTTCAGGAAAAATCTAAACACTGAACTGAGTTTTCTGCCCTTACATGTTCTTGGAGAGAGAATGCTCAGCATTCTTCAGGTGTAACATTGGAGCAAACGCTCGAGGCTATGGTTTGTACCCACGCACAAAGCATCTTAGCTGATAGGCTCTGTACAGGCAATATTTACTGATTAATAACGAATCAAACAATAAAAATCTGCTATTCTTGCTTGTGTCCTTCCTATTTGTGCAAATGAACTTTTTAAACCTCCAATGTTGCTTCTACAAGTGTCTGGGTTTTTCTCTGTCTGGGTCACTGTGCTAACCTCTGACCCTGTTAGGTTCCTGCTGATGCAGCACTCATCGTATTTTCCACTTAAAAAAAAAAAAATCTGCTGAGGACCTTTATTTCCTGCAGCGCAGGAAGTGAGAGGTAAAGGTCAATTAACTGCATCCTGCATCGTTCACACCCAGTGGTTTCTTACTGAGAGCCCTAAGACCCGGTGGGAGTGAACAACTCTGTTGGTGAAGCGCTGTGCTATTACAGTCTACAGAGCAAAAAAAAAAAAAAAAAAAAGAAAAAAGAAAACAAAAAAACAGGATGATAGCTTAGTCAGCTACTGAATTATAATATTATGCTTCACAGAGACAATACCACATTTAAGAATTCCCAAGAACACTGTCAGGAGAGCTACACCGGAGAGCAGAAGGGAGACAAGCACACCCTCAGGATCACAGTTAATGACTCTAGAGTCAAAGCTAGCATTGTTGAAAGTGTCAACATTTATCTCCAGACCTGGAAATACGCCATTTATGCCATGATATTTAGCAATCAGCTTTCTATTGGTTTTGCCAATATTAGACATGTTCCATTCACAAAGAAATGTTCTCCGTCCCTCTTACCCCTCCTCCACACACACACACACACACACACACACCTCTACATGGACACCTTCATATATGCATTTGTACATATGGCCCCATGCAAATATATATATGCTCCCACACAAATAAATACTATCTCTGATACACATCTGAGCACACCAGTACGCACAATCCTACAACATACACATCTTTACCAACATACACAACCCGCCCCCCCAAACACACACCCCCAGGTTCACATAGCTACTGCTCACTACAAAGCAGAAAGAATTATAAAGAAATCACATTTCAGCATTGCTAACAAAACTCATTTAGTTTCAAAGATATTGGTATTATAAAATTCTATATAAAAATCAAATGTATATTTTAAAATCACCTGGGAGGAAATTGAGTAAAATGTCTGAATTGAAGTAGGCCATCAGCTTCCCCTATGCATGGTGAATAAACTGTTACATATACAAGAAGAGAAAGACAATTAAAATAAATAAGAACAATCAAATGAAAACTTCTTAAAAAATCAGGAACAGGGCACCTGGGTGGCTCAGTGGGTGAAGTATCCGCCTTCCGCTCAGGTCATGATCTCATGGTCATGGTCTCAGGGTCCTGGGATCGAGTCCTGCATCAGGTCCCTGCTCAGCAGGGACTCACTTCTCCCTCTGCCCCTCCTTCCTGCTTATGCTCCGCTCTCTCTCAAATAAATAAATAAAATCTTAAAAAAAAAAATCAGGAACAGCTCACAAGACAAGATTACAAACAGATATAATACTCGTCAAAGAAAGAGGAATCTATTGGTGCAAGAAGCTGAAGATTTTATTGGAGCACAAGAAGGTCCTAATTTCATCCCCACTTCTCAGAAATAATTCTAGTTCAAAAAATTTCTGAGATTCATCACTACAGGCCTTGAATCTGGAGTGAAAATCAGAGTTCCTGGGGGTGGCTGGTTAGCAAGAAAGAAGTGAAGAGGTTGACTCAATCTGATGGAATTAAAAATTCATCATGGCTTTAAGGTCAGTTGACCGAATGACCAGGAATGGAGGGTATTCCCAACTGGGGTAAAATAAATACCAAGGCTGAGTGAAAGTTTTTAAAGTAGATTTAATAAGATCTCCAAAGAAACTAAAAGAAACACAGTCCTGTCTATCCCTGACATGCACATGTGTGCACACGTGTGTCCAAAACTCAGTCTCAGCTGAGATTTAAATTCAAAATAGAGGAATTTCATATTTGTTGAATGAGAAAAAGTAATCCACCCCATAATGCGCAGTTACAGTTTTCATATCTGAGCATGGAAACAAAAGCCCTGAAAATGGACTATATCTCTCCAGAGAGAGGTGAGGAATCCAGTACAGAATAAAACATTACCCTGGGAATAAAAGAACTTATCTTACCAGTGTTTTTTTACATTACTGACTATGTTCATAATATCATGAATTAAATTTAAGAAAACTCAAGAAGAAATAAAAAACTAATAAATGATTTTAAATGATATCATTGAAGAACAATTAACAGTATGTCACTCAGCAGATTATATAACTGACACAGGGAAAAAGTTGGAGGTAATCAAAGTGAATATAAGAGAAAACATCAATAGAGAGAAGACAATAGTTTTTAGGGACATGATAATCCAATATAAGAATAACCATTATCACAGGTTGAAAACTTAAAAATGCCCAGTAGAGCAGTAGTGGGGATTACTATGTCATATGGTAGTTCTTTTTTTTTTTATTTATTTTTTATTTTTTGAGGCTCTCCACACCGTTTTCGACTGGCTGCACCAATTTACATTCCCACCCACAGTGCACAAGGGTCCTTTTTTCTCCACTTCAGCCATTCTTAACAGGTATGAAGTGATTTCTCATTATAGTTTTGATTTACATTTCCCTGATGATGAGTGATATTGAGCATCTTTTCATGGGTTTATTGGCCACCTGCATGGCTTCTTTGGAGAAATATCAATTCTTGTCTTCTGTGCTTCTTTAAATTGGGTTATTTGTTTTTGGCTGTTGAGTTGTGTAAGTTCTTTATATATTTTGGATACTAACCCTTTATCAGACGCCATTTACAAATACCTTCTCCCGTTTCATAGGTTGACTTTTCAGTTTGTTGATTGTTTCCTTTGCTGTGCAGAAGCTTTCTATTTTGATGAAGTCCCAATAGTTGATTTTTGCTGTTGTCTCCCTTGCCTCAGGAGACACATCAAGATACATTTTGTTATAGCCAGTGTCAGACACCTTACTGCCCGTGTTGTTTTCTAGGAATTTATGGTTTTCTGGTCTCACATTTAGAGACCAGAGTCCATTTTGAATTTATTTTTGTGTAGGGGATGAGAAAGTGGTCCAGTTTCATTCTTTTGCATGTCGTTGTCCAGTTTTCCCAACATCTTTTGTTGAATATCGTTGAATATTCTTCCTGATTTGTCAAAGATTAATTGACCATATAAGTGAGGGTTTATTTCTGATTTCGATACTCTGTTCTATTGACCTATGTGTCTATTTTTGTGCTGGTACCATGCTAGTTTGATCATTATGACTTTGTAATATTTCTTAAAATCTGTGATTGTGATACCTCCAGCTTTGTTCTTCCTTCTCAAGATTGCTTGGGTTGTCTGAGGTCTTTTCTGGTTCCACCCATATTTTAGTATTATTTGTCATAGTTCTGTGGGAAAAAATACTGTTGGCATTTTGATGAGGATTGCATATCATCTGTAGATTGCACTGGGTATAGACATTTTAACAATGCTAAATATTCCAATCCATGAGCATGGATATCTTTCCATTCGTGTCATCTTCAATTTCTTTCACCAGTATTTTATGGTTTTCAGAGTACAGGTCTCTCACCTCTTTGGTTAAGTATATCCCTAAATATTTTATTCTTTTTTGGTGCAAAGGTAAATTAAACTGCTTTCTTAATTTCTCTTTCAGATACTTCAACATTAGTGTATGGAAACACAGCTGATTTCTGGGTATTAATTTTGTATCCTACATCTTTACTGTATTCATTTATTACTTCTTGTATTTTTTGTTGTTGTTGTTGTTAAGTCCTTAGGGTTTGGTATGTAAATTATCATGACCCAAAGGAAACAGCAACGCTAATTCAAAAGATATCTGCAGCATTATGTTTATTGCAGCATTATTTACAATATCTAACATATGGAAGCAACCTGAGTGTCATCACTATATGAATGGATAAAGAAGTTGTGTATGTGGAGGGAAAGAGAGAGAGAGAGAGAGAGAGAGAGAGAGATTATACAGCCATAAAAAGAGAAGAGCTTTTGCCAATTACAACCACATTGATGGACCTAGAAGGTATTATGCTACGTGGAATATGTTAGATTGAGAAATCCAAATGCAATATGATTTCACTTATATGTGAAATCTAGAAAAAGGAAAAAAACCAAATAAAAAACAGAATCAAACCTATAAACACAGAGAATCAACTGATGGTTGCCAGATGGAAGAAGGCTAGAGGGCATAGGCAAAATGGGGGAAGAGGAGTAGAAGATATAGGCTTCCCATTATGTAATACGAGTAAGTCATGGGATAAAAGGTGCAGCATGGAAGAGACAGTCATTGACACTGTAATAGGGCTGTGTGGTGACAAATGGCAGCTACATGTGCAGTGTGCACAAGCATACCACATAGAGATGTATTACTACACCGTGCACCTGAAAGTAAGGTAATATTGTGTAGCAACTACACTCAAAAAAACCAATAAAATAAAATAATAAAATAAAATAGAATTTATTTAAAATAATTTAAAATAGATCAAAAAGATGTTTAAAATATTTCATGTAACTTTTTGTAAAAGAATGAAGAGCAGAATATGAGGTTTGAAAGAAACAAATCATATTCTAGAAAATGTGGATATAAGTACAATAATGTATTCCTTATTAAGACACTGAACATCAAAAATTAAGAATATTTTTTCTTCAGCTATCTAAGCTAAAAAATCAAATTCCCTTTAAAAAGGGTGAAGTTTAAGCAACTTGAGAGTTTTCCAAAATGACAGTGAAAACAAGAAGTCATCAGACAATGTTTCAAATTTCTAAAGAAAGTATGGCCTGAAGATACACCAAGCCAAGACACTGTATAGGTATAAACAAAACAAAAACACTGGAAACATTCTTGAATGTGGGAAAAAATTACTAACACAACTACCATGAGTCTTTTAGAAACATGTTGAATTGATTAAAAATTAAGGAAAATTATTGAACTTGGGCATAACGAAAGAACCATGTTTAAATGGTAAAAAGAGAGAATTCAGAACAATTAAATAAACATAAACATAAACAGTGTGAGAAATCATTGAAATACTGAATGCAATTATTATTGTAAGCTATTGCAAGATTCAAAAAAATGTGATTCATAAAATTGGGAGAAATAATAATTGGTTGGCTTTTCTTTTTTTTTTTTTTGTTTTTTTTTTTTTGTTTTTTTTTTTTTGGTTGGCTTTTCAAATTTTCATATCAGAGTCAATCTATACTGTGTAAAACTAAAATGCATTTTAAAACATATTGTCTTTAAGTCAGTCATATTTTTGCAATCTTCTTGTCAGTCTTAATTGAATCATTAAGAAATTACTATTTGAAGTTCTTTAATTGCATTGATTTCCGTTTAAATTTACTTATATGAAGACAGACATTCCATATTTTCATTAAATATGCATATATATTATAATCCATTTTCATAAGCACATTTGTCATTGTAGTGAACCAGTTAAACTTGTCTCTATCTCTTTTCCACCTGCATACACGCCTATAGAGATATCTAGACTGGTCATTATCTGATGTAAACCGTGTTTATTTTATAGGACAGTATGTCAGTTTTGCATTGCTCGATCTCATTTTTGCAAACATCTCTAATGTCTGCCACAGGGAGAACAGGGTAGGAATTACAAGAATTAGCCACATCACCAGTGCAGAGCTTGAATTGTACCACGGGACCCAAACTCTGTCTCTAACGTCACCACAAAATTCGTGAACTTTCTTGGTAATTTCCAATAAGTAAGACAGCAGAAAGGGGAAGGAAGTCTACGTCCAGATGTGTGTGGGTACACAGCTGAGAGAGAGCGAGAGAGAGAGCTCAGGAGAAAGCCGCAGAGGTCAAGAGAAAAAGAGAATGAACAAATGAGAATTATTTAATTGGGAGACTCTTTGTCACTTTATAGTTTCTCTGTATCCAGGCACACTCTCAGTTGTGAGCACTCTCCCTTAACAAGGTGTATTTTCTTCGGGTACCCTTCTGAACATCATTTGCTATGGTTCTAGTCACTCATGCTTAGTATTTGGTGACCTGAATTTTGCTTCCAAGCTTCCCAGCAATGAATTTTTGCCAAAACATTAAGGTTCAAACCCCTGGAGAAAATTTTGTCATGAAGTCCTAGAAGGACTTATCAAAGATCCTAGTGTTAAAACACACGTACAGAATTTTATTAAGATTCCTCACTCTAAAAAAAAAAAAAAAAAAAAAAAAAAAAAAAAGATTCCTCACTCTGACTCTGCGAAAGTAAGCATAGGTGAGGGAGGCAGAGTGTCACAGCGACATACAAAGTTGAATTAACCTTAAAAAATGTGGACTTGGCTGTTAACCCCTCACCCAACTTTTAGAATTGCATCAAAGGATTTCTTGTTTATGCTTGTGTATCATTAGTAAAATTAAACTTTTTTTTTTCTCTATTATGTTGTCTCATCTAAACAAATCTCTTTGGGGACGCCTGGGTGGCTCAGTGGTTGTGCGTCTGCCTTCTGCTCAGGATCATGACCTGGAGTCCTGGGATCGAGTTCCGCATTGGGCTCCCCGCAGGGAGCCTGCTTCTCCCTCTGCCTGTGTCTCTGCCTCTCTTTATGTGTCCCTAATGAATAAATGAATAAAATCTTAAAAAAAAAAGAAAATAAATAGGAACACAGATAGGATAGCATAAAAATAAATAAAATCTTAAGAAAAAAAAAGAAAAGAAATAGGAACACAGATAGGATAGCATAAAAATAAATAAAATCTTAAGAAAAAAAAGAAAAGAAATAGGAACACGGATAGGATAGCATAAAAAGCCTATTACTAACTTTATGATCATTAAAAGGTCAGGGAAACCTAACACATAACTTTAAAAAAAAAAAAGTTTATGGGATGTACCGCTAGAGTCTATCATCTTAGCCAACATCCACAAACTCCATAGACTCTTTTAAAAAGTCTAAATAAAGTGTGCCTTTCATTGTTTTTGTATCATCTGGCTCCAGGAACCTCAGGGAGAGTGGCCCATGAAAGCTGTGCCCTGCCAGCTGCAAATCAGGCAGGGAAATAATTGGCAACCTGCTGCAATAGAGAGGATCTCAGCCAAACAAATGCACACCTCATATTAATATGTACGCGTCACACTCAGGCAAGTCTAACGCCATCTGACCTTGGGGTCAGAATATTAACACTTCTTTGTGACATGCTGGAGCTGGAGCTGAATGCCAAGGAATGCATTTATAATTAGAAAACAACTTAATTGTGATTTATCAACCTCTGACAGGCTGACACTTGATCTTTCCTTACTCTTTTACTGGTGTTAACGTTCCCTTGATGTCCCAAGAGATAGAATTCAGATGGAAGGTTCTGCTCATGGGCTCTGAGACTTGAATAGTTTTTGAGCTTTCCTATTCATGCACACCTTACTTTTACTCAAGCCGTATATTTCATCATTCCTGTAACATAAAGTGAATTTCAGTGAGATATTTTGAAGACGGTTGAGATGACGGAGCTTATGACACAAGTGTGCTTCATTCAGTACATGTAGTAAAATCATTAGATGCACAACTGAAGTTTCAGAAATATCCCCTGATGCATCACAGACTCTAAAGACAGGGATCTGGGGGGATGAGTCCCTGATTTGGAAGTACATGGAAAAGTGAGAAATGGCACACACATGGCAATAATAGTTCATCTTGTGACTATTGGGAAAACGAGACAGTAGTTCCGGTACAGGACTGCAGCACACGTGATTCGTTATGTCATAGAGGGTTGCTGTTGTAACTCAGTGTTACTCTAGTGAGATAAGAAGAAGCAAAAATAACTCTATATTGAACGACTTGTCAGGAGGAAGAGCTGATACATGAAGCAAACCGAGCTCTAAAGAACCAGCTCCATCCATTGGGCACACACGAACAATGAACTTAGGTGGTACGTTATTTATGTGACTTAGGAAACTACAGTAATGCTTCCAGAAATCTTAATTGTATGAAGAGTGTGAGTGTGGGTGAGTATGTGTGGAGGGGCGAGGAAGAGAGACAGAGCTAACTGTCCTTGAGAAGTCAAGATGTCAAGATACAGGTTGGGGGCATGATGGAACTCCAGAACAGCATCTCTTGTGAACTGTCGCCCTGCCCTTGGTATATTACAATCCTCTTGCTTTCATTTATTTTATTTTATTTTTAAATTTTACTTATTTATGAGACACACACAACAGAGAGAGAGAGAGAGAGAGAGAGAGAGAGAGAGAGAGTCAGAGACATAGGCAGAGGGAGAAGCAGGCTCCATGCAGGGAGCCCAATGCGGGCCTCGATCCCAGGACTCCAGGATCACACCCTGAGCTGAAGGCAGATGCTCAACCACTGAACCACCCAGGTGTCCCATCTCTTCATTCTTTTTTTTTTTTTTTTTTTTTAATTTTTTATTTATTTATGATAGGCACACAGTGAGAGAGAGAGGCAGAGATACAGGCAGAGGGAGAAGCAGGCTCCATGCACCGGGAGCCCGACGTGGGATTCGATCCCGGATCTCCAGGATCACGCCCTGGGCCAAAGGCAGGCGCCAAACCACTGCGCCACCCAGGGATCCCCATCTCTTCATTCTTTTAATAGAAATTCAGACATGGACCTTCTCTGCACGTCTCTTCTTTCTGTGATTATCCCTGGATGGAAGCCATTTCTGGGTAAAGAAGGGCTTCTCTATGCTTTTTTTTTTTCTTCTTTTTTTCTGGAATATTTGTGACATCTGTAGAAATACACATCCACATCCTGCAGTTACTGATAATACCAGTAACACTAGGAAGTTTAGAAATAACTGAGAAATTGCTCAGTTTTAATTAATTGGTGTTACCAAAAACTCAATAAAGTTTTATGAAAGTTTTTTGATAAATCTCTGCTATGAGCTGGATGACTACCATTTTATGAACTTGATGTGTGACAGTAAATTAGGTTAAAATAATTATTTTAAAAAATGTAGCTAAATTTAAATGTGTCATAGTAATTATCTCAGTTTTAGCCTCAAAGAGCAGGATTAATAGTAGGGTTAAATTATTACTGTTCTCTGTTACATTTCTCTGCTTCTGTTATTTTTTAATTAAAAATGTGTTTGGATAAAGATTTATATGTTTAATGTAAAATCACATTGAATGGTTTTTAAAGATTTATTTATTTAGGGCAACTCAGGTGGCTCAGTGGTTGAGCACCTGCCTTCAGCCTAGGTCGTGATCCCGAGATCTTGGAATCGAGTCCCACATCAGGCTCCCCACAGGGAGCCTAATTCTCCCTCTGCCTGTGTCTCTGTCTCTGTATCTCAAATGAATAAATAAATAAAATATTTGTGAAAAAAAGATGTATTTATTTAATTGAGAAAGAGAGAGAGAGCATGAGTGGGGAATGGGGGAAGCAAGGGGAGAGAGAGGATCTCAAGCAGACTCCCTGATGAGTGTGGAGCCCGTCCTGGGTTTTGATCCCAGGACCCTGAGATCAATACCCGGAGATAACCACCCAGGTTGAAATCAAGAGTAAGATGCTTAACAGACTGAGCCACCTAGGCACCCCATTGCATGAGGGATTTTTATCTTTTTAATTAATTTTTTTTTTGGACTCTGGCCATGAGGGTCTTCAAGAGGGCAGTGGACTCTGAAATCCAAACAGAGACACACTCCTCAGTGCTCGCTCCCTGCATCAAGGCTGAGTCCAAATCAGGAATGGGACACTTTATACTGGGTCCACCCAAAAGGCTGGCCGCCTTTTTGAAATTTAGCCAAAGTGCTATTGGTACTCACTGCTGCACCGAACAGTGTGGTCAAATTTCTACAGAAGTGGCTTGTGAACCCAGGGTGGTAGGAGAGTGTTGGTCATCGGTTAGGCCAACATTCTTGATGGGGTCTGGACCGAATTAGGCTGTGGCTGTCCATGGTGCACCTGCTCTGCTGAAGTCCACGTGCACAGGGACAAAACAAGCATAATAGAGAAGATGACGGGGTGTGATGTGAACCATGAGAAAACCAGAGCAACAGCACGGAGAGTGTAGGCACAAAGGCGATTTGTTACCATCCTCAATACACAATATTCTTTGAAGTCAAAATGACTGGGATTGGACCCGAAATAATTCACTTCCTCAAAATTACATTTTAACTACTTGCAATGCCCAAAGAACAAGTAAGCAACTTAAAACACAGGAAATTTTCCCAACTGCAGAAATTTTACCTGAATTGTATTTGGAAACTAGGAACGTGTAATATTCACATAAACAATCAAACACATAATTTTTTTCTCTTTTTTAAAGATTTTATTTATTTATTCATGAGAGACACAGAGAGAGAGAGAGAGAAAAACAGATGCATGGGCATGGGGAGAAGCAAGCTCCATGTAGCAGGGATCCCAATGTAGGACTCAGTCCCGGGACCCCAGGATCACGCCCTGAGCTAAAGGCAGATGCTCAACGGCTGAGTCACCCAGGTGTCCCACATATTTTTTTTCAAAAAAAAACCCAACCCCATTATACAAAGTTTTGTATTCCTATACTAGGTATTTAATTTCACTGCTTATAAAGTGTTAACACCAGGGAAAATCTAGTAATGCCCCCAAAATGCTCTTTCTCTAACTTCTTTCCTGATGTCTCGATATCCACAGCATCACCAATATCATCACCGCTGCAACCTGAGATGCTATGAAATAAAGCTTTGGTGTGATTAAATCCAGAATCTGGTAGGTGTTACTAATATTTCCTCTTGCATTAATATGGAAAAAAATGGATGGCAGTCAAATTGAAAAAGCTTGCAGAATCATCTCTTTAAAATATGTAACTAAGTGTTTGTGTGTCTTTGCGCCCTGTTCAATTGCAAATTCCTCAAGATTTGCTAAATCTTTGATACATGAATAAAAGATGAATGAAAGAATCCTCCCATTCCTACCTGAAGATCACGATGAACCTCAAGTATACTAAGACCTAATTCTTCTAACATATTAGAAGTTGTTGTTTTTCTTTGGTGGGGGAAGGGGGGATGTCATTGAGGCAGGAGGGGAAAATGTTATCTGACACCAGGCTATTATGCCACACTCAATTTTCTATTTGAAATATGTAAAATTTAATGTTGCTGATGATTAGGTTTTCTAATAGCGTAGTTTTGTATGTTGGTTTGTTGGTTTTATTTATTAATTTATTTATTTTTGGTTTGTTGGTTTTAAATAGGGGTTGCAAGGAAAGATGAGCGGGGCAAGGATATAGCATCACT
Source organism: Vulpes lagopus (assembly GCF_018345385.1). Classification (NCBI taxonomy): domain Eukaryota; kingdom Metazoa; phylum Chordata; class Mammalia; order Carnivora; family Canidae; genus Vulpes; species Vulpes lagopus. The sequence goes on along the minus strand of NC_054837.1, from coordinate 2,344,187 downwards.
GCCCATGAATCACCTTGGCATAACTTTCTTCCACTTGTAATTTTTAAAAATATTTTATTTATTTATTCATGAGACACACACAGAGAGAGAGAGAGTGAGAGAGAGAAAGGCAGAGACACAGGGAGAGGGAGAAGCAGGCTCCATGCAGGGAGCCCGACGTGGGACTCGATCCCAGGTCTCCAGGATCACACCCTGGGCTGAAGGTGGCGCTGTCACCCGGGGCTGCCCCCTGTATCCAATTATTAAGCCAAAACCTTTTCCTGACAATATATTAATTGTTTTGGGTAACAGGTCCCTGCCCAACCTGACCCAATATTCAGGGAAATAAGTAAACAAACCAAAATTTAAAAAATAATAATAATTTTAACTTAAAAATTAAAAGCTGTCTAATAGATGTGGACACTACAAGACATTCAGTTGTGTTCTGACACCCAGGGTAGGTATCTTATGCGCCACTTTGTTTCGGTTTCGCCCATGTGACTACATATCCTACTCTACATTGAAGCCTACAGTTTGAAGGCAATGTCTGTAAAATCTTGGCTTCGGGTTCCTGGTCTCAACTTCAGATTAGTGAATATCCCTAAATACGTCTGTCACTGATAAGTGCTTTCAGGATTTGGCCAAGGGCTCCCTAGTTCTGAGTCTTCCTGCTAAGAATCTGAAGGTCTTGCACTTCATGATTCTTTTTTTTTTTTTTTTTGTAAATTTATTTTTTTATGGTGTTCAATTTGCCAACATATAGAATAGCACCCAGTGCTCATCCCATCAAGTGCCCCCCTCATACCCGTCACCCAGTCACCCCCACCCCCTGCCCACCTCCCTTTCCACCACCCCTAGGGTTGTTTCCCAGAGTTAGGAGTCTCTCATGTTCTGTCTCCCTCTCTGATATTTCCCACTCATTTTTTTCTCCTTTGCCCTTTATTCCCTTTCACTATTTTTTATATTCCCCAAATGAATGAGACCATATAATGTTTGTCCTTCTCCAACTGACTTACTTCACTCAGCATAATACCCTCCAGTTCCATCCACGTTGAAGCAAATGGTGGGTATTTGTCGTTTCTAATGGCTGAGGAATATTCCATTGTATACATAGACCACATCTTCTTTATCCATCATCTTTCGAAGGACACCGAGGCTCCTTCCACAATTTGGCTATTGTGGACATTGCTGCTAGAGACATCGGGGTGCAGGTGTCCCGGCATTTCACTGCATCTTTATCTTTGGGGTCAGTCCCCAGCAGTGCAATTGCTGGGTCGTAGGGCAGATCTATTTTTAACTCTTTGAGGAACCTCCACACAGTTTTCCAGAGTGGCTGCACCAGTTCCCATTCCTACCAACATGCACTTCATGATTCTTAACAGCGAAAACAGAATTGATTTGTTGGCCTTCTGCTGTAGCTTTTAAGCTAAGCAATGTCTGTAGAGGAAGCCGGGAATAAAAACTGTCCGCTCCAGGTGAGTCTTGCAGAGTCTCGCAACAGCGCGTGGCCTCAACATAGGATTTCACGCTGTACATTATACACTAGGTATTTTCATTGCCTTATATTTTCATGTATTCTCTAGAATAATTCTATTGAGTTCTTTCATTAATATTTTATCTTCTCCTTCCCATCAGGACTAATTTTCCTTCTGTAGTTTGGTTTCATTGTCTCACTACACTCAGAGCTTCCCTGATGACCAGTTCACAGCCTCTTGTTAGGATCTGAGGAACTCAGATCAATTTACCCAGACTCAGATGGAAGACTCAGTTGTTTATAGCATCGCACACCAGAAAGTACATCCAAGGACCTTCGTATTTCCACTCCTCAGTAAGTAGCTCACGGAGATCATATTAATGGTCACTTTCCTGAAGTGAATTAAACCTTTAAAAAGTGCATGGAAGAGAAGGCGGGCAGAGGCGTGTGTGTGAACAGAAATTGCTATCCTCCCTACCTACATGACCTGTAGAACTAGCTGTAATTCCCTTGACTCCTTTACAGGTGAGAAACCTGATGTCTAGAAGTTTCAAGAAAATTGCTCCCATGGGCAACTGCTACCCGGTGGTGGTCATGATCTGAATGCACTGCGCCCTGTTTCCCAAACCCACATACTTTATGGGATGTAACCCTGGCTGGTGAGGACACTATGAATAACGTAATGTGTCTGTGCTCATGTGGGGCCTGCATGACCCTACTAATTTCAAATATTTTGTTTCATTCAGCCTTCAGAAATATGCCATAAAACTGAGAGCCTGGGCCTCGTTTAGACAAGGAGGATCGAGGAGACTTTGTCAAAATGATGTTATTTAAGCTGAGTGTGCCAGCATTATAGGATTTAGCCAAGTAAAGACTGAAGAACACTGAGAGAAATCTACCCAGGTGAGAAGATGTTATATGAAACTAAAAATCTGTATGATATTGATGTGGCCGGGACAGAAACTTCTTTACTATCCCTACATATCCTAATTTGCTATCTGCAAAATTAAAAAAAATGATAGTAACTAATGAATCAAAAAAAGCCAAATTGCATTGGGTAACTTATTTTTGCAAAATTACACATTTTCCTTTGCTTATTAATATGTATGTTAATGTTTGTTTTGTTGGTTTGGATACAACGCTCTGTGAAACATGTAGTAAAGCTTCAAAAATCTTATCTTCTTCTTCTTTTTTTTTTTTTTAATGAGAAAAAATTGCACTTGCCAACTGGCTTTGGTCTTTAGCAAGCCATTAAATCCTCACAAAGACTTTGCTCTGTCTTCTCCTGCTTCCATCAGAGCCCCGGGATCTGAACTGTTTGAGTCCAGCCTTTGTAAGAAAAGATGGCTTAATTATCTTGTCTGCTTTTTAAAAAATCTTCCCCAACCTCTTTCGAAGCCTCTTGCCTATTACTCTCTGCTCCTTCTGTGTCTAAACGCGAGGCTTTAACTGTGGCCACGAGGAACATCCAATGTACCTACTGCTACGTCATCACATCTCTAGGTCATTCTGACCTTTCTCCAGGTGGCTGTTTTCCAAAAACAATTAGTACTTTTGCGGCAGGATCTTCTGATTCGTTGGCCTTGCATAGAATATGAAAAGTAAAAACAACTTTCTAATTATTGTCTGATCATGGCTGCATAGGTTTTCATTCACAGTCCTATACCTCCCGCAGCATATTACATTGGGGTAGAAGCAAAGTTAACCAGAAGGTCCTCGGAGGCAGGAGGCTTGATTTATGTATGTTTGTATTTCTAGTATTCATAAAATATTTAATGTGGCTGAGTTTGATGTGTGATTTTTTTTCTCATTTAACTACCATTTGATATCCATAACTACTAAATGATTCTATGATTACCTTGTAGGCCGCATCATGACACGGGCTCTGTTAGCGTAAAATAAACATTAGGATTAGGAGATATCAAATAGTAAGAAAGATCTATCAGGGCACCTGGGGGCTCAATGGGTCAAGCATCTGCCTTCGGCTCAGGTCATGATCTCAGTCATGGGATCTAGTCCCGCATCAGGCTCCCTGCTCAGTGGGGAGTCTGCTTCCCCCTCTCCCTCCCGCTCTGCCTACTTGTCCTCTCTTTCCGTCAAATAAATAAATGCAATCTTTACAAAAAGAGAGAGCACTGCTAACCCATACCACTTTAAAAAAATAGTAAGAAGGAATTATTAAAAAAAAAAAGCTCCTAGAATTCCAAGCCAATAGATAAAAGTTTGCAGATGAATTCTCTAAATGTTCAAAATTACCAATTAAAAAAGAATAAGTGTTTAATCATGAAAACCAATTCATATGGCATTAAATGATTTTAAGTTTTTAATAATATCTCAACTTATTGTTGACGAAATTTAGTCTTCTTAGCAGCATTTACATAAATATTCTATTTGTGAAATAGTAAGAATCAAAAGATGGTTTGGTCTTCTTAGAAATATATTCAATATATAAGAACATCTATTTCATGATGTAGGTGTAACCAAAATTTCCCAGTAGCTTGGCACCCTGTATCTGATAGATTTGTCATAACTCTCAAACGGAAGGGATGGATCCTGGTCCAGGATGGCGACACCGTGGGCTCCCGAACTCACCTCCTCCCACGGACACACCTGGTCTACACTACATGTAGAACAAGTCCCTGGTCATCAAGGCTTCTACAGCCAGGACGCCAGATCTGAGAGCAAACAGGGCTTGTGTGCACGAGCCCCATGGGACTGTGGGAGAGAAACGGTTCCTGGCTGGCTGCAAGGGCTCTCTGTGGCCACCCCACAGGGTGCTCAGCACAGAGGCAGCAGACAATACCCCCCTCCCGCCTCTCCCGTGGGAGGTCCTATGTGCATCCCTCCAACTGGAGCCGGAGGGTTAGGCCTCTAATGCAGCGAGTACTCAGGGACAGTCTGCAACCCTCCCTGGGGAGCCAGCACACAGCCTCTCCTGCTCTCCCTCTAGTCCACTCCAAACCCCTAGGCTCTCCTGGGAAGGAGTTTTGTACCCACGTCGGGCACCCGGGCTCTTGGGACTGCCACCCAGGGGCTGTACCCCCTTGATTGCTCAGCTCAGGAGGCCAGTGGGGCTTGAGCTCGTGGGTCCCACAGGAGTGTGCAAATAAAGAAATGGTTCTTAACCTACTGACCTTCCCAGGACTCAGTATGGAAGGAACAGGTGGAAACACCCAGGGCATCCTCTGATGCACAAAACCAATGCACAGAGTCGAGGACAATGAAGACGCAGAAGAGTAGGTTCCAAAGACAAGAGCAAGACAAAATTCCAGAAACAGACGTTAAGGAAGTGGAGGTCGAGGAATTAAGGAATCCCTCGATAAAGTGTTCATTACATTCACACGGATTCTTACCAGCATCAGCAGAATGATGCACAAGCAAGCTGAGAACTTCCATAGAGAGAAAGACAATGTAAGGAAAAAAGAAATACGAAATCAAAGAAATCATTTGCTCTAATACCACTGCATCAAATTAAAGAAAAATTTAATTAAAATTAAATTGCTAAAGTTTTGGTTACTAATCACTAAATGTGTAAAATTAAGCCAGATATGCTACTGGAGGATTTCGCAAATTACGAGGAAAGTGCCTACGTTTAGAGTCCATGAAAATGATATTCAAAAACATCTGAAAAAAGGCAGAAGTTGCTGAAACAACTGTATGTCAGAAAAAATACTAAAATGTGGATTTCTACCAAAGAGAAATCAGAATATGTTGTCTTGGTAGCTGAGAGCAGAAAGTTTTAACACAAGAAGGTGCAATGATTAAAACAGAAAAAAAGGTGAGAAAATCTAGAAAGTACCATAAAATACATTGTGATTAGTAGCATATATCATCTGTGAAAAATAATCTGATGAAAAAAGAAGGAAATAAAAGTAAAAAATAAGGAAGATAAAAGTCCTGGAAATACTAAAAAAAAAAAAAAAAAAAAGCATAAATGAGGAATGATGAGAAATATAATAGTAAATTTTGAGTACTAGTTATTATAAATGACGAATTAAGGTTGATATGCTATTTGAGGAATTGGCGAAAGAATCCTTAGGATAACTGGGGAGAAAAAGCATAAAAATTGGATTATGGAAACTGTCTTTAGAGTTTATGAAACGATCATGACTAAGCTAACATATTTCCTATGACGTGCTGAATTTTTATCATACTATGAAACATATTTTTCTGAGTACTTAACATAAATTGTGATATTCAAAATGTGTATTTTAAAGTAAGACTTTTATTTTTTCCCAAATTGGTAAATTGGTCATTTTGCGAATTGGCCTCTTTTCAAACGGAGCTAATCCCCGCCTTTTTGTTGCAGCGTATCGGATGACCTTAAATGGGATACACACATTGCTGTTCATCCAGCTGGTAATATATTTTGCTCCTTTCCAAGACTCTAATTTATTAGCAGATGCAGAAAAACAAGCCCTGTCGGTCAGCAGTCACAAACGACCAAGAGGGATGATCGATGCATTGCTCTGGGAGTCTAAGGTCACAGGGTATGAACAAAAAAGTGCGACACGTGGATTAAGCGAACTGTTTCTAGTGGTTCTTTAAATAAATAAAATAAATAAATAAATAAATAAATATTTAAATAAATAAAAACTTCAAGATACTACTATATCAGCACTGCCTGATTTGAATTCCTGAAATCTACAAGGTCCTGAAAAACCCAAAGTCATAATTTCTCACTAAAATTGGTTTAAAGGCATTGGAGAGCAAAACCTGAATGAAACAGACAGGTTCATTAAAAAAAAAAAAAAAAAAAAGATCCTGTGTTTGATGATGAAATATTTGTCTCGAGCCCAGCAGGGGGATTAGGTAATGTACTGGGTTTGTACCATAATATAAATATATCATGCATGCATCTGTGCATATATTATATTCACATCAGGTCTGAGTTTCGCCAGAGCATGGGAGAGACAGCTGGCTTGCTTGATGCCACAGTGTCCTGCTTCAAAACGCCCCTTGTCATCTTCCTCTTCCACCAAATGCGCTAAGGGATGCTGTGCTCAACCAGGTTTCCACTTCACAGAATTCCTAAATTTCCCTGACACTAACTCCAGCTAAATATCACAAATATTACTATTGGAGTATCCCCAGCCCTGGGTTAATACGAAAATTTAACCAAGGCTTCGTGGGCTTTGTTTGTCCCCTTGTTTATATGCAGCCTCACATACATTCCATCCTTTTTTTTTTTTTTTTTTTTTTTTTACAAATTTCTCAATATCTGAATTAATAGGTGACTCTTGAGGGCAAAAGATGGGAATTCTGGGTGTGCTGAGTACACATACACCAGTATCAACTAATGACTATGTTTTGGGGAAAATACCATCCCTTGTGTAAGAGGTGGGTCTTCTAGGCAAACAAACTGCTTCACGAATTGAAACACCATCACCTGGACATCCTCCCCCCTCTCCTCTGTGTGGGGTGATCCACGTCCACACACAACACCCTGGGTCTCTGTTACGGGAGGGTCGGGGTCCGGGAGGATTTTTAGACAGCGGTGCCTTCATGTCACCCCTAGCTCAGGAAGCAATACAGGGCAGGCACCTGCCCACAGCAGCACCCAAGACCATCTGTGTTAAGACTGGATCAGAAACCGTCATCACTGGGAAACAGACAGGAGATATCTCGAAGATTCAGACCCACATGGCCTTGTGAGAGCTCCCCAATATATTAAAAAAAAAGGAGTATGAAAATAAATAAATAAACAAACAAACAAACAAACAAACAAACAAGGAGTATGGTTGGGGCTCAGGTCGTCATCTCGGGATCGTGATCTCAGGGTCCTGCGATGGACTCCCTGCGTCAGGCTCCACGCTCAGCGGGGGAGACCTGCTGCAGATTCTCTCTCCCTCCCTCCTCCTCCCTCTCGTGCTCTCTGTCTCACTCTCTCTAAAATAAACACATAAATCTTTGAAAAACAATAATAAAAAGGAATACGGTCCTAAGATGATAGAAAGTCTGTTTCCACAGGAGCTAGGGGAGCAGAATCAGGGGGAGAAAAATTATAGGTAACTTCAATGTTTCCTGCAAAGCCCCTTCCTCCCAAAGGTGGGGGGACCATATTATAGAAGATTTTACCCTTCATGCGTTGCTTCCTTCATCTTTAGCCCTGCGGGAGCCAGAGCCTATTGTTCATGGCGCCCCCAGTTTCCCCTGCAGGTGCACAAACCACATCGCCACCACCCTGGGCCGCTGAGACCTGACGTTCAAGTGGCCTCGTGGCTTATGCCGTGATCCCTACTGATCTCTTGTATTGACCATCTACCCCAGCATGTTCTTTACGAAAATCCCTAACAAATCCAGAGGGTTTCCACTGCAGAATTCTGATGTCTGGCTCCAGGCCTGATGCCAGCTTCATCAAACGCCCCTTAGCTGATCCTATAACGTAGTCTGGCAAACACGGCAGCGACTGAACCTGCTGTTTTGTGCCCTTTGTGAGGCGTCACAACCCTCTGCGTCCCCAGCATGTGAATAACCAACATCACAAGCGTCCCAGTGGGAAGAACAGCTGTGGCACATCCTGGACTTTATCCTAATGGCTTTCAATGGCATCTTCTCTTATTTTTTAAAAATATATTTTTTTATTTATTCATGAGAGACACAGAGAGAAAGAGAGGCAGAGACACAGGAATAGGGAGAAGCAGGCTCCATGCAGGGACCCCGACGTGGGACTAAATCCTGGGTCTCCAGGATCACGCCCTGGGCCAAAGGCAGGTGCTAAACCACTGAGCCACCCAGGGATCCCCAGCATCTTCTCTTAAAGTGGTTTCCCCCCCACCCACCAATAATGACTCTTCCCGTCTTATGCTTGAGTCTGAAGAAAAATGCCAATGTGGCCCTCTGGGCCTTTCCTGAGGTGGGGTGTCAGAGCTAACCTGCAGATCTGAAGTGGGCATCTTCTGTGTGGCACCTGCCAGCCCCGCGTTGCCTCTCTACTCTGGGTTGGTGCACAAGGGGATCTCGCTCTGCGTCTCTATCACTTCCATGGGCATCTGTCAAACCAACATTCAGGTACTTGCTAGATTAGAAAAAGGAGTGATAAAATAGTGTTGTTTTTTTTTTAAGAATCATAGATTACTGAAGTCATATGAAATCATAGGTATAAACTAATCCAATCCAAACTCTCAATTCATAGAGGATAAAAAATGACAAGACATTTTAAAGGAATTGCCAGGATCCCATGTAGTGACAGCTGAATCAGAGTTACAAGATTTTAGTTGTAAAATTTTAGTTGAATCCTCAAATCCATTAATTCCCCTTCAAATGCTGATTGTTGTATTTGATTTAAATGTTAAACATCTGGGCAGCCCAGATGGCTCAGTGGTTTAGCTCTGTCTTCCGCCCAGGGTGTGATCCTGCGGACCCGGGATCGGGATCGAGTCCCACGTCGGGCTCCCTGCATGGAGCCTGATTCTCCCTCTGCCTGTGTCTCTGCCCCCCCCCCCACCACGTGTGTCTCTCATGAATGAATAAATACAATCTTTAAAAAATAATAAATAAATAAATAAATATAAACCATCTTTCAGCTATTGAACCAATACTTCTTCCTCTTTTAGAGCTTACTTGCTTTTCCCTCCCTGTATGGCTCTCATAAACTGTTTTAAACTGTTTTAAATCCCCTTTCTTCCCCTGATTTTGGTGTCCTAGCTTTCCAATCTGGGCTTGGGCCCTGGTGACAGGGATGCCCAGCAAATTGCAATCATTTTGCTGAGCTTGAGTATATTTTCTAGAGCTTACTTTTTAATGTTCTCCGGGATGATAGTTCCCAGGCCCAGGAGCCCTCCGACACCAGCACGGGCTGTGCTGGCCGCATACTTGGCTCTGCCAGATTTGTAGGTCATCTCCATGTGGTTGTTCTTTTATACGCTAAGAAATGGCATTTTTATGATGCCTGGTTGAGCTTTTGAACCCTTTTCAATAACTCAATTATTGATAACACAATTATGTATCTGCACATAAACGTGCGTTCAAATATGTAATTTGCAGTGGGTGACGAGATCTTTTGTGGCGAGTGGCATGACATTATTCCATGTGGCATAATCTTAAAATCGAAGAGCTTACTGGGAAAGAATAGCTACTGGATAGTTTCTTTTTATTATTATTTTTTTTTTCTACTGGACAGTTTCACGTACGTTTAGTAAGAAAATAAGATGATAGAACCATAATGGGGATAATTCCTCTTTTTCTAGGGTTTTCCTTAGTTTTTAAAGAGATCTGTACAGGTGGCTTTATGCACGATGTGATATTAATATGGTAGTTAAATCAGCATGACCACAGGGTTAGGAGCGGATCATTATTCCTAAGGGCAAAGCCCTCTTTTTATGAACTTTTCTGGCGATGTCTCCACTGAATTCATATCACCGCATTTTGTCTTTATGGCTCTCCCTCGCCTTCTCATTTTTCTTACGTGGGGAGAAATATGAAGCTGCTTCTGTTTGTAAAGACACCTAATAACTCTCATTTATATATCTTACTTCCCTCCAAATTAGTATTCATAAATCCCGATTCTAACTGGTAATAGTTCATTTCCATTACAATGAGTGTAATCCTTTCATATTTGTCCTTCCTCTCCACACAGTTTATATCTCCTCTCTCCTTCCCATTCTCCCTGGATAGTTGTCCCTAGAAACACACTTTAAATGCCTTCTTGTAAGATTTCCGTACTCTTTCCAAAAATTTTTTTCAACCTCTTCCTGTGACATTTGTCATTTTCACCCTAAAACTTTTTAGTTAAAAGTCACCCCATTCTTCCTGTGAATTTCACTGAAAAATGACTTGCCGGGCTGTGTGGTCCTCCGCTGCACCCCACTCTGCCCCCCTCCGGCCCTGGTCTCAGGCAAGTGTGGTCATTTATCAACCGAATATAGAAAACATATTTATTGAGCCTCAACTGAATGTCTTGCAGACTTGTGATGCAGACATCTCCGGTTTACAAAGAACTTTTAAATATTTCAAACCTCAAGAAGGCAAAGTACAGTTGATCCCTGAGGGACATGGGGGTTAGGGTCACCCACCACCTCAACATTCCCTCTCCCTCAGTCAAAATCTGTATATAAGTTTTAACTCCCCAAAACCTTAACAACTGATAGCTTGATCAGAAGCCTTATCAACAGCATAAACAGCTGATTAACGCATACTTTGCACGTTGTATTATTATATACTGCATTTTTACAATAAATACGCTAAAGAAAATATCTTTGAAAAACCGTAAGGGTGTAAGGGAGAGAAAATGCATTTCCAGTCCTATACTGTGTTTATAAAAAAAAAACAAACAAAAAACCCACAAGTAAGTGGACCCATGCAATTCAAACCCATGTCGTTCAAGGGTCGACTTTAATTTGTTCACCTACATGACCAACGAGTGTCTAATGCTGAATGTAGTAAAATATGACTATAATATTATTCATGTTTCTCTCATTTATGGAAAGCTCTGCTTTTCATCTTCCAACTAATATGATTTTCCAGCCTTGTTCTAAATTGGTCACCTTCCTCCGCATGTGTTCCCATAAGTTGATGAATTTTATAAAATATGACACCTCAGACACAACACATCACTGCTGCTATAATCTGATCAGAGCAGGGCAAAAATAATTTGTTTCTTCACGAGTTTTGGACAATATACATTTATTTATATATTTAGCGTTATTTCTTTTCTTGCTCCATCCACTGAAGATCTGAGACAGATTTTATCCATTTTTGTCTACTAGATTTTTTTCTCAATATACAGATATTTTGTCCACTCTGTTGGTTATTTGTAAACTTAGGTCATTATTTCCTTAAGTTAACCTCGTGGTAATTGAGTTTCCTGGTACTTTTGTCACATGGATGATTGTTTGGTTCATTGTCCCTCATCTTTTCCAAACAGAATTGACTTTATCAAATCCAAATATAAAACCTTCTCTTTGATATCTTTTCACTTCAGTGTTATATTGTAACATTTTAAGCAAATTTGCTCAGTCTTTATTTGATTTTTTTTTTATTTGATTTTTTATTGAGAAGTCTGAGTGTCCCTTCTCCTTAATCTGGAGAAAACTAACTGGAATAAGAGTCATTTTAATATAATTTCTCCTGAAAGGATTTGAAATTCATCCTCCCTTGTAACGTTCATCTCCTGGTCTTCTGGAGTAGAAGATGTATGGAACCGAAGCAAAGGAAGATGAGCCAGGCTTTGTAGTCACTCCTCTCAGGACCTGAGTTATTACTATGGATCTTCTAATTAAATACACTCGTAGTTGGCTGTGGGATCAACCCTGATAGGACGTGGCTGTGATGGCATGAGGTTGTGTGACTGTCTTGTATTTTAGGTAGTCAGTTTTGTCCACACACTAATTATGAAACAACTTTTGAGGAATCTTCAGAGATTAAATGTATAAAATTCTCCACTAGTAATATGCTTTTATATCATGCAGTTACTATGGGGCAAAAGTAAGATTTAAACTATGAGTATAAAAAAAAAAAGAAAAAAGTAAAAATTAAAAAATTAAAAATTTTTTTTAAAAAACTATGAGTATACATAATTACAGACAGATTCAGTGAAAATGAAAATACTGGGTTTGGCATCCATAACTGTTTCTAGAAGGTATTTGACTCAGTTTGTTATTTTTTTGGTCTTGAGTAGATGGAATGGCAGGAATCTATATAACTGAACAGATTGTAGCATATATTGTAAAAGGTCGAAAAAATGTCAGTTATAACCACAGAAATTTCACAGTCAAATAACTTATCAATCGAGAGGAGGGGAGAATTTAAGGAAGAAAACTTTCATTATTTCAGATGAGGAGGTATGAGGAATTTCTATGCCCATTGGAATCATAGTGAGCCATTTTTGAAAAGGGTAGAAATTAACTTTTATCAATTATTGCAATTGTATACATATTATCATAGAAATACCTAAGTATTTCATTATTTTTTAAATTTTATTTATTTATTCATGAGAGACAGAGAGAGAGAGAGAGAGAGGCAGAGACATAGGCAGAGGGAGAAGCAGGCTCCACACAGGGAGCCCAACATGGGACTTGATCCCGGGTTTCCAGGATAAGGCCCTGGGTTGAAGGTGGCGCTAAACCACTGAGCCCCCTGGGCTGCCCTCATTCATTTTTTATGCCAATTTCCCATATTCTTATAACTAGCGTTCATCAAGATATGCTCGGGCCACATATTTCATAAAACTTTTTATCTCATTTTAATCTTTTATAGATGATTGAAGTTATAATGGAATTTCCTTCATTAGAATTTTAACATTGTCTTCCTATAAATTATCAATAGCTAGTATTGAAAAAGACTGGTTTTTTGAGATTTATTTTTACAAAAATATTGTATCCCACGGAATGTTGTTACACAAGATATACAAGTAAGCCATCCATTTCCCCTCTTCAGAAAGTAAGAGCCAGAATAGAGAATAGCAGTTTTTATCTACAGGGGACTGAAGCTCTGGGGGTACAAATACTGCAGGAGGAGAAGAGGGAGATTTAGAGCTGTATTTGTCAAGCTTCATTATTTTTGATGGGCCGTGTCAGAGGCAGGGTGAGCACTGGCGCTGAACCTCCAGTCGAAAGGAAAGCCGTGAAGTTGTTTGGGGAGGCTGTATGCAGGATATCACCAAGCTCTGAGCAATAGTTCCTCAATTGTAATAATTTTTAATGATGTCAAAAATGTAGCAGTTATGTTTGAATACTTGCCTAATTGGACTTAATCAGTTAAATAAGCGATCATGTTTAAAGCTCTCCTTAATGAAGTCTCTAAAAATCCATGATTCCATGTGAATCAGTGCAAATCCAGAGAAGGGTTTTCAGAGGAGTGGGAAACTCCCCCAAAGTCCTAACAAATGGAAGTTTTATAAATTCAGCAACATGGCTGAGAAAAAACAGCGAGAAATGTCTTGCCTGTGATACTTCTCCTACACGTGGAATTTTTTGCACATAAAAGAAAGAAAAACCTTCCAGCCACAAATGAGTGGCCTTGTGAGCAGAAGACACAGGTGACTGCAGAGTGTGAAGTGGAAATTAGGAGAAACTGACCAAGGGCAAGGAAGAGAGAAAGCCAAAATCAAGTCCTTTTGTAATAGGTAGTTTCACATGTAAAACTGCTGAAAGAAACTACAATGTTTCCACAGAAGCAGAATTGAAGGGAATGGATTAAAATATGGAGACCTGACAGCAAAACCCCACATCGAGGATGGATGTATGAGCTGTCTACTGCTGTGTAACAAGCTGTCCCAAACTCAGTGGCTTAGTAGCGACAGGTAAACCTGCACTGAGCCTTGTCAGGAGGCTGACAAGGTTGATAGTGGCCACAGTCTCCTGTGAAGGCTGTCCCAGTGCTAGTGGGGTGAGTGTGCTCCCATTAGATGCACCCGCAGTACTGGTCCATTTCTCACCATCTGTGCTTCTTCACCGTGCCACGTCCACAGCCTGTCCAATGACCTCCCCCCAGGTGAGCAGTTCTGAGAACGAGCAAAGGAGACACCGCCCAACACCGAAGCCACCATCCTTCCATATGGTAACCTCAGAAGGGACATCCCATCACTTCAACCATGTTCTGTTCATTACAATCATCAATTCATTATGTCTAGCCTGCCTTCAGGGGAGGGAATCAAGCCTGGTTGAGGTTGCAGGGATCCCAGGGGGTCACTGCAAGGCTGCCTTTCCTAATCGACACGAGTAAACTTCCGTGGATTGGGCTATAGGCAATCTCATTGTCTACACTGAGAGAGGGACAAAGTCAGAGGAAGCAAATGGACCCAGAGGGGGTCACACACGAGAAGACAATGCTGGATCAGAAAAACAAACAGAACACCAAGTAGATTAAACCCAATAATAGAACCATTTGCACAACTGAGACAACAGAAAATCCGAGCTATTCTGAAGCCACAGAGGAAGGTCAGTCTCATAGCGTATGTCAGCGGGGAAAGGCAAAAAGCTTTGGGGGAACAGTAACACTTGTGCTTCAGAAACAGTGCCTGTGACGTGATGGAGGAAGACCGCACGTAAAATCTCCGGAGTGGTACAGGCTGGGTGTGACCAACATGTTTACGAAACTTCTGATAACTAAGAAATTGCTCTCAAAAAGAAGAGGCAGGATTTGGCAGACAAGTGGATATGAGTTTTGAGAATCAAAGAACACTTTTAAGATACTAATGATGTGGGCCACCTGTGGGGCTCTGTCGGTGAAGCTCCTGCCTTGGGCTCAGGCCATGGTCTCAGGGTCCTGGGATCGAGTCCCCACGTCGGGCTCCCTGCTCAGCGCGGAGCCTGCTTCTCCCTCTCCCTCTGCTTCTCCCCGTGCTTGTGCCCGCTTTCTCATAAATCAATAATTTACCAAACAAACAGAATACTAACGATGCCCTGAACCCTGATGGTGTTCGAGGCACAGTTCTGAATATTCCAGCTCTCTCACTTAATTAGGGCATTCATTCAAAAAGGAGCACTATCATGGAAGGCATTGTGTTCAACTTCCTAATACCATTATGACCCGGGTAGATGAATTTGAGCTAATTATCGTAACTCCAACTCCTTTGCTGACTGGGTCACCATCCACATGTGGACAGTGATTTCTGAGAAGTTTAGCACAGTCGGCTGGGACAGACGTTCTCTTTGAGAGAGAGTTACTGGAAAAACCAAGGTCCTCCCCTTTTGCTCGACTTTGTCGTGTTCACGTACAACACTTTAAAAAAAAAGCTCTAGGCATCTTGTTATAAGTCAAGGAATGAACTTAACACCAAAGATGACAAGTATTTTCTAATTATTTTTTTCTCTTTCTTTAATGTTACATTGCTTTCAGCTGCACAACCTAGGGACTTGACAGGTCTATACGTTATGCTGTGCTCACCACAAGGGTAGTTACCACCCGTCAGCACATGGTGCTGTATTTTATAATTATTAGCTCCATAGTAATAGTCTCAGAATAAATCTACCCCGATATGAAAACATCTCGCCAATTCTCAATTTTGCCCAAATCTGGAATTTGTATTTGAAAGTTATTTTTCTCTCCCCCCTGCCTCCACAACCTCACTAATTCTAAAAGGAAGGATGTTGAATCAAATCCCAGATGTACTAACATTTTTCCCCCCTCTTTTCTTGTAAGAAATGAACATTAAGTCCGCGCCCTTTAACCTCTCCACGGAGAAAGAAATGCACAAATAGAAAGACAGTATGGAAGTACAAAAGTAGCAGCTTGGCATCTGGAGCAGATATCTACTCACTGCCAAACATTTACCCAAAGAAAAGCATTCTCTGCTGTCAAATTTTATTAGGCTCTGCACTGAACAAGAAAAAGTTCTCTTAGGAATATTTCTTTTTTTGACAAGAAATGAACACAGTGTCATTTTGCTTTCTGTTGGTGGAAAGACAAAAAATAAACACTTATCCAGTAATTGTGATGTCTTCAGAGTTTAGACAGTCTCTGTATCAAAAATAAATGGCAGGATATGATTAGCATCAAGTAACAACCACAGCTCCCCACCACCAATTCCCAGGCATTACTGGAGGCAAGCTACCGAGGACCTACTGGGCCTCCAGTTCTGACAGCAGGAGGGGAACAAAAACTCACAGTATCCAGCAATTTGCTTCTCAGAGCTTGTGGGGTACCATGTGGTGCCCTGGGACTCCGTCTCCGGAGAATCCCAACTGTCTTCTCTCCAAAAAACAATCACCTGTGGCCCTCATGTTTGCTATTTTGTTGGGTACTGTTTAACTTCGGATTACTTTCAACCACTCAGCAAACACTGGATGTCGACTGTGTGCACAGTGTTGCCATAGGTGTGTGCTAATTCCAGGCATTTTACATTTTGCTCTTCTGTATTTTACGCTCGTCTTCTTGGATGCTATCTAAGAGATGCATTCATTTTCATTCATTCATTCATTCATTCATTCATTCATTTTCAACAGTGCACAGGTCTAAACAGATGCTGGCAGGGCAGAGGGAGGCGGTTAGAATTTTAACTTGTAATCTTATCCAAGGATATATGGACTCTAAATAGCACATACCCTCTAACTAGTAATATATAATGATTATTGGCAATACTCAACCAGATATTTGAATATGTTACAATTATTTCCCTCTCCCTACTCATTTGTGACAAAACATACTAGAATAGGGAACAGTTAGGTACAAAAGAATAAAATAAAATAAACAAGCAACAAATAAACAAAGTTTTCTATAGTTTGCACCCTAATAGCTGTATGGTTGGCCAGGCCAGTAGACCTGTCTTCTAGAAGCTCAAGAGTAATGACATATATGACATATATGACATATATACCACAAAACGCTGTCTCATCTTTATTCCCCAAAGCTCATGATTCCTAACTTTAAGATATAGGATGTCCTAACATCTTTCAATGTTCCTATCTACTGGCATCACTGTACTTTATTTGCAGTCTCCGTTGTCAAGGGCTCTACACAGATACCTTATTCTCTAAAGCATCCAGAGTATTCTTTTTTCTTGCATCAGTAATCTTTGAAAAAATGACTTCATTCCATCTTCTTGAGCTCCCTTCCCCTCCCTCCATCCCCTGGTCCTAAAGATGAGCTCTCACCCTTCTAATTCTATTCATCTAAGGGTATTAAGACTCTGAGTTCTTCATCAGATCCCATTCCACTTCGAGACAAACCTTGAATGATTTTGATTCCCTTCCCTCTACACTTCACCTCCCCATGTTTCTGGTCTCCATCCAAAATGATAAATTCTTCCTTTACACAGTGAATCATTATACCCTTTTCTCCAAAGCTCTTACTCAGCAAAATCATTCCCCATATTCTTTTTCTTTTTCCTTAAGATTATATTTATTTCCTTATTTTACAAGCATGGGGAAGGGCAGAGGGAGAAGCCAACTCCCCACTGAGCAGGAGCCCAATTGTGGGGCTCGATCCCAGGATCCTGGGATCATGACCTGAGCTGAGGGCAGATGCTTAACCCAGGCACCCCTGCCCCCCATATTCTTATCACCATCAGTGCATCACAGAGAGGGTGAAGCTTAGTAGGGAGAACCTGGACGTGGATTTTGGAGACAGCTATGGAGCAGTCAAAGTTATTTCTATGCTATTAATCAGAACTGTTAGTGAAAGCCTAGAGACAGGACTGCCTTGTCTTGGTGTATCTATAATATAAAAGAACTGAGACATATTCTATTGTACAGTGAGTGTGCCCCACTCTCCACTCTCTTCCTACTAAAAATGTTACAGAAATCACAGGAGACATGGTATGAAAAAAATTACTATTTCAGTGGAAATAGGACATTGGAGCTAAAGCTGACTAGCAGGGATGTAAGCCTGTGCACTGCCATATGGCTGCAGTTCCCACAGGCATGGAAGGATGCCTTGCTGGTTTGAGCAGTGCCCTTCCTGCGCTACCTTCCTCCCCCAAAATCATGTTTGCTGGAAAAGTGTGAATGACCTCATTTAAAAATAGGTTCCTTGCAGATGTTATACAGAGGTAAGAGATGGTTCCAGTAGGGTAGGGAAGACCCTAATCCAATGGCCAACGTTCTTACAAGAAGAGGCAGAACTTGAAGACACAGACACACAGGGAAACTGCCATGGGATCGTGACGGTAGGGCTGACGGTGTGTGGCTGCACCCCCGAGAATGCCAAAGACCACCAGCAGCGTGCTGCAGTCTGAAGAAGGGTCCTGCTCCAAGGTGGCAGAGAAAGCATAGCCTTGCCAACACTTGATTTCAAGCTTCTCGCCTCCAGACCCAGGAGAGAATAGATTTCTGTATCTGGAAGCCACCGAGTTTGTAACAACAGCCCTTGGAGGTAGATACAAGTGTTCGGAGTCACCCTGTCCTGAAGAGTATGCAGTACATCCCAAGAACAGGTGTTCCGACTCCGAATTGCGAAGATGGGCTTTGATCTCAGCTCTACCGTTAAGCACTGTGGCTCTGGGTAAGTTGTCTACCTTCTCAAAATCTCAGTTTCCTCTTGTGGAAAATGGAAATAAACATTGTATTGCCTTCATCTGACTGTAGGATGAAAACCTGATAATGGGCATGAAGCACATGTCATATCACCTGACATACTATAGGAGCTTTGTAACTGCTACCTATGTATTTACGCAAACATAATGACCCCATAAGAGTGACCCTGATGGTCAGAGGCACACCCAGTGAAGTGGCATGTAGGATATAAAAAGAACCGATACGTCTGTTTGTTGTCTCCCAGGGAACAGCTCTCTCTCACATGAGCCTGCTGTTCTATACATTAACACGTTTTCACATATGGAGCCACCCCAACAGCCAGCAGTTCAGTAGCACCCACATGCATATAATTCTCTCTAGCAACACCCCATCCTCTCAAAAATGGGGGGCTGCATGATATAGCCTACCCGCGTAGGCTTAGTTAAGGGAGTAACTTTTCCCCGGCCCCTTTGTCCCTTTGCAGTACCAGCACCACCACTGAATTCAGGACACCTGAGTATTTTCCTTATCTCTAGATCTGCCCAGTGAGCAAACTGCTTTGCAGATAGTTGAAGCCCAAAGAAGGTCTACATAAGATTAGGATCGATGGGCTGGCTGGCGCGACTCAGAGATGCCACGCCCTACGAAGCAGGAAGAGCTGCTCAACGTGTCCAGCAGAGCTTGAGCTGACCACATCTGTGGCTCCTAAATTGGGTGTGTCTGGTCAAGGACCTGGGAAGCCCAGCTCCCGCCCCCAACAGACTATGATACATGAGGTCAAAGTCAGGACCCAGGAAATCTCACATTTTAGCACATCCCCAGGTGACACTGCTGCCAGACATCTGTGAGTCACATTTTGAGAAAGACTGGCTTTCATGAAACAATGATTTATTAAAGCCCAGTGATCTCGCTTTAAGGTTATGTTTGAAACAGATCTGAAGGTATTATTAACATGTAAAAAATCACCATTTTGGTTTCAAGTGCATAGATCAAAATTTCACATAAAAGTATCTCATATAAAAAAAATCTCATATACCTTTCTTTCATTCCTATCCCCCATTCAGCTAAACTAGATGTACTAAAAGAGTGAGTGACAGAGAGAAGTCTTCACACTGTTGTCTACATGGCTATTTTGTGAAAAGTATTTACTTATTTTGAAAATCAGCCTCTGAGGTCTGGGTTTTACGTGTGGCTCCAGGGCCGTCTTAGGATCTGCTCTGGATTCTGAGCCCTGTTTTCAGGGTGGCTCTTAACAGTCACTGCACATTAGAATTATGTGTGCAGCTTCAAAATATCCACCCTTCAGTCCAATTAAATCAGAATTTCTAGTTCAGTTTCAGGACGTAGAGATCTCTAAATTAATTCCAATGTGCAGCTAGGGTTGAGTAGCACTGCCTGCATAGAATAGATTTATCAGTGGTTATACGGCTCAGGTCTCTGGCCTGACAATAAGAAGAAAACTCAGATTCTGAACCTCTGGTTCTCTGGAGTTGGCGTAACTTCAAGACTCTTCAGAGAATATGAGTATAAACCTCACACTATATAGGCCATGAGATCACAATTCTTATGCATTCTGAATTTCAGAAATAAAGAATTAGAGGGGCACTGGGGTCGCTCAGTGGTTGAGTGTCTGCCTTTGGTTCAGGGCATGATCCCGGGGTCCTGGGTTCGAATCCCACATCGGGCTCCCCACAGGGAGCCTGCTTCTCCCTCTGCCTATATCTTTGCCTCTCTCTCTGTGTCTCTCATAAATAAATAAAATATTTTTAAAAACCACAAAGAATTAGAAAAAAAAAAAAAGCAGCCAGCTACAGAAGTCTAAGAGGAAGAAAACACTATAACTTGCATATCATTAGCTTAGCATCGCAGGAAAAACTGGTGCATATGGAGAGAAAGAGAATATCAAACAGACCCTATTTGGCCTGACACCTCTCCTTGAACAGAACAAAGTGAACAAATGGGAAGTTTCTTTTAAAAAGTCACATTGCATATGTGCAGGTTTAGATAACTGAATATTTTTTTGGCTTAGAATAAATTGATTTTATTAAACAAATCAATACTACCTTATACTAATAAGGGAGACCCAGGTTTATAGATTATTTTAGTTCCTAATTTCAACTCTATCTTCATCCTCATTAAGATCAGACAGTGTAGTGCAGCATGTCTGGAAAGCTGTCCCTCTGTGCCCCTCTACTCATAGACACACACATAACAGCGTCCAAATAAAAATCAGCTAGTGGTAAGCTGTTCAGAGTGTAACAATCTCAAGGTAAGATGGGCGAGGAAAGAATTGATTTTGGTATGATGGGCTGGACTAAGCAAGGTGTGGGCAGGCTGTGTGTCAGGAAGAGCCATTAGACTCCCAGCCTACTCAGGCTGGTGACATGCGATCAACGCAAGGAGCGTAGTGAAGAAAGCTTGAAGTGAATCGCCCTTAACTCTTTCATCTATCTGTGAAGTGGTTATTCTTACCTAATTTTGCTTCTTACCCAGGGCGAGCAGATATTTATTTACTAGTTTTAATAAAGAAGCAGAGGGGAGACAAATCATAAATGCCATGGAAAGTAAGAAAGCAATTTCCTGATGTTTTCATTAGTTTCTTCAAGCTACAAGAAAAAGAGAACCACTTTATCTCTGAAAATACTCAACTTGGATGATGGCGTAGGAACATTCCGAAAGCAGAGCTCACAAGTAAAATTTTCAAAGAAACTCTATGTCTCCTCTCTGTAGTTTAAGTCAATCTGTATCTATCCAATCTATTAATCAAGCATATTAGTGAATATGTCATTGGGGGATACGTACAGATCTCCGTAGGGGGTATGTTAGCATAATTCAAGTTTACATTTTATTTTTTTTAAGTTTATATTTTAATATAATTCTGCATTCATTTGCTCTTGATGATGTCATCTGATTAGGTGTGAAGCTTGGAGTCATCGTCTGATACCCCACAGCACACTGCAAGGAGCTTCCTGAAGGAGTTTTACAGGCACCACTGTAGCCTGAAGATGAAGACACACCGTACAAACTCTAAACCCCTCCCCAACAAACATCCTTGCATCGTGGTAGGAGGTGGACTATTTCTTAGAGTCACTAAGTGTCTTGCAGCTATGGGAATTAGGAAATAATCACGGAGCACGTCATCAATCTCTGATAAGCCAGGCATGTCAACGAAAGTGCGATCTAGAAAATGTGATATGTGACATCTCATTTCTAAGAACTCCACGGAAGAGAAGTGCCTCAGCCTCCATTCCTAGCCAAGCAGAGCTCACAGTGTTAAGGCACCAAACCAAGGTCTCAAAGGACAAACCTGTCACATTGGAAATGTTCTAGGACTATTCCATGAATTATAAAAGCTAAGGAAAAAAACTGAACCGATTTCTAAAGGTGAGGAATTCCATACGTTATACCAATTTTCTGGGCAGGTTTGTCTCAAACAAATGGTAAATTTGACCTTTTAGGTTATAAATGCTACAAACTCTGAAATGAACTGAAGCACATTTTTTAGGCATACCTTTTTATATATAAATCTACAGTTTTATAACGTTGTCAGGTATTTTAGTCTAAAATCACAGTGCATCTGTATTATTAACTCCTAACAAAGTTATGAATAATTATAAACTTTAATGGGAATAACCAATTAGTGAAATCTACCTAAACAAAAATTACTAGGCAAAGTTTGTGGATTGTTAAGAGGACTTAATATAATTGTGTTACTTAACACAATTTAGTTTCTACTAAATGCATAATCTTCCCATATTTCCCAGATAATTACCGCAAGGTGATAGCTTTGTGATAGAAATGTAAAGAGACCCATCTTTTTTTTTTTTTTCTTTTATAAGCTGGCTCTGCTGTTACAAGTAGAAGAACAACTGGTGGGCAGGCTATATAGTAGCCAAGTCATCATCTGCACATTTCACACAATAAATAGATTAAAAAATGTAATGCTAATGAGTAAATTACGACCTCAATGTGCTCTGTTCTCTGTGAATAAAATTACTAGAAAAAAAATATCATGCCAAGAAGATGTTACCTGAAATTTTCTTGAAGACTCAGAATGCAAATCGAAATATCTTAGAAAATTAAATCACTATCCAAAAGAAATGATAATCATCCTAAATTCCCCACGTATTGTTATACTTAAACAATTTATTCACAACCTTACCCACTTATCACTTGATGTTTTACAGTTTGAAATACTTTTTTTTTCATATGATTTACATTTTATTCTCCTAATAAAGCCACAGCTGTGAGAAATCTCATTGTTTATCGAAAGAAGCTTGGGAATTTCAATTATGTACTCAGAGTAATTCGATATTGTAGTCAGATTTGCAAAGTGCTGATTGATAATAAAGCTGATTTATGGTCTACATATTTTCAAATTCAGCATCTAATGAAAATAGTTACCTACAGATTCAGACTACGATTATCAAACTTCCATAAAACCAATTAAAAATATAAGCTCTATGGGTATGATGGGTATGATGTGTTTGTTTTTTGTTTTTTTTTTTAACCAATTTACTTGCTGCTAAAGAATCTCCATCTGATCAATTATATCCCTGAGGTTAATGTATGATTGATATTTCCAATAAAACAATTTCCTGCACAATTAAACATTGAGCATCTCAAGGTAGCAAATATTGCTTTTAATAAAGATGCAAGCATGTATTTGTATAGAAACTGGTTTGCACAAAATATATGCATTTTGAGTTCAAATACAAAGTTTGGGGGAGAAGTATTGGAGAGGACATCTGTCTTTTGACCAATAAACAAAATCTGTCCCATCTCTTCCATCACCAGCTCCTTCTTCAAAGGCCATTTGTTGATAGTTTCTTGAGAATTTTTGTTTGTTTCTTGAGAATTATACTAACAATTGTGAGCATTACATAGAAACCAAGAGATACTGAGAAGTATATATTTTGTTCTGTAAGAAATAAAATGATGAAATAAGATGGTTAATCTTTACCTCAAAGAGCTTTTAACCAAACAACCATAGGGGCAAAGCGATTCCCATCTACACACACCTCCTTATAACGCGTTTGCAGTATTGGCATCTATTGCTATTTAGTCATGACTCGATCAACCTCAATCTGAGTCTCCATTTCTATTTATCCTCAAAGGGCTCATTCCATTGCTTCCACTTTGAGGGGATTAAAGAAACCTTTAAAACCACACTTAGGACTTTGGGGAAATGACTCCAACTCTCTGTTTCTTAGATTTTTCTTTTTCTAATACGGGCATCATAATAACACCTACCTCAGAGTCATATCAGCTATAGATAAAATAATTTGTGTATAATTCTTAAACCTCATACATACAAATGCTCAACATTTGTTTCAGTTATTGTACTCTGAACAAATGCCATTTTTATCATAAAACCATATTCTAACATCAAGATGACAGGTGATAATGAGGAAGAGCAGGCAGATTACAATGTTATGTTAATATTTGGCAATTGCAGTAAATGGGTCTATAATTAAGAACTTTACATGCAAAAGGACTCAAACAACTTCATGGATGTGAGTTTGCAGAGTAAGGAGCAGAGCACACATGCGCAGAGGCGTACCTGTATGCGTCTTTGGCACTCAGTGTGATGGGAACAACCATTGAAGATAGCAGTGATAACCCTGTGTCTTTTCAAGACGTATTACATCTATGCTATCGGCATTTTACTTAGAAGCTCTCAACAACAACTCAACATGACAGTCTGGCAGGATTTTCTACATTCACCCTACACCCAAAATAATTGAAAGTTACCAAGTTGAACTGGCGTTTCCTATGACACATACTTAGAAAGTGGTAAACATTGGGTCGAACTAAGAGTGATCTCGTTCTTAAAGATCTATATCATGCAATACAATAGGAAAACAGAAAACTGTACTAATGTATCTGGTAAAATAAACTCTAATAATAAAGTGTTTTCAGAGCACAGAGGACAGCATGATTTACATATATTGATGTTGGTAAAAAAGTTCTACTGGATGTAGATTTCCTCCTTAGTATAAAAAAATGCAATCTAGCTAGTTATATAAAATATAATTCAAAAAATAAAATAAAATATAATACATAAAGGCAGATTTATATTTATGATATAATGTAACTAATATAGTTTGAATAAGACCACACATAAATACAAATCTACTGATTTTAAATTTATAGCTGTCGAGTGTCAATATTTCTTTGAAGGAACTTTGCAGATTAATATTATAACTACCATGATTTTTTAATGTCAACATTTTTTAAAACTGGCTTCAGACCTCATTAAAAAGAGGGGTGCCTGGGTGGCTCAGTTGGTTGAGTATGGGACTCCTGATTTCACCTCAGGTCATGATCTCAGGGTCCTGGGACTGAGTTCCACGTTGGTCTCTGCACTCAACGGGGAGTCTGCTTGAGAGATCCATCTCCCTCTGTCCCTCCCTTCATGTGCTCGCTCTCTCCCTCTCTCTCTCAAATGAAAAAATAAATCTTAATTTTTTAAAAAAATATTTTTTTTTATTTATTCATGAGAGACACAGAGAGAGAGGCAGAGACACAGGCAGAGGGAGAAGCAGGCTCCCTGGGCGGAGCCTGATGTGGGACTCATTCCTGGGACTCCAGGATCACACCCTGGGCTGAGGGCGGCATTAAACCACTGAGCTACCCAGGCATCCCATAAATCTTAAAAGGAAAAGAAAACATTGGAGATTCAGCCAAAGTCACTTGCTTCTTCATGTCTCCAGTTTCCTGAAGTTTTATGTATGAAGTACATCCATGTGTGTTTGGGCTAAGTCCCAAATCCTGATTCAATATTCTAGACCCAGATTCCCTATTAAGTCCTCACGTACCCCATGTCTTATTATCATCAACCAACAACAAGTAAAATAGAATGTACAATGTGTCCATCCTCAAACTGCTATTGATGTGCATACCTTGAGCAGACTGGCTCATCATTTCTTATCTCACAGATTCAACTCGGTACAATAATCAAAATTTGTAATGATGGCCCTAAGTCAGGAGGAAGAATGTGAATTTATACATTCCCATATGAGGAATTACAGAGGCACATAGTAGATTTCAGTAATGTTTATGTTAAAATGACACAGGTTAAAGAAAAATTTGTCTTTAATGGAATAAAGTGCAGGAATAAAAAAAAAAACACATTTATGTAACATTCGGTTGACTTCCTGTTGATCCTGTCATTCACGAATACATTTTGCTGTATGTAATTTAAAGGCATTATGTTGGGAAAAAAAAGAGTAATCTTTCAAATTAGTGTTTTTGTATTTTCTGGATGGAGCTAGAGAGTATCATGCTAAGCGAAATAAGTTGGAGAAAAACAAATACCATATGATTTCACTCATGTGGAATTTAAGACACAGAACAAATGAGCAAATGTGAAAAAGAGGGAGAGAATGAGGAACCAAGAAAGAGAGTCTTATCTATAGAAAACACACTGCCAGTCACCAGAGGGGACATGGGGGTGGTGGGGGAAACAGGATTAAAAGCACACTTGTCATGATGAGGACGGAGCAATATAGCAATGTATAGAAGTGATGAATCATGATATCGTAACCTGAAACTAATAAAACAGCACTCTAGGTTAACTCTACTGGAATTAAAAATAAGATCATTTATTTTTTTAAAAAATGGAATAATCCTCTAGATTCTTACCAAGAACATTTTATATCTAGGATAAAAGTTGCACTGAAATTGCAGATGGAGGTACACAGGCAGGGTTGAATTAAATATGGCATTGACTTCCAGGATCTTTTCTGACTTTCAAACAGCACTTAGAAATGAAGAAGGAAGGTCTCTGCCATCTGTGATGATGTTAAATGTCTTTGATACTTTCAGGGTTTTTTTTCCCCAGGGTAAAATGAGAACATAGTGTGGTTGCCCTGTGGGATCAGAAGCTCTGTAGCAGGGGCCCTTGGAGGACTATCTCAGTGGGGTTAGCAGGAATGAAAGGGGAGTGACTAACAGACCCGTCCCCCCTCTGGGAGAATGAACATAGGGAAGTGGTTTTGACCCTTCTGTGCCTTAAGGCCTATGAATATGGTCATTCAAGAGTTTTTCAGAAGTAATACTTAATTTGCTTTCTATTTGAGTTCAGAGATATAGGTACTGAGCTAATAGTTTAAAGGATGTACTTTTATAGGGCACTTGGGGGGCTCAGTCAGTTAAGCATCTGCCTTCTGCTCAGGTCATGATCTTGGGGTCCTGGGATCCAGTCCTGCATCTGGCTCCCTGCTCAGCGGGGAGTTTGCTTCTCCTCCTCCCTCTGCCTGATGTTCCCCCTGCTTCTGTTCTTTCTTTCTCTCTTTCAAAAATAAATAAAATCTTTTTTTTAAGATGCACTTTTACTTTCTTTATTATAATATGCTTTGGAAGCCTCACACATATTAGGGTACAGAACTATAAGAGTCTCTCAGAGAGTGTTAACAAAAGAGCATTTTTTGTTTGTTTGTTTCTCCCTATCTCTCTCTCTCTCTCTCTTTTTTTTTTTTTTCTTATTTCTCTTACTTCCAAGTATGGATTCCTGATGTAAAGACTTCAAAATTAATTCACTATATGAAGCACCATCATCAGTAGTATGAATTACCTGTACTTACAGATGTTATTTCCCATCTCAAAAGCCAGGGAGGTAGGAATCTTATAACAAATGACAGAAACAGATTAGGGTGTGCCTCTATTTTTAAAGATTAATTCAAATCATTAGAAAAATGTGGACTCTAACTCAATTACTTGGTGGTACTTTTTCATCCATGCCTTTTTACCTTAAAAGCCAAAGTTCTAAAAAGAATGTAATATTTTATTTTTAAATTTTATCTCAAAAGGTTTTTGAAGCCATGGGCAAGAATATTCCCAGCTATATGTTTTTAATAAATAAATGCATTAGCAATGCAAATTGGAAAATTTCAGTATTGCTGAAAAAGTAAGTGCCATGGGGGCAGGTTACTTTTCTGTTTTATTCATAGACTGTCAGAATCTAGAATAGTGAGTGGCCCCCAGAAGAGTTCACTTGTTGAATGGCTGAATCTGCGTTATTTAGATAGCAAATATATAAGACAAAGTTCTATTTTAGTATTAAAAAAGAATTTGATAAAAATCATTAAAGAAAGGAAAGTGTCTTCTATCTCTATTAGTAACAGATTTAAGAAACGGACTTTTAGGAATATCATTTTTCTCAGTGCTGTTAATAGACATACTAGACAATTAGTTTTGCCTTTAGAGCTGAAATAATCAAAATTTGTTTCAGATAGACGGCTACAGTTTTGCATTTTTTTTTTTTACCTTTGAAAGTACTATCATAGGAACCATGGGACCATTGTATTTTCCCCAGAATCTCAAACTCAGAAAATAACCTACTTGCCCACAGTTACTTTCTTACTGATACTGTAAAGCGTCAGCAAGTGGTTAAAAACAAAAAAAATCTCCTTATTAAAATCAAACAAACAAAAAAACACCACAGAACTTAATTAAATCTTCCCTAAGGCCTCAAGGGGGCAGTGAATAAAAAAAAAAAAAAAAATGACATCACCGCTGGTTCCCAAAATGCTTAGATTTCTATCTATACATCCTGCTATGAGGAATCCTATTCTTTCTAATGACGTATTATGTATAATAAGTATTTTCCTTTTAAGAATATTTTCCTTTAGGAAAAAAAATTATGCAAAATGTGTTTATTAAGTTTCAATGTTAATGTAAAGAATTCTTCGAAAAAAATAATTCCTGTTCAGAATAGTGGTATGATCATCTAGCTGATAAGAAATACAGCAACCCAAATACATCATGCTGCAGTCTTTTTTCTTTATTTTTTTATTTTATTTTATTTTTAAATTATTTATTTATTTATTTATTTATTTATTTTAGGCTGCAGTCTTGACAGTTAGTGCCACAGAGGAGAGCAGACCTGGGAGTGAATTAGTAGCAGGTATTGTCACCACAGCCATGAGTAGTCAATTTACATCTTTAACCAGAGCATGAGCTTTGGAGCACCGCTGTCCTCAGAGCAAATTCAGTTCATGCCAAATTGATTTGATTTGTAATCTAGTTCAACGAGATGCAAGGGAACCCATAGAAAACCGGTTTCAAGTGATGCTGTCAGGGGACTTTCCTCTGTGCTACAGTTTGACTTCTCAAATTGGTGTTGAAGGCCACAGAGGAGGTGTTTTTTGTTTGTTTCTTCGTTTTTCTCCCTGGACCCAAACTCATCTTCCTATCAAATCATCACCTGGGAGAGACTGAAGCCAAGAGCTACCCTCTTGAATTTATGCTGGCTTTTTGTCCAAAACTCCACTGAAGCCCTTGAAAAGTACTTAAGCTTCATTTGATGAAACGCTTTGGAATAAAATAAATAAATGCGTTTCAAAATATTACCTCCAAATAAAACCAATTCCAGAATTTCTATCATACACATTTCACTGCTATTCTAAAGAAAATGAATTTTAGAATAAATTTATACTGGATACTTTTCTGGGATGAGTGTTGTAAATGTACATATTCTTACATTTTAGTGTAAGTACCCTGGAATCTAATTTAGTTAAATTTGGAGGGTTTTCGCTAGACAGTATAAAAGGGATGAATAATGTCTCCAATCTAATTTTATACTTAGATGACAGGAGGTATCTTGAAGAAAATATGGCTATCTAAGTAGTGTTCACCTCGATATTTATATATCCAGCAGATAGATACCTATGAAAAATTACCTTCAGGGAAAGGGGAAGACTCATGTATAAAGTGGATTCTAGCATTTTTTATGTGTTATCAAACTTCAATATGCCACAGAGATTCTCAATGTAGAAAGAAACTTATTTTAAAATAAAATCTTCTATCCAATAAAAAAGATATAACTTTCAAATTATTTTTGACTTCAACTATCAGCCAAAAAAATTGATTGCCAGTTTTTTATAGTGAGGAAACACAAAATGAGTAAATTGTCAACATGGCTTTGTATTAAGCACATGGCTTTGTATTAAGCACAATGATTTTATATAAGTGGAAACTATGTAAAAAGCTGTCCTCATTGGTGGAAAATCATTTTATGTCCCAACGTTATGTATTACCTGGAAATAAATTACTTTATTCATAACCAGAAAAAGTAAAAAGAACAGATAATCTAGTTACACATTATTTGATTTAAAAATGAAGTAGCATCATGAGATTTGCTATCTGGCATGGCTCAAGAGCGTATGACTACATACTCATACACTGAGGATCTCAGCTGGAATGCTGGGATCCTAAGTCTAAGAGTGACAAGACAGCACTGGAAAAGGATGTCCTAAAAAACTCTTTTTTGTTGTTGTTGTTGTTTGTTTGTTTGTTTAATGAGTAGTATTCTTGTAGCTATGAAATTTCACATGCTGGAATGTTAACTAGCTCAGGTGGTAGGAAAGTACGATGCCTGGTGTGAGAAGGCAAAGATAATCTGGGAAAGAAAAAAAAGAAAAAGAAATAGTCTATGGACAAAATGTAAAGAGACACATTAAATCAAATAAGCACACCAATTTATATTCCACCTTTAATATGTTTGGAGGAGGAAAGCTGAAACCAATCAAGTATCATTGACTATTACAATTTTGCTTAAAACAAGGAGGGTGAAAAAAAAAACCATACAGAGCCATGATGGACTGAATACGAAAAGGGGCATCTGTGTGTGTGCATATTTATGACTTTGATCAAATTTAGACACATTTAATCCCTCAAGACCAGGATCTCAGGAGAATCGATTCCCTCCACAGTGTTGCATCAGTGATGGGCCGAGGCCTGAAGTTCCCTGCGTCAAACTGTTTGCAGACAGAAGCCAACTTAATGAGTCCGTGGGACTACAAACAGATGCACTGAAGCGATTAGACAAATTATCTGAGATGTCTTGAAAGTAATAGTTTTCTCCGTGTCATAGAAATTTGAAATAAATATGGTTCTGGTGCTCTGAGAACTAAAGCTGAATCCTGTCATTTGCATATCAATAGCGTTATTCTATCATTTCCATTTCAATGTTGTTAAATACGTATTGAAGTCTTCATTCAATGACATATTTGATTTTAAATGAAGTACTGATATTCTCTAATTTTATTCAAAATGGCACCTATAGCTCTATTTATTCTATTCTCTCTGTTTGCCCTAATAGGGCTAATAATCATAGACACTCATATCCATACCTAGATACATTATGATGTTTATGATCAACTTTTACTCCCTTCCCTCCATGAATATCAACCCATGAAGCACAGAAGTCCTCGTTTGTTTCATTCACAGCAACCGGCACAATAAATGAATGAACGGACTGGAAAATTAAATGGTTCTGTGGACATGACCAAGGCCATTGATTCTTGGACTGAGAGCCAAAGAGTGCTCTTGACCAGCCTTGGTCCTATCCCCAGGCTGGGGCCTCAGAGAAATTCTATCCTTTCTAGGGATTCAAGAGCGAGGAGCAAAAACGAAGGACCCTGAGCTCCTGACTCTCCTTCAGCACTCAGATCACTGAACTTTCAGTAGGAAAAATGGAGGCTATTTGGAAAACTTTTGAATGTTATTACAAGGTCATACAACTGCACCAGACTCATACATGAAGCTACTGATATTAGCTGTGAAAAAAAAAAAAAAAGACTTTTTCATTTTAGAACTTCTCCCCTGGGAGGAATGTGATGGTTTAGAACATGTGAGGTTTTGCCAGCTTTGACCACAGGGACATTGGCAGGATGAAAACAGAGCCGAGCAGGACGGCATAAAGGAGGGAAGGAGTGGGGGAAAGTAATAGGACAGGCCCCTCCAGGTACTTTACAAGGGTATGAAAAACGTAGTAACACATCCCATTAATGGAGAAAAAGTGGACTTTTTTTTTTAGAGATTTTATTTATTTATTCATGAGAGACACAAGAGAAAGAGAGAGAGAGAGAGAGAGAGAGAGAGACAGGCAGAGGGAGAAGCAGGCTCCATGCAGGGAGACTGACGTGGGACTTGATCCCGGGACTCCAGGATCACACCCTGGGCCAAAGGCCGGCGCTAAACCACTGAGCCACCCAGGGATCCCCGAAATAATGGAATTTTAAAATGTTTGTACACTCATCTGGATATTGAATATATTCATATTGGGCTCAGTGCAAGAGATGGGACTTCATGGTAGTGGTTTTGCCTCTCACAATTGCCCGCATTCTGAATCTTGACAGTAGGAGAAACATCATAATGTATCTATTTGGTGACAGCGGAGACTGTCACCAAATAAAGGAAGAATAAGGCGTTAAGGACATGGTAGTTTGGGTGTTCAAGGTAATAGGAATGCATCCCCCCCCTTCCAGTTGACCAGATGGATCATCCAGTCACGCCTACCTTAAAAATAATAAAAAGAAACATCATACTCACACATTTTCAACAGCTCAGAACATTTAGGAGATGATTAACTTCACCTAAACGTACCCAAAAGAAGAACCCTACACCTGCCTGCCCAATCTCCCTCCCTCATCCCCTTCTCCCACCCAGTGGGTCTCTCTGTGTCTCTGTCTCTCTCATAAGCAACCATGAAATCTAATAAGAATTTATTTTCACGATAAAGGGTTCAATGAGTTCTACTCTATAGCATTGTCTTTATACATTACAAATACAGAAATGGGTCGTTAAGCTGTAAGTTAAGTGAAACTCACATAATGCCAGTAAATTAGAGATCCACATAAATATGACGATCTGTGAATAATAATGGGAAAATATTCCATCTTTATTTTACTTTTCAAAAGTTAGAATAGTTTTCCCTCATGCATGAAAACGTCTTTAAATTGATTTCTAAGCTTATAGAACTAAATGACTTAGCTTTTCTCATTAACTGTCTAAAATCTGACTTAAGAGAAATATCACCCTCCCGTTTTACAGTTCTGCACCAGGAAAGATATCTAAGAATTATTGATAGTTTGCAGTTATTTCTTCCAGTACCTATTTACCTCAAGAATGATCTAGCTGCAAAAATTAAATTAAATTAAATTAAATTAAATTAAATTAAATTAAATTAAATTTTAAAAAGAATGATCTAGCTATTATATTTTGTCATGCTTTTTTCCATATCAGGCTTTTTTTATATTCTACTTACCCTGGGAAGATTTTTTTTTAAAGATTTTGTTTATTCATTCATTCATGAAAGACACAGACAGAGAGGCAGAGACACAGGCAGAGGGAGAAGCAGGCTCTCCCTATGGGGAATCCAATGTGGGATTCGATCCTGGGACCCCAGAGTCATGCCCTGAGCCAAAGACAGATGCTCAACCCCTGAGCCACCCAGGTGGCCCAGAAGACAGATCTTTTGAGTGAATACACAGGTTTTTCTAATTCTCTCCACATTTCTAAAGTAACAGAGAACACTGTGTGCCTATCTTAATCAATTCTGTGTGTACGCAAACATATAATATTGTGTACTTTAAATTATTAACTATTCACATATTTATAAATCTCTTGAATGAGAGTCTTCTAAAGTTTGCTCTATGAAAAATCACAGCTATCCTTTCACTTCACTTACTGGGTTAGAAGTTCAAATTGCTATCAAAACTCCCAAAAGGATGACAAGCCAGCAGGACAGGGTAGGGCTTGGCCAAGCACACTGTTATCTTCATGTCTGACTGAGAGGTTATCAGTTAACCAGGAGAAGGCAAAGAATCACTTAGGACATTGCTGCACGTCTGGACTGAATTCAACTTCACCAGAACATCTAAATTGATAAATCACAGTCTCTCTATCTGCTCTCCTCCCCTTAGGGTCTTTTGGGAACACATTACAACAGATAAGATACAGATACAGAGGCCTCTGTAATTATTAATGGAGTCACATGAAAATTTGTATGGTGAAGACACTTTATAAAGATGTGCATATCTATGATTCTCACTGTGCATAGATTTACATAAAGGAACTTGATCTAAATTGAGTGTTTAAGTTTACCCACTGACATTCGAGCTCCATTTCTCTTCTACTCGTCATTCACTGATTCATCTGCACATCCGTTTACGACCAAGCCTGAGAGTTCCATGCCAACACCGTTTTGAAAGAATATAAAGAAAATAGAAATGAAAAAAAAGTAATGTGAAACAATTTTAAGTTAAGTGGAAACAATTGATAAAGTCCTGTCTAAATATGAAACACACTAAAGAAGACACTCATTTGGGGGAAATTGCAAGATTAGAAATTAATGTCATTTGAATATTTACAATGATTATTATGTACTGTTATTTATTTATTTATTTTAATTTTTTTTTTTTACGTACTGTTATTTAAAAGCGATTAATTTCATATGTAAGGATAGAGCTGGCCTTTTCTTCTTTTGGTCTCAGGCTCTGTTTCTTCTAACATGAACCACAGGAAAAAAAAATAATAAAACTGCATACTCCAGGAGAAACGATAACCTATTTCCAGTCAACACCGGGAAAGAAATAATGTCTACTTTATCTTCGTGTATGCTTTTTATTTTCTTTTTAAACCCCCAGCTAGAATTCATACTCTGCTCTCCCACAATCAAGATTTTGCCTTTTAGGATTCCATTTGGAAGTTTCTTTTATGTCACTGATACTTTAAACACCATCCATGATAGATATTCTTCAGGCAGCATTGTTGAGTTTTGACGAACAATGTATTTCACGTATGTACGGTACACAATTTGCCAAATTTAACATCTTCCAATGCCATGAAACTATCATCACCACCAAGACTGTGAATGTCCATCAACTCCAGAAGTTCCCTCTGCTTCTCGGTACATTCTCCATTCCCAATCACTGATCTTGTCATTATAATTTATGATTTCCAGAATTAGACATCCATGGGAACATAGAACATGTGCTACTATTTTTGTCTGGTTTCATCCACTCTACCGTATTATTTTCAGATTTATCCATGTTGTTGGGCCTATCATTCCCTTTTATTTTTGAATACTTCATTGCATTCATATACCACAATGTTTACATGTTCATCTGATAATGGACATTTGGGTTGTTCCTTATTTGATGCTATAACAAATAAAACTGCTGTGAATACTCATATATAAATATTTGCATGAACATATGCTCTTACTTCTTTTAGGTATATATTTAAGAATAAAATGGCATGGTCATGTGGTGAATGTGTGTTTAATATTATTTTTAAAAATCGCCAGGCTGATTTCTAGAAACTGTTGTGGCATTTTATTAATTTGTGATTTTCAGTAAGTGTGCAGACAGACCCTGCTGTGGTTTTACATTGCATCTCTCTAATGATATTGAACAGCTTTTTGTGTTCTTGCTTTTCATCCATGCATCTTTTTCAGTTAGAGTGATTGTTCACATATTATCCTTCTATTTTTTGGTGTTCTCTTATTATTGAATTTTCAGAGTTCTTTATATATTCTGAGTACATTTTCTTTATCAGATAAATGATTTGCAAATGATTTCTTCCAGATGCTGGCTTGACTTAAATCCTTTTAATTGTATTGTGAGAATATAATTAGAATATGGTCTATCTTGTTAAATGTTCCATGTGGTGTACTTGACATAATGTGTTATGAATAATGTTTCCAATATGCTATATATATTAATATAACTACATCACAAAGAGAAGCCAACTTATTGTGTAATATGCATCGGTGACTTGGATCATTGAAAAATTGATGACTCTCAAAATCTAAGAACTCCCATATTTTTACTGCTAGTACAGTTAATCAGCAGCAAAATAAAATTAGGGAGAAATGGCCCTTGATATGAGACAGACCTAGTATAATTTCAGTTCCACTAATCCTGTATAATTCTGTCCACTTCCCTCATGTGCACAGAAGGGGAAATAACAACTCCTGTGTGGATTTTTAGGGAGACTGAATGATCTCACCACTCTAAATGTACTCACCACATACTAAGTGCTTGCTTACTCTTAATAGCTTGTTGGTGACATTGAACATTCAACCCTGCCTCAAAAATGCACACACAAAGAAATAATTCACATGAGAAAATAACTTTCAGATACATGTAAATTGCAAAGTATCTCGAGCAGCTAATTGTGAAGATCAGCCATGCTCTGGGTGTCAGAGAGAAACACTAAGTCTGTTTTCCTGCAGATAAGAGGAAAGTCTGCTCCTCGTCAAAACCATATGTGGAAGAGTCATGCTGGCCCACTGGAATGAGCACGAGGAATCCTTAAGGACTCTAAAAACCCTGATACTTTATCTGTAAAGATGTAGTTCATAAAAAAAATGATCCTGGTAAACTTGAGAGGCAAATGAGAGACTACATAGAGTTTTAATGCATTAAATATATTTGAATAAATAGTTCTATTTTTTAACAGAATATGATTTGAACAATCAATTTTATTTATTGCGAAAATAAATAAGATCCTAGGGAAAATCACTAAAGTTTCAGATAAGAGAGGGCAAAGCACTTTACAACCAAATGCTATAGTATCTAGTATTATCTTAACTAAAATTAAAGATTAAATACTGAGCTGATGTCATTTCATGTTTAACCTTTCACTACTGAAAAACTGATTAAAGTAGAAAAACTCATTTTAGAAATATTGCCCTTGGTAACACTGTTTCGATGTATTCCACTGATGTATTCCACTGATGGAATACACATTCTCAGAGAAACATGCCATGGGCTCAGATAGTGAAAAACACGGTTCAAGGCATTTTCTGGTCTTTGGAGTGAAAAGATCACTTTGATTAACTTAAACTATAAATAGTTAATATGATTATGAATTCTTACCAAAAGATTTAAAAATAAAAGTATTATTGTCAATCATCAAGTAATCCTGGAGAAAGCTACAGCAGTTTTTCATAAATAGAGCTCAAAAAGAGGAAAGCCGAGAAAGCACAAAATATGTTTAAGAAGTTGGATAAAGGCCATAAAATTCCAAAAATATTCAAAAACTGTAAGATATCTTGCTGAGTGTAGCATCTAGTTTGGCAAGTAAAACAAAACGAAGTAAAACAAAAACACGTAAATAAAATATGAAATTTAATGAAGAATAAAACTATGCACCGGTGCTTAAATTTATGGATGGTGTAATCCACCTATAATAGATACGATGTGGAATCTGTTCTGGTATGAGGGTGGGGAAAACACTGGAGGAAGATTTGGGGACCCTGCATGCTGAACTAAGTGAGACAGTGTTTCCCACAGGTTACATGGATGACACAATCTGTAGGAAGTCAAGGACAGAAGAACAGAACACCTCAAGAACCATGAGATGGGTGGGAGGTAGCACTACCGTGAGATATCGTTTGTCTTTGTCTATGAAAAACATGTATAATCTCCCACCATTACATGCAGGGTTTGGCCTGGCACCAGGCCATCATCTAAACTGACTATAGTTTTGCCTTTTGTGTCTGCAACCATTCCAAATAGATTTTCTTGCAACTCATCTGTACCTAAAATTCTCTGTTTCTGAAAGATTACAGCCACAAGAAACCCAATCTTAGACAAAACACACCTTCATTCTTCCCTAATTACATATAAATAATATGAAAGCATTTCCTCATGGTTAAAAAGATTAACTCCCTTTCCTCAAGAAAGGAAAGGGAGTGTATTAGGAAAATTGCTGTCAGGAAAAGCGACAACATCTCATGTTGGAAACGCGCATTCCTTTTGACAATGACTCACTACAGGAAATCCAAGAGGTGATTGAAAAATAAATTATTCACCATTCTACAAAATTCATGAGATAACTGGTTATTACTTATGAGCTTCTCTCATGTCTTCTGGGTACTAGAGCCCCATTTCTAGTCTACCCAGCACATCAATATGTTTGAGAAAGATTGGAATATATCTGGTAGATGGGCATACTGAAAGAAAAAATAAGAATTTCAGCTTCTAACCTATAAATTTCCTGATAGAATAAATCAGTAGCCTTGGGAGTTGGGTCACTTGCGTTGGGAGAGAAAGTTCTTCACACTCAACTTAGCATAAACACAACTGAACATAAAAATTCAGAGCCAGTGATCCCCCTTCTGATTATTACCACTCCCACACCCAGCTGATATAGAGAAAAGACAGGAAATAAAAGCGTGGCCTCCTCACTTCTAATCCACGAAATTTGTGAGAAGAGTAATCATGATGACAGAAGATTGATAAATGTAGACAAACTCACAGAGGAAAGTTTTGTTACATAAGAGAGGATAACACCAGGAGCAGAATAAGGTCTCTTACCCTCACACATCCTTGAGGAGTGCAGAAGCCCCATGAAAAAAAAAAGAAAGAAAGAAGAAAGAAAGAAAGAAAGAAAGAAAGAAAGAAAGAAAGAAAGAAAGAAAGAAAGAAAGAAAGAAAGAAAGAAAAGAAAGAAAAAGAAGAAAGAAAGAAAGAAAGAAAGAAAGAAAGAAAGAAAGAAAGAAAGAACCTCTTATCAGGCAGAAAGGAGCTCTGAATTTTAGTGCTTTTTTTTAGTGTCATAAACATCATCTTAGCTGAGTCTAACTAAGGAGCAGATCTTTGTGGCAGGGACAGTGGCCTTGTACAAGGCTACAGAGACTGCACAGAATGAAACTCAGAGTAAGACTTGAACACAGAACAGGTGTCAGTCACCCCACTGACACCTACATGAGACCACAGACCATCTGAAGACCCAGGACAAGAAGGAACATCATGCCAAAGAGGATGGATCTGGAATGCCAAAAGCCATGGTTTCCTTTACATCATCATGAAATCCTGCGGGGTGTCCTATCCTTCATACCTCTCACCTCTCACACCACCATACACTCACACATGAGACACTTCTGCAGACAAGGGACAGGATGAGGAATTGACGTTATGAAATACTAAGTTTTTGCTTCTGTTTGTTTGTTTTTAATTCCAAGAGAGATTGAATACTGCATAGTTGGGTAAATTAAATTTGGATTGGTTATTTATTTCTTCCTTCTAGCTAATAAGGCATGGTTGCTTTCATATTAGTTACAGCCAAAAGGGAAGAAATTTCATGATCTCTGCAGATCTAAGGTTCACTTTTGTCAGTAAAGTCACGTGATCTAGCAATAAGAATGATGTAAATTCATGAGGGATAGTGTGACAAAGGAAAACAAGATTGCCAAATTAAAACTCAAAAATAAAAAAACTAATAAAGAACAGTTGGAAGAAGGAACATAATCATCTATATTAATAAAAGATAATGCAGTAAAATTTCCAAGAAATTCAAAGCAAAAGTGTAGAGAATAAACCATAAACAAAGAAATAAATGAGGTGGAAGACTGATCTGGAAGATTCAATCTGCACTTAGAGAAAGTAAAGAAAATGGGAGCAGAACAAAAGAACATGGAAAAACATAATTATAAAAGAAAATTCCTCATTTAAGGAAGATCGTACTTTAAAAATCAAATGTTTCCAGACTAACTGAATGAGAAGTATTATGCAAGACACATCCTTCTGGAGTTTTCAAATGTTAATGACAAAGAAAGATAGTAGCTTCAGAGAGAAAAACATTCAAAGTTACAAGAATTGGATGGTCTCTAGTTCTATTTCATTAAACAGTGGAATATATTAGAAAACCATATACAGAACCCATAAGGGAAAAGAAGTTTCACCTTAAAAACATTCCACCAAATGCATCATCATGCTCATGAGAAAAATACATTTTGAGATACATAAGACATAAAAGAATAAGATATCCTTTCTAAAAAAAATGAAGAGCAAGAAAGGTAAATCATAATCAAGAGTTTAAAAATAATTAGAGATATATGTATCATGATGCCCTGAAAATGAGAATGTTAACAATGTTTTGGCAATTGTTATTCATTGAATATACTGTTTATTAAGCATTTACTAAGTGACAGACATTTTGTTCAGCTCTTTAGTGACAGTAACATAGTCAATCTGTGTATCAGGTGTGTGAGGTAAGCACACCTGGACCCAATTTCTGTCCCAAGAGTCTCAATGATGGCTCCCAGCTGTTGAGTAACTTCTCCATGATCAGGATACTAACTTTCCTGTGTGTGCATGTGTGTGTATGTCTACAAAAAGGTTTGTAAATATTAATTAAAAAATGAAGTTTAGGGGATCCCTGGGTAACTCAGCAGTTTACCACTTGCCTTCAGCCCAGGGTGTGATCCTGGAGTCCCAGGATCGAGTCCCACGTTGGGCTCCTTGCATGGAGCCTGCTTCTGCCTCTGCCTGTGTCTCCGCCTCTCTCTGTCTGTATGTCTATCATGAATACATAAATAAAATCTTTAATTAAAAAATAAAGTTTATTGGGATGCCTGGGTTGCTCAGCAGTTGAGTGTCTGCCTTTGGCTCAGGGTGTGATCCTGGAGTTCTGGGATCGAGTCCCACATTGGGGTTCCTGAAGGGAGCCTACTTCTCCCTCTGCCTGTGTCTCTGCCTCTCTCTGTGTCTCTCATGAATAAATGAATAAAATATTTTTTTAAAAAATGAAGTTTAAAACTGCAAATTATTAGTGTATAGAAATGCCACTGACTTCTGGGCATTGATTTTGTATCTTGCCACACTGCCAAATTGCTGTATGAGTTCTAGCAATCTTGGTGTGGAGTCTTCTGGGTTTTCTATGTGGAGTATCATGTGATCGGTGAAGAAAGAGAAATTAAGGAGTCAATCCCATTTACAATTGCACCCAAAAGCATAAGATACCTAGGAATAAACCTAACCAAAGAGGTGAAGGATCTATACCCTAAAAACTATAGAACACTTCTGAAAGAAATTGAGGAAGACACAAAGAGATGGAAAAATCTTCCATGCTCATGGATTGGCAGAATTAATATTGTGAAAATGTCAATGTTACCCAGGGCAATGTACACGTTTAATGCAATCCCTATCAAAATACCATGGACTTTCTTCAGAGAGTTAGAACAAATTATTTTAAGATTTGTGTGGAATCAGGAAAGACCCCGAATAGCCAGGGGAATTTTAAAAAAGAAAACCATAGCTGGGGTTTCAGGTTGTACTACAAAGCTTTGGTCATCAAGACAGTGTGGTCCTGGCACAAAAACAGACACATAGATCAATGGAACAGAATAGAGAACCCAGAAGTGGACCCTGAATTTTATGGTCAACTAATATTTGACAAAGGAGGAAAGACTATCCATTGGAAGAAAGACAGTCTCTTCGATAAATGGTGCTGGGAAAATTGGACATCCACATGCAGAAGAATGAAACTAGACCATTCTCTTACACCATACACAAAGATAAACTCAAAATGGATGAAAGATCTAAATGTGAGACAAGAATTCATCAGAATCCTAGAGGAGAACACAGGCAATTCCATTTCTGAACTTGGCCACAGTAACTTCTTGCAAGATACATCCATTAAGGCAAGGGAATCAAAAACAAAAATGAACTATTGGGACCTAATCAAGATAAAAAGCTTCTGCACAGTAAAAGAAACAGTCAAGAAAACTAAAAGACAAACTACAGAATGGGAGCAGATGTTTGCAAATGACACATCAGATAAAGGGCTAGTATCCAAGATCTATAAAGAACTTCTTTTTTTTTTTAATTCTATGTATTTGTTCATGAAAGACACAGAGAGAGAGAGAGAGAGAGAGAGAGAGAGAGGCAGAGACACAGGCAGAGGGAGAAGTAGGCTCCATGCAACCTGACATGGGACATGGGAACCTGACATGGGACTCGATCCCAGGTCTCCAGGGTCACACCCCAGGCTGCAGGCAGCACTAAACCGCTGTACCACCAGGGCTGCCCTATAAAGACCTTCTTTAACTCAACACCAAAGAAACAAACAATCCAATCATGAAATGGGCGAAAGACATGAAGAGAAAT
This sequence comes from Vulpes lagopus, assembly GCF_018345385.1. Lineage (NCBI taxonomy): Eukaryota > Metazoa > Chordata > Mammalia > Carnivora > Canidae > Vulpes > Vulpes lagopus. Next base: position 2,303,154 of record NC_054837.1, on the reverse strand, counting down.
CTCACAGAGGAAGACATGGACATGGCCAACATGCACATGAGAAAATGCTCCGCATCACTTGCCATCAGGGAAATACAAATAGAAACCACAATGAGATCCCACCTCACACCGGTGAGAATGGGGAAAATTAACAAGACAGGAAACCACAAATGTGGGAGAGGATGCGGAGAAAAGGGAACCCTTCTGCACTGCTGGTGGGAATGGGAACCGGTGCAGCCACTCTGGAAAACTGTGTGGAGGTTCCTCAAAGAGTTAAAAATAGACCTGCCCTACAACCCAGCAATTGTACTGTTGGGGATTGACCCCAAAGATTCAGATGCAATGAAATGCCGGGACACCTGCACCCCGATGTTTCTAGAAGCAACGTCCATAATAGCCAAACTGTGGAAGGAGCCTCGGCGTCCACCGAAAGATGATGGATAAATGGAATATTCCTCAGCCATTAGAAACGACAAATACCCACCATTTGCTTCGACGTGGATGGAACTGGAGGGCATTATGCTGAGTGAAATAAGTCAATCGGAGAAGGACAAACATCATATTGTCTCATTCATTTGGGGAATATAAAAATAGTGAAAGGGAATAAAGGAGAAAGGAGAACAAATGAGTGGGAAATATCAGGAAGGGAGACAGAACATAAAGACTCCTAACTCTGGGAAACAAACTAGGGGTGGTGGAAGGGGAGGAGGGCGGGGTGGGGGTGACTGGGTGGTGGGCACTGAGGGGGGCACTTGACAGGATGAGCACTAGGTGTTACTCTGTATGTTGGCAAATTGAATACCAATAAAAAATAAATTTATTATTTAGAAAAAATAAATAAAACTGCAAATTAATAAATACTAAATAGAGTTGTGTAGATAAACATTCTCTATTCTTCATATTATAAAATAAAGGGTAAAAAGCCTTCATGATTGTATAAAATATATGAATCCATACTTTTCGTTGGTGAAAATGTTTTGGCATTTCTGGATATGGACAGAACTCCAAACAAGCAGTCAAATCAAATCAGGTTCTGGACAGATGCTTACGGTGTAACTTTGTAGAGAAGAAAACCAGCTTATAAATTCTAAATAAGTTATTTTGTTGTGATCTGTCAAACCTATGACCCCTCAGTGTAAGTTTGCACTTTTGATCACTGCAAAACCAAATTTATAAAAACCTTTTTTTTCTGCTTCTTATAGGAAGACACCTCCTTTAATGAATCATCAAATTCTCAACAACTGCTTTTGTAAACCATATACCTAGGACATGGCCACTTGGAGTATTTGTTTTCAGAAGCTTTTCTATTTCATCTCTTCTTATAGAAACGTGGTTGGTCGCCACATCATGGAGTGGTTATTCAGATTGAGCTGGAGGTTAAACTTCATCAAAACATGCTGCGGTTCAAATATCTGGTATGCGATTTCTGTGTTGCAACTGGTGCCTGACATGGGATGAAGGTGGTGTCTATCTGTGCTGAAAAAACAGTTATTCTATTGGACAACTAGAAACCAAGGTCCATAAAGAAATAAAATATGAAAATAAGTATGACACCTGAAGGATTGTTTAAAAATCTTCTTTATTTATTTGAGAGAGAGAGTGTGGATACACTGGGGAATGGGGGTGGGGAGGGAGAGGGATGAGCAGACTCTGCACTGAGTATGGAGCCTGACTTGGGGCTCCATCTTGGACTGTGAGATCATGATCTGAGCTGAAACCAACAGTCGATGCTTAACCAACTGAACCACCCAGGCACTCCAAAGGAAGGCTGTTGATAATGAAGCGTTCCAAAAATGGGACGGATAGAATTAGCCAAAGCAGTCACTTTCTGTTTGGTTGATGCCCTCTGGGCTTGCGCGTAAGAAGCAGTGAATGTCAAATATTCTAAAAAGCTCTGTAAGCCTGCCTCGTGAAGCACTGATTAATAGAACTGAATACCAATGTAACCAACAGATTTCCTTTTCATTCATCTGTTACGGAGAATACTAACCATTTGCTTATCTCCATCACTTTCAGAAGTTCTCTTGCTATGTGCCTATCGATACATATTCATCACTCTGACAGCAGAATCAGGAATAAAAATTCAGATAAGAAAACATGATGTGCATTGCTTTATCTTTTAAATATGGGACATACATAAAAAAATAGACGTACAAAGACAGCTTCTTAGAATGAGCAGTAAAAATAAGCCCAATCTATAGTCACTTTGATCTTGATAAGCATAGAGAATGGCACAGACTGATCATCTGGGTTGTGGATATTCTTAATTCCTCTTTCTTCTCCTCAAAGTCACTAACAAAAGAGCACATCCAAAGGAAATCCGAGATTTACCACCTAGGTGCTTATACTTCTACAGATTATTCAAACCCTACTGCTATTCAGGCAGTCAAAAGATTGGTCCAAACACACATTTAAAAGACTTTCAATGTCATAGTAAGTCTTGAGCTGAGCCTTTGGATGAGCTTTCAACTGTAAACTGTAAACTCAGAAAAATACTTCAGAAACAAGGGGCAGGTGCAATACTGTGTAAATTATTTCATCACTCTGCTACTTTTGTAAGAATTATTCTCTGAATAACACCTTGGAGACGGTCTGGCTATTCTACGTGACGCACTGCATTTCATTTGTCAGATTGGTAAAATTATTGTAAAATTTAACTGTATTATGCCACTAGTAGGAGTCCTGAAGAAGCCAAGAACTTCTTCAGGTAGGTTAATTTGGGATTGCTTTATTGCAAGATGTTTTCTACTTTTGTTATTAATCATGTCAAAGACTGAAGGAATAATGAGTACTCATTATTTGGCGGGGGATGTCCCTAGAAAAGACAAGCCGAATATATTCAGGGATTTCTTTTTTTTTTTTTTTAATCACTCATATTATTCAATTGTTCTTTTAAATTTATGTGATCAAAGGTGATAAATTAACTGAAAACATATCTAATGGTATCAAAGGGTATTTTTCAAGAAACAAAACAATTGGGTATAAATGCAAATCAGTTACTTTTCATTCAACTTTCAAGTTTATCTTACTAGATTCAATCAGAAATATGTGTTTCCATCTAATTCCACCTCCTTCCCAAACCAGAAGAGAAACAGCTGAGAGATACAAGGCTTGGAAAGAATCCAGATTCTTCTGTCCAGACTTTTTTGAAAGTTCTGATGAGAAGCTAAGAATGAAAATATGAGTAACATATGGAACTCTGAGGCTTGTCTCTTGATTTATTTCTGAGACTAAGACATGATTTGCTTTCTGAGCAAGAAGTAGCTCAGGTCCTTGTAACTTGGACCCCAAGTCACTCCAACAGGACCTTCCAAACAAGGGTGTTTTTCTTGCCATCCACCTCTTGGAGAAGCCAGGGCTTTAACCAGGGGCATTTACCCTTCATGTACAGACATCTCTCCCCTCCCCACCTCTTTTTGGTACACAACCAAAGGTACACTGACAAGAATCTCCTCAAAGAGAAAAGGAACCAGGCAAATGGGTTTGCATATCCAAATGCTTTTGTTGCTAAATACGAAATCCACCCCCAGGATATACAAAGGGGTAAGCAATATATCTACCTAAATTAACGTATAGTCTAAGATAATATATAAGTTCAATTTAACATTACTCACTTTTTAATGATATAGATAAACCAACATAATATTGAGAATAAAAAAAACTGTATTTTTTGAAAAGTGGACTCTATTCTCTTTCTTCACACTGTCCCACACTCACATTTGTGGATTTTGTGTTCCTCCTAGCATTGGTAAATTTACACTTCCCATGCTTTTGTCCTTGTGGCTGTTGGATTGGACAGATGTTTCTACAGAAAGTGGATCAATGGGCTCCTCATGATGCTTAGCAAGAGAGTCTTTGCTGAATGTCAGACAAACTAAGTCAATCAAACGTTTTTATCTTGCTGCCAACAACCAACACTGGAGAAGAAGCAGCAAATGGTAGGTATCTCCGTACAAGGGGTTTTCAATAAAACAAAAGAACAGTCACAAATTGCCAACATATCAATGATGATTGTAACTTGGATCCCCAAACCCACCATGATTTTCTTTATGATGCACAATTCTGTTACTCAGCTACTGACAAGAGGCTTGATGTATCAACTTCAATATAAAACAAAACATGCCATTCTTTACCTTATTTGGAGGTCACGTGCATGGTATTCAGAAACATGACACTGCAAATCCCTGTTAATAAAAAGAAGTGATGAGACCAATGTACCTTCAAATGTGAATCTGAGCGACAGTTATGCAATTAAGACAAAACTATTCGTTACCCATCAAATGTTTCCTCCAAACTCCCATTACTGATATAACTTTTACAGGTCACCCTACGTATTCTCACATACAGAAACAAACATAATGTGTGACTGTATCATTAAAACTTGTTACTTCTCATTAAATCTACATTAACAATAGTTTCAGAGAGTTTTAGGTCCAGATACTATAGGATCATTTGAAAGCTAATTCATCCAATTTTACGAGGAATATGGAAATAAAACATAAGGAATGTTCTGGTCAGTTTTTTTTAAGATTTTTATTGATTTATTTCATGAGAGACACAGAAAGAGAGAGGCAGAGACACAGGCAGAGGGAGAAGCAGGCTCCCTGCAGGGCACCTGATATGGGACTGGATCCCAGACCCTGGGATCACACCCTGAGCTGAAGGCAGATGCTCAACCACTTAGCCACCTAGGCGTCCCACGGTCAGTTTTGATAAACATAAAGTTTTAACCAACCTGGGCATTAAATATATTTAAATATATATACACTAAACACATATACAGTGATTATGCCAGGGGAATAAAATAACTGACATAAAATATCCTTTTTCCTATACCTATAAAATAGGTTCATTTATTCAAAAATGCAAGAATAGCATATTTCACGTTGTAATGATTTGGCTTTCTGGAAAACACTGAAATGAAGTTTGGGGCAAATAATTGAAACATTAATAATTTGTTTAGCATTGTAGTGAAAGGTAGCATTGTGCCTTAGCTCATATCGAAAAATGTAAAGTTTATTGTGTTGGATTCGGGACAAGGTATCTAAGTTCATATTTGGGGAAAGCTAGCTAAGTATCATCTAGCCTCGTATTAACAAAATATGGTCCTTAAATTTGTCAGGTTTTTGTTGTTGTTGTTGTTGTTTTGTTTGTTTTCTAGCAACTCTAACAATGAGAGTTCTCTGTAAATGAGATGGTGGAAGTACAAAACCTAATTTAGTAGAACAAGGCAGGCATCATTATTCTAATAAATGAGAGTCCTTTCCTTTTGAAAGTATAGGTCCTAGGAAAACATTTTCTATTTAACTTATAAAGTTCAACAGAAATATTAAACAGAGGTATTTTATATTTAACTTATAAAGTACATGGGTATAAAGATATCTTTTATAGAAGATATCAGTAGTGCGTAGTACAGTATAACAGTATGGAATACCTTTAATAATTTGATAATATATAGTATAAGAGGTCATGCCTAATTCTAAAACTAAACACTATAACATGTTTGTTCACTTTTTCTAAATGTAGAAATGTTAAATTAAAAGTGGATCCAGACCTATTTGTTAATAGTAGGTGTTTTAATATAAAAACAAAATCAAGGGATGCCTTGGTGGCTCAGTGGTGAAGTGTATGCTTTTGGCTCAGGGCATGAGCCTGGAGACCCAGGATCGAGTCCTGCATCGGGCTCCCTGCATGGAGCCTGCTTCTCCCTCTGCCTGTGTCTCTGCCTCTCTCTCTGTCTCTAATGAAGAAACATATAAAATCTTAAAAAAAAAAAAAATCAAGTGAAATTAAAAGACACGCAATCAGAGAAGTGTTAAGATACACAGTCACACAATCACATAAGCAGAAAGAACCTCAGAGGGCATGGAGGCTGAACCCCACATTTTAGGGGGTATAAAACGATGCCCTGAAAGACAGTGTACTGTGTAAGGTCATGTAGCACCTTTGTACCAGAGCTGGAACGAGAGCCCATCGCAAAAGGATCTACTTTCACCTTAAAAGATATTACATGAAAATAAATTCAACTGTATGAAGTTCCTATAAATAATTCACTTGTTGGACCTCGAATATTTATTTGTGGGAATCAAATGAATATAAAATGAATCTAAATTATGTCCCAGTGTGCAAAAATGATGCAAAGGTCTGATGCTAAAATTGTTCTCCGTAAGGTGTTTTAAAAATCCTTAATTTTTGGCGTACTATTTTCCAATGTTATTATTCCTCAGAAGGATACAAAAATTAATGTTTATCTGTGATTCAGTGGTGCTGAATCAGCTCTTCAGCCGCACAAAAATGAGGAATATAGATTTATAATATTAAAAATCCATAACTGGAATTGTTTTACTTTTAGTGCATAATTGAAAATAATTTACTATATATTTGTATTCATCACATAAGTATTTATCCAAAAAAGTGACGTCCTTCCAAATATGAATTCCCATTGAAAATGGATAAATTTCATGGGTTCTTAAGATTTGCTAGGTTGTTGCCATTAAATACATAAACATTTTATATGTTCATTTAATACATGTTTATTGGTCACTCTGTAGCTATGTAACTAGCATTTTTCTTGGCATCTGGAATGTATCGGTAAACCTTTTAAAAATACTCTGGCAAGTATAATAGAGCAATACACAGAACATAAGCAATGTGCAATAAGCATATAACAAGCAAGCAGACTGTTAGCAGGTGACAAATGGTCAGTTAGGGAAGAAGGGTGGTGAGTGGGCTGGCAGTAGTTTTCAATAATGAATGGCATGGGCCAGAGGAAGATTTGAGCCAAGTCTTAAATAACCTTTGTTTCATTTATCTAAAGTCTATGGTAAAGCTTGTTAGGCTTAAGTTAAGGTAGTCTACATTTGTAGAGTTAATTAAACTTATTTGAATTTCACAAGGAAGAAACTAATTTTGTTTCACTACTTTTGCACAGAAAAAATATCTTTGCCCTTCCCACTCTGCAGACTTCTTCAGGACTGTCTTTGAATGCTATGACTTGTATTACTTTGTTTAATACAAACATGTCACCAATATATATCCCTGTCTGTTTTGAGAAGCAAGGTGTGTATGGAAATGGGTAGAAAGGCAACAACACATCACTCCAGGTATTGGGGCACGTCTGTGTTGGAACATGGGGTACAGCTTAATATGAAGTGGCTCAGTTCATATGCTTCGGTCCCAGGGCAGGAAAGTTCTTTTTTTTTTTTTTTTTGTTTTTGTTTTTGTTTTTGTTTTGGAAAGTTCTAACACAAAATATTTTGCCTTCAAAAAAACCATGCTACGCTCCCTAAAAGTCCTCCCTTTGTCTTGTCATGAGAAAATTGGGATGGTATCAGTCCTCATGTAATTTTCTGATTGCTTCAGGGATTAATTAGTAAAAGACCTGGCACAGATTCTGATATCCACTAAGATATCGTTTGTGCTCTAGACCTTGTGATTACAACCATCAAGTAGATGTTAAATTAGAACAAGGCAACAGGCATCAGGGTGGAATTTTTCTTGAACTGTTTATTTGGTAAAATTTTTCTTGCAGAGTCTCTTCCAACAGTATCAAGCCTCGAAGAAATGTCTCTAGAACTGCTTTCAAATCTAGACTTCGGTGTTTATAAGAGATGAATTTATTGTCTAATGATAATATACATGCCAATAATCTGATCTATTCAAGGATGTCAATTATAATATAGTATTATTCCCTCAATTTTTCACATGCACACACATATATATTTTTGTGAGCACATGATCTGAGAGACCTAGATGTCATAATTTTCAATATTTAGCTATTGCAGTTTAGCTGGCACCTGCACTGAAGCTCTTAGGAAGTTCTCATATGGTGGATATCATAATCATTACCTCTGCAGAAAAACCCCCATTGAAAATAATCTGATAATGTTTGCCAAATATATAGTTCTAACAAACTGATTTGAAAAATGATGAAATGTTACAGTCATTTCTTTCATACCTAATATATAGATAATATATATTATATATTATCTATATATAATCTATATCAGAAGTCCAAAAAAATAAATTGTGTACAATATATTTAGGAAATAATTTCACTATGAAGGAATAAAGCTTAATTTAATCTCAGTTATAGTTTTATAATTATGTGTCTGAAGATGTTTAAGATAAATACTTGTTAATAAAATTCACCAGATATCCATATTGATAAGTACAGACAAAATCATTTTGATAATACTACGTATCTGCACAAAGCTGATAAACCCTGGTCACAAATACACCAACACCAGTTTAATGTAACTGAAAGAAACAAAAAACACCCCTTTCATTTATATCTCAGAAATGGATTATGTTTTATAACTTGATATTTATAACTTGATATAACTTGAAGTTGCTGGGCTTCACCAATACATTTCAAACTTGTTTTCATATATCATCATGTAGGGTAAGAAAAACAAATACAGATGCAGGGCTCCTTATCTGAAGGAGTTGACCCAATGACACCTCAAACCAGATGCAAAATTTCATAGTAAAATCTCAAATGCCTTTACCTGGGAAGCATAGTTCCCCACTCTCTAAAAGTGCTTCTAATGTGCTCTAATATCATACACAATATGATAAATTCATTGCAGCACTTGATCATTAGCTAATTATTTCCGTAAGTGGAACAGAGGGAGAGAAGGACCCTGGGCCTTACAGATAGCCACAGACTCATACTTCGTTCAGCACTCTGGGCTTCTTACACTTGGCTAAGCTGCCTCACCTCCCAGGGCGCAGCTTCCTCTTCCTGCCTATTAGGAGGTTTATCTTGACTACACAAACACAGAACCTGCTAGCTCAACAAATAATAGTTCACATCTCTTATCTTCCAAATGATACTTTGTTCTCTTGTTGGTCAAACATTTTTAAGTATTTTCATTGGCCTTCCCTTCCTCAAATGCAAGGGGGGAAAGAAGTGTCCTTCTTAAAGATGTTGGTGGGTGGCGCCAAGGAAAAGGAGTAGGTGTTTGGAAGCAGAGCATCATGACCATGACCATAAAATGAACCCTACCAGTGTACACTGGGTGGGGATGTGGCTACTTCATCACATAATGAAGGTGGGACCTTTGTGAACGTAAGATGTCAAATTTTATAATCTTCCAAGTGTTCGACTTAATGGTTTATCTCTACGGAATGCATAAGGAAAATCTATAAAATCCATGACCATTCAGACTCCCAAATAAAATAGCTGAGAATATACTGGTCACCTTGTTTCATCTCTAGAGTGTTTTTCTCTACAGGCTGAATATGGTATGGTTACCTCAAAAACAAAAATGAAATATAAAACGTAAAAATAAAATGAAAGACCAGGTTCTGTGCAAAGTCACAAACACAAGGTTCTGCACATGTTCATTTTATCGCAGTGCTTCAGGGACTATTTAAATGACCTGGTTCATTTGTCAGGACAGTAATGAAGAGCGTGGTCCCTCCCACATGTCCATAAAACAACAGGCTGCTGAGCCAAGGTGGATAATTGACAACACCAGAGCCATTTGTTCTCAGGGCACTCTGGCCAATCAAATGGTATTATTATTATGGCACTAATAATAATAACTTTTTTGAACATATGTGTGCCCACCCTTAATTATGATGTTGTCCTATTTCTTTCAAAATGAAATCGATGTCCTCGCCTCAGTTTATCACTGTTATTCAATTTGAGGTATGTCAATGAAGTAATTTCATGCTCTGAAATTAAAGATAAAAGCCAAGCCAAACTGCAAATCCTTGCCCTTTGGGGCTTTTTTCTTCTTCTTCACTTTAACTTGAATTTTGTAAAATTATTAGATGGATTGCAATGGAAGTATATTTAATGTTATTTCCTTAGAATTATATATATACATATATATGTATATATGTATACATATATACATATACATATGTATATGTATATATATATATAAATTTTAAATCTTAAAGTGTAAAGAAACTCTGAAATAACTGATCCCTGCCCAATTATGTAAGGTTGTGATATAGAGGACACACCCAGTAGAAGAGTCTGTCCCATCTAAATATAACCAGAGAAGGGGATAATTAAATACAACTCTATCTTTGATTGTAGCAGTAATTTATTTTAATGTCTATTCTAAATATTTTCCCTCCTAAATTAACCTAGCTTAAGCTTAATGATATGGTGATTAAAGAAAAAAAACCCTCATGTTTAAACAAAATCTACATAACAGAGTGGCAAACAGTTTCATTATTCCAATTCTAGCTTCCATAGCGCTACATTTACAATGATATAGCTAAATAACAGCATAGTGGATAAGAACATGAAGACCTTGGTTCTTTCTCTTGCTCTCCCATCAGAGCAGTCCACCAAAAAGGAAAAACTAAAAATAAACCACCAATCAAGCAACCAAGCAAACAAAAACTGTCTACTTTTCTAGCAATCTTCCAATCTTACCACATCCCTCCAGCCACTCCCCAAATTCTTTGCTCTAATAAATTTCCATGCACCATTTTGGGTATTGTGGCTCATTAGGACAAGAGGTGGTGTGGAGAGTCAATGCAAGGCAAGCAGTGAATTATGGCAATGTCTGTTTCCTCATAAGACTTTAGGTCCTCAGGTGGGGAGGGCATGCCCTAATAATTGTCGTCTCCTCACAACCTGGCATAGTTTCTGGAAAACAGCAAGTATCCAACAAATGTGAGTGTTATTGCAATATGCAGACCCCAGACCCAGCAGATCCATGTGGGACCACATAGCCTTTCATGTTCTGATTTGTAGGCACAGTATCCATCTGCATTTCCTCTTCATGGCCAAAGTCATGGAGAAAAGAGATGACTCCTTTCCATGGGAGTGCACTGATATATCACTAGCTACTCAATTATAATTCAAATGCATATTTGTTTCCTGCTGAATATAGAATATAATCACCAAATAAGAAAGACGAGGTTGGTTAGGATGACTATTACCTAGCATGCTAAATAAATTCCAACTGTATCCCGGGTATGTTTCCAAAAGAGTGACTCTGGAAATCTCTGATTTCCACCAAGTATAGAGTTATACACAGTACTTCATAATTTGCTTTTATTCTCCAAAGTACAGGGAGAAGGCAGTGAATGAGGAAGCACACTGGCCATGTTTCCCTGCACACATTTCCCAGCACTTTCACAGCTGACAATCATCCCACAATGTGTTGTCACGTGACGAAGTTTTAGATCCTGACCTTGGTCTCTATTCCGAGTCTTAAGTCTTTGCCTGGGTTGATACTACCCACTCTATTGGTCTCAGCCCTCCTTGTGCCTCAGCAGGAACCCTTGCCATTGCCTTGGTTGTTGTCATCATTGCCGTGAGGATCCCCTGGGAAGACTTGCTCTTGTGGAGTTGGTGCTTCCAAGAAAATTGGAAATGCACTCCCTTTGGCCTCCAAACCATACCTTAAGTCTATGAGTCTGAACACAGTGATCAATCAAATGGTACATATTTATGATTATGCAGGAGAATGCTTTAGCCACAACTGTTTTTTTTACTATAAAAATTTGGGGGGACTCATAATAACATAATTTTCAGGAATCAATGAGGAATTATATGCCAACATCACACCTGAGAGAGTGGGGCATGCTCCACGAAAATCAGGTCAGCCCCCAGCTAGTCCCCTGAAGTGAAGGACACTCTGGACCCTCTTTCCAGAGAGGTCTGTGGCTGGGTCAGTGGGATTCTCTGACAGAAGCATCCTTCCTCTGTCTAGAAGAGGCAGATCCAGGATTCCTCAGGGGTCCAGAGGCTATACTGACATCCCATATACCTGCTTTCCTCACCAGTACAGTCTCCCTTGCACCACGTGCAGACAGCTGTATCTTCCTGAGGAAAAGGCTCAGCTCACTTTTTACTCTAGTTATGAAGGTCAGGAGGGGGCGGCATTATAAAGACCTTTTGTTTTCCTTATATTGGGTGGGTGTTTAGTTTCTCTGCTTAATGGCCTGCTTGGTTAGAAAAAAAAAAAAAAGAAATTTTTCTTAGTGTCACCATCAAAAGTAATAAACTACTCTTTAATCAGACTAAAATAGATGTTACCTTCGAGAATCCAACCCTTACTCTCAGGGTTCAGATCAGTATTCCAATTGCTTCCTGTGCACCATCTACTGACCTTTATCAGAGCACCTAACATAATAAAAATGCACCTCACTATCGCTCCATTTCACTAAAGGTCTCTTGATAAGATAGGATAACCTGTTGTTACTACAGGTGGATCAGACTAATCAGAGGGAGACCACAACCCCCAGAGCTGGGGGGAGGGCACAGGTGGCAGGATAGGGTCTGTGAAGGGGCATGAATGAAAATGAATGAATTATTTAAGTAGTTAATAAAATAAAGATCAATCAGGGAAGGTCGTAAGCTCCTTAATAATGTGATATATTTTATTTTATTATAGCACCCGGGTACCGTGTGTTTATTTTTCACTCTTCCAGCTTTTTCTGGCAGCTCTGTTCTGAGGCAGATCATTCAGGTCTGAGTGATACAGATCCCCTAGCTAAGCCTCGATTTTCTAAACCGTGGTTAACTTTTAGAGGAAAAGTCATGATCTCTAACAAAGCTAAATTTCAGCTGACCTTGTAACAATTAGGACAAGTTTTTGTTATAAGTGACAGAAATCCTAAGACAATATTGATTTAAAAAGGAGACTGGTGGATATAAATAAAAAGCTGAGACATGGCTGGATACTTGGGTTCAAAAGATAACCCCAGGACTTGGAAGAAAATGAACAGTGGAAAGAGAGCCAAAAGAGAGAGAGAGGTATTGGAGTTTTCGTGCACGCAAATCTTCCTCACAAAACTATGCAACAGCTATAATCTATACTCCCATTTTGCAGGTGGAGGAAAATTTGATCCAGAGAGGTTGAACTGACCTGAGTCCGCATCGCCCAGCTTGAGAATGCCAGAGCTGAGACTCAAAGGGAGCTCAGTGCAGTCTCTTAACCTCCCACTGCTCTGGCTCCTGCAGTTACGAGATGAGCCAGAGTGAAATGCTGAGCTGACTACAGATCTGACTCCTATTCCCATCACGCTGTCTTAAGTTTGTTAAGGGATTAGATGAAGGACTTGGAATTAAAATAATAGACATGAGGACATAGGGAAAACGTGGCACCGGGAATGAAACCCAAGAGTGGCCAAGGTGTCCCTCACTATGGGGATGAGGGTCACCCTCAGGCCTCAGCCAGCACCTTCCCCGCTGAAAGATACCTAAGTCCCACCTCTTATAATCAGCACCCGACGCTGTGTTTCCTTATGGAGAAAAAGAGAAAAAAGGAGGATTATAGCACAAAAACAACACAATCCATAATATTTGGAGTGATTGCAGATGGGAACAGTGGAAGCTGGTAGGTTTTGAAGTCAAAATAAAGGAAACTCTAAGAATAATGGCCTGAGAGAAGGTCCAGTAGGATGGACCCAGCAGCCAAATCCCAAAGGAGGCTTTGGTACACTTAGCAAGTGAGATGTCTCAAAAGATTAGGGCAACTGTCTTGAAGGAAGACTATCTACAAGGCAATCAACTACAAAAGATAAATACACACAAGGTAAGAGCATAATTCTGATCTAATTCTATCCAGCAACATTTGAAATTGAATTCCACTATTTGTAAGGGTTTCATTCTAATAGGTTCTAATAGGTTTCAATATTATAACTGAAATGCTGCATTAGTTAAAAATACGTATCTCCCAGTGCCCAGTGGTGTGAAAAGTTGAGTTTTGTTATACACCTGAAGTTTTGTTTTGGTGATTTTAATTTTTATTTGTACCCCTTCTGGGCTCTCAAATGGATTTAAAGAAATAGTAGCTTTTAGAGCAGACATTCAAAATCAGTGATAACATATTTTTAAAAAAATCCATGTGGGCAGCCCAGGTGGCTCAGTGGTTTAGCAACTGCCTTCGACCCAGGGCATGATCCTGGAAACTTGGGATCAAGTCCCACGTCGGGCTCCCTGCATGGAGCCTGCTTCTCCCTCTGCCTCTGTCTCTACCCCTCTGTCTCTCTGTTTCTTATGAATAAATAAATAAAATCTTTTAAAAATCCATGTGGTAGACCTGATGTAGACTGATTTTAAAAGTGATTACTTCAAGTACTTAACTGTGAGGCCATAGCTTGAGAAAATTTATGTTGAGGAGACCAGAAAAGTTTTATTTTATCACCAAGACCAGAAAAGTTTTATTTTATCACCATCCGAGCCAATCATGTGCCAAAAAGTAGCAATGCAATCTGGGATTTCCTTAATAATACAATCAGATCCAAGTTGCTCATTTTCCATGGAACTTCTTAGTAGTGAGAATGAATTTGGGATAGGGGATCTCATTCTAGAAATTTTCACATTGCTCTTAGTCATCCACTGTGGGACATTAAGAAATGTCTTAAATCTCTCTGAGCCTCAGTTTTTCTTTGAGAAATGAGAAAAATGTGGCTTCCTTGATTAGTTTGTGCTGAATATCACATTCAAAAACGTATAGGTAGCACCTCTTAAGCTATTCACAAATTAGTCAGCTTTTCCCAGATTTTGCTTGAATAACTATGACCCTTTTAATCTCAGCGACATGACAATAAAGACTTGTCGTCCATGATATTTGACCATCTTGACTGCTATTCTTTTCTTCTCCAACTGCTATCTTCACTCAGAGATCAGGCTGAAAGAATAGGCCTTATTTGGAACATGCCATTGTTGTGGCAGAGGAAAACAAAGATGGGATCTTATGATGGCTGCTGGAAACGTCATGTCACTGTTTTTTTGTTTTTGTTTTTGTTTTTTCCGGCATGTCACTCTTGATCCCATATCACTAGCCAGAGCAAGATATTTAGACAAGCCAGGTATCACAGGCATGATCATCAAATCATATGGAAAAAAATCAAACCTCATAACTACAATGTTCAATTAATTATTATCACTTTCATTGTTAATATAATATTAGGTGAATAGAAGGATGACCAAAATGCGTATCATTCTGGAAATAATGACACACAAGCAGTAAACCAAACAAAAGACTGTCATAAATAGGGTTCATGTCTAAGGTTTGAAGATACTTCAGCATAAACTGCTGGCTGACTGACCAATAGCACGCTCCATGACTCCATTTTTCAGTCAATGGATAAGCAAATGGAAAGTCTTTTTTGGGATTCCAGAATGAGCCTTTGTTTCCTTTGCATAGGCAAAAACATTTCTCCTTCCTACTTCACCTCTGAAATGTTGATCTATTGGTAGGCGCTGCAATAGTCATCTTGTATCCATGAAATAAAAGCCAGAAGAAACATGCAAGCTGTAGGACTCATAGTATTAAGACTTCAACCAATGATGCAACTGTCTAATTCTTTAAGAGTAGTTAAGATATTGTGGTTATTTTTTTCAATTAAAAATACTCTTGAAGGATAAAACCTAGGTGCTAATCTCAACTATTTTACTACCCATGTGTATAAATACCAGCAAATTACTGTTTACCTTCTCTGAGACTAGTCACATGTAAAACTATCTAGTCCTTCGGTCTTTTGATTTGCTAATATAACTGATGAATAAAATATTAGGAACTCTTAAGCAGGTAGAAAGAATAATGTGAAAACTCATGGCAGGTGTTTCTAAATATCTGCAATATTTTCAAAAGAATCAAGACTTACTTTTGTGTCACTCTACAGAAGAAAATTAGCTATTATGCAGTAAATTTAAGCTACCTTTAAGAAAATTTTTAGCAGTCATGTTCTACAATAGAACTGTCTGCTTTGTGAAGTTGTAAGATACTTATCACCAGAAAGAATCAAGCAGATGCTGGAAAAGCATATATTAAAAATGCAGAAGAACTGATTCCTGGACTTTTAATAATGCTGAATTTGATAACACCTTTGACTCAACATGTCACCCAAATTCATACCTTTTTCATGTAATTATAAAATTTAATTACTATATTTCTCCACTGTCATTTCCAGTTTTCATTTCATTCATTCCATCAACAAAGTTTTGTGGGTCCGGAATCTGTTTTAGATATAATGATGTGCATGAAAATGATGTATAAGAAAAAAACATCTAAAATTGTATGGAATAAAGGTGTCCGTGAGAAAGAAGAGGGGTTTCATTGATATGGATGATATGTGAAGCTTTGAAATTTTCCTGTTTGGGGGGAATCACATACCCATTAATTAACTCACAGATTTATAAACAAAAATGAGAATTCATAATGTGTGAAGCAGAGGACTATCAAGAAAATGCATCTTCACTGGCATGTTGGTAGCTGACATGGTTGCAGGTGGTCTGAGAGTTTCATTTTGAGAGACACAAGCCTGTCTTAAGTAGTCATCTACTAGAGTCTACATAAAGTATAACACAACAGAAAATGTCACACGTTAAATGTGTAATACTCCTCTCATTCTTGAGTTGAATAACCTAAGCATGTATCTCTTTCTCATGTTCTCTACTCTCTATCCATTTTCCCTCCATTTTTTAAAGTCCTTTATTACTTCAGAAATTAGCTGAAATTATCTGCATTATCAGTATTGCTATCCTACCGCAAAACATTCTAAATCACTCAAGATGCCAGAATTTGTGTACATTAAAAAACTTGAGATTTCATTCATTTTTCATTTAGCTAGAAGCATTTATTCTTCCCCCAGAAGTCCACTTCTACAATAACTATACAGTTTTGCCTCTATGAAATTCCCCTTTTCAATACATTTTAGATATACAGGGGATTATAGCAAAGGTGGCGTTCTAGTTCAAATATGAATTGAGTGTACTATCATTCCCCACCTGATATGTATGCAAACATCCATAACTATCAAATCTATGTTTGTCTTAAGTAAACGATACGGTTAATAGGATGATTTATTTAAAAAGAAAAAAAACTAGTGCATCTATAATTTGGAAGCTGTGGCAGCAATTTATGAGTGAAAGAATATGAAAGAATAAATCAGACATTTTCCCTGTCTTCTTCTATTCTGAAGAGCAAAAGCATCATTACCTTAAGATCTGAGATCACCTTACATGTTATATATATGTCATATCTCCTCCAAACATGTGATTAATTTCTGACCAGGATCAAACTAGTTTTTGCTAGTTGAAAGGTGAAAGAAGATAACAATGTGTCCTTTGAGTTGAATAAGAAGTGCCACAATCCTTGATTTTCCTATTTCCTGAAACTAGGCAGGGGGTGATCTTTGGGGTTGTTTTCAAGTTGTGAACTGGAAGTGGGCTTGCATCATGGCAAATAGTGCATGTCAGCACCCACGTGACTCCCAGAAGGAAGATGAATGTGAGTGACAAACAGTAATAACAAGAAAAGTAGGAATAAGTAAGTGTAGAGTGGGCTTTCCACCAAGATACTGAGGAGATTTGTGTAGCAGATGGAAGAACGATGAACAGAAACAGAAAGAAAACCTCCCAGAGGAGCCCAAGTTAATGCATTCCTCTGGCAAGAAGTACGGGACATGCAGCTGGCTAGGAGATATGTAAGGTATAATCAAGAAATTACATGTGCCTGGGAGGAAATTTTTCTGTGTTTATTAGACATAGAATATACCAATTTAGAGGATTTAGCAAGTAATTTCCTTGTCAGAAAATATGAAGACGAGATACACAGTACAGTCTCCATTCCTGAAACTGTAAAAATTACTTCTGCAAAGAACGTAGCTGAACAAATACACAAACTTTTCTACTAAGAACAGGATGGCAGGGAGATCTCATTCCTAGGGGACTCCAGTAAGGGATGTTTTGTTCATAACAACATCATAATGAAGAGTTAAAAAACAAAAGCCACATGCCAATTTGGCACCGCAGTCTGAAAGTTAACTCGCTCGTTTCCTATGCCACAATTACCAGTCCTGCACCTTGCACTATTAGGTCAAGTGCATGGAGTGGTGTGAGCTCAAGTAAGGTAGCTTCTGAAAAAGCCCAGATTGCACTCGGAGACTTGAATAATCCCTGTGTCCAAGCCTGCCTCCACAGGACAAGGAGCACAACAGAATCTGATATGATGAAGAATTTAACACAAGAGGTGGTTTCCCAAATTTTGGGTTGATTTAAATTCAAGGTTCCTATAGGATATCACAGAAAAGGGAAGGATTATTATTATTTTTTTAAGTGGCTGGGTCTCTGTTTCCTTGCCAGATTTGATTGATGAGCTGAGGCATGCATATTCAGCGATAAATTATTATGGCTCAGCATTGGTGAGCTATGCTAATTCCCTCAGTATATACTTTCATGGGGTTACTTTTTAAAGATATTGTTTATTCATGAGAGACAGAGAGAGAGAGAGTCAGTGACATAGGCAGAGGGAGAAGCAGGCTCCATGCAGGGAGCCCGAGGCAGGACTCGATCCTGCGACTCCACGATCACACCCTGGGCCAAAGGTAGATGCTCATCCACTGAGCCACCCAGGAGTCCCCATGGGGTTATTATATATTGGTGCCTTTTGGAGGTAAAGTGCTATTTTAAATTTTCCCACCCTTGATGGTGATCTCCTCCAATGTTTTACTCAAAACATTTTTCTTGTTCCATACTTATAAGTTTCTGGTTTGTTCATTAAATATGCTTAAAGCCCTAAGATCTAAACAGTGGGTCTCATTTAATCCATGGTTAGCAAACTACTCCCATTCTTAAATTAAATAATCTAAGGGATCCCTGGATATCTCAGTGGTTTGGCACCTGCCTTCGGCCCAGGGCATGCTCCTGGAGACCCGGGATCGAGTCCCGCATCGGGCTCTCTCCGTGGAGCCTGCTTTTCTCTCTGCCTGTGTCTCTGCCTTTCTCTCTCTCTCTCTCTCTCTCTGTCTCTCATGAATAAATAAATAAAATCTTAAAAAAAAGTTAAATAATCTAAGTATGCATCTCTCATCTTCTCAACCTCTTATCCATTTTCCCTCCATTTTTAAAAGTCATTTATTACTTCAGACTGACACAACAGTGGGAAATGTTACAAAGTCAAAATTTCTTTGGTGTGTGCACATATTAGGTGATGAGAACATCCAGATATTAACAGACAAGTAAAATAAGAATGCATGACTTCTGCGTTACTGAGAGGGGCTTTCTACAAATTAGCATCGGTCATTAGCACAGAGTTTCACCCACGGAACTTTTTCCAAAAGGAAACCAAGTACAACCTCTTCAGAGTCCATCACGCAAGTTTTCACTGACAAGTATGAATGAGTTGATAATTGTGAATTTCTGCTTTGGAAACAAGATTGATGAGTAAGATTTTCAACATAAACCCAGAGGCTCTGCTATCTATTCATAAGTAGACAGTTTTACCAAAATGGAACATACAGAATTGTTCTCCAAACAAGGGGTAGTTGAAAACTAGCAAACAAATTTAAGGCCTTACCTGAATTTTGCCAATTCAATGGTGAATTACTTTTTGAGTAAGTAGCCCAAAGTCTGTTTAATGATGACTATCATAGCATCAGTAATAACAATATAAATGCCTTAAAAGTATACTGCGTGTCATTGAAGCCTCAGTATTCTCATGAATGGATCTGTGATATTTCCTCTTTTGCTGTGCCCCTCGTTTGATATGCCCATGTGTAATTTAAAATGTGTATGGAGACTCATGTTACAAGAGATGCTCCCTTCTATTTTTCTAAAATACAGTAAAGGGCTTCTACCCATTACTTAGAGCAGTGAAACATTTATATCTAAACTCTCTCAGGGGTTTTTGTTTTTGTTTTTTTGACTGTTTAGAGTACTGGGTTTTCCCAATTCATGTAGAAGCTTATCCAAATTTCATATCCTTTTATGTTTGTTTCCTAGTTCTATATTTCAAATATACTCTCATGTACTTTTTTCTTATGATTATTATTATTTTTTTAATTTCCTGAAGTTAAAAAGATATTTTAGTGTAGACATGAATCTTGATAGTTAAGTAGTCCTTAGAAACCCCGGTGGGTCTTGTATCCCAAACTATCTTCTGCCTTCTTTGATTTATCATGGTTCCTGATTACAGTAGAGTTTGCAAATTGTGGCCCATGGGTCAAACTTGGTCAGCAGATATACATTATAGGGCATTTTTAAATGATTAATAAAGTTATTAGATCGATTGCCAATATTTTAAATGAAAATTTTACACGAAAGTCTGAATATCTGTCTTTTCTGGAAGACATCAGAATATATGATGTCAGTGCGTTTGCAATTTTGTGTGGCACCATCACCTAAAACTGCATGAAGGACCCACTCAGGTCAGCACAATTCCCAAAACTCCTGCTTTTTAATATCTGGCCTGCTCTACTATTTGTCCTTTCTTGGTATTCCTTTTACTGAAATTTCTGAGTTCAACACAAGTACGACCTCTTTGGCAAGCCTACCTTGACCCCCCTTCATCAGCTTAGATGTCCTTTTAATGACTCTGTACCTAGCACACTACTTAGAAATTATAAGCCTTGCAATTATATTATCATTATCTTCTATTTGCCCATTAAGATCCTTTTATTAACTTCCCATCAATACAGTAGACTTTGTGAAGTCCTAGGCTTGAGTTCCTCTTTGTATTCCAAATACCAATAAATAGGAATTCAATTAATATTTGTTATTTGATTGAATGAACAAATCTACGAAGATACAGCATTTAACAGGACAGATATAATCAATTACGTATGGATTCCTAATTGAGTAATAAAAGGTTTTGATAATTTTTATCCCTATGAACAACATGCAATGTGGCTGTCAGGATTATGAATTAGTAACTATTGGCAAAATTGATACACTGTATATTGACTTAATTTCCTTTGGACCTTCATTCCATTTTTCTGCAGTATTTTATTTCCAAACTATAGGCTCACTTTATCAAATCACAATTTAATGTTTATTTTAGATACATAAAATTATTCCAAAATCATATTTATGAGTATTTGAAAAGTGTTATGAAGAGTTATAGTGATGAGGTATATTATCTTCTGACTTCAATCTTTCTGATAGATGTCTGCCTGTCATTTTGCAAATGTTCCTAGAAGATACTCTGTTGAAGAGAAAGAAGTCATTTACTTCAAATGAATCATTATGTGACAATGCAGTTACTTGCAAAACAATCACCCAGACTCAAAAAAATAAAAATTAACCTCTATGTTCCAAACCAAATGCAATCACAGTGACGATGATAACAACAGCAGTAATAATAATACAATTTCTGACATATGTAAAGTATTGAGTGGCTTAGAATGTTGATTGCACAAATATTCTCTCGCTTAGGCTTCATCAAGACCCTTTGAAGATTTTAACTATCCCCGTGCTGGTCAAGGCAACGAAGGCATAGACGGATTAAATGATTTTCCCAGGGTCATGGTAATTTTCACAATTAGGAAGGACACCATTGTGTTTTCTGATCACAAAGCCATTGTTCCTTTGCCATCTTACTCTAAGCTGACATTGGCAGATACTGTCCTCAACCATGATGAGTCTGAAAGAACTCTACGTTCTTTTGGTCAATTGAGGAGGAGAAGGTAAGTCACACATATGTCCCCTGAAGCGTGGTATCAAACCCCATGGGGTAATATAGGTTTCTGGGCCTTCCACCAAACCTATGAAACAGGATCCACAGAGTATTCTCATACTCAGGGAGAATTTTCTGCCTCACAGTAGAGGGCAACAAATGGATTATAATTCTCCTGACTGATCGATCCCCTTAATTCCCCAGAGCAGATGGTCAAATGTAGTATAAGCAGCTTCAAACACTTACTTCAAAAAGCCTCAAAAATAAGTATAATCCCCATGTGTAGCACATTTTATAAATGGGTGGGCACCACTGTTATCCACCTTAAATTGTGAGAAGCATGCATACTAAGAGGGAAGGAAAAATGCAATGGTTAGGATAATCCCTACTTTTTGTGATTATGCCACCTTTTGCATTTTTTACAAGTATCATAATAAACCAAAAGCAGGTACTATGCTATGTAGTTTCAGAAGTCATTTAATGTAGCTTGTCTCATTTGTTTTTCCATGATTCAAAGAGGCTTAGGGTGCTGTCCAGAGTCATTCAGTGAAGAGCAAAACAGGAGTTTCGACCCAAGCCTTGGGACAGGGAATGAAAGCCATCTGAAGACCAATTTGCATTCACAGTGAGCTCCAACTATATATAAACAACTACTTGTAAAAGGTTAGTGAATTGCAAGTAGTTATGAATTAAAGCTTTTGATGGATTTGGTAACAGTGGCAATTTTTATATGAACGGATAAAATTTTGCTTTGTTTCCTGGTCCCGATCTCTCTCCTTTTTCTCTCCTTCTTCACCAACTGCAAAGAGCAGCAGTTATGAAATAGAAAACTGGATTATTCTTGAGGGGTAGATCAGAAAGAGTCAAATTCATACCCTACATCCTGACACACACACACACACACACACACACACACACACACACACACGAGGAGAAGAGAGGGTATCACACTGCTCTAGGCTTGAAACATTTTCTGATATCAGAAATTCATCAGCACCAAGCCAATTGCCAGCTTGAGACTTAACAAATTTACTTGCTTCCCTTAATTAGTACCCTCTTCCCGCTAAGGAAATCTTGATAAAATCCCTTACAAAGCTGGCCTCTTTTAAACTCATGTACCATAGGTGAGCAATATTAATTGGATATTTTAATTATGGATTCTATGTGCAAGCTTCGCCAATGAACAACTGTTATTATATTGTAGCGCTCTTACTTTTAAATTGACTCTGTAATAACTCTGAAAGCTGTGTAAAGTAAAATTAAATCCTTATCCATAGACAATTGCATTAGCACTTGTTCCTATGTTCGGAAAGTACCAAGGTTAGGGTGATATAATTCATCCGAATATAAATTAAAAGCCTCATTTATTTGCATTTTTATTCCAGTGTACCCTGGATGCAAAGAATGGAGATGTAGAAAGACAATCAAAATATAATTGTAGCGGCTAGAACGGTAAGTGACTCCTTAAAATAGCTTTTCTACATAAACGGCAAGTCAGATTTTTAGGTACTCAATTTGCCATTAGAAAATAAACCCGTGACTTAATTTCTAAAGTACTTAATAATTTGTGAGCTGCTTTGTTTTTCATGGTATGTTCCTTGGTTTCCTTGTAGGTTAGTAAGAACCGAGATTTTTTTTTAACTTCGTGTGAACTTAAATTTATCTCTGAATTTAAAATCACCGAAACACTCAGCATGAGAGAGGATCATAAAATAGCACTGTGAGTCCATGAAGAAATGATATTAATAGTGATCTATTATCAACAAGGCAGTGATAAAGTCTATAAATGAACGAAAATGTCTTTTTTGAACCCTCCTGCTCATTCCTTCTGGGGTATGCCAAATGTGAGGGGCCCTCAGTAAAAATCAGAGACAAAAATCACCTTGGGTAACAACACATCACACATGTTTATGCACAGATATATGAAAATACTACATTAATGCACTATGTTCAGTGCAACTTTTGAGAATACATTAAAACCAGGCACCGGTGCCAAGGGACGATACATCAACAGAACCCTTTATTGTGAACCATTTATTAGATATATTTGCCCATGTTTGCAGACATTAAGGCCACATTGTATAATGGATTTTCTAAGAGTCTGGTCACTTAAAATACACCCTTCAAATGCATTAGCATTATTAAAATTGAGCTAGATCCTAAAACTAATTAAATATTGAGTAGATCCCTATTGTGCCCACCTCTACAACCACCATTTTTTTCTCCTCAGAAGTCTTTGCTTGCTCCAAGTCACACACAAAACAGACATAAAATCTTTCACCTTGGCCATTTCACCATCCAAATTTTACTCACATATTAACTTCCCAAGCTTATTGCTCATGATTTCCTTCTGTGTCTCCTCCATCCCCTCAGCAGGATGACACACTATTTACCACATAACTCCTGCTCGTTGTTGCCTCTGCATTTTTTTCTTGTAGCACTTAATTTAACTGGAATTGGAGTTATTAAGTTAAATTAAGCTGTTCTTAAGTTCCATAACTGTAAATGTACCCCCAAAGAGATGAAACCATTCCTTTCATGTCCTCAAAGCATTCTTTAAAAGATTTATTTATTTGAGAGAGAGAGAGAGAGAGAGAGAGAAGAGAGAGAGAAGGCACCTGTGTGCAAGCACGGGGAAGGGCAGAGGGAGAAAAATCCTCAAGCAGACTCCCTGTTGGGCACAGAGCCCAAAGAGGGGCCCCATTACAACCTAAGAGATCATGACCTGAGCCAAAACTAAGATTTGAAAGCTCAACCAACTGTGCCACCCAGGCATTCCATCCTCAACGCATTTTTTTAACAGACTTACTGATATACAGCTCATATACAGGATATTCACAGAGGTTTGCTTCTATCACCAAAGTCATTTTTTTAAAGATTTTATTTAGTTATTCATGAGCGACACAGAGAGAGAGGTAAAGACACAGCCAGAGGGAGAAGCTCCATAGAGGGAGCCTGATGTGGGACCCGATCCTGGGACTCCAGGATCGTGCCCTCGGCTGAAGGCGGTGCTAAACTGCTGAGCCACCAGGGCTGCCCCATCACCAAAGTCATTTTATAGCATTTTCTTCAATTCCATAAAGAAACTATATCCCTACTAGTAGTTACTCTTTTTTGACCCCTCTTCCACTCTTCAGTTCTCCGCAACCACAGATCTACTCCCTGTCTCTACAGATTTGCCTGTTCAAGACATGGCACCCAAGTGGGCTCATACAACACGTGGTCTTCTAGGACTGGCTTCTTAGCATAATGTTTTCAACATTTAATCATGTTGCTGCCTGCATATTCATTTATTTTATTGCTATACTACATTCCCTTGTGTGGATATACTGCAGTGTATTTGGTCATTTAGCCTGTTTCTATTTTTGGTTATTGCAAATAATAATAATGTGTACAAATTTTTGGATAGCCATATGATCTCCTTTCTCCTGGCTACATACCTGAGCATAAATGCTAGGTCACCTGATCACTTTTAGTTTGAAATTTTGAGTAACTGCCAAAATGTTTTCTGGAGTATCTAAGCCACTTTTTATTCCCACCAGCCATGTGACGGGGTTCTAATTTCTTCACATTCAACATTTCACCTGTCTTTTTTTATTACAGCCTTCCCAATGGATATGTAGCTACATGTTATTGTGATTTTGATTTGTCTTTCCCTAATGGCTAATTAAGGCAGATTTTCATGTGTTTATGACATTTTTATTTTTCTTAACCATTTTATTTTTCCTTGTAGAAATGTCTATTTCTTGTTTGTACCTTTTTAAGTGTTCTTTTTCTTCATATTCTTGAGTTTTGAGAGTTCTTTACTACATATTTAGAATACAAATTCTTCATATACATAAATGGCATATTTTTTCCCAATCTGTTGGTTGTCTTTCCACTTTCTTGATAATGTCCTCTGAAGCACAAAAGTTTCAATTCTGATAAAGTAAATATATGTATTTTTCTTTTCTTTTTTTTTTTGTTTTGTTTTTTGTTGGATTGCTGGATCATATGGTAGATCTGTTTTTAATATTTTGAGGAACCTACATACTGTTTTCCAAAATAGTTGCACAAATTTATATTCCTGCCAAAAATGCAGTGTGCAAGGGTACCCTTTACTCCATATCCCTGCTATCTTTTAACTTTTTTTTTAAGATTTTGTTTATTTATTCATAAGAGACACACACAGAGAGAAGCAGGCTCCCTACAGGGAGCCTGATGTGGAACTTGATCCTGAGACTCCAGGATCATGCCCTGGGTCGAAGGCAGGCACTAAACTGCTTAGCCACCCAGGGATCCCCATGTCTCTTACCTTTTTAATATGTCCATTGAACATATTTCATATTAGATGCTTTGAAGATTCTATCTGCTAAAACCAATATCTGGACCATCTCAAAGCAGTTTCTGTACACATTTGATTGTTTTTCTTTTAACTTGTGTTTTGGTCACACTTTATTTTTTATTTTCATGTCTTATAAGCTTTTTTTGCTAAGAACTAGATATTTTAGGAAATATATTGTGAGAAATCTGGATAGTGATGCCCCACTCCTCACCAGGGTTTATTTATGTTTTTTGCATGATTATTTCTTCACTGCCTTGAATCAACTACTTCAATGGAGCTTCTTCTCTCCACAGCACACAGGCTCTGACATTAGTCCTCAAAGAGTACAGCCCTAGGAATGCACACAGTCACTCCCGGCTGCAATTAGGCAGTCTTTAATTATTTCCTCCATGATCTCTCTACCTCTGCAGTTGCCTACCTCTGCAGGTGTCATATCCAGCTGCTACCTCCACTAATTCCTATCTAATTATTCTATTTTTCTGGACAATGCTCAGGGGGTTGATATTTCTTCACAGTTTGATTCAATTACATTTTGAGTCACTTTCAGGGCCAGTCTTAAAAGCCAGTCTCAGAGGTTTGTTCTGCTCTAGGTAGGCACCTTTTAGGTCTTTTCCTGTGTCTCTCAGATAAACTTCTAGCTGGTTTATGGTTTAACGTTTTGCTCTCATGAAGCTACTGCTCCCTGCCTCTTTTATTTGCTTACCACCCAAAACACCACCACTTTGACAGTGCTCTTAGGCTTGAACTTCCACACATTTTTCTCCCCAAATAGATTCAATTCTCTTGGTGTGATAAGCAAAGCTCTGTTGTTCTCTGTTGTTACCATGCCCAGGCTGAACCTCTGTGTCACTGCTCAGAAACTGCAGGCACAGCTGTCATTCCTTTTCTGCTTTATATACAGCATGCTGAAGAGTGGTGGCAGCCCCTTTGTTCTTCAGCTCACATCTCAGGGCTGTGGTGAGGATGATCAGGGCCCCATATTCCCATCCTGCCACACCTCTGACAGAGCTTGCACCCTGGAGTGCTGGCTTGGTGAAGGAAGGAAAATCCAGTCCTCTCATTGCTCTTGCCTGGAGAGCTTCTGCAATGTGGACCCACGGGGGGATAGAAACAGACAATGAGCCCCCGCCCAGAACATACTGTAGCCCTAGACTGGGATATGTGGGGAGCAGGAACTCTGTGGTCTGCACCCATCCCAAAGCAGAATTATGTCATGTAGGGATGAAGGCAAGAAATGTGTGGGTTGTGGCTCAAATGCACAGACTTTCCTTGTGTTAATCAACAGTCAGATCTTCTCGAATATGGTTTTTCTATTGGTGCAATGTCCTTTAGACAGTTTCCTTGAGGCTTTAGATGGCTAGTTTTTATTTAACATTCATGAGTTAGGGTCGTTTTGGTGGGGACCATGTCCATGGAATACCTCACATCACCACTCTAGAACTCAGTTCTCAAATTTTCATAACACATTTTAAATTTCCTTGTTGTCCTATGGTGCTTAGATTCTGTGAGCATTCTAAGGGTCGCTGTTATGCCTCAATCATGTTGTATAGACCTGAAGTGACATGCCATGGTGCATAATGCTTTGTACACATTATGGCGTCAAAGTATGTTTTTTGAATTAAGTGATGGCCCAGGATCAAAGGTTTACTTGATAATTTCTGGATTGTTTAAAGAGGGGCTGAGAGGTCATAGAAAATTTTTAATCATTATTGGAACTGAACTAAGGTGGTTTGATAGAAAGTCAGAGAACCACCAAAGAGCAATTAAAGATGTCCCTGCCAGTACTGCCATCAGCAAATACCCAACTGGAGGCTTGCTCTGTAAGGCACGTGACATGGTGCCATGGGTGCTCTGTGACAAGGCATGTTGAGGCACCTCATTAGTCAGAAGAGTTAAATTGATCATTTAATCACTACTGAGAGTAAAACAAAGCTCCTGAGGGAGAATATTGCTCATTGTGTTCCACGATTGGAAGAAACCATATTTATTTCCTATTACTGCTTCAAAAAAAAATCACAAATGTAGTAGTTTAAAACATCACATGCTTATTACCTTACAATTATGTTGGCTATAACTCCAACACTGGTCTCACAGGGCTCAAGCTGTTAGCAAGGAAAGCTATGTTCCTTCTTGGAGGCCCAAGGGGAAAAATCTGTTTTGCAGCCATTCTTAACATTTGCAAGCTTCCTGCTCTCCTCAGCTCATTGCATCCACCTTCAAACTCAGCAACATCGGAGAAATCCCTTCCATATCACACCACTCTAATATTCTCCTCTGTATCTCTCTTCCATTTTAAGTCTCCTTGTGATCACATCAAGCCCAAATGGAAAATCCAAGATAATCTTTTTTTTCTTAAGATGGGCTGATTAGCAACCTTGATTCTATCTGCAAGGTTAATTCCTAGATTCTCTAAAAGGGAACATATTCACGATTCCATGGGCATCTTTTTGAAGCCATTATTCTGCTTACTGCAGATACTCTAGATGTTCATGTTATGTTTCTGTGTCCCATCACTGTCCTGTTAAAATCGGGAAAAATAGTAATTTACACTGGATCCTGGATTTCACCTATTTGACAGAATTATAATTAAATTATGTTAGCTTGTAGTTCTGCAGGTGGATATGATGAATATAAAACTTCCACAAGAGGTAATCCATATTTCTTCAATAGTCTACAGCTCCTAACACATTTCAAATTCTGAATTTTAACCTTATTTTAGTGAACGTTTTCAGATGAACCATTATTTGAAATAGTTTCTTTTCCCTCATTAAGTTAGAATTAGTTGGCTATGACTCTACATTTTACCATTTTCCAGAGTCTTATACAAATTGATTTACCCATACTTTTCTCCATGATGTGATTATCCGCTTTGTTGACTAATTTTTGTGAAACTGTTTTATTTTTCCTCTTCTTCTTTTTTACTTAAATTGCATCGTCTTCACAAATACAACACATAATGATTCAAGGTTTGTGCTATATCATCATCATCATCATCATCATAACCACCACTAATCAGTGTAACAAGTAAATTTTATTAAATAATATGTCCATAAAATATCATAAATTCTTCCCATAAGTTATAAAATTTTCCTTAGAAGAGTCATAGAAAATGAGTACTATTTTTCTATATCCATTTAAGGCATGACAAAATTGTGGCTCAGAGGTATTTAATGATTTGCCCCAGTATGGTACAAATTGAAAATATATGCTTTTCCTCAAATGACAAATCAGATACCAAGTACAAGTGGGAGAACTGTCAGTAGATGACTACAAAGTATACAAAAAAGAATCGTAATGGGTATCCTGCATTTGAAATATAAAGTCAATATATTTTTCATACCCTGTAAATCTTGTTTTTCTGTGAGTCAACATCCTTTGTACAAATGGCATTCAAATATTATGTTGAGAGCGAGTATAATTTAGAATAAAGGTGTCATTGCTTATGTTGAAATTCAAATTGGAAATTTTAAATCTTAAGCAAGAGCACAGTCTTAAGAGCCAGGTTTTTCTAAAAATAAAATGATTTCTTAAATTCCAAGGAGTTTCCCCTGGCTAGAACAGAGGAAAGTTCAAGTAAAGCTCTTTACTATAAGAAAGTTTCTATTCCACAGCAAAATTAAAGCCTTTCAGGACAATGAAGAGGGGTTTTGGCCAAAGAGACAGATTCAGGGGAGTAAGACCAGGGTTAAAATTATGTCTATGTTCCTAAGAATTTATCTTCTTCTCAAGTAAACCAAGGTCTAAAAAGTGAGCCTTGGAACCTTGGGGATTGAGATCCCACCTAAATGAAACGGGTGGCTGGCAACAAAGCATTAAACACTCTGTTCTTCTACAATGACTTATGACCATATGAGG
Organism: Vulpes lagopus; assembly: GCF_018345385.1. Classification (NCBI taxonomy): domain Eukaryota; kingdom Metazoa; phylum Chordata; class Mammalia; order Carnivora; family Canidae; genus Vulpes; species Vulpes lagopus. Next base: position 2,273,613 of record NC_054837.1, on the reverse strand, counting down.
TGATTACGGCAGAGGATAAATGTGGCATCATGTGTTTAGGATTAGAAGATGTGGCTTGAGAGAGTGTCAGGTCTCTTCCTGTGTAGCCTGCATGTGACACTGACAAAAATTGATCTGTTCCTATGCACTTTGTAGGGTTCAAAGGGTTCTGTGAACCACAAGTCTGAAGACCTGCTAGAGATATCCTGGGGTGAGGGCAAACTGAGAGCAAGCCCATAGTAAGTCTGAATTAAAAGGAGGGGACATCGCCAGGCTGAGAAGCACCAGAGATGAGCAGAGCCGGATAAAGGCCAGACAGCGGAACCGTCTAGCTTTACGGGATGAAGAGTCGGGTGTTGTGCAGCAGAGAATATTCACAAATTAATCCATGACCATGGAAACTGTTGAGCAAAAACCAGTCCACATTTCAGGCAGAGGTCAGCAGAAGCCCACAAACTCATCAACAGAAATCCCTGTTTTCCTGGCTCAGGTTGTAATAATCCATATACCATCAGGTAAGAATGAAATCTTATCAATGTGGTACGTGTGGGGCTAGGATGTGTGCATGCTGGCGTGTGCATGGGGAAGGTTATGGTGGAGGAGACTGAATAGAGAAATCAGGAAGGCTATATCATTCATCTAAGCCGGATTGAGTTTACCTTAAAAGGACCATGTTAGGGCAGCCCGGGTGGCTCAGCAATTTAGCACTGCCTTCAGCCCAGGGCCTGATCCTGGAGACCCGGGATCGAATCCCATGTCGGGCTCCCTTTATGGAGCCTCCTTCTCCCTGTGTCTCTGCCTCTCTCTCTCTCTCTCATAAATAAATAAAATTTTTTTAAAAAAAGGCCATCTTTAACTAGAAAAGGCTGACATAACTTGAATGGATAAGTTTACTTTTTATGTTGTTCTTTGTTTTTACACCATTAAGTAGATCTGAGGATGCTCAGGATAGAGAAGCTCAGGCAATAAAGAGAGAAAGGTGGGAGACCTGTGCCCCAGTGTTTACAGCAGCAATGTCCACAACAGTCAAACTATAGAAGGATCTGAGATGTCCATGGACAGACAACTGGATAAAGAAGATGTGATCTATATATACAATGGAATATAACTCAGCCATCAGAAAGGATGAATACCCACCATTTACGTAGATGTGGATGGAACTGGAGGGTATTATGCTGAGTGAAATAAACCAACTGGAGAAAAATAATTACCATTTGATTTCACTCATACGTGGAATTTAAGAAACAGTGCAGAGGATCATAGGGGAAGGAGGGAAAACTAAATGGGAAAAAATAAGAGAGGGAGACAAACCATAAGAGACTTTCGACTACAGGAAACAAACTGAGGGTCACTGGAAGGGAAGGAGGTGGAGGGATGGGGTTATTGGGTGATGAGCATGAAGGAGGGTATGCGATGGGATGAGTGCTGGGTGTTACATGCAACTGCTGAATTGTAAAACACTACATCTGAAACTAATGATGGACTATATACTAATTAAATTTAAATAAATTTTTAAAAGAAAAAACAAATAAAAAGAGAAAAGGTTACTTTTCTTCAAATCCGTATCATTGTCAAATTTGACTTCCTTCTGCATAAGATATGATCCTTCTAATACACGGTGCATAGGCGGAGTCTTCCTTGGAGAAAAGTAAAGTAAGACAGGCTAAGACACCAGCATGACTACAAGAACCTGAAAAGGTCTTCCCGACTTTTAAAGACCTGTTTTGGTTTGTTTGTTTGTTTGTTTGTTTGGTTTTGTTTTACTATGTGACTTTTTAATGTGCTTCAGTGTTTCCTCTGCCTAAGAAACTGCTATATCAAATTCTATTGATCTGCATTTGACAAAGATATAAACAGACAATCTTGCTGGTAAATGGTTATGGATTGATAACTATTTTTTTTAACGGAAATTTATTGCTATTTTACCTAAGGGTTTTTAAATAGATTTTATGTAATTATTCATGAGAGACACAGAGACAGGGGCAGAGACATAGGCAGAGGGAGAAGCAGGCTCCCCGCGTGGAGCCCAATGCAGGACTCCATCCCAGGACCCTGGGATCACACCCTGGGCCCAAGGCAGAGGCTCAACCACTGAGCCCCCCAGGTACCCCAGGGTTTTGGGGGTTGTTGTTGTTGTTGTTGTTGTATTGTTTTGTTTTACTCTAAGCACCAAGCTTTCTAAAAGTGGCCACACATGCAGCTATTGCAATCTGTAGGTGCTGGAAGTAACTTTTGCTTTCATTTTTATGGCTCCACCTTAGCTCATAGAGCTGCATTCAGTTCATGCAATGAAACTGAAAATTTCAGCAAGCACTAGCACCTGAGGAGTCACTGTACAGCAAAGGTTGAGTTTAATACTCTCAAAAGTGACTCCTCTGGTGTAATGCTTGACCTCTGGCTTTTAAATACATATAACATGCACTTCAATGTCCTCCGTTTATGGATTAAGCAGACATCCTGAAGTAGCAGCAGAATGCCAATTTATTAATTTACCCTGAGAAATGCACTAGCCGATTTCCCTTGGCCGGGTCTCAAGTTTTACTCTTTTTCTTTATACATATATATATATTTTAGTGACCTGAATTTTTTTCCCCAGTTAAAACAGTGATCCCAAAGGAGGAGTCTTCACGCTCCGTCATGGGGCTCTTGCGTGATGAACACGGGGAGAGAGACACAGGCTAGCATTGCATTTCCAACGTTGTGACGCAAAATATACCTGATAGCTGAATAAATATGATCTCTGGGTATTTTTACATACACAGCTGACCAGCCATCAGGAAAACCAGGTTGCATGCCCCCCCACCACATTTAAACTGCTAGTTTACAGGATGATTTGCCTAAGACCAAAAATGGCTCTTAAATTTGAAGAATGATTGAATATACATACAGTACCTCTACGTAGTGACTTTTCTCTAGTAAACTGAAGCATTTGATAGGTGATTTTACTACCTGATGAAGCAGTTCACATTAGACAGATCCTTAAATAGTATTAGGAATCACTGTTAATTGATAACTATTTGTAATTTCAGTTCCCTTGTGCAACTCTAAGAGAATGAGAGAAATATATGATTTAATTCACCAAAAAAAATAAAATAAAAATAAAATACTCTTTGAAAACCTCATCTGCTGATTGTAACGAGATACATCTGTATGGGCAATGCTTTGCTCACAATTACCGGCAGACCACTAAAACACAAAGCAAAATGTTAATGCAAACACAGTATTTATTTTTTCTTGCAGATTGGGTCATTTAAAATGCATTACTATATTATGGCTACTAAATTGAATAGCTATTACGTAGAAGGTGCTAGTATCGGGCAATGAGACAAACCAGTGATAAGACGTACCACTAGTTAATATTTCGTGAGTGTCCATAAGACCTCAGCACTGGGCTACAGTCTCCATGGATTAGCTCATTCCATTCTTTCTTTTTAAATATTTTACTTATTTATTCATGAGAGACCCAGAGAGAGAGAGGCATAGACACAGGCAGGGGGAGAAGCAGGCTCCATGCAGGGAGGAAGCCTGATGTGGGACTCGATCCCAGGACCCCAGGATCACACTCTGAGCCAAAGGCAGATGCTCAACCACTGAGCCACCCAGGCATCGCTCTATTTGCATTTTCTAACATAAGACACACACACACACACATATATATACACACACATACACACATATATATTCCTAAACTTTTATAACTTTTAATCCCTTTTAGGATTTTATAATCTTGCAATTTATTAATCTTCTAAATTGAAGGTATAGGTATTTGTTACTAGTTTCAAAGATATTATCACATTTCATTTAAATTCTTTTGGATTACAAAGGAAGAAGTTGGCTAAGGTAGGTGAGCCATAAAATAATTTGGTTTCTCGATACAATCTTGAACAAAACAGAGGATTACTACTTTAGAGATTAATACACTTCAGACGTATATATGTTTTATGAATGCTTTTCATACAAATGTAAATACATAGACCTTTGTATTTTAAATATACACATGAAAGATGCTCCAAAAATATCATGTGGATTTTGGTTTGGGATCATTTGTAACGTTTTTATAAACTATTAACATCATTCATCCCTTTATTAATTGTTCAATAAAGAATTCTCTGCATTAATTAATTTCAGAAACTGTTCTTGGCAACAGCAACCAAATCAAACTTCAATACTATAGCTGTCTCAATGGATTAAAATAATATTTAACAAATTACTGCAAAGCTTGAAGGCTGAAACACAGAGGTATAATTATCATTTCAAAGAATCCTATTGCTCCACAATTTATACAAATAAAAAGAGAATAGCTTGTTTTCTTATGTTTTCCTTCTCCCTCATTGCAAAATTGTACCAATATTTTCAAACAAGTATTATCTCAGACACCAAAAAAAAAAAGAAAGAAACATTTCTTGTCATTTCTCCAAAATGATTGCTTTGTTTACATACAATTTAAAAACTTTTAAATAGACAAGGTCTGTTAATCCCATATTAATTTGCATAGGCCTCCTTCACTATGTTAAATAGAAAAGATAAAAAAACTCAAACTATTATAGACTATGTCCTTAGATCCACAAAATCAATTTGATTTCCTCCTTTTTATGGCGCATACAACCTTGTAAGTAAATAGCAAAACTATAATTTTACAGTTTAGCCAGAAGACAAAATGATTTTTCATGTTTATAGGTCAGTTACAAAATAAAATCATTCTATACATGCGTGTTCAAAGCAAACCTTCAGTTTTGCTGCTTACGTATAGATGGTGCTTCCAGCAGCACAATTAATGCATGATCTTGTGTATGTTAGCAGCACATTCTAAGCGAAAACTCAAGCTAATGTCTTAAATAGACAACTTCACTCGGATTCCTGAAATCCTCTAGCCACACACATATGCATCTTTACCGTCACCCCATTCATCAACAAAACCATATATGCGTTTCACCGGACATCAGAGACCCCTTACAAATACCCATTCTCTAGGGTTCCCTTTAGGTCAGACCTAAAGTGTCACTAAATACCTGTTGGCCCCTTCCTTGTCTCACACTCCACACTTGCTCATTGCTGACATCTTTACCAGCTCTCATCCAAGGAGACTTACCTTTTCTCAGGGTCTACAATCCACGGTCAGTGGGCCAAGTCTAGGTGGTTGCCTGTTTTTGTAAATAATCAGCCACAATTACTCTTTTACATATATTTGATGTCTGTTCTTACGCTAAAAATGACATGACATTGCCCCTGAAACCTAAAACACTATTTCTCCTGTAACAGAAAACTTCGCTGACCTAGTCTCTGACACAGGGAGCCATGCCCACATTCAACACAGATTATATTTATAATTGTAAAACACACGAGAAACTGTGTCTTGGAGCAGGGCTTGACTGCTTCAAATTTGTTTGCTGAAGTCACAGCACAATCATGGGACGATATTATATGGTAAGCAATGAGTTGCACAAGTAATGATTTTTCTCTATGAGTCAGAGATTTGTTTGCAATAAAAATGCACAGAATAGCACTGACTTTCAAATTTACAAACTCACAATAAGTCAAAATGCATTTAAATACACCTAAGACAGAATATTATTAATATTTAATAATAGGGGGGCACCTGGGTGGCTCAGTCCATAAAGATCTGCCTTTGGCTCAGGTCATGATCTCAGGGTCCTGGGATCCAGCCCACGTTGGGCTCTCTGTTCAGTGGGGAGTCTACTTCTCCCTCTGCCCCTCCCCCTGCTCCTCTGCATGGTCCTGCTCTGCTTCTCTCTCAAATAAATAAATAAAATCTCTTGGGGGAGGAAAAAGGCACTAGGAATATACATAATTATCGCAAGGTCATTTTGCATCATAAAGAGTAAAAGCCAGAGAAGTCTGCATTTCCAAAGAAGAGCAAAGAATGAGGTATATTTAAAAATGACATGTAAAAACTAATGCTATTTTATAGCACCTTCTTCTGTTTCTCTAAAAAGATGGAAATCATCTTAAAAGTTGTTAGCATTAGCATACTTCTATTCAGCAATGATGCAAGGCCATCTGACAATAATAAAACCTAACGCACATTAAATATTTAGTATGCACAACATACTTGCCATTGGGATAAAAACAGTCGAATTTCAGAAATTGTCTTATGGTTCAAGTTATTATTTCAGTTAAAATTTAAGTTGGAAAACACCATTCTAACATTACAGATGAGGAAACTGAACCATCGTTGGCGAGTAATGTGTCCATGGTCAGCTAGTGAGCGGTGGAACCAGGAAGAGAGCCGCCAGTCAACCCGATGCCTCACCTTGATCCTGTCCTCCTGCCAATCAGATGGAGCAGGTGGGTATAGGGATAAAGCTCCACCATGAGAACCAGAGGTCTGAGTTTTTGCTTCAGTTCTGAAGTCTGGACAAGTGATCACTACGGGATCACTTAATCTCTGTACCCTTGTCACCTCAGCTACCGTGGTGGGGGGGGTGGTGATCACAACTATTCTCTACTTCACAGACCCATGAAAACACACTGGAAAGCTGAAAACAAAGCACTTGGGTACCTGGAGTAGATGAACCGAAAGGGGAGAAGACTAATTTTGGTTCAAGGAGAATTGGTACCCAAGAAAGGATGGCTTTAGGGGTGAAGAGAATCGGCCTGAAGAAAATACAAGCAGAATTTCAAAGAGTGGCATTCAAACAACCATGTATTTTAGATTTGGAGAGCAGGAGGCCTGACCTCTTCCTGGAGCTCAACGTAAAAGGGAGCATTTCAAAGAAAGGTGGTGATCAAGGTGAGGCATCGGGTTGACTGGCGGCTCTCACAGGGTTGGCGTCAGCGGTGGCAGTCCTGAAGTCCCAGTGGCCACATGGCTGGGCCGTGGCAGTGGGAAGGAAGAGAGTCTCAGAAGGATGCCAACTAACATATTTGGAATGATGGAATTAGAAAAATCACCATTTTGTGAGCACTTATAGAGGAATCGATTAGGTTTTCGAACAGGACAGTTATAGGGTACAACCATCAAACAACGCAGCCTTCTTGCTAATATCTCCCGAAAAACTTACTTCCAAGTGAACCCATCCCATAGCACTTTATTAAGCAAATTATACAAATTGACGTTACTACTAGTGGGATAACATGACACAGGTGCACCCTTTTAATGAGATGAATCATCCACTGCATGATATGATCTATGACACGGTCTGGCCAGAAAAGTTTAGTCTGAGTCTGACCTAGCCTCAAGACCTATGTCCCAACTGGTGGAGAATTCAGGGAATAAAGGAAGGAGGTCAAAGACACCGAGAAGAAATAATGAGACAAAGGAAAATTGTCCTACAAGACAGATTACCTGGTTGTCACAGGAATATGAAGTGAGCAGAGTGCTTTACAACAGAGAGACGAAGAAGAAGATGCCGTCCTACCCATCCGTCCGTCCTCTTGCTGTGTAGTAGGTCAGGCCCGACGGGAGGCAGTGCTCTCTGGAGACCATGGGAAAGCCCGTGGGAAAGCCCACAGCGATGGTAACAGTTGCATTGCCTCTGAAAATTATTGTTTATTTAGTCCTAGGACAGGGCTTAGTCCTGTGACCTCTGCTCTTGCATTCCACTTCTTCTGGAAGGCGCTTTATTCTTATATTCAATGACTTGAACATAAATGACTCTCCCTTCTGTATTTGTACATGTGACCACTCACATGAACATCATCTAGTTCTAATAGCATCTTTGTCTCAGACCACCTGGGCAAACTGTCCCCAGTAGATTTAATTTGTGCCTTAGCCCTACTATGTATATTGTAAGAATAAAAATACCAGAATAATCTATCTTGTTGAGTCTATTCTAATAAACTAATAAGGGAATATAGGAAAGATTCTGACGTCTGTGAAATAACGTACCTAAGGTGATTTACTCAGTGGTCCTTTAGGCATACGGATGTATAAATTTCCCTCACTGAGACGGATGCTATTTCATAAAGGTGCCAATAAGCAAACCACCTCCGTAGAGGGCCAATAAGCAAAATTAATACCGTTGAACTTGCGACCTATGCTATTTTCTGGAGGTCCATAGTAATTTGTGGTTCTGGTTTGAGTCAATATGTATGTAATCAAGGAAGATAAGTGATACCCAGCCCATTTTTTTTCCATAAGTAAATTAAATAATAAAACAGAAATGCCTTTTGGCAACCCACTATTAGGAAGATGCTATTGGTAATGGCAAAAGAGCTTTAGAAAAATAACTGTACAATTAAACCTTATACCTGCAGTAGAAATACATGACTGAATGCCTTCTTAAAACCTTTGTGCTTTTACAGTAAATTCAGTTATCATAAAAATTAAAAAGACAAATGGAGCCAGTTTTGCAGGGTCTACACAGCAAAGAGGGCAATATATTTATAATGCTGTATATCTCTGGGCTGGTGCATCCCACAAACAATACAGAACATCTTACAAAACAGACCCATACACATTTCGGGCCAGTCATTGGAAATTTAAAAGAGGCCCGCCTCCAATGTTACCCTGTGCCTAAAACAAACCCACACAGAAGAGTAGCAATAGCCAAAAAAAAAAAAAAGTAATATTTTTTTAAAGCTATAGGAAAAAGAACCCCATAATCTTTGTCCATGAAAAATTTGCACGGACATCTGAGGAGATTCGAGGCTTGGATATTAGATTCCAGGTCAAACACTTCTGAATATGGATTTTTTACTCCAAGACAACAACTCTAATTTCACAAATGTAAGGTGGGGGGTTGTTAAATACCATTTTTCCCCTCAACACTCGTTCCCATAAGATGTGTGAAACAGTTCTTCTGAATCTCATGCCAAATTGTGGCTCATAATACCTAGCAAAACTAACTAATGGTTTTCATTGAAGGTCCTGGCTTGTTTGTCATCAAAATAATGTCTTGGGGGCACTTGCATGGCTCAGGGGGTTAAGCATCTGACTCTTGATTTCAACTCAGGTCCTGACCTCAGGGCCAGAGCTCAGAGTCGGCTTCCCCCAGCCCCCTGCCCTCCGTGTTCTCTCTTTCAAATAAATAAATAAAATCTTAAAAAAAAATACCAATGTCTTGAGACTCTAGGATTTTAAGGATGTTTTCAGGATTTTTATTTTTGGCATCCCTGCTTTCCTTTGTCGTCCCCATAATTCTAGTCTCCCTCTACAGCAGCTCTATCTAGGTCTTACTGGGAAATTTTCCTGAAAAGTTCCAATGGCAAAAAAAGGGGGGGGGGCAAAATATTGGCATAACCATCCTAACACTGAGCAAGAAAGGAATAAGGGGTGCTTTTGACTCAAGATGTTTGTGCTGGGTGGGACTGAAGTAGGACGCTATCTCCTCCTTATGGGAAGTGATTAAGGGATTTTGATGATACTCATTTTCTCATTTGAGATTTGCTATTTTGGCTAGCCATATACGGGCACTGAAGTACAAGTAATTAGTGAAATTTGTATCTAGTAATCTGCATATAAAAAGGTCTTCCTGTCCATTTTAATGAAATCAGTTGGGTTGTGCTTCTTATCCCACATTCTTACTAAATTCCGGGCACATTATTCCAGGATGACATTTTATTTTTTTTTTTACTTTAAAAAAAAAAGATTTAATTTATTCATTCATGAGAGATCCAGAGACAGAGGCAGAGACAGAAGCCGAGGGAGAAGCAGGCTCCCTGAGGGAAGCCCAATGATGGACTCGATCCTGGGACTCCAGATTACAACCTGAGCCACCTGCGTGCCCCAGGATGACCATTTTGGCTCTGAGTTTCTAAATCTCATTAACATTTTATGTCCCACATTTTTTTCTTTATTCTCTGGCCACTCTTGGTGGAAGCTAACCAACGATCATTGTTTTTCCCAGAAGGATTCAAGCAAGACATTTGACTGAAGACTTTAGGTTGAAAGATTTGTTTACCAGGCAGCACAATAAGCCATATAAGAGTGAAAAGTCAGCAACGTTCTACTTAAAAATCCTTCAGCTTACCAACTCTAGGCCATCACCAGCCACCTCTTTACAGGACCCTACTCCAGCTGGGCTGCTAGAATTTTTCTCTCTAAAACCCTTCCAATGTTTCTACGCACATCAGTTTATCTTTTCACACCACATCCTTCATAAATGTGTTCATAAAAGAAAGTGCCAATAAATGCTAGCCCTAAATGTTTAGTAGCACAGAACTGGCAAAGATTTTAGAATTACAATGTAGTTTTGACCCCAAGCCCCTGAAACACGTAGAAAGTATTAGAGACTTTAATCACTTTTTTGTAGAATTTTTTGCACTTTACGATTCTAAGAACGGAAGGGAATAATTTTGGTCTGAGTTAATATGGCAGGTTTTCTGCCCTACGACCCAGCAATTGCACTGTTGGGGATTTACCCCAAAGATTCAGATGCAATGAAACGTCGGGACACCTGCACCCCGATGTTTCTATCAGCAATGGCCACAATAGCCAAACTGTGGAAGGAGCCTCGGTGTCCATCGAAAGATGATGGATAAAGAAGATGTGGTTTATGTATACAATGGAATATTACTCAGCAATTAGAAACGACAAATACCCACCATTTGCTTCAACGTGGATGGACCTGGAGGGTATTATGCTGAGTGAAATAAGTCAATCGGAGAAGGACAGTGTATGTTCTCATTCATTTGGGGAATATAAATAATAGTGAAAGGGAATATAAAGGAAGGGAAAAGAAATGTTGGGAAATATCAGGAAGGGAGACAGAACATAAATCTCCTAACTCAGAGAAACGAACTAGGGGTGGTGGAAGGGGAGGAGGGCGGGTGTTGGAGGGGAATGGGTGACGGGCACTGAGGTGGACACTTGACGGGATGAGCACTGGGTGTTTTTCTGTATGTTGGTAAATTGAACACCAATAAAAGTTAATTAAAAAAAAATATATATGGCAGGTTTTCCAGTGGTCCCTCTGATTCCCCATGTCCATGAGTGAACTACACCATTGCAAAAATTTCAGAAAGGATGTGGCCTTGTTGTGTCCATATGAAGATCCAGAAACAAAGAGGGCCTGGCCCATATCCCATCCATTGCACTGCAAAGATGCAAAAGACAGGGAGATGCTTTGAAACATTTAAAAGACAAAGTCATGCTAATAATACCATGGATGGGATTCACAAGGGAACTCTGGGAAGTAAGAGGTCGTTTCCTCTGGGGCTTAAAATTATGTTATTTTTCTATTGAGGTCAAGTTCTGAACAGCAATAAAGCCTTTAATTCCACTTCCCCTTAACCAGGAGGTGAGAAAAGCTTTAACAACCTCAGGGACCTCCAGGAAGGCACTAATGAATGATAATTTATTCGCAACAGTCAGAAAGAGCAACCAACTCTGAGATCATGTGTTACAACTTCTGTAACTTTTGCAAAGGCGCAGGAAACAGTGGTATTAATTTGTAGATTAGGAATATTTAAAGTAACTTTTCATCTATGTTTGGTAAAGTCAACTTGTGCTGGAGGCTTCCCACAAGAGAATGTTAGCTACAAGACACATGCGAAATATGTGCAGATGGATCTAAGCACATTCACTTTCAGTCATGACCCAAGAACAGGCAAGAAATCAGTTTACTGTATTTTAGAACAAACAAACAAACAAACAAAAATATATATATACTGAAAGTATCAGCACACTCTTCACCCAGTATGGATTTATAAAACTTTGCTTCACTTGCATATGCTTGTCCAGTGGTTGGCTGTGTCTTTTGAGAGCTGTATGACTGTTTCTCCGTAACACAACCACATTTCAATTTTAAAAATTTCTCCAGTGGAGTGTCTTAATTAAAAGCAGCTTTTCCAAAAAAATAAAAAACAAATAATAAATAAATAAAAGCAACTTTTCCTGTGAATCTACACTAAAATAAATCTATTAAAAATGATTTCACAGAACTCCTTACGTAGTCTACTCATGAAGAACTATGTCAAAATAGTTAAGATCACAACAGAGTATGGCCGTGTCTTTGTGTATACTTGGATTTACATACAGTACGTCCACGTGTGCACACACATATAGTGTGTAGTATATGTGTAAACATCATATATGCACATAGGATGCATATAATTCTATCCTGTATTCTATAATACATAATTATACATACATAATGTGTGTATATTATATATATTTATACAAAGTATGTTATGTATGTATATATTATATGCATATAATATATACTAATTTGTATTATGTATGTGTAATATGCATATGAGAATCAAATGAAACATAAGATACGGACTGAAATCACTAATCATTAAAGGATGTTCTAAAGGAACATGCTCATCATCATTTCAGTAACTACTTAGGTTTTGCTGAGTTGTGACTTTAGGCTGAGAACGAGAGCTGCGTTACTAAGCAAATTCAGGGAAGTTTGATCTAGGATATGTTTGGTAAAAAGATAACATGGCAGGCTAGAAAAAATATGGAAGGAAGAACTGAGCTTTTATTGTTTGGTTGGTTCTTTGGGTTGTCTTTTTTAATTTATTTTTTTTCTTCTCACATATTTTTGAGATATAATTGATACACTTTAGATTGCACTTGCTTTAAAGCTACCACTTGATACATGTTGACAGATGTATAACCCCTGAAACCATCACCAAATCAAGACACGGATTACGTTCATTACCTCCATAGTTCTCATGGGTTCCTTTGAAATCCCTCCTTCTCTTTTTCTTCCATTTACTTAAAGACCCACCCCCATCTACATCCCCAGACAGCCACCAACCCGCCTCCTGTCACTGTGAAATGGTTTGCACTCTCTTGGAACTGTATATGAATGAAATTAGTACATTTTCTTAGCTTCGTTCACTTAATGGGATTTTTTAAAATTCATTAAATGTTATTCTGAATATCAAAAGTTCTTTTTTTAATTTCTGAGTAATATTCCATTGTATGGATATACCACTATTTGCTTATCTATCTACCTGCTAAAAGGGTTTATACAATACAACTTTAATTTATCACAGTCAACTTTTTTTTGTAAATTTATTTTTATTGGTGTTCAATTTACCAACATATAGAATAACACCCAGTGCTCATCCCATCAAGTGCCCCCCTCAGTGCCCATCACCCAGTCACCCCCGCCCCCCACCCACCTCCCCTTCCACCACCCCTAGTTCGTTTCCCAGAGTTAGGAGTCTCTCATGTTCTGTCTCCCTTTCTGATATTTCCCACTTATTTTTCTCCTTTCCCCTTTATTCCCTTTCGCTATTTTTTATATTCCCCAAATGAATAAGACCATATAATGTTTGTCCTTCTCTGATTGACTTATTTCACTCAGCATAATACCCTCCAGTTCCATCCACGTTGAAGCAAATGGTGGGTATTTGTCGTTTCTAATGGCTGAGGAATATTCCATTGTATACATAGACCACATCTTCTTTATCCATCATCTGTCGATGGACGCCGAGGCTCCTTCCACAGTTTGGCTATTGTGGCCATTGCTGATAGAAACATCGGGGTGCGGGTGTCCCAGCGACTACAGTCAACTTCTAAGCGATATTTTACCATTTCACAGTATTACAGTACATTGTAATAATATATTTATAATTCCCCATTTCAGCATTTGTCATATTTTTTTCACATATTTTACTTCTACATATTTTACCTGTACAAGAGCCACAGTGAATTTTTTATTATTTGTACTTCAAAGAGTCAATTATCAATTGAATAGATTTTTTTTAAAAAAGAGAACAAGAAAATCTAACATACTTCCCACATATTTAAAATGTATGCTGTTGCTCATTCCTTTGTACAGATCCATAATTCTATATCTTCTATATTGTATTTTTTCTTCTACTTGAAAGGTATTTTTAAACATTTATTATTTTTAACATAGATCTGCTAGTGATGAGAAAGTCTTTAGTCATCTGCTTTTGTTTTTAAATTATTTTTTTAAAGTAGGTTCCATGCCCAGTGTAGACCCGATGCATGGCTTGAACTTAAAACCCTGAAATAAAGGTCAAGTGAGTCAGACTCTTAGGGGTTCTTGGGTAGCTCAGTTGGTTAAGCAGTCAACTCTTGATTTTGGGTCAGGTTGTGATCTCAGGGCCCTGAGTTTGAACAATGTGTTTAGCTCTACACAGGGCATGGCACCTGCTTAGATTCTCTCTCTCCTTTTCCCTTTGCCTCCCCCCAACACTCACATTCTCTGTTTATCTCTCTCTAAACAAATAAATAAATACATAAGTTTAATTTTTTTTAAATATTTTATTTATTCATTCATGAGAGACACAGAGAGAGAGAGAGGCAGAGACATAGGCAGAGGGAGAAGCAGGCTTCCTGCAGGGAACCCGACATGGGACTTGATCCCAGGACCGCAGGATCATGACCTGAGCTGAAGGCAGCACTAAACCACTCAGCCACCCAGGCTGCCCCAATACATAAGTTTTTTTTTTTTTTTTTTTTTTTGTAAAAAGAGTCAGATGCTTAACTAACTGACTAAGCCACCCAATCACTCCTACTCTCCTTCATTTTTAAAAGATATTCTTAAGATTATAATCTGTAGATAATTGTTTTTTGTTTTTCTTTCAGGATTTTATTTATTTTTATTTAATTTTTATTTTTTAGTATTTTAGAAAGGGAGAGACATGGAGAAGGGAGTGGCAGGGTAGAGGGAGAATGACAGAGAGAATCTCAAACAGGCTCCACCCCCAGTGTGGAACCCATTCTCATGACCCCAAAATCATGACTTGAGCTAAAATCAAAGAGTCAGACACTTAACAGGCTAAACAACCCTGCATCTCTTCTTTAAGTATTTTAAACATGTTTTTCCATTGTTCTCCAGCTTACATTAAGTCTGATGAGATATCTGTTGTGATTTTTATCTTTAACTGCTTTACTAAGATTGGTTTTAGGTTTATTTTTATCCTTGGTTTTGAGAAATTTCAGTATGATATGCCTTGTTGGAGTTTTATTTCTCATGCTTCACATTTTTTGAGCTTCTTGAATCTATTGGTGTATAGTTTGCATCAAATTTGGAAAATTTGTAGACATTATTTCATAAAATATTTCTTCTGACACTCTTTTTTCATGTGTAACAACCACAGATGGCCACTTATTATTATCCTTTAAGGGTTCACTGATATTCTTTTTATTGTGTCTATAGTCTTTTACCTCTCTGTTTCATTTTAGATAGTTTGAATTATTCTACCTTCAATTCTTCTGGACTTCTACTAGAGTGTTTGATTTTCTTTCAATCTCATCCAAAGTATTTTCTATTTCATATTTATCATGCTCATGCTTTCCTCTATCAACCTGTATATTCTATCATCTTGTACATTTTTTTTACTATTTTTTGAGTTACAATCTCTTACTTCTTTGAAAACCCATGTTAAAAAAAAAACATGTAATATTCCAAGGAATACCAGACATTTTGTGTTTTACCTTGCTGAATCATGGATGTTTTTATATTCCTCTAATTGCTCTTCAGTATTTTTCTAGAAAGCAAGCACATTACTTGGAACTAGTGTGATTCTTTCTAAAATGGCTTTTTGATCTGTTAAGCTGTGTCCAGAGCAGTGCTGTCTAGGACTATTTAACCCCATTATTAAGATAATATCTTTTAGAGTATTAATTATCCCCATTACTAGGATATCCTTCTTTTTTTGTTGTTTTTGTTTTGTTTTTTTGTTTGTTTTCTTTTAGAGAGAGCAAGAGCAGGAAGGGGAGAGGGGGAGGGAGAGACAGAGACAGAGACAGAGAAAGAAAGAGAGAAAAGAGAGAAAATCTCAAGCAGACTTCACACTCAGTGGAAGTCTGATGTGGGTCTTGATCTCATGACCCTGAGATCATGAGGTGAACCTAAATCAAGACTCAGACATTTAACAGACTGAGCCACCCAGGCATCCCCTAGGATATCCTTCTGAGGACTCTAACCTATGTAGATTTTTTTTTTCTTCTCTGGAATTTACAGTTTTCTACTTTGGCCAGTTAGAACATGAACAATCCTTGCTCCTGTGTGAGCTCTGACAAGTATTCCTCTATTCTCTTCAGGCTGTGTTTGCCCAGCCTCACGGAGTTTCCTCATAAGATTGTTCCTCAAAATTCAACTTAAGACTTAGAGGGGACTCCATCCTCTTTCCTCTTTTCTCAGGTACCAGAAGGAGGTGGTCTTCTTTTCATGCCTAGCACAGCCATGGCTCATGTTCCCAAGAAACTCTGATGTGTAGCAGCTCCAAAGCATGGGATGCTGAATAAACTGGTGTGTTTGTACCTCATCCATATACTGGTTCCCATAAGCTAAGAGAATGTCTCCCTCTTATTGTTTTCCTAGGGAACAGACTTAAGTATGCCCTAACATTAGATGAAGCAAAAATCTATATGCAGCATTTTGTTAGAATTGATGGCAAGTTAATATAACCCACCATCCTGGTTTTATGGATGCCATAATCATTGTCAAGACTGGGATGAATTTCCAACTGATCTGTGACACCAAGGGTTGCTATTCTGTTCATCATATTACATCTGAGGAGGCAAAGTATAAATTATGCAAAGTGAGAAAGATCTTTGTGGGGACAAAAGGAACCCCTCATTGGCGGCCCATGATGCTTACACCATCCATTATCCTGATCCACTCATCCAGCTGAATGACACCATTCAGATTGATGTGGAGCCTGGAAAGATTACTGATTTCATCAAGATTGACACTGGCAATCTGTGTATGGTGACTAGATGTGCGAACGTGGGAAGAACTGGTGTGATCACCAACAGAGGAGACACTCTGGTTCTTTTGAGGTAGTTCATGTGAAAGATGCCAATGGCAACAGCTTTGCCAACTGGCTCTCCAACATTTTTGTTATTGGCGAAGGCAACACACCATGGATTTCTCTTCCCCATGGAAAAGGTATCACCTTATCATTGCTGAAGAGAGAGACTGGCAGCCAGACAAAGCAGTGAGTAAAAAGGTCTCTAGGTGACTTGATTGGAAGTCTTCATACTTAAGGACAATGCAGCATAATTGAAAAAAAAAAAAAAGACACTTGGAGGACTCCAAATCTCAGAAGCCATCACTTTGGGAAGCTCTTTTCTCTCTAGCCCTCTGTCTTTTGAACTCCAGCTGTCTTCTTAGCCACCTACTTCTGTCTCCTAAACTCAGAAATTGCCAGGCTGCACCTGGGTCACTCCCCAACAGGACAGCTTGGAAAGTTTCTCCAGACCACAACTCCAGGCAGTGAGAATCAGTCTCACGAATCCATTTTCTTTCTCACAGGAGTCCCTGTCCTCATCTCCACTGTATGAAAAGTACTGTTTTACATATTTTATTTTATTTTATTTTATTTTTTATTTTTTTAGTATTTTCATGTAGGAGGGACAATTTAGTGTGTGTTATACTCTACTGACTTGAAGCAGAAATCCCGTAGGGATATTTTAATTTTTCTAAGGAATTTTTATTGCTTTCATGTAGGGACTGCAATGTAAGACTTCATATCTTTCCATGAAATCTTCAGTAAAATAATCAGTAAATAACAAACTGTTCACAGTACATGTGTTTTGACAAAGTACAGAGACTCTTAGGTCTTCTTCAGTAACTAGGAAGTGGATATTACATGAAGTGGGCAAGAACTTTCCCTAATTGACCTGTACACCCCAGAATCTACAACCGTGTTTGCACATGGTGAATACTGAGCACTTAATAAATGATTACTGAATACTGTTAATATATACCGGCTAAGAACCAAATATGCTTATGAAGATACATAAGCTTTTCAGCTCTGATTTCTAAAAACTTTCATCAAGTTCTCTAATTTAGAATCATTAAGAAATGTTAAAACTCTTCATGTCTACATTTGGTATAATTGTCAAGTTAATAAATGTACCCTGCCCCTGTCCCCCCAGACACTACTCATTTCTTGATGTCACTAATAGTGAAGATCAAGAAGGAGAACTTCAGGGGCATCTAGATGGTTCGGTCAGTGAAGCGTCTGCCTTCAGCTCAAGTCACGATCTCAGGGTCCTGAGATCAAGTCCCCGTCAGGCTCCCTGCTCAGCAGGAAGCCTGCTTCTCCCTCTCCTCCTTATTTGGGCTCTCTCTTTCTCCCTCCCTCTCTCAAATAAATAAATAAAAACTTTTTTTTTTAAAGGAGAATCGCATAGGTCTTCTGAGAAGCCTCTTTAGTTTCAGTCTGTCAGAAACATTGTGACAGCTACTGCTCATAGGGCTTCAGGGATAGAAAAGACTACTTTTATTTTAAGCCGTATAGAGAGAGGGCTTCAAAATACATCAATTACAAAATTCCATGACCTTGTGACATTCTAAATCACAATGCCATCACTTAGAAAATGTGTTTGACGTGAGTTATAAAAATACTTGTACATTTCTACCTAGTAAATATGGTCCTTGGAATTATTTTAAGAGGGCAATAGTATCATAGGATCGATAATAATTCAAAAAATTAAAATGATAGAATTTATAACAGAACACTATCCCCCTATTAAAACTATATTGTAACTG
Source organism: Vulpes lagopus (assembly GCF_018345385.1). Classification (NCBI taxonomy): domain Eukaryota; kingdom Metazoa; phylum Chordata; class Mammalia; order Carnivora; family Canidae; genus Vulpes; species Vulpes lagopus. The sequence goes on along the minus strand of NC_054837.1, from coordinate 2,255,233 downwards.
CTTTGTAGGTACTTGAAAGAAGACTATAATTACTAAATTAAATAAAATGTATAAAAAATGAAAACAGGGGATCCCTGGGTGGCGCAGCGGTTTGGCGCCTGCCTTTGGCCCAGGGCGCGATCCTGGAGACCCGGGATCGAATCCCACATCAGGCTCCCGGTGCATGGAGCCTGCTTCTCCCTCTGCCTGTGTCTCTGCCTCTCTCTCTCTCTCTCTCTCTCTGTGACTATCATTAAAAAAAAAAAAAAAAAAAAAAGAAAACAAATGCATGATACTATGGTAAAATGTGTGTACACATCAATGCAAAGTAGAAAGGAGTGTAGAATAATGAAAACGGCTGATTTGTTAAGGTGGGGAGATGGTGAATAGTTCTTTATACAAAATAAAAATTTAGAGAAAGAGCTGCTATAAAATAAAGGCTATGTGGACCTCCAAGATCTATTTTAAGGCTAGGTTTAATTGGGATCACAGTTGCAGATGTGGGAAATCACTTTTCACTCCTTAAAAATCTTTCTCATGTGCTTTATGTCTGGAATTAAATATCAAGTTTTTTTCTAGGCTATGTGAAACCATTCACATTTGTGACCCAAGGGGCCTTGTAATTTGCATCTGTGCTTGTGGCATAAAAACACTCATCATTTGTTACTACTTCGTACAGTTAGTTCCTGGGGGCTTTGAGACCCTGTTCCTGTGTTCCTATCCCAGCCTCCTCTAGTCTGGATCCTGACAGTAGTTTCAGCATTGCTTAATGCAAGTGCAGAAAACAAGGGTGACTAGCCAAGCCTCACCACTGCTCACACGAGCAGACTGCTGCAGTGACAGAATTAGGACTAATTTAAATGAAATGTGTGCCTTGTCTCATGTGAAGGGAGTGTAAGCCTTACTGACACTGTGACAGTTACAATTATCTAAGGGAGTGAGCAGCATTAGACTGCCAAGCTAGATCTTAAAAATAGAAGCACATTCTACCAATAAACAAGGAGCTCAAACAGATGTACACACACACACTCACACACACACACACACACACTCACACTCACACACACATACATGCATGCACATGCACACAGAAGCACATGTACATACATTCATGCATGCACACACAGGCATGCATGCACACAGGTGCACATTCACACACTACACGCATGCATGAACACGGATGCATATTCGCGCACACATGCGTGCACACAGATGCACGTGCGCACACATTCATGCACGCACATGCACACACATGCATGAACACAGATGCACGTGCACACACACACAATACATCTAGGCTGTGGGATACATATACACACAGCACATCTATCGGTAAGAGGAAAATAAACAGCCCTAATGACTACATTAACGTCTCTAAGGATATCTAAGACTCTAAAATGAAAATCAGTTCGCACATGATCAAGTTATGAGAGAAATATGCCACTTTTGCATTTATCTTCTAAACCAGAACGTAAAGCAAACAGACCGAATGATAATACACTGGGACACTCCTAAATTATACACACACACACACACACACATGCACACACATGCAAACAATAAAGGGACAGTGGCAGAGCCTGGAGGTTAAAATAACTCTCTTTCCAATAAAAATTGCACATGGTAATTTAACAGTCTTTGGCAAAACTCACTGAACACAATCCAGCTAGAAAAGTATTACACAATTCAGCAAAGGATACTCAACACTCAACTAAGAAAACTCCATTTATATTGATACTTTATGTCTGGAAAATTTGTAAATATCTTAATGTGAATTATGCTATATATACCGACATCATATGTGTATGTATGTGTGTGTGTGTATTTATAAATACACACACACACATACATCCTGAAAAAAGACTTTATACTCCAACAGTGCATGAATGATATCCCCACGCACCCTGTTTCTTTCTTAACATTGAAATCCCCTGGCCTTCTGTTCCTAATGAAATGCCTCTTTTGAAGTCAGCAATATAAATATATATTTCCACCAAAATCCTTCAGAGTTATAAAAGGTTGAATAAGTTCAGAATTCTGAGCAGTTGCCAAGGACATACCCTTTAACACAGTTGTACCGTTACCATGTAATACAGCATCCTAGGAATACTAAAGCTAATGCCGTACTCTTAATGTGTATGGAAGATAAAAGAATTTGAGAAATCTTTTGATGCACATTTAGTTGGTTTTCAGGTGAATGCTAATTCTTGTTTTTATAGCAGGTTAAAGATTGACAAAATTACAGAAGACAAATAGAGGTGATCAGCATCACAGAATGGCTAAGGGAGATCTCAGGCCAAACTTCACCAGCCCAGCAGAGCACACGTCTTCTTGGCTGCAAGCATGTCTTTTGGACATGCCCTAAAAATAACCAACTCCACCAACAAATATTTGGAGCGGACATTACATGCTGAGCATCTTCTTCGGGGCATACAGAAATGAGCATTTGGGTGCCAAAATCAGCAATGTGTCTGGTATAATATCCTTAGGCCTATTTGCTTCTTGTTCAGATAAAAAATGCTGACGGGTTACTGTTATTTCCTGTGTTGATCATTTGGAAACTGCGTTTCATTTTAGATTTTTATTTTTTTATTTTTTTATAATAAATTTATTTTTTATTGGTGTTCAATTTGCCAACATACAGAATGACACCCAGTGCTCATCCTGTCAAGTGCCCCCCTCAGTGCCTGTCACCCAGTCACACCCATCCCCTGCCCTCCTCCCCTTCCACCACCCCTAGTTCGTTTCCCAGAGTTAGGAGTCTTTATGTTCTGTCTCCCTTTCTGCTATTTCTCACACATTTCTTCTCCCTTCCCTTATATTCCCTTTCACTATTATTTATATTCCCCAAATGAATGAGAACATATAATGTTTGTCCTTCTCCGAGAAACTGCTTTTCATTTTAGATTTTTAAAGATATTAACGTACTTACGAGGTGCCTTCAGCAGGGACTCGTAGGTTTGTTCCATGATAGCTGTATGATCTTGTATGGGTTATACTTAAAGCTTGTATTTCCATTATTTTTTATATAAGTCTTTCATACATATGTTGAGAACAGTAAATATATATCTATATCCATATATATATAAATATGCATGTATATGCTGATAAATACATACATGTATACACATACTTGCATATCATAAGTACATAAGAAAACATAGCTACTGTATTTTTCCTATTATTAGGATCCAATGGAGCCATAGACATATGAACTAGCCATAAAAGCCATTGTGGGGCAGCCCAGGTGGCTCAGCAGTTTAGCAGCGTCTTCAGCCCAGGGCCTGATACTGGGGGCCAGGATTGAGTCCCACGTAGGGCTCCTTGCATGGAGCCTGCTTCACCCTCTGGCTGTGTCTCTGCTTCTCTCTCTCTGTCTTTTAAACAAACAAACAAACAAACAAACAAACATGTGTGGAAAGTGTTTCACAGCAGCCAAGGGAGCGCATGGCCGCCAGAGGAACCTCATAGGGACAAGGTGGGTGGAGGGATGGGGAGTGACGGTGAAAGAGGACTTCCCTGAGGAGGTGACTGAAGAGTGAACACTCAGGTAACTAGAAGCTAGTGAGCAAAATGGAGAGGGAGAGAGAGAGAAGAGGGAAAGGGAAAGGGAGAAGAACTCCTGTGGAAAAAAGAAGGGCGAGAACCCATGTGGCTAAGTCTCTTGCTTATGTGACACATGGTTGACAGGAGGGTCAGGGGATTGGGTTGCAAGGTGAGTCTGGCTGGAAAACCACCATGCAGTACATATAAAAGGAAAATGCATAGGAAAAATAATATATGTCATGAATTATGTGGGGACTTAAATAACTTGGCCATTAGCACCCCAGGGATCCCTAAATGACTAACGCTGGCTTTGCTGTCAGTTCCGGGTCTCGAAATCCACATTTTCTGGAGTGTCGTTGTCCTTTGGTTAAAGTGGAATGTACATGATGATTCTGTCTCCCCCAGTCATTCCTTTCATCCCTGACTGCACCAGGGAGCTGCTAGACTGCACAAAGCACTAGGTTTCTCCCAACTGAGCACTCTCCTAGCCCTGTCATCATCTTTCCAAAATTATCCAAAATTATGGGAACTCTATGTCAAGAACTCACTAAATTACTAATATCCATATTCGATAAATCAAAATAAAAGTGCTAAAAAGCTAGAAAATGGAAAATATTCATTAGTTTCAAAGAAAGAAATCCAAATATCAGATCTAGCCTTAAAATCAATCTCAATATCAGCCCTAGAACTGTTTGTTTCAGGGATATTGAAAATTGTCTGGAAAGACACACACTTAAAACTTGCACAGCTGCATTAAACATAAGTTACTACAGAATGAACAGATTTATCTCTCTCTTTTTAAAAGATTTTAGTTATTTATTCATGAGAGACAGAGAGAGAGGCAGAGACACTGGCAGAGAGAGAAGTAGGCTCCTTGCAGGGAGCCTGATGTGAGATTGATCCCGGGACCCCGGGATCATGCTCTAAGCCGAAGAGAGATGCTTGTCCACCGTGCCACCTAATGGTCCCTGAACTCATTTATTTCTTAAACAGGGTCAAGAGATTAGGAGATGAGTACATAATGGGCCTTAGGTATATGATATTCATAGTGGTGTATTTATCGTAAAGGTATTTGACAAAATCTTGCAGAAACATGATATCTATATAGGCACATGTTGGCTGATAATAAGGACATCTGGACCAATAATTTTCAGAAGGATAATTTGCAAGGTACCTAAAATAGGCCATAACTTCAATCTGCAGAGCACTCTTTCATTGGCTATTTACTACATATATCTCCTCAGACTAGTTCTTATTATCTATGACCTGAATTAAAGTTTAGAAAGTAAATTAATCATATATATGAACGTATTTTGATCAATTATTTTTTAGAAAACCTCAGTGCAAGGGCACCTGGGTGGCTCAGTCTGTTGAGTATCCAACTCTTGGTTTCCACTTGGGTCATGATCATGGGGTCATGATCTAAGGATCCTGAGATCAAGTCCCACAACAAGCTTGATCCCTACTTCCCCCATCCTTACTTCCACTCACAAGCTCTCTCTTTATAAAATAAATTAAAAAAAAAACGTCATTAAAAAAAATAAAATCTAAATGCCTTAAATGATAAAATCAGGTTCCTACCAAATGAACTAGGGTGAACACTGATAAAAATAAACATAGAATATAGACAAATATAATGTTCCACACTCAGCTCAAGTGAATCAGCTCAGAGTAAGGGAATCCAAGATTAGTAACTATGCCTGTGAAGTGAGAGTGGGGATTCAAGTTGAAATTTTAGTAATAGTAAATGAGTTGACTATGTATATAACAGAGGAAAATCATATATGCTAAAGGAGTATTTACAATAAGGGTAGAGATATTTAATAATAATAATAGTAAATATAATAATAATAATAATAATAATGCCTAACACATAAATGCTATAGTAAAATTCACGGCAATCACTTTATAACATAAGTAGAATCATTATCCCCATTTTAGGTAAGAAAACAGGCACAGAAAGGTTAAATTAAGCCCAAGTCACAGAGCTAATCAGCAACGGAGCAATTTGACTGCAAAGTTACTGCTCTTTAGCAAAACATTACATTTTTAAAGGTAAAAGGACCATTCAGAAATGACCGGTTATGGTAATAACAAGAGTGCATGAGAAATCCATACTTGAAAGGGAGAGACGACTTATGGAAGATACAAATGAAATACATAACTGACTTCAAACTCTGAATAACTCTCTTGGGAAAGAGGCTGGGGTTGTTTCTACATCTCCAAGGGAATAATAGGAAATCACAAAGACATATTTTTTCACACTAGTTCAAAAAAAAGACTTCATCACGCAATTACTGCCTAAGACGGATTTTGGTTAATGATATACACAACGGACAAATTACAGGGCCCAAGGGACGAAGTGTAGATAAATCCATCTTCAATCACAGTGTCAATATTTTTGTATGACAGTTGATGTTTGTGAACATCTGGATTTACCCATTGTTTGCGCCTAAATGGGCAGGGATTGGTGTCCATCCAGTGTGGATCTGAAACCCCAGCAAGCAATCCATTTCAAAGGGGCATTCATGCACTCAGAAAAGCCAGTTTTTGTGCTTTGAGGGTAACATTTGCATATATCTACGCATAATTTTACTTGATATACTTTCAGTTCAGCTAATGAAGGTAAGGAAGCTATACTCTTTTCTTTCTTTAAAAAAATACTAAAAAATAAAAAATAAAATAAAATAAATTAAAAAATTACTGAGCAGAACATTCCTTATTATATGTCATATCTTATGCTATCAAGTTGGCATCATTTCCCTTAAACAAAGAAAATTCTTACTTATTCTCTGTATGTCCCTCTTTCCTTCAGTCTGCTGTGGTTAGTAACACATTGAGGCTGCCCAGTTTGTTCTAAATACCTGGGTAATTAACTATCCACCTTACATTTACCCACAAGTTTGACATAAACTAGACATTAACAGACTCACAAGTTAGTGCAATGAGGTTGGTTACTTCTGAGCACTTTCTTAGGCACAATTATTTCTTTTTGTTTCTGTTAGCCTTTTCAATTGATTTTTTTAAAAGATTTTATTTATTTGTTCATGAAAGACACAGAGGAGAGGGAGAGAGAAAGAGGCAGAGACACAGGCGGAGGGAGAAGCAGGCTCCATGCAGGGAGCCCAATGTGTGACTCGATCCTGGGACTCCAGGATCGTGCCCTGGGCTGAAGGCGGCACTAAACCACTGAGCCACCCAGGGATTCCCATTTCTATTGAATTTATCTAGATACACTTTAAATTAATTTTATTCTAGCAGCATTATCTGAATAGGCAATTTATATTAAGTATGCATATCCATATTCTACTATGACGTGCCCTCAAAGTCTTAGGTTTGCTTTTTCGGAGAAAGGAGACAACATATTCAAGTAAATGAAAATCTATCTGATTGCTTATAGAAACAAAGTGAGCTCTCAGGGCCCCTGGGTGGCTCTGGCAGTTAAGTGTCTGACTCTTGGTTTCAGCTCAGGTTGTGATCTCAGGGCCCTGGAATCAAGCCCCACATCAGGCTCCACAGTCAGTGGGGAGTCAGCTTGTCCCTCTCTCTCTGTTCCTTCTCTTGATCACATCGCTCTAAGAAATAAATTAATTAAATATTTAAAATAAATGAAGTGAGCTCCCTTCAAACTTGAAATGAAACATGTATCTTTTAGTTTACTCCAAATCGAGTTGGGCCATCTTAAAACATGTTCCCACCCATCAAGGCCTTCCAAAAAAAAAAAAAAAAAACACATTCAAATTGGACTCCAGAAGCTTTGAAGAAAAAAGTCTCAATGGGGAACATAGAGGAGATTTAAAAATGCATTAAACAAAAACTTCAGACAAATTCTCTTTAGATGACTTCCTTTTTCCAAAAGTTCCCCACTCTTAACAGGAAGAACAATCTCCAATTCCCCTTATTGCCAATGATGCAGTTCCTTTATGGTCATGTTATTCACCAATTCAAATTATTTTCTCTCTGCTCATCCATACCACTCACCTACCCTGTGATGAATATGTATCTCTACTTTCATTAACCTTGCTCACTGCCCTACTGCCCGGAAATTCTGATGGACAGAGTTCTTTACCCTGTAAACCTCTATAAAGAGGTATTTGCAAGTTACCACTAAGAACTCAGCTATTTTTATAACTTGAAAACAGCTGTGACATTACTGCTGTCTGTGATGCACAAAGCAGTACCTCCCAAACCATACTGGCTAAAGTCTAAGAGGTAGGGCTTATTTTGTAACAAGCCAAAATATCAGGAGAGTTGATAACTTAAAAAAAAATTACTTCAAATAAAGGTTCTTTGGGAAACCCTGTCTGTCAGGAATATTTCTTTTGTCATAAATTTTCCACTCTTCCCAGAGAATCACAAGAAATATCATAATTAGCTACCAAGTTTTATTTATTTTTATTTTTTTTAGCTACCAAGTTTTAGAGTTTGTTTGCTTGTCTTTCCATTTTGTTTCTTTTTTCTTTTTTTTTTTTTTAACATAGTTATTCGTTTTGCTCAATATTTTGGATTCATGAATGATCTTTTCTTCTCTCCTAAGCTATTTAAAAAACAAAAAAAAAGAAGAAACACACAGCACAGGTATGAAGAAGGCATGTTTCAATAAAAAAAACACAATATCATATTAATCTTTAACATTGCTGTGATTTCCATATGTCCAAGACTATTACTCAAACGTAAGAGGCATTACAGACACAATGCTAGGGTTAAGACACTTCAAAAACAATGGGGAAAGTCTAGACAATATAAATAGAAAAAAATTCTAATTAAGCCAAATGCTAACAAGCAGCATAACTCCAAAGCAATACAAATTTAAAGAGAACAAAGACTGTCTATATCAAGTCTGCAGATCAAGCAAAGCATTGAAACATTTTTCATGTGAGATAAGCCTTGAAGAATGAATATGACCTATAGAGGCAGGAATCAGAGGAACTATGTCTCAGAAGAGAGAAACTCTTCACCAATTACAGTCTGATAATGTAATTGGTAATTACACCAATTCACCAATTACATTCTGATAATGATTGGAATTCAGGGTGTCACTTAAAAATATATTTGCAATTTCCTAGGGCTTTGATAAGATCCTGAAATGATTATAATGAACATATGTGGGGAGGAGAGCCCAAAAATACAAAGGTGAGTATGAAAAAGAATTTGTTCTCTAAAAAAAGTCAATCATCTATTTTCTGAAAATTATTCAATAAAGGATCTATTTTCTTAAAATGGTTCAGCAATAACTTATGATTACCTGCATGAATTTTGCATACAGCAATTATTTAATAATCAGGAATAATTTGTTTCTTTGGTCATCCAGCAGACTTAGCTGATCAAGTCAATTTTGCTATTTATTGGTCCCTTAATATTTAAGTGTAACAATGGGAATATCGAACAGGTATTAATAAATTCCGCACTAAATACTGACATTTATTATTTAGCTCAATCTTTCCAGTATTCCCAGAGCTAATTTCATTATTCTCATTTTACAGACAACAGAAACACGGACTCCCAACAAGTTGAGTAATTTGGTCCCAGGTCACATGGCTACTATGTCAGTCAGTAGAGTTAGGGAAGAACAGCTGGTCTGAGTTTAAAATTCAGACTGAATAATCAGACTATGAATTAAGCAATCCTGACCAGGCAAAAATTAAACAAAATGTGACCGATAACAAGCCCATTTAAATATATGCTGAAAACAATTTAAGTTTTTTAAATAGTAAGACTTGATATATCCAATCTTGTTAAAATTTTGGGTTGCTGTTATCACAACCGTTATCTTAGGTAGTTCTCACCTTGGAATAATCAGACAAGAACAAAAGTATAATCGGGCAGTTCTTACACTGATCTTATTATTTCTGACACGATAAATTCAGTTTCTATCCCTGAACCCCTATCTATGATGGTTCAGTTCTATATCAAGGTTGAAATGAGATGGAGATTGAATACTAATGTAAAAACACTTCTCACAAAGGAGAAATTTTGAAAAGATCCTGATACTAAATAATTAATAAAGAACAGGCACTGTGCTTGGGGAGTATCTCTTGATTTTATAATCATCAAGGCTAGGAGGGAATAGAAGTCAGCAAAGCATTTGTCCTGAAAACAAATCTAGTGTTCTTGAAATAACCGGGTATGAGTAGGAACAGTAACCCAGGGACACACCTTGCTCAATTCAGGTTCTATCTCTGAACTCATCTCAGCTAAAGAGCCTGGATTGATTGTTAATCTCACTAAATTCTATTATAATAACATCTGCAGTTCATGTTAATATAATTCTTAGTTATAATGTAACTGGAAGGAAACACTGTTAATGCTGTTAATGCTGGCTAGTGTTGAGCATCCGGGCTGATTCCAGATAGGAAAAATGATATTTATTTTGGTTAAATCAAATCCCTTTGCGGGGGGACTGCTCCCCTCTACACATCTCTACAATCCTCTGCCTTCTCCCCATACCCTATATAAAGGGAGATAATAAAATTTAGAGCAAATGCTCTACAGCACTCCACAAAGAAAGTAGCAAAAAATGCCATCTACGCAGGTGTCCCTGGAGGTCTAGAGAGTGAGGAAGAAGGGACCTGGAAAGTGGGGAGAAGAGGAATAAGGGAGGGCATGAAAGGTGGAGCCCTGGGGATATGCCCATAGTCCATGCTCTAGAGGGGCTTTTACCAACAATCTAGATGGAATCACATAAAGAAAGTTGCAGATATTAGATTATATTTTGACCTACAAAACTAGCAATTTCAGATGCCTTGAACTAATAAATTGACATGTGATGTTAGATTTGCTATAATTAATTCACATACCTTTAGGAGATTATGGCATCTGTTTACAATTTGCAAAACTTAATGACCTTTTAAGAAACTGAAAGGAGGTAAGGGCTTCCAATAAATGGGGAATAGAAGTTTGATATATACAAATACATATTATGTATATTTGTACTTAATTCATATTTACATAATATATATTTGTAAGATGTTATATCTTATATAACATAAGATATAACATATATAACATATCTTATATAACATATATTTATCTTATATAAATACATAAGATATATCTAATGTGTAGTGACTCACATATAAATAGAATATTTAGTTTTAAAAACGATGAAGTGGACACACATTTACCACCTCCACTTAAAACCACAAAATGCCTTACTTGAATATTAATTAAAAATTGACTCTAGATAGTGTCAGACCTGAGGCGCCTCTGATTTAAAATAACAAGGCACATTTCAAGCTGTGGTTTGCGGTAGAGGCCTATTTCTAAAATCCCCTCCGGAATTTCTTTTCCTCTGCAGCTTGACAGAGGGGCAGAAAGATTTGGAAGAACAGCTTTGTGTCCTCTGCTCACACCCAATGCCGTCTACACTGCCTGTAATGGAGTCAGGCTTGGAAACACGCTCCAGCTGAGCCCTGGCTGGAGGCGGGCAGCAAGGGGCAGTGCAGGCGAGAGGCTCTACTCCCCGCAACACCAGGGGACCCCACTGCTCCTTTCTGTCAAGTCAGGTAAATAAAAAGGCAAAACTTGAGACATGTAGGTACTTCATGAGGGCAAAATATGGCAAAAAAAATAATAATAATAATCATCAGGCATCTATTATTGAGAAAATAAACTTGAAATATGCTTTGAAAAGAATAGTTTCCGAGGGAAAACATGAGAGGTAATATATTATTTATATCTGGTTTTGTATTTCTCTTTCTCCCTTGCATTTCTCACTAGACAAAGCTCAGAAAATTCAAAATAAATCTGGTTTCCGATTGATTAGTAGGGGAGATTCAGTGTTCCCATATCACTGTTTGGGTAATAAATTAATCATATTAATTGATATGAAATTGGTTAACTTTATTAATTCATAGTAGATAATTTCTGGTACATATATGAGCTATCTTTTTTTTTATATGAGCTATCTTAATTGATCTTCCAGCAATCATGTGAGGAAGGTACTGTGATTATGGCCATTATACACGTAAGGACACAAGCTCGAAAAGACGTAGACGCAGTCACAGGGATAAGAAGTGCTGGGATTGGTTTCTGTCCCAAGCAGGGGGGTCCCAGAGTTCTGCTGGGAACCATTGTACTTTATAGCCTCTTCCTGTAGCACTTCCACGAGCCCTGCTAATGTATGTGCTGGGCTTTCTGACACATATACATGTTAAATTGAAATACCAAAATTATGAGCTCTAGAACTACAACAAGCAACAAACTGTCATCTCCCTATTTATATCTCACAGGGAATAGTCTACATGTACATATGTACCAGGTATATGTGTGTGCATGTGTGCATGTGTTTATACACTTTAGCATGTATATAGGTATATACTTGCATATAAATGAAAACTATGCACATAAACCACTTACATCTGTATGTTCAGTTCACCACACACCCATACATGTATGCATGCAAAGAGAGTAGACAACTAATTTAAATTATTCTCCAAAAACTTTGCAACCCTCCCAGAAATGCAGAAGCCATCTGAAAATTCGTCATGATGGTTTTTGTTTGTTTGCTTGTTTGCAAAGAGGTCTTGTTGCTTTTCAGGTTTCAGAATCTGTGTAAGAATGACCTGGGCTTGATTATATAGCTCACTCCATAACGCCTGTAGAGTAATTCATAGTTTTCATTATTTTTGAAAGATTATTTTTCACCATCGTGTTTCTCCCACACCTATGTGTGATTTGGAAGTTTTTGAGAAATGTTTATAGGAAGAGTCAGTGTATGGGACCCTGAAAAAATTGAAAGAATTTAAAGTATGGAAATATTTGAAACATGAGAGGAAACATGCTGTGAGCATATTGTCTGCCTTGTGTGTCCTCAGCATCACTTCCCACTTGATTTCTCCCCCGAGCCCTGATTTATGTGTGGGTATCTGTAAGTGTTGGGAGAGGAAAGTATCCTACAGCTCCATGTAGGAGAAAATGATGAATGATGCTCAGCTCTTCGGTGTGGGCAGTTCTGCTGTCACAGGGACTGTCCAGGGCGCGCATGTAATCCCAGTCTAATCAGATGCATCTGGGGCTTCCACTAGAAAACAGCAGTCTACCTTGATTCTGTGCTGGAAAATTCAGTGCGCAAATATGACTCCTGAACCTAACACTCCCATTTCTCTACGTGTAAGAATTCAGCCTAAAGTCAAAGTAAGTTCCCAGGAAAGGGATAAGCAAGAACACCACAGAGAGTTAGAGCCCAAATCAAGCATTTCTGACTACCCAAATTCTCCATCTTCATATTTGTGTGGATTGATGCATTTCTCCAATTGTTTAAATCTATTTGGTGGGTTTTATGTTATTTGCAACCAAAACCATCATCAATGTTAAAGGAAACATCATGAATATTGAAGATACAATATTTGAAAGGATTAAGAAACGAAGTTGTTTTCATTTAAATATCAAGTAATCCTAGAATTATTCATGTTCAATGCAAAAAAATAACTTTAGCAGTGCATTTTAAAAAATGTGTCCCACTTGAGGTATGATTGACATATAATACTGTGTAAGCCTCATGTGTACAATACGATCATTTGATATTTATACATAATCAAAACTGAGTACCATTATAAGGTTATTAACAATGTATTTTAAAGGGCAATTTAATGTTTTTAATATCCAAGAATTTCAGCCTTGAAATAATAGTTAATGGAGCAAATGTTAGTCAATTAAAAACAAAACAAAACCAACCAACCAAACAAACAAACAAAAAACCCTAACAGACTCTCCATTATACCCAAAGCTCTGTGCTAGAATGCCAACACAGACATGAAGATAAATAAAACACAAAACCTCTAATTCAATCATATAATCTCATTAGCTAGAAATAAGTATTTTGACCTTTCATCTGCATCCTTCATAGTTATGTAAAATCTCAAGGTTGGCCTTCCTTAATTCCATTCTTCCTTTCTTTCCAGTAATCAAAGATATCCACTGGAGTAATTACTATTTGTGAAAGAATATTCTATTTACTGAGAAAGCTGAAATAAGTAAGTTCATTAAGTAGTGTGAAAGAAATACAACAATCAAGAATTAGATCAAATGTCTGCTCTTGAAAAAAGTAGACAAGTAAACACAGGAAGAGGTAATATTTGTAAAGTTTTGGTTTTGTTTTCTTTTTGATTATGAGGGATTAAAATATAGTTCCTGCAAAAAAGTTTACCTTTTTAATGACTACCCAAGCAGCATTTAAATTACCAAAACTTAGAAAAAAAGGTAGCCTTCAAATCATTAAGATTAAATCATACATACTAATATTATTATGAGATTTTGTTGTTATATTCATTAACAGAATATTGCAGGTAGAAAGCTATTAATACAATTGAAGGAAAGATTAAACTATATGCCCTAAATATCTAAAAGTCAAACTCTCCAAAATATATAAACTAGAATGTATTGCAGATGGAAAATGAAATAGATTAAAGAAAAATGTATTTCAATACATGAAATTATAAAATTCAATCTGAGGGGCTCCTGCGTGGCTTAGTCAGTTGAGCATCTGATCTTGATTTCAGCTCAGGTCATGATCTCAGGACCCTGGGATCAAGCCCTGCATTGCCTAGCGGGGAGTCTGCTTGAGGATTCTCTCCCTCTCCCTTTGTCCTTCCACCTGCCCTGCTCTCTCTCTTTCTCAAATAAATAAATAAGACTTTAAACAAATTTAAATTAAGTTAAGTTTGAATATGGTCATGAGGTTTCAAATTTACATATTAAATGTTTTTTTAATACAGCAATCTAACCTGTTCTGAAAATAAAACTTTCATCCACATTTTGACTTCTTTGATACTAGAATAAGGAGATAATACCCTTCTATTTATATTTTTATGAAGAAACAGAATTTAAAAATTAATGTACACTACAAAACATGCCTCCCTTGTTAAGATAATGAATATCAAGCAACCTACCTACAGATATGCAGTTGCCTGCACAGCAGCAGAACAGATGTAATCAGAAACATTGGACTGATGGTAGACTGAGCATAGGAAAGGGTGGATAAGCATTTGGAATGTTTTGTAAGCAGTCCAAGCACTAAATAAATATTGTGAAAAACATATAATAGAGATTCAGTAATGAGCTACTTAATGATTGATTATGCAAATTTACTGCTTACAGGGCTTTATGTTTGTAAGATTGACCAAAGGAACACCTAGACATTTTGTCAGACAGTTTTATTTTTTTAAAGAGTGTATTTTTTTTAGGAAACAATCCCCAGTATAGTTCATAGTGGCTTACATTGTTTTCTGAATTGGGGGAAAACAAAGTTCCATACAATATGGTAAAAGCCCCCTGAAACCCAATTCTAGATGATTTCCAAAAGCACACAACTAGACACATTTTTCAGAGCATATGGCACTTCTTGGTAAATTTGTTTAACAGTCATCTACATTTATTTTAGATTAACTTTGTTTCCTTGGAGAAGAAAAGTTATATCCATGCAACTCCAATAGGAAGTAAATAAACAAATACATACTTATAAGTAAAATATTTTATGAAATATTTTGTTTACATTTAATACAGATACATAGATCATAGGTTTTGAAATTTTCTTTAAAAAAAAATACTTGCCAAAAATCTGACAAAGAAAAAAAATCAGATGTCAGAATCAATTATCCTGCTATAAAAGTGATGGGGTGTGCATGAAAGAAGAAATCCAAATTCTATCTCCTCCATTCCATCAAATTGTAACGGTAGAAGCAATGGAAGACTACTGACGTGGTTCAGTAAACAACTCGCATGTTTTACATGTTATTATTTTGATCCCCACAAAAACATATGACACACCTTTGATTCCCAATTTAGAAGAGAAGTTAAGGATATGTGAGGTGAGTTAACTGGCACATTCATGCAACAGCACATGTTGCACATGTGTGAAAAGAACAGAAAGAAAGTAGTATGTTTTTACTCCTAACCTCATATCTTTTAAATATGTTTCAGAATGTATCTTGGCATAGTCTCAACACTGTTTAATGTTTTTTTACTATATTCGAGTAATCACAATATTCCTCAAATCTTTAATGTCAGTTACTCAACAATCTTGGAATTGGCACTAATCAATATTAGTAAAATGGCATCTTGTATACCGTTGACAATGTTGTGCTTGGATCTACTGCAATTATCTTTGCTCTCATTTCTTGAATGACCAAAATTATTATTAAGAGAATAGGAACTGAATTTCCTTCTCTGATTTTATGAATTCTGGGTAAATAGAAAACTCAGCTTAAATATCTGGACATCAAAATCTGCCTGAGTCAAAGCAATCTTGAGGGGAAAAAAAAAAAAAAAGAACAGAACAAAGCTGGAGGTATCACATTCTCAGTTTCAAGCTATACGACAAAGCTATAGTCATCAAAATGGTATGGTACTGACACAAAAATTCACACCAGATCAGTGGTACAGGATAGAGAGCCTAGGAATAAACCCACACCTACATGGTCAATTATCTATAACAAAGGAGGCAAAAATATCTAATGGGGGAAAAGACCATCTATCTCTTCAACAAATGATGCTGGGGAAACTGGACAGCTATGCAAAAGAATGAAACTGGACCACTTTCTTACTCCATACAGAAGAATAAACCCAAAATGGATTAAAGACCTAAATGTAAGACATGAAGCCACAAAAACTCCTAAGAGAAAATATAGGCAGTAATCTGATGGACATCAGTCTTAGTAACATCTTTATGGGTATATCTCCTCAGGCAAGGGAAACAAAAGCAGAAATAAACTACTGGGACTGCACCAAAACAAAAAAGCTTTTGCACAACAGAGGAAAACATCTACAAAACAAAAAGGCAGCCTACTGAACGGGTGAAGGTATTTGCAAATTATATACTTGCTAAGGAGTTAAAACCAAAATGTAGCCAAGAACAACTCAATGCCAAAAAATATTAGTAATCCAACTGCAAAAAACGTGGCAGAGGACCTAAATAGACACTTTCCAAAGAAAGACTTAGAGATTATTCAAGTTCCTAAGCACTGAACTATTACATTATATAGCTTTTCATATTTATTCATTTTCCCCCCATTTATTTATTTTTGCATTATGATAGAATGGACCTATGTACAATGTTTAAAGATGACAATATGTTCTTATGTTTTTAAAAGTGTGTTTTCTCTCGTAAAACAATCAATTGTGATTCATCATATCAGCAAGAGAAAAAACAAGAACCATATGATCCTCTCAAAAGATGCAGAGAAAGCATTCGACAAAATACAGCATCCATTCCTGATCAAAACTCTTCAGAGTGTAGGGATAGAGGGAACATTCCTCAGCATCTTAAAAGACATCTATGAAAAGCCCACAGCAAATATCATTCTCAATGGGGAAACACTGGGAGCCTTTCCCCTAAGATCAGGAACAAGACAGGGATGTCCACTCTCACCACTGCTGTTCAACATAGTACTGGAAGTCCTCGCCTCAGCAATCAGACAACAAAAAGAAATAAAAGGCATTCAAATTGGCAAAGAAGAAGTCAAACTCTCCCTCTTCACCGATGACATGATACTCTACATAGAAAACCCAAAACCCAAAAACAAAAAAAAAGAAAACCCAAAAGCCTCCACTCCAAGATTGCTAGAACTCATACAGCAGTTTGGCAGTGTGGCAGGATACAAAACCAATGCTCAGAAATCAGTGGCATTTCTATACACTAACAATGAGACTGAAGAAAGAGAAATTAAGGAGTCGATTCCATTTACAATTGCACCCAAAAGCATAAGATACCTAGGAATAAACCTAACCAAAGAGGTAAAGGATCTATACCCTAAAAACTATAGAACACTTCTGAAAGAAATTGAGGAAGACACAAAGAGATGGAAAAATATTCCATGCTCATGGATTGGCAGAATTAATATTGTGAAAATGTCAATGTTACCCAGGGCAATTTACACATTTAATGCAATCCCTATCAAAATACCATGGACTTTCTTCAGAGAGTTGGAACAAATCATCTTAATATTTGTGTGGAATCAGAAAGGATCCCAAATAGCCAGGGGAATATTACAAAAGAAAACCAGAGCTGGGGGCATCACAAGCCAGGTTTCAGGTTGTCCTACAAAGCTGTGGTCATCAAGACGGTGTGGTACTGGCACAAAAACAGACACATAGATCAATGGAACAGAATAGAGAACCCAGAAGTGTACCCTCATCTTTATGGTCAACTAATATTTGACAAAGGAGGAAAGACTATCCACTGGAAAAAAGACAGTCTCTTCAATAAGTGGTGCTGGGAAAATTGGACATCCACATGCAGAAGAATGAAATTAGACCATTCTCTTACACCAGACACAAAGATAAACTCAAAATGGATGAAAGATCTAAATGTGAGACAAGATTCCATCAAAATCCTAGAGGATAACACAGGCAAAAGCCTTTTTGAACTTGGCCACAGTAACTTCGTGCAAGATTCATCCATGAAGGCAATGAAACAAAAGCAAAAATGAACTATTGGGGCTTCATCAAGATCAAAAGCTTCTGTACAGCAAAGAAACAGTTAACATAACTCAAAGACAACCTACAGAATGGGAGAAGAGATTTGCAAATGATGTATCAGATAAAGGGCTAGTTTCCAAGATCTATAAAGAACTTCTTAAACTCAACACCAAAGAAACAAACAATCCAATCATGAAATGGGCAAAAGAGAAATCTCACAGAGGAAGACATGGACATGGCCAACAAGCACATGAGAAAATGCTCTGCATCACTTGCCATCAGGGAAATACAAATCAAAACCACAATGAGATACCACCTCACACCAGTGAGAATGGGGAAAATTAACAAGGCAGGAAACCACAAATGTTGGAGAGGATGTGGAGAAAGGGGAACCCTCCTGCACTGCTGGTGGGAATGGGAACTGGTGCAGCCACTCTGGAAAACTGTGTGGAGGTTCCTCAATGAGTTAAAAATAGACCTGCCCTACGACCCAGCAATTGCACTGCTGGGGATTGACCCCAAAGATACAGATGCAATGAAACGCCAGGACACCTGCACCCCGATGTTTCTAGCAGCAGTGTCCACAATAGCCCAACTGTGGGAGGAGCCTCAGTGTCCATCGAAAGATGATGGATAAAGATGTGTTGAACAATGGAATATTACTCAACCATTTGAAACAACAAATACCAACCATTTGCTTCGACGTGGATGGAACTGGAGGGTATTATTCTGAGTGAAATAAGTCAATCGGAGAAGGACAAACATTATATGGTCTCATTCATTTGGGGAATATAAAAAATAGTGAAAGGGAATAAAGGGGAAAGGAGAAAAAATGAGTGGGAAATATCAGAAAGGGAGACAGCACATGAGAGACTCCTAACTCTGGGAAACGAACTAGGGGTGGTGGAAGGGGAGTTGGGTAGGGGGGTGGGGGTGACTGGGTGACGGGCATTGAGGGGGGCACTTGCTGAGATGAGCACTGGGTGTTATTCTGTATGTTGGCAAATTGAACACCAATAAAAAAATAAATAAAAAAAATTTAAAAATTATAAATAAATAAATAAATAAATAAATAAATAAATAAATGTGTGTTTTCTAATTGCTTTTTGTATTTGCATAAAATATCATTGCCCATTCTACTATTTACATTTTGTGCCTTCAGGATTATGGAAGTTTTTTTTGTAAAAAATCATAGAGACAGCAATGATTATGGCTAGTCTTAAACTTGTGAATTTAGTTTATTAGCTGCTTTTGTGACCTATCATTTGGTCTGTTTTTAAGCTACTTTCTTCTTCTTCCTTTGATTTATTTTTTTTTCTGAAATTACACTGAATTTGCCTCATCGTTACTGAATTATTTGTATATACATTTCAGTTAATAGTCATCTTAATTGTTATTTTGCATTATTTTAACTGCTGTCTCTTTTTTATCTTCTACTAAGACTACTGAGACATCTGCTGTTCACCTACCACCCAACAGTAGAAAAAAGTATGTTCCGTTTCTCTGAGCTCTTCTACTCATTTTTTTCTAGTTCACTATGATGAGTCTAGGGAAGTATTCACACTTATTCTTCCTGGGGTTCTTTGTACCTCTTGAATCTGAATGTTTCCTCAGATCTAGCAATCCTCATGTATTTCTCATCAGATTTTGTTCCTCTCAGTTCTGTTTGTTCTCTCCTCTAGACCCAGACTAAACCCAAGAAACACTTATAACCTGCTTCTCATTCTTGAGTGTCCAGAATTGGGCAGATCCTATTATTTGAAACCCAAATTATGTGACAACAGTTAGGGTTTAACAACTTTAGGAAGGAAACACCACCCGAGTGAACCTTAAACATCAAGATGTTTGTGTTTTCTCACTGTCAGCGTGTGTAGATGCTGGGGTTAGGGAGTAGAAATCAGACCGACAATTTCTTAGGTTTGACTTTCCCCAGCCTACTTAATCATTTATGACTACCCTACCTCATGTCTTTGAAGATGGATTTGCTTCAGTGATTCTTTTTTTTTTTTTTTTCAAATAAAAAAGTAGTTTTGGGTAAGAGGTGACTGGGATCGTGTGTGGAAATTCACTTATTTGAAAATAGACACACATATGATACAAACACAGGCATACACACTGTGTACACAGATCCTGCTTAAGTATGGAGAATGTAGTTATTCAAAATAACCCCTGTCTATCAAGTTGCAGTGGAGGATGAAATCAGGATAGGGCCAGTCATTGTGCAGATTTGTAGAAAAGTGGTGGAAAATGGATCAGGGAGGAGAAGAACCAGTTCTCTTTCTTTCTTTATTTTGCAAGAAGTCTTTTGTGAAGTTCAGACATTCCACAAGGTAGGCCAGAACAGAAATCCAAGTTTGGACAACATAAAAGCACATAGCAATGAGTTAATGTGGTAGAGCCATCATTAATGGAATAGAAATTCAAGACTCATGATAATAGTAACTTAATATGAGCCAAGTTTTGTTTTACTTCTGTTAAACAGATTATTTGAATACTCATTAAAACCCCAAGGCAGATACTTTTCGTCTGTTTTCTTTAAAGCTTAGTTTAAAAAGTTAACTAAACTTTCCATGAGATATAATTAAAAAGCAGTAATTCATGTACACTCCTTTGAAGATCTATATGTGACCATATAGGGCTCCTGACAGTCTTAATACACTTTGAATATAAGGCTTATAAAATGTTTCATCCTTTCACATATGCAGGCATGCAGAAATTAAAACAGCAAAGACCTAATAGAAAGCTTTCAAGATAACTAAGTATTCGTTTAATTTGAAATTGAAGAAAGGCAAATATGCAATCTCCTGTTATTGGAGATTTGTTATGAAAAAAACTTATTAAAGGCTCTAAAAAGTTATGCAACAAATACATCTGTGCAACTTCATTTATCACAGCATTTCCTAAACCTAGTTGAATGGAGAACACTTTTATTTTTTTAATGGAATATTGCTTCTCAAAGAGTAATGTTAGAGAGGGTTAAATATATACATCTAGGTTTAGAAAGTGTCCTCTAAGTTATTCTCCATTTCATCTAATGACTGGCGTGATGTTCTGACATATGGACCAGAAAACAAGAAATAACAAGTTTATCTACATATTTCAACTTTGAAAGCATAAGTGAATAACCAGGGAGGCTTAGTTGATTAGGGTCTAAGCTCTGTGTTAGGCTCTATGCTGGGTGTGGAGCCTACTTAGTAAAAAAAATAATAAAAATAAAAATAATAAATAATCCAATCAAAATGGAGTAATTAATTTTCAAGTTCCTTTCAATTTCCACCCAGTGTTATTTGTGCACAGATTTTTTTAAGTAGGTAATATATAGTACATATTTACATAAAGCATCATTGCTAATTAGGAATTTTGATATGATCAACGAGATATTTATGTTCCAATCTGTTACCATTTTAATTAGTTGTTCAAGGTTCCTGGCCAATTTTAAATCTCTCTTCATCCTTTTAGTGTTACACTGGATTTCTCCATCAGGTGAGTGACAAATAATTAGATCTGAATGTTAAATAGTAAGGATAGAAAAAAAAAAAATCCCCTAGGGGCAGCAGTATTGTTTTAGTTCTTTGTAGTAATTTAAGAAAGAACATTAGTTAGTTCCAGATGCCTGCTTTAAACTATTATAGCAATTCAAAGCTTCCTGAATAAAATTTAAAAAGAAAAAATAATACAATTCCTAGCAATAATCATTTTTGAAATAACAAAGCTTCACAATATTCTTTGGAAGTTTCTATTTCTTGCTTTGAAGTCCCAATTTATTTTCATTTATCTTGCATTTTAAATGCTATTGAACATGATTTGAAAAGACACTTTGTACTGTTGTACTGAATACATGCTCAGCATGGATGATTATTTGGGAATGTGTTGTTTAATCAATAGTATTGGCTGTTCTCTTTCTAAAAGTGCTAATTCATTCCACAAAAAAACACTGTTATCACAAATGGGTGTAATTTGTCTTTGACAACATTAATTTAATGTAACAATAATAACTGGATTCATATAAATATATTATTCCACTCATTGAGTAGATAGATGTAATTATATGAAGAAAAGTTCTTTTCACAGCCATAGAATCGGTGGTCATTGCAAAAAGAAAAAAAAAAATCCAGGCATATAGACTACTATATATAACCAAATATTTTTAGTTTAATGGGCCAATAAAGAGAAAATTGTTATAAAAATTGAAATTAAAGATTATCTTGGCCTTGCAACCAATTACTAATCCCATGCACACGGGGTCACCGACCCAACTGAAAGTCAGTAAATCAGAAAATGAGTTTTGGGGTTTCCTGTGCTTTTTCACCACAAAGACAGTAATGTCTTACATGCCTCAGGCATTCTTCATTTAAAAAGAAATAACTGTGTTCATACATGTTGACCTTTCCAGCATATCTAGTAGGGGCAAACAACAGGTAAAAGATCAGGGGGTTAAGGAGGCATGCCTAAAATTATAGAACTTGCTGAGCAGGAGAGCTAAAAGAAAACTGGCATCTTCCAGCAAACTTATGCAAGACTGGTAACTGAAGGATCCAGAGTGAGCCAGAAATCACGAATGGCTGTTCATGTGTATCCTCTGTGAAGTCATCTTTCAACACTCTGTCCACTAGCTCAGGAATGCATGAGGGCCTCACATAAAAACAGAGGGCTTAAACTGTGGAAGGAGCCTCGGTGTCCATCGACAGATGAATGGATAAAGATGTGGTCTATAGGGATCCCTGGGTGGCGTAGCGGTTTGGCGCCTGCCTTTGGCTCAGGGCGCGATCCTGGAGACCCGGGATCGAATCCCACATCAGGCTCCCGGTGCATGGAGCCTGCTTCTCCCTCTGCCTGTGTCTCTGTCTCTCTCTCTCTCTGTGACTATCATAAATAAAGAATAAAAATTAAAAAAAAAAAAAAAAAAAAGATGTGGTCTATATACAGTGGAATATTACTCAGCCATTAGAAAGGATGAATACAAAAAAAATTTAAAAAAAGAAAAAAAAGAAAACAAAGAAAGGATGAATACCCACCATTTGCTTCAGTGTGGATGGAACTGGAGGGTATTATGTTGAGTGAAGTAAGTCAGTCAGAGAAGAACAATCATTATATGGTTTCATTCATATGGGGAATATAAGAAATAGTGAAAGGGATTATAAGGGAAAGGAGAGGAATTAGGTGGGAAAAATTAGAGAGGAAGACAAACCATTAAGGGACTCCTAACTCTGGGAAACGAACAAAGGTTAGTGGAAGGGGAGGTGGGTTGGGGGATGGGGTGACTGGTGACTTTTTTTTTTTAAAGATTTTTATTTATTCATGAAAGACACAGAGAGGCAGAGACATAGGTAGATGGAGAAGCAGGTTCCCTCGGAGGGAGCCCGATGCGGGACTCGATCCAAGGACCCCTGATCACGACTTGAGCCGAAGGAAGATGCTCAACCACTGAGCCACCCAGGCGTACTTCAAGCAGAGTATCTGTTGCTTTCTCCTAATGCCAAGCAACTGGTGAAACCATCCCTGCTGAAGCATGCAGTGTAGGCTTCTAGGTCATGAAAGAACCAGGTGAGTCACCTCTTCAGGGGGGGATGTATCTTTATAGCAGCCAATTACCTCGTCACATCTCCTGGAATCCAAGCTAAGGGCCCTGAGCTCTCTAACTCGATTTCCAGCTTCACTCCAACTTTCTGGGTTCCGTGGTGATGTAAGAAATGTCAGTTGATGGTCTGCAGATAGCGCATGATAGCTTCCTTGACTTGGTGAAAGCCAAGGGGAATGGGGTGACTGAGGAGGGCACTTGGTAGGATGAGCACTGGGTGTTATACAATTGTTGGCAAATCAAACTTCAACTTAAAAAATGAAAACAAAACAAAAAACAAAAACACAGAGAGCTTCCTCTCTATAGAGAGGAATTCCATGCCAATGCAATACTACTTGGAAAAGGCTCTGCCCACCATCTAAGCACCAGAAGACTATCGTGGAAAACACTCCACCGCACAAAAGGTACAGAAGGTATCACAACCTTACAGGGAAGCTAACGATGCAGAAGAATTTATCATCCAAGAACTGGAAATGAAATAGTTGATCAAAGAGAGCTAGATGAATTTGTGTGAATGTGTCTCAAAGGGCACCAGGGGGCACTAGAAAAAAAAAAAGAGAGAATGCCAAAGGAAAGAAAGGGGAGTCTGGGAGAAAACCCTGGTGAATTCCAATACTTCAGGTCGGGTAGAAGGTTCATTTTTATCAGCAGTGGAGAAAGAAAATCACCATATGTGGTGTTATGGCAGCGTTACAAGGCAGTGTTTAAAGTGGTCAAGTGTGGGGACACCTGGATGGCCCAGAGGTAGAGCATCTGCCTTCGGCTCAGGGCGTGACCCTGGGGTCCTGGGATCGAGTCCCACATCGGGCTCCCTGCATGGAGCCTGCTTCTCCCTCTGCCTGTGTTTCTACCTCTTTCTCTGTGTCTGTAATGAATAAATAAGTAAAATCTTAAAAAAATAAATAAAGTGGTCAAGTGTGAGCAAATGGGTCAAAGTCTGCTGAGAAGTGTCTCTTGTATGTGACAGCACAGCCACCACCGAAATAAGGCCACTGGTGCCAGACTGGAGTGGCTGAAGAGGGGACTGATGGGGAGAAAGTGGTGCCAGGCAGTGCACACAACATATTTGAGGAGTTTTGCTCCGGAGGACAAATGTGAAGAGAGGCTGGAGCCTCTTCAAGTCCCAGATACAAGAACATGCTTGAATGCAGCTGGGAATGGTCTGGGAAAGAAATGAAAAAACCTACCCTAAAAATGTGTTGAATTTTGTAAATGAATAAAATGAATTTGTTTTAATGTCATGAAAATATCAACCACCATTCATCAAACAAAACAAAACAAAAAAATCAGGACCTAGAGCAATAACTGAAAAATATTTCTTACATATGGCTATTCTAAAAATAACTTTCTCAAACACTTTTCCAATGGGAATATAACTGTCTTCTTGTATATGATTTTGCTGTAATTGAAATTTATGCTCATTTAAAGGAACAAAATTATATAAACCTAAATGTCAAAAGTATGATCCCAAACCTTAAAGAGAATTCTCAGATGTTGAGTCTTTTCAAAGCTTAAAAATATACAGCTTTAAAAAAATGTTTTCTTTTTATTTCAAAGAATATTTTGTTATCTAAATTTGGCTTCACTCAGCCCTTGGTCATTCCCAATTAATGTGAAAATATGCAAAACAAATGTCAACTTCCCAAAGGAAATCCATAAAAGCAAGTATAGGACTTTAGATTGTGATTTGGGCCATTACCTGCAGACATCAGAAACAGCATTCTAGCGTCTGCTAAGCAATTGCCAGATACAAAATACCCTTTAAAGGACTGCTTTAAAAAATAATTAATTAATTAACTAATTAATGACTGTTTTTTAAAATATTATAAAAATATTAGAATATTATATCAGAAACACAAAGCACAAATATTCCTCATAAATTGTAAATGCAATAAAATTAAAATAATAAAATTAAAATACTATATATATATGATAATCATTTCTATGAGTTCTTGCAAATATATTCATTTTCCTATTTCAGATTGTAGAAAACAGAATTTATAAGAACCCAAGTATTATTACAACTGGTGGAAGAGTATTATCTTTCTCAGACAATCCTTAAATTGGAAATATTTATAAAATGCATATGCACATGTATGTCCTTCTATGTGTGTAACACTCTCAAGCACACTTGTAATCTTCTTGGGAGAGTAGCCATTACCACCACAAGTTCATGTCTAATCGTTTATTTGCTATTATTGTTTAATAAGAAAAAAAAAGAAACCTAAGCTCTAATAATTTATTCGCTATGTATTGTTTAATAAGAAAAATAAATCTAAGCTATAACCACTATATAAATGTTTGCTATTTGTGTGTCTTCTAAGTGCCTTTTTCACCTCTTGTCTCGTGTTATATTTCCATGGATTATATGTGATGACTGGCATTTCAATGTGTTGCAGAACAAATGAATCATTTAGAAATAGACTGTGTTTGTCATTTCTAATGGCTGAGGAATATTCCATTGTATACATAAACCACATCTTCTTGATCCATTCATCTTTCGATGGACACCGAGGCTGCTTCCACAGTTTGGCTATTGTGGCCATTGCTGATAGAAACATCGGGGTGCAGGTGTCCCGGCGTTTCATTGCATCTGTATCTTTGGGGTCAATCCCCAGCAGTGCAATTGCTGGGTCGTAGGGCAGGTCTATTTTTAACTCTTTGAGGAACCTCCACACAGTTTTCCAGAGTGGCTGCACCAGTTCACATTCCCACCAACAGTGCAAGAGGGTTCCCTTTTCTCCGCATCCTCTCCAACATTTGTGGTTTCCTGCCTTGTTAATTTTCCCCATTCTCACTGGTGTGAGGTGGTGTCTCATTGTGGTTTTGATTTGTATTTCCCTGATGGCAAGTGATGCAGAGCATTTTCTCATGTGCTTGTTGGCCATGTCCATGTCTTCCTCCGTGAGATTTCTCTTCATGTCTTTTGCCCATTTCATGATTGGATTGTTTGTTTCTTTGGTGTTGAGTTTAAGAAGTTCTTTATAGATCTTGGAAACTAGCCCTTTATCTGGTATGTCATTTGCAAATCTCTTCTCCCATTCTCTAGGTTGTCTTTTAGTTTTGTTGACTGAACTAGAGGGTATTATGCTGAGTGCAGTAAGTCAATCGGAGAAGGACAAAGAGTGTATGTTCTCATTCATTTGGGGAATATAAATAATAGTGAAAGGGAATATAAGGGAAGGGAGAAGAAATGTGTGGGAAATATCAGAGAGGGAGACAGAACATAAAGACTCCTAACTCTGGGAAATGAACTAGGGGTGGTGGAAGGGGAGGAGGGCGGGGGGTGGGGTGACTGGGTGACGTGCACTGAGGGGGGCACTTGACTGGATGAGCAATGGGTGTTATTCTGTATGTTGGTAAATTGAACACCAATACAAAATAAATTTATTATAAAAAAAAAAGAAATAGAGTGTGTTCATGCTAATATCCTTTTTCTTTTCTTTCTTTCTTTCTTTCTTTCTTTCTTTCTTTCTTTCTTTCTTTCTTTCTTTTTTTTTTTTAAGATTTTATTTATTTATTTATTCATGAGAGACACACAGAAAGAGGCAGAGACACAGGCAGAGGGAGAAGCAGGCTCCATGCAGGGAGCCTGACGTGGGACTCCATCCCGGGTCTCCAGGATCACGCCCTGGGCTGAAAGCAGCGCTAAACCGCTGAGCCACCAGGGCTGCCCTAATATCCTTTTTCGAAGAAGTAAAGCAAACAAACCTGATTTCTTTTTTGTTTTTAAATTTGTTTTTGTTTTTGTTTTGTTTTAGAGAGAGAGAGAGAGAGAGAGAAGGAGAGAGGGGATGAGGGGCAGAGAGAGTTTTAGTCAGATTCCATGCTAAGCGGGAAGACTGAGGTGGGGCTCGATCTCATGATCCTGAGATCACGACCTGAGTCAAAACCAAGAGTCGGATGCTCAACTGACTGAGCCCCCCAGGTGCCCCTGCTGGGTGGATTTTGAATGACCCACAGGTAAAGGATAAGGGTAGTCATAGTAGGTTTTACATTATAGTATCAGAAAGGGGCTTGGGGATTATTTTAGCTTTGGACAAAATTAATTCTTTGTGAAGGTTTTTAGACTTTGTTGTTGTTGCTGTTTAAATCTGCATATTGCACAGATTTTTGGTTTTGAGAGGGCCATTTGACCCATGGAGACCTTCTAAAATTCTGCTAGCTAAAAGGCGCTGGTCGTAATTCTCACTGTCCTTGGATGGGAGGGATAGCTTTAGAGTGTGTAGATGGACCTGGTTGTTAAAACAAAATGAGGCGCTATGTTTTAAGTCAGGATGGGGGTGAAGTTCAAACCTTTTGCCCCTCACAGTGAGCATATTGGGGTTTCCACATTCACATTATAGAACCTTCATATTCTATTTCATCGCAGAGCAATGAGGAAGTTCGTTTTGAAACCACTTTCATCTTAATCACGGACACTGAATGGAGCTTCTTAGTAGACCCATGTCTGTCTCATCCTCCAAACCATGCATTTCATAGGACCACCAGTCTCTGATCCAAGCAGAATTATACTTTTACAGAAACTATCTTCTACAGAAAATCATCACATGTTCCAAAATTAGCCAATTATTTCAATCCAGAATAAGATAAATTCGATAAAGATAAAAATTCAAGTGGCTTTCGACTCCTGAAATTTGTGTTTATTAAGTTATTCATTCTGAGACCCATGTAGTATCTACTTGGATACACATCCCTTGTTGATTGATCCCTTGTGTCAAACCATTTTCTGAGGGACTTATCTCTAATTAGTTTATGGATTTGCTCTCCCCTAGTTGTCCAGCTACTGAAACTGCATTTTAATTCTCTACTGACTCTCAGTTGTTTCTCTCTCTCTCTCTCTCTTTTTTGTGTGTGTGTGTGTGTGTGTGTTTCTCAATTTTTCTCTTAGTTCATTCTTTATTAACACCCAGGGCCACTAATGCTGATTCAATTATCTTCTTCCCTACTGAAATATCATAACAGCATTTCTAAAGCTGTATCGTATGTGATAATCCAACAAGAAAACGGGTTATAATTCAATCAAAAATAAAGAGTATGATTTTTACCATTCCTTTAAAATCTAACTTGATTGGTTCTGGAATGAAAAAGAAACATTAGTAAATAAAGTGAGACTACTTTGCTCTTTCCGTATGTCATCATCCTCATCCAGAATTCTTTATCAACATCTATTTTAACTTACAGTTTTCCCCACAGAACTTATAAATATTAAGTGGCCTTTTCAATATCAAAACTGTCCAGAGTAGCACCTCATCGACATCAAATTCCAATGCTCCTTTTGTTAAAGATTCTGTGAGGATATTTTGAACAGGAAAATCAGAGAAGGATTAGAAATCTCCATTTTTATTGTAGAAAATTTATTGGGGAATATTCATTAATTTAAATTTCTCCAGATGTAATGATAAGGCATCCAAATCAACCATCAAAAGGCTTTTAATTCAAAGAAGATAAAACTTTAATTGTTTAATGCATATTATAGGAGCTGTTAGGCATGCTTTAATTAGGACATATTTAAGAAAAGCACTTTAGGAAAATACACGAAAGATGGTAAAACCAGCAAGCAATGGGTTAAGAATCAGGTGGACTTCAGTACTGGGTGAAAATCCATTAACTGTCAATGGTGGAAAATCCTTATTCTGAAAATTAACAACTAAGGGTAAAACTAAGCCATTTACCACCATTCCTCTTTCTGAGAAATTGAGGGACATTTCTTACTCCAGAAGACTGCCATCCAGTAAAAATAGAAAGAATAGTAGAATCAGAAACCACATTTGGAAGCCCCTAATGGAATGCTTGATGGAGGCACAATCAGTGGCTACTAAAACCAGTTTGTGGAAAAAAGGAAGTCAGATGTGTCCAATGTGCCCGAGCAAACCAACCCCTGTGCTCTATGCTCACATAAAGGGGAAACACACTTTTAGAAAGAAGTACCCTGGCTCTTACCATCTTCACCATATTCTCAAAAACAGTGTGTTTCATGGTAATACAACATAATTCCCGAGGTTAACGTGATACGCAGCTCCCACTGAGTTGAGAAACCATTCCTGCTAAATGTTTTCCATGAATCAATAGTATTAATAGGGTCAGCAAAGATTTTAACTAAAGGGTAGATATCCTAGGCTTTGGGCCCATGGACAATCCCTACCGCATATCCTTTCTCTTGTTTGTATAAAAAGTCGCAGGCTAGATTTGGCAAACGTGGGATAGCTTAGTGACCTTGGATCTAAAGGATCAACTCGAAAATTCCTACACAAAAACAGCCATACACATTCAAAATATGAGATGTTCCAAACAACGAGCAGTTTTCTCTCTTCAAAATGTCTGCAGCACGCAAATATAAGTAATGTGGGAGAGTTGATCCAACATTGATGCGATTGAAGAGATGAACCTGCATATCATAGGCAAACCTGGTTTGCACACACAAGATTAGATTTGCTTCAGGGAAAAAAACACACAGACACATACACACACATACACACACATTTTTTTTTAATTATAAAGGACATTTTAGAACACTGTTGCTGATTCTAAAGTAAGCATCCTTCATTTTCAAAAATGATGGCATTTAAGGTTATGACTACTTTCCAACATTCCATAATAGCAAAACACTATATTATCTGAAGGAATATTTGCCCTAGATTTGAAAGTCTAAAAGTGGGTGGTTTTAAGTAAGTGTGAACTTCTGAAAGAGTCAGGTTGCAAATCTGGGTTGCCCAGGTCAATATCCTACCTATGTGTGGATGTCCCACTGATGGATTCTGAATCCCCTTGTAAGTAAATCTGTATGGACGATGCCCATGGCCTTGTCCTGATGTTTAACTGTGTAGGCGTCGGTCAGGAGCAGGTCCAGGGTCAGTACGTGGCAGAGGCGGGATTTCTGGGCAAGGTCCAGAGGTGAAGTAGACCAGCTCCTGTTGGAAGGGTACAGGGGTATCCTACATATTGATGACTTGGCGCAGTTTTGGGTGATCCGGATGTTTGCACAATCCTCTGCACTCTTCTGTTCTCTCACTGTAGCCTAAAAAAGATCTATCTTGGCCTTTATAAGATGACATGATTTAATTATCATGAGTCAGCCTGGCCAACTCCCGTAACTGCAGTGTCCAAACCCCAGTCACTGTAAAATGCCACCTGATATTTGGCTTAGAGCACGATTACCATTAATAACAAGTAAGCCAGGGCAGGCAAAGGCACCCAGGCCTCCAATTAACCCTCGCCAGCTACTGAACCCATGAACCACTTCTCCTCTTGCCACTGAGCTTGTGATCAGTCCACTGATTTCTGAAAACGTGTACATAATTAGTTGGGATTAATGAAGACTGAAATCACTAAATATCATCAGTAATAATGTTTACGGATGCCCTTTCTGTGACCCTGGGCCAAATCCTCTCGTGAGTCCTACTAATAGCAGAAAGAGCATCTGTGAAGAATGGGAGCCTTAGCTCCTCCCAAGGTTTTCCCTCCAGAAGAAAAATAGCAGAGGCCTCCCCACAGCAAGGCAACTCTGTTCAAACCAGAGCTAAATACATGCACACCGACCAAACACACAGCAAAGCTCTCCTTTGATCTAAGACAGGGTTTTCCAAATTTCAAGCCATCCTCCTAGCACTTTTTAATATGGGATAGTCTTTAACAAAACATGTCTCAAAGACAAATAATTTTGGGAATCTTCTTTCAAACTTTCAAAACTTGTCTTCCAAACCTGCGTGTGTATGTGTGCATGTGTGGTGTGGGAGACACTGAGAATTTTATTATTAGGGTACAGTCAAAAACGTTTGAGGGTCTTAATAGGAAAAGGACGGCTGAGAGTTTAGAAGACGCCATCATCTCTTTCCTGCATTTTCTACCCTAAAAAGAAGCAGGGAGTTTAAAATAACACGTCTGCCAATAAAGCTGAGGCTTATGATTTTTTTTTTTGTCTCAACAGTTGTGAAGTTCAAGAAAATGCACAGAAACCCATTCCCGTTCATTTACTGGGACCATAAACAAAACTTATAATAACTACTCTCCAGGTTGGCTCCTTGTGACATATAAACTTCTATTTTTGTATTAATAGTTATGTTGTACCTCTTCATATTTATAGCCTATGTGCTGCTTATTCCAACACCCTGAGAAATATCTATAGTATCACTACCCATGCAAAATAATCTGTTTTAACCTTGCAATCTAAAGTGGAAGAGTGAAAAAAATTCTTGATTAACCACCAAAGTTTATCATTTTGTTTACAGTGAAAATGATTAATTGTCTTCTAATGGGTAAATCGATACCTTGCTTAATTGTATCTGCTTCTCAGAATTGGGTACCTCTAGTTCATTAACTCTTTTAAATAACAGCCTGCCTTGGAAAACTGCACAAAACTTGTTAATGTTTCTTTTAAAGCTTTGATAAATCTTCCAGTCCTTCACTAAATCTGCATTAACAACAAAGAAACTAGGGAACGTCGGTATGCTGACATACTGTATATATGATGAGAAAAAAAAAAAAAGAAGAAGATTCTCTTCTTGAAAAGCTCACAATGGTGCCAAGCTCATGAGTGGACCATCTGATGTATATGGAAACTCACTGTGAAGCGTAGAGTCTAACCACCCGTATTACCCAAAGTAAAAAAAATCATAAAAGGTAAAATAATAAATGAATATGCACCACCCATATTACCCAAAGTAGAAAAATCATAAAACGTAAAATAATAAATGAATACGCTCATGAAGTCTGCTAGTTTGCAAACAGACTCGCAGGCCAGTGTTCTTTCATTTGGGAGTTCGTGGAGGCCTGTGTGAAAGGCTTTTGCAAGCAGAGGAGACAAAGCCCCAGCTTCTGGGGATTATTTTCTGGTGGGTGATTTAAGCCATAGAGAACACATCAATACATTAACAAGATAAGTGCATGTGCAGCAAGTGTAATCAGGATGATGATGAGTGGGCCTGCGTAGGAAACAGGAGACAAATTTGGCCCAGTGACCAACGTACAGAGGAGGTGATTTGTTAACGGGTCAGACTCCGGAGGACAAAGAGTCTGGTCGGCCATTCGGGCTAAAGGAACAGCAAAGACAGAGGCTGAACACAGAAGCAATCTCAGAGCAGCAAAGGACAGAAAGAGGGTGATCTTGCCCATGCATGATAAATGAGGGGAAGAGAACACACAATTATCTTATGAAAATTATCAAGCCATCTATTACTTCTTTTAACACAATGCAGCAGCTAAAACATCACCTTTTTTATTGTTATTAAATGAAAATTTTTTTTTATTAAATGAAATTCAAATGTGAGTCGCTGCTATTCATGCCATGTGGCCAATGACAAATTCAGTGGGTCCCTTTTGAGGTGTCCAGTACATGGGGTGATGTTCCCATAGCTGGGTTCTCAGGGCTCCTGCTGACTTGCTGACCATCCAGCTTGTCCACGGCCCCTTGGGACTGAGAGACTTGGTTCTTTGTCACAGACAGGGCCTGGCATCCTCACCAGTGCTGGAAACCCAGTGCCTAGGGCACACGTACCCTTGATATCATGCAGCTACCTGTTGACCCCAGCTGTGCCTTTACCTTCCTGGAGCTCATCCCAAATCACCAACTGTCTGCAAATATTAGGCCTCCATCTCCTTCCTAGTGGTTGTGATTCTCCATCTTTCTCAGGCTCCTCCCCTTCCACAGTAAAACCATGCATAATGCTCAGTCTTGAGAGGAAACAAGAGCAAGGAATGTAAAGTAATGCCTCCAACCCTAAAGAATTGTCTTTTCTTCAAACAACCAAATGGAAGAAGACTGCACCATTTTTGAAAAAGACAAAGGGGAAAGAAGGGAGAAATACAACAGGACAACAGGAGAGCAAACACAAGTAAGTTTCTTGCATCCTCCCCGAAGATTCACTCACCTACATTTTCGGGCACTGAAGTATGATTGATTTAGGAGATAGAAAAAAGATGCAAGACCAAGCATACTGTACTGAAAAACTATTCAATTTATCAGCAGTATGAAAAGTGGAAAAGATCTTACTAGAAAGTGGAATTAAGATCTCAGACATGAGGAGACATTGCACTAATGATCGATGCTTCCATGTCTGAACTTGAGATGATATATGATCTCAACACTAAGCTGCTTAAGAAATTATGAGATTCAAATATAGAAGAAGTTTCTACAGGTAAATATACCTAAGCATGCAGATTAACTTAGATCTAGGAATAGTTTTTCTCGATATACGGAAAATAGTATCTCTTTGAATTGTGATGATTTTGGTAATTTTTTTTTTCTTTTTTTTTTTGATTTTGGTAATTTTTTTTTTAAGATTTTATTTATCCAGTCATGAGAGACACAGAGAGAGGCAGAGATACAGGCAGAGGGAGAAGCAGGCTCCATGCAGGGAGCCCAATGTGGGACTCAATCCTGGAACCCCAGGATCACAACCTAAACCAAAGGCAGACGCTCAACCGCTGAGCCACCCAGGCATCCTCAATTTTGGTAACTTCAATCCCGATACAAAGATTTATGTAAAGACACTTCAAGGTTGTTTATGTTAAGATTCCCAATAGTTTAAATAATGTCTGGTTTAAAACTGAAAAAAAAAAATATTCCTTAGGGCCTAAAAATTAATTACAGAGTAGTCTTCCTTTTTTCTCAACATTTCAATTAAAACAAAACAGACATAATATTTGAAAAGTAATGGAGAAGAGCTGGAGCTACGTCAGTAGACAGAGACCATGACTTCCAGGAGACAGGCGGAGAGTAGAGGAGGATTAAGGAAACGACAGTGGGGAATAGAGGATGATAACAGATTAGCTCCAAGGAGTGGCCTGATTAATTAGAGTCGTAGCCCTGGTACATGAAAAACACACAAGCCCAGGTGTGGCACTCGAAACCAAGGTGAGAAATGGATGTGGATTCTTCCAGAACACCTGAAGAGTACTACATCACTGGGTCCATTACTTACAAGAGAGGCCAATTACATGACCTCTTGAGAAGCCATTTCTCCCTTGGCTTTAAGTGTATTTCTGTAACTGGTTGCGAAATGCCTCCACCTTCCTGGGAGGTCTTGAGTTTTCTGAGAGCTACTTTGTGCTGTACCAGTTATTTATTTTTTTTTTTTATCTATAGGACGATCAGTTTGGCATTTGCTAACTATCCCATCTCTTGCATTAATTATTTATACATATAAATTGTACTTGTGGCTGAGAAATTTGTGAAGTCAAAAAATTATATAGGTTCATTTAACAACTCAATCATATATTTTGGAGACACAGGATTGCAATATATATATATATATAATTTTTTCTAAAAATGGTCACTATTAGGGGAGTTGGTTATAACTGAACCCTTAAAAAATTACAGAAGTCCTCTTTTTAATGATAAAGACTTATTTTGTTAAGTGTTATTGTCAAAATGTAACTGAGCTACTCAAGTATCTATGAACATATATTTCTCCTCCATAGAGACAAATATTTAAAATTCATTTCTAATTAGCGATTCAATTTTTTTCAGCTCTGATGCAATTGATAGTCCATTACACCCAAGAGAAATACTCCACACCAGTGTCATCGATGGCCTCTGTATTTTTAAATTCAGTGATTTTTTCCTTTCTACTGTCAAACACTAATCTTCTTCAAAACACTTATTTTCCCTTCAATGAAATCACATCTTTTTTTTTTTTTTTTTTTATTCCTCTCAAATGTCTTGGTCCGTGGAAGACTCATCCACCTCTATCAGCCGTTAGCTATGGACATATCTCAAGCACTGCCAACACCTCTTGTCCTTCCTCACAGACCTTCTATATAGAAAAATGTTCCCCGGGGGGACCTGGGTGGGTCAGTTGTTGAAGGGTCTGTTTGGCTCAGGTCATGATCTCAGGGTCCTGGGATTGAGTCCCACGTTGGGCTCCCTGCTTCTCCTTCTGCTCTTCCCCATCTGAGGCTCACTTGCTCTCTCTCTCTCTCTCTCCTCTCTCTCTTTCTTAAATACATAAAAATGCTTAAAGGAAAAAAAAGAAAAATGTACCCACTAAATATTTAAATTAGTATCTTTTCACTATATGGACCTAATCCAGACTTTTAAAGTAAAGGACTGGTATAATCAAGTGCCCATGAAACATTTCTTTGCATGTGTCAAAATTTCTTCCAAATCAATACATCGTAAGTTAAACATACGATTTATCCTCTTCCAGGAATTATTCATCTCCGAAATGTTCTCTCAGTTAATGTATAGAGGTGCTATGGGCTTACTTTCCCCAAGATAAAAATATAGGAATCGCATTTGATGACTTCATCTTTATATTAATCACCAGGTCCCTTTCATTTCACTTCTGAGATGTATCCTGTACATCCATTCATGTATTTTCTGTCTAGATTTTCCTTCTGGATGTGGCCTTTCACCTGAGTAATGAAACTGGACCCTGGTGGACAAAATGCCCATCCTTTATTGGCCCCTCCAAACAACTCTGCACACAGGACCTTAAAAATCTTTTTAAAAGGCGAATTTGGATATGTTATGACAATTTTTCATAAGATAAAGAACACAATCCATATCACCATCTTAAGTTTCTGTGAGAATTGGCACCTAGTTACCACTCCTGGCATTTTTTTTACCCTGTTTCCTACCAGTCTGTGTTCCCCCCACGGTGACTATGAGGGTTCCTACCTCAGGGCATTTCCATAAATCTTTTCCCTAACTCAGAACACTTGAGCAACTTTGCCTCAACTGCCTTTGTGGAGTCAACAGTATTAGCCCAGCTGACCTCAGTTCAGTGACCCCATGTGTATTTTCAACTCACCCTGCATCATTCTTTTTTATACACTCCTATTTTATATTTAAAGGACTTACTAATATGCAATGAAATAGTTTTGTGCCAAGTCCATGAGGCCAGGTCTGTGATGTTTGCTCAGTCTTTGTATCCATAGCAAAAGCACAGTGCTTGGCTTAATGTCAGTGCTCAAGTATTTTTGATTCAATGAATCCATGAAGGAATGCGGGATTGAATCAATGGACATCAGATATCAACTTTAGAACAATGTTAGACCTATTCATTATATTCCTAAAGCTCTCGCTACTTAGACTCCTTGAGTCTTTTTCTATACTCTAAGAATTCAATCTCACCGCCTAAGATGCTCTCAGATTTTAGTACTCCGATATGACGATATGAAAACAAATGAAACAGTTTATAATGTAAAACCACTTAAAGAAAAATGCAAAAGCAAAAAGGAACTGGACATCACTCATTAATGAGAAAGCATTTCTGCACAAATGAGAAAGCAGTTTGGTGTGTTAACAGTTGATGCCACCATCCCTCCCCAAAGGGGAGAAGCAGCGTAACGTAGTATTTCTTTCTGTTATGAAACAAGCTTCATAGCTGCAGTGTGTGCTGAAATTTGTTTAAAAGAAAAATAAGGGCCCCCTGGGTAGCTTCATCAGGTAAGTGACCAACTACTCCTGGTTTCGGCTCAGGTCATGATCTCAGGGTCGTTAGATCAGACCCTGGGTCAGGCTCCATGCTCAGTGAGGAGTCAGCTTGAGATTTCTTCCCTTTCCCTTTCCCCACCCACTCTTATTCTCTCTCTCCAAAATAAATAAATAAAATCTTAAAAAAACAAAAAGGAAAATAAAAAGAAACGTGTCTATAATACAGAAAAAAATAAGCAAAGCATGACTCTTCAGCATGCGTCTTTGGCTTGATAACTGTGCCCCTCTCTCACAATATTCCCAGGACTACCCATGGGCCTCTCACTCCGTCTCATGGGAGAAAGAAACTAAAACCAAAAAACTGAACATATGACACTGCAAATGACCAGTTCTGCTCTTATTTGCCAAATATATAAGAAACGATGCTTATAAAACCAATGCAAACCCCTGCTCTAAAATAAATCCCTCTATTGGCAAATAGTATTTTTCTACAGCGACAAAAAGGTAAAGATTGGGGAAAGAAAGAATTTGGTTTGGATAAAATAGGTTGTATTTTCACTACTACATAGTACAAAATGTGCAGTCCTGACCTCTGTAATTCATTCAATAACAAAAGAACCTTCGAGCTGATTATAGTGAAAAAATAAATAAATGTTTCTTAAAACACTCCGACCAGACACCTTACCAAACAGAAACATACGGTACCCTACTATGTTTAATAACTACAACAACTTGGGATCCCTGGGTGGCTCAGCGGTTTGGCGCCTGCCTTTGGTCCAGGGCATGATCCTGGAGTCCTGGGATCGAGTCCCACGTTGGGCATGGAGCCTGCTTCTCCCTCCTCTGTGTCTCTGCTTCTCTCTCTCTCTCTCTCTCTATGTCTATCGTAAATAAATAAATAAATAAATAAATAAATAAATAAATCTTTAACCTCCCCCCCCAAAAAAATAAATAACTACAACTTTCTTTTTTTTATGTAGGCTCCGTGCCCCATGCAGGCCTTGAACTCATGACCCCAAGATCATAACCTGAGCCGAAACCAAGAGCTAGATGCTCAACCGACTGAGCCACCCAGGCACCCCCTACAACCACAACTACAACTTCAGAAATGCTTTTCTAGTTAAAATGAGACCCCCCCGGGGACAATAGCATATAAATATTTTCTATTTCAAGAAATACAACCATTAACCCTCTCTGTCCTCAGCGTTAGAGCTAAGTTTTCTCGTTAATATTGTCTATCTGCTCCTTGTGGACCATTGGGTTCTAAACAGAGTATGTTTTCTTTTTTCTTTTTTTTCTCTTTCTCTTTCCACAGGGAACACCTACCTCGATACCCTGCTGAACACATTCATGTTATTTATTCATTAAGAGACCCAGCAAAGACAGACACACTTTAACGAGGGGTATGGACCCACTCGCAGGAGGGTCTGGGTCCTGTACGTGGTTCAGGAGATGCTGGAAGCCCAGTCAACAGTGGGGAAGAGAGCCAGCTGCGGGCTGGTTGGCAGCACTGCCGTGTGGCAAGGCTCCTGACGAAGGGCACATCCATCAAGGTCCTGTGGCAGCAACAGGGGTTCACTCACCCTGGGGTAGTTGAGGCAAACTTTCCTCCTAGGCCACCCAGGAGAGTGGACCTCTCCATGCATGACACCAGCCACTCATGTGTGACTTGAGAAATCCTCTGGAGCCTCGGGAGGCATCTAGGAAGGTGCAGGGGAGCTGACAGCCCGGGGGCAGTGGAAATTTGGGGTGAAATTTGGTTTAGGGCTCCAGGCCCTCCAGCTCCAGAGGGACAATCCTGGGGAGCAGGCTGCAGAGCTCCTTGGGGGCCTCCAGGGGCTCGGGCCCCAGCTGCTTAAACTTGTCCCAAGTTCAGGAATGTGCTTTTCACTGATTCCCCTCCTGTCTTGTCCTGATGATTTGGGGTCACTCCTTATTAGGCTCCCTGTGCCCGTGGCCTCAACACAGGTCTCAGTGAGGGACACCAAACTCTTGACACCCCTCAGGGCCCCTGGGGACGAGAATAAAGGTCAGTGCTAAGAACTCTGAGAGCAGGATTCGGAGCAAACAGAAGCCCTGATGCTTTATCAAGGAAGGCAGGGGCCTGCATCTGCTCTCAAGGGAGAGAAAGGAGACAGACACCTCAACCTCACCTTCTTTCTTCTCTCAGGACAGCTGCTGTTCTCTGTTGGCTGAATTCACCTGAACTCTTATCAGCAAGAGCTCCCATCTCAGGTGCTCCCACATCTGCCACATGGCAAAGGTGCAAATGGAAGGCCATCTGCACGCAGAGGCCCCAAATCATGGATGCCTCCTCCAGGGCTCTGCAGAGCACCATCTCCACCAGTGTCCCCAGCACCCCCACCATCCCGTGTCCCCAGCGGCCCCAGCATGGGGTAGCTGGACCACAGCACTGACAGGCACGTCCTGTGTGTCTAAAACGAATCTGGGATAAATAAGTGCAAGGATCCTCACACCTAGGCAGGCTCAACATCTTTTCCCTGTGTTTGACAATGAACTACAATCCACTATTCTCTAGAGAGTACACAAGAGACGAGTGCTAATGAACACAACTGGAAATGTTTCCTCTGTAAGAAAAATTATACTTTGTTGCCTGACAGCATGAGAGCGGGTGTTTAAAAACATAGACAAAACCCAGATGCATGTTCGGAAGCAGACTGTTCTCCATCATGGCCAAGAGAAGGCGCCTAACGATGTTTCTGGAGCATTAAATAGTGGACAAATAATGATTCCTCAGCTCCACCACGCAACTGGGCATGTGGGAAGGTAGGGACATGCACAAACACTTCCAGGAGCCAAGATACCACAGGACACTGGACCCCAAGGCCTGTATACAGTGAGCAGGAACACAGCCACTCAATGGTTTGGTGGTTGGAGGAGGAAGAAAATGTTATGGCGACTATCAAACTCCAATTGCACGTCAGCAGTCCATTGGATTGACTGGTTTTTACTGTTGGATTTGCTGGTTTTTACTGTTGTCTCTATGACTCTGAGAAGCCAGAGGAATGGGCCCAGAACAAACTCAAAGATCTAAAGAAACACCAAGCAGCAGTTGCAGGGTAGACACTGGGAAACTCTGGACAAGTAAACCTGCGGTATAGACATATCCATTCTGGACGGTAAGGGATCAGGTTCCAAGAACAGCCCAGAAAACATGGCGGTGAGGGAAGTCCACAGCATAGGGTGCTTCACAGGAAAGCTGAAACCACAGGGGTCACCACTGAGCCACTAAGCCCTGGAAGGCTCTGGGACCTCTAAGGGTGTGCGGCCAGTGCTGAACGCTGAAAAATCTGGGTTGAAGAAGTTTATCAGGATGAGTAGTTAGAAAATGGCTGTAACCGTCTATGGATGTGGAAATAAATGTCCCCAGATGAGGATGGAAGTTTGGGAAAAGGAAAGGAGCATTAGTCAAAGGCACTCTAGCAAAAGGAAACCGAACCAAGGTTATCTCTGAGTCTACACTAGGGGGCTAAATACGTCTACAAAATGGCTATTAGAGTAACATGATAAATACAATTTCTTCTTCAAAAACACAGAACATTCTGTGGACACTGATGCTACACGTTGTGATATTTCCAAATTATTTCATCTCAGTCATGAAACATAGGCCTCGCACCACATGGAATATTACGGACTTCTCTTGGTATATTTTAGAACAAAAAATAAAAAAGATGGCGTGATTTAATATACCTTTTCTTCCTCAACAGAAAACATCAGTTGCCAAGTATCACGACAAAACCCCAAGGTTATTAATTCATAAGATCCCATAAGTCATTTTATTATTTTAATCGAAAAACAACTTGTTTTGTAATTATTTATCATTGTAAGGAAAAGCTCCAGATCTCCCTTCTATTATAAGATCATGCGATCTGTCACTAACAGAATCTTGAAACTTTCCAATTCCACATGCCCTAAGGGCCAATTCCTTCTTATTAGAGAGTAAGACAATGGGATTCCCACTGAAGCTAAATTAACATAAATAAGTTAAAGCAATAGACCTTAACCTATAAATTCAAGTTTGGTTTTTTTTTTTTTTTACGCAACATTACATCTAAATATTTGACTATCACTTCAAATATAACACAGAAACTGAATTCATATTTTTGTCATAAACCACGGTTAGCTTTTTAGGAGACAATTCTCCATGGTTTTCTTGTGGTTTGCATGACTTGCAGTGAGGCACTGCCGTCCTTTCTTCTTGGCTCCTTTTTTTCAGGTTTATTTACATAGCAAGCAGCTTAGAAAGGAGGAATATTGTTTCGTTCTGTAACACAGGCACGCATGCCTCCCTTCCAGGGTAGTAGTGCTATGTCTCCAGACATACCTATGGCTAGTTACAGAAGGTTCCAGCGCCCTAACTCAGGCTTCCTGTCCTGAAACACAAGCCACTATGTGTGTAAGCGCCATCTTGCCTCCTTGTGGCACCCTTTGGACCTGGGAAACGGGCACAAATATTCGGATGCTATAGTGAGCAAGAAACCATTGTTGGTCCCTGCCTTTGGACTCCTAGGTCAGCTACCAGCACCCATGCAGCTGTGGTCAACCTGTTGCCTTGGAAGCTGGGTGGCCTCAGACCCTCCATAGTGGTCCGCAAAGCTCCCCGCTTCCCTAAATTAATCCAGTCTTATAGTTTCAAAAGTAAAATTGTCTGTGGTATCATGTTGAAGTGATGTAATTCCTGCCCCGATAGTCAGTGCCATGCCAATAAATTGATATATAAGAACAAACAGGGAGCTGTAATACAAACATTAAATACATGACTACAAGAGAACCTCTTTCACCATTCTTGGACTCCCAGTCAGATCAAGGTCGCATCAAAGGGGTCACAGAAAAGTGATACAGAAGATTTTCTGGGTGAATGTCTTCCTTCTCCTCAAAGAAAGGGGGGGCGCTTACTACCTTCAGACTCAAGCCCAGCCTAAATATGGCTTCGTGGGCTCTCTTGGGGACCCTCCCAGCAGGTGGCTGAGTCCTGTGCTGGAGTCTGAAGTCAGATGAGAAACTGGCTAACTGCTCGTGGCAGAGGCAGGTCAGTGCTGTACCTCTGGAGTTACAGAGACAACTGTCTACCTCCCATGAGGCCAAATTGGGCCTCTCCAAAGAGGAAGCCAGGCTGAATACATTTTAATTACGTATTTCCCAACAAAACCTTCTGGAGAGCTAAAGGCTGGCAAAGCACGTCTGTGTGGGATAGCTCACTCACAAACCACAAGTGGAGGGTAAAAACCCAGTCACAGGAAAGGACACAACATTTGCACATAAGTGTCACAGCTGTAGAAGTCCTTGTGATAAGAATCTTTAATTCACAAAGATGCCCCATGAGGGAAGAAAGAATACAAACCTTCTGTCGACCGGAGAGCTTAAAGCTCTCAGCAAGAAGAAACGTTCCTGATCTTTCCCTTCTTCCCTTTCTCCTCCCTCCCCAGAGGAGCTCAAGCTGCAGTCATTTTAGAGGGAGGGATAACAAAAAGAAAAGAAGAAGGACTAAGCTTTCTCTTTAATCTACATCCCTGATTGAGGGGTCACCCAGTTTAGTAGAAGAGGAGATGTGGGGGTGGATTTTATATTATATTAGACCTGATGTTTTTAAATCATGACACAGTACTGGATATTCTTACTCGCAAATTAAAATAGGTCATTACCTGATGGCTTCAAGAAAATTAATGGGGGCAGCCTGGGTGGCACAGTGGTTTAGCCTGCAGCCCGGGGTGTGATCCTGGAGACCTGGGATGGAGTCCCACGTCGGGCTTCCTGCATGGAGCCTGCTTCTTCCTCTGCCTGTGTCTCTGCCTCTCTCTCTCTCTCTCTCTTTCTCTCTGAATAAATAAATAAATAAATAAATCTTAAAAAAAAGAGAAAATTAATGGGTCTATGAGGCGCCTGGATCACTCAGTTGGTCAAGCGTCCGACTCTTGGTTTAGGCACAGGTCATGACCTCAGGGTTGGGCTCCATGCTCAGCGGGGAATCTGAGATTCTCTCCCTCTGACCTTCTCCTGCTTGCATACATGCTCTCTTGTTCTCTCTCTCAAATAAATTAATAAATCTT
Organism: Vulpes lagopus; assembly: GCF_018345385.1. Lineage (NCBI taxonomy): Eukaryota > Metazoa > Chordata > Mammalia > Carnivora > Canidae > Vulpes > Vulpes lagopus. Next base: position 2,212,269 of record NC_054837.1, on the reverse strand, counting down.
AAAAAAATAATAAAGGAGATTAATGGGTCTACTAGCTTTATCGAAGAATACCAAATGGCCATACTCCAAATGAACAGATTTTAAAGAATTTATAAGAGTAAAATTGCATTCTGCTATAGCACCGATCTTGCTCATTATTTTAAGATTTTATTTATTTATTCTTGAGAGAGAGAGAGAGAGAGAGGCAGAGACACAGGCAGAGGGAGAAACAGGCTCCATGCAGGGAGCCCGATGTGGGACTTGATTCCGGGTCTCCAGGGTCACGCCCTGGGCCGAAGGCTGGCACTAAACTGCTGAGCCACCCGGGCTGCCCTGATCTTGATCATTAGTATATACCTTTCACACCCACGTGACACCATGACACCAATCACGTCAACTCCCATGCATATCATATTCCAGTCAGGCACTTAGTCTTCCTTCTCCCCTAACTTTCTTCCTTCTTCTCTCTTCTATAAGCTTGCTCTACCTTATAGTATTCAAGTAATTTGAAGGAACTTTTAGTTCAAACTTCTATATTGAGCACTTAGTATGCAAACTACTCCATACAAATGGGGCATTTCAAAGCCCACAAATGGCTCCCCTCCCTCTCCTTGTAGTACTAAGTCCTCTATTTTCCATCAAAGGGTTGCTGAGTAAGGTGGACAGGCTGAAGGGTGGAGTGAAGGAAAGAAGGAACACAGAGCAGCACCCAGGACAAGGAAGCACGAGGTGTGATTGCATAGACGCCTCTCCTGCACCACCCTTCATAATCTACTCTGCCAAGACTTTCTCAGTGGAACTCCCCTTCATTGACCCTAAAAGAAGTATTCTTGCTCTAAAAATACTGGCAGATTATGATAAAATTTAAAAAATATGTATATATTTGATATAAAAGTATCAGATCCTTTTCAGAAGAATAACATAATGCTCTCTTTCTGGATGTGGGTTCTGGGTTGGTGGGAGTTTTTATGAAGATGCAATCACCTATACAAATTTGCAGGCTTTCCTAGAACTACATTGAGCACCTGTAATACTTTTAAAAACCTACCATCACTTGTGAAGCAAAGAACAATTTAGAAGTAATGACTGGGGTCTAAGTATCTTCCAAATGTTCATATAGTTCAAATCAAGTCAATTTGAGGCATGTTTTAAAATCATCAACTCGGGATCCCTGGGTGGCGCAGCGGTTTGGCGCCTGCCTTTGGCCCAGGGCGCGACCCTGGAGACTCGGGATCGAATCCCACGTCAGGCTCCCGGTGCATTGAGCCTGCTTCTCCCTCTGCCTATGTCTCTGCCTCTCTCTCTCTCACTGTGTGCCTATCATAAATAAATTTAAAAAAAAAATAAAAATATAAAAAAAATATAAAATCATCGACTCAAGGAAACAGATCTTCTTAAGATATTTGTTTTTATTTGATGAACTACTAAAATGTGAATTTCAGTATTTTCCACAGCTTAGAAAGAAGCACACTGTTAAAACAGTAGATTTTATGGTTTAAAGGGGTAATTGAGTTTGAATAATGATTATAGTTTTAATCAATTTATAAGCAGTATCTAAATAAGTACCAGTAATTTGGTGAAGCAAATTAATATTTGAATCAAAAGCATCATGCATAAAATTCTAATTGCAATTTCAGATCATTTTCGATAGAAAAGCCATATTGATATTTTAACACAAAGCATTTGAAATACTGAATGTTTTACATGTAAAGGGTAAATTTGATAATTACAATAAATAAAAAATAAATGTATATTCTTGAAAGTTGCTATAACATAAATAGCCAAGATTAATTTTTTAAAAATCTAGGCAAACCATTACTTACTCCTCTTAGACAACAATACTACCACTGTTTAGATCTGATTATTTGAAATGGAAGACCTGTTTTCTGTCTTCTAGAAAACCAATTATTTAGATATTATTACAATGAATACACTGTTCTCTGGTTAGTTACATTCACAGACATAGTCATAAATATCCTGTACATATCGTGTGTGTGTGTGTGTGTGTGTGTGTGTAGGCTTTTTTTTTTTTTTTGGATTCAAACTTAAACTACAGACCCACGTATCCAATTTTGTATTAAATATTATAATATATATCCGATAGGCATATCAAATGCAGCTGGTTTGAACTAAACTCATCTTCCTGTTTCTTCCTCCATATACACCATCTTGAAAAAAAATGCGTACCATACAGAAATCTGAGAATTATCCTGATTCCCTTATACTCTTTAAAGATCATGTCTAATTGGCATCTAATCCCATCACATCTACCTTTATAAATTTACCAATGGGATTCTCTCTTGCTATCGCCATTGCTATAGCTCTGCTTTATTCCAGGCTCTCATTATCTCTATTCTAGATTTCTGTGGCAACCTCTCCACCTGGCCTCCTGCCAACAGTCACTGCTGTTCATCTTCAATTCATTCTCCAGGCTGTGGTGTTTTTTCATTTGTTTTTCAAAAATCAAAATGGGATTTTTGACAGCAGAATCAGATTATATCAGCCTCTACTTAAAATCCCAGTGCATGAGAGACTCCTAACTCTGGGAAACGAACTAGGGGTGGTGGAAGGGGAGGTGGAAGGGGAGAGGGATGGGGGAGACTGGGTGACGGGCACTGAGGTGGGTGCTTGACAGGATGAGCACTGGGTGCTATTCTATATGTTGGCAAATTGAACACCAATAAAAAATAAATTTATAGAAAACAAACAAACAAAAAAACAAATAAAAAAATAAAACAAAAACAAATCCCAGTGCCCACGGAATTAAAATCTAACCACGTTAGGAGGCATGCATGTCTTTCCCCCTCTATCTCCAAATTCTCTTGTCATGACATTTTTCATATATTATGCCACAGTCATGCCACAATTCTAGAATCTCCACAGTTCTGTGTGTATACTTGCATCTGTGTGTTGAGAGACTGTGACAGCAGCAAGGAGATGCAGAGAAATGGGGAGATGGAGAGAGTACAGGAACAGAGGGACAAGGCCAGTCAAAAACCAAGATGTCACTGGGGCTCGGTCAACATATACAAGTTTGTATATACAACACATATATACATAGTAGTCAGCTACTTATAAAACTTCCAGGTTCTTATTTAATCATCAAACTTACTTGATCAGTAAATAAATACTGACTTTGGGACAAATTATGTAGATTAAGCATGGCTTAGTATCACGTATCTATCTTTTTAGAAGAGTTAGAAGACACATACTTTATCAAATACCTTATGATGAGAACTCAATAGTAGTGTATTATGACTATGCTTTTATTAAAGATTTCATGACTATAAGTTTATCCAATATAGTGTAGTTAGAATTTTAAAATTCCCATTTTTGATGTTTCCTATATCTTAAATAATTTCTACAACATGACATGAGAAGATTCACACAGTGTAGGTACATATCAAGCATAAAGGAAATTCAGTCAATAAAGATTAAATCTAGTTCCTTCCACCACCCCCTCTCCCTCCCTGCTTCTTTTGCATTTCCACAGGCTTTTGTTACACTAACAGAATTTCCAAATGGAAGGAAATACCTGGGGCAAATAATTTCCTTTGGAAGTGATAAACCATAACATGAAGTAGAGAATAATCACTAATTCAGTTTGAAAAAAGTTTGAGGGGAAAAATTAAAAATAGGAGATAAACCAATAATCGGTAAAGATCAAATTATAGGGGACTTAGAATTTCAGGCTAACAAGCTTTTGCATTTTTCTATGGCACAGTGAAAACTATTTCAGTATTTTCAACAAGTGGAGGACAAAATTGGCATTGTATTGCAGGATGATAAAGCTCATAAAATTATATTAAATGAATATATTACAGGATTGCAGAGGTGACTGATAATTATTCTATAGCAATAACATCAGATCACAATATTGATCAAGTGCTTAAATATGCCTTATTCAGAGTGCCAAAAATTATATATGCTGCCAGAAACCCACACATCAGTTTATCAGTTTAGTGTTATAAAAGTCCAAGAGAAAAAAAAAATCTGGAAAGAATAGGAAAATTGCCTTATAGATAGACAAGACATAAGAGATGGACAAGTGATAAGACATCCGTCACTGTTGGTTTACAGGGAGGATGAAGGGAAGATTTGATGCCTGGAAGTCTGAGAGAGAGGGGATGGACTTGGCATAACTAATTTTCAGGTTTAGGGCCAAAGGAATGTCCAGATAGAAGTGTTTTATGACATGGAATTTCACGTACAGCAGAGGAGGGCATGACTAAGGGAATGGTGGTTAAAAGTGGAGATTCTGACCCGGGAAGTTTGTTATTGGGGCGACGTTGATGCCACTGTGCCCATGAGAGGGGAGCAGATAACAGAACGGGAGTGGCCCAAAGACCACTGAAGAGCACCTGCATTTGGAGACTGGGAGAACGAGACACAGAGCAACCTGAGCATGAGCCACAGCACAGTGGGCTAAGGGCAAGTGCTGGAAGTAGAGCAGACATAGCGAACAACTTTTAATAGTTCTTTGAATTGTGAAAATAAAAGACATAATAACTTTAGAAATAGAAAAAAAAGTATAAGGGTTTCTCTGGATAAGATATGGACGTCCTTTTTATGGTTATAGAAAGACAAAACTGGTAATGACAATAGTAAAAATGCAAAGAGGGAAATAAGAAAGATATGGTGGAGCAGGATCTCAGACAAGAAGAGAGGAAATGAGATTACTACACAGTCATGGTCTGGATTTAAACCAAAGATCTACTTCATTTTCTGAGACAAAGGAAAGTATAACTGAAGACATGTTGGGACAAAGGGGAATGCAGAGAAGGCCCTGTAGAATGTCACCACCCACAGAGACAGAAAGTACTTCTGGGAGACGTGGGAGGCGTGGGAGAGAGGGTCGGCTGCGGTGTCATCGAGGATACCTGTGGGTTCAAAGATCTGGAAAGGTCCCAAGGACAAATGTGAGAGGAGACTTCACAGAAGGGCTACATGAGTTTCCATCTCTCTCCCAAGTCATTCTAAGCACTCAACACGCGCAGATGATTTTAGGAAAGTATGCGTTTAACTATCCCTGGGGTCTTCTTGTATTTATGACTCTTGCTGCAATAGGTTGAATCTGCCATTTACCGCAACACCTTTATCATCCAAGAAGCTGAGGCAAGGTAGTATTTTCTCAAAGTTTTCACATATGTTTTCAAATTACTGATTATTTCAACATATAATTATTGAGTGCATTTCTTTGTGTCCAACCCTATATTAAGCATTAGGGATGAAAAAGCAAGACATTACCCTGACATCCCACAATGTTTATAAACATCAGTCCCACACTTGGCCTAAAAACACTCTCTGCTAGATTTTTACTTTATAATCCCAAAGCCATGTGGCGCCTGGGTGGCTCAGTGGTTGAGCATCTACCTTCAGCTCAGGTCATGACTCCAGAGTCCTGTGATAGAGTCCCACATCGGGCTCCCTGCAGGGATCCTGCTTCTCCCTCTGCCTATGTCTATGCCTCTCTCTGTGTCCCTCATGAATAAATAAAATCTTTTTTTTTCTTTTTTTTTGAATAAAATCTTAAGAAAAATAAAATAAAACCCCAAAGCCTGATGTTCACAAAAGTAATTGAACTCATGTGTTGATCACTCACTTGGTGACAGATTGTCAGCTAATCATTCCCATTTCTTCTCTCATTTAAAACTCAGACTAATCTTAGAAACTAGGACTACTCAGCCGCCCCTCATTTTATAGATAAGGAAACCAACTTAAAGAGGTTCATTGTTCAAAATAATGTGGAAAAAGTCATGGAACCAGCTTGAACCAAGGTCTTTGTGATTCCAGGAGTGGTATGTTTCACAAGATAAATACTCATGATCTCAGGGTTGTGGGATCGAGCCCCATGTTGGGCTCCATGCTCAGCATCGAGTCTGCTTGAGATTCTCTCTCTCCCTCTGCCCCTCTCCCTATCATCTCTCTTTATAAAAATAAATAAATAGATCTTTTTAAAAAAGAACAAAAATATTAAACATACAGTCTAACCAGGATCATGACTCCTGTTTTTTCCTTGAAATTATTATCACTAAAGATCATTCCCTGCTCTTCATCTTCCAGTGCTGCTCATCTGAACAGAAAGGGATTGATAATGTACACAAATTCCAACTTATTCATGTTAATGATCCTCTGTAAATTGTCTTTATCTTTTTTTTATCCGATATCTTGTGCTACAAGAAACTCTTATGATGATCCCTCATGTTAATTTGCTTCTAGTGATGTCTGACTCCATTGCCATGACAACTTTCACACAATATCACATTTGACTAGATTATGAAATATGAATCCAAAGTCTCCTTGGACACACTGGTTCTTTTTCATGGGGTCATAGTGAAATATAGAACTTACTGATTTTAAAGTTTTATTCAAGTATGATTTTTTAATCTTCACAAGAACTTAGAAAGCAATTAGAATGGCATTAATATTTCATTGTACTGATAAGGAACTGAGGCTTCAAGTGGTTGAGTAACTTCCTCTAAGCCATCCTCTATTTTTGAAAATTAAGAGCTACAATTAAGAACAAATTGTTCCTGGGGTGCCTGAGTGGTTCAGTCAGTTAAGCATCTGACTCTTGACTTCTGATCAGGTCATGATCTCAGAGTCATGAGATCAAGCCCCACATTGGGCTCCACGGTTTGTGTGGAGTCTGCTCGAGATTCTCTCTCTCCCTCTGCCCCTCACCCTAATATTTCTGTCCCCCTCTGAAAATAAAAATAAATAAATAAATTTAAGAAAAGAATAAGTTGTTCTGGGCCAGAATTCCTACTATCCAGTAGTGCTACTCAAATACAATTTCCAACTGATTTCCTGCCTCTATCCCTAGGACTAAGATCCACAAGTAAGATTTTTGGGCCATTCCTTTATGTATTAGAAATACTATAATTGCATCTGGCATGCTAAAGGTATATACCTTATCAGCATTGTGGGTACACATACACACACAAACAAAACAAAACAAAACAAAACAAAACAAAACAGGTAATGCTGCCATGGCAGGAGTAATGGCTGAAAAATGCTATATGAGGTATATATCTTTAGCATGCCAGATGCAATTAAAGTATTTCTATATATTATATATATATATATATACACACATACATAGAGATAGAGAAACAGAGAGACAGAGAGATGTAGAGACAGAGATAGAAAGATAAACAGCAAGACAGAGATATAGAGATAGAGATGGAGATGCAGATAGAGATCTTTACACATAGTCCTCTCTGCTGGAAATTTTGTCTCAACACATCTGGGGTGGTGCTAGGAATCAAATCTCAATAGTATGGCACCATATTATGAAGGCAAGCATATTGGAATAATTCTTCTATATGTATACTAGACTGAAAAATAATACTTCTGTGAGCAGTTCAAGTGGAATGTATAGAGATGAAACAACAGAGGAACTAGAGAGGTGGAGAAAACTCTATTAAGGAATAGTTGGGGGGAAGCCCTCATGACCTGCAAAGTGCCCTCATATAGCATTTTTCAGCCATTACTCCTGCCATAGCAGCATTGCCTGTTTTTCTTTCTTTCTTTCTTTCTTTCTTTCTTTCTTTCTTTCTTTCTTTCTTTCTTTCTTTCTTTCTTTCTTCTTCTTTTTTTTTTTGTGTGTGTGTACCCACAATGCTGATAAGTGCTAGGCCAGCTTTTCCCGTTCTTTATTCTTGCCATCTCCTGAGGACAGTGGTGGCTGAGGGAACATGGTTGAGGAAAAGTGCAGGACAGCCAAGAACAGCACTAGCACAAGCACCTGTTGCCCCTGAGGAGCTAAAAGAACTCGGCTCCGTGAAAGAGAAGAGTGCCACTCATGATGGATGCCTTCAATACAGCTTTATTTAGTTAACCCTGGAAAAGGAGAATGATCATCTGGCCACATACTAGATTTCAAACAAGTGAAGAAAATTTCACATTCAAAGTATAATCCTATTCTCCTTTGTTCAATTATTCTTTTAAAAAGATTGAGGGATTGCGAGCTTAAACTATTTTGTCTTATAGAAGTTAGGCTACCAAGCTGGTTAAGATTTTATAACGTTTTGGCCACACAGGAATTGTCTCCTTCCAAAAATATAAACCGAATGTGTAGGCAGCTGGTACAAATTGGCAGCCAGGCACCAGCATGTGCCTCTTTTTACTGTGTGATGCTGTACTTAATGTGAAGGGGACCACAGAGCAGCCATTCTCACCATGTGCAGGGCTACAAATGGTACCAGAGGGCTGAGAGGGGATAGAGCAGGACTTCTGGGTTTCTCAAATCCCCTGGCCACTGCACGTCCTCTCTGAGTGGCTTCTGCAGATCCATCACTGTGCTGAGGGATGTCTTAGGAATAGGCACAGAATTGAAACATTTCAAAGATGAAAATGAGCCACAGAGGACACCTGGATGATACAGGGCTTAGCAAATTGAGTTCTGACTTAAGGGAAGATGGGGCTTTCAGCTCAGAAAAAAACTAGGAAATATATTTTAAAAATCATTTGAATAGAACAAAACCTTTGAGGAAAAAAAAATCAGATCAATCAACTAAAACATATCCTAGTTCACAAATTTATATTTTAAAAGAAACATATTAAAAACTTAGGGAGTTCTTTTAATAAAGTAATATCTGAAATAAATCACACATTGCCATTGGCAGCAATAAAGAAAAGTTCTGCTCTTTTGCAAGGGGGTACCATAAACCCAACGAGCAGTGATGGGAGCAAATCCAACAGAGGGATTAGGGTTGTGAATTTCCCAGAAATTGGGGACAAAATTACATGTGCCTGTATGGAAAATGAATGTTAGAACAAGAAGTAAATAAAATTTAAACATCCAAAATAATGCAAAAATAGGAGAATGGGATACAGTTTAGGATAAAGTCAGTGAGTATCAGAGGACGCTTAAACTCATACCATACTTCTAAAAGAAAGGCAGCATTGTTTTAAGCATGTAAAATAACTTCAAGTAGACACGTGAGACCTTGCCTAGTGGAGATACCACATCTTAAACAAACTGAAACTCTAAGGTTTATTTATACCTGTCATCTATAGTGCAAAAGTTAAAGACAGGAGACTTAGGTTTGAAGCCTATCTCTACCATTTTTTGAAGCTAACATTTTTTTAAAAATTTTATTTATTTATGAGAGACACACAGAGAGAAAGAGAGGCAGAGACACAGGCAGAGGGAGAAGCAGACTCTCCGCGAGGACCCTGATGTGGGACTCAATCCTGGAACCCTGGGATCACGCCCTGGGCCGAAGGCAGGTGTTAAACTGCTGAGCTACCCAGGGATCTCTGAAGCTAACATTTTATTTAAATGCTGAATTCTGAATAGGCCACATGCATTACCATCTTCCTTGTTAAGACAAAACACTTCAAGATTTGTCCAGAAATGCAATGGTATACATTATGTAACTCAGTGTATAAACTCAAGATCTAAATAAATAGAATTTAATGGATGCTATTCTCAGAATACTATGAGCAAAATACAAACTCCATTATATAACTGGAAGCAGGACGGGTTTCAGGATCGGTGGAAAAAAATTATTTGTGTTTTCAGCAGCATTGTGAGCAATAGTCAAATTATGGAGAGAACCCAAATATCTATCAACTGATGAATGGATAAAGAAGATATGATATATATATATATATATATATATATATACACACACACACACACACACACACACACACACACTTATACACACACAGTGGAATATTACTCAGTCATAAAAACAATGAAATCTTGCCATTTGCAATAACATAGATGGAGCCAGAGAGTATAATGCTAAGTGAAATAAGTCAGAGAAAAACAAATACCATATGATTTCACTCCTATGTGGAATTTAAGAAACAAAAGAAAAGGGCAAAGGGAGGAAAAAGAGAGAAGCAAATTGAGAAACAGACTCTTAACTATTGAGAACTGATGGTTTCCAGACTGGAGGTGGTGTGAAGATAGGGGAAATTAGTAATGGGGATTAAGGAGTACATTTGTTGTGATGAGCACTGGGTGATGTATGGAAGTGTTGAATCACTACATTGTATACCTGAAACTAATATCATACTGCATGCTAGCTAACTGGAATTAAAATCTTAAGGAGGAGGAGGAGGAGGAGAAGACAAAGAAGAAGGAAGAAGGAAGAAGAAGAAAAAGTAAGAAGAAGAAGAAGAAGAAGAAGAAGAAGAAGAAGAAGAAGAAGAAGAAGAATGAGAATAGTATACACACACACACACAATGGAATATTACTCAGTCATCTAAAAGAATGAAGTCTTGCCATTTGCAATGATATGAATAGACCTACAGAGCATTATGCTGAGATCAAGAAAGAAAAATACCATGTGATTTCAGTCATATGTGGAATTTAAGGAAAAAAGAAACTGATGACCATCAGGAATAAAAGAGATAAAAGAGAGAGAGGCAAGCCAAGAAACAGATTCCTAACTCTAGAGAACACACTGATGGTTGCCAGAGGGGATGTGGGTTTGTAGAGTGGAGGAAACAGGTGATGAGGATGAAGGAGGGCACTTGTGATGAGCACGGGGTGATGTATGGAAATATTGAATCACTACATTGTGTATCTGAAACTAATATTACACTGTATGTCAACTAATTGGAATTTAAGTAAAAACTTGAAAAACAAGTTGATTTTTTCAAAGATGTCATCAAAAGTCTTTCAACTTTGTAGGCATGAGTCTAAGATCGGCGCTAAAATGGCTACCATAGGATTGTTGTCAAATTCAGGAAAGATGTTGTCCAGAGAATAAAATAGACTACTTTTTTCTTTTTACACTACTCTTTTGGGAAGCAAGAGACTTACTCAATGACCAACACTGAAGGGTTGTGATGCATAAAAATGAAACGGGTTGTGTGCAAGTGTCTGAGTGAAAGAGATTCATTTTGTCAAATGAGAAAGCATTTCTTTTTTTTTAAGATTTTATTTTTATAGGCAGAGGGAGAAGCAGGCTCCATGCAGGGAGCCTGACCTGGGACTCGATCCCAGGACCCCAGGATCATGACCTGAGCCAAAGGCAGATGCTCGACCACTGAGCCACCCGGGTACCCGAGAAAGCATTTCTAACAGCTGAATATTTTTTAATGAGGTAGAAAGTACATATTTTTATTAATTTATTGACTACCAATTATATACCAACCATTAGGAAGAAATTTATCTTTAGGCATAAACTCAGGTAAACACTGGAAATGCAGACTATGAGCAAATCAACTCCTGTTTGCAATGTTCAGAAGTCAAGGAGAGTGTAAGATCAACTGGAGCAAATAAAGTGGCATGTTTACATTTTATTTCGAGAATGAAACACCGTAAAAAAAAAAAAAAAAAACTACAGAAACTTCAAAATTATGTTTTATAAAACCTCTAATGTGTCTCTTTGCTAAACATACTTTTCAATGAAACCTCATAGTATAATTATTATATTTATATTTATGAATGCATCATAAATGTGTAAGAATTACATTTAATATTATAGATAACAATCTAACTGCTAGATCCTAAATGAAACCCATAGTAATACAGGAATATTAGAAGAAGGAATATTTAATGAAGATGCTGATAATAATAGTCAGTTGCATCAGAGGGAAGACCTAGGAGGGTGTAGTTGTTTTCTTTAGGCCAAAGACTTGATGCCAAGTTTCTTGAAAAATAAATGTTTTTGCATATCTCCACATGGAATTATATAGACATTATCTATTAGAAATTATAAATTAAGTATAAGTGAAATTTACTGATCCAGATATATGATCTATATGAATATTTTTTTTAACTCAGATGGTTTTGATCTTAAGCCTAATTTCAAAATGCAGGGTAAGAAATAAGCATGTCTAGGTGATGTGAAAGAAATTAAGTTGAAATAAGTGTATGTAATTCTCCCCGCACTCAATTAGCATTCTGTTCTCAAATTATATTACACCACATGCTACTCCCCCAACCCCCACTTCCCCCTCTCATAAAAACTAGCTGGATTTACACTTTCTTGTCTCTCCTTATACTGATCCATTTTCTAGAATGTCCTTCTGGCTCTTTTCTATCTTTTGAATTCTTTTTTGATTAAAGATCCAGTCAATATTATCCACTCACTTCCCACCCCGTGAAGACCTCTCTTATGACCCAAATAAAACCCACTGCTCCTTCCAACATGTTTGTAATGCCACTAGACCATGAATCATATCATAATAGTTAGCGGTCTGTGGTCTGTATTTTCCTGTGAGTTCCTTGGGCCAAGTTCCGGAGCAAGATTGCATTGCCTTTTGCAGACTTTTTATGATACAGAGTACTCAGAAAGGAGTAGATGATGAATAAATGTTTATTTAGTAAATGAAGGAGGACTGATTATGCAAACAGTCTAAGGCATTAAATATTGTTTGAACAGAAATACATCCTAATGTTTTTAATATAGTTTATGGCCAAGTATGGCAATATATCCAAAATAGAAAAAAAAAATCATGTACCTCATAGACAGAGGTAGCAACTAGTGTTTTTATGTCCAACATACATTTTTATGATGAATTTGGTCATAACCTATGATTTAATGTATTAATGAAGACAGGGAATGAGTATAATGATTATATTCATTATCTTAATAATCATGTATTGTTTCTACATCCTTACACTTACTATAAAAAAAAAACACATAGAAGGTGTAGTGGATCATTTTAAAGTATAGAATTTCCTCTAGGGATCTGCTATGAGTCTTTACTAGGACAGAATATGGTCCCCCAATTCCGTGATAGAGAAATTTAACTGACTTCCAGGCACGAGAACATATGAGCTCTAAACTGGTGATAGAGCCCCCATTCTTCCTGGACGGAGACTCTGAGAGATCTGTGACAGATCCCTTTCCCCTGGGCAGTGTCCCCAAGCCCAGAGCTCTGAAAAAAGCTAGCACTCTCTACACTTGCTCTGTACCCTGCCACAGAAGAATCTTCATTCTCCGAAGAGCTATCAATCAACGTTGAATTCTCACTTTCCGTGTATGCTAAATACGAAAGAGCTGATATATTTTAGAGCTGTAAACTACAATGAACTCAGATAACAAAAAGGTTATTAATGAGTTCAGATGAAACACTATCATCTATAATTTTAAACAGATTGTATAAACATCACTTTACATAGGAAGAATTAAAGGGTGCTTAATTACTGTGTTTTACCTGAGTTATCTACACGGCAACTAAAATTAGAACAAGTTTTTTTTTTAAGATTTATTTATTTATGATAGGCATAGAGAGAGAGAGAGAGAGAGAGAGAGAGGCAGAGACACAGGTAGAGGAAGAAGCAGGCTCCATGCAGGGAGCCCGACGTGGGACTCGATCCCAGGACTCCAGGACCCGAAGTCAGGTGCTGAAGTGCTGAGCCACACAGGCGTCCCATAACCTAATATTTATTCTGAATTTACTATCTGGTTGCCTATGCCCCCTAAGCAAGTGATTTACACACATTCACACACATTTATACACATATATATTTACATTTTAAAATTAGCAAAAAATAACTACAAACACATACCTATATGGCCATGTGTGTATGTAGTCTTGTTTTGAATTTGATCAATAAAAATATAATAAAAAGTTTCTTGTTTTTCCGAAGCTAAATTTTTCTATAAATATTTCCTATGAATGGTTCATAATAGAGTTGTCTGAAGTACATAATCCTCACAAAAGATCTGTTACTGTTTTGATCTGAATACAATGAATATATGTGGATATATCCCACACAGGTTAGACACTCACATTTCAAGACTAGGGGGCTGGGATTACCGAAATCTCATCTGCAGGAAACCAATCTACCTAAAGAAGGGAATTCTACAAATGTGAAAAATTCCTCTGATCTTAAATCAAGAATGGAAAGAAGGGAGGAGAAAAAGCAGTTTGTAGCAGGTTCTCTTTGTCTACCTTTGCCTTTATGTGGGCTTTATTATCATTATTTCTATCTTCTTTCTTTTCAAAGGTTCAGTGTTCAATTTGAATAGTACATGGGACTTTTTTCTCTGATTCCTCTAATTGAGAGTTAACTCATCGCTTCTCTCCCACTGACACCAGCCTCTACGTGGTTGTCCTCCACCCTCTCTTATGATTATGAGATCTGCTCAAATATAATTTTCCTAGAGAGACTGCTTTGATCAAATATAAAGGACTGTCTCCCCTGATTACCTCTCTCTGATTATTGGCTAGCCTCCTCCATTAGAATACAAAATGGTATCAGAGATCTTACAGTCTTGTAGAAATTAACCTGACCCATAGAAGAAGCTTAAAACTATGTGTTGAGTAGATTTCTAAAAGTCACGCACAAACACTTCCCAGTCCTCAATAGGCTAAAAATAACACAAACAAAAACAGAAATTTTACAATGGGTATACAAAATTAGACATCCGAAACCTACTAATGAATAATATTAATGTTTTCTTTTCTTTTTTTATACTTGTGGTTGACTATGGTTGAATTTCCAGAGAGACACCTCTGTTTCAAGGATTAAAGTATTTGATTTCAAAACAATTAGTTCTGGGCTTGGTCATTTTCTTTGGTTAAATAAAAATCGATCCCATAATTAATATCTTTAAAATTAGATTCGACAAAAATAAGTGGCTGTGACTTTCAGTTAAGATCACGAATTGAGAAGAGTACAAATCACCACAGGAATATAGAAATAGGAGAGTATCTACATCATCACTAGAGAAACCTAGAGAAGAACACCAAATGTAAATTTTCATGTGAAATATCATACAGAGGAAATGGGCTCACAGGAGGGTATAACTCTCTGTGGAAAGATCCATCCCCCAACTGAAGAAGTATTACAGTGTCTTAGAATCAACATAAACTTTCCTGCGAAGGCAGTCCGCTAACATCCTGCCATCAATGTTGTGCCAGGGATTTGAGGAAGAACCGACAGGAGACATACTTAGAACACACCTTTTAAAATCCCCGTCTCTACTGAGAATCACCAGCATTGAAAGCAACTGGTAGCAGAAGCCTGAAATTAGGGGAATATTTGCAAATCAGAGAAGGTGTGGGATTCCCCAGAGCATACCAGAGTTTCTCCCTTACCAAGTAGATTATGTCACAGGTTCAAAGTCTGGGAATAATTTTATCTGGCAATTGTATTACAAATCAGGAGAGGACCCAGCAGAGGTGACAGTAAAGCAATTAAAAGGACATCTACTGGGACGCCTGGGTGGCTCAGTGGTTGAGCATCTGCCTTTGGCTCAGGTCATGATCCCAGGGTCTTGGGATCAAGTGCCGCATCAGGCTCCCTGCAGGGAACCGCTTCTTCCTCTGCCTGTGTCTCTGCCTCTCTCTGTGAGTATCTCATGAATAAATAAATAAAATATTTAAAATAAATAAGTAAGTAAGTAAGTAAATAAGAAATATATCTCCAGCACTGACCTCAGGAAAACATCTAAATGGATAGGCAGCTGATTTTTAAAGACAAGATGCATAAACAAGAAATAAACACATGAACAATTCTGAAAAGATTATAATGTAGAAAGAAATATTATTGTACATAATACATACACATTATATATTTGTTATTTATATGTAAATATTTTATATAATAATACTCATTAATGAAAACTATTTTAAACCTAATTTGCTTTATAGTCTCTAACATTTGAAAAGAGTAGCATAATGTTTATAAACAAAGAAACATTTATTTTTTTTAAAAGATTTTATTTAGGGATCCCTGGGTGGCGCAGCGGTTTGGCGCCTGCCTTTGGCCCAGGGCGCGATCCTGGAGACCCGGGATCGAATCCCACGTCGGGCTCCCGGTGCATGGAGCCTGCTTCTCCCTCTGCCTATGTCTCTGCCTCTCTCTCTCTCTCTCTCTGTGTGTGACTATCATAAATAAATATATATAAAAAAATAAATAAAAAAATAAAAGATTTTATTTACTTATTCATGAGAAACAGAGAGAGAGAGAGAGAGAGAGAGGCAGAGACACAGGCAGAGAGATAAACAGGCTCCATGCAGGGAGCCCAATGTGGAACTTGGTCCCAGAGCTCCAGGGATCACAACCTGAGCCAAAGGCAGATGCTCAACCACTGTGCCACCCAGGCGTCTCACAAAGAAACAATAAAATAAGAAAACAGGTAAAAGGTAAGCTTCCGGTGAAAATATGAATGGGTAAGCTAATGAAATAAAATAAGGAACTTAAGAAAAAAACCCAAAATCATAATATACATCATTTTCAGCTTCCTACTCTCATCACAGAGTAGGAAACAGAATCAGAGTGGTAAAATTCAGACAAATTTGTAAAACCCTCCCAGAATACAGGAAAAAATGAAAGGAAGAAAGAAAAATAGAGACAGAGAAATGACAAATGGTATCAAAGAAAATAAAATATTTAACGTTAAAAAATAAAATGCTTAGTTGATGACAATTTATATTCCTGGAGAAGGATCCAGAGGTATGGAAGGTGGATGCACAGGAGTAGAGCCCTCAAGGAGGTGGGGGAGCCCTGGAGGTGAGTCTCTGAGGAGCTGCTCTCCAGGTAAAGATGGCAGACTGAACCCACTTCGAAGAACATCCCTCTCCAAAAATTATGCAAATGCAGAAGGTCATAAGATGCTGATGTTTTTAAACACAGTTCTCAGTCCCTGCTTCCACTCTAGTCCCTGTGACTCTGCAGATCCTGGGAAACTCACAGAGATCCCCAATAGGAGGAGGAGCATGAGGAATGGAAGCCCCAACCTCCCCCACAGAAGGAGCAAGGCCCAGAGGGAGATGGGGAGACAGTAACCATAGCGACTGTGGAGCTGCCCAAGGAACCTGACTGTGCATCCCAGAGCAGGCCCAGGGTAATGGCACTTTCTGCTGCTGATTTAGTTAATGAAACTGACTTTGTAATTGCAGTAAAGTGACTGTGAATGGAATTACTGGGATAGATGGATGGAGGGATGGGTGAGCAATCAGAGGGTCATGTATCTGTCATACTCATTCCAACAAGGGTCAAGTTTACATAAAAGCACACAGCACACAACACCCAACCTTCACATTGTAAATGTCTCCCGGTAGGAAAAGAGTAATGGAGAATTCACCTATGCTATTTTAGAAGAAACAGTTGCAGATTGAATTACTTAAATTTAATACAAGTGAGGAAAAAATAAATGGCATCATGCAAATACAAGTAAATAAATGCAAATAAATAGCACTCATGAAAATATATTAGAACAGTTAGATAGCACCATTTAAAACTGGAAGAAGACATAATCCAAAAATTAAAAGAAAAATTTCTTCAAACACTTTGTACTATAGAACTTAGCAAAGTAATGAGTGCACTAAAATTAAAGCTTAAAGAAGATAAAGCAACAGAATTGAATACAAATTACAATTACAGAGAAAAGGGTACAAGTTGATCAAAGCAGCACCCGAAAATAAATGATAAATAAGAACAGAAAGGTCATGACACATATAAATCATGCAAGTAAAGAAGGAATTTTCCTTAATTATATCAAATATAAAAGCAACACACAGAGATAAAAAGAGTTAGAAGGTAAAATCTGAGGGCAGTAATAATACAAAATAAAAATAAGGCCGTCCTGAACTATAAAAGTCAATAAATGAAATGCAAAACTTATTCAAATATGTAATGATTTTTTTTCTGAGATGTTGGAAAAATTATGCAATGTTCGAAAGATAGATAATAGATGGGTCATTCGATTGATCGAACTTTATATAAAATAGCTTAGATATGATCATAATTTCAAATTTAGGGAAATTCAAGTATAATGAAAAACGCTGCAAGGATCCTGATAGAACAAATTTCTCAAAGGTGAAAAAAAAGTCAGATTGCTCTCAAATATCCCCACAGCGATATTCAATAATTGGAAACACTGGAACAAGGCCCTCAAAGCTTTGTAGGAGAGACAACACAACTGGTGGTAGCCACAGCATCAGCCCCTCAGTGATGAATATGCTAAAATGGAAGACACTACCTTGTGTAGCAAAAGGGACTTTATTTTTTTAAAGATTTTTTATTCATTTATTCATGAGAGAGAGAGAGAGAGAGAGAGGCAGAGACACAGGCAGAGGGAGAAGCAGGCTCCATGCAGCGAGCCCAATGTGGGACCCGACCCCGGGGCCCCAGGATCGTGCCCTGGGCCGAAGGTGGCGCTAAACTGCTGAGCTACCCGGGCTGCCCCAAAGGGTACTTTAGAGATAGGATTAAATTAAGGATTTTGAGATGGGAAAATTATTTTGGATTATCCAGGTGGGCCAGAGCCAATCATAAGCCCTGAAAAGTGAAAGAAGACATGAAGAAGGAGTCAGAGAGATGGCAGCAGGAGGACTGAAGGCTCACTGCTGGTTCTGAGAGGCAGGGGTCAAGGAGCCAGGAGGAGGGAATGTGGAACTCCAGAACTGAAGACCTTGGTCCTCTTCCCCCAGATGAACAAGGAAATGAGGGAACCCAGTGCTCCTTCCCAACACCTTGAGTTTTAGGCCAAAGAGACCCCCCCACTGAGTGATTTACAGAGCTGTATCATCATAAATCAGACCTCTTTAAAGCCCCTAACTGGTAGAAAGTTGCCGTGGCTACAATATAAACCTAATACTTAGCAGAGGAGTAGCACACCCAGCCAAGCTGTGTCCATGAAGGGAATAGAGGGAGCCCCCCAAAAATGCAAGGAACGTGTACACCCTCGTCACCTCTACAAGGCCAAGTGGGAAATGCATGCTCACCTATTGTCTCTCGTTTCATTCTTAAGTGTCTAAGAAAGAGAGAGTCTTTCCAGTGCAGTGATATGGAAAGCAGCTGGATAATATCAGTGACATTATTATTAACTAAAATATTTTTTTAGATTGGGAGGGAAGGGAAAATGATAAGAAAATTAGCATGCTATTTTTATTTTTTTTTCCATAGGAAAGAAGTCAAACCACACTATGTATGTTCGATTATTATGGTTCAGATTTGCACGTGTGTGCCCACATGCACATCACCTTTGAGAACACTGTTCCTTAGAACTTCTTCAGACAATGGTATCTTAAGATAAAACTATTTCATAAATAAAGCATACCATTTCATTTTAATTCCAGGTTCTGTAGCACTAAAGGAAAATTAAATATGATTATCTGTATCATTTATATGGATTTTTAAATAATGTTTTTTTTTCATTTTTCCCTTTTCAATTATGCAGAGGTCCTGTATAGGAACTGAGCAGATAGTGAGTACTCAGTCCTCTAGCTCTAACTTCCAAGTACTGTCACATCACATCTAATGAACAAGTTACACTAACCTACCCAAAATAATGCATTGTATGACCATTTGTTCTGAAATTTGCCTTTGCTCTAGACTTTGCTTCTTCAGAGACAGAAGACAACAAAGCACAGCCAGTGTGGTAAATCATAGATCCCTTTGAGTATCTGAGATAAGAATTGGCATAGGTCTTAAAAACTGTTGAAGTCCATAAACATTAAGGTGAGACTCTAGGGAATCCAGGGCAAAGAAAGAGATGCTTATAAATCTCTCCAGGCAGAAATGAACATGGCTGAGTTTCTGAGATGGTGAAAGCATTCACTCAACAAAGAGGGAGAAAATTATATTGCAAACATACAGAGTGATCCGCTAGGGGAGGGCCTAGGAAACGGAATTAGGGCAGCAGGAAATAGAAGTAATCAATATGAAATATTGGTAGAACATGGCAATTAAAAATAGTGCTTAAGATGTGCCTGGGTGGCTCAGTTGGTTAAGCCCATAACTCGTGGTTTTGGCTGGGGTGATGATCTTGGGGTAGTGACCTCAGGGTCATGGGATCACTTTGCCTCTAGCTTCTCACTCAGTGTGGAGTCTGCTTGGGATTCTTTCCCTCTGCCTCTGCCCCTCCTTCTTCTCACACTCTCTCTCTTTCTCAAATAAATAAATAAAATCTTAAAAAAAAAAACAGTGCTAAAGAACAAAATAATAGTGAAGTGGTGGTTAGAGAACAGACTAGAATACAGGACACAGTGAGATCACTGCTGAGAGATTATGTACCAGAGAGGAAATCAGTGATACACATTTTATTTCAAGAAATTTATTTTGTAGACACAGTAAATGCAAGAGATTTTATTTATTTACATACTAAGGTGTGTTTTTTGCATACGACCCTAGGACACACTCCCTTATTATAATTCAAAATGCATTAGTGCTAATGGTAGCTGTTTTGACCCAGATGAGTCAAAGAGTTAATTCTATTAAATTAAGTCTGTCAAAGCCACATCTCTCAGGGAATCCATGCATAAGCACCAGCTAGACGAGGAGATGAAGAGCAGGTCAACACTGAGGGAGGAGAGGCCAATCTGTATAAACCCAAGGTGTGGCCTCCCTCCCAGCATTTCCATCTGAATTTATTCAATGCACATCAATCCCTGAAGACGAAGAGAAGCCATATTTAACGCACGTGAAAATCACATTTGTGATTGTATGTATAAGCTAAAAAATAACTTGTTCTGTTTTGCTTTGTATTGTGTGTCAATCTCGACCGTCTGTCTTGCCTGTCTTCTGCTTTGAGGGCTCATTCATTTTCATGACTGCTTGTCACTCTTTCCTGGTGATCTGAATTAGTCTATGTGTTGCTGTAGAGAAAAACAGTTTTTAAAAATATTTTTCTGGGAAGCAGATTTTCTTTTGGAGAGGAGGTGAGGGAATACAAGTAAAATTTTGCATGCGAAGTCAGTAATATTTTCTTCTGTTTTTACACCCAAATTTTTGCTCTTCACATAAAATCTTATTTTAATATCTCCACAGTGTTTATATCTTAGGGTCAGCTGTACTTTTTTTTTTAATAGATGAGTTGTAGGATTATACATGGAAGCATAATCTCCTTTCCAACTATCACTTTGTTCACTCACCAATCCCCCAAGGGTATCCTCTGCTTATAAGACAATACATAAATAAATAAATAAATAAATAAATAAATAAATAAATAAATAAACAAATAAATAAATAAACACAAAACCTCAAAGAAACCTCTTGCCTGAGTGCCCAGTCTAAGAATACTTGGATAGTTGCAGACAGAGCCAGTAGCTTTGCTACCAAAGAATCAATAGCACAGAGGGGGGTGAAGGGAAGTTAGGCAGAAAAAAAAAAAAAATTGGTAAATAATGGTACTGGAATGAGTTATAAAAATACAAAGAATGAAGGGTAGGAAGGATCATCTGATATGAAGAGTAGAAACAAGTGTGAAAGAGACTTAGAATGTAGATCTTCCAATAACCAAGAACCAAGTGGTTCCAAGAACCACTGCCCAGCAGCCATGATGCTTTAAAATCACCTGAATGAACAGTGTGGGACCTGCATGCCCCATGTAGGGATGAAAACATGAAAGGGGGTCCTACCCCATAAACCCTGTAGTAATGTCCAGAAGCATTTGACAGTCTCCCATGAGCAGATGGGGATGCCACCACCATTGCATAAAGTTACTAGAAATACCACATTCTTATTTCTGATGTCTGTAGCTTTTAACCTAACTAGTCTTTAACTTTTCTAGTCTGAAATAAATGCATATTTCAATTTGTTATGTTTTTTGCAACAATCTCCTATTACTAGATAGAAGACTTTGCAAAGGTATTGATGCTCAAGGTCTCCCAAATTGCAACTCCACTTACTTTCTCATATTTCACAAAATGTAATCTAGCAATTACCTCAAAAACATACTTACCTCCAACTTAGTTTTTTTTTTTTTTCCATATTATGTCAATTCATAGGAGTGCCTGCCTCCACTTTCTCTAGACTCTGTGCCACTCTAAAAGACTCCATTCCCATTACCCTACAGTTGCACCATTTGCTAGGGAACATAATTAAAGACAGTCTAGTGGTCAATATCCTTCACATACATAATCCTACATTTAGATGCTTCCAACCACAATTTTTGAATTGCTACTATAAATCTCCCTATATTTTATCCTTTTCATCACTACAGAAATACTCCCTGAGGGCCTGCCATGTGCCCGGTATCATCCAGTGGTCTGGAAATATGGGGACTGGGACAGTCATGGTGCCTTCTCTCCCTAGGCTCATCCTCCAGTGGCAACACGGGGTAGCTACTGCTCCTTCCTTCCCATCAGCATCAAGCAGCTGAACATGGCTAGAAAATCCACAAAACAATGAATTTTTCTCCTAGTAGACTCACCTGCCACATGTTACTTACAGATACTCATTCTTTAAGCATATCTCTAGTGACACGTTGTTATAAAATCTGTTTGGAAATCTCTCCGTTAGATGCAATGCCAGTCAACTCTAAAGCTGCACACTACTTTGTCTTAATAAACTCTCTGATAAAATGGTTATTTGTATATATATAGTTTAGTCCCCTCTCCATTTTGACTGTACTGCAAAGGTAAGGTCGGTGCCCTACTCATCTTTCCATTTCCTCTGCACCCAGTCTCATATCCTGTAGAACTTGTGTAACTGAATATATATTTCACCACTGACCTTGTCATTCACAGATTCACTCTATTCAACTAATATTTTCCTATGTGTGAGTGTCAGGTGTTGTTGAAAAATATCTGCTTCCTTGCTGTCAATATTCATGTCATCTACCATAATAAATCCAATAAATCATTTCATGTTCCAGGTACTACAATAAAGCCATAGAAATATAAGAAGGAAGAGAAGCCTTTAATTTGTGTAGAAGTTGATCAGATTCATCATCACCTTATGGGTAGGCATTTATAACCTAGCCTTTTATTTCATTCAAATAAACTCATTGGGAGAACACAACGGTGCCAACATGGTGCACACAAATGAGTGAGTGCCCAAATTAATGCATGTTAATATAAAAGGAGTGGATAGTAGAGCACTTTCAGACTTCAGGGAAAGTAACCATTAACCTCAGAGAACCACTGGCTATCATTCCCTCCTAGCAGCCTTGAGCACCCTATCACTCACTATAAAACTAATTGGGTTTTCTTTTTCTTTTTCTTGAAAAAAGATAGAAATACACAAGATTGCTGCAAATTATCGCACTCTGGGAAGATTCATCAAAATCTGTGTTCAACTTTCCCAGACAGCTGACTTTTATACTGTTGCATCAAATGGAATCTTCATATCTGCAAAGCGCTTGTGTCTAATCTTTGTGCCCAAATTCTACTGAGATCTGTTTAATATTGCTAAGCACAGAGAGGGATTTGCGCATCGCAGCTGCCTCAGATTAAGCGACAGGGTTTGGACTGTGCTCATCCAGGTGATCATTTGCAGTTCTGCCTTGAGAGGCTTTACTTGAAGCAGTCTGCCTTCCTTCAAAGAAGGCACCCGCTTGTGAGGGAGGAAAAGTCTGTGTCTAGTAGCCCACATACAAGAGGTTCAAAGGAGCTCAGGTGCATGAAAAATAGAATAAAATAAAAAATTCTCAAAAATTTAAAAAAACCCAGGTGATCATATTTGAGTCATCTGCACTGGTTTTGAAGAGAGAATAAAAGAGTACTAAAAATACCTTTTAACTGGCCTCTAAAACTCTGGGCAATAGAAATTTCAGCTTGATTGTATATTGTGTAAGCACTCACATTAGGCCTGAGTTAAAGGAAGAAGTCAACTCAAATGTTGGCAAGTGGTTAATAAAAAAAATAAAGTTATGAAAATGCAGGAAATAATTTACATGAAATGGTCTAGATCTGAGAAATTTTCCCATCCACTGAGCGCCCTGGTGTCGCAGACTCAGCAACACTCTGTAATAAGCAGCTCCCGTAGCACACAGACCGAGTTGTCTCACAAAAGGCAGATGAGGGATCTGAAACCACTTTGGAATTGACATTTTTGTTGAAATTTAATTGAAAAAGTTATAGAAGTGAAGATAATGTGAGGAAGCCGTGCAGAAAGTCATCTCCTCCTTACCGCTGGATCACATGGCCCCCCGTCACCTTGCTAAACACATTGCTGTGATTGCCCGGTGTCCTGTGTGTCGAGGGTAATGGAGATTACATCTCAATATGGTATTAATTTAAAGTACTGGGGTTGAAAGCACAGAGACGTGGCTCCTCTAAGATTATAGATTCATCTATATCCGAGGGTGCTCGTTAGTTAAAACATGACAACTTGCAGGATTGTTCTCCTCCTTTACCTTCTAGACAGTCTCACGCTTCAGCTGAATATTTAAGATTAATTAAAATGGTTTAGTAAATTACACGAAGGAACACAATGTTATATGATAAATATTCATCAAAGGTGTCAAGCTCCATTGTCTGTAAAGTTTAAAAGCTAGTGTATTAGTAGAGTTGAAATACTTGAAAACTGTTCTTTTCTTACAAGTACTATACCAAAGATTTGTTCATATATGGTAAAAGGTAATGAAGTCCAAATCAATTTGATTACTTAGCATTATTAAAAATCATCTATGGGTTGAAGTGTCATAAGTATAGCAAGACATACATTGCATGTTTCTTTCTTTTTTTTCTTTCTTTCTTTTTTTTTTTTTTTTTTACAGATCTTATTTATTTATCCACGAGAGATACAGAGAGACAGAGAGGCAGAGACACAGGAAGAGGGAGGAGCAGACTCCATGCAGGGAGCCTGACGTGGGACTCAATCCCGGGTCTCCAGGATCAGGCCCTGGGCTGAAGACGGCACTAAACCGCTGAGCCACCCGGGCTGCCCTGCATTGATTGTTAATAAAATAATTCTGTGGGTGTTTCACAACTGTTACTTAAATATAAAAACTTTGATCAGCCTAAATTAGCTACATCAGATTATATCTTAAGTTTGCATGTTATTTCTGATATTTCAGATGTGTTCTTATATGTGTGAGAATCACAGTACTTTTGGAGAACTCACTCTAAGTGCAGATGGACAAGTAAACAGTGGATCCAAGTGCAGTTAGAAAATGTAACATTGGCGCAAATATAATGCCCTTAGACAACACAATGGGAAAAAGTGAGTGCATCAGGTGTGGAAATGGAGGGATGCTTGGAGAGGTGTGGTTAAAGAAGTACTCATGGAGCCCTAGACTGGTGAAAACAAGAATTGTGTACCATACTTTTTGCATGGAACTCCCTTTGCCTTCCAAAAAGCAAAGTTTTCCCCTTCTCTTCTTGTAACAGAGTCTATTTCAAATCCGTATTTTATTTTTGAGTTTACATTTTTACCTTCAAAGTCCTTCATAATTTCAATTATCAGAGAAATCTAGTAGGAGGCATGTTTGCCTTAATATCCAAACTATTCCCATGAGTTTGGGAAAGATTTCAATTAGCAAATTATATTTTTATTTTGTTACCGAGTTGAAAACTAGTAACTAATGGCCCAGCCTTTGTCTTACAAGTAATGATTTATCAGCATCATACGGTACTATTGGAGCCATAAGCTTCATGCATTGTTGAAGAAAGGAACCATAAAGCAACAGATGGCCACTATCGCTAGCCCTCTGAATGCCCTGACACTGTCTGCATATTTCAGGAAAAACGGTAAGAATAATGAAAAATATAAACCACTCTTCCAAAAGAGAGCATTTGAAAATCACAAAAGCTCTAATATAAAGAAGTAAACTCATGGTCCAACACATTAAACATTCAACCTGAGTTCTGTTCAATAGAAATAATTATCCAGCGCAAAGTAATACTTTAAGAAAGAACCAAACAACAATGACAAAAATGTCTATCTATTTACATATCTAACAGTTGATCAAATAGATAGATGGTAGCCAGATGACAGGTAGATAGAAGAAAGAGAAAATGAATAATGGAGCAAATAACACTTTAGAGCAAATCTGTGTCTTTCATAACATTAACTTTACAAAAACTAAATATACAACATTATAACCTAGGAAATAAAGTGTCTGAATTACACCTCATGAACTCTTGATCAGGAGGTGTGACATGGCCATTCTTAACTCATAGTTGTCCACTCCCTAAAGTCTTGTATTTAAAATTCACATTGCCAGCTATTTTAATGGACTAAATCTTTTTTAAGTATGTTTATTTTAAATTGGTGTCATGCATACTTTTTCAGTGTTCGAGATTCACTAAAACTCTTAAGAAATCTAAATTGAAATTTAAGTAACTAGTGATTTTTTAAAACCAGCATATGCCACAAAGCAACAATTCTAATCAAACTCAGAATTTGTTTTTTTTTTTTTTTAAGATTTTATTTATTGATGAGATACAGAGAGAGAGAGAGGTAGAGACACAGGCAGAGGGAGAAGCAGAATCCCCACAGGGAGCCCGATGCGGAACTTGATCTCAGGACCACGGGATCATGCCCTGAGCCGAAGGCAGATGCTCAACTGCTGAGCCACCCAGATACCCATAGAATTTGTATTCTTATGAGTGTTTGTACATTTAGTTATATCATCTGCTCTGTTTCTATGAGAGCTTTCCCAAACTGAAAAAAGAATCACTCAACATGAAATAGAAATGGACATTGATGCTAAAAGAAGTTAATTAGCTCCTTTCGGTTCACAGACACATGGAGCTTTAACATAAAACCAAGCTGGATCTTTGACTCTAAACTTAGCAAGATCTTCCCAAGAAATCCAGGAAAATAAACAGTGTGCTTTATAAGGAAACTTAATATATCTCCTTCAATATAAATATCTGATCTTTGGGGAGAATCATTTGCAAAGATATCAATCATACTCTAGTAGGACTGCTCTTCGGTAAATATTTATGCATGAATCAAAGTCTATATTAAGTGAGAGGTTAAAAAAAAAAAAACAGAGATGGTAAGTAACTGATTGTTCAGAATTTGTCCCAAAAGAAGCAGCATCAGAAATACTTGCTGTCCCTCCCCATGGGAGGGGCACACAGCCCACCACAGTGAAGGTGGGGCTTTGCCTGTAGGGCCTGAGAGGCCTCTCCCTGCAGGAGAACTGTATGTTCCTACCAGTCTCATCAAGAGTGGCCATAAAACTTGCTTTGACCTATAAAATGTGTCACTTCAGAGTAAACTAAGAGTCGGTTTACATGAAACTTAACATGGTTTCAGTGATGTCTTTTCCTTTTGCCACAAGACAGACGTTGTCCCAAATGGGGATTGTCTCTTCAGGCAGTACAATTAAAAAAAACAAAAAAAACAAAAAAAAACAAAAACAAAACTCTTGCTTCCATTTTCAAAAAAGAAAATTCTTCTAGATGGGGGGAAAATTATACACACACACACACATGTGCAAGCGCACGCACTCATACAAAACCAGCACATTTATAATGTGTATTTGAAATAACATGAACAGTTGAAGAGTGAAAATCACCTAAATTAGCATTGATCAAGATCAAACTGCCATGATTATTATTCAAGGAGAGCCTGTGAGGAATGCAGACAAACAAACATGGTGCCTATATTCCTAAAGCTTACAGTTCAGTAAAACTATGAAAAGTGCTGTCACAATTTAAAATATTACTTGCAATAAAATGTTTAAAAGATAATTGAAGGAACATTAAATAAAGAGAATATTAATAACTTTTTTGGCATCTTAAATAATTAACAATATGGATTGTAAAACTCCTTTCCATCTAGCAGGGAATCTGTTGACATGCTGACATCCTTGTCAGTTCTGCACAATGCAGGTAAGAAAATTTCTCATTGAAACACTCAAAATTTAAAAAAAAGAAAAAAAAACTCTCTCTCTCTCTCTCTCTCTCTCTCTCTTCATTTTTAATCGAAACTTTCAATGACCTTTTGAACGCAGGCCATAAGTGTTGACCTCCTTCTCAACACGGCTTCAGATATAATCATTAAACGACCACATTTATAACACATGGATTTGAAATAACATGAACATTTGAAGAGTCAAAGTTATCTAAATTAGCATTGATCAAGATTTGGTCTTCAAACTGGCAGGATTATCATCCACCGAGAGCTTGTGAGAAATGCAAACTCTCATCCCTGCATCAAACCCAATGCCTTGGAATCTGGGGGAGGAGCTAGGAATCTGTTGCAGAAGGCTCTCCAAGCAATTCTTTTTTTTTTTTTTCCTCCAAGTAATTCTTCTGCTGAAGTTTGAGAAACGTTGATCAAATGCAGATAGATCTCAAAATACTCCACTAAGATACGTACAAGCCCACTCAGGAGATCACCCTTTTTTATGCTGCAGCATATCACTGTTCATTATATGACTTCTACCACTGTATTGGTTTATATTACTGTATCATTTCCATCGAGAGGTCTTTAAACTTACTGGTGGCATTTATTTCACCTCCCAGCACTTTTATGAATTCAGTTCTGGCACGGCTTAGTTTTTATTCAGCTCAGCAGAGAGATTTTCTTTTCATACATAAGGTTAAAGAAGAAACAAGATGTTGGAGACTATAGATAGAAATTTTCGTTCTGTTATCTTCATTCATTGTGGTTCTGTTGCCTTTTTCAATAGTTTATATAACAGGTAACTCTGAACACCTACTACAGGCTAAGGGATGATGCCCAGGGTGCTGAAAGCAGTGTAAGGCTGAGGCCTTCCCTCTACTCACCCCACCCTCCCTCACACTTAAGAGTTACTTCTCAGGGCAAGTACAAATGATCAGAATGAATTTTCAAATGAAACTCTTCACCCTATGATCACAAAGTCTACATTTTTATGCTGTTTATATCTTCAAAGAACCCAAGCTGTTTTTCTGCTTATAAGTTGCAAAATCAACTCTAACAGAGCACACAAGAATCATGGCTTTTGTATTCAACAGGGCCACTGAGGTACCGGATTTCCTGGCATATTTCACTTCTCGAACACAGCATAAGTACTCTTTGGCCACCTAGACTGCACCTCTGGAAAACATATAAGCTTAAACATTTCCTTCCCAAAGATGTGGTGGGGAAAAAAAACAAAAACAAAAACAACAAAACAAAACGCTGCTGAGCAATATGAGCAATATTCCTTTTTCAGGGAAAAACAATATCATCATTATATCACAATTATGCAAGTTGTGATCATGATAAAGCTAATGTAAGATTATGGTTTTTCCTCATATAGTTTATATTCTCATAAAGGATTGGGGAAAATGTGAAGAGAGGATTATTTCATTCACTCAAGTATCCATTCACTGAACACAACTATTGAGCATGAGCTACGTGGCAGGTGCTATGCTGGGCTATGAGATGGTAACTTGAGAAACACAGACAGACGTGGTACCTGTATTCCTAAAGCTTACAGTTCAGTAGAACTGTGAAAAGTGTTGCCATCATTTAACATATTACTTGTAATAAAATGTTTGTAAGATGCTTGAAGGAATATTGAATAAAGAGAATGTTAATAACTTTTTCAGCATCTTAAATAATTAACAATATGAACTTTAAAACTCCTTTCCACCTAGCAGGGAATCTGTTGACATGCTGACATCCTTGTCAGTTCTGCACAATGCAGGTAAGACGATTTCTCACTGAAATGCTCAAAAACAAACAAACAAACAACAACAAAAAACAACAAAGAAACCTCTCACTCTTTCCCTTTGTTTTTAATTGGAACTTTCAGTGACCTTTTGAATGCATGCCATAATTGTTGACCTACTTCCCAACACAGCCTCAGATATGACTATTTACTCAGAGGTTTAAGAAACAAAATCTTTGGATAGGCTTTATTTAGTCTGGTCAGATAGGCATCATCGAAGGGCAATAATCAACGGTCATTAAGAATATGTACCAAGGGGATCCCTGGGTGGCTCAGTGGTTTAGTGCCTGCCCCTTTGGCCCAGGGAATGATCCTGGAGTCCTAGGATCGAGTCCCACATCAGGCTCCCTGCATGGAGCCTGCTTCTCCCTCTGCCTGTGTCTCTGCCTCTCTCTATGTGTCTCTCATGAATAAATAAATAAAATCTTTTTTTAAAAAAAGAATATGTACCAAAACCAGCCTCCAATGTGCGGGGATACACAGTTCAACACATACAAGGACAATAGGTCATTAAGGTTAATAGTGAGATCTCAGGGTCAGACGCTGCTCAGCTTAGTCATTTACAAGATGTCTGACTTTGGCCAACATTCTTCAATGTTCTGGGGTTTACTCACATTACCTATAAGAGTAATAATTGTATCTAATTAGATGTTCTCATATGATGAGCCAGGTAAAGAACATAGAAAAGAATCTTGCATATTAATTGTCTAACACATCATAGCAATTATTATTAACATTTTTATTACAAATTCACGTAAAAGCTCATCTAAACAAAGGAAACACCATCCTAAGTGTTTTATTTTCCTCTATTTCTCCCAAAGCTGTGCTGTTAAATTCTCTATATTTAGTCTGTTTTCTGTTTTATTTTTCTTTCAAATCCCTTATTATTTCCTTCAGATATTGCCAAAAGGAGTGACTAGCAGTCTTTATGAAGGCAGTGTAAAAATCCTACGGGATCCAAAACAAACTCAAGCTTTCAAGAATTTTCCATATTGCAAATTCATGATGGGGAAGGGATTATTCAGTATACTTTGGTAGCCATTAATATTTTATCATTGCCAACATGTAATGCTTAATTATAAGCAATGTTTCCAATGATGGTAAGAGATGTTTTGATCAGTAATCTTTTTTCAGTAATTTTCATTCCAAGAAAGGCAATAATACTAGAACTTCTTCTCAAGGAACTCTACCAATTGTATACAATACTCCCTAATACATCTCCATTTGCTTGAAATCATATGTGTTTGCACCTATAATATTGATATAATCTACTTAACCTGCCAAAAAAATGGTATTTGGACAATTAATGGATGTGCATGTCACATTTATTAAATAATGCAGTATTTAAAATAGCGTATTTAATAATAAAAAGAAGATGACAATTTAAGAATAGTTATCTTCCTCAAAATTCAATTGCATTATGAGGCAAGTAATTTTAAGTGGAAAAGTCATTTTTTAAAGAAGAACAGAATAGGTACACTATTTAATGCAGATGCAGCATTTAGACACATCAGAGAACCAGATTCATGAAAACTTTGTCATGACCGTGTTTATAGTTTTTGCAGTAATACCATATTTTTCTATCAGTTTGTATTAAACTCCTTATTATTTAAGTACTCTAATCCTTCTCTTTGGACGCGGTACAGAGCAACACCAAACAAGCACTTAATTAAAAGTTCATCTCTCATTCTCATCACTGAATCCCGAGTCCTGGGTTTCCATCTCCCGACCTGGTCACCGTCACTCATTCCCACTTCTTTCATTGCAAAGGTTTGGGGTTATCATCTGGCTTCAAATGATGGTAAACTCTTAGAACTTTAGAACATCCAGAAATCAACAATCCCTGGCCTCAACCCCCTGTTCTGACAGAGGAGAAATACATGTCCTAGAAATGTGTTAAAGGATCTGCCCAAGCTTATCCTTGTAGATCTACTCAGTGACTTCTTACATTTGGGTGTGATCATTTTGGTATCAGTAAGAGGGATTTAAGGATAGGAACACACACGCAGTGAACTTGGATTCCAGAGCTTATTTGGTTTCTTATTATTTTTCTGGCCTTGGGGAAATAGCCTATTGCTTTGCTCAGCCTGCTTAAGAGATTTATATTGATAGGAAGGATCAAAATAGAAAAAAAAAAAAAATGAGGATACCCTGCAGTGTTAAGAGGGAAGAAAATAAATTAAAAAAAAAAGAAAGAAAGAAAGAAAGTCACTGTAGAAATGAACAGTGGGGGCAGCCCAGGTGGCTCAGCGGTTTAGTGCCACCTTCTGCCCAGGGCGTGATCCTGGAGACCCAGAATTGAGTCCCACGTCGGGCTCCCTGCATGGAGCCTGCTTCTCCCTCTGCCTGTGTCTCTGCCTCTCTCTCTGTCTCTGTGTCTCTCATGAATAAATAGATAAAATCTTAAAAAAAAAAAAAAAAGAAGTAAACAGTGGCTTTATCTGAAAAACAAGTTGAGCTTAAGAAATATATTGAGAGGGGATCCCTGGGTGGCGCAGCGGTTTAGCGCCTGTCTTTGGCCCAGGGCGCGATCCTGGAGACCCGGGATCGAATCCCACATCGGGCTCCCGGTGCATGGAGCCTGCTTCTCCCTCTGCCTGTGTCTCTGCTTCTCTCTCTCTCACTGTGTGCCTATCATAAATAAATAAAAAATAAAAAAAAATAAAAAAAAAAAAAAGAAATATATTGAGAAAACATCACAGTATCCAATATAAAGTTCTTACTGTTTCACTAGAAATAACATTTAGTCTGTTTAATGATAATAATTTCACAAATATCAGAAAATAGCACAATTCTTTTAATGTCAAAATCAGCAGTGACGATGGGATGATTTGCTTTAATAGAAAGAGATAAAAAAAAAAAAAGAAAGAGATAAGTGTTCTCAGACTAGTTGCAACTGATAAACAATACATCTCCTGTGCCGTAGTGAAGATTGAAGTTGAATATTTTAGGGAGGGGCCAAATATAAATTTTGACCTTGTTTAAATGTAAACTACCAAGTTGGTGAGAGATACAAAGAGCCTCATCTCTAATGGTACATGATGAGAATCTAACATTTCCAACATCACTCACCAAAGGGCATTATAAACCTATAATAAGTAGCTGACAGTTTCAAAACTTTCTAAGCCATATAAACTACAGGAGAAAAAAGGGGGAAAAAAGTACTTCCAACATGATTTTTTATTCAAGCATTCACACTTGACTGCCAGCCTAATTAGGTCCTACTATAGAAGTTCATCTGATAGATATCCCAGTACAAAGCAGTGTTCTGATGGTCTAGAAGGTGTGGGAGCCTCAATTTCATAGCATTTTATTTTCAATTCCTCTGGTATAAAAGCGTGCTAACCCTGCACTGACAGAAGTAGAGCTACATCAAGACAGTGCATGAGAAGGATTCAAATAAACCCTCTGACAGGAGAAATCACCGTCTGGTTCAAAGTGTTTGTGGAAGGCATTTGACTTCAACATTAACATAAGGCAAAGGACAAAACAGTCTGCGTCAAGACAGAGACATCTGCAATCGTGTGATTAACAGAAACTACGTTATAAACAAAGTGCTCAGGCCTCGCAGGAAGAGCCAGAAGGCTCCATTCCATTGGATCTGTGGTGTATGCACTTAAATTTTGATTGTTTTATTAGCTGATCAATGAACAGGTTTCTAATCACTCCTGGCCTCAGTTTCTTTATGTGCACAGAACACATGATAAGGGTAAAACAGCTCAGAGTCAATGAGGGCTCGACGGGAAAACACACTAAGTCCTTGGCAAAGAGCTGGTGCTCAGTACAGGTTCATTGTTGTGATAAAGGTGTATAACCATTTGGACAAGAGGATGAACCACTGTTTCTATTCAAAAGTTTTTGTGGATTTCTCTAGATGGATGGATGGATGGATGGATGGAGTCTTTCTTGTTCTTTTAAAGAGGGCAGACATATGTAGTATGAGCAGTGAAGGGACAAATTAAGCTTCTAGTGGTAGAGGAGTGCTCTTTCAGTTGAATGGAGATGTATGCAGGAGGAAGGAAGACCGTTGCCCAACCAGGGCACTCTTGGAGGCCAACCACTGGATCCAGGATCTGCTGGACCTGGGAGTGGGCTGACCCAAGAGCAATCCCTGCTGTTTGGGAACGAAAGTACACAAGCTTCCTGCATGGTCACCTGCTTACCACCAGTGCACACTTTGATAGAACATATTGTGTTGTCTTTTCCTTATGTGACAAGAAGGTGGCTCAGAATTAAATATATAGGCTGGTAAATACAGGGTTCATTT
Source organism: Vulpes lagopus (assembly GCF_018345385.1). Taxonomy (NCBI): domain Eukaryota; kingdom Metazoa; phylum Chordata; class Mammalia; order Carnivora; family Canidae; genus Vulpes; species Vulpes lagopus. The sequence goes on along the minus strand of NC_054837.1, from coordinate 2,178,767 downwards.
TAATCATGCCCCTGTGAAGAAAACTGTGTCTAACTCATTGGCTTTCAAAGCCCCCCGTGTTCATCTCTTACTATTTGGCTAATCTGGTCTCATCCCACTCTCTGCCTACTTTATCATAATCTATTATAATCATTATAATTAATTTCCATCACCCTCAATTCCATTATTGGCTCTTAACCATCACTTAGCAGTTGAAGTAGCTGCTTCTTCTTCAGAAGAAATTTTTCCTGACTCCGCCATCTGACTTTCCCTCTCTGTCCACCCCAATGATATTTTGCCTTATTTTCTTGTTTTTTTCTTAATATGTGAAATGATCCTGATTATACAAGAACTTGTTTATTATGTTGCTTTGGGATGCTGACTGCATTATCCCCCTGGACTTGATGACAGTTGCTCAGTGAAGCTCAACTAATAAAATGTTGAATGAAGGGATAAATGAATCTTAAGGAAATGAGCAAAAGACACCTTGTTATTGGTTCTCCATCCTGTATCATCATCAGATGGAGGCTGCTGGGTCCAACCACAGTCCCAGATCATAGTTTTCCTTCCTCTTCACCGTGTGGTCTCTCATTTTTGAGCTGTTTCTTTTCTTTAGTGATTATAATTCCCTTTCCATGATTTCTGTATTCCTCTATTCCATGAAACTGTTAAGCATGAAAGAAAGAAAAGAAAGCGAAGAAAAGAAGGAAGGAAGGAAGGAAGGAAGGAAGGAAGGAAGGAAGGAAGGAAAGAGACAAAGAAAGAGGGAAGGAAAGGAAGAGAAGTGGAGAGGGGAGGGGAAGGGAAGGGAAGAGAGGGGAGGAGAGGAGAAAGAGGAGAGGAGAGGAGAGGAGAGGAGAGGAGAGGAGAGGAGAGGAGAGGAGAGGAGAGGAGAGGAAAGAAGAGAAGAAAAACCACCACCAAAAACTGATATTTTTGTTCTTATATCACTACTACTTGGGACAAATCTGAATTGTGTCATTATTTGTGTTCCCATTTTCAAGTTACTTATGAGGCTGAGCAATTTTTCTTACATGTGCCAGGAATTTGTTTTCACCAAGTGCTGATCTGAGCCCTGATGGTCCCACATTCCCCTAACAGCATGCCTTGCAAGCAGCTGCAGGACTCCTGCTGAAGTCATCTGGAGAGGGCTGTAGACAGGCTCAGCCCTTTCTCTTGCCAACCACTTCCCCTCCCCAAATGTAGAGTCGCCGCCTTCTCCCCCACTCTCCCCTGCAAGCACAGACTAGGGGCCTTCCCCAACATCCTTAGACTACCTGAATAATCCCTTTTCCAATCTCCCCTAGAGAAACTTGGGCCAAAAGAACTATAATGGTATTCACCGAGTTATATTTATCTTCCCTTATCGTTTTTTAAATCCTATTATTTTTATTCTATTTTTAAGTGATCTTTAACTTCTTAAACATGTTTTTGTATGTCATTGTATATAAATTATTCTTTATCCTTTAACTTTTTAAACATGTTTTTGTTTGTCATTGTATATAAATTGTCCTTTATCCTTTCATCATATTATCAAATTTTAAATGTTTTGTTGCTGTTGTTGTTGACTTGGATCTTATATCTCTTTTATCTCAATTATACCTTTATTTTTTTTATCTTTTGTGCTCTATATGTTTTAATATGTAATTCATTCAAATGTGTTAATATTTATAAAAAGGATTTGGAAGACACCAGATATCTATAGATAGGTATCTCTATCTGTATATAGAGTAGCTGCATCTATATTCAAATGTGTGTGAGTGTAATTTTGCTTCTTTAACAATAATTTTCTTTTACCCTATTTTATTCTATTTAGTCTATTTTAAACTTCAACTGTCCATTTATCATTTCCTCTTCTTTGTTTTAATGTATCCCATCTAATATAGTCCAACATAAGCATACAAACAAAACTCAAATTAATATTCTTGCACACCTAATAAATATTTGCATGACCTCATATAGTGTACATATATACATTCCAGACAAATTCTTTTTTTTTTAGACAAATTCTTATAAATTTTATCTTATTGTGGAGGTCTTAAAATGAAGAGTTTGCTTCTCATACTTCCTGTAGACTGTACTGTTTTTGTTTTTGTTTTTGTTTTTTGACTGTACTGTTTTATAAACATATCCTAGAAAGGTCACCGGTGGGGAAGCTTTCATTTTGGGAATCATGAAATTAAAATTCTCCGTGCACCTTATTGGATGAATTCAACTTCACAAAATCCTGGGTCTTATGCAACTTTATGATTTTTTTCCTCTCGTTATATACAAGATTAGTTTTCTGATAAATGTTTGATTCCTAGAAGAGATGTCTGTGGGAACTTTTGAGTTGGGGGATATGAATTAAATACCGAATCTGGTACTTAAATCACATAATCCCTCAGAGCAGAGTATCCAGGGGGTGGTTAAAATCTTCCCTGTGAGATCATGTGCCAAGGCTAGAGCCAATTCCAGTGATTTCTGTGGTTGCCGCTACAGAACCGTCACTGGAGTATAGGAATGAAGTCTCCACTGTTTTTACCAAAAGTTAAAAGGCTTTTAACAGTTCATATGTGGGGAGTCCTGAACACTGCAGCTGGAGGCAGCCCGGCTAACTGATAACAGGAGATAGCAATTTGGAAATCTTCCTGCTTCCCCCTGTGATTGTGAAGAGAGACACAATATACTGCCTCTTCTAATATATGTATTGCACCTCCACTGTAAGACCAAAAGTTCTTCAAAAACGATATTTGTTTTTATCTGCCCTTGAACTAATTCTATGCATAAAATATCACAGGTGCTCAATTACCACCTGTGAATGAGTGAATGAATCATAATATACTATTATTTGAAATGGAAGTCACTGGAATTGCCTAACTGTACTAAGTGAGGTATATTTGAGGAAGGAATGAGTGACAGGTACTATAGATGATTCAGTTAAAATACAAATATTCAAAGTTACACAGAAGGTTGAGGTGAAGGTCTGTCTCTGATCAGCTGTATGAGGGTCTTGGGATTGCTACCGTAACCTGCTTACGACTCAAATTTCCTTGCTTGTAATTCTAATAGTACTGACACTAATCTATAGTTAAGAGGGCTGTAATGATGATTAAGAACATAATGCATGTAAAATGCTGAGCTATTCACACAAACGTTGGGCACACAGTAAGCACCTAATAAATGTTATTTAATGTTTTGGTTGCATATAAATTTAAGGTAATTTTGTATTTTCAAACAATGCCTATAATAAAAGATAAAATGATAGAAAAATAATATTCACCATGAAACTATTGGTCAAATTTCATTCCATAAAGCAAATGCTTTTTGAATTTAGCGGTGTGCAATAAAATGGAAAGAAATTAGGTAAATTAGCACAATTCATTCCTTTATTCCATATTTCCAGCTTTTAACTCTATTGCATGTTGTATCGCCACAGAGTTTAATGTAATAATAAAAATAATAGAATATGCATAAAGTGACACATTAATAGTCCTATTTGATGACTAAAGATAGCGAGCTTTTTGGAAATTTCCTTTTCAATTTTCTCCACCATTACTGCATTACACAGTCCCAGTTAATCAATCTGCATGAGGAGAGGTAACATGAGCGCTGGCGTGTATGAATCATTACTCAAAGAGCATTTTTCCTATACTGACTAGTTTCATCATGTTAGAAAGGCCTTAGATTTGAAATCTGAAGGCCCACCCTCATTCCTGCACAATTACTATCTGCATAGTAAGGCAATGCCTTTGTTTTCACATCTGTCAGATAAGATGCAAATCATAGTTCAGGTTCCTATGCAAAGTAAAGTGAGGAAATGCTGTAGAAGGCCAATTGCTAGTCACATATTAATTCTTTGCATGCAAACATACATACAAGATGGGTTATAAAAATCTAGAAAATATGGGTAACCCATACTTCTCTGGATTCCACACTTAATTGCATAGAAACACTAGTAAAAAAAAAATGAGTGTAATGAACAGATTCGACAAGAAAAAGGGGAAATACAGGAAATAGAATAATAATAGAACTATGGGCTAAAAATTGTTTTCAAAAACAAGATTTTTGGAAACCAAGTGCATTCTTATGGACTAAGAATATTTCATAGCTTGATTTAATAAAAATAACAATAGCTGGTACTGCGGACACCATAGTAAAAGAGGAATGTGCACAATCTAATTTATCCTCAGCCCAATCCAATGAAACATACAGTATCATGAACTCCAAAATCATGAGCCTGTATGAAGCTTGTAATACCTAAGGTTCAGAAGGTTTATTTAAAGTGCCCAAGGGGCTCCTGGGTGGCTCAGTGGTTGAACATTTATTTGCCTTTGGCTCAGGTCATGATCTCAGGGTCCTGGGATCGAGTCCCACATGGGGTTCCCCACAGGGAGCCGGCCTCTCCCTCTGCCTGTGTCTCTGCCTCTCTCTCTGTGTCTCTCAGGAACAAATCAATAAAATCTTTAAAAACAAAAATAAAGTGCCCGAGAGCACACTTAAATTTTTGGTATGGAAGCTGGGATGCATGACTACAAAATCTATGCTTTTCACTATTATGATTTCCCATACCAGTGTTAAGTGAAAAGGCCTCCCATCTCAGGCCATCCTAACAACTTCCTGAACAATACGTCCTATAACTCAGTCAGAAGATGACGGTGTGTTATAACAATAGTCCTTTTTGAGCCAGTGAGCTCATTATGCTGGATAGCAGCATACTAAGGCTGGACATCCCTAATTACTGAGGCTGGATATCCCTAATTCTCCTGCCCCTTCCTTTCTCATTCCAATTCTGAAGCAACATCTCTGCCACTTGTCATGTTGGGAGTAAGAATGTAATTTCATAAGAACATTGAGACGTCTACCCAATAGAATCTTGCTGTGCCATTGTTTCTCTCGTACTAGTTCTAAGACAACCAGAGAGAAAATTGTTTTTGTTTTTTGTTTTTTTTCTGTAAACTGTGTGTGTTCCTTTTGAAGAAGGCATATTTCTTGTATTACAAAAATTAATTGGCAGGTTTACAGAAAAGCAGAACCAACAGATGTGTGTAAACATTATAAATCATATTAAAAGTGTTCAAATCAACCTGTTTATTTCATTTTATAACATTGCAAGTCAAGCTCCCCATAAAGCTGTCCAAATTATTTCTACATTCACACATACTTCATAATCCGACATTCGAACAGCAACAGCCATCGCTTCTGGGACTTCAAAGATATTAAAAGGTAAACAACTGATAAAAAAATATGCTATTTTTCACAAAAGGCTGTTGGCTTGAATATTTCATGTTTGTTGGAACAAGTCAGGATATGAAATAGTCTAAGTTTCATGCATTTTAGATGATGCAGTCCAGAATCAAGTGGTACAGCCTGTGATCATGCCATGTGCAAATAATGGTCCCTATCTCACCAAGTTGTACGATTCAAGTAGAAGGGCACATCGAGAAGGCCCTGAGAAAACCCTAGGCCCCATAAACATATACAGTTGGGATATTATCATAGAAAGACTCTTGGAAGCAAGGACTCCAACCAAGACTCTTTTTGACTCTTTCTAAGCATTACACACAAGGAATCCTGTAGAATTATTTTTAAAAATTATTTAGATGATTGTATTTATTCTTCAAAAGAACTTAATGTATTTATATTTCTTTTTACAGAGTTAATAGATTCCTCATATTCTGCAGACAAAGGCATTGTCTGCGTCCACTTTTCAGCCATGATAGTGATGCACAGATACCATGTTTGGAAGAACATGAACCTGAAAAATCACTCACATGCACACAAACACACTCACGCCTATAATCTCTGTTGTGGAGCTCAGAAAAAAAATCAGGGTCAGTGTCATTGGTTTAGTAAGAGCTTCGTTTCTAGGTGTCTGTTTCCTAAAAAAATAGCCTTTTTCCACTGGGTGGATATCTAGTATTATTAAAATAAACCCTAATGCTATTAAGGACATAGTTTTCTCCAAAAGATACTATGGTCCAAAAGATGAGATGTCAAAAGCAAATCTATTGTAATGCATCAATGAGTTTTCATTTACTTCTGATTCCCTTCATCAACAAAGCTTTATGATAATTTTCGTAGTACCAATTTATACTCACGAAGCAAAGGAAAAAGCAGGTTTAGGTGTGAGTGAAAATAACAAAGGTGCTAAGCCGTTCTCCTATGACACATCAAAGACATGGCACTTATTTCTGGGTGACTGTTTAACAGTCTCGGGAATCATTTTTATAGTAATCGGAAGTTTTACAAATATGCCAAGGACATGCATCTTCCTTTAGCTCCGTCCTATCCCTGCAGATGAGCAGCAAAGCATCTGGATGAAAGTGAAAATAACCAGCCAGCTAACTGGAAGGAGTGTCCACTGGAAGCCCAGCAGCAGCAAACAGATCATAGATACAATTGTGTGACATTAAATAATCATGATTCTAATGTCTAAGTCAAATCATGTCACTCTGCTGGTTTCTTGCTGTATTTTTTTAAAGATTCTATTTATTTATTTGACAGAGAGAGAGCAGGAGCAGGGGGGAGCAGGAGAGGGAGGGGGACAAGGAGGCTCTTGCTGAGCAGTGAGCCCAATGTGGGGCTGGATCCCAGGACCCTGAAATCATGACCTGAGCGGAAATCAAGAGTCAGACAGTACACCAACCGAACCATCCAGGCGCTTCACAATTCCTGGCTGTATTTCAATATGTTTATATTTGTCTCCTAGTTCTGAGCCACCCTGCCCTTCACTGACCTGGTCTCTACCACCCAGCCTCTCCTCTTGCTCACTGGCAGCAGCCACAGGGCCTGGCCTGGCCCTCAAACGTGTTCTGCTCTTCCTCTGAGCAGAAGGGAGGATCATTCTCACCACCCTCAATCCCCCACTGCCAGGTGGGTGAGGCTGGCCTCCCCAGACAGACCAGCCACTGGCTCAAGGCTAATGGGCCTAGCGCTCTCCTGCAGGGTCGCACATCGAGGATTTTCCTTCCCTGCAAAGCCAGGAGGTATGCTGGATGTATGGGTCCTGTTGCTAAGTGTGGGCCAAAAGCATCCCACCCTCCTCACAGTGACTCCTGTCTAAGTCTTTTACGTGAATACAAATATATTTTAATTATTCTTTCAAAAGAGAGAACTTTCTGGTTAGAGATTGCACTATATATAAACTTCATTAGCAGTGTTCTCTGTATCTTATTTTATAAATATTTTGATATCCTTCTTTTGATTTTCCTTTTTTCCCCCAAAACCAAATTTCATTTATTTTTATATATTATCTGAGGTTTTGTTTGTAATTATTTATAAATTTTTTTTCATTTTATATTATATTTTGATAAATATTTTAAACATGGTGGATAAGAAGGTACAATCACATTGGAATAAAAAGCTGTGTGTGGATGGTTGGAATATACAACATGTTAAATGGCACATTTCCTATTGTCTTAGAATTTAAGGATAAATCTGAGGACAAATGATAAGTACCAATATCCAGAGAGATGCTAAAAAAATGTATGTAGGACATATTAAAAGATAGGAAACTAGTTCAGCAACTACTATGCCATTCTGATCAAGTGAAAAGATATTTGCAATAAAACTCCTCATAGAGACTGGGTATATTAGTTTTCCATTGTTGCCATAATAAGTTATTAGTGTAGCAGCTTAAAATAAAAAAAAAAAAACATTATTATCTTACAGTCCTGTAGGTTAGAAGTCTGGCACAGTTCTCACTGGGCTAAAATCAAGGTATTAGAAAGGCTACATTCCTTCCTAGAGGCTCACAGAAATGTCCTTGCAGTTCTCAGGCTCTATAGGTCACCTGTGTCCTTGGTTCATGGCCTCCTCCTGCCTCCTTCAAAATCATCAAGAATGGATCAAGATCATTCTGTACCTCATCATCTCTTTCCTCTTCTCTGATGGCAGCCAGGAAAGGTTCTCCACTTTTAAAGACTCATTGGGTCCACCAGATAGATACTCCAGGATAAATTCCTCTTCTCAATGTCTTTATATTTAGTCACATCTACAAAGTCCTGTTGGCCATATCAGATAATATAGTCAACATTTCTAGACATGAATGTCTTTAGTAGTCATCATTCTACCTTCCATACTGGGTATGGTATAAGAGCAGGAGATGGTTATTCACATTCCAAGGTAACTCATTAATCTACATAGTCCATTTCATATTCTCACTGGAGTAAACATAGATTCTTAGGAAAATCAAAATTATGAACTTCATAGTTTCAGGCCAACATATGTTCATGCCTTTTGCTTGGAGAAAGCTAAAGTAGGGAAGGTTGACGTCAGAGCCTATAATAGCATGGAAAGGTAGAGATGGCTCCTGGGAAGATGCATTTCAATATGTGAAAGTATAAGGATGTGTTTCCTTTGGTCTTTTGGATTCTGCAAATGTAGGCAGATATCAAACACATTGCTAGGGGTCTCCCTCAATGTATTGTCTGCAGAAGTCAGGGCACTAGTGTTCAAGTAGATCTGGGGACTCAACGCAAGAGGATGGGAAGTAGAGGCTATCACAAAGATCAGCTGCCTAGTGAAGAATCCAGATGAAAAGCAGAACTGATGTGCCCAGAGAATATTCAAATAAATTCAATTGTGTGGCATGCAAGTATCAGCATACGGACACCTGCCTAGAAGAGCATCAGTAGCCACAGATCATCAGGACCTTAGTTTCTCCTCCTTTCCTCCCATTTCTGTGGCCAGAACATGGAGGTTCAAAAGCAAAACAGTAATGATTACAGACACACACAGACACACACACAGAAAGGGAAAAAAAAGAAAAGTAGAAAAAGATCATGATCACATTTCCACAATTGGCCTCTGGGCCACGGATGAGGAAGTGTAGGAAGAAGAGAATCAATAATAAATGCAGGATTGAACTTTTCAATAACATCGGATTGGATGTCGGAGTACCCAAAAGATAGTTTCAGTTACCAAAAGTGAAACTGTTGGGATGCCTGGGTGGCTCAGCGGTTGAGTGTCTGCCTTTGGCTCAGGTGGTGATCCCAGGGCCCTGGGATGGAGTCCCACAACAGCCTCTCTGTGGGGGCCCTGCTTCTCCCTCTGCCTATGTCTCTGCCTCTATCTGTGTGTATCTCATGAATAGCTAAATCTTTAAAAAAATACCTGAAACTGTTCTTACAGCTGAAATTTTCAGCAGTCTATAGGATCTCCCATCCATATTGTCAAATTATGCAGAAGAAAAATTGATCAGAGCAAGTGTGGAAGCAGTTTGGATAAAAAGTCTATCATTTTCCTATTTATATGTACCACTGAATTTGGTTAGTTCATAATATGGTTACCATTACATCAAACATAAATTAAAATCAGATCCTTCCAATCTTTCTGTAAAATTATTTGCAAAATTCAATGTATACCATATATGGCATATATGTACATATTAATGGATACATGCATGTCTGTGAATATCCATTCTTATATTATCTGTCAAGAAGTTTATTAGTTAGCTTTGTCTATTAATACTCAAACATTCTCACATTATATGTAAAGCCATCAAATATGCAATCCATCAAAAGTGTAATTTTGAGGGGATGGGTTCAGTATGATATTTTTTTCTTTATATTCTTAACAAAGAAGCTAGAAGATATTGCCCACAAGCGTTACTAAACATCATGAAGTTCTAATTTAATTTACTTGTCTAGGCTTATATCAGAGCTAAAACTCTCTGAGGAATAATTAGTCGACTGTCCTTAGTTCACTGTAATCACTGTTGTATTTTGACATATAATTTAACATGTTTTTGGATGAAAACAATTTCAAAAATTTATTCTTTAAATATCTGTATGATACATATGAAGATGTAGAGGACTGTGTCTAACGTAACTGACATTCAATTTCCTGACATCCTTAATGGAGGCAAGACTAGGTCACATTCAATTTAGAAAAATAAATATATATTGCATAAGAAAAGCCTGATGTTTAGATAGTTGTAATATATCAATATCAGTTTCCTGATTTGGGTTGTGGTTATGCATAAGAATGTGCTTGTTCATAGGAAATACCCTCTAGAGTATCCTCGGGTGAAGGGACATACTGTGATTACTTCCTCAGTGCTTCAGAAACAAAAAAAGTTCTTTTTATTTTTGTAGCTAGTTTTAGGTCATTTACAAAATTAAAGATTTTTACCAACCAAAAGGAAAGTTATTTTCTCAAGGGGTTAAAACATTTCTTGGGGTCCCATATAATATACATGAGTAAATCATTTGAGTGCTAATCCCCATTAACATAGTCTTATGAAAAGAATGCAAATTATTCAGACGATATGCATAAGATTTTAGAATTTATTTCTCTTCTCTGAGCTTTGGTGTCCCCCTTTATAAATTAGTAGAATATTCAATCATTTTTTCACATTAAAAAAATCATACACTCCTTTAACATCCTGAATCCATAAGCAAAGACAATTAGGATTTCGTGATCCCTGCCTTTAAAGTTACCTTGAGAGGAAAAAATGAATATATGGGCAAATAAAGGGACAGAAGTAGAAAATGTCATATGCTTGGCTGACAAGTCAGATGAGTTAGTCTGAGGTATACCAAGTTGTTAGGGGCTATTTTTAGTGAGAGGCAAGTAGAGATGGACAGGCACTGTTTACGCAGAGTTTGGAGACCAGTCACAGGAAACTGATTTAGTGGGGGGATGGCATTTTCATCCTGCTGGGGGTAGGTTGTTCGGATCAGTGCCGACACAGTAAGGCAGAGAGCAGTTAGAGTCTGGTATGGTAAGCAGGTATTGGGGAGACGAAAGCAGATGGTAATGGCTCTCAAAGGGAAAATAAAGGGAATGTTCAATCCTGCAATGGTGGAACTAGAAGATACTGATGATTATCCCGGAAATGTAAGCAAATCACAACTGGGTATTGGAAGCCTCAGAAATCAGAACACACAGTCTATGAGTCCAGAAATACTTTACAGTTGAAAAACATTTTTTTTTACAAAATCAAGGAATAATTTTATTTGCTGTGTATAATTTTTAAAGTCTAATAAAGTATGTTAATTATTTAGATTGAATTTGGGAAATATATGTCTATGGGTTATTTCAGCTCCCTGTAATGACACATTTCATTATTACACAAATATTAAATGATCTGACATTCACTGATACAACTGCCACAGAAACATAGATTTAAAAATGATTTTGTGCAGATGGGGAGACAGGAAGGAGATGGCCAATAATCAGAGTAATGTAAAATTGGAATTTATACACATATATGTATAAACATATGCATACATGTGTGTATTTACATACCATTATATTATTTGCTTAGGCCTTTAGGAGTCTATTTATAAGTGTTTCATATATAAAAACATGTACAACTTAAAGAATATATCCATAAATGTAGAATATATTGACCAAAAGAAGTCTAATGGTTTTTTATGTCCAATTTCTCAAAAGGGTCACTTTCCATTTAGAAGTCAATTCATTAACATTCATATCAATTTGAATTCTAAAAATTTAGAACCCTAAAACAAGTATTTTTATGTTTGTATGCAAACCTTGGAGGATTTATTCAGTTTGCATCTTGGAAAAATATACATTTTAGGGGAATTCAGAAGTTTTCAGTGGAAAAAAAAAGAGAGATTACTTTACTCTGATTTGATATTTATGCTGGGGAAATTTGAATGAGATCAGGACTGAAATTTCAATTTTCTTCAAGTTGCTTTATGTTGTGCATTAAGCTCGCCCTTCACAATGCCAAAGACTATTTTATAAGACTGGAATGTTCAAGTATTAAACTATATTATTTTATAACTGGAATCAACAGAATGGAACCTTGAACCTACTTCAAAAAATAATTTATGAAAGAGAAACAGATGCTGTCCTAAGAGAGTTAAAATCAACTTGTCATTTTATAATATTAACAACAAGCTTAATAACATTAATTGCCCTAATAAATAAAACTAAAAGGGAGAAAACAATATTACCTCTTACTATTTGCCTGAAGTAACATTAACACATTGATTTTATCCAAGTGTCCATCAAAAGTTCCAATTAAAAGCAAAAGCAAAAATCCCATTATAAAGTGAAGTCTGAAAGGAATCCCATGGCTCTGGGATCTTATTTTGCATTTCCCCAGGATGGAGATTTTTCATTCATATAAACAAATCTTATCCCTTATATATCACCAGAATAATTGTATCATTCCAAATTGAATGGCATTTCACTTTCCTGTTTGTTTGTTTTTTTTTATGAAAATAACAGAACATTTAGAGGAAAACTTCAGAAAACAGATATTTTATTACAGCATGTGCAGAACAAAACTACATGCTGAGCTATGGTTGGTACCTCCATGGGGACGTCTTTAGCTCATCTGAGAACACCCCACACCTTTCCAAAAGGTCAATTCCCCTGAAAATGCATTTCTTCCGAAAGATTATATTATCATCCCTGGTTATCTAACAATAATATCTTTGTTTACAATACAACTCTGAAGGTAACTGTTCAAACTTTCAATAAACTCTCATCAATGGGGGAGAGGAAGGAAATCACACATTTAATAATTTGGGTCATTAATTTTATTAGAGGAAAAATTCTAAGGACACATTCATTAAACTACTGGCAAAAGCATAAGCATCGTTGAATATTTTTTAAAGAAAAATAACAATTTCTGGAAGTAGGTTATGCAAGTCATGCTGACGTCTACAATATTCTAAATAATTATTGGTTTAATTATTTGAAAAAATTTCCAATATGGAAAATAAATGTTATAGAAAGATGAGTCTTTCATTAGTTGCCATAGAAAAGTATCGAGCTTTGAAATTTTCTACCAGCTACTAGAGTCCAACTTAAAAAAAAAAATACAAATACAATTATCACTTCAGCAAAGAGTGGAAGTTTCCGGAAAACTTCTCCAAAATAAAGTCATATATTTTCTGATTGCCATTTAACAACAACAACAACAAAAAGATGAGGTCTTATGTTCAACCTCTCTTGCGATCCAGCAAAGAAGGCTAGGATCACAGCCCCCTCAGGTCTTTCCCTGGAGCTAAATTTGTATTGAAGGCCAGAGCCGAACAGTGTGGCTGTAGGTAGCAGCTTGCAGGGGCACATCTGAGGGACACAGATGCCCTTCACGAGCTGCAGGACATGAGAATGAGTCACGGTCAAGGAGAAGTCCTTGTTTCACGCGCTTATGCCATCACCGCACGCTAGCTCTTTGACCTTGCACACACACTTGTGCAAGCACGTATCAGCAGAAACACAATGTGGAAGTCACAGAGAGCAAAACATTTGGAGAATCTGAAGAAATACAGAGGTCCATATCGTCCACATTATTTTTACTGCATAGTGCATGCAAAAATGCGATCTTAGACTAATTTGGAAAACACTGCATTCCAAGTTCCTGTCACGGGCAGACATGAGCATATTCAAGGTGCTAAGACATCTATAGTGCACCGTTTTTAAGTCTCCCATTTCCCTTATTTTTTTCTAAACTACAGTCTAGATGGAAAACTACTAAACTACTGTTTTATATGGAAACACCTAATAGCATCTCACTGAACTGTTCTCCATGGAATAATGTCTGAGATCATCATAGACTGTATTTTCTTTATAAAGTATTGCATTAATTCTTTCGACTGTAATTCTATCCACTTTTTATTATTCTTTCTCATCACTTGTAAATGCAATGGATAGTTTTTTAAAAATGAAATGTTATTACAATGCTCTTGATGAAGAGTCCTAGCAGGCCAGGATTTCGTAACAAAATTATTCAAAGCATGACTTTCAATATAGTTCAGGTGGAAAAAACAGCTAACGAGTCTATGTTTTATTTACATGACTATCCTTAATTGCACTGAATATTGCAAAATCTCATTTGTCATGTAAAATTCCAAAGAAACAATTTGGAGTCCCATTAAAATAAAAAGCAGAAAGGAAAAACCAACCAACCAACCAAATATCACAACAAAGAAATAAACTATTAGAGTTTTTCATCCCACGTCGTGTGTTAATAACATCTGACATCATTTCCTATAGCGCTCCCATAGTGAGAGTCTTGCAATGTGCTTTTTAAAAATGCTAATGCTAATGGTAGGGGTCTAAAGTGAATTAATCCTTATGGGTAATTAGTTAAGCAGATTACACACTCGGTGGTGCGTGTCTTAAAGAGTTCAACTACAAAGGGTGCAATTACTAAAACAAATATAACTTCATTTCAAATGACAGCTTCAAATGCTGAATTTCTTATTTCCCTACTTCTGTGCAAAGTAACTATAATTAAAAGACAAGGGGTAGTCCGGCTACTTGTTGCATTTGCTAGGCCGACTCATTGACTAACTCAGATTTTTGTCCATTAATTTTACTACGTGTTTCCTGGGGATACTAAGCAACGCACACAAAATGTATTCCTAAAATTCTTGTTTCACTTTCTCGTTTACTACCTGATCTGGTTACCAGTCCTGTCATTGTGATTCAAGTCCTTGAAAAAGGTAAGAAAGCCTCAGAGGAGCCGAACTGCATCATGGCAATCGGGCTGACCCACTAGGGGGCAGTGTCAGAGCATGCCAGAGCCAGCGCCAGGCCCAACACCACAGCTTCCTGGGTAGAAATTGAGTATTGATTTATGAGCACAATTTTATGTCACTCTACTTCTCTCCATCTTTCAGAGCATGAGATTTTACTGGGATTCATCATCGTACAGATAAATAAATTTTCTCTTTGTATATTATGTCTGGAAAAGCACAGATATTAAAATTTGAATGTACGTCACAAGTATAGAATAATTTTATATTAATTTTCTTTGCATTAATATGAACGCCCAAGGAAACAATGCAGACAAAAAAAGCCAAAATAGCCTTCCCTCTACAGAGATGTGCCCCTCACATATGATCACAATGCCTTTAACCATCAAAAACAGCACAACTGGGGATCCCTGGGTGGCGCAGCGGTTTGGCGCCTGCCTTTGGCCCAGGGCGCGATCCTGGAGACCCGGGATCGAATCCCACATCGGGCTCACGGTGCATGGAGCCTGCTTCTCCCTCTGCCTATGTCTCTGCCTCTCTCTCTCTCTGTGTCTCTCATGAGTAAATAAATAAGATTTATTTTAAATAAATTTTAATAAATTTATTAAATAAATTTATTAAATAAATAAATTAAATAATAAATTGATTTATTTATTTTAAATAAAAATAAATAAATTTATTTATTTTGATAATTTTAAATAATTTTATTTTAAATTTTAAATAATTTATTTATTTATTTTAAATTAAAAAAATTTAATAAATTTATTAAATAAATTTATTTATTTATTTTAAATAAATCTTATTTATTTACTCATGAGAGACAGAGAGAGAGAGAGAGGCAGAGACACAGGCAGAGGGAGAAGCAAGATCCATGCAAGGAGCCTGATGTGGGACTTGATCCCAGATCCGGGATCACGCCCTGAGTGGAAGGCAGGCGCTCAACTGCTGAGCCATCCAGGGATCCCAGCCTGTTGCCTTTTTTGTGTGGTTGTGGAGAAGTGATATACATTAAATATCAAAGATTGAGAGAAATGACCAACCTCTCAGCACATTTTTAACGCCAATATTTGAGTCATAAGTAAAGAAAACAAATTATATAGACACTTGACGGGATGAGCACTGGGTGTTTTTCTGTATGTTGGTAAATTGAACACCAATAAAAATTAATTTTAAAAAATAAATAAATAAATAAAATCTTAAAAAAAAAAAAAAAAGGCAACAGGCTACTGCAAATTCTGTCTTAGCCACCAAGATCAAGAGAGTAAAGAATGTGAATTGGTATATTTACTACTACCTTACAATACTTTCAATTCTGGAAATTAAACTTTGGCTCTTATTTATGAAATCTGATTTTGATTCCCAGAGTCTCTTTTGTTAAAAAAATATATAAATGCAGTAACAGTTAAGTATGCATACATAACACATGTACACATATGCACTCTCCATAGTTCTCTATTGGTTTTCACACTTTATTCCACATACTACGACATGCAGGATGATTTTAAATATTTACTAAATGTATATTCACCATCTTTGAAGTAGAACTACATTTTCCTTAGAGCCGTTTATATAGTTTTAGTTATATCTCCAGACTTTTCACTTTTAAGTAGCATTTATGTTTTTAGCATGTAAACACTATAAAATGATGCATAACTATTTTCATATATTCAAGTTATTGATGACATCTATTATTCATTCATGCTTATATTTTAAATTTTAAGATTTTATATTTTTAATATACTTTCATAGAGCCTGAACTTTTATGATGCTCATTGTATGACTTTACACTAGAAGTCATTTCAAAAGCACACTTAAATCTATGTATTTTTCTAATTTTTCTCAGTAGTTTAGATCGTCAACTCAATGATTGTTTTTTCCAAAATTTTTATTTTTTTTCTTCATGCCAAAATTGAGATGTTTTTAATTTTTAATCTTCTAATTTTAAAAGGAAAAAATATTCCTTGGATATTCATTTAAAATTATCTCTATCAAAACTATGAATATCTTAACTGTTGTCTTTGCATTCTAATTTTGTTCACTTATTTTAAAGACCCTTTATTTCAAGACTTCTTATATCAAAAGCCAGGCATTTATTTTCTCCTATAATAAATACTACTAAAAATTATGATGTTTTGCATCATGGGTAAAACATTCACATTTGCTTTTGCTGTAGGGTATTTTTAAAGGATCTATTATGAATAGTTAGTATTACTATGAATCTGCTATATTTCTTACTGAAGATAGATGGATTCTCTTCAGTCCATCTGTCTGTTTGGGAAAACTTAATTTAAGTTTTAAGCAGGAGTCATTTTTATTTTTCAAAGCTCATAACAAAATGCCCATTGCTTCCTAATGTTTTCTTTAGTATGGCTCTGCTAAACAGAATCAGGATCTCCTTCTGTTGTGTATTCATCTGCATATGTAACAGGAAATTTAATATTGGATAATGTGAAGCAGTTTATCATTTTCTCCTTGAAATAAAATCAATCCATGAAATGACTTTTGTGTGTGTATGAAATGGACATTCTCAGAGGATATAAAAAGAGGAAATCCCAGGAGTTCTGGCGAGTGCTGATTCACAAGAGCTGACTGATAAGTTGTCAGGAATTTTATAAGCTGGTGATTCAAACTTTGGTAACATGACACCAGCCATGGTAGAAGTGTCCGCACCATATATACTGATAAATGCTACAAGTCAGATCCAGCCCTCGTTAATACGTCTACGCACAAAGCCATAACAAGTAAGGCATTTGCTGTCAGATAAAATTAAACTACAAGGAAACTACAGACATAATCAAATAAAAAGAACTGCAGATATAATTAAATGTTCAGACATGAACATACACTCCATAAATGTTTTTAAAAAGACTTCTCAACTAAACTGAAATTGTCCAAAGTACAACTTAAACATACCAATTCTCTCCCCAAAAAGAAAACATTCCAGAGTTTTATCCCATTCATAAGTCTATCTCCAAGACTCGTATTTATTTGTGAGTTCCTTTGATGAGTAACCTCATCATGGTTAACTGATCAATCTAATTGACCCCAACAAACGATAAGGGGAAAACAGAAAATGTTAGTATATTTGGTACAATAGAATAATCTCTAGTCCATAAGATAGACTGACTCCTTTTAAACATAGGAAGGGCCTACTCTCTGCCTTTGCAATAAATGTTATCAGTTTCATTAGCTCCAGTGTGAACCCTAGGAACATATCCTTTATCAGCTCTATTCCACAGTCATCTCTCAGTGGTGCCTCCAAAAGGATTTTCACTTAGAGGCTGTAGTCTACTGGCAGCATAATTTCTCCTCATATGAATTTAAAGGCTCAGAGATCACCTTGATAGTTGGTTAAATAGGGCTAATTACCAGTGTTGGTTTCTCCAAGAGTACAAGGGTCAAGCTTCAGTCTACTCATGGCTGATTGGATAAAAGTGAAGCCATGGGTTGAAAGACAGATTGAAACATTGATAATAGGCTTATCAGGACATTTGTTAGATCATACATGAGACGATTTTACATTATTTAAGTAAAGCCAGATCAACTATGGATTTTTACCACAAATACCCATGGGGTAGAGAAAAGCTAATATTTCACAGTAATATGAAAAACATGAATTTGCTTTCTGATGATAGTCTTCCTGTTTGTTCAGTAAATGGCACATCCTTCTAGGTAAATTATCCAAGATCAAGACCATAAACACATATATGCTCATTTTGGCATTATTTACATTCAAGTGACAATATTTAAATGTAATCACTGGTTATGGATTTATTAAATCTTCTAAGTACTCTCATAATTTTCTAGCTAAATAGGTAATCATAAAGACTGTGGCAAATAGAACAAATAAGGTAAAACATGCAATAAAAAAGCAGGACACAAGTCAGTAAGCAGGGTATAATTATAAAATACGTGTAGAGATATGGTGTCACAATTAGGTGTGATTTTTTTTTCTTTTAAAAATATGCTTTACTCTTATACATTGTATTTTTTTTTTTTTTGGAAAATAACCCAAGAGTCAAACTTTATAACCTATACCTAAAGTTTAATTTTCAGTAGTTTTAAAATCAGTATACCAATAAATGTAAAGTATTTTAGTTGGCTAAGTTTTCTATTAAAATAACAATTAAAAATGAAAAAAAAAACCAAATTTTAGGTAATGAGCAATCCATAGGTACAGGACTAAAATACTACTTCGTTTCACATTCCAATGAAAAGAACTTAGTCGCATCGTCATACATATATTCAGGGAAGGTCTGGAAATACTGCAATGTGCCCAGCTACAATTGCATTATTAGGAAAAGATGAGGGAATGAATTTTTGAGGATAGATAGCAGCTCCTATATGATAATGCCCACAAGTCCCCATGAAAGCAGCAGAATCCTTGAGGTGAACAGACTATGACGGCTGGCATGTTAATCAATAACCAACAAAGACCAATAACCAATGGCTGGACATCTGAAACTTTGGAGCTAATACTCCGGAATCCTCACACAATACCATGTGGAGTGAGTGAGGCTTAATTATCCATGAACTCAAGATCATAGTTAGCTCCACTCAGATAGAATTAAATTTTAAAAACATGTGTTATTCACCAAATACCCATGTTTATGGGCTGAGATTCATAGCTACTTCATAGAGTTTATCAGAAAATTTGTAAATTGCACAAGTCGTTTTATCCTCACAAAACTTGTTTTGCAGATTTATTGGATGTTTAAACATTTGCCTATTAATAGCTTATAATCTTAATTTCTTCACGGGACCCAGTTGAACCCAGTTAACCATATCTTATTACCTTGAACTGATTCCTATGTAATTCTAATATATGACCAAGTGATTATGACTGGAAATGTCATAAGTGATTATGATTGGGAATATTTCACGTTATTTTTCAACTTCTTTGCTTGAACATCTACAGAGATGTTTTTACTCATATCAGGTAACAGACAGAAGGAAGATCAGTATTTACAAAAGTATCTCACTGGAATGAATAGAAAGCTAATCATCCCTCCCTCATTCTATTACAAAATAATCCCACTCTACTTGAAACAATGAGAAGTTCTATGAAGAAAGTCTTAAAACACTTCTCACACCTTCCCATTTCTTCAGCTTTCTGGGTTAAATTTATTGTTCA
This sequence comes from Vulpes lagopus, assembly GCF_018345385.1. Classification (NCBI taxonomy): domain Eukaryota; kingdom Metazoa; phylum Chordata; class Mammalia; order Carnivora; family Canidae; genus Vulpes; species Vulpes lagopus. Next base: position 2,159,204 of record NC_054837.1, on the reverse strand, counting down.
CAAGAGTAGAATTCTTAGTTACCTCCCATCTTCAACCCATTTAGTAATAAACACATTCAGGGAAATATTATTTCCAAGACTGCATTGATAAAAGTAAAACAAAAGAATAGCAACAGTTAGTGTTTTATTTATTTTCAACATTTATTTTACTTTCTTTTCAAATTTTACAAGTTTACATACTTAGTATAAAGAACGGAAATTTCACCAAAATCAAATAAGCAGGGGAAAAAATAAGCACTTTCAAGTCATTGATCAAGAGATAAGCACTGTAAACATTTCAAGTAATTCACACATTTAAGCAATGTGTATAGGCATACATATTTTATTCCATATATTAATTGTACAATAGCGATCACTGCTTTTTCATGAACGTTACTGCTTAAATTTTCTGTTATTAAATATTTTAAATAAAAATTACACTGACTGATTGTACATTACATTGCAAGATATATCTAAACATTACTTAATTCCTTAAGGAACCAGGAGGATCTAGAGGATAAGGAATTTGTTTTTTCTGTCCTGGCTCTACCTCCATCTGTAATTGTTAATTTCAATTTCTAATGGTACAGAAATCACAATAGTAATATAGGGGCCACTTCCTAGGGATTTGAGAAGCTTTAATGAGATATTCAGTGTATACTGGAACAGTGGCACATGGTGAGCACTGAAAAAATGGCTGCTATTATTATTAAAAACCAACAGAAAATAGCCGCACTGCAGCAGCGCGCGTGCTGGTAGGGAGGGCTGGTTGCATGACTGCATGTTTGCTCCATTTATGTCCCGTCAAATTGGGTGTAAGGCCTTCAGGCCTGCTTGCAACCAGTTCTAATTCTATCACAATTTGATTAATCTATTTTTCCAGACTTGGTGTGGGCAGGTTAATTAGACTCCTGTGAGGTCTAGAATATTTCTATCAATACACCTTTCATTAAATAAGAAAACTTAAAAGAGTTTCTGTCCCTTCAATGCAAAAACAGCCTAAACAAAATATAATCCTCACCTAAAGAGTTTAGTAAGGATTTGGTGTCACTCATTTGAAGAAAATTCACGCCCTTATTAGCTCCACGGATTGAAAATGAATTAGAAAAGAAAATGAACTGCATGTAGAGAATACACAAGTTATTGTTAGAAATTCCGCTCCGCTAATTGTGAGCCAGCAGGTGCGGGCTTCTTATTTAATTAATGCAACCCACTCCATACTGTCTTGATCTCACAAAATATAGTTTCCTTTTCTTATGGCAATTAGATCATGAATTTAAATGGGCTCAACGTTTTTTAAAATCTTAAATGTGGTAATAACACTAATGTCAAACACAGTCTTTTCATTACTAAATCGTTTCATGAAGTAAAAATCTCTTGTTTCTAAGAAGCAACACTGGAAATTTCACTTGTTCTGCTGGAATAAGAAAATAGTCGTGTACATCAGCGTTTTGGTTTTTTTTTTTTTCTTCACTGGCAATTTTTTTTCTTCATTAGCAATTTTTCCTTCAAGTATGTGTCTGAAGACCCAGGAAAGTAGCATGGATGGCTTAATAGCTTATTAAAGCAATCTGAAAGTCTTCTTAAAATGAAAATAGGAATTAGATATTTTTGTTAGTCTAGTGGAAAAAGTATATTTTAACCCTATAACTTTTTAAATAAAGACAGGCTTTTATTCTTATTAACACCAATGAGCAAAATAAATTATTCTTCTCAATTTAGCACAAGTAAAGCTGACTTTAGCATAAGCAAGCTGATTTGAAGGCAAAAGCCAGGCTACTGATTAATTGGTATTTCATCATTATATGAAATCTTCATTTCAGTTATCTTTTGCTATTTTATACTTAATTCATTTCGGAGTCCGGGAATATTATCTGAAACTAGTTCTTCCTCACATTGCTGTTTCACTGTTCCCTGTGTTTCACATCATGTTCATCCTGAATTTAATAAGGTCTGCAAAGGGCTCAGTTGGTGAGGCATTTGCCTTCAGCTCAGGTCATGATCTTCGGGTCCCGGGATTGAATCCTGCATCAGGCTCCCTGCTCGGCAAGGAGTCTGCTTCTCCCTCTCTCTCTGCCCATCCTTTATTTCAGAGAGATATTGAGTGAAAGAAGTAAATAAAATCTTTAAAAAACAAATAATACAGTCTGCAAATAGTCATTCAGTACTCAGTAATGCACATTTATTTTTATTAACTTTTTATTTTAAAGCACTTTTAGATTTATAGAACAGCACAAAGATAGTACAGAGGTTGACTATACTACCAACACTGTTTATCCAACTAGTGACAGCCCATGTTAGTATCACGCATTTGTCCCAGTGAGTGAACTAGTACTGCCGTTATAATACTATTACTAACTAAAGTCCATGCTTGATGTGGATTTCCTATTCTTCTGGAACACCCCCTTTCTGCTCCTGGATCACATTCAGGATGCTATGTTATTACATCGATCATCGCTTCTCTTTAAGTTCCTCTTTAATGTGCAAGTATGTGTATGACCCTATGCTTCACATGTGAGCGCTGTGCTGAAAACATAAAGACCTTTCTCCTTTTTTATGCACAATAACAGGAAGACACAGCAGAAGGCACCCCCCAAGCCCCCAAACCCGAAGCTGGTACACTCTGAAAGAAAGGAGAGCAACAGTGTGACCGAGGCCAGAAGCACCTCTGCTGCATCCTTTCCTCCCACGCGCTGAAGCAGACTCATGGCAGCCCAGCCAGTGTCCCTGTCCCCTTTGGAGGGATGTTGAAGCACCTTGTTGGTCACTACTTCAGATCCATGCTGGGAACTGTCTTGCTCTTCTCCATGGGCTAGCCAGGTGGCCACACTCACTGTGGACAGCAGAATCTAGGAGGTGAGGGGGGCCCCAGGACACATGGGTCTCTCGCCCTCATCCCACCTGCCCTACACTACCACCCCCTGGGCCATTTTGAAGTAAAGAAGTCAGCCTCTAGATTGTTTACAGCCTTATCATCATGAATCTGTGGTATAGTAATTTATTATGTACCATACCTGATGCAGTACCAAAACAGAGGATTAGAAAGTCGAACTTAAAATGTATATGTTAAAAATATTTGATTTAAAAGTATTTAATCAAAATACTGCCAAAGATTTAAAAAAAAGTGAATGTCAAGTCATGTCGTAACATTCATTTGGGGATTTTCAATTATGAAGCTCTGCAACATACACTTAATTTTATGTAGAAACTCATGTGGATTTTCATAAGTGAGGAATTTTTGACTACTTGTTAACTTCCTCTTATTCTTAATTATAAGTGTCTAAAACACAGATTTATTTTGAAACGGGTTCCAAAATCACCTTGATTTTTAAAATCATTTTGAAAATACCTGTCTTTAAATCATTGTTTTCCCTAAAGTAAGAGACCCTCTTAGCCGAAATAGCTTAAAGCAAGAGCTATTCTTAGAAGAAAAGATCTTCAGCATTGGATGAATCCACATGGCTTTCTGGACTAAGAGCCTCCTATTAGTTTATGCGATGTGTACGTTTCACACGTTAGTTGGAAGTGTTCAGTCTTGGAACAATAAGCATGGGGATGGAGGTGTATGTACATGACTATTTGGTAGACTGCACACTGCAGCTGGATTGCTTGACAACACCTCCTTGGTCTGATCTTGGCCTTGTCCGTGAGGCTACTTAATGGGTGTACTGCCCCAGTATCATCAGCCTGAGGCTTCCTGCTCCCCTGAGAGCCCATGAAATACCACTGGAAAACCTAGGTCTGCATTCTGTGCAAAGCCTTCCCCAGGACTCCCTGTTTCTAGGGACACGGACATGGAGCCTAATCTGCTTCCATGACTTCATCTTCCACCTGCTGTAACAGGAATCTCAGTCCCTTTTCTAGGTTTCAAAAGAAACCCAATTATACCTTTTGTGTCATCAGATTTTGTAAGAGTTGTGGGAACTTAGGAAGAGATCAGGTGGTAGATTGTGTGGCTTAATGCGGCAGCCCCCCTTGCTCCTCTCCCCTCATCCCACATTTGCCAGCCCCCACATCCAATTCACACCCCAAGCCCATGGAGGTGCTCAGAGAGTCCCGCAAGCAACACCGTCCCTCTGACTCCTAACAGCATCCTAACCTCTTCCCTGGTTAAACATAACTCCAGGATGTTGCAATCAAAGGTTTCATTGGTCAAGGCCAGTCACTTTAACCGAAGGATATGCAAAGCAGATAGGATGGGTGCAGGATGTGGCCAAAGGACTGAGTGAGCCCAAACATGACCACATGACTGGGGAGGTGGGTGAGATGTGTGGATAACCACATAAGGGCTTCCATCCATACCATTATTACATTTTACAAAAACATAAGCTTGACCTATCCTCCATGCAGAATCTAAAATCTGTTAGGATTCTTCACAGTAAGTAAGGTATGTTATTGACTTGTTTGTTAGTTTATTCAGTTTGACTCTATTTAAATGTCAATTTTGAATGTCAAAATATTCAAATACCAGAAACCTCGTAGGTTTCCATCCAATGCAGCAGCAAAACTTCCTTTGTCTTCTAATCTCTAAATTTGTTCTTATACTTCTACTAATCGACGGGTACACTGCAAATATTCTGAGCCCAGAGTGCAGGGGAGACGGAGATGAATGTGTCAAGACAAGGGAAAAGGCAAAGTGATAATGATGGCAGGTGGGCAGAGACCCAGGGCAGGCCCAACACAGGCTGTATTAATTCTGCTGCCGGATATTATATACAGTGAGTGCTCTGCCTCCCTGTCACCATAGAACGTGGAAAAGGGAAATGCAGACTCCCCTTTATTTAATATAAAACCATTATTGTCATTGTTGTTGATCTGCAGAAAATCCAGTCTTCTATTGTATTCAACAGAACCGGCAGCGAATCCTATAAACCTTCCATAGTATCCAGAGTATTTTTCAACAGGCAAAGAGCTATTAGCCTCTATTTGTCAACAGAAATGCCCAATGTTATGCCCTAAAGACTAAATGAAAACAAGGGTCCTTGCAGTCATAGACCAATTACTGTGGCCTAGAGATATCATTTCCCAGGCTCAAAATAAAAAAAAAAAAAAAAAAAAGGCAAAGTGGTCTCATTTCCTAGGAGGTGTGAAGGGTCTGTCCAATTGCATTCTGGCAGTGTCCTCATTTGAACCGTGATGTCCTGAGGGAAACAAAACAGTCATTCCCACTATTCAGAGTCAAGAATCAATCTGGAACAAACATCGGTACCTGACACCAGAAAGGGCTTCTAGGGAGATAAAGGAGCCAATTTGCAAAGGTCTGTTAGGAAACAGAAGCTAGCAAATCGAGAAAAACAAACTAAAACAGAGCAGGTATCAACAGATGGAGAAGTCATAAAACACCATAGCAGGTGTCATCAACGAGCTACTCTGCAGAGGTCCGTGTTTGTCTTTTGTCTCATCTGGTAGGAAAAGTGTTCCGCTGAATCTAGGCCTAAAGCAGGAACCCCAAATCACCTTGCAGATTTCCCCAGTGTTCTACAAGGCTGGATATAGGCCTTGAGGATTTTTCCATCAGTTATGCCAAGACAGAGCATGTCAAGGCCATTTCCCCAGAATAAAGGCTGTGACAACCAATTTTGACAGTTAAGTGGCTTTCCGCCAAAAGAGATGATGATAGAAGAACCCAGGAAGATTCCAACCAAGAAAGGAAGGGACTAATCCTCCAGCTCCTGTTTGCTGAGATGGGCAGCTGGAGCACGCTGTCACATAGATGATGCTGCCTTAACTTCAACCAGAGAAACTGGACTGAGATTCACTATAAGACTGACTCTGGCATGGACTTCCAAGTAGAAAAAGGTTAAATGAAAGATCTGGGTCCTTCAGAAGGATGATGTTGCCCCTGTCCTCGGTCTCCTCATCCCACCTTATATCCTACGAGGCAAATGGAAGTTGAGAAAGGTGATCTCTGGTGCATGGGCACTAGCCTTCAGCTCTCAGGTGCATCATGAATACCTGCTCCAAAGGTGGACAAGGGTTCAACTTCCCTTATGGTGATTCTCAATCTCAACTAAACTAAAATAACCTGCATTGGGTGGCAGCATTCTAAAATACTAATGCACAAGCTAGACAGACCCAGACCTGTGCTGTGGATGTGGGACTCAGCAACCAGTGTTTTAAAAAGTTTTTTAAATGATTTCAGAGAAAGACCAGATTGAAAATCACCTCCTTATAATAGTCCTTCTCAAAGGGGAGACTGACAATGAGTCATTTCCTGATCTGAGGAAAAGGGAGAAGGGAGAAAGAGGAGACCAGCAGTGGGGACAAGAGAATGAAGAATTTGCTTTGTTTGAGAAACAAAGGCACCGGTCGCAGGACTATGTGAAGACAACATGTTGGATACAGAAGTTTAGAATTCCAAGGGGATGAGAAGACTAGATATCAATTTAATATCTTGGAGCTAGATAAGGTGATCCAAAGAGATTATACAAATAGAGCAAACAGGGGCCCCACCACTGAGACCTGGAGCAATCCAGCTTTTAGAGAGTCTGGAATGGTGGCTGGAAAAGAGTATGCAGCAACATGAGGAAATTCAAGGTGTGAACCAATACAGGAAAAGAAGAGTCAGTTTTGAGAGAGAGGGGAAATATGAGTGTCAGACATGAGGTGAAATCAAATGAGAAGAGAGAAATGATTGTCCCCTGGCATTGCAGACATATACTGGAGACCTCAACTAAAGCCACCGCAAGGAGAGCTGGCTACAGAAGACCAAATGGAGCATGAGGAGGACATGTGGGATGATAACAAGAACACCAGGAAAGGGAAGAGTATTTTGTGAGGTCAGGGTAGGCTGTCTTATTCGAAAGGGATTACAGGAGCTTTACATGAACATGGTAGATGTGAAGGACTCATCAAGTAAGGAAGAGAAGCTCAGGATGCTGGTAGATGTGGGAAAAATGTCTGTAACAAAGTGATGGGGAATTCACAGCAGTCGCCCTTTACGAGACCAGGGACAAATGATGGATTTGTATGTTAAGTGCAGATGTTCCTTGGTCTTTACTTTTCATGATTGCAAATGAGGGAGTCTGAAGCCGTTCCTTCTCTCAGTGAAGTACAAGGTAAGATCATCACCCCAGGAATGGGAGAGACAGGGTTGTGAAAGAGTAGGGGAAAGTATAAGCTCTTAAATTCTCATTTTTGAGGACAGTGAAACATATTATAAAGATGTATTAAAGTGCTATGCCCTATTGAATGCCCTTCTGTGTGTGTGTGTGTGTGTGTGTGTTTGGTCTTAAACTGAAGTGGAAATTGGCTGGTGTGGCGGTAGGTTTTTCTCTCCAAATGTGCTCAGATCCAACACACAGATATTTGGATGGAACTAAGGGAAAGATTTTTCCAGAAGTATGTTGTAGAGAAATGACGGTGAACAAGCTCAGATGTTTCCGAAGCAGAGGCTTTAATTATGGGATAGAAATCTTAAATTGCATAAAGAGAGATGTGCAGACACAATGGGGATTATTGTGACAAAAAGTACAGTTGGGTAAATTATTTTTAGGTCTCAAACATGCTGGATTCCGATATTAAAATAAGCATAGAATTGAGAGTGGAAGGGCATGAAATAGGAATGAGTAGGTGAAATAGGGATGAGAATTTATTCTCATTTGAATTAATAGAATTGGTTTATGGATGCATCATCTACAGGATTGTTGAAATAAAAAAAAATCAATGACAGGAACAAATGGCACAAATGAAGGGAGAGTGTTGTGCTAAACTTCTCCATGAATAAGTGGAATCATAGGATTTTGGGAAATGATAACCATGAGGTATTGGTAGTGGAACAAATCTTGAGGCATGAAAATAGAAATTGGTTTTTGGAAGAAAATAGGTAAGAAATAAACATATACACAAATAAAGATGTTGAGACATTGGCAGAGTTAATTATCATATGGTAGTATCCAGAAAAGCATATAAAGATGAATAAATTTTCATCAAGAGTAAGATAATGAAACAAACATTGATGAATCCATAAAACCAAATGATATGTAGCTATAAAATGATATTTTTCTAGACTATTCTATAAAAGGAGAAAATTGGCACTGAATATGGAAAAAGGCAGGATATCTATTTGCACAAACATATATGTTTCTATTTTTGTAAAACATTTAATTTAAAATACAAACGTAAAACCACATTATCTTGTCAAAATTAGAAATAATTTCCTTGCCTCATGTTTCATATTATTTGAGTTAACTATAAGCATGTATTATATTTATGATAATTTTTAAAATAAAAACTTTAAATTATGAAGTTCCACTAAAATAATATTAGAAATTCATACATATTCATTCTTCTTAACATTTCATTCTTTTATTTTTCCTTTTAGGCTATGTTCCTCTTTTCTGGATTTGATGTCATGATCTAACACCTATAAAAAATATCACACAGTGAAAAAAATAGCTTCAATTAAGGCTCAAAATTATTCTTATGAAAAATGTTTCCCTGTCAACTGAACTTCTATTGTAAATATATGTGTTTGACCCCATTTTATATCATCACAATATAATGAAAAGAAGAGGCATCATGTGGACAACTTCAAAACCCCATGCTCTAGATCCTGAGGTGACAGTTGAATGGCTAATATTCTATTTCAGGGACTAGGAGTCTAACAGGTTAAGGAGAGGAAGGGGGGATGATAAAAGAGGCATGACTGAGCTGGACATCAACAGGGATGACTGCTGGTTCAATGCCATAGAAACATAAACAGAGCCACATGAAATGTTTCTGGACCTTCTTTCTGGGGGCATTACAGGAGGAACAGCTCCTGATCTCCTTTGGTCAAGATCTCATCCAACAGATTAATAGCACTTCTGAACCTCTAGGTATGCACTTGGTAAGGCATTCCAAATGGGAGTTTCTCTTCGGCATCAACAGTTGTGGGGCAAGAGAAAAGAGCCATGGACCCAGAAGCAGGGTGAGGACTATAGAACCTGCAACCATAGGTGACAGGTGCATTTACTAAATAATGGAGTCATGGTGGGCTGTTCTTTAATCTCCAATGACGCTGATGTAAATCCGAACTGGGGACCGTGACCAGCTACCATTTCTAAAGACAAATCCAAATTTGGAAATGATGCATAAATATCAAAATAGATCTTTTTTTTAATTTTTATTTATTTATGATAGTCACAGAGAGATAGAGAGAGAGGCAGAGACATAGGCAGAGGGAGAAGCAGGCTCCATGCACCAGGAGCCCGACGTGGGATTCGATCCCAGGTCTCCAGGATCGCGCCCTGGGCCAAAGGCAGGCGCCAAACCGCTGTGCCACCCAGGGATCCCCTCAAAATAGATCTTTGATGAAAAATGTAATATATGTGGAAATGGCTATTTCATATTCTGTTTTTTTTTTCCCATAAGAACAGTTTTAATAACAGTATAGGATTACAGTATCTCTACTGGGTGCTGATTACTTGATGTTCTGAAGCTTACAAAGCTAGGGTAGACACATCAGCAATTCATAGGTGATATGAAGATAGATTTTTAATGATCTATAAGATCTACAAAGTAATGTGATTCATTATTTTGAATTATATAAAATGCATACAACTTCTATATTAAAGTTACCTTTATTTAATACAATAAAACTACACTTATGGCACTTGCTAACACTTGTTAACACTAACAGGGACTCTTGATACTTCTCTTTCACCTGTGATCTTTTCCCTACATTGCCTGAACTGTCAATAGACACAAGCTATTTTTTTTTTTTGAGTACCAGTCAACTTTTATTGGATATTAATTGTGAATTAAGCAATGGAAGGATTCAAGGATGCCAGGCAAAAGTCATGGTCAGGAATGCCAAATGTGCTTCCACACTGGGCCCTCTTCAGTGGTACTTGCGTGGCCGTTCATGTTTGAGCTCTTTGTAAGAACGACAGTAGTTGAAAAGCACATAAGCAGCCAGCACCATAGAAATCCCAGCAACACCCCCTTTCTTCACATTGATATACTTGTTGTAATACCGGTAGTAACCTCTTTGAAATGCTCCAGCAATGCCCTTAGGGGTGAAATCCCGCATCAGTATCCAGCCTGGCAGCTCTCCTAGTTTCACCTCCATGAGCTTCTTTTCCTTCACTGGTACGGGCAAAGCCATCTTGGAGTCCTGGGTGTCCGCTCTCGACACAAGCTATTTTCAACAGAACATTGCCTTCTTTTCTGTCAGAAGTTCCCCCCCTCTACCATTTAGGGTCGAAATGTATTAAATATAACAATTAAGTGGCAGGATCTGAAATACTATTTGAAGTAATAGGCTAAAGAATAAAAAGAGATTTCAGTACATTTTATCTGCTCCAAAACAACTAACATGGTAAATTGTTGATAACACTCTACATACCCTTGGATGGGACGTACTTCAATTGCACCATTTTGCAAATGAGGACACTGAGGCTTGCAGAGATTGAATGGCAGGTCAAAGGTAATAGAAACTGAATTCCAAACATAATTCAGGTTTCCTCATTAAACATTCCTTCAATTAGGATTCCAGTGTTGCATGCTATACAAAGGCATATTTATTTATTTTTAAAGATTTTATTTATTTATTTATTTATTTATTTATTTATTTATTTATTTGAGAGAGAGAGTGAGCACAAGCAGGGGCAGAGAGAGAGGGAGAAGCAGACTCCCTACTGAGCAGGGAGCCCAAAGTGGGGCTTAGTCCCAGGCCCCCGAGATCATGATCTGAGCCAAAGGCAGAGGCTTAACTAACTGAGCCACTCAGATGCCCCTACAAAAGCCTACTTAAATAAGAAAGTGGATTATTGGCTCACATGAACTTAGACTCTAGAAGACTGATAGTACTAACTTTAGGGATAGGTAGACCAGCTTTTCATAGTATCAGCCAATTTCTCAATAGGAAACAGATGCCAAAATCATATTAGTATACTTTAACAAATATTTTAATGGGGTGATTTTAAAAATATGTATTAGACAGTATATTTAAAAAATATGTATTCTTAACTATTAGTTAGGAATCCACAAGAACTAACATAATACCCCAAGCATCATTACTACACCTAAAGTTATGAAAGATAATAGTTACTGGAATCTCAGAACAGAAGTAACATAGAAAGTTATGGAGGAGCACGCAGAAAGAAAGCTGGAAGGACACACACCACCCTTCCTCAAGGAGGTACTCCATTCAAAATACCCAGCCAGATGTACTTCCCTCCTCCCAGCACCTGCAGTCTTCTTCCCATTTTCGAACACAAGGGGAAGTTGGAAGGCATACAGATCGACCTCCTGAGCTGGGCTGATGAGGTACACCTGGAGCAAACAGAAGCTATCCAGGTGCTGACGACTGGTCTTTTTTTTTTTTTTTTCTGGATGAAAAATCTGTGTCCCCCACAAAGACGACAAAGAAAATCCACCTGCTACCATGCCAGTTTGATCATATCTCATTCTCACCCCTGAAAACTTAAACATCATCATTTTTAATAGAATAGCAAGAAGGGGATGGAAGATTAGAGTCACCATATTTAGTGAAGCATAACTGCTATAATCTCTGTTTCTACAAGGCTTAGATCGATAGGCATTTTCCACATTCCAGCATGCATTTCCTGTTCCTTTTAGCTTAGACTGGTATGTTGGGTAGAAAGTGTTCTTTACCTAGTAGGTTGGGCCAAGTCTCAATTCACACAAAATGCTTCGGGACTCTACCTTTATTAAGTTGCAGTGCTTCTCCAGTGACCCAGACTTTTGAGCAAAGAAAGACATGCCCTCAGAAGACCCTATATGCTAAACATAAACATCTTTGCTTCAATGTAGAGAAACCTAATCTCTCCTTCCTTTCCTGACACAACATTGTATGGGTTCCATTCTGGACTCCCATACCCTGACGCCCTCTTTTCACCTAGTCTGTCCCTTCTCTTGGAGCACCTTCACAAGACCCTCTTCCTGTTTCCCCTTCTACTCTTTCTTAAGTACATCCTTCTTACTGGACAAAATCCCCTCATAATGTCTGTGAAGTAGGCAGAGATGATGAATAGCTGATGGTCTTGTTAGCTACAAACTTTGGCCAAGATAAAATTTGCATAATGAAAGAGTATAAAAATAGGACAAGTTTCCTTAGCAGCTATCCTGATGACTTTTCTTGATCACTGATTAGTGAAGAATCAGTGGCCTTAAACGCAGAATGAAAGATTTAGTTAGAAAGTAGGATGCAGGATAGCCAATTAACGACTCTTAATTATAAGAACTTGCTGAGGAAATAGATGATACTTTGATTCAAAGATAAGAAAAAATATAGATAAAATTAATAGCTCTTTAAAAAATTACATAAGTTCAAAACAAAGAATAACAAGATGCCAAAACAAAGATACCTACTAATATTGGAAATAAAAGAAGCATTAATTTGTCCTGTTTTGGTTAGAAAATATATGATCTAAAACACATACGACAAAGCTTATATAACATAGCATTCCTCTGAAAAATCCTGTCCACTGCAGTTTTCCTACAATTGCCCTAAACACAAAAGGAATATTCAAGGGCACCTGGGTAGCTCAGTTGGTTAGGCATCCAACTCTTGGTTTTGGTTCAGGTGAAGATTCTCAGGGTCATGAGATCCAGCCCCATGTTGGGCTCCCTGCTGGGCATCGAGCCTGCTTGAGATTCTCTCACTCCCTCTGCTTCTCTCCCCTGCCACTGCCACCTCATCTGAATGAATGAATGGATGGATGAATGAATGAATGAATGAATGGTGGGGGGAGAGATATCCATGCAAGTGCAAAAACATTTCCATTTCTAGTTGATACTGGGGCCACATTCCCCACTATAAAACTTAACATCTTTCCACCATGCCTTTTTCCTTTGGCTATCACAATAAACTAAGTAATTGGCATTTCAAATACTGCTCTCACCATGTCTTTGTCTTCGCCACTTTGTCTCCTTGTTGCTAGTGGACACTCTCCCTCTTCACATGCTCTTCCGCTGGGCTATACCATTCCAGGGAATTAACGGAGACAAGATCTACCTTGGAAATGGACGCCACCATTAACTGTAGCCTGAAAGTCCTATTTCTGGAACTCTCAGAAGGGAATCACCAGTGTATACCTTGATGATGGCACAGATTAATTACCACTACCCGATGCTTCCCATCTCAAAATTTCATGTCTTGAATTCACTTCCTTCATGACTCTGTGCCAAATACATTTCAGATTTTAGATACGTACAAGAGGCTGAGCCAACTGAGCAGGATGTGTCCTTCCTATAACTATCCCAAAACCGAAGAAAAAAATGAGTCTCTTTAAGGACTGTGGCCACCATATCCACTCATTTTCAAAATGGATTCATTATCCCCTGTTGACTGAAATACCCCTGTTCTACCCATCAAAAAGAGAAACCGTCACTGCTACCATTTTGTGCAAGATTTAAGGCCCTGCACCTCCTCATCTCTGTGCCGTCCTCCACCTAATACTATCCTATCTCCATTCCCACAGATAGCTGCTTACTTCACAGTGGCAGATCTATGTGCTCTACATTCTCTTGCATACAGACTACAGCATCTATTTGTATTTGGCTGAGAAAATCAATTGGATAGGTATGCTCCTGGGTGTTACAGAAGTACCCTCTTACTTCTGGAAATTATATAAGCATAACTTTAGAAACATTCCATTTGTTTAGGAATCCAATCTCACACAATATGAGGTGATTATTTTATGCCACTCTCGGCCTCTCTGTAATCAATGTTTTCCTAGACGAGTCCTTGTGGTTCTTGTTATGATGGCAAGACCTCCTCAGTAATAACCATGGGGAAGATTTGGGTGAGGGGGAGGGGAGTTACTTACAAGCCTTGGAAATTACATACAATAGGGACACACAGTCAGATGTAGAGAGGGGACATGGAACTGGGATTGTGCTTCTGTTGTTTATTTAAAACATAAGAGTGAGAATTTAAAGCTCAAGAAGAGAAAAGATAGCCCAAATGGTCATTTGTTGACATCAACCAAGGTCTCTAGAACAAAAGTGGTGGAGGTGACCTGAGACAGAGAACATCTGGCTCTTTTTTGAATACTATGGCTAGCCTTGTGTTTATTTGAGATAGCTGTCCATGAATCGGGTTCCTCTCTGAAAAAGATCCCTCAGCAATCAAAGCTTACATCAGGCACTGTATTACAGAAAAGAAAGCCATACTTTCAGGGTTTACACAACAATGATCTTCCAGATTGAGTAACTTGAACATCTGAGTCCATCTATTTGCCAACAGCATCAACATCCAAAGGGTGAGGAATCTCAAAAGGTGAGTTTCAATTATCAGGCCCGTGTACATTTTCCAGACCATGATAGCACATAAAATGAAAAGTCTCTTTCTCTTCAAAGATTGGAGACTATTTATAATGATTTTCCCCAGCCAATGACCACAGGACAACTGAGTGGACTTCTCTGTCCCATAGGATACTGGATTCCTAACTTCTCCAAACTGGGTGACACTCTTACAAGATCGGACTAAAGTTATCATACTTATACCCTTGTGGATGCACTAAAATTGTCTTCTGAAGCGTAAAGCTGCCCCTTTCCACCCTCACCTGAGCCCGTATATACTTGGACTCCCTGACAATCACTAACCATTTTTTATGTTTATATATTAAAGACTGGGATAAGCTTTTGGGATTCTAGCTTAGCAGCACAGTGGACAGCACAGACCCAGTGCTTGCAGGTCTCAGCCGGTCACTTATCCCACAGTGAACCTACCCACCACATTTGCTATCAGTGGCAGACACCATGGCAACAGTAGAGCTAATTAAGATCTCTGTGTACTTAATCCTCAGGCTATTTAACCTCAAAGTCCCTCATGTGTGTTTGACTTTACTTTTTACTGAAAATGTCTACCATGTTATGCTTCTAACATGGCCTCCTGTGAAGTACCTGTCTTTCATGTACATATATTTCTGTCTCTCATTGCAACACCTTACACTGCTATTTTCTTCCTCTTCTGAAACAGGGAAATCTCATGAGTGCCCCACACTCTTTTGGAAATTCCCCTTGCCTTCCCCAAATGTCCTCTAACCTTGGTGTTCCCTACAGAATTTTAAATGTCTATGTGCAGCCACTCACTTGACAAATGATTTAAAATCAATTACAAAGTCAAAATCCATGGGAAGCTGTGATGGTAGCCATCACTAAAGAGCCCAAGATTACAGCCACAGCTTCCAAGAATGTTGAAGGGTATGAGACTTCATCTTACTTGTGAGCTTACAAATTAGCCTGTCACAGTATCATGAATGATGGCTGAGAACACAGAAAGCACTCCTAGGTCGAGAAGAAAGGACAATTTATCATTCAAACCTGGAAAGCCTGCTTATCAGCATATTTGAGTTACTTTGCCTTGCCCCAAGTCCTGTGGAACCAAGACAGATAGGATCATATGGACACTTGCACAGCTAACAGTTCCATTACAGAAGAAGAAACAGGAGATTAGGTCATCCCACCTTTTTATAAACAGACAGTAAACATGCTTGCTCTCTGCTCTAAAGGAGACACTGTCTCTCTGTCTCTTCCTTGGCCATCTGCTATACAAATATCCTTGAAAAGACAGTCTAGAAAAAAGGCATTCAATGCCTCACTTGTAAGATGCGCAGAAGCAAGAGACCCAAGAAGAATGGCCTTAATAAAATAAAATAAAATAAAATAAAATAAAATAATAAAACAAAACATGAGAGGTGCAGATCTAGAGAACTGAACTAACAAAGGTGGAGGCAACATCATGAGATTGAAAAAGAGGGGCTGTGGGAAACAATGGACGGCTGAGACCTCTCCATGGTGGCCTCCAATACCCTTGTCATCTCAGCTCCTTCCCCAAGCCCAAACCCTTTCACACATGACTAGCTCCTAACACTTCCTCCCATTTCTCTTGACAAAAATCTAAACTGACCACTCAAAGGCCACAAATCTGCACAGTCAACTCTTAACTCTTCTGAGAATAATCCATGCTATTTGTATTTTCCCCCCAAAATAAACTGATTTTCATGGTTTCCTTCCTACTAAAGCCTCACAGAAGATTTTGCCTCTTTCCCCAAGCTAGAATGTTCCTTTGCAGCACTGTCAAGTCTGACATTTTTGAAGGAAGACTTATGATAATTGTGTTCTGGTTGCTTTTCTTGCATACCAAGTTTGCTTATCTAGTCAGTAAATACTTGTTTCTTCATTCATTTAACAGATATTTATATACCAGCTTGGATCCAGGCATTGGTAATACAAATGTGAGTGATCTCATATACCTAGATTCTGCATGCTAGTTGAGTAAATAGATGGTCTACAAATAAATGCCCCATATTATATGATAATACAACAAATATGAGATACATCCCTGGCCACACACTGGAATTTCTGGTAACTTGTAAAAAATTCTATATGTCCATCCACCTTCTAAATGGATTAATTTGGCATCTCTGAGTTTGACTCTGGGTAAGTGTGTCATTGTAAACAGCTGCTTAGGGGATTCTGGTATAGGTGAGAGTAATTATTAAGTGTTATGAAGAAAAACCAAGCAGTATGGGCAAAGTGAACAGTGCTTGGGTGGATGTGCAGGCACGTGTGTGCTCTCTCAGGTGGATGATCAAGGGGTTAGGGAACTGCACAATTCTGAAAGGGTATGAATGGACCCATGCTCATACCCGGGGAAGAGCAGCCAGGGCCTCAGAAATAGGGAAGCAAAGGCTCCAACACCAAGTTGCTGGAAATACTGGAGAAAGAGCAAGACTGAGCAGCAGCAGGGGAGAGGGTATGTCAGCCATGTGACCTAGTGTCACTAAGTAGCTGAGAGCACAGCCTCTGCAGGTGGACCACCCAGCTTGTTCACCTTGCAGCAGCACAACGCTACAAAAACCACTGCCTCTTTATGGCTAATACCCTCATGTGCAAGGTGGTCATACCAGAAGTACCTAATCCTTGGACTATTGTGAGGATTAAACTGGTTCATTCACAACTCACACATTAAACGAGGTTATGGTAGAGATGCCCTCTGATGAGAGGTATCCCAATTACTATGCAAAAGCCAGATCCCAAAGATCCTTCTAGAATGTGGCAAAGACATTCCTTCACAGGAGTACCTTTGCAGGCCAAATGAAAATCTGATAATATGAAGATTCTTCTATGTTTTCTGGGTTTATAGTATTCAGCTTTAAAGACTTTAACACAAGGAAGCAATACTTAAAAGAAGGAAAAAATAATTTGGAAAAAATTATCAGATGGATTTCATTGATTGAGTTGGTTAACTTTCTAATTAGTAGGTGGGCCTAGATATTTTAGAATTTAAGTCAACTGTGTCATTCTTTGGAAATGTACAAATTTTTAAATTGTCATGCTTTAATATTATTTAATATCATTATTATATTGTTTGACAAGGAAATATTTAGAAATCAAGATAAACTCTACTAGATAAAGTCCACAATGGATAGGTTCAAAGGCTTAAAATCATATTAAGTTGTCCTTAAATATGTGGTATTTGTAATAATGTGTGTCACATTAAAAAAAAATAGCCAATAACAAGTATTTTGGAAAGACAAGCAACATGTGAAACAACCTCGAGCTTCCTCCTCTGGAACTTATCTTACTTTTTAATTCGTTATTGCATTATTAAAATATGCATTATTTAAATATTGTTATATCATCTGAAAGACTGAAAACCTAATACTGTGGTAATTAATAATTATTAAGAATATAATCAGAAGTAAAGGACATGAGTTTATTTTTGATGTGTCACTAATGACAGCTTTCTAGCTCATATCCGGAGAAGAAGATAAGCAAGCAAGGGGCCTCTTTCTCTGGAGCTGGTGGTAAGTTCGAGCCATGGAGCTGCACCCCTGCCCTAAGCACAACCACAGCAAAGCCAGTTTCATGTCCCCAGCCTCTCAAGCCATGTTTGCATCTTCCTGGAAGCCTGCCCTGTGCTCCCCAGAAAGCTTTTACATGTTATATATAAACATTCATGTTTTGTTTTGTTTTGTTTTTAGTAAATGTGGGGTATCTCAAAATCTGAACAAAATTTTGGGTAGAGAAGTCTGTCCCTTCTTCACAGCATGACCACAGCAGGAGGCAAAATGCATAGTAATAAAGTATAAGAAAAAATGCTCTCAATTAATTTCATATCTGGGCCTTTCAGTTAGTAATAACCACAGAGAATAAATGAATGAATGAATGAATGAATAGATAAATAAATAGCAGCGAAATAAAAATAATTAAAAAAGAAGTGCATTTATGTACATATAATAAATTCACATCATTCTGATGTGGAAGAAAGACCAGCAGGCTGTAGTTCACCCTGCTACTCACCAGCCACGTGACTTTGGGCAAGATGCTACATTTGCTAGATCATGTTTTGTTTTCTGTTCAAGGGGCTGAACTAACACTAAGTTTCCTTCCAATCTTATGATTTTAAAAAGTGCTGTTATTTTCAAGGAAAATACATATTAAAAGCCCCAAACTTCTTGCATTGTTGACAATGAAAACACTCCTGGTCATGGATTTTAAGAAATAAGTTTCTAGAGAATGAGGATGGCATTTACTGTCCAAGGAAAAATATGTATATATATGATAGAAGACATTCCATGTAGCATACAAAATAGGTAGTTTAGTACGTGACTGAGCCAGATTGAGTTGGATACATGATAAATCAAAGTGCAAAGGGCAGAAGGTAAATAAATCCCTACTTGGCATCTAGACTTAAAATTTTAAGAGGAATTTAATTTATAACTAGTGTTTCAGTTAATCATGACATAATTTTAGGAAAAACTCTAACACCCAAAAGACATTACAAAAAAAAAAAAAGACATTACAAATATTTCAATTAAAAGACTAAACACTGGAAGGAAACTATAATGCTTCAAGCAAAATTATAACCAAGTCAGCCAGTCACGTCTCCTTTCTTTATGGGAAGTCTTACATAAGCTAAAATAAACAAGCAAATATTCAATATAAAAATTGGAGAAGATGGTCAGAGGTTGACCTCCCTCATGAAGTTCTGCAAAGCCTTTCACATACTCAGAAAAATGTCAGCAGGATTTAAAAAAGAAAATTCATCACTTTGAAGCTTTGACCATATTTGTAAGAAGAAATGCAATATTTGTTAGAACTAATGTGTGACTCTGGCTTATTTAACCCTGATAATTGCTGCGTTAAATTCTCCAACATCTTCCGAAAGATGTGAAAATTAACAAATAAAGCTAAATAAAACTTGGCTTCTTATGAAAAAATACTCTCAAACACCCAAGGACATTTTTAAATTAATTTTTTATAATAAATGGCTTCAGTGACCCTTAGGACTGCTAAGTCATTCATGAGAAATAATTTCTAAGGGATATGAATTGAAAATAGATTCATTCATTCAATCAGCAAGCATTAATTAAGTAGCTCTTACAGGTCAATATATAGGGGCTGGAGATTTGGAAATAATGCATGTGACCCACTGAGAGGTCACCAAGTGACTCTGAGTGAGGAGCAAGCTTTCTAAGTTCAGAGAAAAAACAAGGACAATGGGCTTGCTGGAGAAGTGAACACGGGTGGGGTTGTCATAAAACCAGTGACAGAGAGAGTCTGTATATGACATCAGTCTGCAAGCCTGTGAGAGTTTCGGGTTTTATTCTAAGGGATGAGAAGCTGCTGAGTAGGGGGCATGATATTTGCTAATTGCCCTCAGCACCCATCCCAACCTACTTGTATTATACTCTACTAGAATGCAAGCCTGGAAACCATCACTTGCATCTTACACTTGTCCTCCCATGCAGCTAAGGCTGCAAACAGGGTTCTTTTTTTTTAAAGATTTTATTTATTTATTAATGAGAGACACAGAGAGAGAGAGAGAGAGAGGCAGAGACACAGGCAGAGGGAGAAGCAGGCTCCTTGCAGGGAGCCTGACATGGGAATTGATACTGGGTCCCCAGGATCAGGCCCTGGGCTGAAGGCAGTGCTAAACCGCTGAGCCACCCGGGCTGCCCTGCAAACAAGGTTCTACTAGTTAGATGCAGCTATCTGAGATCTGACATTTGGAAATAAAGATGGGACCTGATTTTGATGCTTGTAGATGGTGCAAGCCTGGCCTGGGAGCAGGGTTAGCCAATTTAGCAAATGAACCTAGGAAACTCAGCTATTCTTGAATCAGATAAATAAGAATTTTTTTTTTTTTTTTTAGTGTAAGTACACCCTAGCTGTACTTGATAAATACTTATCCTAAAAGAGCGTTCACTGTTAAATTCAAATGGTACAAGGCATCTTACATTTTGCCTGTCCATCCCATAGTTGGAGACTTTTTCTAGCATGTCCCACCACAGCCCTGGTGCGTTGTTGAGAAGTAATTGCCGAGCACAGGAGCAGGCTTGTCTTCCCTGACCTGCAACTCTGTAGTGTAAGACTGCACTGAATACGTCCAGTGACGGCCTTCAGATTGTGACCAGTGTAGCCACGACATGTAGGAAAACCTGTATTTCCCTGGTGATAAATGATAACAGCTCTCTTGGCCCGTAGGTTCAGTAGATTTGATCTGGGAGTCAATATGACAGTGCCGCTCTAGGATGATGCCTTCCAGGACTTCTAAAGACTCTTTAGAGTGTTTCATGGAGGGGCGCCTGAGTGGCTCAGTCAGCGAAGCATCTGATGTTGGCTCAGGTCATGATCCCAGGGCCCTGGGATCCAGTCCTCCTTAGCAGGGAGTCTGATTGTCCCTCTGCCCTCCCCCCCCCGCCCCACCCCGCCTCCTCTCCACCTCCTCCTGAGTCTACATGCATGCACACTCTCTCTCAAATAAATAAATAAAATCTTAAATTCTGACAGACATATGTATACTCATAAAGTCAGTGGCAACATTAAGATATAGAATATTTCCATTATCCCTAAGGTTTTCCTGTGTCCTCACTATATCTACAATCGTAGGGGGCCATTTAGCCACTCTTTGTCATTACAGATAATTTGTGTTTCCTGGAGTTGTATTCTAATGGAATCACACAGAATGTATCTTTCCGCAATTGTCTTTCTTAACCTAACACAATTTTGTCAGTATCCACCCATAGTGTGGTGTGCATGTAAAATTTGTTTCTATTTACTGTTAAATAATTTTCCATTGTATAAATGCCACATTGTATGTATTCACCTAGTGGTGGACATTTGGGTTGCCTAAGTTTTGAGATTATTATGAACAAAGTAGCTATGAAAGTGTACATACAGATCTTTGTGTATGTGTCTGCATATATATTATTACTAATATTGAAGTATAGTTGACACACAATATTATATTAGTTTCAGGTGTATCATGTAATGATTTGACAAGTCTGCATGCAATGTTCACCTGATAAAGGGAATTCTCAACTTTCAATGTTCCTGGGCTCTGCCCCTGGGAGCCCAGGGAGGCCACCCTGTAACAATTACCAAGGTCAAAATGGCCTGGCCAAACCTCAACCCACGGGCTCTATTTCTAACCTGAGCATACACTGTACATCTGCTTTGTTAAAATAAATACATTTTAAAAATAAATAATAATAATTAATAATTTTAAAATGACCAAAAAGGAACATTCAGAACACAAGATGAAAAAGAGAAGCTTCTCTGGTTCCTGTAAGATTAAAGTCCCACAGCCCTGTGTCTACTAAAAACATCAAGCCTGTAACTTTCCAGAATGTCCTTCATCTTCATGTTTTGTAACCTTTTATATAAAAACATATATAAGTCTGCACCAAATGCTCCTTCCCTGGAGCACTCTCTTGGTGAAAATTATTTATCCTGGGCACCTGAGCAGCTGTCTCACTTGGGTTCAAAAAAATATTTTCCTTTGTGTTTTTGTTTTGTTTGGTTTGGTTTTTTGTTTTTTGTTTTTTTTTTTAGAAATTGTAAAAGTTATGTTCATTTTGTGTTGACACACTGCAGGTGAAGCTACTGTCTATCACCATACAGTGTTACGATATCCCTGACTCTATTCCCTATGCTCTACCTTTCATCCCTGTGACTGATTTATTCTATAACCTGAAGCCTGTATGAACATGGTTTTAATCTCTCTTGGGTAAATTCACAGAAAATATAATTTCTAGGTCACACTGGAGTAGTATACTTAAATATAAAAAAAAATCCCTGCCAAATAATTTTCAAAGCTGGCTGTACTTTTTGTATATTTATCAGAGTGAATGCGGATTCTGGTCGTTCACATACTGCTAGCACTTGGCATTGCCAGTCTTTTCCATGTTGGCCAGTGTATGTATGTTCCAGTAATATTCCTTTTTCTTTCTTTCCTTTTTTTCTTCCTTTTTGAAAACAAAAGAAAATATATTTATCATAACCAGAGGTCAGGTGTAGGATAGAGACAGGAGTAGTTAAAAGGGTGGCTAAGTTCCATGGCTCATCTAACTGATCCACCCGCCACAGCATCTTGGCTTTGTCCTTCGACTTCTCCCTCTGATGTATACGTGCTGCAGCATGCTGGCATTATAACCAAACATAACTCTGTCCGTAAGAAGACACAGAACAATTATTTTATTACTAATTAATTTTATTATTCTCTTTTCCTGTTCATTAATGTTTAAAAACTTATATTTATAGATAAATCTGAGGTAGGCATCCATTCAGTTGTAAGAAATAATAGAGGGAGATCCCATGTGCCTTTACTTAGTTTCCTTATGTGGTAACCTCTTGCAAACCTCTAAGTACAGTAAAAAAAAAAAAAAAAAAACCAAAACAAACAAACAAGGATATTAACATTGATACAATCGAGGTTTGGAGTATTTTGTCCCCAGAGCAATCACTCATCATGCTCTTTTATAGCCTTATTTATTTTGATCTTGCTCACACCCCTTGTTTACAAACACTAATCTTCTCTCAACTGCTCTAATTTTATCATTTCAAAAATGTTTAAATGGAATCCTACCGTACCCAACCTTTTGAGATTGGCTTTTTTTTTTTACTCACGATATTCTCTGGATATTCATGCTGTTTGTGCCTGTCTATAGTCTGCTACTTTTCATTGTAGAGTGGTATTCTTGGTATGGATATACCACAGTTTTCTGTAACCATTCACTTGTTGCAGAAAATCTGTGTTGTATTTAGTTTCTAGGTATTATGTGGATGTAAGTTATCATCTATCCAGGATAAATGTCCAAGAGTATAGTTACAGAGTCATAACATCATTGCAGGTTCAATTATTATTTTATTTATTTATTTACTTATTTATTTATTTATTTATTGTTATTTACTTATTTATTTTTAAGAAACTAGCAAACTAGGGGTACCTGGATGGCTCTGTCAGTTATGTGCTCAGCTTCTGATATTGGCTCAGGTCATGATCTCAGGGTTCTGAGATCAAGGCCTACATCAGGCTCTGTTCTGAATGTGGAGTCTGCTTAAGATTCTCTCCTTCTTCTGCCCCTCCCTGCTTGTGGTCTCTCTCTCTAAAAATAAAAATAAAATAGAAATAAAATAAAAGTAAAATAAAAATAAAATAAAAATAAAAAAGAAACCGCCAAATCATTACCCAGAGAAGCTAGCCTATTGACATTCTAACTAGTGGGGAGAGAGAAAGCAAGCAAGCCAACAAGCAAGAAATAAAGAAAGGAAAGGAAAGGAAAGGAGAGAGGAGAGGAAAGGAGAGGAGAGGAGAGGAGAGGAGAGGAGAGGAGAGGAGAGGAGAGGAGAGGAGAGGAAGGAGAAAGGAAGGAAGGAGAAAGGAAGGAAGGAAGGAGAGAGGAAGGAAGGAAAGAAGGAAGGAAGGAGGAAGGAAGGAAGGAAGGAAGGAAGGAAGGAAGGAAGGAAGGAAGGAAGGAAGGAAGGAAGGAAGGAAGGAGAGGAAGGAAGGAAGGAAGGAAGGAAGAAGGAAGGAAGGAGGGAAGGAAGGAAGGAATGAAGGAAGGAAGGAAGGAAATTAGAAGATAGCTCTACTGATATATAAATATCTATTCTCATAGGTATGTAGTAACATTTCATTGTGATTTCACTTTGCGGTCTCTAGTGACTAATGATGCCAAACATCTTATGCTCTTATTTGCCATCTCTACATATTTTCAACTGAAATGCTGATCTTATAATCTTTCCTCATTATGTATAATTATGGCTGTAGGATTGGTGCATATGATCTTCATCAAGTTTCAAACAATCACCTTTATTCCTATTTTTCTGATTTTTCTCATAAATTGATGTCAATTTTGTCAATTTAATTTTTTTCTGCATGAATTTTTAATTTTTTTGCATCAGTTTTTATAATTATATGATGTTTCATATAATCTCTTTATGTAATAGATTATTTGGATTGATTTTTGAATGTTGAAACAGGATTGCATCCATGATATAAGATATTATGAATTTTTCTGTCTGTATTTATGAGAAATACATCTATAGTTTTCTTTCTCTATGCTGTGTTGGTCTGGCTTTAGAATCAGAGTAATACTAGATTCATTAAATGAAATAAAGGTTGTGTTTCTTCTCTTCTGTTTAGTAGAAGGGACTGTACACAATTGTAATTCTCCCTTAATCATTCAGTAGAATTCTTCAACGAAACATTCTGTTGGGGGTGGGGTGGGGATCATTTTTATTTATGAATTTAATTTCCTTAAGAATTACAGGGCCAGGGATCCCTGGGTGGCGCAGCGGTTTGGCGCCTGCCTTGGCCCAGGGCGTGGATCCTGGAGACCCAGGATCGAATCCCACATCGGGCTCCCGGTGCATGGAGCCTGCTTCTCCCTCTGTCTGTGTCTCTGCCTCTCTCTCTCTCTCTGTGACTATCATAAATAAATAAAAATTAAAAAAAAAAAGAATTAAAATAAAGGGCCATTAAAATAATTGTTTCCTGTGAATAAATTATAGTAGTTTGTAGTAGTTCTTGGAGGAACTGGTTTGTCTCATCTAGTTTGTCAAATTTATGTATTCTGTTTTTTATTCCTGTAGTATCTTTTTGATATCTGGAGGACCTGTAGTGATACATCCTTCATGTCTGGAATTGCTACCTTGTGTATTTTTTCTTCATATGTCTTCCTAAAGACTTGACAATTTTATTGATATTTTCGAAGGGCCTGTTGTTTTTGTTGGTTTTCTGTTTTTAATTTTTAATTTTATTAACTTTCTTTCCCTTCTGCTTGCTTTGAGATATACAGGGCTGCTTTGGGTTTTTTTTTTTGGGGGGGGGTGGGTATTGGATTTTTAAAAATCCTTTAGATTCTTGAGACAAGCACTTTGATTATTGGTTTGTGACTTTTCATATTTGTAATGTATGCATTTAGGGCTGAAGATGTTCCTCTCAAGACTTCTGTAACTATTTCCTATAAACTTGTGGTTGGCCAAAGAGAGAGAGAGAGAGAGAGAGAGAGAGAGAGAGAGAGGTAGAAGAAATGGATGAAGGAAATCAAAAGGCAGGGATTAAAAAAAAAATAGGAAAATACTGCAAATATTGGCTAAATACTAGTTCAGCTACATTAAATCTGTATGTGGGAAAAAAGAGTAAGAAGAAATATATGCTTAGTAGGTGTAGAAAAATAGTGGAATAAGGGACTTGATTTAAAATATTTATCAACCTGTACTATTCACTATGTGTGAGTACACTGATATCTCAAATGGAATATGTAAATAGAATTGGATAGAATCATGACCAGAGGAATTAATTTTCCAAAGTGCATATAACAAAGAGTGCTATGTCAGAACATGTAAAGTCATCACAGTGTAAATCTAATACCATCTAACTATTGAATTCTAACTATAATTATAACTAACTATAATTATTTTCATAGAAATAAATTCCTCATACCTAGAACAGACTTCTGTGCATGTTTGCTGATTAACAGCATATCAGCTTGCAATGTGCTATAAGGAAAATGAAATCTAACAAAAGGTTCCCATATTCATAAAATTGAAGACTAATCGTAGAGACTAGCCACACACAATGAGAAATTAAAGAGTGATATGATTTTGAAATAATAAAATATTTGCCTTGGCAAGTTTTTAAGAAATCTGACAAACCCTTTTTGGAAGATTTAGGTAGTGCATGGAACTGTGCTAGGTAGTATGGTGGGTAGCTAGTAAAGTAAAAGAAAGTTTAAGTTGTTAATAAGCTTAGAAACTGTAAATGGAATTTATAAATAATGACTAAAACCAGCACGTGATGATTCCTATAGGGAAAGGCAAAGTACTTACAATTTTCCACAGGACCGACCATCTGATGGTGTATATTTAGCATTTAATTTGAAATTGTACAGAAAGGCAAAAATCCCAAGAGCCTGAGAGAAGGTAGTTGGCATTGCAAGTAGAAAAATAAAAAAAAAAAAACAAAGGAAAGGAAAGGCATGGTGAGAACCAAGAGACTGCTACTGCTAATAACTACCATCAGAATTTGGAAGTGAGAGATCACTGAAGAAGTTAGGGATATGCAGGATTTAGGCAAAATAGGTAATTGTGAGAGGTCATGATAATTTGTATACTGTTTCTGTTTATATGGGACTGTATCTTAAGTATTGAGTGTGTTTAGGATAGAATGCAAGACCAATATCAGGAAGGGGGAGTAAGTGCTTTAAGTATAATACATATGTGACTGAAAGTTTTAGAAAATAAGATTAGGGTCAAGTTGGGGGTATTTAAAGGACAACCTAAGGAAACAGGGAAAGTTTACTGGGAATTAGGAACTTTTTAAATAATAAAATACTTTCTATGTTGTGTTAAAAACAAAACAAAAATAAAAACACTATATATAAAAATAAATAAAAAATACTATATATATTTTTATGTTCAGTGTCTAATTTTTAGACATTTGCCTAAAGTGTGTCTTGGTGTGGATTTCTTTGGATTTATTCTCTTATAATACTATTAAGCTGTCTGAATTTGTAAGTTTGTCCTCTGCCAAATTTGGGAAATTTTCAGCTAGAATTTACTCAAATATATTTTTTAAAGACTGTCCTTTTCTTTTTCCTCTGGAACTCCAATGACACAAAGCTAAATATTTTGTTATACTCCCTAGATCTTTGACAATCTGTTAATTGCACTGCTTTGTTTGTTTCCAGTTATTCCCTCTCTTAAGTTCAGAATGAGTAATTTCTATTGTTTTAACTTCAAGTTCACCAATATTTTCCACTGTCTCCATCATACTGTTGAATCTATCAATTTAGGTTTGTCACTTGTTTCTCTTTTATTTGAATTTTGGTTATTATACTTTTCAGTTACGAAATTTCCATTTGGCTCAACTTTATACCTTCTATTTTTTCGATTACACCTGTTCATGTGTCCATTTGTTTCAAAATTGATTATTGCTTGTGGGAGCATTTTCATGTTGGCTACTTTACAATCTATGTAAAATAATTCTAACATTTCTGTGATCTTGGTGGTGACATCTCTTTATTGTCTTCTTAATTAAATATGAAATTTTCCTCATTTTTAGTATGATGAAAGATTTTCAATTGAAATCTGGACATTGTAGGTTTTAAGTTATGAGACTCTGGACCATTTCAAGTTTCTATAGTAGCTGGATGCCTTTGATACGAGTCCAACAGGTCAAACGTGCTGCTTCATTATCGCCAAGTAAGGTTAGCCATCCATGTTCCCCATTCAGGGTCCCTTGACCAAAGGAGCAGGGCTTTTTGTTAATGCTGGGTAAAAGTTGGGTTCCATCTCCCTACTAGGTTTCTGCTTATGCCACCTAGCTGAGAGAAGCAGGAATGTCCCATCATAGCTCATAACGTGGAATCCACTAACACCTGGGAACAGTGACATTGTTACTGCTAACTTTGGTCAAAATCCTCACTTCCCATCAGTTTTTTTGTTTTGTTTTGACACAATCCAGCAAGCATGGTGAAAGGGTGTCCTGTTACTACTGAGTGGGAATGAAAGTCCCGCTCTCTCTACCTTCTTTGATAACACCCTTGTGTGTATGTGTATGTATGTGTGTGCAACACATGTGCCTGGTCAGGATGGAAGAGGTTGCACTGCCTTATAATAGCCTGGAGAATTTGGAATTCTAGGCTCCTTACACAGCCTGTGCCAGCACTTCTGGTGATGAAATATCAGGTTTTTCTGGATTCTAGCTGAAGTACAGTGATATATTCTCTAAAAGTTTTTATCTTAATAAGCTGTGCCTTTCCTATTCTTTTGGCTAGAGAAAGCAGAACTTTCTTGGCTTTTCTTGTCAGTACTTGGTGTTTATGGATTGTTGGTTTCTTTTATCCTCAAGTCTAGAATATTTAAGGTAAAAATAAATGCAGGGAGCTCACCACACTGTCCTTTCTTGGGTACTGAGGTCACTACATTATCTGCAGTCTTCTCTCTCTTTTTTTTTTTCAATATCTTCTTATTGTTCTATGTACAATCCTAACAGTTTTGGTTGTAGTTAGTGGAAATAACAGGGAAAAGTGTGTCTACCCCATCTTCTTTGAAGCAGAAATCCCCATCTTTTTTAAGTATATACTTTACCTTGTTTGATTTCTTTCTTTTTACAATAGAATGCTTTCAATGCTCTGCAACTGAATCTCAATTGTTATAAAGGCTGAGAGCAGGGCCAAGGTATAATTTTATTTTTTTATTTTTATTTTTTGTTTTAAAAGAACCATTCTGACTGATATATGGCAAAAATAATATGGCTTGAAAGTGAAAACAAGGAAAACAGCCAGAGTAATTACTGAAGTAGTTCAGGTAAGACAGAAATAGGAGATTTCCCCTAATGGCTCAGCAAGAAATGGGTCATTCATTGTTTGTAACATTTTCTTACTTACTTGCTAAATGTTTCTTGTGGTCATATTAGTGACTAGATATTGAGTATTCAAAGATAAAATGCCATAGTCTCTCTTTACAGAGGACAAAATGGGAGTGGGGATACAGAAAGAATGCATATACAATTTTACCCCCTTTCATCCATCTATCCATCCATCCATCCATCCATCCATCCATTCATATATCCCTCTTTTTTAAAATTTTGTTCTCCCCTCCCTTCTCTCAACCCATCCTTCCATCTCTTTTTTCTGATTCTCTACTAGATAGTTTTTGTGGACAATTCTTCCACTCACAATTTCACCGAAGGAAGTGAAGGGCTATCCTAGCATAAAAATATAAAGGTATTATTCCATCAGAACAATCAATAATAAGACATATATCTCCTTGCTCTACTATCATCAATTCAAGGACCCAATGAGGGAAGATTTTGTCATTCTTGATGATAATAAGGAAATGGTCACAGCAGCCTTTGAATAAAGGGTAGGCAGGTTCAAAGGCAACAATATTAAAAGGAAATATGTATACAATATATCCTGGGCAGAAAATAAGGAAAAATACAGCTTATGAAGAACCCTCAATGGTATTTTGCACATCTTTCTGTAAAGCCTTTCTTTCTCTATTTTTAGAGATAGAATTGACATATAACATTGAATAGGTTTAAGGCATGATAATGATCTGATATATGCATATATTACAAAGTGATCACCACAATATTAGTTAACATCCATCAGTTTCATATTTACATTTTCTCCTTGTTATGAAAACTTTCAGGATGCCCTGACTTAACATCTTTCAAATATGCATTACAGGATTGCTAACTGTTGTCCTCATGTTGCACATGATATCCCCAGAAATTATGTATTTTATAACGGGAAGTTTGTGCCTTTTGACCAGCTTTACCCACTTTGCCCCCGAACCCCCACCTCTGGCAATCACAAACCTGATCTCTGTTCTGTGAGTTTGTTTCTTTTTAGATTCTACAAATAAGTGGGATCATACAATAGCTGTATTTCTCTGCCTGACTTATTTCACAAAGCATAATCACCACAAAGGCCATCATGTTGTCAAAAATAGGAGGATTTCCTTCTTTATCATAGTTGAAGTTTTTAAAAGGTGCAAATGTTATGGAACAACAAAGAAAAAATTTTTTTTTTGCTTTATATCCTTGATTCTGATTTGTTTGTAATTACTTAAATTGAAATATGTATCAAAACACATATACAAAAGTCCCCTTAATTTTTCCTATTCTGGTAAGTTAAATGCTAAAGCCAGGGTTTACATTAAGTAATATCATTAAAACATAGGAGTTCAACGATTGAAGCTTTGTTTAGTGTCCTCATGTTTATAACTACTCTAACGCTAACATATGGCATATGAAAGGTGAATGGCATTACAACTCTTTACAGAAATATGCTGAATGAAAACAAAACAAAAACAAAAGCCAGGTAACTAGAAATAAAATGGATAAACAAAAAGAAAAAATCAAGGTCAAACTGTTACAAAAAGTAGGAGGTGTAGATGTTTTCCCTCTGAAGAGGCAACCTCTTTACTCTCTTTTAAAGAATCCTAGGAATAGACTTAGAAGAATTAATTTCTCTCTTCCACAGTGACTTTTGCTGAACCCATCTTTGGCCAAAGGTGAAAATTTATGTTTTTGTTCCAATTGTTGGTGTTTTCTAATATTCATTAAAATAATTTCAAATAATAATGCTGGATAGTGCCATTTACCTATGAAGTACAAAAAGCCCTTTTAGGAAAAGATTGTAAAATATAGATTCTGAAAATACAATACTAATGGAATAAATGCACTTAACTGTTAATTCACTAGATGATGATGATATGATGATGATGATTTGTAAATCATTCAAAATTAAGGGGGAAACACAAATGGTTATGTAAATTGCAAAAAGGGAATGCCTTTGAGCATAGCTAATCTCATTTAAAGAGCTTTATTTAGCTTACAGGAGGAACTGCTCTTCATAACAAAAGTCTATGGTTTCTTTACACCCCCTAAAATTTTTTCAGGACATGTCTTTCATGGACAACAAATCCAGTTTAGCAGCATCTCACAGGGAAGCAATTATTCAAGGAGGCCACATTCTGACTTTTTTATTGTATTCAGAGGTTTTATTCTTGTACATAAGACTAAAGCTTCATGCTACACAGGAGAGATGGCAGGTTGTATTTGTAAGAGGTATAAGAATGAGACTACTGTATGCAAACCCTCACTGTGACTATTGCCCAAGGCAATGAATGTAAAGAGAATCACCAGCAAAGCAATCATCTGTTTCTTTATATTTCTCTTAGAGCCTATTTACTGATTCGTGCCCCATCCCACCTGCATTCCATCCAACTGTTCTGCCATCTTATTATAGAAATGAAAGGAACAAAAACTATTGATCTATGAATGACCAAAGTCACCACAGGAAAGGCTAAATGTACGTGGAGATGCATCTATTCATCTGCAGGCATATCTACAGATATCCTTACTTGATAGAGGAATAGGACTTGGGGGGAAAAATCCACAAGATTGATGTAGATATGGTTCATCTCCTTGCATCAGTGTAGTTGGGGAAGAGGGCCAGAGTCAGACTAGGTTTTGGGAGTAAGGGTGTGTAGTACAGACCATAAGACCAATTGCTATTATCAATGATTAAGATCAGTCGTTGCTTTATGGAGACCACAGTATAAACATAACAAGTTCCCAATCTGTGGGAGGCTATTGACATTCCCATATATTTTACTTTCGACAAAGATGTCTATACAGTTACTTGTCCCAAACTTATTTTCATTTGCCACTATTCATGTGGAATATATTGTTTAACTAACTTTGAATTTGGACATTCATTACATTACCCCAAGTTTTATAAGAAGACATAACAGACTCAATATTTCTGTCCCCAGAAGTGTATCTAGAGCCAAATGAGAAAAAATTTCTCAAGAGCAGTTCTTGATAAAAGGAGGAAAAAAGAAAAAAAATTCTTTTGGATTATAAATAGAGGAATCTTATTTTGAAATGGCATATATAAATAGAAGGCATCCTTTTGTGGAGGTCTCTGCATAACTGACCTTGAACAAATTATAATAGGCCAAGATATTTTAACATCTGACCCTTCCTAGCTTATTTCCTCTGTTGGACATGTAAAGCCTATTTAGGTTTGCATGATTTAGTCCTTTCTTCTCTAATCCTCTGCCTCCGCACACCATCTGCTACCAATTGCTCAGAGGAGTACCAGGGTTCGCTGGATATTTAGATGAGCAGATGCAGAGTCAGGAGGAAAGAGAGAGGGTATTCCTGAAGTAAGCAGGAGAGGACTCACAAAGAACTTTATTTAGGGATTCTGAATAAAGCAGTTGGGGTTTGTATGATGGGTAGGAGGAAACAATAGGATTTAAGAAAAACAAAAAGTATTACAGGTGAATATATCTCCATTTCATGGTGTTCAGGGACAATGATCAATATGAAATTGTATATTGGTTCCTCTGGAGTGTTCTTTAACTGTGATAGGACTACATGTAGGGTTAAAGTTATAATCCCTCTCAAACATATAAAGGCAGAAAAAAATATATCTTTTCTGAAGGGGACTCAAAGTGTGCTGTGTTTTGGGAACAAATGACATTCTTCATTACTCGGGGTTGTTTCTATCACTAGAATGTTATATCAGTGATCTCTTTAAATAAATTGTCAATATACATACAATTCTAGAAAATAATAAAATAGTTAAGATACTTTTATAAATATGGAACTGAAAATATAGTTTTCTTTATAACACTAACCACTGATGTGTATACCTGAAATTTACAAGAAATCAACTATCTTTAAAAATAATAATCCAATTAAGTATGTAGTCTAGCAAACTACAAGACTGTAAGCTGCCCTACCATCAGACTGCAAATGGAAAAAAAAAAAAACAGACTAAACAAAAACACACTGACCAAAGATGAAATAGAAATATAGAGTAGCTATAAATTATAAAACTATAAACAGGAATATCTTTTCCATTTCCCTTAGCAACTTAAATAAAATATCTAACTCAGTGTTTCTTTGTGTAACCAACTGATATAGTGAGGAGTCACAGCAGGTGCACTTCTTCTTTCACTCTCTATGGCAGACATTTTGATTTTCTATTATCCTAATAGAAAATAATTATCTATTATGGCATACATTTTGATTATCCATTATACTGTTCATACGTATTAATGAACGATTTTTGCTCATGACATTCACCTGGTTAACAGCACTGATAACCTAGACTTGCTTGTAACTAGTTGAGCCAAAAGGCTCATCTGGTCAATGGGTTCTAAGTAGAACTGCCCTTGGCTGTTACGGGTTTGTTTGTTTTTAGTAAAAGAGGTGGGCTTAATTGGCAGCAAGATTTTGCCTTTCTGCTTTTGCCTTTTCTACTATCTAGAATTCACATGTAATACTCTGGTGCAGAAGCTACCTTGTGAGCCAGGGGAAGAAAGCTACACACCAATGAAGGCAAAGTCAAAAGGGAGGAATTTCGGTTCTCAATGGCAGCCTAATAGTAATTTCTAACAGGACTTTTAATAGAACAAGACTTGGGACACCTGGGAGGCTCAGTCCATGAAGTGTCTGCCTAAGGCTCAAGTCATGATACCAGGGTCCTCAGATCCAGCCCCACACTGGACTCTCTGCTCAGTGAGGAGTCGGCTTCACCCTCTGCCTCTACTCCTCCTGCTTGTTCTCTCCCTCTCTCAAATAAAACACTAAAAAAAAAAAATAGAACAACACCTGTATTAAGTTGTATATTTAAAAGCTTGATATTACCAACAGTCAAAATATCTGAGTAGGTATTTTTCACTAAAGAAGACAAATTAATGCTAGTACATAAAAGATTAGAGATACACAAATTAAAACTATAAAAAGATATAAAAATATTGCACATAGTCAGGAATTTACTATGAATTCTGTATATTTTATAGTAAAAGGCTTGCAACCAATTGTTGTTAAAGCCACATTTTTATTAATTTTTATATCATGTTTATAATATAAGATGTATAAATATTCTAAGTAATTTATCACTGCCCCCAAAACTACAAATAGGGATGCCTAGGTGGCTCAGCAGTTGGGCAGCCACCTTCGGCTCAGGTTATTATCCCAGGATCCAGGATCAAGTCTCACATCAGGCTCTCGCGAGGAGCCTGCTTCTCCCTCTGCCTGTGTCTCTGCCTCTCTCTCTGTGTCTCTCATGAATAAATAAATAAATTTTTAAAAACAAAACCAAAAACTACAAATAAGCAATTATCTCAAAGGAGCAAGTGTACATATGTAATGCTATTTACTTCTTATAACTACAAGATAATATGCACAGCATTTTAAATGGGAATTTAAAGTCATTCTTCTGAGCTACTTGGAGAAAAAGAAGTCCAGAAATAAAAAAAAAAAAAATCAAAGAATCTCTTTTAAAAAGCATCTATTGTGCTCCTTTTTCAATTCTGTAGACTCAGTTGTCTCTAAATAAGACCTTTTGTTTAAGAAAAATTATGACCAAAAAGCACTAGTTTGATAAGAATCGTGGACTTATAATCTGCTTCTGTATTCACTTAATTATCTATGGAAAAAGAATTGTCTTAATTAAATTTTATTTTAAAAATATTTTTTTTCTAAACAGAAAATTCAGATAACAGCTCTAATTACACAACATTCAGAATTCAAGCTCTGTTTCATGATAAATCGGAATCAAGTAAGTCTTCATACACCTTAAATAATATCAAGCATTCTAATTACAGTATCAATTTACTTCAAACTATGAGATGATTTAAAATCATGACATTTTTCTCAGAGTCATAAAACCTACATTTAAAATATATTTGCAAATCATTTTACCAGAGAATCCACAAATAGACTGATTTCCTCCCATGAAATTATTAGCATCATTCTGTCATAGAAACTGAACGAGATAAAAGATGATTTGGAATTTTTCAAATTTGTATTCATGGTAGAAGTCTCTAGACTCAATAGCATGTTAATTTTTTTCTGTGATTTGTTGATGCCTGGAATAGTTTTCAAGCTAATTCTAGTGAGTTCCCAAGGATTAAGACATGAAAACATTCTAAATCAATATTTAATTAAACCTGCACTTGAACATGTATATTCTGAAATAAATAAGACTCCTTAAAGATATTGACTCAATTCATCTCTTCCTGTAATTATGTTAGAAATTAATTTATTCAAAAATATTAGTACAACAATAAAAGGAAATTCTTGCTTTTGCTCATTAGAGAGAAATTCATAACTCATACTGGACTAGCCTGTTTGCCATAAACAGCTATAAAACAAGAAAAAAATAAATAAATGACGGCCATCTGACATGAGACAGGAGGCAGCAATAGCACACACAGTGAACACACAAAAGAGGAACAAGTGAAATGAGCTACGTAATGACCCTAACGCTCTGCGTGGAGGTTCCTTCCAGACTGGGGTACAGGGACAGGGTGCTCAAGCAGAACACAGAGAACAGGAGCTAGGTAAGCTGAGAAGGTAGGAAGTCGAGTTCCAGGCTGGAATCTGCAGGTACAAGGGAGCAGGAAGCTGTGCAAGCAGCAAGTTTGAAAAAGTGCATAGATAGGCATAAACTGGCAGAAAATATTCTTAGCACATCTATGCAGTCCATTCAAATCAATAATGAAAAAAAAATATATATCAATTAAAAATGGCCAAGGCACTACCTGGCACCTCATTAAGCAATACATGTCAGTGGTCAATAGTCACATGAAAAAGTGGTCAACATTTTTAGTCATCAGAGGGAATGTAAATTAAAACCACAAAGTCTCTACACTGCCCAGCCATGAGGATGGCTACAATTAAAAAGAGTGATTGAATATAGTTGTCAGCAAAGATATGCAGGGAGGTGAACTCTCGTATATTCCTGATGGGAGTGCAAAATGGTACAACCACTTTGTAGATCTGACACATTCCATAAATTTAAATATATATATGCTTACCTTATGACAAAACAGTAAGAGAAATGGAGAAACTATTGACTATCTAAAGATTTATTCACGAATGTTCGTCAACAATATTCATCACACTCTCAAGCTGGATAAAAACAGAATGCCCATGATCATGAGAATGAGGCATGTTGATATTATGGAAATACTACACCATTTAGGAAGGTAGGCGTGACCATGGATGCAGGAAGATGAGTGAACCTCAAAGACATGCTGAATGCAGTAATTCAGACTCTAATGAGTGTATACTGTATGTTTCCATTTGAATGTCATTCTACTATAGGCCAAACTCACAACAGCTGCTGTCTGGCAAGAAGAGAGTATTCCAACAGCAATACTCTATATCCTAGTAGTGGCACCAGCGATATGGTAAAGTGGATGATGTGGTGCAACTTACCAAAACTGATTAAATTGTACACTTATGGCCCGAGTATTGCACAGTACTCAAAATACACATTAAATTTTAAAAGAAATACAAGATTAGTGATAGTATGATCCTGCTGTTAATGGTTAGCTTTGTTATCTATTCATTCTTTTCTTTAGATTTTGACCTTGAACATTTCCCCAAGAAAACAATATATAGCTACAACATTACAAGCTTAAAAATAGGTTTTAATTATTTTTTGCGGTTTTAAAAAAGTTTCAATGACAAGCATTTTATGTATGATGAGATCTATGATGATGATCTATAAATCCAAATGAGTTTCATCAATAAAATTATTTTCTAATATTGCTAGTTGCAACAGTGATTATAGATGAATAAAAGACTAGATTATAAAAATGTTATTCTTTTTACATACTAATATATTTTAAACCATCAGGATAATGAGAATGGCTTATTTTATTTTACTTTAAATTTTTTATTAAGTAAACTCTACACCCAATGTGGGACTCAAAATCATGACCCCAAACACTTGATGGGATAAGCATTGGGTGTTATGCTATATGTTGACAAATTGAACTCCAGTAAAAAAAAAATTTTTAATTAAAAAAAAAAAATTTAAAAATTATGACCCCAAGGTCAAGAGCCACATGGTCCACCAACTGAGGCAGCCAAGTGCCCAGAGAGAATGGTTTATTTTAAACATATTAGTAATAAATGCTAAACACAAATGAGTCAACAGCTAAAATGAAAAACATTTGGAAAAAATAAATTTTGAATAATATTATACTTTACAACCTAATAATATCTAAGTTTATAAAAAGCAAAGGCCATTGGTAGCACATGATGCATGTTAAACATATACTTTTGCTTGTTTATAACAAAATTCTTCTTCCATAGGCTAGGGCACTTAAACAGCTCATTTTTCATTTTAAAAGTAATTTGGATCTCACTTCTCTTAATGTAATACAGCTGTGCCAGGGGTTAATGTTGAAAGACAGGTCACCTATGGAGTAGCTATCCACTGGACGTGACCTTGTTCCCCAGGGAACATCTTGCACTATGTAGAGTCCATTCTGTTTATCCCATTTAAGGGGAGGGTACTGTGCTACAGGCATCTAGTGAGTAGAGGCAGGGATATGGCTAAATAGTCTAAAATATACAATACATCTTCCCATAACAAAGAATTATCTGGCCAAAGGTATCACTAGTGTCAAGGTTGAGAAACCCTGACCTACTGCTACCATGTGGCTGTATTATCTTTACCAATACACTTTATTGATGGGTAGAAAGCTAGCCCATTTTATTATGAACTATAGATTATTTGTCAGATTTCATTATATACAGATTCCATAAGTTACTATACCAGGTTTTCTTAGGTCAGCAGACCTTCGCCAGAAGAAAGGCCTCTATCTATCAGTAGATAGAGAAATATATAGATGAAAATATTTAACTATACATTAGTTTATATATATATATGTATTTTAAGTATTAAAATATATATTTATAAATATACATTTTATATATTATATATAATATAATATATATGTATTTTAAGTATTATAAGAAATCTAATTACACTAAAGGTTATTTTCTTGGGACAACTGGGTGGCTCAGTGGTAGAGCATCTGCTTTTGGCCCAGGGCATGATCCTGGATTCCAGGGATCGAGTCCCATATGAGGCTCCCTGCATAGAGCCTGCTTCTCCCTCTGCCTGTGTCTCTGCCTCTCTCTTTCTCTGTGTCTCTCATGAATAAATAATTAAAATCTTTTTTTTAAAAAGGTTATTTTCTTTAAATCTGTATTAAAGTGTGTGTTATTCATTATCAAGAGAATATACATTTAAATGACTTTATCAATATTTCAAAGGATTTATAGAACATCTATGGACTGTTCTCTCCAATATTTGAGAAAGTGAAAAGTATAATTATTAATTACAAACAGATATAAAGTCCTAAATTTGGTGACAGAAGTTGACAGGTGCAACCTGATGAAGGCATCAGTTAAATTGCTGGAAGGTAACAAAGTACTGAAGAGCTTTGGGGGGGGGAGGGGAGTCAGATTGCCACTTGCCCCTTTCAGACAGAGATGCTTATAAACTGCTTGTATCCACTGGGTGTTCAAATGTTACAATTTATGACTTCTGAGGTTTTTATCCGAAGTACTTTGAAAAAAATCCTAATAAAAACATTGTTTTTTTTAATAAATGTATTTTTTGTGGTGTTCAATTTGCCAACATATAGAATAACACCCAGTGCTCATCCCATCAAGCGCCCCGTCTCAGTGACCATCACCCAGTCACCCTCACCCCCACCCACCTCCCTTTCCACCACCCCTTGTTCGTTTCCCAGAGTTAGGAGTCTCATGTTCTGTCTCCCTTTCTGATATTTCCCACTCAAAAAACATTGTTTTTTAATAGTGTGTTATTCAACATGTTTTACCATCAATTCAAATTTAAGTAAAAGTAGAATTACCGAGTTAGAAGAATAGACATTTAGCAATATAAACAGAAGACATTATATATGTTGGTGTGTTTACCCTTTTTGAATAAAGTGGTAAGTTGTACCTGTTTGCTTTGCTATCAGTTGAGGACAAATAATCCTCTTCCTTAAAAACATTTATTTAGTTTTAAGAGAAAGAGTGAATGAGCAGGAGTGGCAAAGGGAGATAGAGAGATAGAGAGAGAGAGAGAAAGAGAGAGAATGTCCAGCAGACTCTGCACTGAGCACAGAGCCCAATGCAGGGCTTGATGTCATGACCTCAGATCTTGAGCTGAACCCAAATCAAGAATCAGACGCTCAACTGAGCCACCCAGGCACCCCAAGGACAAACATTCTATTAATCTGACAAACACAAATATCAAAAGGAATAAAATCAAGAATTTTCATGGTATCTAGTCAGAGTAAAATCTTCATATATATGTTATACATAGTTGTACGATAGAGGAAAGATATACAATAAAATAATAATGGATATAAAATTTATCAAGTACACAGACACCATGGGACTTATTTTCCATAATTTTAAATAGCAACTAATTTCAAAATAAAAATGTTGACTTTAGGGATAAATATGTTGTAGCAAGGAAATGCAAACTGCTAGGGAAATGTTCAGTTTCCAGTTGATGTAGACAGATTTGAGTAAATTTGTATATTTCTCTCCTTTCTTTCCTCTCTCCTCCTCTCTTTCTTGTTTTGTCCAACCTTCCTTTCCACTCCAAGTCTCCGTTCTTCTCCTCCGTATCATCCTGTCTCTCTTTCATGGATGCTATTCTATCTTGGAGAGATCTCCAAATTCCACTTGCTTTTCCCTTGGTAACTCAGAAGTAGTAATTACTGTTTTCTGACGTATAATTTCCTATAGGGGAAAAAGTAACTTTTCTTCCCAAACTCTATCCATGTCATCTTTTGCTCCATTTAATCCTACTCTTTAATTATGTTTAAAAGCTAAAGAAAATAATAGGAAAAAATTATATTTCTTGCAGATACTGATGAGCTTTTCTACTCCCACTCCAACTATTACTACAAATGCTACTTATTATCTCTGTGTTTTTCCACTTCAACACCATCTCCAACAAAATCCTTTACTACATTTTAGGAGAAGAATGACAAAATACCTTGATGTGAGGTATTAATATTTATGAACAGATTGAGTTTATGTCAAAATGTATGAAGAACATTTATGAACTGACCCAGAAGATAGTAAGTCACAGATGTACTAAAAAAATGAGGTATATAAATCAAATATTAAGCCACATTGAGAAAAGTGTTAACATTTGTCAGACAAGGTGGACTAGATCCTACAGGATACACCCAATACTCAAAAGATATATAATCATCATATTAACTCATTTAAATTAATGGAGAACATTTCAATTTACAACCCAGGAGATAGCTGAACTTCTTGGAAGAACCAACCCCATGATTTCATAGTAGCTGGTTAACATCAGTATTAAAATTTAACTTTTCATATCTATAATTAAAAGTAAATTATAGCCCTTAAATGTGTTAAAGTTTCACTACAGAAAATGCATTTCAGCATTTTAGTGAAAAATCTATTTCAGTAAATTGTCTGAAGGACAGAGAAATAGTAATCCGTCTTAAGATGTCACTTTAGCCTTTATTTTCCTTAAACAAATCTTCAAAAGTCATATCACAGACACAAAACATGAAATGATCTTTATAAAGCAGCCTATTCCAACAAGTTTTTATGAAGATATATGCAATAGGCTCTCAGCAAAAATTCCTGAGAAGAAGCTCAAGTGCAGTTAATGTCAGAATCTTAAGAAAAAAAAGACTGAATACATTTTGGAAACTAAATAAGACTAAAATCTAGGGAAACTTGTCTATTACTATTACATGAATATGAGCTTTATCATAGGATAGTAATGCAGAGTTCATTTTAGCTTTTGGTCTTAATTATCTTAGAGAAAAAAAATAGAAACATATTTATATTCAGCCAATTTATATGAATTTAAATGACAAAAAAATTAATGATCACTTAAAAGTATTAAAAATGGAGCAGACTAAGAGTGCCTGGGTGGCTCATCCAGTTAAGCATCAGACTCATTTTTTTTTAAGATTTTATTTATTTATGAGAGACAGAGAGAGAGAGAGAGAGAGAGAAGCAGAGACACAGGCAGAGGGAGAAGCAGGCTCCACGCAGGGAGCCCGACATGGGACTCCATCCCAGGGCCTGGGGTCACGCCCTGAGCCAAAACCAGACACTCAACCTTTGAGCCATCCAGGTGTCCCAAACATCAGACTCAGCTCAGGTCATGATCTTAGGGTCATGAGATCAAACCCTGTTTTGGGCTCCATGTTGAGCATGAAGCCAGCTTAAGATTCTCTCCCTCCACCTCTGCCCTGCCCACCCCCTACCCCCACTTCAGGTGTTCTCACACTGTCTCTCTCTCTCTCTCTCTCAAAAAAAAAAAAATTGGGGCAGTTCCTCAATGAATACTTCTTAATTGATTGAAAATAAATCATTCATCAACAGGGAAATGCAAATCAAGACCACAATGAGATATCACTTTACACCAATCAGAATGGCTAGAATCAAAAAGACGAGAAACAATAAGCGTTTGCAGAGGAAGAGGAAGAGGAAGAAAAAGGAACCTTCATGCACTGTTGGTGGGAATGCAAACTGGTACAGCCACTCTGGAAAACAGTATGGAGGTTCCTCAAAATATTAAAATAGAATTACCATAGAGTCCAATAATTCCACTATTGGGCATTTACCAAAAGAAAACAAAAACACTAATTTGAAAAGTTATATGCACCCCTCTGTTTACTGTAGCATCTTTTACAATAGTCAAGATATGAAAGTTATCCAATCTTCTATTGACAGATGAAGGACTGAAGATGTGGTATATATACATAATGAAATATCACTGGGCCATTTGTGACATGAATGGATCTAGAGGATATTATGCCAAGAGAAATAAGTCAGAGAAAAATGCCATATGGCTTCACTTACATGTGGAATCTAAAAAAAAACAAATGAATAAACAAAAAAAACCAAACAAAAACAAAAGGCAGAAAGAGACCAATAAGTACAGAGAACCTATGAATGGCAAGGGGGTAAAGAGATGAGAAAAGTGGGTGAGGGAGTGTGGGAGATACAGGATTCCAATTATGAGATGGATAAGTCATGGGGACAAAAGTCTTGGTCAACAGTGTTTAATACAGTGAATGGCATGTAAATAGCATCATATGGTGATAGTAGCTACACTCATGGTGAGCATAGTATAACATATAGAAATGTTGAATCACTGTGT
Organism: Vulpes lagopus; assembly: GCF_018345385.1. Lineage (NCBI taxonomy): Eukaryota > Metazoa > Chordata > Mammalia > Carnivora > Canidae > Vulpes > Vulpes lagopus. The sequence goes on along the minus strand of NC_054837.1, from coordinate 2,117,451 downwards.
TGTACACCCGAAACTAATGTCTAATGTCACATTGTGTGTCATTTATATTTCAAGTAAAAAAGAAATTCCATAATAGAAAATGACAAAAAAATAAATTTAAAAATGCTAAAAACAATTCTAGCACTTATTCACTATTTTATTTGTTTATTTTTAAAGATTTTATTTTTTTTATTCATGAGAGACAGAGAGAAAGGCAGAGACACAGGCAGAGGGAGAAACAGACTCCCTCCAGGGAGCCCAATGCCGGACTCGAGCCCAGGACCCAGTATCACGACCTGAGTCAAAGGCGGATGGTAAACCACTGAGCCACCCGGACGTCCCCATTTATTCAGTATTTTAATGTGAAAAATTAATGTATCTGTTTTCAGTGAAACACCTTAAAATCCTGGTTATAGATATGGTATAGGATATCAAAAGGTATACACTAATAGAAATAACACCAATTCTCAAAATAGGCAACAGAAGCTATAACAGCTATAAAATACAATCATCGTATGAATACTTTTTCATAAGAACAGATATTATTAGGGGGTGAAAAGCCCAACTCCCTCTGTAACAGTTAAAAATCAATATTGAAAGTGATAGAAACAATTCAAATTAGTTTAGGCAAAGTTATGGCTTCATATAATTGACGATTCCAGTTATAAGTTTTCAGAAAACTATTTGTCAAGTAGTTTCAAAGTTGTGACCAGAGAAAAGTACCCAGCTCTGTTTTTCTCAGCTCTGCTTCTGTGGTGCTAACATCCTTGGGGACCTCACGGGTTTGCTGAGTTACTTTTACATTCTTCTAGAGTCAAAGCCCCAGAACTGAGACCAGTTGGCTCTCACCAATGTGAAAGGCATCATGTTTTCATTCTTTTTTTTTTTTATTATAAATTTAGTTTTTATTGTTCAATTTGCCAACATACAGAATAACACCCAGTGCCCATCCCATCAAGTGCCCCCTCAGTGCCCGTCACCCAGTCACCCCTACCCCCCGCCCACCTCCCCTTCCACCACCCCTAGTTCGTTTCCCAGAGTTAGGAGTCTTCATGTTTTGTCTCCCTTTCTGATATCTCCCATTATTTTTTTCTCCTTTCCCCTTTATTCCCTTTCGCTATTTTTTATATTCCCCAAATGAATGAGACCATATAATGTTTGTCCTTCTCTGATCGACTTATATCATGTTTTCATTCTTGAATTATGGCCAAGAGGATGCTATGCCCATCTACCCTACACTTACTGGTTAAACTGCCCAGGGCCCCACACATCCCACTGGGAGCATTCTCACCTAAATTATGGGCTGAAAAATCTGAATCTGGTTAGGGCAGACAAGGGCTGGATGCGCGAGCTAGAGAAGCTACAGGTATGTACTAAAATCTACCGATCTTCAGGCATTTACAACAACAAAAAGCATTTTAATGTCAGAAGAGGCTTTGTTACCGGAATATGGTATAAAGACAATTGCACACAAGATAAATGACCTGCCAAAACAACATTTCTAAAAGCTCTGAGACACTATTAACCTTACCTCTAATTTTTAAGCTGTTTGCTTTTTGGCAACAGCAAAGTGAAGATAAAATTCAGCCATTTAAATTTCAAAACACAGATACAGAGTGCCCCTAATGAAACACGTTGCTCCATATTTTATAGTCACCGTCTATTTGCACAAAAAATATGCCACAGGCAAATGATTCAATTAAATGCACATAATAAAGCTATATAGTTGACATGATATCACAACTGGAGGGGAAAAATTACATAGTCTGTTAACTGGCAGCTTCCATAAACGTGCAATATCAAAAAGACAATATAGAACATAAAAAGGAGAGTGTAATATTTCACTTAAGTGGGATGACTCCTTGACGGAACAGGAATAGAAATAAACCCCCAAATATCGGGGATCCCTGGGTGGCGCAGTGGTTTGGCGCCTGCCTTTGGCCCAGGGCACGATCCTGGAGACCCGGGATCGAATCCCACATCAGGCTCCCGGTGCATGGAGCCTGCTTCTCCCTCTGCCTATGTCTCTGCCTCTCTCTCTCTCTCTCTCTCTCTCTCTCTCTCTCTGTGTGACTATCATAAATAAATAAAAATTAAAAAAAACCCAAATATCTTTTAAAAATGTTCACCATCGCTAGTATTCAAGTTTTACTAGTAGTTGTTCAGAAAGAAAATAGAAGCACGAATGCAATATTGTTAATGCTTTCCACAGCAGGAATGAAAAGACAAGAGCCCTCAGTTAGGTTTTGAAGCTGATGAATATTAAAATAAGAAAATCAAATGCACCGCATGTGTGAATGGGAACCGAGACTCTACAGAATCCCAATTTCACATTTGCAGTCAATTTATCTCTTCACCCTCCTGAAGTAGATAAATTGAATATCGCAGTTAATAGTTGGATAGTGCTTTTGAATAAAGCCAAGCATCTGTCTATTCAGCAAAGGTACATATGCCACTGTGTCTTCCATCAGATCCCACCATCTCTTTTTGTAAGTGTAACAGCTCAGAAGAAGAAACAAATGTCAAATTTGCCAATGATTTTTCTTTCTCAGTTGCCTTTTATAGTCGAGAGTAATTTCTATCAGACATAAGATCCAGAAGGGATGCACTTAGGTTCTGTCAAAAATCTACATTTACATTCTTACAGATGGTAGATTTTTTTTCCTTCAAGTGACGGAACAATGCCATTGGCCAATGTCTTCAAAACATTTGAGTGATTTAATTCTCAAAATTAAAAAGATATGAAAATTGGGAGAAACAAGTAATCTATTGGGTAACCTTAAGAAGGTATTTAAAAATTTAGCTTCTTCAGTATAACTAATAAATGTGACACAACAGCATACATGAATGTGGGTAACAGTTATTAAGTATTTCTACCTTGGTGAGTTCGATAGCAGTTAATAAACAGACTTGACATCTTGTCAAGCATTCAACAAGATAATACCCCCGTTTTAAATTTATTCTGGAAAAGCCAGAGGTAAAAAAAAAAATTAATAGGGTACCAGAGAGCCCTGTCTCAGAAGCCCATGTGGTCAAATATTTGGGGGGAAAGATAAAACTCTCATTCTTGCTGACTAACTTTATTCCCCATAATGTATTTTTTTCAAAAAATGCTAATCAATGTGTATGAAGTCCCTGCTGTTTATTAAGATAATGTGCAGAATTTATGGTGGTGATATAAAGATGAGAAACCTACCATGCTAGTTCTCACAGATTTTGAGATCTACCAGGAATGACTCGTGTGAACAGATACGTACCATACAGGGCAGTACCCAGAGTGGGAATAAAGACAGGGTGTGAAAGGATAATCTATCTCAAGAAGGCTGAGGGGTAAGTCAGGAAGAAGTAAAGACTGAGTTAGATTTCGGGGAAGGGGGTGTGCAGAAGGTGTAGTGTGGATGGAACCCTTCCAACCACAGACACGGGCACGGAGGTCTGGCTGCATCAAGTATCACAATTGTAAATGCACATCCCATTTCTGAACCCTGCTAACAGGCAGGTGCCAAAATGCAGATTATTTTTAAAAGTAATTTATTCCATATGCAGATTATATAAAACTCACCAGGGTCTGGATCTGCATCTCATAACCAAACAATTAACATTTCTACAGTGAAACACAAACGTAATAAGTGAGCAAACAGAGTCAAAATGAACCTCACAACAGGTCAGGAGAGGTTTGGCTGCCAGGCATATTACAAAAAATAAATTATGCTCATAATTTATTTTAATTTAAAAATTCTAGGGGCTGGCTTAGTCGGTGAAGCGTCTGCCATTGGCTCAGGTCAGGATTCTAGGGTCCTGGAATTGAGTCCTGCTCCACAGGGAGCCTGCTTTTCCCTCTCCCTTTGCCTCTTTTCCCACTCAAGCTCTCTCTCTTGCTCACTCTCCCTCAAATAAATAAAATAAAAAGATAAAGTCTAAATAAGGGACTATATACTTATAATTCTTACATTCATGTTTAATTGGGTGCAATTGATAACAGCAAAAAGAGGGAATGACATAATAGAAGTTGTAGAGCTAGGCAGAGGCTGGAGGTTAATAGAGCTCCTATATATAGAGCCAAGGTTTGCAAATGAAGGAGATTACTCAGCAGGCCCGTGTTCCCTGCTGGACAGAGAAGGAGGACCAGCTGGGAGCTGGCGCATCTCCAGGGCACGACTGTGAACAGTCCCAGTGAGAAAGGGGGACAACGTCGACTGTGACAGAGAACTCAGGTGCAAAGAAATAGGAAGACATAAACATCTTGATAAGATTTTTTAATTGAAGAACAATTCACATTTGTCCTAAGAAAGCATTTAGTGGGGCATCTGAGTGGCTCCGGTGGCTGAGCATCAGCTCTGGTTTTGACTAGGGTCATGATCTCAGGGTCCTGGGATCCAACCTTGCATGGGGCTCCGTGTTCACTGGGAGTCTGTTTTCTTCTCCCTTTGCCCCTCCCACACTCATTCTTTCTCTCTCATACATAAGTAACTAACTAACTAACTAACTAACTAAATAAATAAATAAATCTTTAAAAAATAGAAAGCACTTAGTACTCGACTGGAAAAAATATTTATAATATTTGAACTTGAATTCAAGAACTATAGCATGAAATAAAAAAGTGCACACCCTTTGTGACTGTACGTGTCTTTGCGTGCATGTGGTGGGCATGTATCTCTGTATACACACATATGCTTATTATAAATTCCACGAACTGTTTTGGTGAACAGTTCTTCCCTCCCCTCCCACCATCAAGCCTTCTTTATTTCAATGGAAATATTGAACCTTATGCTTAGAGAAGAACATACTGATAATGGAAATATTGGTGATTTTTTCAAAATAGAAAATAGGGTTAAAAACTAAAATAATAAACGAAAAATTTTTCTATTTTACTTTGAAAGGATAATTATCCTCATGTTGTATCATATAACTGATCTACTTTATCTGATTACATGTGTGTTACTACCATTTCTGAAAAGTCTCTTATCAGTAAGAAGATATTAACCTGCAAAGACAGAGCAAGATTGAGGACCTAGGGAAGCCTGGGTGGCTCAGTGGTTGAGCATCTGCCTTTGGCTCAGGTTGTGATCCTGGGGCCCTGGGATTGAGTCCCACATTGTGCTCCCCACAGGGAGCCTGCTTTTCCCTCTGCCTATGTCTCTGCCTCTCTTTCTGTCTCTCATGACTAAGAAAGAAAGAGAAAAGAAAAGAAAAAAAGAAAAGAAAAGAAAGAAAGAAAAGAAAAGAAAAAAGAAAAGAAAAAAGAGAAGAAAAGAGAAAAGAAAAGAAAAGAAAAGAAAAAAAGAAAAGAAAAGAAAAGAAAAGAAAAAAAAGAAAAGAAAAGAAAAGAAAAGAGAAAAGGAAGGAAGGAAGGAAGGAAGGAAGGAAGGAAGGGAGGAAGGAAGGAAGGAAGAATCTTAAAGAAAAAAAAAAAAGATTGAGGACTTAGATGCACATTGGATCCCGGGCTACCCAAGCTGTATCCTGCCCACCAACATCCCATCGGCTCACCCGGGGGGAGGCTGATGTCCAGCCTGCTCCCTCCCTCCTCAAGGTCTTGGAAATGGGCTCTGCTGTCAGTCTAGAGTAAGCGCTTGTCTTTCTAAATTGATTTTTTTGCATTGACTGAATTTTTGTCATCATTATGGGGCAAAGGAGACTCAGTGTCCTCAGAGGAGGGCCACTTATACACTCTCAAAGGCATCTCTGTGCTTAGCCCGAGCCTCATCTAAACCACCCTTCACTTGCTAATTATCTCCATAGTTGTAACCATATGAAGAACCACTGCTTCATCATGTACCTTCCACATAAGAGCATAATGCAGTGAAAACAGCACGGATACTGCTTCTTGGGGTTAGAGGACATGATCATCTGGGTTCTACATCTCTGGCTTTGTGCTGTATGGACAGCTGTGTGATGGACCCATACTGAAGGTAAGGAACCAGGTTCTGCTGAAACAAGTTACTCAAGGGACCGCTACAACTATGGACTGAAGCAGAAGTCAGCATATACTTACGAAGAGAAACACATTGAAAAATTTACAAATTGAGCTAAATTCTGAAAATGACTATAATGGAACTTGTACTCATAGAGTGAGAAACCACAACTTAAAAGTTCATTATATAGGTCACTAACACATAAAATTTCCTTTAATATGGCCCAATTTCTGGTTTCAGTTTGAAGTACATTATTTGTACATATTTTCAGGAAATTTGGGACCATTGTGAGTCAATTTGAAGGATTTTTTTTTTTTTTTTAAAGATTTGTTTTTCTTTTTCTTTTTTTTTTTGAGAGAGAGAGAGCAAGCAGAGGCAGAGGAAGAGGAAGAGAGAGAAGCAGACTCCCCACTAAGCAGGGAGCCTGATGTGGGGCTCAATTTCAGGACCCTGAGATCATGACCTCTGCCAGAGATAGATACTCCACTGACCGAGCCACCCAGGCACACAAATTTGAAGTTTTAACCGGAAGAAAATTTTCATAATCCTTAAGTATATAAAAAAATGAATTTTGTATTTCAGGATATTAAAAGCCACTTCAAGATTAAAATAAAGACCTTACAGTTCTTCTTTGATTTCATATATAATAGTTACTTTAATAACTATGAACACTTTTCAAGCTTCAGTATTTTAAGCCATGTAGAAATCCTCTGATGAAAAACAGGTCTACAGGCAGATATTGTACAGGTATATTGTACTTTAGAGTACAATACTGTATACAGGTATATTGTACTTTAGAGTGAAAACTCATAGTAGTGAAAAGAAAATCAATCTTAAAAACATTTGTGAACCCCTAAGTACACTTATATGCATGGACAAAGATTTACATTTATATCAGTGTGATACATGAATATGAATCGAGTGTCATGAGGTAAATGAAGAATAAAATGTACAAGAAGACTAATGGTTCTTTGAAGACAACAACCACCACTGACAAAAAGCAGGTTCACACCAAATAATATAGATTTTTGATTCATTGAAAATAACTAAAAACCAGTGTAGAAAGAATGCTTTCTAAAATTTGGATTACTGAAGTATAACATGCTTAGTGCTTGGTTCCAAGGAAAACAGCTAGCGTTTAGGTTATGGCTTAGGGAGGGCACGGCAGCAACAGAGGCAGTCTGGAATCCCGGCCACTCCCCCTTCAGCCTCAGAAATTTCTGTAGACCACTACGAGGGAAGACTCAGTGGGTCATCAGACAGGGACATAGCAGGAAATACAGAGAGATATTCACTCCTTGTAAATTTAGAAACTGAGGCATGCACATATGAGAATCTCTTGACTGTCACTGCCATCTTTCTCCTTTAGACCATTTCTTCTCCAGTCAGTGCAAATAAATTGGTGTGAGCCATGGGTGAGACAGTGCCTGCCTCCTGCACCCATGGGCATCCTTGCCAGGCTGGGTCTCCAGATTCACTACCCCGCCTGAGCTGCTGGTGACAGTGACACTGTCCTGCTGGGGGCCAGCCATTCTGCTTACTTCTTACATCCACTGGAAGAGGGACAGGACTGGTCCAGCAGGAGAGCTCAGAGAGATGGCATGCCAGCACACAGGTGTAGATTGACATGCGAGTGAGGACACCATGCTATGCCAAAGAGGATTTGGGGAGGCTGATGGTGACATGGTACATCACACAAACAATAAATAAAATAAGTGAGACATTACAGAATGTAGGCCTAAATATTAACAGTGGTTATTTTAGTGGATTATGATATAGGTGTCACTTCTATTTACTCATTTATTTCTTTCAGAATATAATGTTATCACTTTTCACGTTCTATATTTTACTCATTTTTATCATTAAGAAATGTATTATTTTCATCAAAAATTTTAGGAAAAGAGTGACCGGAGATTTAGCTCTCAGTTTTCTGAAAGGGGAAAAAATAAAAGTAGTCTTTCTCAGAAAACCAATGCTGGCGGTGTCACAATTCTGGGCTTTAAGCTGTACTACAAAGCTGTGATCATCAAGACAGTATGGTGCTGGCACAAACACACACACATAGATCAATGGAACAGATTAGAGAACCCAGAAATAGGCCCTCAACACTATGGCCAACTCATCTTTGACAAAGCTGGAAAAATATCTCCTGGAAAAAGGACAGTCTCTTCAATAAATGATGTTGGGAAAATTGGACAGCCACGTGCAGAAGAATGAAACTAGACCATTCTCTTACACAAGAAACAAAGAGAAACTCAAAATGGATGAAAGATCTAAATGTGAGACAAGATTCCATCCAAATCCTAGAGGAGAACACAGGCAAAACCGTTTTTGAACTTGGCCACAGTAACTTCTTGCAAGATACATCCATGAAGGCAAGAGAAACAAAAGCAAAAATGAACTATTGGGACTTCATCAAGATAAAAAGCTTCTGCACAGCAAAGGAAACAGTCAACAAAACGAAAAGACAACCTACAGAATGGGAGAAGATATTTGCAAATGACCTATCAAATAAAGGGCTAGTATCCAAGATCTATAATGAACTTATTAAACTCAACAGCAAGAAACAAACAATCCAATCATGAAATGGGCAAAAGACATGAAGAGAAATGTCACAGAAGAAGACATAGACATGGCCAACAAGCACATGAGAAAATGCTCCGCATCACTTGCCATCAGGGAAATACAAATCAAAACCACAATGAGATACCACCTCACACCAGTGAGAATGGGGAAAATTAACAAGGCAGGAAACCACAAATGTTGGAGAGGATGCGGAGAAAGGGGAACCCTCCTGCACTGTTGGTGGGAATGTGAACTGGTGCAGCCACTCTGGAAAACTGTGTGGAGGTTCCTCAAAGAGTTAAAAATAGACCTGCCCTACGACCCAGCAATTGCACTGTTGGGGATTGACCCCAAAGATACAGATGCAGTGAAAATCCAGGACGTCTGCACCCCGATGTTTCTAGCAGCAATGTCCACAATAGCCAAACTATGGAAGGAGCCTCGGTGTGCATCGAAAGATGAATGGATAAAGAAGATGTGGTTTATGTATACAATGGAATATTCCTCAGCCATTAGAAACGACAAATACCCACCATTTGCTTTGACGAGGATGGAACTGGAGGGTATTATGAGTGAAATAAGTCAGTTGGAGAAGGACAATCATCATATGGTTTCACTCATACGTGGAGTATAAGAAAGAGTGAAAGGGATTATAAGGGAAAGGAGGGGAACTGAGTGGCAAAATTAGAGAGGAGACAAACCATGAGAGACCCCTAACTCTGGGAAATGAAAGGGGAGATGAAGGGGATGGTGGGATACAAAGGGTTGCAGAAGGGGAGGTAGGCAGGGGGATGAGGTAACTGGGTGACGGGCACTGAGGAGGGCACTTGATGGCATGAGCACTGGGTGTTATATTACATGCTGGCAAGTTGAATTTAAATTTAAAAATGCAAAAAAATAAGAATGAAAAAATAAAACCAGTGATTTTCAGTTATGTATATTTAATAATAAATCACTGATGAGAAAAACAAAATCTATTTTAGGTCTCACAGAGAAGCAAAGAAGTAGTTTTCAGCAAGGTCCTTATAGATTGTTTTATAAAAATATTACGTTTTTAACATAAAAATACTGTTATTCCCTTTGGTAGAAACAGTGACGTGGCTTTTGGTGCAGTTTCCTTAAAGAATTCTGCAGGTAACTAAATCACAGATGGCAGCAAGCCCCTTCGGTTCCCTGAGGGATGGGCTGATGCTCCTGTGCACTTAGTACGTGTACAGAGGTAAAGAGGCAAAACTCCTTAAATAATATTTTGTAAAACCAAGGCCTGATATATATTTGTTAATAAAGAGTACATGCCATTGATTCCTGACAAGGTTCTAAATACAGATATTTTTCACCAGGGCCCCATCCACGTGACTCAGCAGTACACGAAGCCAAAGTTAGGACTGACTCACCTACCGCTGTCCAGAAAGGATGAGGGCCCGGATACTCGCAACAAACCAATCCAGGAAAGCCAGGAAGAGAGTAAAGGCTTCCCTAGAAATAAAGGGGTCTGTTTTCATGCATATGAAAGTGGGTAATCACGGACCCATAGTCCAATGCATGAACACAGCCAGATCATTTGCATCTTGGACATACATTTGAGGATAATTATATGGTAGACCAACCTTGAGCTTTAAATATTCCAACAAAGTATACAATGACTGACTTTAAGAAGTTCCATTCTTGCTAAATTTTTGGAATAAATTAAGAAAATGCATACCTCAGGGAAAATTAATGAGATTCATGCCGCATAGATACAGTAAGGAAGATGGTTAAACACTGGAAGATATTACACGCGCTGATGATTACGATCTTTGGAGTAAGTCAAGTGATCAGAGCCAGTTTTCCGATAAAGCTTCTTGCCATTCGATTAACCCATATGAAGTCACTGTGTTTTTTTAATCTTCCGAACCACCAACCCCCCCTTCCAGGTGGCAACGTTAAGCATTTCAAACTAATAGTTCATGACCACAAACTTCTTTCCTATGCTTATGGGAGGACACTTGGATTTATTGCTTATAACAGGCGTTAGAAGCCAGACACTAAATATGCCTACATGCATGCCTGATATCGATTTTCTTATTACGGAAGCAGAATGCACTTTACCTACTGCCACCTGGCATCCTTCCTTCTGTTCTCAGGAGTCTCTAGATCTGCGATATGGGCATTCTGACAGCTATTGTACCTACTCTGGATGTGGGGCATGTGACCCAAGTAAATCCAATAATCACTAGCCATGGGTATTGGCTGGTTCAGAGGCGGGTGTGGGATGAGGATGCGCTGGGTAGAGAAGAATTGGGGCTCTGTTGGAAATGCAAAGGATATAAATCTGGGAGCACACAGGCCATGGAGAGGGCAGGAGTCATAATGACATCAGGTCTTAAAACGCAGGGCAGGATCACCAAGGCCTTGGATCAACCATTTCCTGAGGAATTCTGGACACTCAGGGTCATAAGCCAATAATGTACTTTATTGTTTATGCTAATGTGAGTTATATTTATGGTTACTCTCACTAGAAGGGGTCTAGCGCATGCGTCAAAGTAGAGAGAGATGTGTGTATAAAAAATCATTAAAAACATACTACACATAAATATGCAGGCTATTGGTAAATTTATCATATTCTATCACTTTAAAATGTACATTTAAAATCATATATAAATATGTGTGTATAAATATTTTATTATTTTCTTTTCTTCTAGGGTGGACAGCCAATGAACTAAAAAAAAAAATACAAGTAGGGGGGATGCGTGCTGGGTTTGGATTTCTGACCCAATCTGTGAATGCTACTTCGTTGAGATTTTCCTGCTGCGATGGGTGTAAACAGTTGTCAGATAAGTTGAGAGGAGCATCACCGACCTTACAACATTTCAAAGATCCATAACTCCTCAGTTCTCTAAGTGATGGAAATCCTCCTTATTCTTAATGACCCAAAAGTCATTCCAGTCACTAATTATAAGACAGAACTGCCTCCACGACGGTTTCTCTAATTTTGATATAAGAGCTTCACTGTTCAGACAAACAGAGTAACAGCTGATGATACCTGACAGGCTTTCAGAGGGTCTGGGGTCAGACTTAAAAGCTTTCGAAGTGAGAAAAGGATGTAATCATTAAAGAAGTAGCAGCTGATAGCATGATTCAATCTGCTTTAAGTAGAAAAAAACAAACTGAGCGACAGAAGCTGTCAGAGAGGCCCTGGATGCATCTCTAGCAGAGCATCCATCATTTCAGGCGTTGGAGAGGCAGCTTCGTGTGTGCAGGCCCAGCAGAGGGAGACATCAAGAGGTTGGACTTAGAGGATCTTGCTGTTGATGAAGCAATTTTAAAAATACCACCTCATCCGGGTCTTGCAACAAACCTGCACAGTGTGAAAGGCAATTATTATTATGCTCATTTCGGAAATGAAACGTAGGCTGATGTCCTGTGTTGCTTTAGCGCAGCCAGATTGCTACTCAACAGTGGACGTGGGATCCTAGCTCAGAGCCGGCTGCTGATCCTCAGAAGTTGCACGGCGCTTCCATCTCATGATACATCACTCAGGAACCACAAATACACACTAAATCTAAAAAAAAACAGATGCTACTATAATTTAAAATGGAAAAATTTTTGACTATTTTGCCAAATCTGACTCAAATAGTTTCCACTTGGATCTGATACAGCTTTGCTCACCTTGTTTCAAAAGACAGGTTTTTTGTTTGTTTGTGTTTTGTCTTTTCTCTCATGTCCTTTCCCTCCCTACCTGCAAGGGAGGAACCGCAAACAGATGTGTTTTTTCTTCCCATTTCCCTGGCACACGGAATGGCCCTCTGACCCATGTCTGGGCCACTGATGGAAGTGAAGAGATCAGATGGTGCTTCTGGTGAGCGTAGCTCCCCTCTAGTGAAGAGGGTTGCCCCCCAGACAGCCCTGCCCTCTTCCGGCTCCAAGTCCAGGGTGCAGGGCTGCAAAGGCAGCAGACACCCTACCACTACCCCAGGTGGGGGAGGAAACCAGCCCCCTGGCCCTGAGCCCCGATGAGTGTCCACTGCTGACAACATGCTACGAGCTGCCCAATGCTGGGTTTGTCTTGGGGTGCAGAGGGGGATGCTGTAGGTTTAACTGTTACTGATATCCACTCAACCCCAAATATCCAGATTATGCTCCTTTGGTCCCTGAAACACTCAAAACCGTTTGCAACCTGCTGGGTCTGCCTTATGCTTCAAGTTAGAATGGACACAAGGCATCATCAGGCATCACCTGACCTGAAGGCAAACGGGTAACCCTTAACCAAATGGAACATTGTGTGTCCACCTGCTAATACCCTTCAGGGGCTTGGCATTTCCCTCGGACGACAAGTACCTTGTTGATACAGATTTCGTCTGCAGCCTCACACCGCGCGTCCTGCCCCCGGCCCTTTGCTGCAGGAGGCACATGCTGCCCCATGGTGGCAGCCCCCACCCCCACCCGCGCCCTCCCATGGGCACCTGTGCTCTCTCCTGACCCACGCTGCTGTGGCACTGCCTGCCGAAGGCCATGCACACACGTGTCAGGTTTCTCTGCACAATCTCTTACACGAAGCCTTGCCTGACACCTGTAACCAAAACCTGTGTGTCCTCTAATCTCCTCGGACACAATCTTAATGCTTATGCAGCAATAACATCACACATTTTATTTAGCACAGAGGCGATATTAATGCCACAGGTGGGCAGCAGGGTCGATAGAATTGATTTCTCTTAAAAAAAAGTGATTCTGTTCATCACGTCCGTCTTTATTGATACGTAGTCATCAGGGATGAGAGTCATCAAAGAGGATGGGTTACATCCTGAAAACTTCCCTTCTAGAGAGTTTGCTGTGTATGAATAAAGGTCTTTTCTCAAGAATTCCCAAAGTATCTCTGCATCGTGTCAGCAGGATTTGGCAAACGAGCTCACACTGACCGAATCCCGCCCACGGGCTGTTGCAATAAAGCTTTATCAGAACACAGCCACTCATTTGTTTATGTAAGATCCAAGGCCACTTTTGCCCTACAAAAGCAGAATCCAGTAGTTACCACAGAGACCCACACAGTCCACAAAGCCTCAACTATTTATTATATGGCCCTTTATGGAAGAAAAAAATGCTTAAAACCTTGCTAGTCAGTTAAAACAACCACCTAGGGGCACCTGGGTGGCTCAGTTGGTTCCTGTGGGACTCTTGATTTCAGCTCTGGTCACGATCTCAGGTCACCAGGTTGGGATATGTGCTGGGAGGAGGGAGGGATCTGCTTGAAATTCTCTTCCCCACTCCCCACACATGTGCATGCTCACTGCTCTCTTGCTTGCTCTCTAAAATGGATAAATAAATCTCCAAAAAAAAAAAAAAAAGAACTAACTAAGAACTAAGAACTAACGAAGTTAAGAACAACTTAATAATCAAATAAATTAGGGAAACAAAATTGAACAGTTTTTTTTTTTAACAGCAAACCTTCTCTGAGCGTTGATGATTCCTATTACACATCATATGGATTTCAACTATGCAGTGCCAATTTTCGTATAATTTCTCTGAGTTCCCAAAATGTTTTTGACATAGGAATTTTTTTTTTAACAGATTGTGCCTCAGGCCCAGTTATATGAGGATTGCCAGTTTGCAAATGCTGCTTTAGGAACCTGCAAGAAAATATTTTTTAACTGAATTGCAGTTTTTCCTCTAAATTATTGCCTTCATCTGATACTATCTAACTCTCTGCAAATTCACTTATTATTCTAGCGATTTTCTCTGATACAATTAAGCCACTTAGCCAACTGCCCTAGCCGATAAAAGGACCACTTAGCTTCCTTGAGGTAGTAGTTACAGCATACCTTGTGTTATAAACAAGTTAGGTGGTAATTATTTGAGTGATGTGGATAATTAACATCAAAACAGCGACAAATGTACTTGAGGAGAGAATCTATGCTGTAGGATTTAAAATTATTTAATCTAATTTAAATGGAGCCAGGAATACCAGGCTTTAGTTACATTAATGTGATTGATCATACAATTATAAACCCTGTTAGATGTAGACACGACCTGCTATATTTTCTTATAGTTCTTAAATTACTGCTTTCCTCGACCTGCAGGCTTCCCTTAGAAAATGCAACTGGCATCACTTATACCCCTTTGAACAAACTGTTCTTTCAACTTGAAAAAACACGTTGATGACAGAAAAAGAAAATAAATTACCAAAAAATTAGGGGCTTAGAAGTGTGCACAACTTATTTGGTGATTCCCTTCATTTCAGCTCACTGTGGGTACAAAAATAGTCATAGCTAAGTGGACACATGTGTGGACCAGAGACTCCCTAGGATTAGCTCACAGAGACTCATTCAGCACATAAGATCTGCAGCCTCAGCACATGTAAGTCACGCGAGCTACATGCATACTCTCACCCCAGCCCAGATGCCTTCCAGGAACTGGAGGAGACGTGGTGTGGTGCAGAGTCAGACCACAGCTTGACATTTCCCAACCGAAGCTTTCAAGCGAGCCAATTCTCCACAGGCAGAGCCAGCCCAGGTGGGCACACTCAAGGAACAGTGTGCCCCAGTTTGGCAACAGGTTACTGGACTTCCCCTGGTCCACAGCCCTTCACTGACAGTATCTAAAACATCCTCTGTGGTCAATGCTGTATGCCTTGCCCTATTAATGCAACCGAGAGCACTATTAATACTGACTATAGAGGTAGATGTTGCTTTGAATGATTCACCTGTTGGATATCTTTAATGTACTTAACAAAAAAAAATAATTGAAAATACTTAAATATGCAAAATACTATGAGAAATCAAATAATACATCTGGGCAGAGGGCAGGTAACATCTGAGAAAGCTTAGGTAGTTGAAATCTGTATTGAGAAAGGTTCTGCCAAATCTCTCAAGTTCTCAACTCAACCGTGTCCTCGCTCATCTGTTATATAACAGCACCACCACCAACAGTGTACCTTTCTGTAAATCAGGACCAAAGAATTACCTAAAATGTAAAAGAAACATTAAAAGATGTCCTATATATTTTTTTAAAATGATGACCCATTTTATGTCTAGTGAGAGTTGTGATGGTCTCATCATCATTGTTCCACCCTTGAGCACACTCCTCCCATACAAAGGCACGCAGAGATGAGGAGATACACGCAAAGAATTTGCTCTCAGAGCAGAGGACAGAGAACTATTGTCAAGAGTGTCTGTGCTGCAAACTTCGATGCTGGTCTAGGAGTCTGTCTATCTACCGCACAGGTACCTAAGCACAGCTGCTAACATACATTTACATGATTAATAATTCCTCAAGAATAAACAATTTACATGACATGTCTCCGAATGCTCTGAGATATAAAATTCATTGTGAGCTTACCTTCAACTATAAACAGCAAGAAACTTTAGGACATGAAATTTATCTTTTTTCAACCATGATCCTCATGCTTCTATGCACTCATCATCAAAACGGAATCATAATTAAAAATAATTATGTTCCTTTGCATGAAAAATTTATTACCTGAAATATATCATTCCACCGGAATTTAAATAAGCTTATATGAGAAATTAAGCTACTGTGGGGAATATAAAGCCTCACATGCACTGAGACATACGTAGCACAGACATCTTACATATATACCTTTAGCATTTTTACAACTTGAGTTGATTATTAAAAATTGCAGTCAAAATCACTGACAAGGGAAAATTATTTCAACTCTTCATTTTTAAAATAGTATAAATATGTCCACAAAACTGTTTGGTGTCACCGTATAGTTACATTATGAAATATAACATTGTAAAAACATTGTTATTGTTAATATTTTAAAATATTGAGGTAGCAAATATTTATGGAGAGCCTACTGTGCCATAGCACTGTGATAGATGCTATAAATATACTAGCAGATGAAAGAAACAGGTTCTTTATCTCTCTGGAGCCTACATTCTTCTAGGAGCAAAAGGAATTTAAAATATAGGAATACATGTACATACACGCTATATATTTTTTCATAAAAATATACACACGCTATACATATTTTCAATAGATATATATACCTACTATACATATTTTCATAAAATGCAAATTACAGTTATGTATTTCTCCTTTAAACTTAGTATTTGTTTTTCTGAAATATCATATTCCACTTTTAACTGAGCTGTTTAAATAAAAATTTCATTCAATACTACTTCGATTTAAAAGACATTATTCTGTGCCTATTTCCATATGTTTCTACTTCTATTTCCATGGATTCAAAATATTATTAGACCACTAAAATGCACTTCTCCTTGCTGTCACTGAAGCGATTGTTAGCCAAATTTTATCTTAATTCCTGTTTTGTTACTCCAAAATTCCAAAAGCCATTTCTTCTGCAAAGCACAAGCCTTACTTCAGAAACACATAACAGAAAATTGATTTTCATCCTGAAAATGTCAAACTTCTGCCTATAACACTCAGCTATGGTTTTCTGAAACAGCAAAGTTCAACAAGAGCCATCGACCTAGTGGCCCTTTGACACATGATGATGGATGCAATGTGTCTACTGCTTTACTGCCAGAATGTCCTCCAAGAGAAGGAGAGAATCAATGAAGAATAATACATTTAAACTGGGTAGCAGGTTTGCTTGTTTTAATGTATTAAAAGAGAAAATACTGGCATTTCACTTCTCTGGGGAGAGACTTTATATACTCTGTGATTAACTCTTTTCTCTCTTTCTGGCTTAGACGAGTCAGACAGACACATATCCGCTAAAGGAAGGTGAGCACAGTCCAGAAGGTAAACTCTGTACATAGCTAATGAACTTAGGATGAAAGACAGATGGAATATCTTATTCTTCTTCGAAGGAGAGGAAAACATATAAAAGATATAATTTTAAGAAAAGTACAACCACTACTCACCCTGGTGTCTTGGCCTTCTGTCAACCACAGGTTCTGGCAACTTCAACTGTTTCTAGTAAGTGATGATATTTCCATTTTCCTACAGGATAAAGTTACTGATCAATGTCACATCAAAAACAAAGGCTCTCTTCAAGGGCAGAATATAAGAGCAATTCATTGACTTATGGATTATACTTATATTGGAATGAATTAATGCATATTCCATAGAGTAAGTCTTACAATCATGCATGTAAGTTTTGGAAGAAGCACACCCCCCAGCTTAAAATTACTGTACGGATGTATGCCATCACATATGGTCTAGGTTATAGTCTTTACTAGAGAAACAGAAAATCATTTTCACCTGCAAATTTTTATGCCATTTTACCAGAGTCCTAACAAGGAAGCACAGTATAAATTCTCCTTCAATGATACTTTAAAAATATGGTGTTTTAAAATATGATAAATAGATTCAAGACAAATAAGGACAACTCTGTAGATCAAAGGCTACATTTGAGCCTACACCAAACTTAACTTTCAGAATGTTATGCTACATCATCATTAGTCTTGGTTCACAAACTGTGCATCTTCTTTTTCAAAGGAGAAATGGATAATTTTATGATAGGGTGATGCAAATTTTTAAGACATTTAAGTATTGAGTTTTAATCTGCCTCAAAGCTGAAGAGCATGTCTTAATTATTCATCGTCTACAGTTCCACAGGTGATGGTGTGCTGTGTGTGTACATATCAGGATATAGGCATAGAAATAGTTGAAAATAGCTATAGTTTGTTTCAAACACTTAAACATGTTTTCTTGAAACTCCATAGAATATGATGCTAACAGGTGCACTTCATTAATGAAAAAAAAATGTGTTTCGCAGAACCAAACTTTGTGAACTATTGAAAAACTGGAAATAAATACACAAAAAAATTAGATAATACTTCTAAAATGACTTACATTTACTAGTAGCGAGTATAGTGTCACAAGAAAGGTGAGAACAAAAAACCATCTAGAACATACCACTGAAATTTGATGACAATGTGTTTTTATGAATATATGGAACAATATCTACACAAATTAAAAATCAAGAAATGCACAAATATTGATTTCTATACCTCTTTGACAATTAAGAACTATCTGACTTTAAGGACAAATAAAGAGGAGAGTTTTTAAAATTAAAAAAAAAATTAAGCAGCATATTCATCTGTCTTTTCACAATAAAATGTAAGCTCAATATCCATCTATAAAATATATCATTATGGATGGGGTTTGATAGGATCTTCACCACCCTCCACACCCATTCTGCCTTCTTGTGGCACCTGGGACATTTTTGCACATTTCTAAGGCTCTATAGAACACATTTTGTAAACTTTTGACATAGATTGGCCCCTAACATACTTTATTAAGAACTATAAAGAAGAACATTGCATGGACTGAATAAAATTGAGCTTCTCAGGTGATTTGATCAACAATCACCATAGAAGAGTACAATTATTACAGTAGACTCTTGATTGTCCTTGGGCTCTGAGTATTGCTTCCTTTGAGTACTTCCTTTGAACCAGAAATACCTAGATTTTTCCCTAGGCGTTTCTTATGTTTCTGAAGAATTGCTTAACCCTCATTAATCCCATTTTAAACAAACCATTTTATTTTTATTTATTTTTTTAAGGATTTTAATTATTTGAGAGAAAAAGAGAGCATAAGTGGGGGTGGTGAAGGGGCAGAGGGAGAGGAAGAAGTAGATTCTTCACTGAGCAAGGACACCATGATCATGACCTGAGCCAAAGGCAGATGCTTAATCAACTGAACCACCTGGGTGCCCCAAATAAATTGTTCTATACTGAACTTTGAGTCTATTTGGTAACACAGTGGAGTTGCACATCCTGATTTCTGAGTAATAATTACTCACATAAAAAATAGCAGAAATTATAGTAGAGTTGTAGTATTTAATGCCTTGAGAGTGAAGAGAGGAGATAGGGGCACCTGGGTGGCTCAATGGTGGAGCATCGGCCTTCAGCTCAGGTCATGATCCTGGGGTCCTGGGATCGAGTCCTGTATCAGGCTCCCTGCATGGAGCCTGCTTTTATGCCTATGTCTCTGCCTCTCTCTGTGTGTCTCTCATGAATAAATAAAGAAAAAATCTTAAAAAAAGAGTGAGGAGACAGATAATGAATAAAACAGAAGTTTGTATAATTTCATTTTATGTAAAATGTAATTATGTACAAATAATTTCATGTGAAAGTGAATATACCTAACCACTATATTTATGAACACCAAAAAATTATTTAAATTTTTACTGTTTTAAACAGTTATATCACTACTCCTACATTTGGGGAGTTATAAATTAGAGCTTAACGGAATGGTCCTGGCACAAAAACAAACACATAGATCAATACACATTATGGAGAACCCAGATATAAACCCTCACCTATATGGTCAATTAATTTGTGACAAAAGAGGCAAAAATATACAATCGAAAAGATTGTCTCTTCAACAAATAGTGTCTGGAAACCTGGACATATATATGCAAAAGAATGAAACTGAGCCACTTCCTTATACTATTCACAAAAATAAACTCAAATGGAATAAAGACACAAATGTGAGACCTGAAACCATAAAACTCCTAGAAGAAAACATAGGCAGTAATTTCTTTGACATCAGCCATAGAAACATATTTCTAGATAGGTTGCCTCAGGCAAAGAAGACAGAAATAAAAATAAACTATTGGGACTGCATCAGAATAAAAAGCTTCTGCACGGTGAAGGAAACAATCAACAAAATGAAAAGATAAACTACCGAATGGGAGAAGATATTTGTAAATGACATATCTGGTAAATGGTTAGTATCCAAATATGTAAGGAACTTCTACAACTTAAGATGAAATAATAATCTGATTAAAAAATAGGCAGAGAAGCTAAATAGACATTTTTCCCCAAAGACATACAGATGGCAAACAGAAACATGAAAAAATGCTCAATATCACTCATCATCAGGGAAATGCAAATTAAAACCACCATGAGATATCACCTCACACCTGTCAGAATGGATGAAATCAACAGCACAAGAAACAACAGGTGTTGGTGAGGATTCAGAGAAAAAGGATCCCTCTTGCAGTGTTGTTGGGAATGCAAAGTAGTGCAGCCACTCTGCAAAACAGTATGGAGGGGCCTCAACATATTAAAAATAGAACCACCCTGGGATCAGTAATTCCACTAGTGGGTATTTACTGAAAGAATACAAAAATATCAACTCAAAAAAAGATACATGAATGCCTATATTTACCGCAGCATCATTTACCATCAGTAGCAGAGATATGGAAACAACCCAAGTATCCATCGACAGATGAATGGCTAAAGAAGGTGTGAATGTATATACAATGGAATATTATTCAGCCATCAAAAATGAGTTGTTGCCATCTGCAACAACATGGATGGACCCAGAGGATATCGTGCTAAGTAACTTAGAGAAAGACAAATACTGTATAATTTCATTTATGTGTGTAATCTAAAACACAAAATAAACAAAAAGCAAAACTAGACCCATAAACACAGAGAACTGATGGTCGCCAGAAGGGAGGGAGGTGGGGGATGGGCAAAATGGGTGAAGTGGGGTGGGAAATACAGGCTTCCAGCTACAGAAGGAATAGGTCACAGGATAAAAGGTGCAGCAGAGGGAATAGAATCACTGATACTGTACTAGCGTCGTGTGGGAACAGCAGCTGCACTTGTGGAGAACACAGCAAAACACAGAGGGAAGTTGAATCACTACGTTGTACGCCTGAGAATAATGTCCCATTGTGTGTGTCAACTATACTTCAATTACAATAATAATAGGGCTCCTGGGTGGCTCAGTCAGTTAAGCATCTGACTCTTGGTTTCAGCTCAGATCGTGATCTTAGGGTCAAAAGATCAAGCCCCATGTCTGGCTCCACACTCAGCACCGAGTCTGCTTGAGACTCTCTCTCCCTCTGCCCCTCCCCCTCCCACTCACATACACAGACACTCTCTCTCTTAGAAATAAATAAGTGAATCATCATCATCATAATAATAATGTCAGAAGTTATTCCTAGAGAGTAAGATTTCAGTAAATAGTTCATACATTTTCAAAAATTGGGAGGTAGGATAAAGGTAACATCTCAGGTTAGTACCACAGCCTCAAGTATTTCATTGACTGTGAATATTAAAACTATTTTTCTAGGTTGATACAATAGCACCTCCTCTAAGGTCTGTATAGTACGAAGATTAAATCTAAGATTTTCTACCTGCTTTGGACTTCCCCAATATTAAGTGGAATAAATAGTAGAACCAGAGATTCTAGTTATATGCAGATTACAACTCCACACAGCGTTCTGGAAATGTGTTCTCTGACGAACTCAAAAGGGTCTAGAATCAACAGCTAAGAATACTAGTAGTGTTTCACAAAGTCTTAATTATGATGGGACTCCAGGACATAGTAGTAGAGCCTTTAACCAATAAGATGCATTATTAAATTACATTCAGCTCTTCAGCACTGTCACCAAATATACACTTGCAGACAGATTTATGGTGCGATCTAATTGAACTACAGCGCATATGACAATACTAGAATAATGAAGTGCTTAGGTATTTATTAAGTAAAAGACTGCACGTTTCAAAATAACAAATTTTACTCCTGAAAATATCGTTTACAAAAGGGTGATACTTTGAATTTTGAAACTAATGTAAACAGAAGGGAAGCATGAATGGACAAAAACATAAAATTATATGGTGTTCTGCTGCACAAGAGTGGATGCGTGTGTGTGTATAACCGACTGCCAATTACCAGGAGTCATTCTTTAATAAAAAACCAAAGCACAGAGTGCCTGGGTGGCTCAGTGGTTAAACATCTGCCTTTGGTTCAGGTCATGATCCTGTGTCCTAGGATCGAATCCCACATTGTGCTCCCAACGGGGATCCTGCGTCTCCCTCTGCCTGTGTCTCAGCCTCTCTCTCTGTGTCTCTCATTAATAAATAAATAAAATCTTTGAAAAAAAAGAACCAACAACACTCAGGTGTGAAGTGAAAATAGGAGAAAAGCTTACTATAATTAACTGAATAGTAAAAGTATTTAATGGTAAGAAAAAATACTGTGAATTCAATAATACTTAGATTTACTTTGATACTTCAACACTGTCATCAACTGTCAGTAGACATGAAATTGTAAAAGTCAAATCACACCGTTGCCTAATTGAGCACTGAGATGATGAAGTGATGTTTTATGATGTGACAGGAGGTGTTCAATTTATAACTAGCGTGAATGTCGCCCAGAAGGTGGTGGTGAGGCTGGAGAGCAGACCATGCCCACCCTCAGGCTTAACTGCGAGATTAGAGAAAAAGAGGGCAGTGTGTCCCCAGAAACCAGCTGGCATTTCCAGCCACATCCCTACCTGAACACCTGTTATCCCTTCAAACTCGTCGTGAGCAATGCCAACCTCCCAATTACTGTTCCTCCTCTAGGTCCCTCCTCCCAGCCGCCCTCTTGCTGTCTGTGGCCAAGCAACTCCATGATTTCCATAGCCCTGGTGAAGTCAACCATCCATTCTGTGCACTCTGACCACAAGGTTAAGATTTACTGTCTCTCCATCTACCATTTACCATCTGGCATTCTTCCGTTCAAGATGGCACCTCAAATTCCTACCAGCTCCTATGTGGTCTCCTCTCATTTTCCTCATCAGCACCCCAAAAACGTCATTCAGCTTTGCAAATGTGCATATTTTAAGCCATGATGTAGTAAGTAAGGCAGGGCGATTGGTGGAGGGGCAGCAGTTTAGTAAAAGCAGAGTGTCAGCCCACTTTGCTACTTGGCCTTGGACGAAGTTCTTGGCCTACCTACCATCTAATTTACAGGCTTATGAAACTGGTATGTTGGGGCTGACTGATTCTAAAGTGTTTTGCAGATTTGTGATTCAAGACCATGTGATTTTCTTTTTTCTTTTCTTTTTTTTTTTTTATTTTAAGACTATGCAATTTTAAACCAGAAGTTAGACACTGGCTTCAACTCAAGAATTAATAGCGGTCGATTGGTAGTGGGTTTTGATGTGATTTGAGCATGTGATTGCTGATCTGGGAGAGAATGCAGCATTCAGGATGTGGAACGGCTGAGTAGTGGTGATCTGTGTCACACAATTGTCACATCTATGGCGGATGCAACTGGAAAGGGAACGAAAGAAAGAGATAAAGAACCTTTCAGTGACAGAAAGGACCTTCTTGAATCCAAGTAATAAGAGTCATTTAAATTTGAGAGCTATTTTGACTATTACACTTCAGACCTTTAGGAATGATAAAGTCTTTGCGGTCGTCAAGAAATGGATTTTGTGATCACTTACCTTCTAAAAAGTTGAGAGATTCTTAAAACACACACACACACACACACACACACACACAAAGGAACAAAAAAAAAAAACTAAAAATATTGCTTTTGTCTCCTTAAAAGCCCTTAGAAAACTGACTTTTAGAGACATAAAGATAAAAAATCCTATACTGCCAATATATATGCCAATATAGTCAATGAAGGGTAAGTTTATATTTCAGGAAAAAAAAAATACCAGTATAAAATGGAGAATTTTAAATTGACTAAAATAGTACTGTTATCAGAAGAAATTAAAGCCAATATAATTACTTATCAGTGTCATTTCTTAAATCTAAGTACTCATATAATCAAAATACTGTTTTTTTTTCTTTCAAAATAAGAGTATAAATGTGTTCAAGAGAACATGGGTTTTGATTTAATAGTTTTAACTTAAAGAGAGGCATAATAACCCAGAAACAGCTGCTAGGTGAGCAAGGTTTTGTTTGGGACCAAAGTGATTAATGTATGACTTTGCAAAATGCTTGGAGACTATTTTGCATAACAAGATGCTCAACGAATGGCCACTTCAGAGCATTTGGATATTATAAATCATTATAATACCAGTTTGAAATCTAAAAGGCCCTCTAATACTCAGCATGCTACAATAACTCCATGAAATTATTTTCGGCATAGTTCAAGACTAGGCCTCCCGTCATTACTTTCTCCTGCTGAGAGAGCTCACACAGAACACATGATTCCGTAAATTACGTTTTATAGAATATGTGCGGCATCATTAAAATGTAACAAAAATTTTGAAGGGGCAGAAAGGAGAGATGGAGCCTATGTGTTAAAATCAAGGCAGGATTCAAATATATGTACTACTGAAAGAACTAACTTCTTTTAGATTGTCTTTGCTTGAGAGAAGCTTTCATCAGAAAAAGGCATTGTTTTCTGCAAGTTAGAAACAGTTCCACAAGTTCCAAAAGCCTTTTAAATACAAAGATTTGCCAAAAAAAAATTTGTGTTCTGCAGACTGGGGCAAGAGCCCAGGAAATCATATTTCAGAGACCCATAACAAGGGCTTTCATGCAGAATCCAGTTCATGCTTTCTCATACAAACAGTCATAGAGCTGCATTTGACAAATGGTGGTAAAATGTGCGAATTTGGTAGATCATTGATTATGCTTCCTTTTTTTTTTTTTTTTTTTTTTTTAATGATTATGCTTCCTAACTGGTGATACAGAAGCACCATCGAACTCCTGGCTGCATTTTTAGTGTTTTTCTTGACCTCCAGTAACACATCGAACCTCTGTATCTAAATTGGCCAAGTGCCGGGAAGACATGATGTTAGTGGGGAGGGTGACAAAACAGGAATGAGTTTGCTTCTGTGTTAGAAAGATTGCATTGGGCAGCCCCGGTGACCCAGCGGTTGAGCATCTGCCTTCAGCCCCGGGCGTGATCCTGGAGACCTGGGATCGAGTCCCATGTCGGGCTCCCTGCATGGAGCCTGCTTCTCCCTCTGCCTATGTCTCTGCCTCTCTCTCTCTCTCTCTCTCTGTGTGTCTTTCATGAACAAATAAATAAAATCTTAAAAAAAAAAAGAAAGAAAGAAGAAAGAAGAAAGAAAGAAAGAAAGAAAGAAAGAAAGAAAGAAAGAAAGAAAGAAAGAAAGAAAGATTGCGTGGATGCAATGGATGCATAGGCCTCCCTAAAGGAATATGCAGGAAGGAGATTGTGCAGGTGGACCCCTTTCCTAAAGGGTTGCGGTTCTTTGCACGCCAGCAACCTTCCAAGATTTATCTAGTCTCCTAGAAAGCCATGATTGAATGGATTCAACAAGGAGGCTGTTACTTAGACTGAGGCTGAGCTGGTGCTAATGGCAAGGTAGCCCATGGAGTGAACACCCAACATAGCCTATAAATGCCACAAGGTCACACAATCAAAGTGCTAAGGATGACCAATCACAAAGAGCCAGCCAGGCTTTCCCCAATCACCAGTTCATGGAGCCCTGAGTCTGTTTGTGCCTCTTTTCCATAAAAGTCTCTGTTCCAGCTCCTGGAACTGGAGCTGGCGTGCTCCAAACCATTTCAGTCCGGTGCTATCCGATGCAAATCAATAAATGCTCAAATAAATTCATTCATTGGTTATCTTTTAACGAAAGTCCTATGACACTTTGTATTTTGTATTTTTTTTTAAGATTTTATTTATTTATTCATGAGAGACACAGAGAGAGAGGCAGAGACACAGGCAGAGGGACAAAGCAGGCTCCATTCCAGGACCCCAGGATCACACCCTGAGTCCAAGACAGATGCTCAACCACTGAGCCACCAGGTGCCTGTATTTTAAAATATAAATGTAGTTGAAGGTTTTCGCAAGCTGGACCTTCTTCAAAGTACCAATGTTGTCAAGCTACTCATTGCTTTGATCTGTTATGTAACTTATAAAAATGCTCTCTCTCTCTCTCTCTCTCTCTATATATATATATATATATATATAATGTTTTATTTATCTTTTGTAAATTTGTTTTCTCAGATTGCGGTATCCTTCAAAGGGTCATAGAATATGCCACCCAAAAATATGCCACTTTGGCAGAAGGATTATTTTGAGCTAAAGGCACTTAGGAAAACTGCAAATATAAGAAAAACACCCTAACCTTCCTTTCCCTAGAAGCAGGAGATGAAATGCCCATGTGAAAGCTGTCCTCTTTGTTCAATTTGTTCCCATAGCCAGTAGATTTCACCATTTCTTGGGATCTTTAGTTCTTATGGGGGTTAGTTCTTATGGGGGTTACGTGTCATATAAAACATACATAAATGTGTATGATGTTCTCCAGGTAAAATGTTTTATGTCAGTGTGATTCTCAGGCCCAGCTGAAAAGTCCTAAAAAGGTAGATGCAAAAATCTACCTTCCCTACACCTTCCTCTTGTAGCATTTGACGTAGATATTAAATAATTATACGCAGAAAATCTCTCATGTTTCCATTGCATTTATTTCTCTTCCTTTAAATTGAAAACTTATTTTTGGCATAGGAATTTGATGCTTACTTCTATTTATTTTCATATTACAAAAACCTGTACCAAAGTTTTAAATCCATGTGAAATCGATTTTGATGTAATATGAGTGTTAATGGGTCAAAAAATTATTACATTCAAAACTTTCCTATTTCATATTTTGCACTACATTTTGTCAACCCATTCTGGAAACCAAAGCATCCATATTAAAGGTAAATATTGTGATCTTTGTTACAAAAATAGAATTTTATTCTCAAATCCTTGCTAATGAATGTTATTGTATGATTATTGAGTAACAAGACAGATAATCTATTTTAAGATTGGTAATTGATTATTTTTATTTTTTTAAATATTTTATTTATTTATTTGAGAGAGAGAAAGTAGGAAAGAGAGAGAGCACCAGCAGAGGTGGGGGCAGAGGGAGAGGAAGAAGCAGAGTCCTTGCTGAGCAGGGAGCCTGATGTGGGACTTGATCCCAGCACCCTGAGATCATGACTTGAGCTTACATCAAGTGTCGGATGCTTGGGACACCTGGGTGGCTCAGTGGTTGAGCATCTGTCTTAGGCTCAGGACATGACCCCAGGGTCCTGGGATCGAGTTCTGCATCCAGCTTTCCCTCAGGGAGCCTCTTCTTCCTCTGCCTATGCCTCTGCCTCTCTCTGTGTGTCTCGAATGAATAATAAAACCTTAAAAAAAAAAAAGACATTCAACTAACTGAGCCCCTCAGGCACCTCAGATTATTCTAATTTTTAGAAGATACATTTTAGCTTGGAATTTATGTGAGAAACATGCCACCCATTTGGAAATAAGTCCTTTCAGTCAACATCCTTCAAAAATATCCACCTGAGCTAAGAAATGTGGAAGGCAGAAAGAACAGTAGACACAAACCCCTGTTCCTGGAGAGTGTACCCTTCTGGGAGATCAGCAGGCTCTTGCCCACATAGAGCTATGACTTAAGTCGGAAGATGATACAACACCAGTATAATGTGGGAGAGTGAAGAGGACATGCAACAGAGGTGAGGTCCGGAAGAAGTCAGAGCTGGCTTCAGAGAGCATCAGAAGGTTGGACAGGATTTCAGCAGATGATGAGATTCACCAAAGAAGGATAAAGTAAGGGAAGAAGATGCCAGAATCATAAGTGCCAATACCAGGAAAATAGGACACCTGTTTGATACTCTTCAGTGATACAGGCCATGGAGGGGACAGACCGTGTGCCACCCTAATCACCTGGGCTCTGTACCTTTGAAATATTCAGGCAATTGTTTCTAATAAGAGATTCATCACTTTGCACTTCAGGAATATTAAGCTACTGCACAAAGATCCCTTATAGCGAGGGGCAGAGGCATGGTTAAGAGGCAGTTGTGCTCATGCAGCATTTATTCACCTGTCCCTCCAGCTCCTCATGTGCTTGCTGTGAGCCAGGCAGCGTGCTGAGCCCCCCCACCACACACACACACACAGAAAAGAGAAAAGAGCAGAGGGCCCTACGCAGGTGAGACTGACCTGCCACAAGTGGTGCATGAAGCTGTCTTTTTAACCTGACATGGAGAGCATAAGATAATAGATTGTGGAATTTGGTGCATGTTTTTAAAATTGTGTTCATGCCAACAGCATCATGGAAGCAAATTCATCCCAGGATGCAAAAAAAAAAAAAAAAATATGTCCCACGGTTAACTTCCCTATACTACAGAAAAATGAAAAGCTATAAAAAATTAAAATCCTGTAGATAAAGAAGAGTTACTGCATCAAGAACAAGCAGGCTTTTTGTCACCCTGTCTTACAGGATTGAGGAGATGCCCCCTTCAACCCTTTCCAGGTACATTTCTAGGAAGTCTTGTCTACAGGAAACACTCATACAGCAATTATCCTATAACAGATTTATGTTGGCCCATGGAAAACTTGTTGCTTGGTTGCTAATGGCATATAATCATGTAACTATTCTTGAGTACTTATATTCTAGTGGCAGGGAGGGAAGCACACTCACTCAGAAAAAAAAAATTATAAAGATTGAAGAAAATTGACTTTAAAGAAATTATGCCAGAACCTAAAATAGAGACCCTGACTGGGAACTGGGACTTATTTCAGATTGTGTGGCAAGGCAGAGTGCTCTACTGACATGACATTTAAACTGAAGCCTACAGGGATCCCTGGGTGGCGCAGCGGTTTGGCGCCTGCCTTTGGCCCAGGGCGTGATCCTGGAGACCCGGGATCGAATCCCACATCGGGCTCCCGGTGCATGGAGCCTGCTTCTCCCTCCGCCTGTGTCTCTGCCTCTCTCTCTCTCTCTGTGACTATCATAAATTAAAAAAAAAAAAAAAAAAAAATTTAAAAAAAATAAAAATAAAAAAATAAACTGAAGCCTACAATGAGGGGCTCCTGGGTGGCTCAGCTGGCTAAGCATCCAACTCTTGGTTTCAGCTCAGTTCATGATCTCAGGGTTGTGAGATCGAGTCCTGCCTCATGCTCTGCACAGTATCTGCTTGAGATTCTCTCCCTCTCTCATTGCTCCTCCCTGGGTCACGAACATACACACACACTCTCTCTAACATAAGTAAGTCTTAAAAAAATAAAGTAAAATACATGAAGATGACAGAAGTTTGAGAGAAAGACCATTTCAGATAGCAAGAATAAGTTAAAGCCATGCTGGGAAGAAAAATAATCCGAAATTCTGTGACTTATGATTCATTGAGTTTGGGTAAACACTTTTTTGTTTTGATTTCATTTGCAATTCTGAAAGTTCTAAATCATTTAAAAATAATGGTTTCTTTTTTTAAAAAAATAGGATTTTATTTATTTACTGGAGAGATAGCACAAGTGCACGAGAGCGAGCAGAGAGGCTGAGGGAGAAGCAGACGCCCCACTGAGCAGGGAGCATGATGTGGGGCTCCATCCCAGGACCCTGAGATCATGGCCTGAGTCAAAGGCAGACGCTTCACTGACTGAGGCACCTAGGCATGCAATAGTTGGACTTTTAGAACAAAGTACAGGGAACTTGTAATCAAACAACTAAAGGAAGTAAACTCAAGAACTAAAACAAATACCAAATCTTTGGATCACGACAATAGCAAAACCTAAGTCTGTATTTTTCTTTTCTAAGTAGAAAAAAAAAAAATGTGGCCTACAGTATCAAATGCATGGCTGGGATAGGATCAGTCTCTAATGAAGTTTGTTCTCATGACATCCGGGAAGACCTCACTTTCTGTTTGTCCTGGAATGTCCTAGTTTACTTCTAGTTTTCTATCATCACTTTGCTCTGGCCTTTGTTCCAGACTTCTCATTTTTAACAAAACATTACTATGAATAGATAGACAAACACAAGTCAGGATGATTTGGGTAGACTCTAACTTTTGGTTATATATAAGCTGAAAGGACATCTCTCTCTTCCTGACCCTTTCTTTCCAGAACAAGGTAATTCCAACCAATATAGCACACACAGCACATACGCCCTCCTGTGCTGGAAGGGGTGGTCAGAGGCATCGTCCTAGGCCTCCCTGTCTACCAGCCAGCTGAGGCAGGGGCTCTCTCTCTCTTCCCCAGATGGAATCACGACTGGTGGGGTCAGTTGTAGAATGAGGGAGTTCTATAGTGCTGCTGGATGTGAAGTGACTACGTGAGCTCTAAGCACGGCATCCCAGCTCCAGCTCACAGAGAACAGTCAGAGGCTTTCGCATGGAGCTTGTCATTTACTACTTGCTGTAAATCCACAATGAATGTTCATTTTTTGTTTTAGTATTTTAGTGCCAACTTCATTTTCAGCCATAAACCCTGTCTCTAGGGATGAACAGCCCAGTACCCCAAACTGCACACATGATGATAAATAGGGAATCTATTTCTCAAGAAAGTCAATGTTACTTGCACACAGTGTGTGTTGGCTCCCACCATGGGTATCTGGCCACGTGGAAAGCAGAATCAGCAGAGAAAACCACCGGAGAAGCAACAGCATGAATTACAGAGGTGAAGAGTTCCTTCAAGGAGACCGTGCCCTGAAGCAAAGACGTGACACAGGGAACTGCATGGGGTGTCTTACACATCATTCAGAAGTGTGACATTGTTTCACATCAAATTACCCTTCATGATAATACACTTGGGTCTTCTGGATGCCGTGGTTGCTCCATATCCCCAACACAACTTATGCCACAGATACTGGTTCCATTAATAGATAAGAATCTAAAAATCATTGAAAAATGCCACTTCTATCAGATTTGTCAAAGAGAAAATGAGCCAAATTCATTTTAATAATGGATTATTTTTATACAATTCATAAATCAAAGTGAATGTTTTAGAAGTGTATTCCGTTGGATTGCAAAAAGCTAACATGATTAATTCAAATAGGGAGTCCAGTATTTAATATATAAGGTAAAATCATTTGCTATCATGATGATAGTTTGAATTAAATTTTTGAAGCAACAAATTAAGCATCAATCAATTATCATTGCACTTAGAATAGAAGGTGTCTAAACCTAAAAAATATCTGAATATATACACAAAGAGATATTGAACTACATTTTTTTTGAACTATAAATATTTGGGGCAAATGTCTAGGCAGTAGGGAATGCTGTCTTTTAGCAGCTCTACACTACTAAGATGTTAGAAATGTCTGAGCCTATGGGGAACTACTTTGTAAGATAATAGGTGTCTGAAAACAATATTGTACCTTTCTATAAACTCAGTCCTCTAAAATGTGGTAGCATTTGTTCAAAAAAACAATCTTTAGAATCTTTATCACGATCTTTCTGCAAGTATAACACCACAATAAATTAACTTTCGAAGCTTCTTCATGAATTATAGTAATGGAGAATAAAGATTGCAAAGAGGAAAAGTTATATGAGTAAGGCCCTAGAAAAGTATGGGGGGGAGGTATAACAAGTTAAAAGAATCATTAGGGAAAAGTAAGATTTTATTTTGATTTCTATAAATGCTCTTTAGACACCCCCATGGAAAGAATCTTTTGATTTGGGTTTTTTTCCAACCATCTAAATTTGGCAAAACATTCATAAGACTCACAAAGAAAGGTAACTCACAAAGAAAGGTAACTTTCTCTGTATTTTGAATTTTGTTACATAAAACTATGTTCATAAAGAAGTCCTCCACATGGAAAAAGAGGACAGTACCTAGAAAATGACTGGGATTGAAATACTGATGTACTTCAATACTAAAAAACAATCGTGTTGGGATTATCCTCCACTTAGTGGAGTTTGGGTGGCGTTTACCTTAGAATATATATAGATAGGATTTTCTCCATTACACATTAATAGCCTACAGAGAAAAGTCATCAAAGACCTCAACAATTTCATATTTGTTAGTCATGAAATGCTACTAAAGACTGAAGGTTATTTTAACAAGCAAATTAAAAATTATGAGACAGGATTGAAAAAATATGGTACTTATGTAACCATATACAGACTTTAATTCTTCTGTTATTATTTTTATTTTTAGTTAAATAAAGAGAGGAATTTTTTTGCCTTATGTAAATGGACATATGTTCACTTTTTTATAGAGTTCTATTGTTCAAAAATTCTAAGTCTATTTCATAAGTACAGTATCATAATACAATAAATTCAGTTGGTAAATACATATAAGTGATTTTTTTTTTTTTTTTACTCTGTTGCACTCTCATCTCAGCACTGCCCTGGTTCAGACAACTTATATTATGGGATCGTTTTAGCCTAGTCACTTTAGAAATGTACTTTGTGGAACTTTCTATTTTGAAAGAAAATAAAGCCACAGAAAAGAATTATCCAATGCATTTACCCATATATTTTCACCAATAATGAACAATTTTTAACATTTTGTCATTTTTTTTTCTCTATATATACACTTATACATACAGTTCCCTTTTTTCTGAAAAATTTACAATTGAGATGCTGACATCCCAGCAAGTTGCCACTGGTCATGAGGATTCTTCTGTGCCTCAGAACTTTGTTGTGATGTTTAAATTAATCAAGCCTACATTTTGGTATAGAGTCATTACAATAATGTCAGCATTAAAGTTATAATTAATACTTATAATCACTTTTGACATTAATAGATGGGTACACTTATATTTTTCCTATATTTGATTAATAATTGAGAACCCATTATGCCACTTTCTCAAGAACAGGAACATGATAGTCAAAGTCCATATGAGCAGAGGACTTATAACTTAGTGAGGTGTTGCAGACACTAAGTTCTGAAGAGCTTTGAAGAAAGAGATGGGGGCAAGGTAACAGGGACGAGGTGCTGTCTCAGGTAGAGTACTGAGGTAGGCCCTCTTAGGAGATGCATTTCATACCAACATGAGAGAAGTGGAAGATCCAGGCATGTGACTACCTGGAGGTGAGATGCCCTGGTCACAGGAAACATCAAGAGCAACGTCCTCACCAAAGTGGAAGTTGGAAGGGTGAGAGGATGATGCAGTTGGAGGACAGAGAGCCATGGGTAACCACACTGCTGATGATGTCAGAGCAGCTGCTAGGCTGGATGGGATGCCACAGGGCCTTTTCACAACTCCCTGCAGATCAGGATCCAAGGTCAGCAAACTGCTCCTTTGGGGCCAATGCTGGCCCACCCATTGCTGTTCTCCACCTAGAAGCCAGCAACTTTTACTTTGTTTGTTTTACATTTTTAAATGTTTGTTACTAAAACATCAGAAACAAAGAAAAAAAATGTGTAGCAAAGACTGTGCGTGGACCACAGAGACAAAAAAGCGTTCTGTCCCTTTCCAGAAAAAGACAGGCATCTTCCATTGAAAGGAATTTTTTTAAAGATTTTATTTATTCATATGAGAGAGAGAGAGAGAAAGAGAGAGAAGCAGAGAGAGAAGCAGGCTCCATGCAGGGAGCCCGATGTGGGACTCGATCCTGGGATTTCAGGATCACGCCCTGGGCCGAAGGCAGGCACTCAACCATTGAGCCACCCAGGTGTCCCTGAAAGGAATTTTTGATTTGAGATTTTAGAATTAGAATTTGAGGGTGGAGGGGTCACATGACATGGTGCATGTTTTACTCTGCGGGGTGTGGGAAGCATCTTCTGTAGGTGGGCAAGAACAGAAGCAGGTGCAGGGACCGTGGGCAGCAGGTGGTGATGGTCAGGTGTAGGGGGCTAGCCTCGGGGCAGCCGGACGTTGGCTGGATGGGGGACATGATCTGAAGGGGAAGCCAGCAGGTTGGCTGATGGATTAGTGTGCAGAAAAGAACATAGGACAAGTTCTGTAACTGTAGGCTGAACTACTATGTGGTGGTTTTTCTGAGAAGGGAAATGCATACCACATACTTTTTGAGAGTGTTCAGGTCATAGATGATATTTTTCCTCCCTCTAGAGCTAAAAAGGAAAAAAAGAAGACAACTACTCTGGAAAATGGATGCAGCAAACATTAATAGTCATAGAAGCAATCATCTTTCTTAATTACGACTCTTTAGTATTATTTCCATTTTGATCTTTAGTTTCTTTCTCTGACACCAAATTTGAAAATAAAAATCTTAAGAGTGGTAAAAATATTTTGTTAAACAGACACAAAATCATATTCACTTTAAATATACATTTTCATCCAGAAAACCCTTGCTGCAGCTCTACTGGAGTTAAAAGACTATTTTCGTTAATGTGCTTAAGTAGCCCATAAACATTTTCTCATTTTTGCACAGCTAGTCTCAAATAATCATTTCCCCATTATTTTAGTCACCATAAGACAATTTCCATAGCTTTATGATAACTTTTTAACAAACTCAAAGTTCTTTAATGTGGAATTTTCCAATTTCTTAAAAAATTCAATATAATTTGCTATATACTCTCTTCTTATATTTGCAAAAAAAAAAAAATCTCATTATTTCAATATCTCTGTTCCGCCTGTACTATTGTACCATAATGCACTCAACCCTTTGTTTCCTGAAGGACTTTCAATATGACCAGTGCTGTAGAAAGAATTACATGGGATTTATGAAGAACATTTCCTCATAATCAACAATTCAAAGAGAAGAAAAATCTTAAGAGAAAAATGATTATTCACATAAAAGAAACTTCTTCTAGCATTGTTTCATATAGGCTTCTCCTGTCAAGAGATTATTACAATGTGGATATTGATCTGATGCCACTAATAGAACCATTGTAGGGACAAGAGTTGCTTCCAGCATTAACGGCCATATCAAAGACAGTAGTAGGCAGCTCAATGAGCATGGCGGGAATTCCATGGGCCATTCATATGTGTTTCCTGGTTATAAGTTTAAGCACATCTTTTATTATTCACATGTGATTGTTTACCAATAGCCCATTTGTCATCAGAGGGTTATCTACAAATGATTTGAATATCCCAGACATCTCTACTGGTAGACATGAGTATGTATATGATGAGCACAGAAGGAAATAGGAGCCTTCCCATCCTATCTGCTCCACAAGAAATTAAGATTTTGACCAAATTAGCTCATTAGCTATAAAAGAACCTTAACATTACAAATTTTCTAGTCCTACGCCTAGATTGATTGAGCAAAACAGGCCTTTGTTCTTCATCCTAAAACATGACAATAGGAATCTTCACCTATTTTTGAATTCTTGCAATTTAAAGTTGGAAATGTAATTATTTAAGATCACCTACACAGTAAGATTTTTTTTTAATGTGCTTCCTAACAATTATAAAAAAAGCTCTTTCCTCTTTCTCACATCATTGACTATTCAAATACCAGAAACTATAACCATTTTTTTTTTTTTGCTGCAAAGGGATCATGAAATAGTTTTATGTGTTTGCGACTAAAGAGAAGCAAATTAGTACAACTATATTATTGTGTGCTGATTAGAACTGTAGATATGGCATTTCCACTTTCCAGAACTTGGCTTTGCTCTGAGGTAGGAGAAGCTCTGTAATTAGTATTGAAGAGCTTCCTTGCCACATAAGCCCATATCCCATCTCAGCTCTCCACCTTATTAGCTTTCTTCATATCTCAGAGCATCAGATTCTTGTTTGGAAAATGAGGATTATAACACTTATTGAAGTAAAATCATGTTTCTCAACTGTCAAAGGTAGGTGTTGACATGATTGTGGATCAGCTGAAGTCCTGCATTTTGAGGACTAGAATTTCCACTTTTTCAAACATAAACCCTCTGAGGAACCATGGCCGCACCTACTGAAGCTGAATACACGTCTATCTTATGACCCAGCAATCCCAGTCAACAGTATATGGACACACAGGATAAAGGATGCACAGGGCCAGCCAAACAACGTTCCTAGCAGCTTCATATATCACATTCCCGATTGGACAGTATCTAAATACTCATTACTAAGAATAAGGGAAACAAATTGTGGTCCATCCAAATATTTGTGAAGTAACGTCTGATATACAAAACATGAATGAATCTCATAGCCTTTAGGATGAGCAAAAGTAGCCAGATACAAGACAGTGCATATCACATGAGTCCATCTGTATGAAATAAAAGAAATGAGAAGACGAATCTACATTGATAGTAGTCAGTGTGGTGTTACATGTTGGTGGGATATTAGCTCAGAAGTTATAAAGAAAACTTCTGGGGTCATAGAAGCTTTGATTTCTTGTCACGAGTAGTGCTTATGGGGGTTAACACATACAAGACATTTTAACCAGGGGGATATACATGAAAAGTGAAACGAATTGTTGAGGGAAGGTGATCATTTTATCATCTATAAATCATGATTCAATAAAAATTATTTAAAGCAGTTTGTAAAGAACCTGGCAAATAGAGATCCTAAGAGGCCGTAAGCTATAGATCAAGTTAAGTGTCACCTAAAGCATTTAGAAATCAATTTCTAATTACATCTAGATTAAAGTGAATGTAAACTAGTCAGAGAAAGACAAATTTTAATAATTTGATAATTGACCAAATGGCTTTTAGCTATATCTCACAAAAGAATGTTCAGGATATCACCTATATACCAATGAAATATTACACAGTTGAGGCAGAAGGAAATACTTGCATATTTAGATAAAGGTCAGAAAAATTAAGAGAAAGATAATTCATCATCTATCAGTGAGACCAATAAGATGCTTGATGAAACTTTTTTTAGTGCCTTAAGCTCAAGATTTGATATGGTAGATATAATAGGTATTACTCTTTATAAGAGCTGACCTACTTATACAATCAAACTAAATTCTCCCATTATTTTTTTGACACTAATAGACATGAAGAGCAGATGCAATCTGTTGCATTTAATATGGCATTTGATAAACCTATTTTGACAGATGTCTAGAACAATATCCCTCCTCCAGAAAAAAATATAGGTTTTTTTTTTCTAGCAAAATGGAATAGTATCACTTTCACAGTCTGAGCCAGATTTATAGTAATTAACAAATGAACATAGCAGATATTAATATATTTTGTTGTTGTTTTGATCTAGTCTTGTATTAAACCTCTCAGATTAGAGACTCTAATTTTTTTATTCACTACTGAACATGATGTTTTGTTATAATTTAAAATTAAACTTTTATTTTTGACATACTCTGTTCTAGTTCAAAGCACTTTCATATGCTCCTTCTTCCTGTTGTCCACTTTTCCATCTGCACCTTTCCAGGTACAGATACAGACATATATAGTCACATAGACATCAACATAGCCCCGTGGGTTCATTAGCTACATTGGCATTTCTAATGAATACAAATTTCCAAGTATCTTAACACATTTTTCTTTTTACCTCTTCTAGCATCTCCTTCTCATTTTAGGTGATATCTGCACTTGATTGTCTAAGAAATGTTGTGTTGGGAAACTAAATGAGTTGAATAAAGGATCATCTAATTTGGTACCAGATCTAGATTCAAACCTCTCCCTTCCCGTTCACCAGAAGTATGGCTTACCCATGCTATTTGATCTCGCGTAGGCTTAATTTATCCCTTTGGAAATGGGAATGATCAGAACAGTACAGGATGTCTGCAACAATAAAGACTGGGTCAGGTGGCTAATGCCTGTCACATAATCCCTGAATACTTGGTACCTGCTTTAATGCAGGCTCCTTTCTTACACTGCCTTGACACCCCAGCAAATATAAGAAAAGCACTCTCAAGCCAATGACAAACACCTGCACATTTCATCACAACTTTTTTGAACAATTTTCATGGGACACATACTCTTTCATTATTTTCCCCTCTTATTCTCAGCTTCTCACAGCATGATACTGTATTTAAACAAGACGACAAACCACTGCAAATCCCAAGTGTTCGGGGGTACTGAAAAAAATAGTTAATAAGAGTAGAATAGACTTTATTTTATGTTAGTCTTCCAAAGAGATGTGTGGCTAGCAAACTGTTGTGTGTTAAGAAATAATACCCTTAATAGGATAAAGGGACTGTTTTTCTTTCCTTAATTATCCCGGTCTGTGGGTATTCATTTCAATATCTGAGAGAGGAGAAAAAATGCAGAGCCAGCACCTCACTTCATTAGCTAGTTCACTCGCCACAGCACAGCCAGAGCTAAATCCCTATCCCTTCAAAGAGGGGGCTAGATGTTTGAATCCTCTTGTTGTCTCTTTCATAACCAAAATCACCGGGGAGTTTCATAGAGGACTTTTTTTTATCAGCTGACCTCCATTACACTACTATTTATAAGAGAAAGAGATTGGCAGGTAGAAGAGTGGACTCACACTGGCCCAGAAGACAAAATATACCACACAGTCACCGAGGAACAAAGCACTGAGTTTGTTCTCTGATTGGATATTAAATGTCTGGGAAGCCGACCTGGAATGTTCCATGGTAGCATGTGCTGTATTCTGGGTCAATTATTTCTTTTAATGCCCTTCCCAACTTTGATCACATTTCCCTCCCAATGCTCTAGCATGGAAATGTGGGAGCTTCAAAGGTGAACCCAAATAAATTAATCTGTAGGCACGTAATTAATCTTGATATCAGAGATTTCCTGACCTGCCTATCAAGGTGTGGCTTGCTTTCTTCTCACTAGTCAATTTTTTCTTGGAAAAAGTGAATAAAATCAGTTCTGCATTTCATACATGAGACCCCTCCCCACATCTCCTTCTCTTTACTCTCTATAACATGTGTTTTCTGTACTCACACACACAGATTACCTGTATTCTACTGTGTAAGGATACAGATGAGAAAACAGGTATACAATACACCTGCACAGATTCACCATCCATCTTCTCAAATTAGTACATTCTTTTGATAACTGCAAGACACTTTTTTAAAAGGTAAAGCAAATACTGTCTTGGAATATTTGGGATGAATTCTTACAGATATATCTGCTGCTTTGTGTGAGGAAAGTTGCTCTCACACTGAGCATAGAGAGCAGGGCTCACTTTTGACCGACAGGTCATACAGGACCTTCTTTCACTCGCCAGTAGGTAGGAAATTCTAGAGTGCCTCGTGCTAATGTGGGAGATAATCAATATTCACTTACAGTAAGTACTGATGAAAGAACAGAATACAAAATCTAGAAAAACAATTGTTAAGTGAAACTATAACGCAATATGCTCATTTACTTTCACCGTGCTTAGATTTAAAGCCAGGTTTTGTATAATCAACATTTTTTTTTTGAAATTGTTGCCAAAATTCATACATCTAGTCATACTTATTCAGAAAATATATACGCAATTATGTGAAAATTAAAGAAGGAAACTCATAGATACGATTCCCATTAATAAAACTAAATTTTTGCATCATCATATGATGCATGCATGTGAGGCTCACTGCATGCTCTATTTATGGTAACTGTTTCCATATCTCTCATCATTTCTCTCTCATAGGAGTAAAAACAGAAAGGTAAATGGCTTAATTTAAATTCAAGTTGCTAATCCAAAAATTAAATTTAAATTAAATCCCATATGTAAGCTATATACTTCATCTATGAAGAATGACATTTTTCCACTTATGTGTGTCTCATAATTTTTTTATGCATTCAGTACTTGAGATATTTGTTGTGCAGGCTCATGAAATAATCATTAAATAGCCGTCTCTTTACGTGGATACTCAAGCAGCTCATTTTCATAGTTTTTCCTTCACTCTACTGCATATGTCCTTGAGGCTAACAGGAATACATTGAAAGTAGTGTTGCAACTTGATACACAAGTTTTTTTTTCTAAAGTTTTATTAAATTCTAGTTAGCCTGGGTAGCTCAGTAGGTCAAGCATCTAACTTTTGATTTTGGCTCAGGTCATGAGATCAAGCCCCATGTCGTGCTCTGTACTCAGCATAGAAATCTTCTTCCTATGCCCCTTCCCCTGTTCCTGCACTCTCTCTAAGAGAACTAAATCTTAAATAAATTCTAGTCAGCTAAAATACAGTGTAATACAGATTTCAACAGAATTCAGTGATTCCTCACTAATATGTAACACCCAATGCTCATCACAACTGATGCCCCCCCCTTTTTAAAAGATTTTATTTATTCATGAGAGACATATAGAGAGAGGCAGAGACACAGGCAGAGGGAGAAGCAGGCTCCCTATGGGGGAGCCTGACGTGGGACTGGATCCCAGGACCCCAGGATCACATCCTGAGCCTAAGACAGATGCTTTACCACTGAGCCACCCAGGCATCCCAACAGGTACCCTCCTATTTCCCATCACCCATTTAGCACATCTCCCATGCTCCTCCCTCCATCAACCCTCAGTTTGTTCTCTGTAGTTGAGAATCTCTTATGGCTTGCTTCTGTCTCTCCTTTTTCTTCCTTTCCCCTATGGTCATCTGTTCTGTTTCCAAATTCCACATATGAGTGAAATCATATGGTACTTCTTGTTCTTTGACTGAGTTATTTCACTTAGCATAATATCCTCTAGTTCCATCTATGTTGTTGCACATGGTAAGATTTCATTCCTTTTGATGGCTGAGTAATATTCCATTATATATATCCCCCACACCTTCTTTATCCATTCATTTAACAATGGACATTTGGGCTTTTTCCATAGTTTGGCTAATATTTATAATGCTACTATAAATATTGGGGTGCATATACCCCTTCAAATCTGTATTTTTGTATCTTCTGGGTAAATATCCAGTAGTGCAATTACTGGATGATATGCTAGTTCTATTTTTAATTTTTTGAGGAACCAAAAAAAAATTTTTTGAGGAACCTCTATACTGTTTTCCAGAGTGGCTGCACCAGTTTGCATTCCCACCAACAATGCACGAGGGTTCCCCTTTCTCCATATCCTCACCAACATCTTCTATTTTCTGTGTTGTTAATTTTAACCATTCTTACAGGTGTCAGGTGATATCTCATTGTGCTTTTGATTTGTATTTCCCTGATGATGAGTGATGTTGAGATTCTTTTCATGTGTCTGCTTACCATCTGGATGTCTTCTTTGGAAAAATATTTACTCATGTCTTCTGCTCATTTCTTAACTGGATTATTTGGTTTTTATTTTGTTGTTGTTGTTGTTGTTGTTGTTGTTTTTTTTTTTGGTGTTGAGTTTGAGAAGTTCTTTATAAACTTTGGATACTAACCCCTCACCAGACATGTAACATAGTACTAGAATTCTTAGCCTCAGTAATCAGATAACAAAAGGAAATATAAGGCATCCAAATCAGCAAAGAAAGAGTCAAACTTTCACTATTTGCACATGCCATGATACTCTATGTAGGAAAACCAAAAGACTCCACCAAAAAACTACTAGAACTAATACATGAATTCAGCAAAGTCTCAGGATATAAAAATCAATGTACAGAAATCTGTTGCATATAAAGCAATAGAAAGAGACATTAAGGAATGGATCCCATTTACTATTGCACCAAAAACAATATGAGACCTAGGAATAAACCTAACCAAAGAGACAAAAGATCTCTACTCTGAAAACTAAAGAACACTTATGAAAGAAATTAAAGAGAACACACACACACACAAAAAGGGAAAACTCCCTGTTCATGGTTTGGAAGAATAAACCTTGTTAAACTGTGTACACTACCAAAGCATTTTATACATTTAATGCAACCTCTATCAAAATACAACCAGCATCTTTCAAAGGGCTATGACAAACAATCCTAAAATTTGTATGGAATCACAAAAGATCCCAAATACCCAAAGCGACCCTAAAGAAGAAAAACAAAACTGGAGGCATCACGACTCTGGACTTCAAGTTACAGTACAAAGCTGTGATCATCAAGACAGTATGGTACTTGCGCAAAAATAGACACATAGACCTATGGAACAGAAAAGATAAAAAGATAAAAAAGCTTCTTCACAGTGAGGGAACAGTTGACAAAACTAAAAGGCAGCTGACAGAATGGGAGAAGATATTTCCAAATGACTTGATACACAATAAATACCGGGTTCCCTAGATGATGATGAAACCATAATCTGATAATCCCTGTGTTGAAAAATCATGACCTAAATAATGTCAACCCCTGGGAATGTGTGCTACATATGCGGTAACAGTGTACTGGGCACTAACACACACGTACACGCACCTTTATAAGCTTGATATTATCATTTTCATCATTGTAGGGCTGAAGAAAATGGGAGTTGAGAGGAGTGAAGAGTCCTGTGGTATCTTACCTGTGCTGTTATACTGCCTCTTACAATGATTCCCCAACCTTATTCTTTACTCTTCAAAAACCATTAAATTACAATATCCCATTGGTTTCAATAACTGATCCTTTCTCTCTCCAGCATTCTTTTCTCTCAAACCGAGAACATTCTAGGTCTGACAATAAATAATATCTAGGCGACTCCTACCACGTACCAAGCTGTTGAAAGTAACGCTCTGGAGATGAGCTATTATCGCCAGTTTTTACAACTAAAAAAGTGAGAATAGGGAGAATAAAGCTGCCCCTAAATCACAAAGCTAGAAGGCGTTGGGGTCACAGTATATGAACCCAATTCCTGGCTGCCAGTCACCATTGTGCTTGCTCTCAAGGCAATGACTGTAAGGTCATCCTTGTTCTCATCTGTGTCACTATCATGACAGAGAAATAAAACACATGCACAAGAAAAATTGCTAGCAACACAAGCCCAACCTGACGAGCAACAGATGACACAGAGTATGGATGAGAAGTCCGGCTGGGATTTAGAAAAGGAAAAACTCATCTCTCTCTCCATCTCTGCTTCTTCAGAGCTTTTGTCTCACCTTTTTCACAAATCCATATCTAATTCGACATATGTTAAATAAGCTCTAGCAACTCGTGCTAACTCTGATTAACTCACTTTCATTCCCTCTACTCTGTCTAGCAGTAATTAAGTCTCATGCACAAGGCATCGAGGAAATTTCCTTTGGCTTATTTTGTAAATGTAGGAGGGAGAAATGCATGCGTGATGGCTTGAAATGAAACCTACACCCAACAGTGAGGAAACTGTCACAAATAAAAATTACCAAATTTAACATTTCTGTATTAGAAAATGGGTGCTAGAAATATTCATGACTTTCATAGAGTATGATATTTGCTTTCTCCTTATTTTTTTATTATACAATAATAGGTCTGAGTTTCCATTTGAAATAATCCTTGAAATTGCATTTCCTATCTCACATTTCTTCATCAGTCATGCACTTTGAATTTCTGCAGTGCACACGCTGGCTAGACTGCATAGACATGAATTCTTTCTTGATTAAGAGTTATAGCCTATCATACAAAGAAAAGAAAAATCTTATTTATTGAGGTCCATATTTTATCTATAGCCCTGGACTTTAATGCCCAGTTGTCAGCGAAATCTCCTTCTCTCTCAGTTTTGAAGACTGCACATTTTGAACCTCATCTTGACATCTGATGGCATCTTTTCTTTCTTTCTTCATGTCCCTCACCTCTGCTTTGGTCCTCTTTTGTATATTTGCTTCTGATACCCAGTGATTTCTTTGCTCCAGTGATGCATCCTCCACACTCTAGTTATCAGAGTAGGTAACACACTGTTGCCTCAAAATCAACTTGTTTTAGTGCAATTAATCTTTTCCTTTAAACAGACTTTTTTCCTGAGGCTTAAAACCGTTCCCTTATCTTTTTAATGGGTCCTTGAACCTGAACTCTCCGTGCCCCGGGGCCAGTATCTTGTGTCAAAATTAAATCTTATTTTCTCTTTCAAAATAGCTCTCACATGATTTCTTCCTTCTTTATGCTTAATGTTTTCAAATTCATTCATTCCCCCACAAATTCTCTCTCCAATTTTGTTGTTGGTGACAACAACAGACACAGATTGTAATGACCCTAAGGACAGAAAGCCACTAAGTAGATACTCTATCTCTCATTATAAAATTCAGAGCTAAATATAATTTAATCATATACTATTCAAAGTATTAAAG
Organism: Vulpes lagopus; assembly: GCF_018345385.1. Taxonomy (NCBI): domain Eukaryota; kingdom Metazoa; phylum Chordata; class Mammalia; order Carnivora; family Canidae; genus Vulpes; species Vulpes lagopus. Next base: position 2,073,711 of record NC_054837.1, on the reverse strand, counting down.
AAAAGTACTCCATTGAAGGTAATCTCTTGGTGTTTCTATAAGCTGTATACATTTTCCAGTTAAGAAAAATAGTGTTTGTCTATTAAAAAAATATTTTGATTTGGATTAGCCAGGAACACACTACCATAACACATCTTTACCAGCCTTACTATGGAATAGTTTATGAAGATACTCTTGTAGAGGTAGTGGTGGGGATGGACAAAAATAGCTGCCCTTCCTTTAAAAAATAAAAATAGTGTCATGCTGACCTCTGAGAAGGAAATAAGAAAATTATTATTCTTATTCAAGTAATTCCAGAATCTAGTGGTCTATATTTTTTTTTGTCTATATTTCTATTTGCCAATCCTTTTGCCACCAGAGATTCTTAAAGTAGTTAATCTAGAATGTCCATCTCTTCTTCCACCAAGTGAGCCAATTTGTTAAGTAAAAGAAATAACTACTTCTCAGAGACCAGATTAGTCTTTTCTTTTCCAGAAGACATTAAGATACCAGCACTACCAATTAACACCTCTTTCTGGTCAGTAAGGTGAGAACTGTTTTTCTTAAAAATCAACAGAAAATAATTCTAAGTATAAAGTAATGAGTGATGACTTTAGAAGTCTCATGTCTCTATTTCTTCTATAAACAGCTTCTTTTGCTCTAAATCCCACTTTCTAACACTTGCAAAAGGAAGAGAGGCCAGGAAATGTAGATCTGAATATTTTGCTATTGATTTCTCTATTCTTCTGTGAGAGTTATGGTTCCTTAATAATTACACTGAAGTTTCACATTAGCTTGAGTTGTTGTGGATGACCTAGGTCTTCAACACAGTTGCCTACATAAGTTTCTTTTTTAAAATTAAATATTTTATTTTGAAATAACTATAGATTCACATGCAGTCATATGATACAGAGGATGCAGTACACTCTTTCCTCAGTTACCCTGATGGTCATTTCGTGCAAAGCTATAGTGCAATACCACACTAAGATAATGACATCATCGGGATACAGAATATTTCTTTTGATCTTTGAATTTTTAAAATATCAATAAAGCACATTAAGTTTTTATTCTAGTTTCCTAAATAAAATTACCATTAAAAGCCTTTTATTTATTGTTGGGGTTTCCAGAATAAAAAAAGCAGAAAGGGCAAATATTCCCATCATCCCTTCTACAATTGAAGGGCCCAATTACCTAATGTTTACTTCTACTAGTTGTTTTATCTTCTTGAAATGCTATATTTGGTTTGTAACTGGCATTCCAGTGAGATAGAATGATAAGGTATCTCTCTTAAGCATCTAACATTTATTTGATTTGATAAGATATCAAACGTATATGTCAAATGCTTCATGATTCCCTAAAATGATAAGTTTTACAGAATAAATAAGTCATCTTTGTGCACTTATTTTTTTTTCCAAAGGCTGAATATAACAGAATTCAAGTCCTTCAGCATAAAATTCCTTATGAGACAGCTTATTTTAATATAATGTCTTATTTATCTGTTAGTTGCCAGAGTGGAGCTACGAGTACTATTTTCATCTATCACCTTGAAATATTTTTTTAAAAACAAAGCCTTACAAGGTAACTTAATGCGTTATCACAACTCTCCCATACTTAAAATTCTTTGGACAAGTGAAAAAAAATGGATGATTTTATCTGCTAAAAGACTATCAACTCTATAGTATAATTTAAAACATGACATTTTTCATTTGAGTATTTTTTATTGTGGTAAAATATATATAACATAAATTTACCATTTTAGACATTTTTAGCATATTATTTGAAGAGTATTAAATATATTCACATTATCAGGCAACTGTCACCACGTCCATCTCAAGAATGTCTCTCGTCTTCCCAAATTGAAACTCTATATACACTGAATAACAATTTCTCATATATATGTAGTATATGTAGTATATATATATATATATATATATATATATATATATATATATATATGGGATATTATTGAGTGTTTGAAAGGAAAGAAATCTACAATGCTATAGTAATCAATACAGTGTGATGCTGGCTCAAAAACAGACACACAGACCAATGGAACAGAATGGAAAACCCAGAAATAAACCCACGATTATATGGTCAATTAATCTATGACAAAGGAGGCAGAAATATGCAATAGGGAAAGAGAGTCTCTTCAACAAATGGTGCTGAAAAAACTGGACAGCAACATGCAAAATAATGAAACTGGACCACTTTCTCACATCATGCACAAAAATAAACTCAAAATGGAGGTAAGATTTGACACCATAAAACTGCTGGAAGACAACATTGATACTAATCTTTTGGACACGATCCTAATCAACACTCCTCTGGGTCTGTCACCTCAGGTGAAGGAAACAAAAGCAAAAACAAATTATTGGGAGTATATCCAACTAAAAAGCCTTTGCACAGTTAAAGAAGCCACAGACAGGACAAAAAGTCAACCTATTGAATGGTAGAAAATCTTTGTAAATGATATATCTGATAAGGTGTTAATATCAAAAATATTTAAAGACGTCATAGTGTCCAACACCCAAATCCCCCAAATAATCCACTTAAAAATGGGCAGAGGACTTGAATAGAAATTTTTCCAAAGAAGACATACAGATGGTCAAGAGACACATGAAAAGATGCTCCATGTCACTCATTATTAGGGAAATGCAAATCAAAAACCACATTGAGACCTCACCTCACCCCTGTTAAAATGGCTAAAATTAAGAATACAGGAAATAACAAGTGCTGACAAGGATGCAGAGAAAAAGGAACCCTTGTGCACCACTGGAGAGAATGCAGATTGCTGCAGCCACTGTGGAAAACAGGATGGAGATCCCTCAAAAAAAAAAAAAAAAAAAAAAAAGAATGCAATCCTGTAAAGATCAAGATCCACTTTTGCGCATAACACGGAAAGGGCCTCCCTGAATATCAAGTCACCATTTATTAATCAATCACCATTTTCCAGATAATTAGAACCAATAGAGTGTTTAATGTATAAATACTGTGCATGTGCATATATGCACACATACACACATACACACACACACACACACACACACAGTTGACCCTCAGAAACAGAGAGAGCTGGGTTGCTGGGCCCCTGCACAGGCAAGAATCTATGCAGAACTTTTAACTCCCCAAAATCTTAACTACAAACAGCCTACTGTTGACCAGAAGCCTTACAGTTAACATAAATAGTTGATTATTTTGTATATGTATTTTACACTGTATTCTTATAAAAAGTTAAAGGAAATTTTGTCAACAGAATTATAAGGAAGGAAGAGAAAAGCATTTATAGTACTGCAGTAAATCTGCATATAAGTGGACCTGCACAGTTCAAACCTGAGTTGTCCAAGGGTCAAGCATTTAATGAGAGATTATAAGAAAAAGGTACAATGCATTGAAGGCTGAGAAGTCCCCAGACCTGCAGTCTGCAAGCTGGAGACCCAGCACCAATGGTGGCATAATTTCCATCCCAAACTGGGGCCTGAGAACCAGGAGAGTTAATGTGGTTCCAAGCCTAAGTCCCGCAGGCTTAAGACCCAGGAAGAGCCCACGTTTCAGTTTGAGTTCAAAGGAAGGAAAACATTGAAATCCCAGTTCAAAGGCAGTCAGGAAGAGGAACTCCTCTTGCTCAGGCATTTTTTTTTTCACTCCATTCAGGAATTCCAGTGATAGATGAGGCCCATCACATTAGTGAGAGCAGCCTGCTTTACTCAGTCTAGCAACTTAAATACTAAACTCATCCAAAAACATCATCACAGGAGCATCCAAAATAATGGTGGACCAAATGCCTGGGTACCCCTGGGCCTACCTAAATTGATACATGAAACTAACCACCACACCCCAGAACTGCACAGAACCTAAAGATGAATACAGAGATCACATAGAGATGATACAATTTGAACTGTTGCTTTTAGCCATGCCCGAGCCAGCCCCACTGCTGTTTGGCTCTTGTGAGCCAGCGTGAGCTGTGTTTCTGTTACTTGCAATTGAAAACAACACAGAAGCCTCAAGTAATAGAGAATTTTGCTAATGAACCAGAAATATTCCTCGTGTTATTATATTAAAAACCCAAAAGCCTTAAGTTACATCATCATCTTTATTTACTTCTCCCCTCAGAGGCTTTGTTGTAGAACAAAGAATGTGGATTTCAAGGTGGTCCAGAAACACTTCCAGAAGAGTGAAACCTGGTGTTTTGGCAGAAAAAAAAAATATCAAGGGCTTTTGTTGTAACATAGCTGTTGCCTGGTGCTGGTCCACATAAAATTTTTAAAAAGATTAGATAGATAGATAGATGATAGATAGATAGATAGATAGATAGATAGATAGATAGATTTATGAGAAAGAGAGAGAGAGGACAAGAGCACACAAGTGGGGGGGCGCGGGGGAGGGACAGGGAGGAGCAGACTCCCCACTGAGCAGGGATCCCATGGGGCTCACTCCCAGGACCCAGAGAATATCACCTGAGCGGAAGGCAGATGCTCCACCGACTGAGCCCCTCTGGGGGGCCTCAATCCACACAGTATTGATACTCATTGATGGAATTGCAATAGGTGGAAACATGGGAAATTAAAGATGATCAAATGAGTTACTAAGCTAAGATATTTTCGCTTGAAAGAATTGTCCTTCCTTCTGTCATGACTTCCCAACTTTGTTAATAGAGAAAGGTGTTTTCTTTCAATGCAATGACAATGATAATAGAAAAGTGGGTTTGTGTGCTCTCCTGTGTCCTTTTTTGGAGAAATAAAAGGTTAGCTTTTCTGTGTTGCCCCTTCAGTGAATTAAACGTTTTGTCCTCTCCACTCCCCAGTAGAGAATTCTGAGATCAGCCCCATGGGGTAACTTCCGCGAAAGGCTTGATGATGTCATGGGTGTCACTAGAGAGTTCAGCCAACAATGGTGAGTGGGCTCCTTTGTAAAGTTAATGCTGAGATCACAACAGAGCCCCTTGCTGAATCCCAGGGACTGAGAAGTTTGCAGGCATGAGATCTCCCGTCTCTCAGGGCAGATACTCCTAATTGTTAAAGCACTTTTTCCTGCAGAGTACAATGTCTCTCAATGAGAGTCATCAGCTGGGGTGTGGTGGAAGGTAAGTCACAGGGACACAACATTAATAATAGCAACGGACAATGTTATGAAGTGGAGGCATCCCTGCTCAAGTATCTGTAGATTCCTCTGTCATCCAGAGTCACCCTTGTGGGCAGAATGACCAAGGGTGAGAGAGTCAGGGCGATGATGGTGTCATTGTCATGATCTTCCAACATCTTCCTCAGCGAATAGACGGAGATACACATTTCTCTAAAAAGACCAAGTAGATTGGGCATTTCAGAAACTGGAGGGAAAGGGGATGCCCAGTGCACAATGCCGCCTGAGATGAAGGTGAGACCCACATCCAATTATCCAAAGAGACAAGTGTTCTCAACTGGGGACATCTGAGTTCTACCCAAAGCTTTTCATTGTTGAAGTCCTCTGCTTTTTGTCATCGTGGTTCTAAAAGTGAGTTGGTGGCTAAAATGCAATATATTTAAATATATAAAAGCTCTTCCTTGAATCTCAGAAAAATTATTAGTTTACAAGTGTTTTATCCTTTTAACTCTTATAAGTGCACTGTTGTCTTCTTCAATTAGTAATTCTGAACGAGACTACCAGTAAGCATTCTATTAACACTTTGCCAGTAGAAAATCTTACTAAGCAAGTATTATCACAGAGAGAGATTGGTTCAAAGTGTCCAAGTCTAAGTTACTGGCTCCAGAAAATACAGATTTATGACGGGCTGAAGACATCCTAGCTTCTGAGAGTTAAACTGAGTCAGAAATGTATAATCTTGTACAGATTCCAAACTTTACGGCATAAGATCACCGTGCATCTTTCAATAGTTTGGTAATTCAACGTGATCATAACTTCAGACTATGGCAGTTATGCGTTAAGCAAGAATCATCTGTATTCTTTATTTTTTATCAAATTATAATTAATGGACTGTGTTCTATTAGTTGAATGTACAATAATTCAACAATTCTGTACATCACTCAGTGCTCATCACAATAAGGATGCTCTTTGTCATCTTTAATTTTTGTAACTCTATGTGGCAGGTACTATAATATCCAAATCTTACAAAATAAGAACACTAAGGTTTAGAAAAATGAAGCCATTGTTAGATGTCGCAGAGCTGAAGAACAAGCCAGGCAATGAACTCAAATCTAAAACTGTCTGACCCTGACAGGATTCTATTCTTCCGTGCAAATAACTATTCCTGGATTAAATCCTTCTAGTATCTTTTGGAATTACAGCACCCACAGATTCCCTATAGAAATTGGTTTTTCTCCTGTTCTGTAAACCTTTGTCCTCTCTCTGGATAGAAAACTTTATTGAAGGAACAGACTCCTTAGATATTCTCAGATCTTATTTCTAGGCAAGAAAATCATTCAGAACCAATGCTCAGGAGCAGAATTTTAATAATCAGAATCAGGTATGAAGAGATCCTGAAAAGATTTTCTTAACTACACCAAAAATTTTATTTATAGTAAGAAAGCCATATAATGAATTTTGATTCACTCAATGTGAAATACTAGTTTAAAAAGCTTAATCAGGGGATCCCTGGGTGGCTCAGGGGTTTAGCGCCTGCCTTTGGCCCAGGGCGCAATGCTAGAGTCCCGGGATGGAGTCCCATGTCAGGCTCCCCGCATGGAGCCTGCTTCTCCCTCTGCCTGTGTTTCTGCCTCTCTCTCTCATTCTGTGTGTCTATCATAAATAAATAAATAAATCTTTAAAAAATTAAATAAATAAAAAGCTTAATTAATAAAATGTAACAGAGACCTATAAGGAACCAGGGTTCATTAGAGAGAAACTATTATAGCCACATACCTAGAACATAGGATCATTTGATTATGCATTCTTGTTGAGAAACTAGCAGAAGGTTTATATAGATAGATATTTCAAAATATAAAATTGGTGAATTTTCTGTTGGTAAGTTTATACTAAATATTGCAGTTTTCATGCAATCCAATCATTAATGCAGTGCAAGAGATGAGTAAACTTCTAAACATTTTTCCAGGGCAAGAAGTATGTTCTTCCTTTTACTACTTAGTTCCTATTTCCCGAATTTGATAAAGCATTGCCCCATATTTCCTACACAGGTACACACCCAGCCTAAGAGTGCTGCATATATGGTGGCGATCTGCCTTCCGAGTTTGAACAGGACAGTTACAGAACTCTTACCCTTGGGGGAAAGCTCATATCAAAAATCGAAACAAAACAAAACATCAATGTCACAGATTAAAAGTGGCTCAACTGGTTTTTCTTCCTTCAGATTTCAGCCTCCCAGAAGTAAAAAATATCCACCCAAATATTCCCTTTGTATATTGAGTCGTGACATAGCTTTGCTCCAATAGAGTGATAAATGAAACCTTGTATTTTTCAAGATTCCCCCCCCCCCCCCCCCCCGCCAAATCTCCTTGGGTGCGCCTGTCAGATTCTGAGGCCAACCCGAGTCATCCAGAAGGCTGGTTTCTCACTAAACAGGCCAGTATCTTCTGGTCTTTTCACTTCAGTTTTGGCTCTGCACTAAGGTACAAAGGGTTGTGTGGGTCCAAGGTCAGCCTGTATATGAACCATCTGTTCTTTTCCTTCCCACTGAGTATCAAGTGATGTAATGAGTATAAGTGCATTTAAGGGTAAGTTCACAACCTTAAACACAAAGTCTATGTTGCTATTAAGCTGGCAATATCTACCTCTAAACAATTCTTATATTAAATCAGCACATATTCATCATATCTTAGTTTTTAAAATTGATGTCTTTAAACTTCTGAGTTCATAGATCTGTAACCAAACTCACTCTCTGTGACACTTAATTTTATGTGTCAATGTGACTTGAGTTCATGGATGCCCAAGTATCTGGGAACATTATCTCCTGTGTGTCTGCGAGTAAATCTGGAGAAGACTAGTGTTTGAATTGATGAACTGAGTAAAGTAGACAGCCCTCCTCAACATGGGTGGGCCCCCTCCAGTCCATCCAGGGCTCTAACAGAACAAGAGGTAGAGCACGGGGGAATCCAGCCTTTCTCGGAACACAATTATGAATCTCCTGCTCTTGGGCATTAGAGGCCCTGGTCTGTGGGACCCAAACCATCAAGCCCATGGTTCTCAGACCTTCAGACTCAGGCTGAAGCCAAAGAAGAGAACTTTGGGAGGTCATATGTTTCCAAAGCAATTGAGAAAACAAAGAAAATGGTATCTAGGGGAAAAATCTATCCAATTTAGGGGCATGAAGTTAATTAGTAACGTAAGTAAAGTTCTTTATGGGAAAAGGACCGATGCCAGAACATACTGTCACAGGGCTCTTGTCTCAGGGAATCAAAGAATGAATCTTGCAGATGATGAAATGAAGTGAAAAGTTATTAAGTTAAGATGAGAACAGAAAGGAAAGGGAAAGCTCTCTGGAGTCAGAGGGGTCCCCAGTGGGTACCCACTGAGGGCTTTTATGGTCCACCTTTTATATAAAATTGATTAAGGACCTTGGTAAATATCTTGTCTGTAGCATTTAGGCCAAAGGAGGTGGATCTGTAAGTATCAGGTGAATATCTCGTGCATACCACTTCTCCATCTGGGATTCCTGTGAGTGTGGTCATGGCCCCCTACCTATCTCTCCCTACCTGGTCTCACCTGTTCCTTCCTCAGTACTACAGTGAACAAGTGGAGAGGCTACGACTACAAGCTACTTAAAGCCAACAGCAAGAAACAATCTGGAAGGGCAGCTAAGGTCCTTAGGAAATATTTAATCATAGAAAACATAAAAATGAGCAGTAATTTTAAAAATTACTGAAGTATTTGAAGATATTTTAAGGAAACTATATTTGAAATGTGATGTGAAGGGTAGGCAAGAATGACCACTACATCATCTTAGACCTAAGAAGAAAATTCTCCACTGGAAGCAGTGGGGATTTGGGGAGGAAAAAAGAATTAAAGGCACAGCTCTCAGGATTCTCAGCAATGACAAGACTGTAGATCCTGGAATCCCTACCACCTCTACCCTTGGAGGGTTTTGGGTTTGTAAGGTCATTAATAAGAACACACAGCTGTTTTTAAGAACACAAGACAATGCACATGGAGGAACCAGAGATTAGTGTCAGCCCTGAACCCTGAGGCCAGGAAGGTGCTAAAAGCAGTGGCGAGGGGAACGGGGATGAGGGGAGGACAAGCACCTACCAGAGGACACGGAAGTCCTGTGTGGGGAATGGGACAAGGTCACGGTGAGGAGGAGATGGAGCCCGGGGAGTAGGATGCCCCTCCTCCAGCACAGAAACAGAAGTTAGAAAAACGTCAGTGAAGACAGTGCGATTGGTCAACTGAATGGTAAAGTGATAACTTTTTTCAACTGGAAATTAAATTCCACTGCAATGTAATCATTTGCATTCCCTGTGATAAAACACACAGGAAGAAGTTGTGAAGTGAATAATTCATTTGGAAATGATGAACATTTGAGGACAAATTTACATAAGGCTACCGATCTAGTGTAAGTGCTTAGCTAAGAGGTCAATCCTGACTACTTTTCTCCTCTCTCTTTCTTACCCAAGCATTGCTTCTGAACGAAGGGCTTTTTAATATGTTTGAAAGGGATGATAAATATTTCTAAATAGCAATGAGTGACACTGGATTCCTCTCAAAGATCAAATATTAACATTTCAAACTTAAAATTGCAAACCACAAAGTCACCGGTGCAGGCAACCACTATAAGTATCCCAGTCAAAGTGGTTTCAGAGGAACAAAGAAGGTTGGTTTCTGCACGTTAACCCAGAAGGAAGACAGACATATGATAGAAAGTGAGCACCAGCATCAGTTCATTTGTGGAAAGAGAGAGTTGCTTATGATCAGGAGTGATATTCTGAATACTTATCAATGGGGTTGGCCCAGGAGAACGCATGCACCTGTCAGCCGGGGGAGGGGGGCAGCGTCTGAGAACCATCCAGGGATGTCCCATGTCAGGTTAGTTTCAGTTTAATTGGGGAAAGCCATTTAGCAGAAATACACATATATTTCTGCAGGTGCACACGTGCACAGGGAGATACGGGGAGAGGCAGATGAATCAGGGCGACGGTGACAGTGCTGTGGCTGCCTTTCTGCGGTGATGCACGGGGACTGTGCATGCTTCATCTCCAGGCCTGCTGCTGGGAAGAATGCCCATGTCAACCACACACCAGCTCTTGTCACTTAGGGCTAAGGAGCAGGACATGTGTGCCATTGGGGACAGGAGGACAGCCACAAGGTGACGTGTCCACAATTGTGACCACCCAGCACAACAGGACCAGGGTAAGGACTGCATGCTGGCTAAACAGACCACTACCCAGAAGAGCCTCATGGTTGGCAGGAGACCAGTGATTTTGGTGATGCCCTAAGTATTCACTGTTCCGTGAGTGTGGAGTTATTTTGGTCTAAATATTCTAAATCACCCATTCTGGTTAGGTAATGTTTACCAAAAAGTTCCAATTTTCTATATAATCTTGAGTTAGTCTTTATAACTTCAATTTTCTGAATTTTTTTTTTACTTTTCAAAATGTGAATTTTTGACATAAATATATCTTCATGGTATTTCAAAATATGTTTAAACCTAATTTCTGTTGGATCTATATATTAAGCTCCCCTTTCCATATCTAATATTATCTATTTATATCATCCATCGATCTTTTGCTCCCTTTGGGGTCAACTGTACCAAAAGTTTAGTATTTTCAGTTTTTGCAATAACAAAAACATTGTTAAACTTCTTTATTGTATATATTGTTTTTTTAACTTCTATCTTAACTATTATTTTCTTCCTTTTACTTTCTTCCAGCTTGTTTCCTTTATATACAACTGGAGACTTGTTCATTTGCAGCATTTTTTTTTTTCAATTTAAACATTAAATACTAATTGCATTGCATACTGCTTTAGAGGGGGCACTGGGGTGGCTCAACAGTTGAGCATCTGCCTTTGGCTCAGGACGTGATCCCGGGATCCGTGGATTGAGTCCCACATCGGGCTTTCTGCATGGAGCCTGTTTCTCCCTCTGCCTGTGTCTCTGCCTCTCTCTCTGTGTCTCTCATGAATAAATAAATAAAATCTTTAAAAAAAATACTGCTTTAGATACATTGCATGCATTTCAATATGTGAAGTTCTCATTTCAATTTTAAGTATTACCTACTTTCTATTATGAGCTCTTCTTTGACTTAAAAGTTATTTAGAAGTTTAGTCTCAAGTATATGAATTTTTATAAGATATCTTGTTGTCATTGATTTCTAGCTTAATAGCATTGTTTTCAAAGAACATATTCTCTGTGATATAGATTTTTCTGAAATTTGTTGGGGCTAGTTTTATGGTTGTATACGTTATACATTTTTGTAAAAATGTGCTTGAGAAGCAAACATGTATTTTCCACTTGTTAGAGCACTATAAATCAATTGAATAGATAAAGCTTGTAAATTGTCTTATTTAGACTTCTGTTTGTTTATTTTCTGGTCATTTTGATGCACCAACTACTGAGAGAAGTAGAGGAGAAATTTCTATAATCATGGTATATTTGCCCACTTTTCTTTGCAGTTCTGTTGCTTTTATATATATTAAAGATAATGTATTTAGGTCCGTACAACTTTAGAACTTTTTCATCTTCGTGGGTTTAACGCTTTTATCATCATATGCCCATTGTGCCTCTAGATCTTTCTCTCCATAAACCCAGTGTCATCTGGTATTTATATACCACTACCGCTTTTGTTTTTATTCCTGTTTCCATGGGCATATATTTTTCACTTATTTACTTGCAAACCGTACAGGTACTTCTGTTTTAAGGATGTATTTTACAAACAGCGTGGCTGGCTTTGCTTTAAATGCACTCGTCCTTTCTGTCTTTTCACTGGTGAGTTAAATGAGTATGCATGGATACATTAGTATTTATTGCTACTGTTTTATTTGGAGATTTTAGTTGTCCTATTTCTCCTGTGCTCTCTCGCTTCTTCCTTCTTGCCCACATGGGACTACTGAGCAGCAGAGTTGTCTCCCTCCCTTCTCCCTCCTCTGTTCTTCTCTGCTTTGGAAGCTGAACATGCTTTAACCACTCTGCAGCGAGAACTCCACGGCAAGTTGCTGTAATACTCTGTCTCTCAGGTCCCTCACTCCCAGATGTCATAGAGCACCACGCTCTGACCAGTTGGAGTGTGGCTCCCCACCACTGGCAAGTGAGCCATCCCCTCAAGAGCTTTTTCACAGGCCTATTGAGTTCAACGCTCAAGATTTGTTCCTTGTAGCTTTGGGTCATCAACACATCCACTGTGGATTCCCACCTAAGATTTAGGCACCGTCTGGAATTATAAAATATATGAAAGCTAATTGGCTCCCAGAGGGCTCAACTCCATGATCTTAGGCTCATTAGCTCCAAACATCTAAGCAGGATAAAGAACATCTAAGTAGGATAAATATGACAATGAAGCCATTACGAAGCAGGAAAACAGCATTGAGAATTTGAAAATTTTTAATTTGTTGACTTGGAAAATCAAAGAAAGAAAATTAAAACAACTTTCTTGTTAGTACAAAGTGCTTATCCCTAAATTTAAATAATCACTTGGTGTTTACTGAGGTGAGATGTAGCCACCAGGAGCAGGTGGTCTTGCAGAGGTGCAACGGGCAGTCCTCTGCCCTGAGCTCGCTCATGTTTGCGGTGGCCTCAGCATTATCAAAATAAAAGGCATCTATTAAATCTCTTATTTTGAGGACATCACCTTCATCCTTGTCCATTCAATTCTGTGCTAAGCAATTCGAACTTACGAGGCACGGCAAAGGTTACATGGATAAAATGCAATACTATGTTCGGTAGAGGAGAAAGTGAAATTTAACATCACACTTTTTTAGACTTTTTAAAAATATTTTTGTGGTCTGTGTGTTTTTTTAATTTAATTTATTTATTTATTCATGAGACACACACACATACACACACAGAGAGAGAGAGAGAGAGAGAGAGAGAGAGAGAATGGCAGAGACACAGGCAGAAGGAGAAGTAGGCTCCATGCAGGGAGCCTGATGTGGGACTCGATCCTGGGACTCCAGTATTACGCCCTGGGCCGGAGGCAGGTGCTAAACCACTGAACCCCCTTTTTTAAACTTTTTGATGTAAGCTGATAGATGCTGGTCGTCTTGTAATCACCTGGTAACAATCCCCCTTAGCCAGGACTGTGGCGGTAAAGTCACTGTCTCCCTAACTCTATGCGCAACTCTACAAACATCTTGTCCTGAGCATCTGTGTAGATCCTCTTCCTCAAATCCCGTCCAGCTGTGACCTCAGCAGCACCTCCCCAGAGTTCCACCTGTTTTTCTCGGCCTCAGGGACATCCAGGATTTCTGAAGTCACCACCAAATGTAAGATAACACCACATGAAGGAGTGTGATGGGGTGCTTGAGAGCAGTCTCAGGGAGAGGGGAGGGTGTTGAAGAGAGAGGTTACTTTGGTTCTAATTCCAGATCTGCTACATGGTATCTGCATAATCCGGGGCTAATGACCTGATTTGCAAGGGCTTCTTTTCCTTGTATGTAAAACAAAATAATGTCTATCACCTGTGAAAAAGGAGAAAGGCAGCGCATCTACAAATGTTTAAATATTAGTTCAATTGCACATCTAGTTCTCAGTCTGGCCTCACATCATCCTTTTTAGATCTGTTGACAGTCCCATGACATTAACACCAAACTGGATGCACATAGAAGACCCTCTGTTTACCATTTCTGGGCTTTATAAAAACATACAGAACGAGGCTGTTGTAGCAGGATAAACTTAGCCATAGTCAGGTTAGCCAAGCTTTGCTTACATGGGCAAATAGCAAATGCCCTTCAAGTGGAAAGGCTCTGAGGATATGTAATGTAACTCCTTCTTGCCTTTCCTTTTTAGAACACTTTTATTTTTGCATATATATTCTCATTCCCCATCATATTACAAGTCTGAGTGAAAATAACCAAGCAGACGTATTTCTCAGACATTGCTATGCAAGACGTAGACACAATCCTGCACCCTGCCTTTGTCATAAACTTGATTATGCTTATAAAATTTTATTTGGAAAATTAACTTTTCACAGGGACGCACATAAAGTCACCAATAATACTGTGAATTAACAGTGGAAGTTAAAAGTACGGACAGAACAGGAAAGGCAAGGGATTTTTCCTAAGCAATCAGGACAGGTACAGATTTTTCAGATCTCTTCTTCTTTATACAGTCCCTTCACTTGAAGGGTGTAGGTTCATCAATATTTAAAAGCTAAATATTCAGCTTAATACACACTCAAAAATAAGAAGTGAACCTGGGAGACAAATCTGACTGTGTAAATTGCTGCTAAAGCCATGCATTTGGTCATCTTGAGGAATTAGAGAGATAATTTCCCAATGATTATCTCCTTTTTCTCTCACTGAGACAATAACAACATAGAAAACATGTTTTCAAAATACATTTCAATTTTAAATGAAAAAAGTAAGAAATTGTTTTTTGCCCTTGTAAAAACTCTGAAAATATCTGTCACTGCACACATATTGTTTGGTTGTATCAATGCATAATGCTCTAAAAATCTTCACTTTTTCATGTTCAGAGGGTCTTCTGTTTTTATATTCACACCTCAATGCTTTAAAAATGAAAGCTTTAATTACTCTTTACCAAGTGATGCACGTGAAAGAGAAGTCAACGCAAGTATCTGACCTGCTCATCATTCATGTACTTTATAAGTGAATTCTAAAAAAATGGTCATGATCGATGAAGGTACATTATATTGAGCAATAGGAACTAATAAGCAATAGAAATAACTGAACATTTTTTAAATTAGACTGCCTGCGAATTCTGATAAATGACGCACATGCAAAAACACTCATCACCGTTTCAAACACTGCTATTTCCCTTCTTTATTTATTTTTATTTATTTAAATTCAATTTAGTCGACATACAGTGTATTATTAGTCCCAAAGTAGAGTTCAGTGATTCATCAGTTGTATATAACACCCAGTGCTCATTACATCACGTGCCCTCCTTCATGCTCATCACTCAATTATCCCATCCCTCCACTTCCCTCCCCTCCAGCGACCCTCAGTTTGTTTCCTATGATTAAGAGTCTCTTATGGTTTGTCTCTTTCTCTGATTTCATCTTGTTTTATTTTTCCTTCCCTTCCCCTATGATCCTCTGCTTTGTTTCTTAAATTCCACATGAGTGAAATTATATAGTATTTGCCTTGCTATTTTCTCCTCCTAAACACAAGTAATCAAATGAGATTATTATGTTTTAATAAAGCTACTGTAAAAAGAATTAAAAGGGAAGATTTATATTTGGGGAAGAGATTCTCTTTCTTAACAGTTTTTTTATTATTTATTTATTTATTTATTTATTATTTATTTATTTATTTTACATGAGGGTCTTACTTTGAAGTGTGTCCCAGGGGCAAAATATACAGATTTTTTAAAAATGTTTTCTGTCATGATCAGTGTGGTTTCCTGAAATCCTTTTTGTTGTTGTTGTTGTTGTTGTTGTTTCCTGAAATCCTATAAGAAGGAGCACTTCTACCTCTTTAGCATGAGCCTCCTGACATCTTTTTAGCCACTTAGGACAGCAGGCTTCCTTATTTTTACTATATCTAGTCCTCGTAACAACTCTTTAAAACAGCACAACTGTTTCCGTTTTGCAGATGAAAATACGGAGGCACAGAAAGTCATGCAGCTAAGTCAGAGCATCTGTCTCCAGGGCCATCTGGGTGACTCCAGTGGCCAACCCTATTCTCCAGACATTCCCTCTGCTGCAATCCATGGAATCAAGTGCATATTAAATATAGTACCAGGAAGTTAACAGGTGTATACTAGTGGAAACGATACAGAGAATGGGCATATGAATGAGAAAAACAATGGAAATCAAGAGGAGAGAAGGTAATGGTAGTATGCATCAGTATATTTTGCCATGGATTCTATTTCTGGAATGAATCCTGATTCCGGTTTGGTGAACATCCCTCCCTAAAATTGAGGGCCAAGCAGCTTTGTGTGAGTCTATTTCCATGCAAGCAATATGCATAGAGTCTTGACGCGAGGCTGTGTCATATGTCTCATTTGCTCAAACTTCATGATGGGTGGGCTCATGGAAGCACGGTGAAATGAACCCAGGAAAATTGAGTCTTTGTTGAAATGTTCATTTGCTTTCCCAGACATATTCAGAAAGTATGTTGTGGAAAACTTTGGGTGCCTTGCTGAGCCTCTGAAAACAGAAACAAAAGGGGCGACCAAGAGATGGATCCCTGTGGCCTGACTTCACCTCCATTTTTTCCCACATGCAAATCCTGATCTACTCTTGGGTGATTCAATTGCAGGAATCCTCCACTTTTTGTGAAAGTCATTTTGGATCTTTCCCATGTAAATGATGGCCAAGGCCTACATTTTGTTGACTCCCTCCATTTATAGCTGAGAAACTGGGTCTCATTCAGGACACTGAGATTCCAGGCAACAATGCTGCCTCATAGTCTATCCCTTGACTTTGTCTTCATCATCATCCTATAATCGCTCTTCACCATCATCCCTACAATCATTCCCCATTCTGGTGAAAATACTGAAGGAGCTTAGATTACAATCCACTTTGGAAGGAAGTCACTCTGACCAACTATGATGTGTTTCACCCGACACATACACCCAACGACACACACACACACACACACACACACACAGCTTAGGATTTGCCGACCATGAAGAAGTCATATCTCTTCTATGACCACTGTGGTTGTGCATCCTGGCTCCGGGCACTTTCAATCCACACTTAATTTTTTTCCTGCAAAATTACTAATAGTGCCTTCTTTCTCTCACAAGATGCTTCCTGGTTTCATGAGAAATTATGTAATCACACTATCACTAATAGTTTTGCTGCAACATTAAATCATGACACTATTAATGCAGCCACTCTTTAATTTCGCTCAGATATATTTATCTAAAGTTCATGATATAGCTTCTTCTGATGTGTATTGCACATTGGCACTCTCAGAATATCCACCATGGCGAAACTTTAGATTAATAAATTCTTCCAATAATGCTCCGCATCACTGGCCATCAGGGAAATACAAATCAAAACCACAATGAGATACCACCTCACACCAGTGAGAAAGGGGAAAATTAACAAGGCAGGAAACCACAAATGTTGGAGAGGATGCGGAGAAAGGGGAACCCTCTTACACTGTTGGTGGGAATGTGAACTGGTGCAGCCACTCTGGAAAACTGTGTGGAGGTTCCTCAAAGAGTTAAAAATAGACCTGCCCTACGACCCAGCAATTGCACTGCTGGGGATTGACCCCAAAGATACAGATGCAGTGAAATGCTGGGACACCTGCACCCCGATGTTTCTATCAGCAATGGCCACAATAGCCAAACTGTGGAAGGAGCCTCGGTGTCCTTCGAAAGATGAATGGATAAAGAAGATGTGGTCTATGTATACAATGGAATATTCCTCAGCCATTAGAAATGACAAGTACCCACCGTTTGCTTGGACGTGGATGGAACTGGAGGGTATTATGCTGAGTGAAGTAAGTCAATCGGAGAAGGACAAACATTATATGGTCTCATTCATTTGGGGAATATAAAAAATAGCAAAAGGGAATAAAGGGGAAAGGAGAAAAAATAAGTAGGAAATATCAGAAAGGGAGAGAGAACATGAGAGACTCCTAACTCTGGGAAACGAACTAGGGGTGGTGGAAGGGAAGGAGGGCAGAGGGTGGGGGTGACAGGGTGATGGGCACTGAGGGGGGCACTTGACGGGATGAGCACTGGGTGTTATTCTGTATGTTGGCAAATTGAACACGAATAAAAAATAAATTCATAAAAAATAAATTCTTTCAATATATCAGAAAATTATACCTAATATAAAATTTCAAATATATTTCAATTTAAATCAGATACAATTTTCTTTATTTTCAAATCTGCTGAAGCGAAACAGCATCACAAATTTTTACAGACTGGTATACAGCAAGATTTTGAGAAAATTATATTGTTAATTTTTATTTTATAAGACGAATGTTAGTAATCAAATGCCTCAGTTTCCAGTTAACAGATTTTAAACTGCACAGTGAGAAAAAAAAAAAAAAGGAGTAAAGAACTGTTCTTCAGATTAACATTCCAAATCTCACCCAGAATGTTGGGCCCAGCAATCCTGGTATCTTACACATGTGTACACACCCATGCACACATACACGCGGCTTTCCTAGAATCTTAGATCTGTGATTACAAGGTTGCTATTCTGATTCATTAATTGATACTCTTTTTAAACCCTCCAATATATTTATAGGATGAAGTGCTATGAGACCACATGGGTCCTGTCAGTTTGATCCTGTGCTACACTACGTATCAGAAATAAAATCACAAGTTATTAGTTTTACACTCTCTTTGTAGCTACTTAACAGGAAGAGCCCAGTGCCTTCTGAAATCTCCCAAGCATACGGATCCCCTCCTCGTGACTGAGAACAATGGTGCCAAACAAGATACTTGCAACCATCTACGGTCTCCCACACCACAGATTTGTGCCCACAAACTCCCCCTAATATGAACCAAAAGAGAGAATGGTATCATTACATGTTTTCTTCTCTTAATTTCAATGCATAAGACTTTCTCCCTCTCCCCTCCACCCCCACTCTGTTTTTAAAACATCTTTCATTTATACAATTTATTTATCTATTTTAAATATTTTATTTATTTATTCATGAGAGACACAGAGAGGGACACACACACACACACACACACACAGGCATAGGGAGAAGCAGGCTCCATGAAGGGAGCCCGACGTGGGACTCGATCCCAGGTCTCCAGGATCAGACCCTGGGCTGAAGGCAGTTCTAAACCGCTGAGCCACCAAGGCTGCCCTACAATTTATTTTTATAGAATGAGATAGGGGTCTAGCCTCATCCTCTCACTAAAAAATAATAATAATAATAATAATAATAAATAAATAAATAAATAAATAAATAAATAAATAAAAATAGTGATGTGGTGCCTGGGTGGCTCAGTCGGCGTGAACCATCTCCCTTTGGCTCAGGTCATGATCTCAGGGTCTTAGGATGGAGCCCCAATGTCAGGTCCTTGCTCTACGTGGAGTCTGCTTCTGCCTCTGCCCCTCCTCCATGCTTGTGCTCTTTCTGTCTCTCTTCTAAATAAATAAAATCTTAAAAACATAAAGGGGATAGTGTGAACGTGTTGATTCCTAATTTGTCCATGTTTACAATTATTGACGGCATTGAGGAGATTCACATCTACTGGAAGTACATACAATGAGTCACAGTACGTCTCTTCTCAACAGCACGTTCAGTAACATCAAAGCGGCAGCGTGACATTAGTGCTGCAGCTGATGAGGTTCTGACTCAGTCAATACATTTTGCACAAGGGTGGAGTAGCTGACAGCCCATCACATATCAGCTTTGGTGACGTTTATTGGGAAAGAACAGAGAGAGATGCATTGCTATTTGTCTAATCGTGTCGCAGTCACAGGTCACGAACAGGTACAAGAGTTCAGAAACATCAGCAAAAACAACAGCAAAAGGCTCTATAAAAATTACAATAGCGATCACTCTAGAATCATTACATGTAAATGTTGCTACAGTTTTTAAATCAGTGAAGTAGTAAGTAAACTTACAGAGATGGGCATGTGTCCCTATTTTGAAAGTTAAACATTTGCCGGCACACCACTGCGTAGGTCTCTTTCCTATATCCTCTGGAGCCTAGAGACAACCAGATTCTGAAAATTCTGAATTTATCACCATATATTAAGTTTGCCTTTTCTTGGACATACTGTATGCAGTGTGTGTGTCTGTCTGTCTCTGCCTATGTCTGGTTTCTTTCACTCCATCTTTTAAGAATCCATTCATATGAGTCTTTGGGATTTGTTTCTTTGAGATGTTGATACTTGGAGAAGTATCCCATCTGAATGCATCTCTTGTTGATGGGCAGCTGGCTGGTTTCCAGTTTTTCACTATTATGAATGAGGCTGCTGCAGCTGCTGTGAATATTTCGTACATACCAGATAGAATTTCTTTTCGAATGGATAAATTAATTCTGAATTTCTTTTATACGGATAAATTAATTCTAACTTTGACTTAGAAAACTAAAACCTATTGAGGAATATGTAAAAAAAATATTTGAAGGAAAAATGTTCATCTGTTGAGATATAAAAATGAGTACCTAACTGAACAATGACACAAAGTCAAATACATATAAAAAGTTTTCACATCCTCAGGAAATACACATGATATAGTGAAAGATGTTTGGACAACTCGCTATTTTTTCAAAAGATTTTATTTATTTATGTGAGAGACAGAGAAAGCACAAGCTCAGCGAGAGGCAGAGGGAGAAACAGACTCCCCACTGGGCAGGGAACTGGACTCAGGGCTTGATCTCAGGACCCTGAGATCATGACCTGAGCTGAAGCTAGATGCTTCACTGATTGAGCCCCCCAGGTGTCCCTTTAAAGTACATAATCACTTATCAGTATATATAATTAATTTTTAACACTAGCCCCATTTAACAACATGCTTGCAAATTCCTGAAATGCCAAGCATTGTCTGGTTCAGCCAGGACCAGCCGACTCCAGCACACCCCTGGCGTGAGGGAACCATATGCACTTACGCGGTCTATCCCCTGGTCAAGGCCCATTCAAATAAACACATATAAAAACACACAGCGAGGTTTGTATTGGAATTGAGTTGACCATCTATCATCGGAGGGGTACAAGGGGAATCAACATCTTTAAATATTGAACATGTAAAGTGGCTGATGGGACTCAGAGACATATCTCATTGCATTTAATAGACTTAGATAGCCACACATGACCAGTGGCCACTGTCTTGGACACGGTGGGTTTCCGCATCTGTGGGTGCCAGGAGGCTGCTTCTAACAAGTCACCAGTGCTTCACGGAGAAAGCCTCACCTGCAATGCGCTCACCTTTGCCATCACAGCAGTGTTCTTATGCTCTTGATGCCCAGGATGCAGTCAAGACTTGCCTTTGGGTAGTTTCTCTGGTTTGGACCACCCACTGAACATGCCAACATTCGAAGACATAGTTTGCTCAGGAGGCCTGAGGTTTATGACTCCGTAGAAAGAGCTGTCAGAAACAGTCTCCTTCACTCCCTCCTAGAAACTGAGCTAACCTGGGCAAAATGACCTAATTTATTTGCAACCTGATGTATGAGAGGACTTCCTCCTCATTTTAGGGCTGCAGGTTTAGAAACCATCTTTCTCCTAGCATAGCGAAAACTCTGTTCTCTAATTTACCCAAGGAAGGTTTCAACGACAAGGCCTGCTCTACAAAACACCATTACAAAGCCATATTTACGAGCACTAGAATTTATCGTGGAAATACATGGGCAGTTATCTGGTACGCCCTGGTCTTTAAAAAACAAGGAGATCTCACCAAATACAGATAACTGATTTCTTACCATTGGAACATATTCATTCTGGTTAGCCTCCCAGAACTGAAAACCTACACCCTTCCGTTTACCCCATGTGGCATCGGGGCACGCTTCCTACACAATCAGTCAAAAAACGAACAAAACAAAATAAATATGGACTAAGGGATGTGGTCAGAATCTTTATTCCTTCCTGTATCTGTAATGTTGCAAAGTGATCCTGTAAATCATCCCCTGAAGACATGGCATTTATTTCCCTCTGTGTCTGAATCTGGGTGTAGGGGGCAAGGGCAGGGCACCCCCAGGCGGGACACCTGATTTAACCCAAAGATTATTTTGAGTTAAAGATAGTTGAGATCCTGTGGGCTCAAGAGAAGCTTTTGTCTGTCCTTTAACTACATAGAAGAATCTAGTTGGGGTAGGGGGGAGTCTTTCCCAGAATAAGGGTTATTTGCTGAGACACCTTTTGTGAGTGACCCATCTGTACGGTAGGGCAAACATCTAATTACCAAACATCTGCTCTCATCATCGGTGAAGGGCACCCCTTCCCTCTGAAGTCCCAGACCCCACCCCTGCTCCTCAGCTCAGGATGACATACAGGCTCACCCTGCCTGCCTGTCTTTGGGATTCCCATGTCTGTGCAGATTCCCTATAGGTACATCTGTTAAATTGCATTTTCTCCTGTGAATCTGTCTCATGCTCATCTGATTCTTTGTACGACTAGAAGGACCCTGAGGGACAGGAATTCTTGTTCCCAGATAAGGGCAACGTTGACTAACAGACAGTGGCCAGATGGACATTGTATCAGTTCTGAGCCTTAGCTTTCAAAGCAGCCTGAGTGCCTTTGCTTGTTCTCCTAGAGGTGCAGGCTCTCTTCCTAGCACTTAGGGCCTTGGCTCGCACACAGTAGGAGCTCAGTCAATAAGGGCTGCGTGGGTGAGCATCATTCTCTTGCTCAGTCCTTGAACTGAATGTAGAATAAAACCCCAACCGCACACTGTGGCCTATGGGACCAAGGGATGAGGCCCCCTTCCAGCAGCTCACCCACGTTCAGCTTGGCTAGCTTTCTCCAGAATGGCAGGCCCAATCTCACTTCTGGTCTCCTTTGCTGCTCATTTACCCTGCCCCATCACGTGTCAGAGCCTTGGGATTACATCTTCATCAGAAATATAAAAAATGGGGACTCCTGGGTGGTTCAGCGGTTGAGTGTCTGCCTGTGGCTCAGGGCATGATCCTGGGGTCCTGGGATCGAGTCCTGCATTGAGCTCCCTGCAGGGAGCCTGCTTCTCCCTCTGCCTGTGTCTCTGCCTCTCTCTCCGTGTCTCTCATGAATAAATAAATAAAGTCTTTAAAAAAAAAGAAATATCAAAAATGCCCTTCCCTTGGTATACCTACCACGGCTACTCTTTGGTTACGATCACATTGTCTTTTTCAGCTTTTTTACACTGATCCTCAATTGGAACAGTCTCATTTCTTATTTCCTTTACTTAGCATTTGAATCCCCTTTGAGACTGTAAGCTCAGGAGAAGACACTCTTTTTGTTTTTAGCCATGACCCCAGTTATAAAACCTGCCATTTGCATGGGAGACCTGGAAAAGGACATGTGGTAAAGTACGCGTACTGCAGATGGATGAGCGAACAGCATCCGGTGTCCCTAACTGAATGAATAAATGGCATCCCAGGTCCTTAGTTAAGCATTTTGTGGATTAATTATCACTAGAACTTGTTCTATCAAAGAATGCTCCTGTAACCCAACCTTTTAAACTGACTCTCCATGAATATTTCAGTCAAGAAATGAAAGCGAAATCCTCTTTGGAGCAAGGTAGGACTAGAACAGATGAGGGATGTCAATCTAGTTTTGTATGATCAAAAGTGGATGGCCCGGTGCTAACAGGCTAACAGAACCAAAAATAAATAAATAAATATGAAAAAAGAAAAGAAAAAAAGAATCTGGCTGTTGTGCAGGAAGACAGAAAAAAGGAAAACAATTTGCACTGCAAAATCCCTTAAAAGCTCCGTAATTGTTGATGCCAGATGCCTTTGGAGGAGTGCGTATCCTCAGGTGTGTGTGTGCATGAATGACAGAGAATAAGTGGGAGGCAGAGAATACTGGGGGGATTGAGGGATCGTCAGTTTGAAGCATAAGGGGCAATTAGGTCCCCAGATTTCCTCTTTGGTCTCCTCATTCAGGGATCCTTACCACTCAACTAACGAAGGGAAGGCAGAAAGTTTATTCTTTGCAAGTTGGAACAAAGATGCTCTAGGAAGACAGGCAATAAGAGCAAGGCACACTATCTATTGATTAAAACCACATACTGCAGCCCCGTTCCTCGCGGCCTTCTCGAATGCAGAGTGGGGATTCTATCTCTAAGATGAGAGTGGAGCTGTTTTGGGGAATGTGAGCAGCCCCCAGGAACAGAACAACACAGAACTACAAAAATGGAGGTTTGGAAGCTCCCCCAAGAAACACAGGATTTCTCATCATATCTACATAGGCTGATGCTCAGCAGTTTGTAAGGATGGACAGAGTTGTTGTGTGGGGGTTTTTTTGTTGTTGTTGAAAAGATTGATTTAT
This sequence comes from Vulpes lagopus, assembly GCF_018345385.1. Classification (NCBI taxonomy): domain Eukaryota; kingdom Metazoa; phylum Chordata; class Mammalia; order Carnivora; family Canidae; genus Vulpes; species Vulpes lagopus. The sequence goes on along the minus strand of NC_054837.1, from coordinate 2,049,772 downwards.
TTATTCAGTTTAGAGGTAAAGAGAGAGCATGAATGGCAGGTGGTGAGGGGCAGAGGGAAAGAGAAAATTCAGACTGCACTGAGCATGGAGCCCGATGTGGGCCTGGATCCCAAGACCCTGAGATTGTGAGCGAGCCCAAACCAGGAGCCGGCCTCTTAACCGACTGAACCACCCAGGCACCCTTTGCACAGTTTCTTTTGTTTTTTTGTTTCTTTTTTTTTTTAAGACTTTATTTATTCATGAGAGATACACAAAGAGAGAGAGAAGCAGAGACACAGGCAGAGGGAGAAGCAGGCTCCATGCAGGGAACCCGATGTGGGACTCAATCCCAGGACTCCAGGATCACATCCTGGGCTGAAGGTAGACGCTCAACCACTGAGCCACCCGGACTGCCCCCTTTGCACAGTTTCTTTTTTTTTTTAATTAATTAATTTATTTATGATAAACATAGAGAAAGAGAGAGGCAGAGACACAGGAGGAGGGAGAAGCAGGCTCCATGCCGGGAACCTGACATGGGACTTGATCCTGGGACTCCAGGATTGTGCCCTGGGCCAAAAAAAGGCAGGCGTCAAACCACTGAGCCACCCAGGGATCCCCCTTTGCAGTTTCTAAACAGCTTTTTAGTGTCTCACACTTAAGTAGGAACTGGAACCCAATAAAAAACATTGGAGAAAAAAAAAAGTAGAATAGGAGGTCAATGAAATAAACAGAAGATGGACCTCAAAGGAACCAGTGATGAAGCAAGGACACCAATTTTAAAGTTTATATTATATATAAATATATGTCAATATATTATATTGACAGTATAGTTACCGCAAAAGGATCTTTAGAAAGTTATTCTGTATGTTGGCAAATTGAACACCAATAAAAAATAAATTTATTTAAAAAAGAATATATTCAGAGAATAGGTAGATTTCATTATAATAAAATAATACAAAGAATAATAATAATAGTTGACAACAGAAATGAAAATGATTTTAAATGCTGGAATATAGAATTGGAGGTTCCCAGAAAGCAGAACAAAAAGAGAAAAGTAAATAAGTAAATGAAAATAAATAAGGATAAGGTAGTGGAGGACCAAGCCAGGCAGCCGCCATCCAGCTAATTGAAGTCACACAATAGGGAAACTGAAAGGGGGAAGGGAGGGTGGGAATTAACCAAAAACTCAGAAAACTTTCCAGTATAAAAAGACGTGAGTTTTCAGATTGAAAAGGTGACCACAATAAATGAAAACTAAGTGAACAAAAACAATCAAATTGTGAAATCAAATTGTTCAAAACAATATAGAAGAGATCCAAAAAAATTCTAAAAATGTAAAAAAAAAAAACAAAAAACCAGGATTTACAATAGTGTCAGACTGTTCAAGAAAAACACTGAAAAGCTGAAGGAGATGGAAAAACACTTTCTAAAACCTAGGATGCATTTCCATGAATACTCACACTGTGAAATAAGCCAATTGGTACACAGTCAGGGGATAAGGAAATGCATCGCCAATGTTTTTTGTTTGTTTGTTTTTCAGAAAATCACGTAAGGATCCCTTCCAACAAAATGAGGATGTATATCAATTAAGAGCAAGATATGGAATAGAACAAGGAAAGAATTCCAGCACCAGAGAAGGGCACGTAGGCAATGCTGGAAAAATTGCCAGGATGAACTGCCCTGCAGGAGGCTTAGTGGACAGTCAGCCAGAGGAAGGATGCCTCCTACCAAGTGAATGGACAGCCAGGGGAAGGATGCCTCCTACCTAGGGGATGGTCAGCCAGGGGAAGGATGCCTCCTACCTAGGGGATGGTCAGCCAGGGGAAGGATGCCTCCTACCTAGGGGATGGTCAGCCAGGGGAAGGATGCCTCCTACCTAGGGGATGGTCAGCCAGGGGAAGGATGCCTCCTACCTAGGGGATGGTCAGCCAGGGGAAGGATGCCTCCTACCTAGGGGATGGTCAGCCAGGGGAAGGATGCCTCCTACCTAGGGGACGGCCAGCCAAGGGAAGGATGCCTCCTAATATATGGGTTACCATGTTGAGCCATTACAGAATTTTAATAAAAATGTGAGGCTTATCTCTTGAGAGGATTTCTAAAAACTACGAAAATCATGAAAGCAATCAAGTTTTTATTGGCAGAACCTGCCAGGATGTGGGTAAGTTAGGACGTGAGTCACAGGACACCACTTTGCTCGGTATCTACCAGTCAACAGATCTGCGATGATATAAATACTGGTCACAAGACATTTGCTACTATGCCATTCAGAGGATGGCTGTGTGTGGGAGGAGGAGGAGCGGTCCACAAAATGCAATCTTCCCCTGATGGGTGTAGACAAAGAGGGGATGTTTATTTGACATTTTACTGACTTTACAGACTTTTGTGCCCCTGATCACCTACCCTGGGTCACACTTTGGCCAAAGGCAGATGCTCAACCACTGAGCCACCCAGGCACACTACTTCCAAGCCTTATTACTACCATATTCAAAAAGTTCATATGTGATGTTTGATTTCAAAAACATTAAAAATAGCTGTGTAAGAGAATTACTTAGGAAGAAGGCAGTAAAAACAAAGGAAATATTCTATATTAAGAATCAGACTAGGAGTTGAACGGGATGATGTTATTTTTTTTTAATAAGCCCAAAAAGGACTGTTTGACTTCCAAAACTATGTATATTACTCTAATTAAATAAATTTTATTTTATTTTATTTTATTTTTTTTAAATTTTTTTTTAATTTTTATTTATTTATGACAGTCACAGAGAGAGAGAGAGAGAGGCAGAGACACAGGCAGAGGGAGAAGCAGGCTCCATGCACCGGGAGCCCGACGTGGGATTCGATCCCGGGTCTCCAGGATCGCGCCCTGGGCCAAAGACAGGCGCCAAACCGCTGCGCCACCCAGGGATCCCTAATTAAATAAATTTTAAAAAGCTAAAACCAAAACATGCATCTCTCTTTACTACATAACAATTCTTCAGTTGCATGTTAAATGTGGCTCTGTGCTGCTACCTACTGAGAATGAGGAAATATGTATAGGTTTGTTTCAATCTGGTATTTTAATTCAGTATATTGTCATACTGTTGAAATTGAGGGAGCCTGCCAAGGCAATTAACCCTAGCCATCATTCATACTTTTGAGACATCAAGTGATATCCTAAGCATTTCTTACATTTGTTATTCTAGAAATTATGGTAAATAAATTCTTATAATTTGTCATAACCAGCACTTTTATCGCCTGTGATCTAATAGCCTCATGTCAACTGTATGTGTCACAGTTTCAAATTTTGCAAAATAGCCTTCTATTACTTACCAGGACACCTTAATACATCATTTTTTAGAAGTTTTAATTATTAGCAAAAATCTCAGAAGCTTCAAATTTGAATTACATTATGATGTCCTAAAAGTACATAGAAATGATTCATAATATGACAAAAAATGATTTGTAAAAAAAAAAAAAGGAAAGACCTTAAGGGCAGCTGAGCAATACCACATTTTTTCTCCAGTAGTGAGTTTATCCTCTCTTTTAGTCTCTTTAGAGTTGAAATAATAAGCTAAACTCTATAAGATAAAAAAATCCCTTATTTTTTCCTAGAAAATCCATATAATATTGAATTCTAAAATACTTCAAAAGCACATACGCTATAGTATGTATTAAACATGTGACTCTTTAGATTGCAGAAGATAATCGAATATGAAATACTACCTGAAAAATAATACACCTAACAAAGTTTTCCAAACAGAAAACTAAATGATACGTAACTTCTAAAAGGAAATAATATAGCATTCCAAACTACCCTAAGCTAGAGCCTTATAATCCACTGTGAAAAGCAGATTTGCTGATATTTCTATTAATATCTGTGATAAAGCGTATTTAATAAAATCTACTAAAATATTTTCTAATCCTGAGATCATATTTTTCATGTTGTGAATCCCATATCACTTTGCTTTATTATCATAATAATGGAATAGAAAGCAAATGATTCTTCATAATATTATGTGGTAGAAGTTTAGTATATATTTATTATTTTTATGATCACAATTCAATGAAATCCAGGCCTTCCTTTGCCTTTTTTCCTAACTTCATTCTAAGTTAGCAGTTATAAATTAATCCTTTGTTTCCTTTTTTTTTTTGCCAACTATAGGCAAAATGGAATTACCTTCCAAACTACCCTTACAAAGCAATGGTTTGCCTCAATGATTCTTATTTGGTTACTTTCCTTTTTACTTGTAAGATCTAATTAAAAAAAAAAACTTATATTAATAAAATTCTATCATGGTTTTCTCTTCCTTCCCAGTTGGTCTAAGTCCTTGATGGCACCAGCCAATGTCATGCTGGCCTGGAGACGGTGATGAGCAGTGAGAGTCTCACTCTGTTCAGGGACATAACACTTGCTCCATGATTCACTGTTAAAGCAAGCTCTAACTACATCAGTAAATGTTTTAAATCTGTGATGAAAAAAAGAAAAAAAAATCTCTTCTGTCTTCTGACTAGACGTAAATTTAAAATCAAAGTATAGATTACCTTCATTCTAAACCTGCTGGGAGCCAAAGGTAATCCAAAGGAAAGAGGCTTGAGAGTCCAGTAGATCCATTTTGTGTTTTCTTTTCCTCTCTGTATTGGTTTTGCTTTGCTTTTATTTTCATTTCTTTTTAAATTTTCTTTCCCTTCTAATTTGAAAGGTTGGTATAGCATTCAGAAGCAAGTGTTATGGCTGTGGATTTTAATGACGGGGATTTAAATTAAGTTTCTAGCAGACATCCTGACACATATTAGGCACTCAATAAGTGGTAGCCATTAGCACTACTCTGGTTAAATAAGCACTTTCCTGCTTTGACTGCTCTGTAAAATGCCTTTTAAAAATTATTCAATTCAGACAAATTGGAAAGTACATTAGAATGATTATCTATGGACACATTCCTTGGCATATGGCTGAGGGTAAACTGAGTAGAACAAGACACCTTTCTGACAATTCATCCACTTACATTCTTCACCATTATAATACAAGTAGCTTTATTTCTAATTGCTCAGTTAATGAGGTGAGCAACAGAAAGTGCACTTTTAATAAGAAATACTAATTTCCGAGTATTGAGCAATCTGTGCCCTATTAAACATTAATAGAAATATCCATATTACTAATCAAAAGAAATATCATAAAAAGAAATCAAATTCCTTCACAATTATGTTACCACTCTATATTTAAAAGGCAACATTAATTCCATATTTTGAAATAATACTGAACATTCAAAAAGTGACTTTTTCCTATTAAATGTACTTAAATTTTATATGAAAACCCAGGTTTCACTGAAAATGTTAGCTATAAATGTCATGGATATTAAGGATATTCTATTTGTAGAATCGGTAAGCCATAGCACATCATTACTAATTTTAAAATATATATTGTAGTTGAAACAAATAATACCAAAGCAACTAAGAAAATTAAGTAATTTAAAAAATTATGGAGAAATCAGTAAAAGTAAAAAAAAAAAGTATAATTATACCCAAAAGTCACATATACACACCTCTGGATCACTTTTTTCAAAGTATTATGAAATATTAGGACTTAAATGTATATCAAATAGGCTAGTATTTTATACAGTTCATATAAATAGTAAAATACAAAACTAGGTTGCTTTCAGAAATTTCATGTGTATTACTTGTACACATGCAGAATAGAACAATTAAAACACTTTTCTTGGTCAGGTTGGAAGATAGTGGCAGAGTAGGAGGACCCTAGGCTCACCTCGTTCTATGAACACAACTAAATACCTATCAAATCATCCTAAATACCTTAGAAATTGACCCAAAGACTGAAAGAACAAGCTCCTCAGTTAAAGGGAAAGAAGAAGTCAGGGAAGAAGTTAGGAAGTGAAGAGGTGTGGTTTGGGAGAAAAGTGGATCATGGCCACTGTCATAGAGAGGGTTGTGGGGAAGGGTAAGAAGCAGACCACCACACAGGTGACCTCACAGGGAGAATGAATCTCCAAGGCAATTGGTTTAGAAAGCCAGCAGGGCAAAATTTTATGGGTTCTTGTAAACACTGGGCTCAAAGCCTAGAGTTTTAAAGGTCAGTTGGCTTGGCTGACATAGAGCTCACAGGGCACCGCACTGCTCTGGGAGAGAAGGCAGGCAAGCAACCCACAGACAGATAGTGTTGAACAACAATCTGAGGAGTACCTGGGGCACAGAGTGGGAAAATTATTCATTCATCTTGGACCACATCCCAGGGAGACAGCATTTGTGAAGAGATCCCTCTGGGGACAAAGGCACTAGCAGGTGCCATTCTCTTTCCCTTTACCCAGCAAAAACACAGAGACAGCTGCAGGAATCTGTGCAGAACCACATCTGCTACCAAACTTGCTTACACCAAGCCCCACCCCCCACAGTCTGATGGAACTGCCTCAATCCACAGTCATACCTGCCTCAATTCCAGCATGGCAGCTCCCTATTCTAGAAGACTGGCCCCAACACCTGCACACACCATGTTCCCCCACACAGAAGTTTGTCAGAGCCTTGGTTCCAGCAGTAGTGGTGAGAGATCTCATTTCACAAACAAACCAGAGCATACCTAATTAAAATGCACCCCATTCAGGCCAGGGACCATACAATCCCCACAACAAACAAAAAGAACCTCTGCAGATGACTGGCCTGAAGAATAAAGTAGCAAGAACAAAAGACTATTGATAGGGGAGAAAGTGGGTATGACTAAATGGATCTTTATGGCCCTATGATCTATCCTTTCCTTGAAAGTTTCTGAAGAAAAGTGGAAAGATCATTCTGTTGCATTCCTCCATTCTTGTTTTTAAAAGAACAAGTCCCAAGCCCTACAAATGGCTTGTACTGAACTTTCACATTTGAATTAAAGATTGTTAAACATGAAAAAAAATAAAAAATAAAAAATAAAAGATGATCAACTTGACTTGTCCTAAGATTCAACTCACAAATGTTACAAGTCATGATGCACTGACATCTCCTAAAGGACTATATCCAATACTGAGAAAATTTAATGTTAATTTGTTAAGAAAATGAAGTAATTTTCTGAAATAAAAGGTTTAGTTTAATGTTAAAATCACTGACCTTGAAATCAGTGCATGATCCTCTTTAACAAGAACCTGAAAGTCTCATTTATTAAATGAACATTACACTTCTAGATAACTTTGAGTAGGAAAGATTTATTTCTATTTCCATTTTATCTTTGACTCCCTGACTGTTCATTTAGCCGACATCACCAATGTGTTCTTAGTACATGAAGCGGTACAAAATTTACACACTCATCACTGACTCCAAATATTCTTTGAGTCTTGTCACTTATTTCTATGTATTCAATAACTGTGCACCATCTGCATCAACCAAGTCATTATCCATTAAAAGAAACCCAATTAAGTTAGATCATATATGCATGTTAGAAGTTAAATTCCATTTTCAACATATTATCTAGAGTCTTGTAACTTGACATTGTGAAATGCCTAAAAATAGAATGTTTAGATACCACTGATCCTACTATCAAGCTTAAGTGATGCTAAGTGACTTAATAATCTATATAATAGTTCTAAAACAATTTTGAAAGGTGCATGAATGCATGCATTTTTATTGTTCTGCAAAATATTTTGTACAATGCTTCTTATGATCTTTCATGAAAACGCTACAGCATGTTGCTTTTTGCAACATTTCCCTCAATTTTCTTTATTACTATTTTTTACCATTTTCAAAATGATTATAAGCTCACAAGAAGTTGTAAAAAAAAATAGTACAGCTAGTCCATGGTATCTATTATCAAGCTCCCCCCAATTATTGTACCTTCAAAGCTACAGTGCAGTCTTAAAAGCTAGAAATTGGCACAGTGTACACACAGAATTAAATTTTCATCCTTCTAAAAGCGCTATAACGTGGCTCTTCATCAAAAAGTATCACTGGTTTAAACATTTCTTACCCTTCCACATGTATATGTTTTTCTTATTAACCTATAAATACTGTGTGTTACCATTATAATTAAAGTATCTTAAGCCACACTAAGTTTCTCTCTCATTTTAAATGGATTCTACATTAAATTTCTGAACGTCCTCATACTGTTATTTGGTCCATCATTGCGGTCTTCTGTTTTATTTCCCTTGTCACAACCCAATATCCTTTTGTACTGTGTACTTTTCTATTCTGAACATCATCAGCAAGAGACTACTACCTACAAGTAACCCTGAAAGTTTACTAGGTCAGAAGAAAACTCAAGTATATTTAGGGCTTCTAAAACGTGTCATCAGTGTTTGCCTGGTGTATGAGAATGTAGTTGTTTTTTTTTAAATCACTTGGCCTATAGTCTCCATTGATTTACAGAGCAAACAAAATAGCATTTTGTTTGAGCAGATAGTCAGACATTATATGGACACGTACAAGAATAATATATAAACTACATGTGCCAATGAACAGTGGGTGATTATATGGAGTTTCAATCAACCCGATTACTAGAGTGTTATTTGTCCTCATTGTCCAACAAGTGGCTCTGCTTCACTTCAACATGTCAATTTATATGGGCAGACCCCAAGCAGAGCTCAGCTTAAGGTGATCTTTCACTCTGTGCTTTCTCCTTCCTATTGCATATATGCCAAGTTTTTGAAAACAAATCAACTCTAATCATCAGTGTGTAGGTACTATTTAAGTTGAGTATAAATATCTAATGTGACTATAAGTTGCTACAGTTCTGCTTTCAAACTTTGCATCTATCAAATCAGAATTTTGATGTCTCAATAAGAAAACACTCTTCTCCAAAATTATAGGGTATGTGTTTGTTTTCTCTCTTATTTAAGACACTTGAGAACCACTCACTTTCCATTTATTAGCTAGGTATGCATCCAAAACTCCATTGGCATGAATTAAATTTCAAAAGTCTTAATTTAAAAAATCAAAATTAAAAAAAAAGTAACGGCTGCTTTAAAATTCTATTCCATCCCCCATTCCTACTAGACTGTTTTAAAAGGTAGATTACTGTCAATGTCTAGAATGCAGAATCAGTTTTAATTCTTTCACTAGTTTAATTGGTTGTTTAACAAACCTCTGTTAATCTCTCAATTCCACCTGGCACGTAGACTTTTTGTAATCATCAGAGAATCACAGTTCCCTGATTTGTAAGAGTTAAGTACCAAGAATCTGTGCAAAATGAGATGCTATCATTATCCCCCAATGGCAAGGAAACATCTGGAGTAATTGTTCATAATTAGAGCATGCAGACATCTACGAAAGATGTTCATCTCCTGCTGGGCAGGAGCAAGAAAGGACTTTGTGATCAGTGGATACTATGGACTGAATGGTTGTGTCCTCCCCAGATGTAGGTGTTGAAATCCTAACCCCCAATGTAATGGTATTAAGAGGCATGGCCTTTGGAGGTAGTATGTCTTTGAGTGTGGAGCCCTGGTAGATGAGATTAGTGCTCTTGTAACAGATGCATGTGATCTTGTTCTCTCCCTCCCTGGCCCCCACACCTCTCCTTGTCCACCTAGAATATAATGAGAAGATAGCCATTTACAAGCCAGAAAGATGACTTTCACCCAGAACCCAGCCCTGCTGGCACCCTGATCTCAGACTCTCAGCCTCCAGAACTGTGGGAAATAAATGCGCCTCAGTCCATGGTTATTTGTTGTGGCTTGAACCAAGATGGCAGGTGGCACTGGACTCCACAGATGCTTATCCAAGCTGTCAGATGGTTCTCACCTACAGATTTTTTATTTTAACACTAAGCGCACTGCTTAGCTCAAGAACACAAAGTTCCAAATTACCTTGAATTTCCTTTGTCCTTTTCAAGTCACAAGGAGTCACAGTTGCTAGAAAAAGGCTTCAAGCTATAACACAAACATCACCATTCCCTAGTTGTAAAAATCCAACTGAAAACAGGTATAGGCCACATATGACAAGTTGCTCCTACTTTAGAATATATCGACAGTAGTTAATTAGATAAATGTGATAGTGAAAAATATACTCCCAGCTCTTAGATATTTATGAAAGCTGTTTCATTAAGTAACTTTTACATATACCATTCTTGTTTAGATATCTAGCACTAAATTCTCCTGAATTCTTCCCCTGAGTAATTCCTTCTCCTACTCAAGCTTGAAAAATGTGGTAAATTCTTCTTAGAGTTTCAATGCAGTTAACTCAAGTCTCAGTGGGACAAATCATAGTGCACAGATATGAAAAAATAGAAAATAATTAAATATACTTAATGGGACATTTCTAAAAATCAAATAAGTTTGGTGAGCGTAAATACATAGAACAGTTCTGTTGTGGTTTATTTCTACTTAAATGATCTCTAAATAAACATCAAAAAGATGGCTCTTAATGAACAAATCTACAAATTATTTAGCAGACTGTGAAAGATTCACTTACACGACTATAAAATATCCTTTTAGAGAGAAATTACAGAGATAAATCAAGAGTATCCACCTGACATTGGTAAAAACATAGGTCCCTTTGCCCTTTATGTATTCCTAATTAAATATATCACCATGACACATCATTTGCCTCATGAGCACTCATGCTACCTCAAAAGCAGATGTTTCCTTCAGATAGTTGGGCTGGGCTTTTTTTTTTTTTTTTTTTTTTGCATAAAACAAGTTTAATTTCCAACCAGGGTCACAGTCATCGTGTATCCCACATTTTGAGCAAGGAGAAAGAAGGTGAGTTATTTAAAATGTACAGTCTACATTCCAGAGGAGAACAAAAAGAAGAGAAAAAACAGTTCAGAACTGCAGTTACCACTGTAACACCACAAAACAAACTCTGGAGGGGAGGAGGGCAAAGGGGAATCTCCATAGGGGGGTGGGGAAGGGCTGTAACAAAGGAAAGGGTAAAATTAAATCTACCAGAGGAAAGTGTGGGAGGGAGCAGGCAAAAATGGAATGAGACACCCAACCCAAAAAGAGCTTTTAGGTGAATGGGAATGTAGAAAGGACCACCCCTGCCAGGCTCAGTCTCTCCCTAAATGCACATCCATATAGCACATCCCAGTCGGTGATTAGTTCATAGGTGAGGAATGGGGATTCTAAGAATCTGTTTATCAGAATCTAATTATCTATTCAAAAAGACAGACACAGAGAAAATAATAAAGCAGATGAAAAGATAACACTAAAATGCTTTTTAATGATGCCATCTGTGTATCTTAAATATGCTTTGGGTTTTTCAGGATATTTTATTCAGAAATTAAGGAAACATCTATATGAGATGCCCTGGTTTCTTTAACTTGCTTATGAATGGGGGAAAGCTCAAATGCCGAGTCTAAGAATAACAAAGGTGCTCTCTACTTACAAATACTCAGTTATATTTTAATATATACTCTTCAATGTGAAAGACAAATATAAAATACATTTACATAGTAGACAACATATATAAAATACACGATAAAAAATAGACTCAAACTACTAGCATCCAGGAGTGATGAAATGAGCAAAGTGATGGAATATTGCTTTTCCTTGTCCTTGGGGACAAAGATTTTCTTACAGAATGACAGGAGATAGTTTCTCTAATGTCACCTGTTTGGTATGGGAGTGCTCACAAGTTCCTGGGGTAACTAAGAGTGAGGACTGTGCCAGGCACTGTGCTCTATATTCAGCCCAAATACTTAATTTGATCCTATTAGCTAGGTGTGATCCGTGTGTGTGCAAACTCAGCTGAGGCCAAGACAAAGTAGATATTGCACTCAGGTTACGTAGCTAAGAAAGACGGGCAGAGGTTAGAACCCAGGACTCTATCCCTTCTAGATCCAACTGCCTAAACTCTCAGCAGTGCTGCCTCATGACAGCTTTGACAATTTTAAGGTTTAACTTTTTAAATTTTACTTTTTTAGAGAGAGTGCGTGCATGAGCAGGTGGGGAGGGGAGAGGGAGAATCTGAAGTAGACTTCACGCCCAGCACAGAGCCTATGTGGGGCTTGACCTCATGACCCTAAGATCATCATGGCCTGAGCTGAGATCAGGAGTCAAGATGTCTAACCAACTGAGCCACCCAGGAACCCCCAAGGTTTTGTTTTTTTAATTGAAAAGTTAGAGAAGATGCTAGAAGAGAGGAAGTCTTCTGGAGAAGGGGGACTCTAGGATACATATATCATAGTCCCAGGCATTGAAAACATCCTTAGAAAATACAGTATTAGGCAAAAGTCCTGGTTAGACTTAAAAGACTGGAGTCATTGTCACACGTAAAGCAGAAGAGGCCTTATACACATTTGGAGTGTTGAAGGTCTAGTGGAATGTCACACAGGAGACAAAATTACACATGGTTAGCATGAAGTAATGATGAGTTCTCAACTTAGGATAAGTAGGAGTTAAAACCAGTAGGAGGACATTGGGTGGGGGGGAATCATATGGAACTACGATGGGAGAGTGTCCACAATTTTAGCAGATATTTTTCAGGGGAAATAGAATGGAGATATTACAAGAAAGTTTGCTTATAGATCTTTTTCTTCTTTAGAAGAAAAACTTTTATTTATTTATTTAGTATATTTTTTTACTGGAGTTCGATTTGCCAACATATAGCATAACACCCACTGCTCATCCCGTCAAGTGCCCCCCTCAGTGCCCACCACCCAGTCACCCCAACCCCTGGCCCACCTTCCCTTCCACCACTCCTTGTTCGTTTCCCAGAGTCAGGAGTCTCTCATGTTCTGTCTCCCTTTCCAATATTTCCCACTCATTTCCCCTCCTTTCCCCTATAATCACTTTCCCTATTTTTTATACTCCCCATGTGACTGAAACCATATAATGATTGTTCTTCTCTGATTGACTTACTTCACTGAGCATAATACCCTCCAGTTCCATCCACGTCGAAGCAAATTGTGGGTGCTTATAGACCTTTTTCGAAACAACTTGCATTCATGGTGGAAAACAAAACAAGTATGATTTGGTGAAAGAAAACAGAAGAACGTTGCCTGAAAGGGAAGTTTATTTCCCTGGATGGTCTATCAGTAAGCAGCTATGTTCATAATGAGTGTAATACTGTGTATTTTCATATTCTATTGAACTCTGCACAGCTTCCCCCAAACACACAACAAATGAACAAGAGCAGAACTCCAGGATTTTATTTAATTCAATATTGCATAAATATTAAATGCAGGCAGGGAATTGTAAATGGCAAAAGGAGACTCTGCTGAATCTAAATTGTGATGAAGATACCGGGGGGAAATTGTGGTCCCAATTTGCAACTTAGGAAGATAATTTATGTGAATAACAATACCAGACTCTCCAAGAACCTCTACTTAATGGTTATTTACCAGGTTTTGTTGTTACAGCGGTTTGCTGTTCAATCTCTTTACCTTTCTCAGGACGGTTCATGTAGGTATAGCGCTTGACATAAGCCTTATCTGATCCCAAACTGAAAACTATACATCCACTCAGTAGGAACCAGTGCTTTCAAAGCCATAGTCTGTCCTGTGGATACCACAATGGTGGCACTCGATAAATGTGAAAACGGATAATTAACTGACAATAAGAATCAAAATTATGGCTCTAAGAGGTTTGAGGTTTATGCCTCAAACACAGGCTCTGTCTAAAGTGAGTTCTGAGTGTCTCATTTATTTCCAAATTCAAAACAGCTTTCATTCACATCACTGAACACTGGGCTCGAAGTATGTTCTAGAATGGATTCCTTTGTTTGAAAGAAATCACCCATACCTTACTGCCTCTCTGAACGCTATATGTTCGTATTTCTTCTCATTTCACCTGTCCTTTAACTCTATAAAATACTTTAAATTCAGGTTAAAAGTGTTGCTTAAAAACCAGCGTAGTCTTGGATACTTGTATGAACTTTAAATACGTCAATTAAATGTCTACAGAATGGAATACTCTGATGGCTCATCCTTAATTCTCTTCAGAGATGGTTGAGCCACGTGGCTGTGGACTCTTTCACTTATGCTCATCCTTTGACACCATTTGGTAGAATGAATGATATGCCACCCTCTTCAGCATTAAGAAAATTCAGCTTTTGCACATTAACATGCATGGACCTGTACAAATGGTAAACAGAAGGAAACCACTCCCATTCCTCTTTGGACAGTGCTTTTCTATACCATGGGGATACTGATAAACGTGACGATTGTTAGATCCCACCTCAGGCCTATGGAAGCAGGATATCTGGGAGATGAACAAGAAAATAGGCAAGTTTCCAAAGTTTCTGGGTGCAACAATTGGGGAAAAAAAATAAAATTTGCCACCAACTACCTGGGTTTTCTGTCTTTTCACATCCTGATATTCTTAGAAACAAGTGAGATCCATGTGTTGAAATGTAATCTTGATTTTCCAGTGGATTCACTGCCCTGAGAAACAATGTCAGAAACAAGGGAACCCGTTAATTTTTAATGGGAAAAAATGATTTCACAGAATCTAGAATGTGCAGAAATGTGGGTGTTGATAGAAGTCAGGCATCCAACACAATGGGAAACTCTAAAAGAAATACGATCATTTTAGAAGGTATGGTAAATCAAATCTATGCTCTGGACCACAGTCCTTCCTCATGGTGACATTATTTTTTCCCTATTATTGTTTTCTTAAATAAATGATACAAATTTTCTTTGTGCCTCCTACTGTGCAGGCTCCCCTTGCTCTGAAGTGTTGAAATTGGACCAGTTTTAGCAAGTCACTCATGCAAGAGATGAAAATCGAAGTAGTTTTGCATGAGTTTAAAGCACAAAGCTGGCTGTCAAAAAATCAATCACTCTTTAGAGTGTAGCATAATGTGTAAAACATAAAGGTAGAAGTAATTGCTTTAGTTCTCTTCTCTAGGAGAAGAAAATAAGAGTTTAAAGATAAATTCTACTCACTCGTCCCTATCTAGAAACATACAGTGTCATGTTGTCGAACTTGAGATCCTCAAAATAACGCAATAGGAAACTACTAATCTGGATTTGGAAGTTATGAAAACCACAAAGCAAAAATAAATTAAAAATGCCTGAAAAGCAGCTAAAACCTCAATGCATCTGTATCGCTGCACTATTTTATACTTGAACTATTCAGATCCCATTTGAAGGTCGTATCCATATTTCCAGAGGTTGATTCTCATCTCAAACTACAGAAATTTAGAGCCTTCTTCAACCAGATTAAAATTCAAAATACCAGGTATTCTATTCACTTTGGGCTATTGTGACAAAATATCATCGGTTGGTGGTTTCAACAACAAATATTTCTTTCTCACAGTTCTGGAGGCTAAGAAGCCCAAGACTGAGGTGTTGGCAAATCCCAGGTCTGAGTAGAGCCTCCCTCCTGGTCCACCAATGGCTACATGCTCACTGTATCCGCTGCACAGGGCAGAGGGCAAGCCCTCTGGTCTCTTCCTTCAAGGACACGGATCTCTTCCATGAAGGTCCCACCCTCATGACCTAGTCAACTCCTAAAGGACCCTCCTACCAACGCCATCACAGCAGGAGCTAGGATTTCAACATACCAATTTTGGAGAACACAAACATTTAGTCCAGGATACTAGGTGATTCATAGACCATAATTCCTTCTATTTGTGTTTAAAAATCTGTTTTAAAACCCTTTCAGTGTTGCAATGTTGCTCAAAGAGAAAGGCAGGCTCTGGGAATAAATTCATAAATCTGAGTGTTCAAAACATCGTCTTATATCTCAGGATAAATTTCAAATGAGTTGGCACTCCAGCAATACGATCAATACCATGAGAGCCAATGCCTGACCTGGCTGTTCTACTTTTCTCCACTACCCCATGATGGATACCGTAAAAGGAATTTATGGAAACCAGTTTCCACTTCTCGAAAATACTTTTTTTCTTAAATCAGAGCAGGCAGCAAATGTCTACTGAAGCCTCAAAAAACCCAAACCAGAAAATATTCTATGCTGGCAACCATGCTTAGAAGGTCACCCTTGGGCAGATGTGCAGTTGGCAATCAGTGCTCTGCAACGTCAGTTCCTGGCACCATGATAATGTCAATATCCTACACAGAGCAGCATCTGGAATATCAAGAAGGAGATCCAAAGTTTGCATCAATGGCCCAGAAGTAAATGTTTTACTGTTCCAGTGTCTTACTGTTCCAGCAGGAAGCTGTCCATGGAGCTTTTCTCAATTATGAGTCAAGATGAGGGAACATTTTAGAAGTTTCACTGTGGATATCTGCCTGTGGATAAATATCACAGTACCTGAAACTTTATCTGCAGGTTATTTCCCTCACGCATCTGAATTCTAGACATGCTTTCGTAGCCTCCTAATGATATCCAATCAGACATGCAGGGACATATTAAAAAATGCTACTCTGGGAATAAAGACAATACGGAAATAAATATGAGTTATCTGCATTGAGCAACATGTATGAGAGGGAGTCTGAATGATTATAATTTTCTCAGCTAATTTTCCAGTACCCAACTGAAGAAGACAGGCTCCAATTACAGAAGAATAATGTGTAACAAGAAAGCACTCAAATTCAAATTAAAAGGCTCTTAGTTATAAGAATTCTTGGATTTATTACCTAAATAGAAATATAGTCCAGTTTAGGAAACTTTAGTTTCTAATCTGCTTTCGGTGAGAGAAGTAAATATTATTGGATCAACGCAGGAAATTAGGGAAGCCACGGGCTCTAATCAGATGTCTGTGCTCCTGGAGATCAGAAGTTACGATGGTTATATATCATTTTCAATAATAACTTATTACAGATGAGCTTGCTGAAGAGTCCAATAAATTACAGTGTTATGAAGACTTAGCAGTTGTTTGTTTTTTAAATTAATATTTCTCTTGAAAAACATTAACCACAAATAGGAACACAGTGAAAAATATACAATGTTCCCTTTTGTCAACACTTCCAACCTTATTTTTCTCCCAAGAGTAGCTCTTTTTTTTTTTTTTCCAAGACTAGCTCATTTATTGTGTGTTTGGTGTGTAGTCTCTGGTCCTGTTTCTATTCATTGATTTGACACACACCAGTGAAAGCTCAGGCCCAGATACACATACACTTACATTTCCAAACAGATTTGCAGGTGCCACACAGGTGAGTATGTGTTTCACACAAACAAGTCCTATTTTCAAGCTGGTATTATCTGTATCTTTCATCAACTGATAGTGTATTTGGAGTTTGTTCACGGCAGTTAAGGAGAGTCTATCTCAATCTTTCAGATCACTATGAGGCAATCTTTAGCGCAGACTGGCAACACTTTATTTAAACACCCACATTGGAGATCCCTGGGTGGCTCAGTGGTTTAGCGCCTGCCTTTGACCCAGGGCATGAACCTGGAGGCCCCAGGATCAAGTCCCACGTTGGGCTCGCTGCATGGAGCCTGCTTCTCCCTCTGTCTGTGTCTCTGCCTCTCTCTCTATGTCTCTCATGAATGAATAAATAACAAATCTTTAAAAAAAAATAAACACCCACGTTTGTCAGCCTATTAGAAAGTTCATATTTTCGTTATAGTGAAATAACACTGGTGGTAGAAATCCTGCATTCATATAGTCATCCAAAAACAAAAATATTTCTTCAAAGTGAATTCAGAGAAGAACATGGCCTGGTGAAAGGGGACATGTTCATCTTCAACCTAAAAGACAGTAAAATTCATTTCTCCAAAGCTCTGCCAGTTTATACTCTTCAAAGAGCATACAAGAGGCTAACCAGCATATTATTTAAGGATTTTTTTTTTTTCATTTTTGTCAAACCGGAAAGTAGGAGCAGCGTAGTTCTGTATTTGTTTATGGCCATTATAATTCTACTTAAGTTTTTTGCATTTGTAAGTTTTATTCTTTTCTTATTAAACTGAAATCTTGACTTTTTTCTAATTTTTATTATAGCCTTTCCTTATACTCAGTAATTATGTATTTATTTACATTTATATGAAAATGTGTATATTCATATTCACATGCATTATATTTATATATACAAATATTCCTATATATGTAATAGTTTGTTTCAATGTGTCATCTGCATTTACATGTACTCTTATTTTAGAGGTTTATTTTTTATTTTGTTTTAATGTATAGGAAATGTACTTCCTTTATTCTCTAATTGCACTGCATCTCCTTCCTTCCTTTCTTCCTTCCTTCCTTCCTTCCTTCCTTCCTTCCTTCCTTCCTTTCTTCTTTCTTTCTTTCTTTCTTTCTTTCTTTCTTTCTTTCCTTCCTTCCTTCCTTCCTTCCTTCCTTCCTTCCTTCCTTCCTTCCTCTTTCTTTCTTTCTCTCCCTCTCTCTCTTTCTTTCTTTCTCTCCCTCTCTCTCTTTCTTTCTCTCTCTCTCTCTCTCTCTCTAGAAGGCTCTACACCTGGTGTGGAGTCCAACACAGAACTTCAATTCACAGCCTCTGAGATCAAGACCTGAGGTGAGGTCAAGTGTCAGATGCTTAACCAACTGAGCCAGCCAGGCATCCCTATTTTTTTTAATTTTTTAATTTTTTTAATGTTTTAATCAAATTTGTCAATTTTTTAAAAAGCTTTTGTGTTTTGTGTCTATCTCAGAAGTATACCCTCAATTCAAATATTTTAAACATATCTGCTTATGTTTTCTGCTGAAACTTGTTTTTCATTTACCTATTTAATCCATTTGTAATGTGTTTTGAAGCATGGTGTGAAATAAAGGCTAACATGCATGAGATTATAAATGGAAAACTAATAAACATGGATAGGAAGACTTAGTATTATAAAAATGTCAATTCTTAGGATGCTGGGATGGCTCAGTTGGTTGTTTGACTCTTGATTTCAGCTTGGGTCATGATCTCAAGGTCATGGGATCAAGCCCTATATGGGGATCCATGCTGGGTGTGAAGCCTGCTTTGGATTCTCCCTCCCTGCCACTCTTCCAACCCCTTTCATGCCTTCTTTTTTTAAGATTTTATTTATTTATTCATGAGAGACACACAGAGAGAGGCAGAGACATAGGCAGAGGGAGAAGCAGGCTCCTCACAGAGAGCCCGATGAGGCTGCTCAGTCGTGGAACCTTGGGATCACACCCTGAGCCGAAGGCAGACATTCAACCACTGAGTCACCCAGGTGCCCCTCATGCCCTCTCTCTAAAAATAAAGAAATAGGACTGAAGCGGCAGCTGTTTCTCTGCATCATGGCCCTTGGGGAGTGGGGCCTAAGTGCTTCATCTGCAGAACCCGGGGTCTCCGGGAGGGTGGACCGTGGTTGAAACCAGCCCCAAGATGCTAACACACTTCTGAGGTGATACTGTCCCTTGGGTCTGGGTACAATCATTGGAATTGCCTGGAGCAAGTTTAAATACTTGTCACTTGTCAATAATACCCCAATTATTTCCAAAGTAGTCTTTATATTTACTATAGTCCCAATCAAAAAGCCAACAGGACTATGCAAAAGAATAAAATTGGACTGCTTTCTTAAACCACACACAAAAAATAAATTCAAATTGGATGAAAGACCTAAATGTGAGACCTGAAACCATAAAACTCCTAGAAAAGAGCACAGGCAGTAATTTATTTGCCATTGGGGGTGGAAATATATTGTTTTTTCCTGGATATGCCTCCTGAGGCAAGGGAAACAAAAGCAAAAATAAACTATTGGGACTACATCAAAATAAAAAAGCTTTTGTACAGCAAAGGAAACAATCAATGAAACTAAAAGGCAACCTACTGAATAGGAGAATGTATTTGCAAATGATATATCTGATAGGGGGTAATTACTGGAAATATATGTGGAATTTCTCCAACTGAACACCCAGAAAATAAGTAATCAAATTAAAAATGGAAAGAGAACCTGAATACACTTTTTCCAAAAACGACATACAGATGGCCAAAAGACACATGAAAAGATCTTCCACGTCACTGGGCATCAAGGAAATACAAGTCAAAACCACCATGAGATACCACCTCACACCTGTCAGAATGTCTAAAACCAACACCACAAGAAACAACAAATGCTGCTGAGGATGCAGAGAAAGAACCCTCTTGCACTGTTGGTGGGAATGCAAGCTGGTGCAGCCATTCCGGAAAACTGTGTGGAGGTTCCTCAAAAAGTTAAAAATCAAATTGCCATATGATCCAGTCATCCCACTATACATTTAAGGAAACAAAATCTTAAGAAAGGAAAAGACACTACAAACTGAGAAGAGGTATCTGCAATACAGAAGCCAACAAATAATGGGTGTGAAACTCAAACTGATAAGCAAAAGACTTGACCTCTCCAGGGTTGGGAGAGTATCATGACCATAATATTCATGGACACCTGGATGGTAACAGTACAAACAAGTGAATACAATCAACCTCCAGTAGACAGGAAAATGTAAAAGTGAAGGAGGTATAGGTTTGTTCTTCAACTACATACCCTAGTGAGAGGAATGAACTGTACTTATAGGTGGTACAGTATAATTTTAAAACGTTGTGCTGACAAGATGAAAATATCAGAAAGATAAAATATAGGACAATATCCCTTTTGCAGTGTTAAGAGTCAGGCAAAAGCAAGCCAGATTTTGTGTCCCCCAATATATATACATGTGATTTTTGTTTTTTAAAGAAAGCATAGTAGTTACCTTTGGGAGTGGTAGGAGAATAATACAGTGCAAAAATACATAGGGAAGCGTAAGTTTTAGGTGATGCTCCAGTTCTTGGGATGGGAAGTGATTTCATGGTGTTTACTGTATTATTGTACATTATTAAATAAAAATGAAATAAATGAAATAGAAGCAGCCCATGTATGATCAATGGTAATAGTGCTCAATATGTCAAATATTATGATTGATCTTATTCTGCTCCTCTGAAGTCCTAAAAATAATCTATTTATATGGTTATTTTTCTAAAAGAAAAAAGAAAGTACTGTCAAACAATATTTACTGAATATTCCATCTATAATAATTTTCATGTAAGTGCAGCATTCTGACTGTTACATTATTGATGTGCTGCTCACAACTTTCTGACACCGTAGTAATACTATGTCTATATTTCCATGTTAAATTTAAATAGAACATATTTTGTCTTTGATAGAACTCATGGAGATATTATGCTATAGTTGTAGATGTAATATATTATATATATATATGCCAATTAAATACCTAATAGACATCATGTTCTTAATATATGTATTTTTTCTTATTTAATTATGATTTTCTAAAAATGTTGATTTTAGACAGAAGGAAATTCTGGCTTATATTTGCTTTTTTATTTAATATGTGAAACAAGATTCTGCACATGATCCTAACAAGTCTTTTTCTGCCTTTTTTTTATTAACCCAAAGAATCCACTGGTGCAAGGGTATGTGGATAGATTATGACATCTCTACAATCTAAAAAAAAAAAAAGAATGTGGATTTTAAAGAAGTTATTTTTCTTATTCTCCTTAGATCAAACACACTAATCTTTTTAAAGAGTTCAGATACTTGTAAAGAAATAAATGTAAATATCTAAAGGATCTGAGAAATTTAACCAAATTCTTACAGACAATATTCTGTCACATGATCTGCTTTTATGCACACCAGAAATATCATTAAATTACCAACATTACAAGTATATGTTGCTCACTATGCAATATTTATAATTTGTACATTTGACATAATCTTATGTTTTATCATAAATTTTACTGAGATAATTGAATATTCACATGCAGTTGTAAGAAATAATACAGATATAGCCTGTGTAGTTTCCTCCAATGAGAGAAACTTGCAAAATTATAATAAATATCACAACCAGGATACT
The DNA here is from genome assembly GCF_018345385.1 of Vulpes lagopus. Classification (NCBI taxonomy): domain Eukaryota; kingdom Metazoa; phylum Chordata; class Mammalia; order Carnivora; family Canidae; genus Vulpes; species Vulpes lagopus. The sequence goes on along the minus strand of NC_054837.1, from coordinate 2,028,205 downwards.
GACATCACTATAATCCACAGATCTTGTTCAGAATTCACCAATTTTATTTGAAAAATTAATGTAATTAAGAATTACAGGTAAAGGAAAAGGTCTATCTTCCAAGACTTCTTCGCTAAAGTAAGGCAAAGCCTGCCATTTGTTCTTAAATCTCCTATCGAGGAACTGGAGTTCCAAAGGGCTTAGTCAGTTAGGCATCGGACTCTTGGTTTCAGCTCAGGTCATGATCTCAGGGTCATGAGATTGAGCCCCACATTAAGCACCTCATCAGGCTCAGCGCTCAGCACAGACTCTGCTTTAGATTCTCTCTCCTCTCTCTGTTCCTCCCACTTGGACTTGCTTGCTTGCTCTCAAATAAATAGATCCAAAAACACGACAACTTAAAACAAAAACAAAAACAAAACACCACAACTTTTACCCAGAAAAGAACTTGATACATTTCTGGTAACATACCTTGAGAAAAACAGCAAAAAGAGGATGAAGAAGTTCTCAAAACAATATTTTTCATAACAAGTCTCATTAACGAGCAACTGGACTTTTATTTGTTGTATTTTTCACTATGTTTCTGTAATCACCCAAATAATACTTGTTGCACAAAGAAAGTATAGCTACTTGGTAACATTTCCTCTCCTGGGATTCCGGAGACTGTTACAGAGAGTTATCAGTGAAATTCCCAACAGAGCAAGATATTAGCAAAGGTACATTCTGCAGGGCAAGCATGTTAAAAGGAGTGCAAATAAAAAGAATTTGTACATCTGGATATTCTTTGGTTCAATAAATCAACAAGTGCTACATCTCTTTGGCCTGGGTTTACTTCTACCTTTGGGGGAAAAAAAGTGGTTGGTAAAAACAGGAATATTCACCTATTTCCTTCTTTTAAAATGTTTACTTCTAATTTACATTAATTTTCTAAAGTTATATAATATTGGAGCTAATAGTAGAACTTCTATACTCTCCAGCTTTAGTTCTTTCATTAGGAAGCCAATCAAAAATATTTTTGTGGCAAAAGCAATTTAAAAAAAGCTAATAATAATAAAAATAATAAAAAAATAAAAATAAAAAAGATAATAATTCAGAAAAGGGGACATTAATTAACTATTAAAAGTAACACGGAGAAGTCTAAACTATCACTGGAGTGACAATAAAACCCAAAACTAAGGGATATGGAGCTATAAGAATCTGTGGCAAATTAGCCTTAAAATTTGAGGGGAGAATTTTCACTATATCTTCAGAAAAAGTAAAAGTCATCAAAAAAGAATAATAATCTAAAACCAAAGGAAAACACACAGATACACACAACTATAGAAATGAAAAGACTAATGAAGTTAAGTCACTAAAAAAAAAAAATCTGTAAAATATTGTTAAAACTAGTTAAAACGAATCTATTGAGGAATCAAAATTTTCTACAGACCAAAGTCAGGAGAGCTACTAATTGTTTATAATTATTTTCATTAAGTTATTTTTCATAATTTTCAATTACCTTCATAATTTTCAGGAAGTACATAATTTGAAGAAATTTATTAGAACACAAATGAATGTTTATCAATTCATGTTTGCATAGAACAAAAAGTGTAAGAGAGGTGTGGGGACATTTTATTTAATAAGGCAAAAAGAATTTAAGTATAAATATTAGGGACCACGATAGCTGTTTGATTTTCAACTATCATGAGGTTGCAATTACTTGTAGACTCATCTAACCTGTGGGCTGCATCTAAATGGGTTATAAGGAATTCATTCGAAGGGAGAGACAGAGACAGAGTGGAGGGAAAGAGAGAGAGGGGTTGAGGTTTAATCAGAATTTACCCAAAATCAATTATTTGGTAAAAATAATTTCTTTTCCAAACAGCTGAACTGGGCAACACTTATCCCCTCTTGTCATTTCCTTAACTACATATTTTGACTCCCATGTCTCTTAAAATGTCACTACCTAAGCCATGAATTCATTTATGCCTATAATTTCATTTGCATCGAATTGCTAATTGTTACAGGAATTGAGTTACATGGAGAAGGCAGCTTTTTTTTTTTTTTTTTTTTTTTTTAGAAGGCAGCTTTACCAGTAAAGTCTGAGATCACAATCAGGCAATGTGCACTGCCAGTGAACCACTAAGGTATTTCTTTTGGCTAGGAGAGTTTGCAGCTAAATCCCAGAAACATATAAAGCTGTTCTTGTAAAGTATATGGCTCATTCAGCAATGCACATTAAACTGCACTACTCAAGTATGCTGATTGATCAATAAAGTTTGTGACTCCATTTGTAAAATGTGCAAAAATTAAACCACTTAACTATTCGGTTCACTGAGTTAAGTACATAATGGTTCAAACAATATATTGTGCATTTGAAGTCAAGCACATTGCACATCACAATGTAGTCAACCATGCAAATATGCCATTTCAGTGATTAGCTCAGAATATTAAATTTGAAATAAATTTGTAATTTGGACAGAAAATTACACAAAATGCTAATTAGTCTGAATTTCTTTTATCTGTCTTTTTTAAAAAACTTTTCATATCTAAACATCGATTTAATACCCAAAACTGCTTTGAAAGCAACATGCTTGTTACTGAGCACGTGCACAAAAATGTATTCATTACAATTTAAAAATGTATGTGAAAGGAATGCATTAATTCAATAAACAGGAATGTTTCACTAACTGAAATTAAGCTTTAAAAATCTATTTATAGGTGGTCCAGGAACAATAGTTATTTCCCATATCAAGAAATGATGCCTCCCAGGCTAGGTTTTTCCAGGAAGGATCAACTCTTGCCCCTGACTTTATATGTGGTAATGGTTAAAAAAAAAAAAAAAAAAAAGTGGCTTTTAAGTGATGGTTTTGGAAGATGCTATTTTCTAGGGACTGTGGTTCAGAGAGGTCAGGGCTCCAATTACAGCAGCATCTGGAAGCCTGGATCCATAGCACCATTTGGAAACATTTGTAATAAGGGCAAGGTGTCCTGTCTAGTAGTGAGCTGTCAGTGGAAGGGTGAGTTACAGACTTAAGGCAAAGAGGATCAGTTCAACTGAACAGAGGTTTATAATCCTCTACTACTTGGAGGCATACAAAGTATAAAAGAAGACTTCTTTTCTCAAAGGATCTTTTTAACATAGAAAAACAAACAGTATGAGGAAAAGTTATATGTTGGAATATACGATAAAGACAACCCGTTCTGTGACTTTTGATAAACAGGAAAAGTTTTGTGACATTTATGGGACTCAAACTATTGAAAGGCTTGTGCAAAAGATGATATTTGTAGATCTTAACCTTGCTGGATCAAGAACATTGTGAATAATTAAAAGTTCAAATTCAAGATGTGTTAGAAACAGTGCAGCCCACCCCATACCTCACGCCATGGGCACTGACCAGCATAGTCCAGCTAGGCAAGCTTGAAGCATCCTGATTCATCGTGTTGTCTGCAATATGCCGCAGAAAGTTGGCGGTTACGTTTGGAGAGGTAAACTATAACTGGATTTTGAGATAAGTTGAGGATAGAACGACTTGGATTTAACCTGTTTGTAGTCAGAATTTGCTATAGGTTTTTAGGAAGAAGAGGGATAGGATAATTGCAGTATTTTAGAAAATTGGATTTGCTTCTAAACAGAGTTTGAGGAAGAAAGAGGTTATGGAGTGGAGTTTATGAGCTTAAGGAAAACTAGAAGTAGATTAGTATTGGTAGAGGGAAGACAGCAGAGTCTCAGTGTAAACCCACCACCGATGGGACCAGATGGCAAATGAAGGACAGAAGAGGGGAGAGATTCTAATACGATTCTCAACACACAATTCTGGAAGATTCAATTTTTTAGACGTGTGTAGGCAGTAAAGAAATGTTCTAGGAAGTGCAGGGGTGGGGTATGAGGAAACAGCAGGACATGGTGCATGGGAGTCGTACCTGCAAGGAGGGAGTGCACACATGTGCCTTGGTCCTGGAGGAAAAGCAGGGGCTGAGGCCTGAGACCTTATCAGCCCTCACCAGTCCACTGAGGCCAGTCTGGGGAGGTGCACAGGAAGGGGCCAGGGACAGAACTTAAAACTTAAAGATGCCAGGCACAGATGAAACAGAGCCAGGAGGATGCAACAGCATGTGCACCGAGAAAAAATCATCTTTGAAATAATTTGGAAATTCACCATGAAACCAAGAGTAGAAGAATTGGAAAAAATTAGGCCATAGAGCTTTGGGGGAAAAAACCATTGTCACTTTGTAACTTCATCTCCGTAGAATTTTTTTAAATATTTTATTTATTTTTGAAAGAGAAGGAGAGAGAGAGCAAGAGAGCGAGAGAGAGAGCACCCAAGCATGGGAGAAGCAGGTTGCCCGCTGAGCAGGGAGTCCGATGCAGGACTTGATCCTGGGGCCTGAGATCATGACCTGAGCCCAAGGCAGACACTTAACCCACTGAGCCCCCCAGGTACCACCACATTAGTAGAATCTAAAGATTTTATATTCTCTACCCTTAAAAATCCCCCTGCATATAAATGCATGTGTGTGTGTACATGTGTGTGTTGTATATACACGTGTGTTGTGTGTGGGTTGTTTGTACACACGTGTGTAGAGGCATGTGTGTCTTGTGTGTAGGTCATGTATGTGTCCATTTGAACATGTGTGTGCATGTGTGTAAGAGAACCAGGAGGGCTGTAAGATAAAGCAAAGGAGACAGCCAGTATGACTGAGCCCTAATGTTTGCCATAAAAAAGAATGTGAGGGTGAGACTGACTCCGTGAGGCCCCCTGAGAATTCTATGTAATGACCGGGAAACCTGGTCACGTTCTGAAATGCAGGCGAAGGGCCATTAATAAAATCACATGACACATAGAGCCTAAATGCCACTTGGGTATCGTGACTGATGCTGGGGGCTGGAAATCTAAGCTGCTGTGTACAACACAAACAATGGTACGCAGTGGTCCCGGTTAAGGCTCCACGGTTTAGGAGAGGAAAAATGTACAATGGCTAGATTCAGGGCATGTTCTAGAAGCAGATCCAACATAGGACTAGGAGATGAATAGGATGCTGGGACCAAGGCTCACAGAAGAATTAACGATGACTTCCACATCTGAGATAAACCATCAGGTGAATAATGCAGTTATGAGGTTGGAAAGACTTGGTGAGGCGAGGCTTGGCGTGGGCAGGAAGGGGAAAGATAGTCTAGCCCCCTGACGTAAGTTTGGTATAATTATTGAATATTCGAGAGGATAGGTCGACCAAGAAGTTCAACATATGATGCGAACCTCAGGAGACCAGTCTGTATTTGCAATACAGAAATAATACGCATGTCAAAGCCGTTTGATGCCTAGGACAACATATATGCTCACAAGTAATGCTGAATAGAAAAGAGAAAGTTCAAGAATTGAACTCTGTGCTCAGAAGGGGCAAAAGAAAAGAAGACTGCAAAGGTGTTTTGGGAGGTAAGAAGGTATCTCAGGGGACCTGGCGTGGTCACCTGTGTTTGCCCGTGGCCAGGCCTCAGTAGAAGGCAATGACCCAGGAGCAGTCACTGGATTTGACACATCGGGGGTATACACCACCTTAATTCCACGGGGTGGGGGAAGACTGGCTGGAGTAAATCAGGGATAGAAGAGGGAGACCTGAGGACATGGAGACATGCCCTACACATCTCTTTCCTAAGTGGCCAGGAAGAAGAAAAGAAAAGCCTAAGAGCCCCAGAGAGGGATGTAGTCAACTTTTGAAAGATAGTCGATAGTACAGCTTGCTTTTAGGCCAACGCAAATAGTCCAATAGAAGGTGAAAGCTGGATAGTGCCAGGACGCTAAGGGATGGTGGCAGGTGAGTACTTCCTGAGCGGGGGCAGGGTGGGATCCAGTGCACACCTGGAACGATGCTCACCCAGGCAGCAGGAGCATGGGCCACGCCTCCACTGCATCTGAAGAACAGCACAGGTATCAGGGAGCCCCTGTTCCCATAACGTGGTTCCAACATGATCATTTCCATTTGCTCAGTACACTATATGTGCAAAGGTGACAGGGAAGAAAAGAGATGGGCGAAGACAGAGGCTAGAAAGGGGAGATGGAGATGCTCAGAAGCAAAGGACGGATTGCCCAGTGAACAAAGAAATGGTCTCCACGTTATTTGGGAGAAGAAATAAAATTGGGAAAAATATTATTATTGGCTTTTGAAGTTGCTTGGGGTTGGGGCCAGGGGGGCAGGGGACAGCTCCCGGAGAAAGGAAGTGGCCCTCAGCGTCGTCCTGCACAGACTGGCCCCTCTCCCACGGAACCCACATGGTGGGGGTGCGGAGTGGGGCCTGCTGACCGTCTGCTCTTCTGGCCAGGTGCTTTTCTGTCAATTTTTATGGAATGTAAAAAGGAGTTTTTTGTTTTATTTTTTTTTTTTTGTAAAGCTTAAAAAAAGAAAATCTACATCTTATACTTGAGCTTCCATACTTAAAAAAAAAAAAGAACAAAAGAACAAAAAAATAAACTGGGACACAGTTAAAAAAAAAGAAAAAAAGGAATGAAGTCAACATCTTTTGACTAAAAGAAACAGAATTTTAATGCATTCATGGAGTGGTCAGACAAGTAACATTTTCCTTTCTTTTCCTTTTTTTTTTTTTTAAATCAATGTTTCCATAGAGTTTAATGCATTAAGCCAATTTATACAGTCTCCTAAGATTAGTTTTTGGTTGTAGCTGACTTCATTAAAATAGTCTTCATACCCATTTGGAAGGCAAACCTCTAGGTAATATTGTAGGATGTTAAAGTCATTTAAATACAAATGACATATGCCATATTTGCATTTAACAAGTTAACTCAGGATCCATCCTACCTGTAAGGCTTTTAAAATGTTACACAAAGGACAGACAGCAAACTCTTTTTTAAGTACTGGGCTTCCAGTCGCAAAATGCAATGTGTCACGTGGAAAGACAAATGGAAAGACAAAAGACTTTGATCTCTGTAGGAAGTTTGGGCTCAAAATTCACATTGCAAGTGATCTGTGAACTGGGTCTTGTCTAATGAACAGATTCACAGTAAAATCCTCTGGGCTTGTTAGCTCTTCTCCTATTGAACAGGGATACCTCTGGGTAAACTTGACTGGCTCCACGCGCGCTGTCACTAAAGACGAAATCTGTAGATGCTTAGGGAACAAGACCCAGCACGGTACACCTGCCTGTGCCATTCCTGCCCTGCAACTAATCACAATTCCTCAGGCTTTAATTAAGTGGCATGAGGCAGCCCAATTAATTCAACATATGCCCTGATAAGGCCTTGCCAAATGCGTGGTTATGACACATGAAATGCAATTGCTGGGAATCGGAAGGCCCTGTCTCCTTGCAGCGTTCCATCATAAACCTCCTGCTCTAAGGCTAACCTTTCCTCACAGTGGCATCTCAGCGCTGAAGGTGAAGTTGCGTGCGCGGAGACAGATGGGCATAAACGAGTCTGGGTACGGGATGCACGTATGACCATCCTTACACTGTTGCTCATGGGTGGTAAAAAGCCCATTTACTGTGCAAACATCCAGGGTCCCCCTTGGTTCGCTGCTACTGCTGTCCCCCAGAATCACCATGTTACACCCATGCTTTTGCACGCATTTGCTCACTGCACCTGCAGGAAGTCAGAGTTAAGATGTTAGTGTGTTCATCGGTACGGGATCGCACACTACACCCGCTGATACTTAGCTAAGTTTGGAGGGAACAGGACAGCAAGGATCCTGATTCCTATAGATAATTATTCCTACAAGTTTCCCGAAATGCCTTATAATACTTATAATAATTTCAAAAGTTTTAACGAACTTAGAAACCTCTGTCCCTGAAACTTCAAACCTGAGATGATTAGAAGTTTTTTTTGTAAATTATATTAAAAAATAAGTGAATTCTAAACTCATATCCAAAAAGTATGTGTATGTTATCTCTCTACTTTAAAAATTCCATTACAAAATCTGCTTTTTGCTCCTTTTCCTGTCTCTATTCTTGCTAGGACCCACACTCCCACATTACACCTGCCCCATAGTATAAGTGAGGTATATCTTCTTTGTAAGGGACAAGGAGTTGGTAATTTCTTCAGTCTTCCAGCACAACAGATAACCTCTAAGGAGGGACCAAGCGGGATCATCACTACTGACGCTAGACACATCGGCGCCAAGAGCCCCTGGCTCCACGGAATAAGTGATGTATGGAAGATACCTGGACACCTGTCCTTGTTCCGACCGGTTCCAGGATGCCTGAGAGGACACACACACCAGATCAAAATCCTCAATAGAGTCCCCAGACCCTGCAAAAAGATGAGAGTCTCCTTTCTGAGTCTTCCAGACACACTGTCTGTACTGCTGTCTCACTATACCCTCAACAAACTCTGTTCTCACTCCCGCCTGGCTCACATTTGATTTCCATCCTGTGTACAGCCAGGGGCCCTCTTGTCTGGTCCTGTGGGAGCCCCCCTGGGTCCTCAGACCCAGCCTGCCTGCATCAATGCTTGAAATCTCCAATAAAAGGTCATTCTTCATTGCATTAGCATAAAAAGAAAATGTGATCTACAGAAAGTCAAAGCCAAATACAGACTACTTCTGATTTCTTTCTTTTTTTTTTTTTAAGGTTTTATTTATTTATTCATGAGAGACACAGAGAGAGAGGGAGGCAGAGACACAGGCAGAAGGAGAAGCAATCCCCGATGTGGGACTCGATCCCGGGTCTCCAGAATCATGCCCTGGGCCAAAGGCAGGCGCTAAACCGCTGAGCCACCCAGGGATCCCCTACTTCTGATTTCTGCACATTTTTTCCTACAAATTTAATTTTGCTGTTGGGAAATACATACATTTGATATATATAATCTCTGAAGATAAATCCTCAGATGTTGTCATTAAAATAATTTAAGTACTCAGAGAGATGACAAACAAGGTTTATGTAAAAATTCAAATTTTAAAAGAAAAGAATTCTTTAGGCTTGTCAATATAGAAAGAAGAAATCTTTTTGATTTAGTTATAAAACTTTGAGAAAATTTTAGTTCTCACCCTGATAAACCCAACTATGAATCATCTTATGCTATTCCTGGCTACACAAGTCACTCTTTAAATATTTCATCTCATCTAGGCCTGATATACCAAACCCAAGCTACATAAAGGAGAAAATATCCAGAACAACTAATTAACTTTCCACTGCAAATTCCATAAACACACACCTATGTCTTTTTTTGTTCCTATTTCTAGCAAGCACCACAGTGTTATCACTTGCCATCTTTGTTATACAATACTGCTTGAATGAATTCATGTTGAACTTAATCCTCACAATAAAATTTTTCTCAGGAACAGAATGACAATTTCTATTTATATCGCTATAGAAACATCGGTTCAGAGAAGGTGAAGCCATAACAAAGTCCTACAATTAGGACCGAGGCTCACTTCTGATCCCAAGTCCTGTGTTCTCTATGTCACGTCATAGCTGCCTGTGACTCATGGGTGACAGTGACTGAGACCTCAGTCTGCTCCAAGAACTCTTCTAAGGAATTTCAATGTGCCCATTCATGTACTTATTATTAAAACCTACACGTTGACATTATTCTTACACTACTTGACAGATGGTCAGACTGAATCACAGAGCAAATACATTACTTGAAGAGGAAAAAAGGTCGTTTCTCTGGGATTTAGACCTAGGCAGTATGTGACATATCACGGCCCTTGGAAGCACCAAATTATATATCTACATGTCTAATCCACATACCGATTTATTAAATCCTCATTGAGTCAGACAGAAGGGAATCAGAAGTGAAACACATTGTACCTACTCTCAAAAATCTGACAGAGAAGCTCTTTATGGTTTGGCCAACCAGGTAGACAGTCGATAAAGCACTTAACAGACATGTTTCTATTTATCTAGAAAGCTATTTCCACGAGAGGCAGGATTTTATTTTTCTACACTGCCCTAACACCAGCAGCTAGATGTGTGCCTGGTTTGTTGGGAGCACTTGAAGATTGATTAATGAACTAATCTATTACTTCAAATCTTCTGACCAATTTCAGAAGGTATTCGCCAGATGACTAAGTGGAAACAGGTACATACAAAGGAAGAGGATACACCTGCTATACTTTGGAATCAGAGACCTAATTTAAAATAAAAGTCTCTCTCTTCTTAGTCCCTGGGACTTGAGATGGGTTTCTTCTCTGTGAATTAGGGCAACCAACAATTATAAGTCAGGTAAAATGACACTCAAATGGGAGAATGCAAGTAAAGCTTAAACCAGTGACTGGCATGCAGTTACCTCATGGATAACTAAATTAATGAGAATAAGGATGGAGAAATATGTCCTAAAATGAAGTGTTTTTTTCCATAGATTTATTTAACAGTATTACCAGCCAGTCAAAATAACTAAATTCATTGGTGCAGCCACTATGGGAAACAATATAAAGATTCCTCAAGAAATTGAAAATAGATGGGCTCCCAGGTGGCTCAGTGTGTTAAGCAACTGACTCTTGGTTTTGGCTCAGGTCATGATCTGAGGGTCATGAGATCAAGCCCCATGTCAGGCTCTGCTTTCAGCATGTAGTCTGCTTGAGATTCCTTTCTCCATCTCCCCCTGCACCTCCTGCTTGTGACTCTCCTAAATAAGTAAGTAAGTAAATAAATAAACAAATAAATAAGTAAATCCTTTTTAAATATTAAAAATAGAATTACATATAATCTAATAATTCCACTTCTAAGTACTTCTCCAAAGAAAATGAAAACACTAATTCAAAAAGGCACACATACCACTCTGTTCATTGTACCATTATTGAAAATCGCCAAGATATGGAACCAACCTGAATATCCATTGATGAATGAATGGATAAAGAAGATGTGATGTGATGGATGTGTGTGTGTGTGTGTGTGTGTGTGTGTACACACACAAAGGATGAAATCTTGCCATTTGTGTTGATGTGGATGGAGCTGCAGGGTATTATGCTAAGTCAAATAAGTCAGAGAAAGAAAATTTACCATATAACTTCACTTATATGTGGAATCTAAAAAATTACTAACAAAACAGAAATAGACTCAAAGTTATAAAGAACTAAGTGATGGTTGCAGAGGGGAAGTGGGTGGGGGGATGGATGAAATAGGTGAGGGGGATTAAGAGGTACAAACTTCCAGTTAAAACATAGATGAGGCATGGGGGTGGAACGTACACCATAGGGAACAGAATCAACAACACAGTTTTGTATAGTGACAGATGGTAACTGGACTTACTGCGGTGACCATTTTGTAATGTATACAAATATCAAATCACTCAGTTGTACACCTGAAATTAACGCAATTTTGCATGCCAATTATTCTTCAATTAAAGAAAAGAAGGAAGAAGCAGCACTGTAAAGATGTTTAGAATGATTTTGCCATTTTGCTGGCAGGTGCTTTCATATTTAATTAGAAGGCAGCCTCAGGATGCACACAATTTATGCTTTATAGGTCTCAGCACATTCAAGTAGATTTGGGGATAGGTGGGGAGAAGGACGGTTGACTGTTAGGACCCGGCAGGTTGAAACAGCGATCCCCCATGTTCTCAGAGGCATATGCACTTTCCCACGTCCCTGCACATGGCAGAGCCAGGGCTCTGTGCTTCTGCTCCTCTCCCTAACCTCTTCAACCACACAGGTGCGTGTGAAGCACAGACTTTTGTCTCTACGCAGCTTCCTAAGACTCATCTCCCTGCATCCCACAAAACACCCATTCCACAAGGGATACAGCTTTGCATTCACTAGTTTTGTACATGTGAACTAAGTATTTTATATTAAAAAAAAAATCTAAGAGAAAACAATAAAAACCCATTATTTCCACAAGGGCGGTTTTGACGGGAGTGGTACGTGGAATTGATTCCACTTTATGTAACTCATGAAATCTTGTTGGCAGTACCATTATCAGCGCTACATCTTGCCCTGTTATGAGGTAATGACACCCACTGTCTGGGAACAGACACCAGCTATGAAAGCAGGTAAATGACTATGCTGTTTTGGGATCATTCCTTTCATAAAAGTAGCATAGAAGAGAAATGAACAATTATTCTGAAGCTTATGCCAGTGAGAAGACCAATTAAATGTTTTGTTTTGTTCTTTAATCTTTCAATCTGTCAGCAAGGAAAAGAACACCAATGGGTGAAAACAAAACCACTCAGGGATAATTTTCTATGATAAGTTGAAATAGACATCTTAACAATTCTTATGCAACCTTCCTTTTTTAAAATAAATTCTATTATTTATTCATGAGAGACACAGAGAGAGACACAGAGACACAGGCAGAGGGAGAAGCAGGCTCCATGCAAGGAACCCAATCGGGGACTTGATCCCAGGACCCCAGGATCACATCCCGGGCCGAAGGCCGATGCTCAACCACTGAGCCACCCAGAAGTCCCACCTTCCATGTTTTTCAAACAAGAATTTTTCCCCATGTTTTTCAAACAAGAATTCAAAGTCAGCATCAGAAGGTGGGATGAGGTTGGGCAGATAAGAGCATTGATAGAAAAAGGAAGTTTTATACTCTCACCTCTCCCCTTGGATGGGCCATTCTTCCTCACCGCAGTCGCTAACACTCTAGGTCACTAACACTTCTCAAGATTTCGTCCCCTTTGTCCAATTCCTAAGATCCTCCAAATATGTCTTTATCACAGTACTTAACAAAACCCTACTAAACGGTCCATTGCAGGTCCTACTGGATTAGGAAGCTGTGGACACTGAGAGAAATCTCGTTGTTCATTTATAAAGTCCTAAATGGAATACTGCACTGGGCCCAGTGACACTGTTTCTGATGTTCAATGGAAGACTATAAAATAACGTTCAGATATTTTGTGCATAACACGTTTTGTAAGTTCACTTCAATCTAGAGTTCAGTAGTATTTAACATTCATTTTCCAATTAGGAAAATTATGCTAAAATTAATAAATTTATTTCTGTTTACATAGCTGGTAAGTGGTTGATCAAAGATTCAAATCCTGGGCTACATCATCCTCCCCCCTAAAAAAGAAGGTGCCATTACTATTACAACACTACCCCCACTGCTAAGAAGGAAAAATGAATAAATAACCACCTCTGAGATAGACTGCATTCAGGCAGCAGTCATTTATTATTAATACTGGCTCCACTTGATTTGACAAGTGTCTTCATATTATAGGAGGTAATTAGGAGTTAATGAAGATGCTTCGTCAACCCATCTATAAAGGCAACTGGTAGATTCATGACGAAGTCCACAAACAAGAAAGTGTGTGTGTAACAAGACAAATGACTTTACACCCACTAAGTTATCATCATTGCCTGGCAAAGGGGAACGTGTTTAACTGTAGGCTCCCAGCTGGAACCATCCTGCGTCCTCACTACCCAATCATCATTTACACAGAGAGGTGAAGTTAACCATCCGACGTTGACTTCCCTGAAGAGAAGTGTGTAATCTCACGTAGGAGAAAAGAAGGAATGGGAAGAGAATGTTTGTAGTGAGCATAAAACCCATTATATATATATATTTTTTCTTTTTAGAAAATTCACATACCCTTTGAAGCAGGGATGTGGAAAGTGTAGGAATCTAGGCTTGATAATGAATAAGCTCACTGCAGGAGTTAACACATTCCCTCGCATAAAAAGACACACACACGATGCGCGATGTGCGATGAGTGCATAGGCAGACAGTCCGAATTATGTGGAATTACCCATAAACTTCCTTTTTTTGTGAGACAACTTCCAGGAACATCTACTCAGCAGGTCTACTGAGCCATAACTTGAGAGTGTAACCAACCATGACAGGTGCTGAAATCTCAATGCGCCTCGCACTTCTGAAATAGGTTCCTCAGTAATGGTGATTTAAAAGACCCCAATAGGATCCAAGAATATACACTGCAGATGTTTGTGATGCATGAAATTGGCAGGAAACCTGACAATACCGCCTAAAGAGTGGGCTTTCTGTCACTAAAACTAAGTAGGAAGAAAACCTGCTCTATGTACTTTCCCCACACATTTGACTCAAGAGGAAATGACAGATTTTCTCACTCTCACACTGGCCTCTAGTTTGTCTAAATATCCTTCGTGGTGGGAACTGAACTCACTGGGAAGTGTTGGCAGTCCCATTCTCCTAGAGTCCCATTACGGTCCTATGACTCCAAGATCTTACTGATGCACCCACCCGCGGGAAGCCAGGTTACCTCATTCACCAATGAGCCCACACGCGTGCCAAGTGCTTCTTTCTAATCTAAAAATACACAGTCTTTCTTCTGTTTCTTCTCTCTCTCTCTTTTTTAGAATATTTCTCTAGCATTATTGGTGCTTGTGAAGTTAATCCTTAGCCATCCTACTATATTCTGGATCCTTCCATGAAGTTCCTGATAATGTATTCCTGTCCAATTTTTCTAGTTGGCTAGCAATATTCATCAAACTGATTAATGCATAACATTTATATATTCTGAATGTGACTCTCAAATACCTTCACCTTGCTCACAACGTATGTTTTCACTTTCATTTTAGGGTCTCTTGACAATTAGATGAGATTAGGTGCATTCAGGGTGGTATGGCGTAGACTCTCTTGACAATTAGAAGTTCTCAGAGTCAACACTATTGAATTGGTCCCTTATACCATGTATGGTTTGTGCTCTCTGTGAGTTAAGACACCTCTTCCAATATCATGTTATAAATATGTTAATATATTCTTCTATAGTATATTCTAGATGTGCTTTGGGAATATTCCTTAAGCTTACTTTTTTTTAGTAATCTCTACACTTAGCCCGGGGCTCGAACTTATGACTCCAAGACTGAGAGCCACATGTTCTACCACCTGAGCAGCCAAGCACCCCTACAGATGTGCTGTAGTTTGTTTCCATTAGTATCACTAATCCACATAAAAGTGATTTTCTTTCATCCCAACACTATCCTTACCCTCTAATCTCTATCCAAGCTCTATTTATCAATTTTCAGGAGAATTTGTTTCTGTGCATACATTCTTTCTACTGACTATTTTATTTACATATACAATTCTATTTAGCATAATTGTTTATTTACAATAAATCTTTATAATTTATAGTATAGCATATAATTTATAATTATTTATCTCTATCCCATAATTAGGCATATGATGATAAATACTTGTGTCTTCAGTTGTTCAAAGGAGGTTTGTAATTTTTCATAAGTAATATTTATTCTAAGGCACATCATAGTATTTTTGTTATGTCACACAGTACCTATTTAAATATAGATTCTACTGTAGCTGGTAAAACAAAACAAAAACAAAAACAAATTTTCTCTAAATTGATTTTGCATCCAGAGGCCTACCAAAACACATTAATTCTAAACCTCTGCCTATGGATTCTTATGGGCTTTCTGCATAACATGCAAGTAATGAAAGTGTAATTTCTTGCTTTACAAAATTTACATTTTCTTTTTCTTACAAACTCGTAAAATTTTCAATTACAGTGTAAAGTAGAAGCAGTCAGAGTGGGCGTCCTTGATTTGTTCTGGACTGTGAAGAAATGTTTTCAACACGTCACTGTTAAATGTGGTACCATTAAAAGGATTTTGTGTTTGGAAATACATGACCTTTACAATATTTTTAGTTTACTGATATGGTTTAGGTCATTAATGAGTATTAAAATTAATCAAAAGCATTTAAAAATTTGCTGAGTCTATCATGGTTTCCTCTCCTTTCTTTTAATGCAGTGTATTACCTCAATCGCTTTTCTAATACTACACCAAACTTACATTCTGGGAATAAAGGCAAGTACACATCTTTATAACTTCTGGATTCAATATGTTCGTATTCTCATTAGAAATTTTACTACTAGGCCTGTAGTTTTAGTTTCTTGCACTATATATACTTGATAGCTTACCAAGTTTATGTTTGTCTCATAAAGTATGTCAGAAAAAAATCATTATTTTATTATTCTCAGGGTTATTAGATGTATCATTGGACTATTTCTTTATATATATATAATTTGTCTGCAAAAGTTTCTAGTCCTGACACTATCTTACAGGATGGCTTAACTACTGTCCTTAGTTGTTGAAGAAGAATCACTATATTTTACACCTGAATCTAATAAAACACGGTATGTTAACTTCACCGGAATTCAACAAAAAAAAACCAACACAGGTTTCTTTTGCTTCTTTAGTTAGGAAAATTGTAATTTTCTAGTAATCTATATTTGCCAACATTTTGATATTTTTTATGATAATCACTCCTTTAATTTTTTTTTTTTTTTTTTTTAGGATCTTTGGCTATAGTCTCATATTCATTCCTACTATAATTTATTTGTGCTTTCTCTCTTTGGTACAATTCATACTTCTAGATTTTTCCCAATTTTTTAATCACTTGGAATAATCTCCTTCAACATCTTCACTAATCACTTTTACTACAGCTTTAATATTTATTTCATTAATTTGTTTTTATAGGTATTACTTATGCATTTATATTTTGAGAGTTACTCAGCTGTTCTAAGTTGTCTTTTTAAAAGATTTCATTTACTTATTTTATAGAGAGAGAGCACAAGTTAGAAGAGGGATGGAGAGGGAGAGAACCTCAAACAGATTCCCCACTGAGCACCGAGCCAAATGCAGGGTTCCGTCCTAGGACCCCCGAGATGGTGTTCTGGGCCAAAACCACCAGTTGGATGCTTTACCCCTGTGCCACACAGGTATCTCCTGCTGCTCTAAGTTTTAAAATTAGATGCTCATCAAGTTTTAGATTTTGTGGTCACTTTTAGTCAAAGCCTTTAGGATTATAAAATACCTATTGGTTCTACCTCAAAGTCACATTGTATACTAGATATGTTGTTATTTTTTGGTTCTACACATACACTATTTTGCCCTATGACTTCTGATCATGTATTATTTAAAGGTACATAATTAACCAAAATTTTGATACATGCATTTTATTTTTTTAATGTAACTCAGTGTGGTCAGGGTGTGAAGTCAGTATGATACCATTCTTTGGGTATGAGTTGAATCCACCTTTATAACAGTCCTGGGGTAAATTCCTAAATGTCACATAATTACTCAACCTTTTAAAAAGGGATATATGATAAAATTGCCCTCAAATTCTTCTTGTTCTTTGGAAATTCTTGCTTTATATTTTTGAGATTATGTTAATAATTTATTACATTGAGACAAATGCAACACTGTTATATAAATTTTATGAATCTGCTGGGCAAACCTGAATATATGTCTTTCAACTTTTCAACTATTCAGGGAAAACTATTCGATATTTTTATATTGCCTCTTCCCCATTTTCTGTTTCTTAAAATTAAACAAATTTCTCTTTAAACATGACTTTTTGATCTCTCTTCTATAATTCTTACATGGTGACATTTTATATTCTCCATTAATGATAAAGCAGATTAAAAATAAAACACACATTCTAACCAGTTTCTGGCTCTGCTTCTTTCAGCCTAATTTCCTGCTGACTGTGTCCCCTGACTTTTTTGTTATTATTTTTGTAATTTTAAGGATGTGTTTAATTTGCTTTATCATTATACTGTCATGTCCTCTACTAACATGAGAGGACTAGTTCCAAACTAACTTTGGTAGATCTTCTTTCATATTTATGTCATTGTTACTTTGTTTCCTGGGCTTTGTATCAGCATTTTCTAATGTATTGAACCTGTGGGTCTTTTTTTGTTATAACTATTATTTCATTCAGAGCGCTTCATTTTCTTGTTAATTTTGTACTGTTTCACTATAAACTGTTCAGTGCCAACTGCAGTTTTTCTACGGAAATTTTAATCCTGGGTTAAAGTTGAATTCATCCATAGATAACTTTAGTTTGTTTCTATCAGACAAATGAGGACATCACCAGCCAGCGTACATGTGAAATTATATACATGCCTGATTTTTTTTTTCCCAGAATACAGAGTATCATGACTGGGAATCTGCTTGTGGGCTACCTTCTGATTCCAAATTTTCAAGGTAAAATTACACTTCTTCCCTCAAGCCCCATTGTGAAAACCAGCATTTCACTCTCTATTTCCATAGAGAGGGATGCATTTCTTTTTTCACCCTTCCTCTTCTAAATCTCTTTGGTTCCCTAATTGTATTTATGTGCCTCCTTATTAACTAGGACTGACTGGGAAGACCTAGGCTTGGTCTTCCTTCTAACATCCCCAGGGCTCTCGAAGCAGAAGCGTAAGACCTGAAGGCTTAGAAGAATCCTGCAATAAGAGGGTTTGCTTTAAAGCTCTCATTTCTGATTCTATATTCTTTAGAAGATTTGCAGAATCTTTCATTTTATTTATTAGCTCACAGATTTGTTCTTAAAATATGTTTTTAAAATATTTTATCTATATATTTTTTTTTCCAGTCTGGAGAATCAGAGTATCTCATTTACCGTACTGTCCCTTATCTACATTGTTTTCTGATTTTCTTGGTATTTTCCAGTTTGACATGGTCTTGATTTTAGGTTGGCCATCAAGAGCAAGACATCTAAAAACTCCAATATAAGTGCCCTGGCAACCCAATTTGTCTTTATTTAGGTAGCTTATAATCTGTTAGTATAAGATACCAGCTGCATTAGAAAAAGTCCTTTGTAAAATAGCCCTATGATGTGTTATATTTTGAAAAAGAGAAATTGTTCCAACATGTGAATTTCTATCTACTCATGTTTTTCAGTTTGGGCAAGTTAGGCATCTTATATACTAAACACACCTATGTACTTGTAAATATCATATTTCTTTCTTTCTGGATATCCATTCATTCTGAAATATCTCACAGAGGGGATCTGATAACCTGTACACTCCTGTGATAATTTGACCTGCTTTGTTGGAAACTAAAAAGCCAGTATAATGACAGACTGCTACTGCTAAAAACAGCGAATGATCCAAGCTTATTTTTCAAGATGTGCTTCAATGTGGAGCTTGTCACAGGGTATTTCTGAGATGATTTTTTTTTTTCACTCTACTCAAGAACCAGAGTAATTATCTCCTGACTTTGCTTGTGCCTATAAGCACCATCTCCATTATGCTGCCACCATTAACAGAGTAATTAGGAAGGCTATCATGGTCTCAAAGTCTGCTAAGTGATGAGACTCCACCTCATAAAATGTTCATTAGAGGACAAATTACCATTTTTTAAATAGAGAATGCATCTTCTCAAAATATATCTCTTCTGATCTTCTTTGCCAACATCTTGGGCCTGTTTACTATTGCTATTCATTATTACAGACATTACAACTAGGTTCATCTGGAAGTAACTGTGATCTAAATATAACTTTAGAGCATTAACTCAATTTTAGGAATACCTTTGTGGTATTTACATAGTAAAGAAACAGTATGTCATAAATAAATGCCAAACCATCAATAGACAGAAGTAGATCAGTTAATATATTGTTGAGATTGCTCCTAACAAGCATTGTAACTGATCTGTGTGTGTAGCTTTTATACGTCACTGGAAGAGATCATTGTCTTGTCCTTGCTACAGATGGATATGCATTTTTTCATGAAAATTTAAAGCATATAAACACCTCCCCCCCCCCAAAAAAAAAGAGTTAAAAACCTAAAGAAAGTTGTGGCTAGTTGTGGCTGATATACAAACATATATCAAAACTTTAACCAATCACTACGCTATTCATGATTTTATTGTCTTTCAGATCTGATTGTTATTTGCACATTTTGAACGAGCCTCATGTGTTAAGACAATGATCATTCTCACCCGTATCAACAAGACTGCCTTCCATAAAGAGCTGCCTATCAAGTAAGATAATTAGTTTAGACAGAATCAAAGGGAATTTCTAATATGGATGTTTCCATTTGAACTCCTAAAGCATCTTCATTAATAAACTGATAAGATAAAGTAAAAAGTATTTTCAAATCAGAGGGCCAGGATGTGGGATGCTTGGGTGGCTCAGTGGTTTAGCACCTGCCTTGAGCCCAGGGTGTGATCCTGGAGTCCCAAGATCGAGTCCCACATGGGGCTCCCTGCGGAGAGCCTGCTTTTCCCTCTGCCTGTCTCTCTCTCTCTCTCTCTCTCTCTCTCTCTCATGAATAAATAAAATCTTAAAAAACAAAAACAAAAACAAAACAGAGGGCCAGGATGTGATGAGGGTTTTAAATCCTTGCCATCTCTTTCACTTTAAGACTTCTCAGGCAGGAGTCTGCAATTTCTGTCCACCTGAGAAGAACCCAGAGTCTGAGCTCTCCTGATAGCGGCTCAGAGCCCGAGGCAAGCCCACACTCCAAAACAGGCTCACTGCAATTTTATACTCCATTTAACACTTCATTTCAATGCTCAAACTTCATTTTAGTCTGCAGTGTTAAACTCCCAGCATCTACCTGATTTGGGCCACAGGTTTCAATAAAACACTCATGAAAAGACAGTTTGGGCAAACCGAGGTTTCGAAGCCCCAAAGGGGTAAGAGTCCTTGTGTATATAACTGTGAAACTCACATTTGATTTTTTTTTTCTAGACTAAAGGCCATAAAACCACACAAAGGGAGCCTTCCTTCAAAAAGGGCTACACAATATATTCTGAAAACAGTGAGTTTCATCAGCAGGTGGTCCAAGATCGTCTGATTGATACACAATGCCAAGAACTTTTGGCGGGGGGGGGGGGGGGGTGGGGAGGCGGGATGTATGTATGTAGTAGATGTGCATGGAAATTATATAGATGTTTAAGTTCAGAAAATTATTGCAAGGATAAGAACGGTGAACTTCTTTTGGAGAGGACTGTGTGTTGTAAGAGATACACACAGAACCTCTGTATTTGATTTCCCCTGGAATGGACTTTTAGATCCTGGCTTAGATTTCTCAGGACTGTTCAGATGTCTCATTACCAGGCCGATTTCACTGGCAAGCTGTGCAGCTGCCCAGCCTCCACACTTAGAAGGGTACCACGCTTGGTTTAATCCTCTGCTGTTGCTGCCTTGAAATTCTTCAGAATCTTTGAAGAAGAGGTCCCAAACTGTCATTTTGTACAGGGTCCCAAAGATTATGTAACAAGTCTTGCTTCTCCCATAATAGAAATGGGGTTAAATGGGGGAAAGAAGCAATTTACAAAACATCTGTTGAATGTTTTCCTAAATTGCAGATTGATAGCCATGGGGAGGGAATAAGAACAGCGCCTACGAATAACTATGCCCAATTCTCAAGGCCTTTTGGATTTCCTAAAACAAAATGGCGTGCAGGTACTTCTCTTACTATTTAACACCACGGTTTTGAATTTCTTACAATAAACCCACAGCTTAGTTAGGAAGAGATGGCATTATTTGTTAGGTGCCTTTCAAGTTCTGTTTTCTAAAAAAAACCAACCACAGTAAATCTACAACCGTCTGATACGATTCTACATAAAATAAGGTAGTTTACTGGTAGACATTTATCTTCTCAGAACAAAGACAACCAACAGAATTTATTTGCTACAAGGATAAGCAACGTGAATGGAACTAACAGAAGTAGCCCATTTGTTAATGTTGAAATTTCATATGATAGGGATAAAGTCAATCAACCCCCGCCTTGGAAAGAAATGAGGATTCAAGAGTATATCTCAGCATCTGTCAATTGTTTACAAAGATAGAGGCTAGAGTTGTGCCAGAAAGATAGGGTGTTGCTGATTTTCCATAAGCCAC
Organism: Vulpes lagopus; assembly: GCF_018345385.1. Lineage (NCBI taxonomy): Eukaryota > Metazoa > Chordata > Mammalia > Carnivora > Canidae > Vulpes > Vulpes lagopus. The sequence goes on along the minus strand of NC_054837.1, from coordinate 2,006,727 downwards.
ATTGGTTGAACAACATTAAATGGAGAGATGCTGATTATTTCTGCATCATAGTAATAAAGATGTTCTGCTTTTAATTGAATATGCTTTATAAGTAGACAAAGTCTAGTAAGCTACATTCAGCTAGAAGAACTAAAACTAAGATTTATTTTATCAGTCCCTGGTTAAATTCACATTTATAAATTGTCCTTTTCACGACCACCTCAGGGTTCTGCTTCAATTCAATATTAAACCATGTACCATCAAATATTAATGAGAAAAGTCAGATCCATTTATATTTTATGCTGAAATGTAGCCAATTCTTCCATAGTGATAATACAATTACGGAACTAATTTTGAAGCGCATAATGGATTTTTGCAAGTTAACTTATCCATAATAGGCTGCAGCCAGATGTTAAAGAAGATACTGAGTGGGGGGGAAAAAAGACCCTAAAACTGTAGCATATTAATAATCTAGTGTAGGAACACCTGAGTTGGTATGATGCTATCATACTACTAAATGCATACTAAATATTAGTTATTTTCTCCAACACTTTTCTTTTCTCCACCTCCAAAAGAGTCTCCTTTTTGATCCCAAGAACTCACAAATGCAGAAGCCAAGCCTCTCTCTCTCTCTCTCTCTCTCTAGGGACATGAAGCACGCAATCACAGTATGGGGGGGAGGATTCCACGTGCCTGCCTTTTCCTCCTCACCTTCCCCCGCCCTAACTACACAACCTGCTTCCTCCCCCCAATAATTCCATCAAAGCAATGCTTCCCAAGCTCCTTAATGACATCCACACTACCCTATGTAATGCTCTGTGGGTTTTCCCCATCCTATCAGTCCTCAGCACTGCATTTCTGATAACACACTTGCTTTCCTGTGAAACTCTTACCTTTTCAGACACGATAATTGTTTTCCTTCCTGTGTCTCTGATCCCTACTATTCATTTTCCTAGGCAGTCTCATCCTATCCTTTTATTCAATGAAATATTTTTAAAAATATTTATGCATTTACTTGAGAGAGAGAGAGAGAGAGAGAGCGCAGCACAAAAGAGAACATGAGAAGGGGTAGGGGCAGAGGCAGAGGGAGAAGAAGATTCCCCGCTGAGCAGGGAACCAGATGTGGGACTCCATCCCAGGACCCTGAGATTATGACCTGAGATGAAGGCAGATGCTTAACTGACTAAGCCACCCAGGTGCCCTATTAAATGAAATCTTATTCCCAGTCCTTTAAGTATGTCACAGGAAGTCTCACCCATACCCAGTACTACAACTAAGCCCATGAGTGTCTCCACATCAGTTCTCATCAAATTCATACATTTGAAACCTGGAACTTAGATTTTTCTAAGTCTGCAAAAGCATACATGAAATAAAACTCATAATCATTGCTTCACTCCCTATTCTATGAAACAATGACAAAAAAAAAAAAAAAAAAGGATCCTGCTCCAGAATATTCCCTTTCAAGCAATGCTATATGTTCAGTTATATAGGATTGAGATCTCAGATTCATTTCTAATATTTTCCTCCCCTGTACTTCCCATTTCTATAACTTTACCAATATGGTTTTGCTCCTCAGATATTTATAAATATTATTCACTTTTTTCCATCTCATCAACAAGTATGCTCCATCCATGCAGACATCATTTCTCACCTGAACTGATGAAGTGGCTTTACAAAGATCATGTCCACGTTGACTAGTATGGAACCTGTTTTCCAGTCTTCAAGAAGAACAATAATTAAAAATTCAAACCCAGGGATGCCTGGGTGACTCAGCACCTGAGCAGTTGCCTTTGGCTTGGGGTGTGATCCTACAGTCCCGGGATCGAGTCCCACATCAGGCTTCCTGCATGGAGCCTGCATCTCCCTCTGCCGGTGTCTCTGCCTTTCTCTGTGTGTCTCTCATGAATAAATAAAAATGAAATCTTTAAAAAGAATTCAAATTCAATAGTTTAATTCCCCTATTTAAACTACCAACAGCTACCCCTCATTCCTATGGCCTAGACCAAGATCCTTAACATGACTACCTATTAGGCCCTTCACTTCCCGATCTTGGGCCACAGTCCTTGATTTTTGTTTCATTTAAATACTGGGCTCACTATATACCCGAAGCCATTGTACATGGGGTCTCTTCTTCCTACAGTTCATGCCCTCCCTTCCCCTCTGTTGCTCACTTAATTCCAACTTTGCCTCCAGATCTCAGCTCAAGTATCACTCCTTCATAAAGACTTCCCTTCCTCATCCACCCTACTCCAGACTAGAGCAAGCCCAGGCATTCTGCACTGTTGCACACTATGTCGAGTCTGTAACCCTGTTTTATTATTTATTAATTGTTGGAATTCTGCACCGACTCTCAAGGATTTTGTGCTACCTATCTACATATCTATCTATGCATCTTAATAAAGCAAGCTGCCCGAGTCTTCTCTATGAAGACTTTATTAAACAATTATTGAATAAATCAATAATTTTTTTGCAAGAACAAATGAATTGATAGTATATGAAAGCCAATTTACACAAACTATTCAGAAACATTTCAATAAGATAAACCAAGGCCTTTAGAGGGTTTCAAGAATAGATATGGTTTATTTCCTTACCATTTTCTTTACTCTTCTTCCTTCCTTTTTGCTTTCTTTCCCCACTCACAACTGAGTACTTAGCACAGAGCTTTGTGTACCTTAGATGTCCAATAAACTATGCTGAATGAATTAGTAAATAAGAGTATTCAATTCTGTTTTTAAAACTTTCTAGGTATATAATTCTCAGCTAGTGGCTTGTCAAACAAGATAAGAAATGGAATAATCTATTCAGAAGACTGTTTTAAAAACTGGAAAAACAACTCATAGAACTACTTTGTAAACTTGAAAGTTGACTCAAAAATATTTTTCATTATCATTATTTTTGAACGTCTATCACTCTAATTTGTTTTATAAAATGTACAAATCAAAACCAAGTCCTGCATGAGCTATGTGTTGCAATTCTTATCAAAATACCTCTAGCATTGTTCAAAGAATAAGCACTACTAAAATTTGTATGGAACCCCAAAAGACCCCAAATAGCCAAACCAATCTTGAGAAAGGAGAACAAAGCTGGAGACATCATAATCTGAAGTTTCAAGATAACACTAGAGAGCTGTAGTCATCAAAACAGTATGACACTGGCACAAAAAAAGACACAGAGATCAGTGGTGCAGGATAAAGAGCCCAGAAACAAACCCACACCTACATGGTCAATTTTCAACAAAGGAGGCAAGAATATCCAATGGGGGAAAAAAAAGTCTCTTCAACAAAAGAAGGAAACTGGACCTCTTTCTTACACCATACACAAAGATAAACTCAATATGACTTAACGAGACCTGAACGTGACACCCAAAACCATAAAATTCACAGAAAGGAGCACAGGCATTAATCTCTCTGACATTGGTTGTAACAACAGTTTTCTAGATATGTGTCCAGAGGGAAGAGAAAAGCAAAAACAAACTATTGGGACCACATCAAAATAAAACGGTTTTTCACAGTACAGAAACATCTCAACAAAACAAAAAGACAGCCTATTCATTGGGAAAAGATATTTGCGAATGATATATCTTTTAAAGGGTTAGTATCCAAAACACATAAAGAACTTCTATGACTCAACAATAACAAAAAAATTCCATTAAAAAGGGCAGAAGACATGAATAGACATTTTTGTAAAGAAGACATACAGTGATCACCAGACACATGGAAAGATGCTTGGCATCATTCATCATCAGGGAAATACAAATCAAAACCACAATGAGGGGCACCAGGGTGGCTCAGTGGTTGAACATCTGCCTTTGGCTCAGGGGGTGATCCCAGGGTCCTGGGATCGAGTCCCACACCGGGCTCCCTGCAGGGAGCCTGCTTCTCCCTCTGCCTGTGTCTCTGCCTCTCTCTGTGTGTGCCTCTCATGAATAAATAAAATCTTAAAAAAAAAAAAACAACACAATGAGATATCACTTTAAACCTAATAGAATGGCGAGTATCAAAAAGACAAGAAACAACAGTTATTGGCAAGGGATGTGCAGAAAGGGGAACAGTGTTGGTAGGAATCCAAGCTGCTGCAGCCACTATGGAATATAGTGTGGAGGTTTCTCAAAAAATTAAAACCAGAGATACCATATCATCCGATAATTCCACCACTGTATTTGAAAACAAAAATGCTAATTAGAAAATATATATGCACCCCTCTTTTACTGCAGCACTATTTATAACAGGAGCCAAGACAAGGAAGCAACCTGTGTCCACGGACAGTTAAATGGATAAAGAAGATGTGGTTGTATACCTAGAACAGAATATTACTCAGCCATAAAGAAAGTGAGATCTTGCCATTTGTGACAACATGGATGGAAGGATGTTTTCCTAATTGAAATGAGTTGGGCAAATACTGTATGATTTCATTTGTATGTGAAATCTAAACAATAAAACAAAAAGCAGCAACAGACCAATAAGTACAGAGAATAGTTTGGGGGGGGGGGCAGAAGGGCATGAAAGGGAACAGGAGGTACAGACTTCCAGTTATGGAATTCATAAGTCCAAGGGCAAATGGTGCAACCAAGGGAATAGTCAACGATGCCATAACAGTGTCGTATGACGACAGACGGCAGCTACGCTGGTGCTGAGCCCAGCATCACACGGGCAGATGTGGAATCACTATGGTGCACACCTGAAATGGATGTCGTGACATGTGTCAGCTCCACTTCAGTGAGGAAAGTAGAATAAAGTTAGATGTTAAAAAGCCCCGTATAAAAAAAATGACTTTGACCATCATAATGTTTTAGATTTAAACTGAATTCTCACCTTTAAGCCCCTTCCGAGAGTTCAGATCTGAAGCCCTGAGCAATCAAGTGAATGCTCCAGAGAAGTCTACACAGATCTCACACGAGATAAAACGTTGTCTACAGTTTCCTAATCAAAACATGGGGCTCTTTCAGGTGTTGGGTGTACTCTACAAAGACGCTCAGAGCCATGTTACTGAGGTTAATGGTCTTGAGGTTGCTCTCAACCCTTTTTAGGGGGAGTTACCCAAGGCAGCCACCCCAGTAAATTAGGGCCGACTGGAGACCAACAGTAAACTTTACTTCCCTTTGATCTCAATGACACTGAAGGGAAATTGAGAAAAGTTTCATGATGAGAAGACGTTCCCTTAAAGGGATTAAAAATAGAGTATATCACTCAGAATCAGGGCTGTTTTCTTCAAAAGAGTGAGTTAGGGTCATAAAGGTGGAGTTTACACAGAGACTCTAACAGTCCATGATCCTACAACTCTGACCCTGTACTTGTCTCCTACGTTTTTTTTTTTTTTTTTTTCCTATTTCTCACTGGTATATCCTAATAATTGATTCTGACCTGTCACCCAACCTGCTTTCATCATGGCAAAAATTTTCAGGTTTCTGTCTTGAACTCTCCCAGCATTTAATTCCCAGCTTGGATGTGTTGGACCTCAATCCTTCCATAGGACTGCCCATGCTCCCATATTCCTGCCATTTGGGCAGGAAAGGCAGAGACACAATTATCCTGGCAGGTGGGGGCGGGTAGTAGATTACAACTGCATCGAGACAAATGCCAAATGTCTAGTGCATTTTTTTAGAAACACCAGGCAGCGTGTAATGCTAATTTTTGGCTTCTCCTAAATATCCATTGGAAATCAGAGTTCAGACAAAGAGAAATGAGCAACAGGTGGTGTAAACAACAGGAGGATCCTAAATCTGGAGAAACAAAGAAGGAAAAACGTGAAGCCCTCAAATCCTAATACAGAACAAATTGATCGTTAACTAGAGATCAATAGTTTTCTCAATAGCTCCAAATATATGGAGCTTCCAGGGTATATTTCTACAATCCTCTTGTATCCTAAATACAGATACACAGTGGGTTATATGTTCTCTCCAGACAGGCAACGAATTAAAAAAAAATAATAATTTCTCTCATGACACCAACCAGAGATTTAAAAAAAAAAAGTTAATACCATGTGCATATTTTATATTAATATTACTTCACAACATCATTTTCAAGGCACAGAGGATTGTGCCTGAAATGTATCTTTTAGATTTAACCCTTTTTGTTAAAAGTGTAGGATGTTCAGATTCTTTTTTTTGTTCTTGTTTCTTGCCCTGCCTTCTTTATATTATGTAGACTCCTTGGATCAAACCTTTGTTTTCGTTCAGTATTGTTTCTTTTGGATAAATTCCTATCGCTAACAAGCCTGGGTAAAGTGAGTTGGAAGTAAATACCGAATGGATATTTGTAGATGTCAGTAAATACTGAATGGATAGTTTAAAGGGAACAAATGTGTGATCAAGAGCGCTGGCCTGTCCCTGAGCATCCTCCTTTCCCGAAAGAATTAAAGGTAATTTGCAGCAGACAGTGTGATCATTCCAGAACGGCAGCCCGCTGTTACACAACTGAAACACCTAGACGTGGCAAGCAACTCCCTTTATTAACACTGCCGTAGTGAAGTGTATATGAGAATTGAACTCAAAGTTAAGTACAGTTGCACTTGGGAAGGAAGATGTTCTTTTATTTTCTTTTTGACGCATTATTCAAAGAGCTGAACAATAACACCTGTGAAGAAAATTTCTGAAATGCTATAAAAATGAAATTTTATATTTTTAAGATGCACACGGCAATAACCTAGCAATGAACTCTAACATCTACTGATGCTTTTTTTTTTTTCCATTAAAAATACCCAAACTGTAAAGGAAAATCTGCCTTTTGAAAACCCCACTTGGGAGCTAATACCGTGCAGCAGTAAGCTTCTGCATTTAGGCGTTACTAGGCAATAGCTAGTTTCCAGAACAGCTCTCTCTGTAGCTTACTTTACCTGAATGATGTCATACTTGTCAGTTCTTGTCAGCTCTCTCACTACGTATTTGGATGAGACCATTGAATGTTGTTATGTATGTATATAAATCTGTGATGCAGAAGATAACTTTATAAAAGAAAACCATCAGATCTGGTTACACCTCTAGTTGCAGTCTGAGTTTGCGAATATGGATGTTTTATTTCATTCATTCACAAATATTCACTGAATATTACACGTGCAGGTGCTGCTCCATGCAGTAAGGATGCAACATTGAATAAAGCAGACAGCAGAGCAAACTTGGTTACAGAGCTCTACTTCAAAACTGGCCCTGCATGGAGCCTGCTTCTCCCTCTGCCTGGGTCTCTGCCCCCCCCCCCCTCTATGTCTATCATAAAATAAATAAATAAATCTTTAAAAAAAAGAAACAAAAAAAACTGGCCCTCAACTGAGACCTCAAGGAGCCTCCTATCTGCCCTCACTGGGTTGTATCCATCCCATCGCAGTCTGCCTCTATTGTGCATAATTGTTTTCTTTTTTTTTCGATTGAGCAGTGAGACACAGCCTATTTCCAATGCTCATGATGAAGGATATTTCTCTTTATATCCTCACACTTCCAAGTTTTATTACATATTTCTTTCTATGCATTAGTATGAACCAAGTACTGACTTAATGGACTTACTATTTTAGGATCCATTTGTTAAAGCTTCAATTTTCTTTTAAAATCTCAAATCAGTTCCATGATTTAAAGCTAACCTATTATTACTCACTTATTTTTTGCCTAAAATAAGGCCTTATTTTATATTTAGAACTGAAAAGTGTTCTTCGTTGATACAGATGCATGGTACTAATACATAAAAGCTATTGATTACAATATGTTCACACTCGCCATTAGAGGAAGGAACAGCAATCTGGAGTCGTCATGGGATGAAAGAAAAGAGGATATTGTACTGAGAGGAAGGTTCTACTCAAGTCTGCTCCACGTTTAAAGTTTGATGAGGCTATTGTTGTTTTGCCTAAAAGTCAAATTAAAGTGCATGTGCAAATTTTGTAATGAATTGTGTTCTATCCATTTGTACAGCCCTTGCTCTGATTAAAGTGCCTAACATTTAATAAATGTTGAATTTTGACTAAGGGGTGACTAAATGGATGAGTAACTGAAATAAACCGACAATGGTTGGTAACTTCCCCAACACTATCATGTAATGATGCAAATCACTGATTTGAATGGTTTTCTGGAAAAACTACTTCAGTAAAGCCACACTTTTCTGCTTAATTATTACCAAAAAAAATTTTTTTAAGTAATTTTGGCACCAGGTGGACTCCAGCCCAGCCCTCAGTGGCCTTCAGCATGAGCACATGGGCAGAGACGGTGAATGGGAGCCCTGTGCTAGAAGCTGCTCCATGACCAGGTCCAAAAGCTAGCTGCTCTGACTGCATGAGCCGGGGTCAGTTGCTGTGTAGGTACTGGAGTCTTTGCTTTTTGCCCTAGATGCGTAGATGAGAGGAAACAATTAGAAGGGAACATGCATTATAAAATATTATTCATCTTTAAGCTATGCAAGAGAAGTATTGAGAGGTGAACTTTCCAGAGACCGCACATCTTGCTTCCCCCACTCCTATTTCTGCCACACTAAATGATCATGAATCCTTAAGCAATCTCATTAAAAACAGTATGGCAATTCGTTCAGCAGCACAGAAACTAAAACAAGACCCAGTTTTGTTCATTTCTATTGAGGTACTGAGGGAAAAAACTTATTTGTACCACAATATCCACAACTGTAAACTGAGAATGATGATGATGATGGCAAATCCTCTACAGGAGGGTAATAAAGCTTCCCTAAATTTGTATTTGAAAGGCTCTGAAACCAGTACCTGGAGCATAAGTCCCATGTATATGCACTTAAATTTATAATTGGAACACTGAATAATTAAATACGTATATGAATAACATGTTTTCCCCTGTTTAGTAATATTCTTCTATTTCTCACACTGTAAAGTGTTACCGCCTTTTGTGCTTTTATATCCCAGGGTGTAGGGTATTGAGCACATATAGTTTGATTGGGGAAAAAAAAAGTTGGGGCAAAAAATAATGCTTGAAGGCATAAATTTGCCCCAAATCAAGAGGAAATGTTTATGCTCAAAATGGACAGTATCATAGAAAATAAGCCATTTTGTTTTGATTACAGAATGATCTCAACCAAGCAAGGTAAATCAAATAAATCCATGTACAAAGCCCATCAGAATAAGAACTAAGACATTCAGAAAGGTATAAAGGTACCCAAATGGAGGAGACATAGGGCACCTGGGGTGGCTCAGTGGTTGAGTGTCTGCCTTTGGCTCAGGGCATGATCCCGGATCCGGGGATTGAGTCCCACATCAGGCTCCCCATGAAGAGCCCACTTCTCCCTCTGTCTCTCTCATGAATCAATAAATAAAACCTTTTAAAAAATGGGGGAGACACATCACCTACAGAGGCAATCATTACCACAGGGCTTCTCTGCTCAACATCTTATGAGCCCCTAACAGAATGTGCATATATGAGTCTGTGGGTTTCTTAAAATGATATCTATACAAACAACATCAATTATTCAATCTGTCCATGTAAGTGTCTATCAATATGGTAAAACATATAGACGAATTTTATATGAGCCATATGTTCTTGTACACACACAAGTGTCTGCTGATGGATGAATGCATAAAGAAAACGCATGTGTTTGTACACCTAGGCACTCACAGTATGAAATATTCAGCCATAAAAAAGAAGGAAAAGTTGTTATTTTCAACCACACAGAGGAGTGGAGGACATTGTACTCAATGAAATAACCCAGACACAAAATGGACAAAAAAAAAAAAGCATGATCTTGATGGCATTGGAACTCAGAAGGGGCTGGATGATGAGGCGATCACTATGGAAAACATTTCTTGTTCCTGAATCAGTAATACTTTCCTTTCATAACTGTGATGCTTTATTCCTGTATGTTTTGTTCATGAAGCCTTGTTTACAGAAATCTGTTACCAAATCTCATTGACGCTGCTTTGTTTAGGACTTCAGTGGGTGCTGAATTACAATAAGCCCATGAAAACACTGAAGTCAGTTACACTGACGCAGGGCCAGCCGACCCTAAGGTATTATGTGTATTCTGAACCACGGTTGATCCACCTATTAAGAGCAAAGCCTATTTCTGAAAGTTTTCTAAAATAAAAATAGCTTACAGCTCTCAGTAGAAGACAAAAAAAAAAAAATCAAGATTCCTGTTCTTCAGTATTACACAGAATGTCTTTCTGATCTTGTTATAAGTAAAATGGTACTTTTTCTGAACTATTTTTGTTAAAATAATTAGTAGGAAATGTTTCACATTTTAAAAAATAATGCTTCTTCTAAAAATAAAAACAATTCGTACAGCAGCTACTTCAAAGGATGAAGATTTTTCTGGACCCTTTTCTCTGGTAACATCATCAGAAAAAATGTGAGAATGACTTTGTGTCAACATCTATAGAAAGAAAAAAATTATGTCTGATTTCTAATGTATAAACCCTTTATACAGAGTCTCAATTTTACTTTCTCTTTAAGTTTCTATTTACTGCTTCCATTCTATCTCTACAACTATTCCGAGCTTACTAGTATATTAAAAGCAAGGATGGCTGAAACTCTAGTTCCGGCATTAATCTCTTTTCCCAGGTTATCAGGATGGCTCACGTCACAAGCCCGTGTACGTGAAGTCAGACTCAGGCAAGGATTCAATTTGTGGAGAGACACCACCAATGTGGTTAGAATAAATTATTTACAAAGTATAGCAAAGCAACACATCCAGAAATACTTTTATGAATTTCCAATGTTCTCACCTCCTTTGTAGAGAAGGGAGAAAGATCAGGTTTATCTAACATGGCCTTAGATGCACATTCTACCTCCCATCCTGGGACTACGGGCAAATTATGTGCTTCACATTTTTTTTTTTAGTATATTTCCAAAGAATATTATTTAAAACATTTATACTTTGATTCTCATACTTTTTTGTGAAATGGACCTGATTTTTAACTTCTTTTTCAAAAGTTGACAGTAAGATTTTTGGTGTACAGTTCTAGGACTTTTGACACATATAATCATATAATGATCATCTCAATCAAAACATGGAATTATCTCATCACTCCCCGTCCCCCCCTCCCAAAGAAAAAAAATCACCTTTTGCTCTCCTTTATAACTCTTTAAATTATAAACACAAATGTTTTTTCAGGCCAATTTCATCGTTTCTATTTTATAATTGTTCTGCATGATGTATTTTACTTTTTAAAAAATTTCTAGAAACAATTCATTTATTTTTTTCAACAAAGATTAGTAACTGCTACTATCAGGCACTAGAGTGGGCACTGGGCACATGAATAAATAGGAAGTATCTCCACCTTGTGCAGGGTACATACTCAGTGGGGTTGAGTAGGGAATCAAGTGGTAAAGGATAAACACAATAAATAAAAACATTATATGTTACACTAGAAAAAAAATGTCCTACAGCAGGAGTTTGGAAGCAGAGGGATGGCTGAAAATTTAAATAAGCTGACCACTGAGCAACTCATGCCATAAAGATTTTTAAATGCTAAATCCTTATGTGACAGGGATGCCTGGGTTGTTCAGTGGTTGAGCATCTGCCTTCTGCTCAGGTCATGATCCCAGGGTCCCAGGATCGAGTCCCACATCAGGCTCCCTGCATGGGGCCTGCTTCTCCCTCTGCCTGTGTCTCTGCCTCTCTCTCTCTCTCTGTCTCTCATGAATAAATAATTAACATAAATAAATCCTTATATGACATTTAATCTGAAAATTTCACCTATTTTTAGTGAATTTACATGAAAATGTGTTGAATTTGGGATGTCTGGGAGGTTCAGTGGTTGAGCATCTGCCTTCAGCTCAGGACATGATCCCCAGATATGGGGATCAAGTCCTGCATTGGGTTCCCTGCAGGGAGCCTGCTTCTCCCTCTGCCTGTGTCTCTGCCTCTCTCTGTGTGTCTCTCATGAATAAATAAAATCTTTAAAAAAATGTGTTGAATTTAACGTCCTAAGTATACCACACCTTTGTGTATCCTATCTTTGATTCTGCTTTTCTCTATCTTGCATTGTTTCTATTTCTAATTAAATTCATCTCTTCTTCATATTTGAAAATTGCAGTCAGGAAATGTCTTGATATAAATTTGTAAGGCTAAAGTTATTTTAAGTTGGAAATGTGTTGAATAGTGTTTTAACATGTATAATTATAACCCCATCCTCTCAACACCCAATTTGCATAACTTTAGGTGATCAAGAATCTTATTAATCTGCAAGTATGAGTGATGCCAACTCACAAAGTGGGATTAATATATCCTAAGGTGAAGCCCAAGTGAAACCCAAACCACCAGTCTGAGCTCCAAGACCATATATGGAGAATGACAAGATCCCATAAAATAAAAATAGGCATCTGAAACAGAAAACCAGAAAATCACAAAGAGTACAACACACACACACACACACACACACACACTCATACACAAACACCTGTGTGCACACTTCAGCCCTTTTGTACTGCGGAAACATAAAGCAGTTTGGGACTTGGGCACATGAGGAATAGACAGGGATGTCCTTGAGTAGGGGATAGAGAGTGATTATAAACAGATGTAAACATTTGAAGCAAATAGAATGGGATTTAATTATGAGATCATCTAACTTCCATAGGGGACCCGTCATCCACTGCACCTGTAGGGCAGGTGCATCTCCCAGCAGGAGACTGACCACAGGGTTGTCTCTTGGGAGCAGACCGGTCAGGTGTACAGACTTCCGTTCCTGGTTCCCAAGGACAGACAAGGTCACTCTTGAGGCTCTACGTGAAACCTTCCAGGCAACAAGCTCTGCTGGCCCAGAGGGTGCTTCCCAGCAGACTTCAAGTTTTCTCTCTTAAGTGTGAAATAATGGCCAGGAATCAGAAGTGAGGAAGGCCTCCACGTATGAAAGAATCCAGAGCATATACATAAAGGAAAGGAGAAAGTAGGACAAAGTAGAATGAAATTTTTACATTTGTTAAGGATTTTTTTAAAAAAGAAAGTTTTCTGTTTTATTCCCAGAAATATGGCATTAAGCTTAATATATAATATTTACCCAGTAAATTTTTATGGAAAATTATAAAATATTTGAGTATACACTTTAAATATATACATGTGTACATCTTATATATGTGTGTGTGTGTGTGTGTGTATATACATACACCAGTATATAAAATATTGTATACTAATATAAAAATCCATATTTGTAGTATGCATTTTATATAATTTAAATTGGAATAAAAATGTGCTTTAAGAAAAATGTACTTTTATGCTTAACAAGAAATAATAGTTAATAATTATTGATGTTCACAAAATGCTGGACACAGCTCTATATTATTTACATAAATTCAATGAAATAATCACCAGACCAAATAATTTTAAACTGAGGTCAAGTGATTTATCCACATAGAGAGAATAGGAAATTACAGAAACAGGATTTAAATCCAAGTTTTCTAACAAAGCGTAAAGAATCTTCAAGAACAAAGTAAGAAGAAAACATATTCTGATCATTACATGGGATCATAAAGATTATAAATTCAGAGTCATTTAATCCTATGTAGTTCATAGGATCTTCATGATGTGGTTTGGAGTGTTGTCAGGGTCCGGAGCCCACAGCCAACAAATAATTCTTGTGAAGTGTTTGGTGCAAAGATGATTTTATTAAGGCACAGGGACAGGAGGCCCTTGTGCCCCAGGGTTGTGAGGGGACTGATTGTATACTTGGGACTTGGGGGAGGTAAGGACACAGGGAGGTTTCTAAAGGGCTTTCATATGTTAAAGAAGACTCTGGGATCCTGGAGGCCTAACTATTGTGAAGCTGAGATTACTTTTCCTTCTTGTAAGGCATCAAGGAGTAGACAGTTGGGAGTTTTCCTGGAAACACAAGATACTCTGCTCACCTCCAATATTTGTCAATGGGCTACAGGTTATAAGGACATTTAGTTTTACTTACACTCCCTTCTGCCTCAGTTTCCCACATCACTCATGGAGGGGAGTGTAGAGTTAGGGCTCCAGGAAATTGAGTCTATGGATCTCTTGAAGTCAGGGTGTTAAGAATGTTTTTTCCTTATAAATCACTGAGACACTAGAAAAGTGGAGCCTCCTGTCCTGCAGTTAACCATGTGTTTTCCCTTCCTTTAGCTTTAGGGGACCCAAGAGAGCCTCTGGAATGTCACACACATCCCATGGCAGGAAGGGTGTGGGGTGTCAACTCCTGCTTGGTCCTCAGCCTGCCTTCTGCTCCATCACCATCCAGGTGTAAAATACTCTTCAACCAAGAAGAGACAAACTGAAGGTTTTCCTTAGGTAAATCCTGAAGCATCACAGATTCTGGGCACACAGCTGAATAGATGTGAGTTAAAGACCACTGAACTCTGAAAAGGTGGAAAACAAACCTTTTGATTTGGGTACAATTAATGGGAGAGGAGAAGATAGCATTCACGTACTTTATTGCAGGATCCCGATGTCCTGAGTAGCTTCTGTAATCTTCTCATAAGTATTAGATTAAACACCATGTATCTACAAGGTCCTCTGCACAGATTTCTCTGTGCCAGAAATGAGATGGCCATTTGGGAGATATTTTGCTAACAGCTGATTTTTTTCAACATTCTTACTTCACTATACATTGGAGCTAACATCCTACTTCCATATAACCTATGTTCAGTCCTCAGTTGGTCCCCTTTCTTGATTAGCTCCTGACTCTGCAAAAGAGAGCTCCTCCTCCCTGGTAGCCCAGTCCTGACAAGGGAACAGAGGACTAGCTGAGGACAAAGCACAAGCCTGGGGCAGCACATCAAGTCCTTGAAACAGGCAGAGGGGCATTCCTCTAGGGACTCAACTGCCTCAATGTTCTTACCTCATTAAGGGCAAAAGGATCCTGTAAGTCTACTTTAATGTATAAATTTTTTTTTTTTTAGAAATTTCCTTTGTCTCTAAACCCCCCCAAGATACGTGTTGGCCATCATCCCCCAAGCACATGGCCCATCAATACACATCTGAAGGGTCTCATAACTCAGGTTTTATTAGACAGTAATAAGCGACCTTTTCCCAACAATTGCCAGTCATCTCAAGGTCCTGGAACCCTTGCTGCCCAAATTCCTTAGAGTAAAGCTATCCCCAAACCCCTCCCAACTCCCAGGTGTATAATCAGCCACCCCTCCCAGGCCCGGGGCAACTACTCTTTCTGCCCAGGGGTCCTGTCCCTGGGCTTAAAAAAAAAAAAAAAAAAAAAGCACCATTTTGCACCAAAGACTTCTCAAGAATTCTTTCTGAGTCGTTGGCTCCTGGGGACCTCATCTATATTCCAAAACTTCATCAGACCTATGGTGGCCTCGATCTGAGGGAGCAGTGGAAATACCAAGAAAGCCCTAAATCCTCTCCCCTTGGATCTCAGCAAATTCACGTGGTGTGGCTTGTATTTAAAGATAAACAATGCTATGTCATTCCTCCCCTGGTCAAATAAGGGACAATTCAGGTTCCACCTGAGAAAAGATGATAAAGAAACCGCCTTACAAGGGAGTCAGGAAGCCCTGACCTGATTCACACTTGGGGCACTTGCTGCAGCTGCTGCAGGACCAGCAGAAACCAGTAAAGATCATCCTAACCAGGAATAATCTTTTCATGTAGGAGGTTCCTCTCCTGCTTTTAAGGAAAAGAAGAGTCCTCCCTGCCCTGCAAAGGCACACTAGCCACTGCTTGCAGCCAACACTATTGCCACAGGCCTGAAGTCTCCTTCTTCTGCGATGAACTGCTATTTAAGTCTCCAAAACTAACAAAAGTTGCCCTTGCTGTTGTCTCTTGAGACTTGACTTTGGGTTGAGTAGTTTGCTCATCCCCTACGGCCCTTCCTCTGCCACTCCCAGTTCCCAAATCACCTTGTTTTGCTAGTCAAATAACTATTTTGAGGTCAACAGACCTTAGGAGCTTTTTTCCACACCTTATTGATGTGGGAAACAAAGGCAGAAGAGAAATTATGAAATGTCCTTACTCCCTACAACCCACAGACATGTCCTTGAACCAGGCAGAAGGATCCTCCTCTGGGGGCTCAGCGGCCTCGGTGTGGACACTTTGATGAGGGCAACAGGCAATCCTAGCCCGATCACCAGGAGCCTGGGAGTCTGCTTTCACAAGTAAAAATTCCTTTAGAAACTAGGTTTATCTCTAACTCCCCACCCATACAAGTTTGCGATCATCACCTAAGCATATGACCCCAAACATATATCTGAAGGTTTTCAAGATCCAGGTTTTATTAGATGGTAATAAATGACCTTCCCCCAATAATAGCCAGGCCCCTCAAGGTCCTGGAAACCTTGCTTCCCAAATTCCTTAGAGATCAAAGCTCCCCCTAACCGACCCCCCCCAAGTTAGAAGTATCTAATGGGCCATTCCTCATGACCCCAGGGCAGCTCTCTTTGCCCAGGGGCCCTGTACCCCTGCTTTAATAAAACCACCTTTTGCAGCAAAGATGTCTCAAGAATTCTTTCTCGGCCTTCAGCTTTGAACGCTAATGTCTTTCCCACCTCACTTATGACGCTAATTCTATAAATTAGATATATCACAAAATGATATCCTTCTAACTGTAGGGCGAAGTGTTGAAGATTTAATTAGGAAAGCATCTGAAATCAAGAGGAATCCTTTTGCCAGACTCAGGCAAAATTTTTATTTGGCTTTAATTGACTGGTCTTTCGTTAGCAAATTCATACTTTTTATAGTTAAATGTCTTTGAGATTCTTTACTCTTCCCAGTAAAAAGAGTTTCCAACCAGGAGGACAGACTGTCATTCAAATGCTAATATTCAGAATTCAATCACAAGCTCAACAGTCCGGAGCCTCTGTTCCTTGAGCCTGAGGCCAGTCTTCCATTATGGCTAAACCAGATGGCACCTGGTGAGGGTCCTTTGGCCTTCTGAAGGCCAGAAAGCCATGGGTCCCATTGCTTATATACCAGTGAATTTGGGTTTACACTGAAGAAGAGATGCACGCAGCTGTCCCTTGAAGAATACAGAATTACATAACTTAGAAACATCTAAATGCATCCCTGATCTATTAATTTCACACTAGTAAATACGATAACATGAAACGCTAGCAAATTTCTATTAGACAACTGTACAAGTCTTAACACCATCCTTTAACAATATTTCTTATGGTCTCTTTCTGTAAGAGACCTGAGATGATACTTTTACCACTTCCACTTGGAAGCCAGAGCTCCATTAGCCCCTGAAAAAAATCTTCTTGTTGGCCACTGAAAATGTAACCCAAATTTAACCCACATCCATCACTGACATTTTTCTTTGAGGCCACTGCTGAAGAGGAAGTGGTTCTTTCCAGCAGATACAAGCACCAGCGAAACAGGCTGCTAAGTAATTTTAGCCTTCACCAGAGAGTGACGTGTTGACGCACACTGTGGCAGAGATGCATTAAGCAGGATGCACCCACCAAAGAGGTGCTGTCGGAGGCGCAGTGAAATCCAAGACACAGGAGCAGAGGGATTCCGAAAATCCTGTCTTCTCTCAGGCAACATATCCCTTGGCATGTCACATTGACAAGTGGGGCTCATGAAAGCACATTCCCTCAAACAGACACAAAATACATGGATTTTTTTTTAATGGAACCGTGCTCAATATTTAAATCACGACTTGCATATTTTTTTATCTAAATAGGGATTCCCCTTGGTATCCTTTAAAAATTGAGCTCACGTATTTCACTTAAATTTGATTCAATTTAGATAAAATATTGTTTATAAGAAGTTTCAGTTTTCATTATCACATGTGGAACACTAGGGATTGGAGCCAACTTCATTTTTTTTTAATGGGTTACGTTGTATTTTTAATTAAAATTTTGAGATAACTGTAGCTCTACATGTTGTCTTAAAAAAACAACACAGGTGGTTCCTGCCCCTTTTCCCCCGTCACCGCCAATGGTAACATCTCAGAAAAATCATGTGACAATATCGCAACCTGGATATTGATCTTAACACTGTTAGGATTCAGACTGTTTTCACCACCACAAAGGTCCTTCACTCTAACTTCTAGTCATACCCACCACGTGCTTCCTGCCCTTGCCCAAATTTTCCTCCTAGGTCTAGAGGACACTTTTAGGCAAATAGTCTTGAGCAATGCAATTTAGAAAGGGTCACAGTGGCCCAGCTTAGAGGACACACAGGCCCTCACTGACCAATGGGCTCCTTACAATGAGGCACAGTTCCCTAAGAGGGAACCTCATCATCTTCCCCCTATACCAACAGCACCCACCCACTGCCTCCTTGCTGACATCTGCTCCCCTGTGGTCCTGCCCCATCTCCCTTGCCTTGTATTCTAGAACTTTCATCTCCTTTGTTCTGCACCAGGTAAACTCACCTCCTGCACCACTCGCTCCCACCACCCCTTCCTTGACCAACATTTGGGGGCCCCTATCCAATCAGGAAACACACCCTTCTTAGACACCACAGTGGCCACCACTCATCTGTTTTCCATTTTCATAGTTTTGCCATTTTAAGAATGTTATATCAGTGGAATTGTAGGTAGGGTACATCGCTGTTGGGTTTGGCTCCTTCCCACTCGTTTTTCTCTAGAGACTCATCCAGGCTGCTGCATGCGTCAACACTTCCTTCCCTTTTCTTGCTGGGTAGTATTTCACAACCTCAATGTACCATCTGTTTGTTTAATCCTTCGGATGCCTGGAGGCTTTCCAGGGTGGGGCTACTCTCCAGAAAGCTGACAGGAAGGTCTGAAAACAGGTTTTTGTGTGAATGTCTCATTTTCTCTAGGATAAGGGCTAGGAGGGCAATTGTGTGTCATACTGTAGAGGCTTATTTAGTTTTGCAAGACACTGCCAAATGTTTTCTAGAGTAGTTGTACCATTTTACATTCCTACCAGCAATGCATGGTCATGGTGTCTCTACCTCCCCACCAGGATTTGGTGTGGTAACAGTTACTCGCGTTAGCCACCCTAACAGGGGTGCACACATACCTGACTATGGTTTTAACTTGCATTTCCTTAATGGCTATGTTTCCTTAAACATCTCTTCATGAGCTTCTTCGTCTAGAGGTTTGTAAAATATCTCTTCCTGTCTTTTGTTCATTTTCTATTTGATTTGTTTTTATTGTTGTGTATTGAGAGTTCTTGTATATTCTCGATGCTAGTCTTTATTAGTTTGTAAATTAGTTCAGTTTGCAATTTTTTTCTCCCAAACTGAAGCATCCCTTCCCATCTCCTTAACAGGATCTTCTGTAGAGCAAAAGTTTTCATCTTGATGAAGCCCAACTTCCCGTCTGCCTTTAATGAATCATACTTTCTGAGGCCACATCAAAGAACTCTTTGTTTCACTCTAGATCTGAATGATTCTTCCTAAGTTATTACCTTAACAGGTTTATAATTTTATCTTTCGTAGTTGAGTCCATAATCCAGTTAATTTTTGTGTGAAGCCCGAGACTCACGTCGAGATTCATTCTTTTGTATGTGGATGCTCAATTGCTGCAGTACAGATTGTTGAAAAGTTCATCTTTATTAAACTTGCTCTCAATCAAGCTCCTCCACTGTTGTGATTCTTGACACGTGGGGGTGACCCAAACCTTCATTCCTATAGGGTCTGGGCCATCCCCAACCGTAGTGCTGCCTGAATGAGGCTGTGGTAGTGTTCTTTTGACTTTACTCCCAGGGCCTCATGCTACTAAGAGATCTCTTACTTTGCCAACATGCTGGTCTTGCATCCACCCACCGTGGCACACCCGTCTGCTTATCCCTCGGTACTCAGGTCCAAGAATGAAGGAGCACACTGACTCCCTTCGCTGCCTGTTGATTCTGAGCTGTGAGTCCAAAGTGGTCCAACAGCAGTCTTAAATCCCAGTGCAATACTTTTACGGGTTATGGGGCCATTCAGAGGATCCATTTCCCATCAGGTAAATTCTAGTATCCGTTGCTTTCAGGAAAATTGGTGCATTCCATGTAAGTTGTCGAAGTTGGGTCACAGAATTGTTGGTGGCATTCCCTTATCCTCTGGATATCTGCAGAGTCTGATGAGATATTCCTGACTTGCATCCCTCTCTTTTTGTCCACTTGCCGAGAGGCTTGCCAATTTTATCAATCTTTTAAAATAAAACACTTCATTGATTTTCCTATGCCTTGTGGATTTCTCTTTGTTCTCAATTTCATTGATTTCTGATCCTATCTTTATTATTTTCTCCTTTCTCCTTGTTCTGAATTTATTTTGATCTTCATTTCTACATTCTTGAGGAGGGAACTTGCATAATTGATTTGGATTTTCTTCTTCTAATGCGTGTGTTTCATGCTATACATTTACCTCTGACCACTGCTTTATTGCTGTGTTTCTAATGGTGGTATGTTTGGGGCACAGTGTTACAAATATGGCAAGGAGGCTTCCCCTTTGCTGCCCTGGGTAGGAGGGGCCCCTGTTTTTTCTTTGGTGTTTGCCTACAAGTTTTCTATCTTGCTACACTGCCTCCATCTTGGTATTTGGGATAGAAAGAGCAGACTTTC
Organism: Vulpes lagopus; assembly: GCF_018345385.1. NCBI lineage: Eukaryota > Metazoa > Chordata > Mammalia > Carnivora > Canidae > Vulpes > Vulpes lagopus. The sequence continues at coordinate 1,986,380 of NC_054837.1, read as the reverse complement.
AAGGGAGATTTTTTTTTTTTTTTAATCTGAACCCATTAGGTGTCTCCATGTTGTCATCTTCTCTAGCATACACTTTGGGATACGTGAAGCACAGAAAAAAACCCCAGGGGCACCATGACAGTGACTTTCTCCACATTCCAAAATCCCTAGCCAATACGCCTTATTTTCTCTTTCAGAGGCCTGTGTGTATCTATCTATCTATCTATCATCTATCTATCTATTATCTATCTATCTATCTATCTATCTATCTATCTATCTATCTATCTATCTATCATCTATCATCTATCTATCTCCTATAAGGAACATAGGGAAAATATCATACATGTAAGAAAAAATACACAAAAAAGAAAAATATGTCTATTCCATCTTCCTTCCAACCTGTTTTTGATGGACTCCAAACTGCTTTCACAAAGCTTCCACACATGAAAAAAGAAAGTATTGCTTTCAACCCTACATAAGATTGTAATGACATAAAAATTCTAAAATAACCGACAAAAGAGTGAAGGGCTCATCAGCACTCAGCTACTTGATTGTTTCCACTAGCCTCCATCATTTTGTGGGTCCCGGCTTCAGTGTTCACTTGTAATACAAGGTTAATTATAGGTTACCTGCTGTAGCCCACAGGACCAACTGGCCTGGCAATATCTAAAAACTCTTTGTACTTGTACATTGTAAGGCTCCTTTATATCTTACTTGATGATTATGGAACAGAGATATCAAATTCTAATATACAATGTAATAGTTTAATGGATTGTACTATTTCTCTCAAACAGATAAAATCCAAAAAAAAAAAAAATACAATTTATTAGAGAGAGAGAATGAGCCTGTGCACAGCTGCAGGAGGGGCAGAAGAAGCGGGGAGAAGCAGACTCCCTTGCTGAGCATCGACTCCATGCAGGGCTCCACCCCAGGACCCTGAGATCATGACCTAAGCTCAGGGAAGAGACTTAAATGACTGAGCCATAAGGAGCCCCAACAGTATTTTCGTAGTACCTCAAACACAGATGGTTTTGAAGACTCATAAAACCAAAGGGCTTCTGTCTATGATTTTCCAGAAGAAAGTAAAACTGTTTGTGAAAAAGGTAGCTGTAACAGGCGCTGCTTCCATATTCCATCCAGAACAAAAAGTAAGTGTCACATTGGCTTATTTCTCAAGTGGCTAGTGCCATTGCACAAAAGGCATCATCTCAGGCACTGCCAGCAATGGAAGAATGAACCACAGCCTATACCTAGAGGTCTAGCTCATGACCCACTGGTTGAATCATGTCTGCCTGGCTTCATAATTTAATTTTCATTGCAATCTTTGGCTCAAACAAAGCATATGAGTTGAGGGAGATACCACTCAGAAGCAGAGATGAAATGTTTTCGATTCTCTAACCACCAGCTGACATATTCCTGCCAGGCAAGAACATCTGTTGCAGCAGAGGCTGGGAGGGGCAGTGTCTCCCTGTCCTGATACCGGAGTGGAGACCCACAACAGCAGCTGGGCCTCCTGGCACTATATCCCCTCATGGCATAGAGCTGCCCAGCCATTATAGGAGAGGGAGACACAACGGAGAGAAAATTAAAGGAGTACATGTTATTTATTTCTGCATCCTCTGAACTATCATCATGTCTGGTGCAAACAGGAACTGCATACTTTTCAACAGGAAAGAACCAACCTGAATGCAAATCTCTTCTCTTGCTGTCCAACACAGGGGAAGGCAAGAGCATCAAGAGAAACATCAATTTTCATTTTTGTAAAATAGGCATGGAAATCACACTTACAAAATCTTTAAAAGGACAAAATTTGACAGTGCTTATATATATACTTTGTGAACTTTAAAGTGCTATGACAACATGAGGGGGATGAAATGTATTGACTACATCTACAATCTCCTCTGACAATCAGATAAGAAGACCAGTGACAAGAAATATCGTATCCATTATTCTATTTAATTCATAGTTTAACTTTCAGTAAGCCCATGAGATATAGTAAAATAATATATTTAATTTTAGAAAACTATTTTAACTTACAATTGATTTTTCTACCACTAAATTTGCAAAAAGTATTTTAAAAATTGCAAGCCTATATAACTTAAAACAGTGATTTGTAGATCTACCCGCATTATCACTAAAATCATGAAAATATTGATAATCTGTCAATTAAATCAATCTTTCAAAATAGATAATTTACCAATTTTCCATAAATCAAGCAATTGAAACTGGATCAAAATTATCAACCCTAGACTCTTCCATCACCACTGAAAGTTTAGAGAAAGCTATTGATTCAAGGTTTTGTTTTTTTTTTCCTTCCAACTTTCTAAAATAGGAATATAAGTTTTGAGCCAACCAAAATACTTTAGTGCACTAGCAGATTTTAAGGTCAAATATTTTCTCCTACACAGTCTCTATGAGTACTTAAGTTTCTATATTTATTCTGAATCTAGAACTTCTAGGAAACAGGGTACATTTGGTAAGAACACAAATCATGGCCTGTTCTCTTCTTGGAGAGAAGAGTCCTTGGGAAAGAAGTTTTGAAAATAGAGCAGTGGCAGCAAAAACAGATTCTAGAGCATCCTCCAGATGGCAGAGTTTTGCATATTCCACAAATCCAAAGTGTCAAGAAAGCCTGGAAGTAATGGTTAAGAGAAGCTGACATTTAATTTAATAGAGGCATCACAGATTTAATAAAATCTCAAGATATTAAGTATTGGAACTCATATAGAAGATCATATTGATTGCCACAGTGCACAAGTCAAATTTCACATCATGCACACTGGAAATCTCGGAATGGCAAGTTCCGATAAATTCTAATGTGAACAGGTCGATATTCACGCTCATGTTCAAAGATGACAGTACTGAAGAAAAGAAATGGCAAATGCCCAGTGGCAAAAAATAATGTGGTAAAATGAAGGCAAACAAACCTCCTTGAAGATGCCAAAAAAAAAAAAAAAATGCATATTATTAAATACCAGCCAGAGAAACTTTCCATTAACACGAAAAGCATTTGTTCCAATTATGGTTAGAAATATATATATGAATTATAGTCTCAAAACTTCCTAAAGGAACATTTATAAACAAGGCACAATTGTGCCTCAGTTTAGTACAGTGAGTACCCTTTATTCCTATTTAAAAAACACTATCGTTATATAATTTTTTAAAAGACTTTATTTATTTGAGAGAGAGCATAAATTGGGGAGGGGCGGGGGAGAGAGAGCAGCAGACTCCCAGTTGAGCAAGGAGCCCGATGCAGGACTTGATCCCAGGACCCTGAGATCACGACCTGAGCTTAAGGCAGGTACTTAACCTACTGAGCCACCCAGGCGCCCCTATCATTATACAATTAATACAGTTGACCTTTGAACAATGTGAAGACTGGGGGCACTAACCCCCTCATGTAGTCAAAAATTGATGTGTAACTTCTGACACCTCCAAAATTTAACTACTGATCATCTATTGTTGACTGAAAGCCCTACTGATAACAGTCAACTAATACACATTTTGTATGTTACATGTACCATATTCTATATTCTTATCATTAATAAGCTAGAAAAAAACGATAAAACCATATGAAAGAGAAAATACATTTACCAGTACTATACTGTATTTATTTTTAAAAATTTGCATATACATGGACCCATCCATTTCAAACCTATGTTGTTCAAGGGTCAGCTGTATATAAAATATGCATAATATGTATAAGTAAAATATATATAACACATTTTAAAATCTTTTTGTGGTATGCAATATGTATTTTATATATAGGTTTTGCATTTCTCTCTGATCATCTTCGAAAGATCAGTTTCTTTTTAAATTACGTAAGAGGTGTTTTATGATATTTCAAATCCCTTGCTCCCTTTAGACATTCATATGTTCATCTATGAAATCAAAGTTAATTTTAAACCAATCTTACAAAATGGTACATTTCATATTTTTTCATTCCTTCCCACCTTTTTTTTTTTTTTTTTTTTTTTTGCTTTCTGAAGATTTTATTTATTTGAGAGAGAGAGAGAGAGAACAAGCAGTAGGGAGAGACAGAGGGAGAAGCAGACTCCCCACTGAGCAGGGAGCCCAACTGGGGCTGGATCCCAGGACCCTGGGATCATGACCTGAGCAGAAGGCAGATGACTCACACACTGAGCCACCTGGGTGCTCCTCCCCACTCTCTTTCAGTTGTTTCCTATTTTTATGTAACTAAGAGCCTTTTGGCATCTACTACCCACCTTATATTCCTCTTGATCCAACTTGCCCTCTACAATTATAACAATTTGCTTATACATTTTTATCTGACATTATAGAAACCATACTTCCTGATAATAATTCTTAGATGTCTATCTAACTGATCATTTTAGTCTATGAACATGAAAGGTATAGACAACTATAGAAAACAACACTGTAAGTGTAATGTTTAAAACTATTTATTTGAAATAATAAAGCTTATCTGTGTAATTGACTCATGTGGGATAAAAGTATAATTTTTAATAAAAACTTTGGAAATTTTATATTCAATGATTATATCACCCTGAGGGAGATGGAGATTAATGAGTCACACTAACATCTATTTCTATTTGCTAAGTTACAATTACCATTAAAAATAATTTAAGTACTAAGATTATTTTAAAGGCTCAGCATGAACTGTATAGAATATGTTTTGATATATCAAACATGTTTCACTAAATAAGATAAATAGCTGTGCAGATTATAATGAGACCTAATCAACCTGATTGAATTTAAAAAAGAAATAAGCAATAAGGTTCTCTCCTGGGCCTTGATATGGGTTGTGATATGTGTGTCCCTGATAGTTGATCAATTACTCAGCCTTCCTCTCTCAGACAAGATTCAGGAGTTGAAAAAACAAATTAAATACAGGAAAGATGAATATACTCTGATAGGCACCAAACCGTGTTCTCCCCAAATTACCATATGATCCACTAATTTCACTATGGGGTATTTACCCAGAGAATATGAAAACAATAATTTAAAACTATTTATGCACTCCTATGTTAATTACAGCATTACTTACAATAACCAAGATACAGAAGCAACTCAACTGTCCATCCATAAATGGATGGATAAAGAAGATGTGACATATATAGAGTGACATGGTACTCGGCCATTAAAAAGAATGAAATCTTGCCATATGCAGCAACATGGATGGACGATATAATGCTAAATGAAATAGGCCACTCAGAAAAAGTCAAATACCGTATGATTTCACTTATGTGTAGAATTTGTTTTTTCAAACAAAGAAAAAAAGAGACAAACTAAAAAAAGACTTTTAACTCTAGAGAACAACCTGAGGGGTAGTGAGTAGGGGGTGGGTGAAATAGGCGAAGGGGATTGAGTACACTTATCCTGAGGACCACTGAGCAATGTATGGAACTGCTGAATAATTATATTATATACCTGAAACTAATGTAATGCTGTATATTAACTACATTGAATCTTAAAAAAATTAATTTAAAAAAATCACCTCTTACCACTTCCCTCAGTGAAAATAGGGAGCAACTATTCCCAGAAGACTAAGAGCTACACTTATATCTCATTTTCTACTAAATAGCAAAATTCCCCAATTCATAGAGTTTTAGCAAAGCCAAGCCACGTTGCTAGAGTTTCATGGCTATTTATATAGGATAATAATACAGTTACAAAGGTAAGCAAAATATAAAAATATCAGTCCTAGCTCTTTTGAACTTGTAGTCATGCTTTATTTGCAAGTCATTTTAAGTGGAAGGCAATATATTTACTTTTTTTTTTTTTTTTTAATATCAGCATCTTGAATGTGAGTCACAAAGCAATACAGATGGGACCATAAAAAATAGTCTAAGACAAAAACTGCTTAGCTTGAAGAAATAAGCTAAAAGACCCAATATATTTTAATGTTATAAGAATACTACAAATCCGGCATATTTCATTTTTCTGGGTAAAATCCAATAGTCATAACTTAAACATCTCTTAAAATGGCTCGTCTTTTAGCTATTTATTTTTTTTTCAAACCTCATTTTTAAAACATGCAGGTTATATACTATTCTCATCTATGATGATACACGAATTTTAAAGACACGTCCTTTTGACATGGTGCTTGTACTAATCCTCCTATTTTTTAAGAGCCAGAAAAGTCACTGAATTGGGATAAAGTTACAGTATATCACTCACAGGAAAATTATTACAGGAAAATCAGCGTTCCTTATCAAACATGTAGCAGAAAGTCTGTAGAGGAAAAACTCAGATCATGACAACAGCTTCCCAAGAAAGGTTGCACTCTTTCCCCTCCAGTCCATATTCTTCACTAGAGTATCCTACAAAGGGGTCCACTGGGCCATGTCTCACCTTGGCTTCAAATTCTGTAACCACTCCCCTTACATGAGACAGTCCTGACTCACTACCATGGCTGGAGGGGCTTTGGTTGGTCTTTGCGTTGCCTGTTTTTTCAGCCTATTTGTGACTTTCTGGCTCTTTCCTTTTCAAGGTAAATTTTGATGAAGTAAGGTTTATATTGTTGAGGGCTTGATTTTGCATATCTCTAGAATGTTGATTTTGTTCTAGTATGAAGATCAGTGACTTGGGATATATCTAATCTTTTCATGACTTGTTTATAAGCTTTGTTAGGGTGAGTCCACAGTAATCTTTATTTTAGGCTTTTGCCGATGAGTAACTTTGCTTCCCTGGTTCCTTTCCTATCTCAAGATTTCTCCTATCTCTAGTGTGGCTCACACTTCTTCCCATGCTCGAAATCTCACTCTTCTCTGTGGGTACATACATTTTCTCTCTCAGAACTTAGTTTAAATACTTTCTAAGAGATTTTTAAACCTCAATAAAATATATCTCTCATTATTTACTTTAAAATACTTGTTTTATTATCACATTAACAATCTGTAATTAACTCATTTCTTTATATCTTGTAAATCAGTCTCCCCCATCAGCATATAAATATCTCAGAAGCAAGAGACATAACTATCTCCTTCACTGCTATGTCCCTGGCATATGGCTGGCACATCATAAGTTACTAAATATTTTCATAATTGTTCCATTCATTTAGGAGTATTTTTGAAAAAAGATTATATACGTAGTTGAAGTGAACTGGAATGAATTTGATCACCCAGAAAACTACCATAACCCTTTATTTTCACTATAAAATGACAATGTTAAATTTAAACTATTTGTAATCCAACCCAGATTAGTTTATATTTAGAGATTTTGATTATGAGCTGGTTATGCTACTAATAAAGTCAGGTTTTACTGTCCTTTGAAGAAAGGAATTAAAAAAACCTACATGCACAGCCATATCTATGCACACACAATTTTATGACACCCATTCTTCATAGCATGTATCACAAAGTTGGAAATTAACCAGTGCTTCTGAGATAGATAAATAATGTCAATAATGCCAGAGATTTGTGATCTGTGCAATTCAAATGCAATATAATATTGTAAAGTATTACATTATGGTGTGTAATAAAAGTTGCCTTCCGGAGAAGGTGGCTTTAGTTCATTCATTCATACACCATCTACTTAAAAAATCAGTTAAGTTTCGTAATATGTTCCCTAGTATCAGAAAATCTGGTCATCATGCTGAAGTCTATTTTGCTTTCAAGATATTCTGATTGGGCAGCTTCTCTAGATTTCTTTCTATCCTAAGAATGGAAGGGCATCAAAGTGACTTAATAAGTTTGAATCCATGAGCTTGGTAAATAGGAATGCCCTTAAATCAGGAAGTTCTACAACTGTGTTCAGAGGGAAGTTCCTGCGTAGCCCTAACTACTAAACATCAGTGACCTCAGTACAATAATTGTATCTTATTTACTTCTTTTTCCTTCCTGTCTAGCACAGTGTTTGGAGTTTATTAGGGCCCCATGTAGGCATTTAACCAGATGAATTAGCCAGAGTCCATCAGCATTCTTGAAAATTTATGAAATGGATAACAATCTCACTTTATTGGCTCTTATGAAATAGACTTTACTGGAAAAACTGGGAGATGAGAGTTTTGAAGATTAGTTATTGGGCAGACTGAAAAACTACATAAATGGTCCTAAATGAAGGCTCAGTATAAGTATGTTCTGGATTGTCCCCCAAGATCCTCTCCTTTTGGTAGCAAAGTGATGCTGGAGAATGCACATCAAAATCTACACTTTACCCCAATCTGTAGCTAATTCACTGTGAGGCCATGAAATGAGAAATGTGGACTAGATGTCTACAAATACTGGCCCAACAGCAAAAAAGTGTGATTCTGAAATGTTCATTCTTATATATAAACATAGGCTGTTTTTTTAATATTCATGCACTCAATCTATGAGGTGACATTTGACAATCAAGCAATGATCATTCAACTCCACTAACACAGGTCTCTGCACAAACGTCAAGGGCCTCTGGTATTCACATGCTGTGAATCAAGGGAGCAATGCTCCATTACTGAAGCCTGTAATATGGGGATTGAGAATTACATCTGCTGAGTCACTATTATGGCTAATTTTTGAATTGTCTTTTCATGTTGCTCCAGGGCAAGTGACTAAAGGAGATTATTGTAAATAAGCCATGAGTATTAAAACCCATTTGTGCCATATCAAGAAAAAAAAAAAAAAAAGAATCAAAAGAAGCTATTAACTTTGCTTTGCCAGCTCATGCAACCTAGGGTTTTTCTGTCGTAAAGGTAAGGAATGCCAGATGAAGCCAGTGTTAAGGGGTATCAGTCGTTAGAGTAAGCAAAAAACATTTTACCAGCAAGAAAGAAAGAGGGAGAGAAGGAGGGAAAGAGAGTGGGAGAAAAGGGAAGAAAAAGAGAAAGATGGATAAAGAGAAATGAAACAAAGAAACAAAAAGAGAGAAACACTGGAGGGAGGGAGGGAGGGAGGGAAAGAGAAAAAAAGAAGGGCACTGCCTAGGCCATCTTGAAACCTTAGGAACTGACAGCAGGCAGATCCACCTGTAAGGATGAAGGTCATAAGGGCTCATCGCACAAGTGGCAACACCACACATGTGCTGAGAGGTGAGAACTACTGCACCCTTGAGTTTTTAAAAACAGATAAAACATGAGTTCCCCAATCATGGACTCTGAGTGTTCTAAGGAACATAGAATAGAAATGTTTTATGGGTTCACGATGAGCCCCTTCTGTTGTATTTAACACAGAACTGCAGGCCAGCATTCTCGGAACTAGATTTTTTTTACCTTCATGAGCACTATTTTTAGCATGAAATGAAAGAATAACAGAAGGAAGGAAGTATCCCCAGCTTAATTTAAAAAAAAAAAAGGACACTTAAAAATCCACAAAAATAATAGTAATAAAATAATTCCACAGGTGTGTCCTGGATCACGACCAGCAGCAAGGTCTGTGCGGGAGAACAAGAGAACTCCCTGCCTTTATAGAACTTAACCCCAAGGCACGAAGCATCATTAATTCCCAACACCACGAGAACAGCCCTTCAGCCAAAGGCTCCCTTCTTCATGGCAGAGGTTTGGCAAGTGGGGAATTCACAAAAAATATGGTTCTTGTCCTTTATTACTTTTTTTCTAGAAATTCAATATTCCAATAAAATCTCTGCCTACAAAATTATTTTAAAATGAAACTATGGAAAACAAGCCATGGAGAGCTGATATCTTAATAGATGGCTTTGTCAAAAGGTTTCCCCATTGGGTAGCAGAACAAACCTAGAAAAGTCAAAATAACAAGCTTCTGGTTTTCTTTTCTTTTCAAAGTTTTGAAGTTGACCCCACTGCTGTCCATCATGTTCAGCAACTAATCTTTGAATTAACAGGCAGACATCAACTCCCAAATGGTTTTTGAATAAGTCGTAAGTGGATTTCTCTTCACATCTCTCTTTAGGTTATCCACGGTGTGTTGATTTATTACATCGTGCAGGCTGACATAAAACATTATATTGTGAGGCCTCTGTGTTATATGGGAAAGTGAAATGGAATCATTAACAATGGCTAATTAAATTGTAGGAACCCAAATAAAATTACTGAAACCAATTATGTTGAAAAATATAACACATAACTTAATTAGAGTAGAAAAAATACACATCCCCATAAAACACAAGCCATCTGTACTATGTATGGGAAAATGACTTCCTATATGGGATGGAGATGGTTTGGAGGGCAGGGGATGGGCGGTCAGAGTCACCTGTGGACATTTCTCACCATTTACCTGTACAGTTGGTAACCACCCTTCCCCTTGCCTGAGTATCTGGTTTCCAACCAGAGGTGATGAAACGCTCTGTCCGGTATTCTGTTGAGGACACAGCACATCGTTATTTCACGTTGTCCTTAAAACATTCTCATAAATGCGGAACACCATCTTCCCATTAGAGTAGAAAAATCAGGGCTTACTACACTAAAATTATTGAGTGAGTGATGTACAACGAGTTCATGATGGATAGAGATCTGTACTCAGGTTTATTCTGTCTCCAAATTCTCTCTTCTTAAGCGCCTCCCTGTACGTAGGAGTATTTCGAAATTACAACAGATGGCATATCACTGTCCGTGTTTTCTGGAGTATTTTAGCTGCCTTTCCTCTTACACTGTTCTCACAGAGACTCAATGCAGTGTTTATTATGAGAGAGAGGACACCAAACCTGCGGAGAAGGAGATAGAAGCAGAGATCTCCAGAAATTCTGCCCCATGAGACAATGTCGGAAAATCCCAGGTCACTAATTCTTTGGTTAACCAAAGTTTGTAAGTATTTCTTCTCACCCCTCATGCCCTGGCTTTGCCACTCTGACTCATCATGACTTCATATATCCCAGGGTTCTCTGAGGAGGGAGAAAATCCCAACTATCTTAACTTCCTACATTTCTCATCTGCATAGGCAGCCACTACCAATGGCTTAAAAACTCAGTGTTGCATTCCTTTTTTTTTTTTTTTTTTTTTTTAAGATTTTATTTATTTGAGAGCGAGAGAGCAAGCATGAGCAGGAGGAGGGTCAGAGGGAGAAGGAGAAGCAGACTCCCCGCTGAGCACGGAGCCTGACACAGGGCTCCAGCCCAGGACCCTGATATCATGACCTGAGCCGAAGGCAGATGCTTCACTGACTGAGCCCCCCAGGTACCCCCAAGTGTTGCATTTCTTGAAAATTAAACGAAATGATGTACAGTAAATACAACGTAATTGTCCCCTCATATATTCTCCTAAATAGCTCAGTTATGTTATCCACACTCAAGTTTGAGTTTCCTTGTAGATAATTTGCAAATTACCTGCACAAAATATGGAAGAGACATTAATATCATTTTTAAAAACATACTTTAAAATATTTTGCTCAATGATGATATTCAGAATAAAATTACTGTACTGCCAAATGTTGTTTTCTCAATGAATTAAAATAATTTTGGTATTATATCAAGAATTATGCAAACCTCCATGATTAATACCTGGTGATTCATGATATACATATTTATAAAACTGATGTACCTTATATTTTGTCCATTTATATGAAAGGCAGATATGATTTGCCTTCTACTTAGAGTCTAGAAAGAAATACTAGATGGTCTAACTCTTAGACTAATAATCCATCTTGTGAACATACACACGTGCATAGTTATTTGTCATATACATATTTTCTTCCAATAATAGTAGATAATGTCTGATAATATATAGTTATACCTGAATTTCTTTTTTTAAAAGATTTTATTTATTTATTCATGAGAGATACACAGAGAGAAAGAGAGAGATACACAGGCAGAGGGAGAATCAGGCTCCATGCAGAGAGCCCAACGTGGGACTCGATCCTGGGTCTCCAGGATCACGCCCCAGGCTGAAGGCGGCGCTAAACTGCTGAGCCACCAGGGATCCTATACCTGAATTTCTAAAGATAATCTAGCCACAACTAGGAATTTGCTATTTTTTCTTTGACTATATTATAGAATTAATTTTTTTGGAGAATCGCAAGAGTTTTATAATTCTTTTTTTCCAAATACGGATGCATACAATGAAAACAATCAGGAGAAAAGATGAAATTCATAACATAGGATTTAAAATGAAGTAGCTACAGAAGAGAAAGACTTATGGAAAAATATTTTCAAAGATGTAAGTGACAGGCCAAGGTCATCTAGTTGCTAAGTGGTCACGCCTCTGTTCCTCCAGTTAGCCCTCCTGCCTCCTGGCCACAGCCATGCAGGTTGCTCCTGGATGTCTGCATTTTGTCTACTCTGTCCCCACCAGTCTTCACAGAGAACCGGCCTGTAGTCTTGCTTGTGATTACACAGCTCTGTATAAAGGCTAGATTTGCACACACAGCACTTCTCGGCAGTTAAGAGCTCGGCAATAGTTCTGCCGAAACACCACATGATTCTAATCAACAGGAATCTCACAGAAGTTAGGTCTAAAGACACTCTCTGTGAAGTGCATATGCTCCAAAGATTTTTCTGTTTTCTGTGTATTTGTAATTACCTAAGAATAAGTAGAGCACATCCAGACATGAACATGCAACGATAAATTGTAACACTGGTTCAGGTGATTAACACAACTTCAAAGCTAAATACCAATTAGTGTCTCCATCCTCAAACCCATCGGGATTACTTGGCTCAGGAAAACTTATATCTTGGCATGATTAAGAAAGAAATGATAACTTTCATATATTATTTTAAATCTAGTATTAAGCAGAAGTGATTTTCAGACCCCCTGAATGACACAATCCTTAACATTTATCAATAAAACCTTTAGAATTGCCAGATTTCAGTTAACATTTTCTGAGAGGGCATTGCTGAATTTTAATATCAACTGCAGAATATTAAGAACATTGATCAAAATTCTTATTGCTTCCTGTGAACCCTTAACAAAAATCTATCACTTACAAACTTTCTACAAGTCAGACACCCAAAATGCTAATCCTTGTTTCTAATTTTTTGTGCTGTGTTTGTTTTTTGTTTTTTGTTTTTTTTTTTTTTCAGCAAATTACTTTTAAAAGTCTTACTTTCTTTGGTCTCTTTGGTTTTCATAATGTTATTTTTAAACTGAAAATGAGGAGATATTGCATTAAATTTCTGAGCAGATTACCTTCAAGGTAGCTCATATTTGATAAATTGGTGGCTAATATTGTTCTGATTATTCATATAATTCTTACACTGAACTTTTCTCCAAGTCCTAGATTTGAGCTTATAAATTCCACTAGTACCTAAGTCTCAATGTTTCTAAAATAGGATTGATCCTCTTCACTCATATAAAGCTCTTCCTCAAAACTACCCTAGATTATCTCCTGACTCAAATACCTACACACAGTCACACTCTTCAAGATCTCATGTATTGGCTCCACTACCCACTGGCTGGGAACCTGAGCAGGTGGCTTCTGAAAGGGAGCAACAGTGTGAAGATTTGCCTCATGGAGTTGTGATTAAATGTGTTAATATATGCAAAATATTTACCCTTACTAGCCACAAAACAATAGCTCAAGAATGTTAACAAATACTGTTACATTATTACATTGTTACTATCTTTTTATAATCTTTCTTCCTCTTCCCCCTTCAATTCTCCAAGTCCACTGTGTTCTCCTTCAGGCTCTCCTGTTCTACAAACTCATGTTATCTTCAAACCAAATCCAATGGAAATATAGATTTTTTAAAAATATATTTTATTTATTCATGAGACACACACAGAGAGAGAGGCAGAGGCATAGACAGAGGGAGAAGCAGGCTCCCTACAGGGAGCCTGATGTGGGACTTGATCCCAGAACTCCAGGATCACACCCTGGGCAGAAGGCAGACACTCTATCACTGAGCCACCCATTAGATATTCTGATATCAGAATATCTAATTTTCAAATAAGTCTTTGGAATAGTAATTTATCACAGTAATTCTGCATTTTAGCTCAGCTTTTTTTTTTCTTTTTTTTCTTTTTTCCCCCTTTAATAAACCACAAAGACATTTCCTAGATCAAAGAAATTAAGAGGTCTTGTATGGTCTTAAGAGCACTTTTTTTTTTTTTTTTTTTTTCCATACAGGAACAGTTTTATTTTCTTAGATATATTAAAATCTTACCCTATTATTTTAACAATTCTAGGATATGGAAGAGAGACTCAAAAGTGTTTTTTTCTGATTTTCCTAAGATTATTTATTATCAGTGGAGCTTTCATCAATAATGCATTTTTTAAAAGTTTTAAATATTTCAGCTTGTAGCTCTTCAAAATTTATGTTGGTGGGCTCTAACACAGAAAGTTGGGCAAACTCCATGGACAGACCATGTGTCCTACTATAGTTACCCAGAAATGGTTCTTAAAATACAGCAATAAAAGGGATCCTGGGAGGCTCAGTAAATTAAGTGTCTGACTCTTGATCTCAGGTTCTAGAGTTCAAGACCCACATTGAGCTCCATGCTAGGTAAGGAGTCTCCTTAAGAAAAAAAAAAAAGTATAGCAATAAAAATTGTTTTTATATGCAAAGTACAGCTTCAAAGGGGGAAAAAAAGGTAAAGAATAGAAAACCTTCAGGTGATAAAAGTAGAAAATGATCAAAGACACATGAGGAGGTTAGGGAAATCCTTATGCTTGGGTGAATGCCCAAGAGGCAGTTCCCAGCACCCATGAGGAAAACAGGGATATGTTTTCTGGATTATAAAAAACAAAAGCCAATAGAATTAGGCTTGAGACTTCTAAAAACATCACTTAAAATAACAAAGGGTGAGGATTTGACTCACTAGCTGTGGGGGATAGTAGGAAATAACTGTCATGTATATGAAGTCTTGAGTGAAGAACCAGAAGCATTGACCTGTAGCATGTATAGATATAGGGTAGTTACAGGAGTTTCAAATTGAGAACATAAAATAACAATTGGACAAGGACAATTGAATTCCCTTAGCACTGATGGAGCAAAATAAGAACCATTCTGTTGAAACATTTTTATAATGCAGTCATTCATCTGCCACAGGAAAGTTGCCCCTTGAAGAAAGGCAAGTTGACAATTAAAACACATATGGGGAGGGTAGAGTATATGAAGGAATATCAATGAGCTCAGATTGTAGAAGAAATAACATTTTAGTAACTGGAAATAATAAACTAATCTGAATGAGACAATACAGTCAACATTTAAAAATAGGTAAATAAAACAAGGCATAAAAGGCTTAATATAGCTCATTTTGGAACTAAAAAATCAGATTTACAGAAAAAAAAAAGGGATGCTTAGAAATCTGGAAGCAGTGGTAGAAATTGCATCTCAATGTCAATGAGCAGATTAGACAAAACTGAAGAACTGGAGATACAAATAAGGCAATTGCCCAGGATCCATTGCAGAAAGTATGGAAAATATGATGAAGAAACCCCACACCCCCGCCCCCGTGAGTGGGACCAGGCCTAACCCAGAGGCAGCCCATCCAGGCGCCTCCCATGAATTCAAGCAACAAAAACATTCTGTTTTTCCGAGATAAGAAAACTCTCCCCCCACCACCACCACCCTGACTGGAAAGTCCCTGAACATGGGCGTGTTGACCTTCAAAGAAGTCAATCATGTCATAACCCGAATGCTATGCTACTCCCGCGGTTTTTTGCCTTTAAAAGATGCCTGTAATTGCTAATCGGGGCTCTGCCACCTCTGAGGCGGAGAGCCCGTTTGCGCAAACGTTCAGTAAACCCTCTTGCTTGGGATCCCTGGGTGGCGCAGCGGTTTGGCGCCTGCCTTTGGCCCAGGGCGCGATCCTGGAGACCCGGGATCGAATCCCACGTCGGGCTCCCGGTGCATGGAGCCTGCTTCTCCCTCTGCCTGTATCTCTGCCTCTCTCTCTCTCTCTCTCTGTGTGACTATCATAAATAAATTTAAAAAAAAACAAAACAAAACAAAACAAAAAAAACCCTCTTGCTTGTTGCATCTGCCTGTCTGGGGTCTGAGTCTCTGGGGCGTCCACCCGGACACGTTGGCACCCGTGAGCCAGGGTCCAACAATGAAAAAAAGAGGTACAGAAAAGGCAAAATTAGGAGACTCAAATTATATTAATAAAAAGTCCTAAAACAGAAAACAGAGAATGAGGAGGGAAAAATACTTGAAAGTATAATATCTGACCAAGTTGCTCAAATAAACAAATGAGTTTCCAGACTGGAAACACTGAGTCCTGGTGAAGAACAATAAAAGCAAAATCTGCAAGTAGATACATTTTGGTGAAGCTAAGAAAAGTTAACAATATCTGCCTTCCACAACCGGGTCCAACTAAGAAAAGAAAAAAGATTTCCCCTGAGAAACTCCAACTGCATGCTGACCGTCACACAGGTATCAGGGTGGATTTTGTATTTTCAGTGTGGTCTGAAAATTTGTAGGAAGAGAATCTAATTAGCAGTAGTTAGGAGTCATTCTGCCCACATGCACCTTGCAACAAAGAGTCACCACTGCTCTCTGGAGTGTTAGTTTCGATGCTGGCGTCAAAGCCTTACCAATGTGAAGTCCAAAGGAAAACAATCAAGTTGGGGTAAACAGTCTCAAAGGACCCAAGGGACCAGAGGTACTACAGTAAGCACCAGAATAAAAACATAACAAAATCAGACCTCAATAGATTTCAGACACTAGAATTATAAAACATACAATTTTTTAAAGTTTCAGATATCTATAGATATATTTATAAACACATACATGTGTGTACACTTACACATATATACATACATATAAAATCTTAATAACATGAACAAAAAAGTTTTCAAATGATTGTCATTTGAACAGTAAACAAAACTCAATGGGGAAAAAAACTGATACATCTAAATTTGATACATAGTTTAAATGACAGATTTTAATTAGAGAATACTTAGAGAATAAATCTGAAAACATTATTTGGTATGCAACAGAAAAGATTAAAAATGTGACAGATTAAAGACACTGCCAATAAAATGAGAAAATCTAAGATATTCCTAATGGAGACCCAAAGAGAGTAAAAAAAAAAAATGGAAAGATGAATTATATTTACTATGGGTACTTGAAAAGGTAATGGAAAATCAATTTTGGAAGGTTTGAAAGATACACATATGTAGATCCAGACAACTCAACAAAATTCAATCATGGTAAGTTAAAGGACATTTTTTCAACAAATGGTGGTGGAATAGCTGTACATCCACGGTTTAAAAACAAACAAACAAAAAAACCTGTATCTAGACACAGACCTCACACCATTGGCAAAAATTAACTTGAAAGGATCATAGTCCTAAATGCAAAATGCAAAACAAAAAGGATAAAGAAGGAAGAAAATTCTGAGAACTTTATTATAAATTTATTAAATAAATAAATTAAATAATTTATGAAGAAGTTTGCCAATGAATTTAAAATCTTAAATGAAAAAGACAACTGCCTAGAAATGTAAATCCAATTCGACAAAAGAAAAATATTTGAATAGCCCTATAACTACCACTGAAAAATTGAAAGAGTAATTAGGAATCCTGTCCCTCAAAGTAGCTTGAAGTCCATTTATTAATATGGGTGAAGTATAGCAAACATTAATGAAAGTTATTATACTTATCTCACACAATTTTTTTCAGCAAACAATAAAAAGGAGCACTCCCAGCTTTATTAGGACAGTGTAACCTTGGTATCAAATGCCAATGAGGAAATCAGGTGATTTCCATCCAACCTTTCTCATGAATACTGATGTAAAAATCATAAACAAACCAGTTCCAATTATAGCAAATCAGTTTCACTCAGGTGTTTTTAGAATGCATAATATTTGTTAACCAAGTTGGATATATTCAGGAGTGCAAGTTTGATGTAGTAATTTAAGATCAATTGACATTTTCACCATAATTATAATAATGGGACATAGGACCAATGAATTGATTCAGAAAAAAATAAATTATACGATTCATCACTTGTTAACTAATTTAAATTTTAAAATCTTATGAACTAGATAGTGCACGACTCAACTGTTTTGTTGTCGTGTTTTTTTCTAAGTTTTTATTTGTTAGTTAACATCTTGTAGTATTGATTTCAAGAGTAGAAATTAGTGATTCATCACCTACATCCACCCAGTGCCCTCCCTATAGCAACCCTCAGTTTATTCTCTTAACCATAAAGTTTCTTATGGTTTGCCTCTGTTTTTATCTTGTTTTACTTCTTTTTTCCTTCCCCTATGTTCATCTGTTTTGATTCTTACATGGAAATATTTTTAATCATACACAGGTTGCATATCATAGGAAAATACTGGATATTTTTCCTTTCAGTTAAGGAATGAGAAAAGTCCATTATCATTGTTTTTATTCAACATTGATTGGGGGTCCTAGTCTGTACAGGAAGAAAGGAAAATAATTTAAGAATGTAAGATTGGTAAAGAAAAAAGAAAATTATTATTTGTTTTTTTAATGTTTTTAAAAAATTTTAATAGATTTCATTTATTTATTCATGAGAAACACACAGAGAGAGGCAGAGACACAGGCAAGGGAGAAGCAGGCTCCATGCAGGGAGGAAGCCCGATGCAGGATTCAATCCCACACCCTGAGCCAAAGGCAGATCCTCAACCCCTGAGCCACCCACGCATCCCCCAAATTATTATTTGTATGTAGTCTGCTGGTACATTTAAAAAATAAAAAATAAGCTATTGAAAATTCAATGAATTTAGCAAGTTTGTTGTAGCAATATGCAGTAATTATTTACAGTTTTATATACAAGGCATAACTATTAGAAAGCTAAATATACAAAATGCTTTATTATACACTAATAAATATCGAATGTATAAGAACAGTTCTAAGAAAGATGATAATTGTCCATGATCCAGTTTTCTATTAGGAAAACTGAGAATCCTTAAGAAAAAAATAAAGAAGACCTAAAAGATAAATAAATAAATAAAAGCCAAATTAAAATTACTCATGCTCATGGATTTGAAACATGCAATATTATGATATCATATATAATAATACCCATAGTCAAAAAAAAACACCAGCCCTCCACATAATTACTGGTGGAAATAGACAAGCTGATACTAAAATTTACAGGAAAATTCAATGAGATGAATCTAATCAAGGAACTCTACTTTTTAATTTTTTTTTTTTTGCTTTTTAAAATTTAAATTCAATTAATTAACATAGTGTATTAGTAGTTTCAGAGGTAGAGTTCAGTGATTCATTAGATGCTTATCTCATCACGTGCCCTCCTTCATGCCCATCACCCCGTGACCCCATTCCCCCCACCCACCTGCCCTCCAGAGACCCTCAGTTTGTTTCCTAGAGTTAAGAGTCTCTCATGGTTTGTCTCCCTCTCTGATTAAGAAACTCTTTAAAACGAAAAACAGTGGAGGACTTGTTTTATCAGGTATATAAGTAATATGCATGTATATATTACGTTTATAATACTTGTACAAATACCTCAAATATATACAAATATAATATTGTGATAAGATGAACAGAATAGAATCAGATCCACTCACGCATGAGCATTTGATATAAGGCAAGGTTTGTCCTACAAACAAGTGAAGGGATTAAAATTTTTGAAAAATTAATGCTTGGTTAATTATATATATATATATTGCAATTATATATATGGTTCTATATACATATATAAGGTTTTATCTATCTCTATATATATATGATAGAATACCCTAAACCTAACCACATAAATCAACTGCAGATAAACTGTAGATCTGAATGTGAAATAAAAAAACAACAAAGCTTCTAGAAGTTATACTAAAAGAAATATTTTTGACTTCAGGGCAGGGAAAGAATTTTTAAATGGTTCAAGAAAAAGTACTGACCATGAAGTATTACAGTAAACTTAAGAATCCCATTCTTCAAAATATACAGTTAAGAGAGTTGAAAAGAAAGCCACCAAGATATAAGATCTGTAATACATGTAACCAGCACATACCTTATTTCAAGTGTATGCTTAAAATTCTTAAAATCAATAAGAAAAAGATAATAGAAAATAGGCAAGATAATTGAAAGAGCACATCACAGCTATTAATAGTTGAGAGGTCAATAAATACATTAAAAATTCTCTAACAGTAATAACCAAGGAAATAAAACCATAAATAAATAAAACCATAATAAATAAATAAATAAAACCATAATTAAATAATAAAAATAATAAAACCATAATTAAACATCACTACACACAAACATCGGAAGATCTAAAATTGATTTGTTAATATCAAAGGTGACAATTGTATGGAGCAAATAAAGTGTCATCTGGGGCCTCTGGATGTTTTACATTAATACAACCACTTGAGAAGAGTCATTATCCAGGGAAGTTATATATGCATTGTCCATGATCCAGTTCTACTCCAAAGTGTGTGTGTGTTTGTGAGTGTGTGCGCACGCACTCACGCACACACACATGTACTCAGGTCCATCAGGAAAATTATACAAGAACGGTCATGACGGTTTAATTCATAATAACTGCAAAGTGAAACGGCCTGTTGATCAAAAGTAGAATGAATAAATTGTGATTTATTCATATAATTGAAAGATGTAGCAATACACCTTAAAAAACTCAATTATTTACAACAAGGATAAATATCACAAATATATGGGCACAAAAGAAATATATCCTATGTATTTATGGAAAGTCAAAAAAAAAGAACTAAGCTATGCTCTTTAGGAAGGCCTACTCTGTCTGTCATGGAAAAAACAGACTCAATGAAGGGATTTCCACAGTTCAGAAAAGTCCTTTGTTGTGTGGGAAAGAGGAAGACAACGACTAAGAGGCAGGCAACTGGGTCCTTGCTGGTCAGCTCTGTGAGGTTACGGAGCTGTTCTCTCTGTGATGAAGCACCAACTTGGAAATATTGGGTCTGTGCATATTTACAAATATGCTATATATTAAAAAGAGGAAATGGATAAAAATAAGATGTTGCTATTATTCAACGTAGCAAGCAATGTTATCTTAATTTTAGGTACATTTAATGGTACCCAGTAAACTAAAACAGGATTTTGGGTGTCAACTTTTCTCTCTTCAATGGCTTTACTCTGTAATAATTCTAGGGACTGCTTAAAAAAAAAAAAAAAAA
Source organism: Vulpes lagopus (assembly GCF_018345385.1). Classification (NCBI taxonomy): domain Eukaryota; kingdom Metazoa; phylum Chordata; class Mammalia; order Carnivora; family Canidae; genus Vulpes; species Vulpes lagopus. The sequence goes on along the minus strand of NC_054837.1, from coordinate 1,965,517 downwards.
GCAAAAAACAAACAAACAAAAAACAACCAAATAAAATGATGATTGCACTTGTATTTGATACTTGGCCTCAAGACAAAAACAAAGTAATGACTGGTAAATATCTCTTAAGAGGGAACATTGCTATCTTTACTAAAATTCTGCCTTTTGTTTTATGCTCAGAGGTCATGTTGATATGGGATTAGAGAGCACATGTTGAAATCTCACAGATCAACTGTTTTTTTTTTTTTTTTAATATTTCTTCAAGACAGTGTCTGGGAATAGATTATGTGGAAGGATGAACTGAGGAGCAGAAAAGAAGTGGTAATAACGTGTGGATTGATGTAGAGGAGAAGAGCTTCCTGTCCTTATGGTCTTGGTAAAGGCCAGTGTCTACAGGACATGCTCCATGAAGAGCCAGTGGAAGGAGGGCTGTAGTCAAAGCCTCATTAGTAAAACCGTGCTCCCCAAGCAATGTGGAGAGCCACCAGTGATCCTGCACACAGAGGGTCTCTTCCTGCTGAGACATCTGTAATCAGGATCCCTAGAGCTACTTGAGATGGAGGCATAACTTTAAGTTCCACAGGTACCAAAAAAAGTAAATTTCCTCATGAGGAAATTTAGCTAAATATGTAATGACTCCAAGATATACCTTGTGGAATGATTTCCTGATACACTAATAAGGACAGTACATTTATTCATCCAACATTGACCAAGAGTTTACCATGAGTCAACTATGTCAGTGGGTTCTGGAAACAAAGTTAAATAATACGTGCTCCACGGAAAGCAGCACCACTGAGCAGAGGAGGCATGTGAAACCATCAGGGCAGAGAACAGTTCCTAAAATGTGGTTTGGGGACACCTGGGGTCCCCAAGACCCTTTTATGGGACTGGAGACCCCAACGGAAGTCCACATACTCTCAGTGCATTGTCTGCCATCTTCAGTGTCCGTTTCTCGTGAGCACCACCGAGTGGTCCAGAGGCTGCTTGTACAGCACCGACATTGTTGCCCTGGTGTCCAGTATAATGTGCATTTGTGTGTTCTTGTGTCCAAAATGGCTTTTCAGTACTGAGGCTCTGTGGGATTCCCAAGAGTTTTAAGAGTGTAAAGGGGCCCTGCAACCAAAAAAAAAAAAAAAAGGTTGCAAACCACCTGTATACACAGAGTTTGTTAACTCTATCAAGAAATGACAAAGTGCTTGGGGAAATAAGGAAAAAAAAATCTGAGATTAAGTGAGATCAAGATGAGGGACTTCTGATTAGACCAGGGTTATCCCTGAAGGTTTACTCTGAATTATTCAACCTTATCATGACCCAATGACACAGAATCCTACAGAGAAGGCAAAGGTCAAAAGAAGGAAGGAATTTGTAGGCAATGATGGGAGACCATCATAACCCAGTTTTTTTTTTTAAAGAGAATTAAATGGTAAATATGGGCTAATCATAGAGTTTTCATTACAACAAGGCCACCAAAGAATTCAAAAGGCAGAGACATGGTGACCTTACTACCCTCCCAAGACCCATTATGGTAGCAAGTGTCTGTTCTATTAGAGCAATGTGGACACCAACGTGGTACCTCCCAACACAGCCACCATATCGTAACAAACTACTATTGCCCTCATTCCCATTGCTTCATTACAAATGAGACACCTCAAATATACTGGAGTACGATAAAACCCTTGATAAAAAAAAACATCAAATTTCCTTACAAGTTTATATGTTAACTACTTCCATGATTATACTCCTTTCAATACTTGAATTAAAACATATAATTTAACGTTTAGTATCTAGTTATTTGAGGCTCTCATACATGATTCTAGGTTCTTCAGATTGTTAAAGGTCTAAAAACAAGCTTTGCTGCCAGAGAAAGAAATATTTGCTCTAGATTTGACATTATTATAAAAGATGGTGATGAAACCACACATGCATATAAAACACAACTGAATAAATGAAAGGAACATTGTTGGGGGAAAAAAAACAGCATCATGAAGTATTATATTATGTATTATATAAGGTAACTCAGATTCAGTGGCAGTGGTGATTCTTTTTTTCTTTTCCTAAAGAAGAAAATGTTCTTTTTTAATTGCCTTCTATGGTTTTAACATGTGTTTCTTTTAGAGAGTATAAATACACAGGGTTGTCAAGTCCTCATGCATTATTTGCAAATTATAGCTGTTATTTTAAACACAAATTAAGCAATCCCATGTATTTTACATGACAAGTGTGCAATTGTTCACTGAGAATAATCTTATAGGCCCTTTAAAAAAATTGCCCATGTGTGACTCATCATATTATTACAGTATTCATGTAAAATGAACAACAGAAAAGCTTAGCTTTTGGTTCCTGATGCCAAAGGATTCTACATTATGAATGAAAATAAGTGAAGCTGGTTGAGTTTCCTTTTTTTAATTTACAAGTGACCCACAGCGTTGTACTAAGTGCACAAAATAGTGATTCAACGACTATGCCCTGCTGTGCCCACCACACGTGTCGCTCCCATCCGTCCCCACACGATGCTATTACAGCATCATTGATGATATTTCCTGTACTGTGTCTTTCACCTCAGAGAGCTACTCATCCCATAGGTGGAAGCCTGCGTCTCCCATTGCCCCTCCCCCCGTTTTGCCCATTCCCCACCCACCTCCCTTCTGGAGACCATCAGTTTGTTATAGGTCTAGTTCTGCTTTGATTCTTCACTTGTTGTTTAGAGCCTACAGATGAGTGAAATCACATGGTATTTGTCTTTTTTATTCTGAATTACTCCACTTAGTGTAGCTTCTAGGTCCACCTATGTTGTCATAAATGGTAAGATTTCATTTATTTTTTTCCAGTTAAGGAATGCTTCATTGTGTACACAAATACACACTCATGCCTTCTGTAACCATTCATCCATCAATGGATGCTCGAGCTGCTTCTATGTCTTGGGAAACATGTACATTTTCAAATTAATGGTGTTTTCTTTTGGTAAATACTCAGAAGTGGAATTACCAGATCATGTAGTAATTTTATTTTTAATTTTTTGATAAACTCCCATACTGTTTTCCATAGTAGTTGTACACTCTTTAGTCTAGCTGAAGTGTTAGTTTGCACTCTCAAAATATGCTATGTGGACTTCAAGAAGTCTTGAAAGAATGAGACATCTCCACCGTCCTACATGATGTTATTTACTGCAGTTAGTCCTGACATTTTGCTCATCATTTAAGAAGAAATTTCTCTTCTCTAGAGGAAATTCTAGGGGAGAGAAATTTCTTCTCTAAAGGAAAATGATGCTAACAATCAGAAGTCCTTTCTCTTTCTTTTCTCCTCACAGATATTTCTAGAACTTCTCTTTCTAGAAACAAAGCACAATCATGGTCAACATTTGAATAGCATGAATTCTGCAAAATTAGATTACACAATTCAGAACTGTTAAAAACCATGGGTTATACTATAGGTGTTGTGTGCCATGGACTATTTCACTAACCGTAATCTTTAAATGTACTGTAGATAACGTTTATCCTCTCAGAATTGTTATTAGTGTTAATGTTTCAGAGGTTGCCATATTATTTTTTTTTTAGTTTGGGAATAATAACTTTTTAGAAGATTTATTTATTTGTTTTATGAGAGAGGGTGCAGGGGGCGTGCAGACAAGAGACAGAAGGAGAGAAACTCAAGCAGACACACTGCTGAGCATGGAACCCAGTGTGGGGCTCGATCCCATGAGCAACCCTGAGATCATGACCTAAGCTGAAATCAAGAGCTGGCTGATTAATTTACTGAGCCACCCTGGTGCCCTGACAATTTTTTTTTTTTTAAGGAAGGAATGTTATATGTATTTATTCCAAGAAATTAAGCCTTCCTATTGAGAGTCTCTTAAAAACCTAAAGCAAGGAGCCCTAATTAGGAAACCAGGGAGTTGATACAGTATTTGGAGGAAAGAGTCCATGAAAATATATGGTTCAGTGCACAAGGACAAGGACACACTTTGCTATAAAATAGAGCCATGCAGCTCTTACTGTGGAAACCAGCAGGACAGGTCTCTAGAAAGAAATGGGGGCTGTATCATTACCACTCTTCCACTATTTGCATAAGGTCTAAAAGATGACTGCTTGCAAGGGCAATGCAGCCTCTTAACAAACATTCTGAAACTCCTGATTGGAAAGTTTGACAGACAGTGAGACTTAAGAGACGGTAAAACACACTCTATATGGTCACTAGGACTTAACACAGTGTAATTTGCACAGTGAACACCACAGCATTCCATGACAATGGAGGGAAAGCCAAAAAGCAAAAAGGGATGGTGGCAAGTAAAATATACAGCTAACAGCATTTATGACATGTGGGGTTGACCTCAAAACTGGCTTCTGCTTAAAGTCACTCAGGGGAACGTGTACAAGTTTGATATGCAAGTACAGAACCAAGTGACAGGATAGGTCTCTCTGCATGTGACTGTCAATTAATCAATTATTTGTGAATAATAATATACATTATAGGTTATTTGGGAGACTGGATTCATTTACTGTCACTAAGGTATTCGGAGACATGTAACTTTTATTTCAAAATTAAATAGGATCCTGTTGCAATTCATTTAAAAATGTTTTTTAGGTCTCACATATTAGGCAGATAATGGTTAGTTGATACTATTGAAGATTTGAGCCAAAAGCTAGATACCAATGTAAACTGAGTCAAGAGGCCCCCACTGGCCAAGGATAAGGCAATGTGTGGATCACAATATGGCTGCAACAGATTAAAGCAGATGAAGTCATCACTTTAAGCTGACACTTAAAAACACAGCTTAATGGTCACATGTGAGGATACTAGAAAGCCAAATCACAAAAATAATGCAGGTAAAGCATAAAACATCCTGTTTTGCTTTGAGATGGAACGTATCTTGAGATAAAAGTTGATGAGAGAAAATCATTTCTTGAAAAAAAATGCATTCTTGCTAATAACAAAGGGATAAGACAACTAGAATATCACCAAATTTAATCAATAATGAAATAAAACAGTAAGAAACATAATGCAAAAAATGTGGAACTTCATAATAAATCATGCTGCTAGCCACTGAACACATTTATAATATTAAAATCTCAGTAAGACAACCCAGAATTTATGTGACTCCCAACCCAAGTTACCAATCCCACAGAAGACAGATTCCTGGAAACAAACAAACAACAACAACAAAAAAAAAATAAGAAGAACTTCTCTGAATCAGAACAATACTTCACTAATTGAGAGGAAATGCAGGAGAGTGAATGTACAATCAGCAAAACTCAGCATGCAGGAAACTCTACAGGACAAATCACTCAACTGCCCCACTACCACCCAAATAAATCCCAAGTAGTTGAATTGCTAGATGTGTGCCTTTGAGAAATGCATTCACTCTTCCATTTCCCTGACGTGTGAAATTAAGGTTCTGAATCTTTGTGATTCTTCTGTCTGCATGATATTTCACTGTTTCCTTTTCTGTAAGCAGCAGTGACCCTCCGCTCGGGGTTCCGAGTGCCCAATTTTCCCCGAAATGTATGAAAAACCTGGTATTTGAATACCACAAAGAAGCTAAATTATTTCTTTTGTAATAATTTTAATGTGGTGTGAAAACATTTTTAAAACATGATTCTATGGAAATGATAACATTATTAGAGCTAAAATTGTAGAAGGTACTTTATGTGCTTCTAGAATGCTGAATACATTGAAACGTAAATATATAAGATCACATGTCATCATATGTACTTGTATCACAATACTACCAGCATTTGTTACAATTTTTTTTTAAGATTTTATTTATTCATGAAAGACACACACACACAGAGAGAGAGAGAGAGAGGCAGAGAAGCAGGCTCCCTGCAGGGGAGGACTCCCAGGGGAGGACTCCCCTGCAGGGGATGACTCCCAGTCATCCCAGGACTCCAGGATCACGCCCTAGGCCAAAGGCCAATGCTCAACTGCTGAGCCACCCAGGGATCCCTTGTTACAAATTCTATCATTAATAAACACCTGCAGTAAAGCTAATTTCTCTCTAGGCCATCTTAACCTGTAAGATATGGACTCCCATCTGCTACCAGTTCCCTGAGTCTGGGGCTCTTGTTGCCAAGAACCCAGAGTCCTTTTTTGGCCATTTGCTCTGATTCCCAAGAAAGAGGACAAAACTCAGAAGTACTGCTTGCTCCTTTTCAACTGACAGACATTACAGTCAATGATCTCCCCTTGGGTCAGCCTCCAGGTGAGGTCTGGGATTGGTGCCATCATCTTACAAAAAGCTGGAAAAGACCCTGTCAAGTGTGTGCATAAGGGAGGGCCACAGATCCAAGAGCAAAGTGACTTTAAAGTAAATAGAACGTCACCCTTAGTTTTGTTTGCTGATTGAGAGATTAGGAGGGGATGGGAAGGGAAGAAAATTGTGTGCTATCCCAAAATCCATGAAAGATTTTCTCCTTCCTGGTGATTCACATGCTGATGGCTATTAGAGGTTGGCACTGCATAGTGATAATTGATAGTAATTTGCTTGTGGTGATCAAGCAATTTTAAAGAGATATTTATAGATAAGAGCAAAGCATTAATACTAGTTTTGAAAAACTGGAGAGATTGGAGACAAACAGGAAATAAGTGGTTTGTTATTATAGTTATCTGGGCCAATTACCAAAGGAAATTATGAAGTATAAACATATTTTTCTCTAAATCTGAGGAAAAAATCAGAACATGAATTATGCTCTAAACACAGCCTTTCTCATGCTGAGAAAGAGGGAAACTGATAGGATCTGATAGTATAGCCTTAAATCTGCAGAATAGTTAAGAATCAGTACAGAAATATGTTTAAAAAAAAAGCAGATGTCAGGCCTCCATGCCCACCCTAATTTTATGATTCAGTGACGACTGGGTGGGGTTCAAGTTCACTGATCTGTGCACCAAAATTTTAGAAATACATTTATATTCTCTACAACAGGGTTTCTTAACCCAGTATTGATATTTCCATCCAGATAATTGTTTGCTGCAGGCAGGCAGCCTGTGTACCATTGTACATTTTACAGTCACCATCACCAGCTTCTACCCACTAGATGCTAGTAGCCAGCCCCACTCTCATGTTTTGTAAAAGCTCAACACCTATCCACACATTGCCTGATATCCCCCGGGGTGGAATTCTTACAACTGAGAACCTCAATAAATGCATGCATGCATAAATGAATGAATAGAAAGAAAAGATAAAGTTTTAAGACAAAATGTGTTATAGAAAAGCAAAATAAGGAACACATAGCTTAAAGATTAAAAAAATTTAAAATCTCAGAAGATAAAATGGAAAACAGAAAAGCAGGGTGGGTTGAAGGAAGAAAACTATGGCCCCATTAGAGCCTGATGGTCTCTCCTTCTCTACACCATTCCCTCACCAACCTCCTAAGTGGAAAAGAAAGAAAAAGAAAACCCCTCACCTATGGTTGAAACTGTAAAATATAAAATTAACAAGTGGCCATGGCAGGCACTCATGTTTCTCACAGGGAAGAACACCATTCTCTAGTGCATGAGAAAAAAAACCCCACATGAACATATAAGAAACCAATATGGAATTTGGAAAGGTAGAGAGTTGGTGTATCACGAGGTCCTGGCACCGCTTGATTAAGGTGCGGAGCTACAAAAACAAAAACAAAAACACAAAGGCCCAAGCTATATCCCTATTCATTCTGGAATTTTGGTCTTCAACACCACCTTACATTCTATGATCCAAATTACTCATTTATTCCAACCTAGTTCAGCATATGATGATACCAACATGAGATGAAACACATCTCTGAAGACAAATGACAAATACTATAGAATGTACATGTTTTGACAGTGGAGGTCATAGCTTATTGAAGAGGAAAACAAAGCATAAAATAGAATCTGGCACTTACACAGGGAAATAGTGACTTGTTGTTTAGCGATGCAAAAGCATCGGTATGGAAATGACCTCTTGAGTACAGAACTGAAGAACACTCTAGTATTTACAACCCGTTCATTCTTTCTTCCGATTTGTAATTGCAATGTGAAGAAGGACGATCTAAGAGGACTGGATGTTAATTACAGTAACAGAACGATGGGTCTTCGGCAAAAGATACACAAATACATCTTATACGAGCCCATCTAATCTGGCAACACAAACCTTAAACAGGGTAAAAACACACCCAAAGGTATTTTATTAATAGTTAGACAGCCCAGGGGTAGGTAACCAATTATATGGTAGATGGTTTGTAGGACTTGCTCCTTTACACATTCACCAGTGACATTTTAAAATATATATATTTTATATATTTATTCATGAAAAACACAGAGAGAGACATAGGCAGACGGAGAAGCAGGGTCCACGTAGGGAGCCTGATGTGGGACTTGATCCAAACAGTCTGGGATCATGCCCTGAGCCAAAGGCAGACACTCAACTGCTGAGCCACCCAGGCATCCTCATCGGTGACTTTGATAAAGACGTAGAAGGTTCATTAATCATATTTTCAAGGTACATGAAGTTGAAGAGATAGTGATAGCAGAATAAAAATACCCTAAGAACATAAAAGAAAGAAGGTAATTAATGTAATGAGGATTTGGTACGTCCTACATATGAGTCAAGGGGCCATCCACACGACTGCTGGATGCTGAACTGTGGTTCTACACATTGGAACGTGTACAAACGAGACCTAAGCTTTCATTAGTTTGAAACACTGTGCTTCAGCAGCATAATGGGAACACCAAGATGTTAGTGTGATTTTAGTTGCCTTTATGTATAAATAAAGAAGGTGAAAGTTCTTTCTGCATTAATCAGATCACATCAAGGATGTTATAATAGTTCCGGGTCACGTATGAAAAATAACATTGGTAAACTAGAACTCACCCAGAACCCTATAAACAAAACCACAAACTGTTTTTGAAGCCATTTAATATAAGGAATGGTTGACAAACTGAACTAAAAAATAGAAATTTGGGACTTGTCAGCTTCTAGTTTATGAAGTGATTTTTACTCGTATTGATTTTACCTAGAGGTGATGATAGAAACTTGAGTACAATGGGAAACCTATGAAGAGGAATCTGTATTAAGCCAAGAACCGTATAACTCCCCCCACCCCCAAGTCTGGCTATGGAAAGAGCTATTTCTACCACTGAAACGTAACCCAGAAGACATAAACAAGGAAACAAAGATCTTCTGGGGGAGCTCCTGGGTGGCTCAGTCAGTTAAGCATCTGCCTTCGGCTCAGGTCATGGTCTGAGGATCCTGGGATTGAGCCCTGAGTTGGGCTCTCTGCTCAGTGGAGAGTCTGCTTCTCTCTCAGCCGCTGCTCCACCCAATTGTGCTCTCTTTTTCTATCTCAAATAAATAAAATCTTTTTTTTAATACATATCTATTTTTGTGAAAGGGAAAGATGAAAGGACTGTCCCCATTCACACAATAGAGCATGGTACAAAAGCAACTCACAACTTGAATTCTATTTCTTCTTCCATTTAGTATTAAGAAACACACATCTAAGTAGAAAAAAAAAAAAAGCAAAAAGTGCACATGTATACAGTGCATATACATATATATGTATATTTATACCATGTATTGTATTTATAATTCTGTATGTATAATATACAGATTATATATAGTTCATATATTTTATATATTTTATAGATAGCATTTTTTAAAAGATTTTATTTATTTATTCATGAGAGAGACAGAGAGAGAAAGAGAGGCAGAGACACAGGCAGAGGGAGAAGCAGGCTCCATGCAGGGAGCCCGACATGGGACTCGATCTCGGGTCTCCAGGATCTGGCCCTGGGCTGAGGGCAGCACTAAACCGCTCAGCCACCCGGGCTGCCCTAGATAGCATTTTTACACCTATTGGCAGAATGGCCACGAGACACGTAACCTGCTTTAGTTGGGACAATATAGGTTTATACTTGTGGCACTGGTGCAATTGTTTTCATGTCTCCTACACTCTCAAAATTACCCTGGTTTAGAAGATAAAGTATATTAGTCACCTTAGGATGGGAAGCTAATCATTTCATACTTGTCTCTTTTCGATTGGTATTTGTTACGTTTCAGGGTATATGCCTGAAAATGAAATAAAACTTCACAGTTTTCGCACAAAACCTTATCTGCATGGCACAAACAAGGTAATTGTAATAAGATGTGAACATCAATAGAATACATCAGTATATAACAAATCTCACGTCCATTATTTTTCTTTCCAAGAAAGAATATTATCAATACATAGCTAATTTAACCAGTCATAATATCAATAGGAAAATAAAAATGGACAGATTTTACATATTTTATGGACAATTATATGAAATGTGATGATGAGTCTGTGGAATTTTGTTGTGGGCAAATGTTGATAAACATTTGTGCTACGAGATTTTTTTTTCTGTACCTAATAATTTTTCTGTGCCTGATTTGATAAGTCCAATGAATCAGTGATTTTCAAATACATTTTACAATTCATGCATGCTACTTTTTTTAAATACTCCACTGTTTCAAAATGTATGCAATTTGCAATCTCCTTTTCTTCTGCTTTTTCTATGATAGGGCTTTATTGACTTTATACTCATCTTTAACTCCTTTTATCATATCAAGGCTTTTAATAAGTCTAACTAGCCAAATAGTGAAGATTTATTGCTTTAATAATACACGTTGGGATATCATACCCTTGATACAGAATCAAGTTCTTATGTTTATTTTTTAAGGCCTTCTTATCTTTCATGCGTAAAGGCTACTATAGGCCTCTCCTGCCTTGTGATCAATAGTGTCTATACATCTATCTAATGTACTGACCCATGTGAAAATAATTAAAATACCATGCTGTCCATGCTGAAAAAACTGGCTGCACCTACAACATTTAGAAAGTCTTACTCGACGAGAGATTGGAATGATAGGAAATGAAGAATTTAATATGTTTGTCAAACTAATAATCATAATAAAAGCATTTATTGAATATTTTCCATTTTAATAAATAACTATTCTAAGTGCCTTGCATGTATCAACTGGTATAATTTTCACAATCTTTTCAAGGTTAGTACTATTATTATTTACATTTTATAGATGAGCAACTAGTTTTCTTTGGACTAAAGTAATGTGTACTAGCAATTGGATTTGAATAGGATTGGAAGACTAATAGCATAGATACTAACACCAGCAAGGTGAGAAAATAAATGTCAGAAAAATCTAACTTGGGTTTTATATATCTTCTTAATGTCAAAGGCAAACTATTTTCTTGGTCGATTTTATTCATACTTATTTTCAATGACTTGTTTCCACTCCTCTTGCTTTGTGAGTGACCTACAAGACAAACTCCATTTTTTTTTCAAATGTGTTTATGGTTCTTGATGGAATTAATAAAATGATGATTATATAAAGCACTGAATCGACTATATATTATGTAGCAGCACATAAAAATATGTAATTTTTAGTTTAAAAAACAGTGTGTCTTTTGCTTTATGTTTTTTTCCCCCAAAATTGAAAGAATTGGAGAAATTATGTAAGACCACAGAATTTACTGAAAACACCTATACGACATATAGACTCCCTACGTCAGACTCATTTACACAGCAAGATTAATTTTGGTGTGTTGTGAACAGATAGCCAGGCTTTGCGATTTCATGCCACAGTGATTTTGGCAGGATAGCAAGCAGAAGCAGCCTTCCTCTGGCTCTTGCTATATGATGGACCCGATGATGAGATTACGCCAGGGAACCACAGATGCTCCTTTAGAGATGTGAGAAGAGCCTCTGAGAAGCAATAATCCAGGGACGACAAATCTGCAGCATTTGGAAAGAGGAAAGGTGTCTTCCTGTCCCAGAAGCAGCGAGGACTTGGGACTCTGCCTTGCATCCAGGGAGGCAGCAGGACCTCAGAGCTGCAGGTGGCTTCTAGGAAGCGGAGTCCTGTCCCATGCTGGGTCTCATGCTCCAATTTCCTGAGCTCCAAATGTGGATCGGGAAGGCCAAACACACAGCGTGCCAAGGCCCCAGTGGCTGCAACAAAATGTGTGTGTGGGGGAGGCCCTGGTCCCAGCAGGGAGAGGTGGGGTGCACCAGCGAGAACCATATCTAAACCACCGTAGGCAGCCAGCTTGCAAGGAGAAAGCCTGGGGGCAGGTCAAGGTAACTCAGGACAGGAAGGAATGGAGAGGTCCTCAGCTCAGCCAGGCTGCAGGCAGGCCCTCTGTGACTGTGAGGAGGATTCAGATCCATGCATCCAGAACACAAATTCTACTCCAATGTTACTAGAGGATAGAAACTGGAGTTGAAGTGGCAACCTCTTTAGAGACCATGTTCATCTCCCTCTCCTTCCTCCGTCCACCCTGTTGTCTTTCCCCTGACAATTATCTTCTTTACTGGAGGCTTCTTTATCCCTCTGACACGTTCTCTCTTCCCATAGCACCTCTTCTGGTCCTCTTTAGGTAATTGCCTTCATGGCTTTGTTCCCAAATATAACTGGCAAGATTCTTGTAGTTCCCCAGTTTAAAATGCTGAGAGAAAGGTCTATATGGTTCTGCTCATCCTCAGAGAAATCAGGTGCCTCTGAGTTTTTGGTCACCCTACGGTACGGGGATTGGCTGGGGCCACAGCAGGTGCATGACCCTCCTGGGTTTGCATTGGTGGGAGAGAAAAGTAAAGGACTGATGTGGTTCAAGCATGTCGTTATCCATTCAAGCAAGCAAAATATTACGACCCAGTCATGTTCTATGCACACTTACTAAAATAGTGAAAGCAGATAAAACTCCCTACCCTCACGAAATTTACATCCGAAACAAAAATAACCACATATGAGGAGTTAAATGTATTGAATGTCATATGGTTGAGGTTACAGAGAAAATGAAGCACTGGCAGGCAATCAAGAAGAGGTGGTAAGTTCTGACCAGGACGGATGGGGAGATGTCTGACCTGAGTAAATATGGAACAGAAGTGAGGCAGATAAAGCTTTTCGGGAAGAGGGAAAGTTAAGTGTATGAGGGTTCAGAGGAACGATGTCTGGAAGAGCTGAAGGAGTAGCAAGAAAGCCAAGAGTCTGAAGGAGGTGAGCCCCACAGAGATGGCCGAGGACCAGGACTCTAGAGACCGTCGTGATTACCCGGGTTTTTATCCAGAGTGACAGAGAGACAGACCCTGGAGGGTTTCCACACAAAGGGGTGACATGGTTTTCATATTGTTTTACCAAGTTTCCACCCTCTACACTGGTTTGTGGATAAAATGCAGGAGTTTGGGGGAAAGCAGACATGAATTAGGAGCTGGTTGAAAGGATTTCCATGGGAGCTGTGGATGAGTAGGGCCAGGCCGAGGGGATGGGGCCAAACATACTTCGGAGGAAGAATCAGTAAGATCTGCTGATGGGCCTGTGCACCATCTGTGGCGGAGAGAAGGTGGTCAGGATCCCCCAGGCAGGTGGCGGCTGTGCCACAGGGAGGACAGAGTTGCTACACACTGGGCGCGAAGACCCAAGGGGCAACTGGAAAGAGAGAACCATGGGAAGCTCAGTCTTGATGAGACTTTGAGATCAGGGGCAGAGACGTCTCTAGGCAACTGGGTGTAAACTTGCAGGAATGAGTCTGTGCTGAAAAAAGAAGTTTGGGAGGATGATGGTACAGACCGGGGTGGAGGGGGGTAATGTTCTCAGACTGGGAGAGGCCATCAGGGGACACGCGCACAGCACAGAGAAGCCGTCCACACCGCACATGGGGTCGCGGGGGCAGAGGGCAGCTCAGCTTGGAAGGAGGAGGCGGGGGCAGGCATGGTAGGGTGGCGTTCTGATAAACCTGGCTTCCTCCCGTGGAAGGACTTCAAATAAATGCTCTCTGGATTGTAATTTACCTTAAGCAAAATTCTGGGAATAGAAACGATTAAGAATTCTTTGAATATATCACCCTGTCTCTTATTCAGTTGATTTGCAGCATTTCATCATGTTTCACCCGGACGCCTCTTCTCCAGCAATCATGTATCCCACAGCCTCCGTCCCCGGCAGTTCCCATCTTCCTGAGAGGTGAGTGGAAAGTATATCCCACAGCTTCCATCCCCAGTAGGTTCATCTTTACTAACATGTCCTTTCCAATGACCACCCAGCTGCTTCATAAGCAGGGCTTGCTGATGTGCCCCGACCTTCAGGGCTGGTAGCCCTTCAGGACTGCTTCTCCTCAACCTTCTGTCCACTGCCCTGCTTTCCCATGTTTCATTCTGATTTGTCTTATTATTATTATTTTTTAAAGATTTACTTATTTTAGAGAGAACACGAGTGAGTAAGATCACGCACGGGGGGGGGGGGGGGCAGAGGGAGGGGGAGAAGTAGGCACCATACCCAGCAAAGAGCCCAACACAGGACCCCAGGATCATGATCTGACCCGAAACCAGGAGCTGGCCGCTCAATGGACTGAGCCACCCAGGTGTCCCAGGTCTTCCTATTTTTAATCAAATAATCTCTTTGCTATATTGTGCCACAGCAAGCACGGTAATGCTATATTGATAGATTAGCTATGCCCAAGGCCTGACAAAACATCCCAAAGCCTGGTTGACTCATCTATGGTGCCCAGAAGTGGACTCCTACTTTCCAGGGAGCATCCCTCACTGTTTGAGGCTGCCACCAACCACTTGGAGGCTCCCAGAGTGCCATTCATCATCACACTCTATAAAACGAAGGGCGAACCATTTTACTGTGAGAATAACTGTATAACACCACTTCAAAGCCCGGAGCCAGAGTTGAACTATGGCAATTCCTACACCTTCTTGTCAGTCCTGCACTCTATAAATCACACTTATATCATTGCCGAGAACATCCAGCTATAATTTACACTACCTTCAAAACTCATAGGTGGAAAATCGAAATTTTTTCCGACTCCTACTTTACTTGCGATGGTAAACTGCGATACTCCTGTTTTCTTGTCCCATGATGTGCTTTCTCCCCCCTTTTGTTGAAAATCCTAATGTTTTCTATAATAGTTTAGTTTGCCTTTATTCACCAGTCTATATGAGAAAAGAGTAAAATCTCTTATAAATATATGAGAAAAGAGTAAAATCTCTTATAAATATCTGAAATTTAGAAAAGATGTTTCTTTTCAGATTATACATAAATCCAGGTCAAAATGATTGTATTTTGCTACATTGTGTTTTGTTATATTAATATAAAAATAGTTTATAGTAGTGCTTGTTCTGTCTCCTGTGGATGACATCAATAGGCATTAGAGGACATGCCATGATTAATGTATAAAGAGATGTGGGGTACTATAAAACCAGACCAAAGACTATTTCAAAAAACAATCCTTACAGGGAAAAAAAAATAAAAAATAAACATATCAAAACCCCAAAAGGCAAAAATGGCTATGATGCCAGATTAACAAACCTTGACTAAAATAACAAATAACCTGCTATTGTTGGACACTTAACGCTACACCACAGCTCATTTGTCATCTAACCCACACAAAGGAAACATATAAATAATGGCTGTGATCAAAGATCTAAACAGTTGTGGACAGGAAAAAGCATCAAAGACAAATGAGCAGGTCAGGTGATTCCAAAGAGAGAAGCGCTATATTTTTATTCATTAGGATGAAGAGTCAATGCTCATTTGCCAACAGCTTGTGTCGGAAGCATCCTCTCCCAGTGCGGGGGGTGGGGGGTGTCTGTGGCAGTCAGCAATGGAGGATGTAGAAATTCAGTTCTTCAGTTCTGTAGTTGACTGTGCTTTCTTCCTAGGGTCAACCTGTCCATTCATCCTCTCTCACAATTTTAACTTGAGGTACACGTGGATCCAGGAAGGCTTACCCCAGTGCTTACTGCAAAGTGAAAGCAGGTTCCATGGATGCAACCACTTGCATCCCTCTGAATAATTCAGTGTTGAACACGTGGTCAAGCTGAAAGCTTCGAATCTCAGGACCTTTCCAGGGAGGGCAGGGGAGGGGGGAAGATCCACTTCTGAACCATCTTGGCATGCATCCCCTGCGCTGCGCATTTCCTCTTTTTTAACTCTGGGATCAGTAAGTTTATATTGCAGTGTAAGCCAGGATACGTAGTTCATTGCCTTTTTTTGCAAACAAGAATGCCCTAAACCAAGGTAGGTCTACCCTGGCTGTTAGTTGTCCTCTGAGCCAACGGTGTAGGTGACAAAGGAGGCAGACCCCAGAGCACGCTGGTAAACTAGAGAGACTGACGGCTTATTAGAACCTGCAAGGAGGAATGAAAGGACTACAGTGGAAATTCTTTGTAGGTAAGCTGAAGGAGGTTTACCTAAGAAAATGCAAAGCTATACAGTATGTGGAGGTATCCTTAAAAGTAGGCCAAGGACTAATGAACTGTTAGTTTTTACCTCAGAGATAATTAACCTCCGCCAGGGTAGTTACTGCAATTATAGTCTCCTGAATGGATAAATAAAAAGTAACCACTGATGGCTCAAGCAATCTAAATTATGCACATTAATACAAACACACGGTAGGTTACATGTTAGATTCTTGAGGACAAAATTAGGGGGTAAGTCCCACAGGTTTGCTTCAACGACAGGATGCGCTGCATTTCCAGTTCATATAAATCATCATCCTTGGGTTGTACGGATGACCTCATGTCCCACTGTTATAGATAGCAGCTTCATTGGAATTTCGTGTATACCATTTAACTTGTATCTGGTTATTTCACCGGCAAATCTGTATATGTGGAATTAAGTGTACACATTGTTTAAGGTTACATAAGTCCATTAAAACATCTGCCAACAATAGAAATAATAAATGTTTTGAAAATTTGGAAGATCAAAATTTATCTCCTATCTGTATTTTAATTTGTGAAAAATAAATTTTTAGGATATTACATAATTGAACTATAAGCCTAAATCAAACAGATCTTTGGAGTCAAAAATTATTTTTTTAAAATTTTATTTATTTATTCATGAGAGACACACACACACAGAGAGAAAGAGAGGTAGAGACACAGGCAGAGGGAGAAGCAGGCTCTAGGCAGGGAGCCCAACGTGGGACTCAATCCCTGGTCTCCAGGATCATGCCCTGGGCTGAAGGCAGTGCTAAACCGCTGAGCCACCCAAGCTGCCAAAATTGAAAATTTTTATCACATATAACACTAGGGCACTCATCAAAAATTCCAATGGGAATTTTAAAAAATTTTAATTGCACAAAGAATATTTGGGTCTATATGCTATGGGCAGGGCTAGTGATTTCCTGTGTTGGCTGCCGTCCTGTGCTGACCAATAGAAATGTGGCTCTTCACATGAAAATGCAATTCCTCAGCTGGACCAGCCATATTTCAGGTGCTTAATACACTCATTTTTTTTTCTAATGGCTACTCACTCTATGAAGCAGCACAAATATAGAAAATTTCCATCCATATGGAAAGCTATACTGGACAGTGCTGATCCAGTTATGTCTGAAAAGTACTTAGTTAACCATTCTTCTCTTTCTTCAATTCTTTTATTTGTTCAAGAAAAACAGATCAAGGCCCCAGTGCCTTCTGGACACTAGAATTTGGTCATGCACAAAACCACCCCCTGCACTCATACCACCTGCATCAAATGGGTAAGCAACTAAATACACATGTAATGTTTCGAGCGATACATGCTTTGCAGAAGCAGCTAGATAGTAAGTGGCATGGGAGACAGAGAGTATCATCCTGGGTGGAGATCTGAACGCAGGGGGGGAAATCTCTGAATAGTGGGTAGACAGAGAAGCCTCCATGGGGAGGGAATAGGAGGTAACTGCAATGGTGTGAGGCAGGATACTCCCAACCATGGGTCAAGGAAGAGCAATACACCGTGTGTGACCAAAGGGATAGAGTGACACAGGGGCAAGATCATGTCCGTGTTTGTCTTTGAAGTCTTGGTCAGGACTCCAGATTACACATGAAGACATAACAGAAAGTCCCTGGAAGGTTCTGAGCATGGGGTTAAGCGCCATAATAGGATAAACTTTTGGACAGCATTACTCTGTTGTGTGGAGGACAGAGTGAGGTGGGTGTAGGCAGGAATGGGCAGAGAAACAAGAGAGCCAACTGGACAGGTGGCTAGGTGACCGGTGGTGCTGCCTGCACCAACATGGGAGCACCAGAAGTCTGGAGAGGAAAAGACTTAAGAATAATGTGTATTTTCTCTCTTGATCATATCTCCTATGTGTCTGCTCTAGTTTTGGGCCACGGACGCAGAGTCTGAGGCTTGCAGTACGCATGATGATTATCTCCCCTGAGCTGCAGTCCCAGGGCTGTCTCTTCTGACTTATGGCCAGTAGGGGAAGAGCTTGCCAGCTCTCAGAGGCACCGGGCTACACCAAAGTCATTTCAAAACCCATGTCTGCAACTTTCAAAACCTACGTTTGCAGCTTCCCAATTCATCAATAGGTTCAAGAAAACAACGGTCTTCGTGTCTTTTCTCATGAGAATAATTTCCTAGTAACATTGATACAGACCTCTCCACATTGTTTATCTCGATGATCATTTTTTCTTCTGCCAATTATAAAGTGACTGTTTCCTGGGGGTCTTCTTTTTAAAGGTCAGGGTCATCACAGATGCTGTTTTCTATGCCCGTTTTCTTCTTTTCATAGCAGGTCACATATCACGTGGTAACAACGAATCCAGTAAGAAGTCAAATAATCAAGGAAGACGCTATGAAATCATTCATTCACAGAATGTTTGAGCGAATATGCAAATGTAAATGCTCAAAGAATCTTAATTTTTTTATTGGTAATACTGGAAATTGACCTAACTCACCAGCCAGCTATTTATTAATTCTTTAAATACAGACCATGATATACCTAATTTAATCCGTTCTTGAAGTATGTGGTCCTTATGGTATTTTATTTTCTACCATGTATCAGACAAATTTAAGTCTACCTAGATGGTGGCTTTTTTGCTGATTTCCCTCCTAATGGTGTTTTGTATGTTCCAAACTGTCCCTACATTTGAAACAGCTTCTTTTTTCTTTCATAACCCCCCCTTTTCTTATAACTCCCATATGCATTCTTTTCAATGAAAATTATCTGTTTGATATCTGCCTCAGAATATGAAAAAAAAAATAAGTGGCCTATTCCTCATACTTGTACTCAGTATAAAATCCATGCCTTTAATCGATGGATCCCATCCCTACTCATCTTGTGAGGAGGACATAAACCGTGTTTTATACCATGCCCATTACGTCCTCATCACTCAAGTAATCCAGAACATAAGACAACAATAAGTAAGCCTTCTCTATGGATTCAACACTAATCCTCTTTATTCTCTATTCCATTGAAATTTCATCACTAAAATCCCTCTTTTGTCTCAAATTCAAACCCTGCCACTTCAAGTCTTTTTATTGACATCACTTTTTTTTAATCTCTGTTGACCACAAACTGTTTATCTCTTTGAGAAACTTTTAATGTCCTCTTGCTTTCCATCAGTTATTTTTACACAGACCATCCTGTCTGTCATATTCTTTTCCCAAATCTGCGCTACTTATGTCTGCACAAGAAATAAACATTTCAAGGAATAAACATTTGTCAAACAACATAGACGCTGTGCTCTTATGTGGTTTAATCTCCCCTATCAAGTCCTCATGGCTCAAGTATCTCTGCATGTTCCTGGGTGCAGAGTCTCATGCTCCGACTTCAAGATGTGCATTTTATAAATACTGTCCTAACTAAAAGTAAAATAACAGATATAAATGTTGAGAGGCCTTTATGTGCCAGACATGGTACTAATATTAACTCTGCTCCTTTCCCCCCAGAATCTTTGATTCCTCTCCATATTGTCCAAAAGAGTAGGCTGGAGATAAAAATTATAATTGCTCAAGCTTAGAGAGCTACAAACCTGCTCTCTAACAAAGCAACTCTACCCCTACGTATATAACATTAAAAAAAAAATAAGAAAAATATACCTGAATAAAAGGCCTTTCCTAGAATAAGAAAACTGTCTTTGTAATACTCAAACCATAGCAATAATGTAAATGTCAACTGGAGAACAAGAAAACGAACCATGGTATGTTCAGAAAATATTCTTCAGCAATATGGATGAGTGTATTAATGATACACACAAAAGTATGGATGAATTTCACAAACTCCATGTTGAGTAAAAGAAATAAGAAACAAAGAGGGTAAATTTTAATGTTGGATTTTATAGTTTCTTTTTTTTAATTTAATTTAATTTAATTTAATTTAATTTAATTTAATTTAATTTAATTTAATGATGCCTGGGTGGCTCAGCGGTTGAGCATCTGCCTTCTGCCCAGGGTGTGATCCTCAAGTCTCGGGATTGAGTCCTGCTTTAGGCTCCTTGCAGGGAGCCTGTTTCTCCCTCTGCCTATGTCTCTGCCTCTCTCTCTGTGTCTCTCATGAATAAATAAGATATTTTTAAAAAATTAATTTAAATTCAACTAACATATAATGTATCATTGGTTTCAGAGGTAGAGCTGTGATTCATCAGTCTTATCCAACACCCAATGCTCAACTCATCACATGCCCTCCTTCATGCCTATCACCCAGTTATGCCATTCCCCCCATCCTCTCTCCTCCCCTCCAGCAATCCTCAGTTTGTTTCCCTAAGATTAAGAGTCTCTTATGGTTTGTCTTTCTGATTTCATCTTGTTTGATCTTTCCTTCTCTTCCCCTATGATCCTCTGTTTTGTTTCTTAAATTCCATATATGAGTGGGATCACATGATAACTGTCACTCTCTAATGGATTTATTGCACTTAGCATAATACCCTCTAGTTCCATCCATGTTGTTGCAAATGGAAGATTTCAGGTTTTGATGGCGGAGTGATATTCCATTGACATTTTATATGAGTTTCAATAAAAGGCTAACCTATTGTGATAGAGAAAATCCATTACTGACTGCTAAGTAGGGATAACCAGAAAAAAGGATGATGAACAGGTTATATATCTGAATTGTTATGGTAGTAACATTAATATAACTGTATTAATTGGACATTTAAAATCTGTATTTCACAGTGTTTTAATTCTACTTAATAAAAGTATCACAAGTATTTTTTACTTAAAATGCAATAGAACTCTATTACTTAGGATTGATCTTACAATTAATTATAGGTAGACAATAAGTCTAATAATAATTAGGATAAATAAGCAAATGCTGAACATATTAAAGATCATAAAAGACTCCTACCGAAAACTGAATATTCTTCAACTTGAAAAAAAGGAAGAATCAAAATATATTCTTTAATCTCTGCATTTTAATGAAATATTTTTATAATGGCTTTTCTTACTTGTGGGTTTCTGTTTATCTTTATTTACCATAAACTAATAAACTTCCAAAAAGCTGCAGATACCCAGTTTGAGATTCCAAAGATCATCTTGCTATCAATTCATTTTTGTAACATTAGTGGTCAATTTTACTAGATAAAGGAAAATCTTTTCATTAAAAATGAACATTTCTTCCAAAGCTCCATTCTAATTAGATGGAAGCATCTGATTCTACTTTCAAAACATTCTTTAAGCAAAAGCTTCAGTGTATAAAAATTGAAGAAATTTGAATAAAGTTCTGGTAGTACAGAGTATTATAAACTTAAGTTTTTTTAATAATCTATAAATAATTTTGCAATCTTTATATGTGACTATTTAACAGATGTGAATATAGCCAATAAATTCAATTGCATTTATTTTTAAAGTTCAAATGTAATAGGCAAATACATAGAGGGTTTAATGTTTCAACAGTATGACAGTCTCAGCCTAATTCTTAAAATATTTAAAGAAGTCCTACAAAGATTAGAAAAAATTCGAATGCAAATGTCTCTATTTAAAATAATGGAATTGGGGTGCCTGGGTGGCTCAGTGGGTTAAGTGTCAGCTCTTGGTTGTGGCTCAGGTCCTGATCTCAGTGTCATGGGATAGTGCTCGTGTTAGGCTCCGTGCTCAGCAGGGAGTCTGCTTACAGCTCTCTCTCCCTCTCCCTCCATCAGCCTCTCTCCTCTCTGTGTCTCTCTCTCAAATCTTTAAAGAAATATATAGACAATGAAATCAATTCAAATTTCTGCTTTCTTCATGAATACTCCCATTTTTTACATTTCAACCAAGTGACTTTTACAGAAGATTCTATAGTTTGAAGCATAAGGAATTTGGAATTTGGGGCACTAATAACTTTTAAATGCAGAGTGCACATTTTGAGGGAATGATAAGGTAACCCAAATGCCATTTTCTTCTTGATCTGTATATCTGGCCGAAGATACTTATAGGCCCAATATCTATTTTCAACCAAATAGATTGTAATCTTAGTCTCTATATAGGAAACCAAATAAATACTTGCTCAGAGCGTTATTCATATCTACCTCTCTTTCTATAACACTTGATGCAATGGCAGTGCCATGTTTGAGTCAGGAAAGATCGATGGATGCTGACGTTCTTGTTTCCTCCTCTTTAGCAAACAGTTACATGGAATTATGCAAAACAAGATGTGAATAAAGTATAATCCCAAGTCTAGCAATTTGTTTTTTTTTTTTTTTTAAGATTTTATTTACTCGAGAGTGACAGGGAGAGAAAATACACATGAGCAATGAGAGGGAGAAGAAGCAGACTCTCTGCTGAGCAGGGAGCCCAACATGGGACTTGATCCCAGGACCCTGGATCATGACCTGAGCTGAAGGCGGACACTTCACCAACTAAGCCACCCAGGTACCCCTGGAATTTTATTTCTTATCTCTTCAGTAATCTTATCTCTAAACTAAAAGATAAATATTAGAAAATTACTTCTCCAATGTATAGTACTCAGCTTTTAAATATAAAAGCCCAACATAATAATACAGTATGCATGGCAACAAACAAAATATCCCCATAAGTATGCCATAACTTGAGGAAAAGCCCATATAAAGCAATAAGCCTTCTGGAACCTCAACTCTCTATATAAGTTCACAATAAAGTAAACTTTTGAGTCTCAAGTTTATATAGAGAAATGGACTTCAGATTAAAAAATCATGTGACCAGGAGGATCCCTGGGTGGCTCAGTGGTTTAGTGCCTGCCTTCAGCCCAGGGCTTAATTCTGGAGTCCTGGGATCGAGTCACGCATCGAGGTCCCTATGTGGGGCCTGCTTCTCCCTCTGCCTGTGTCTCTGCCTCTCGCTCTCTCTGTGTTTCTCACGAATAAATAAATAAAATCTTAAAAAAAAAATCTTGTGACTAAAAACCAGTAAAAAAAAAATCCAATTTTCTTCAGAGATTCCAATTTTCTTATTATTTAGGTTCCCATCTTTCAGAAGATTTGTTTTTTTCATATTATTTGATTATTTTTAATTCATGTTACTCATCGAGTAGCTTTTCAATTGAATTGAATATGTGTATCTTTGTAATGTTTGTACCAGAAACTCCACTAAAATGTGGAAAGGTCTGTAATGAAATACAATTCTAGTAGTTGATACTAGTCAGTAGATGAATCCAGCTCTTCTCCTGTGTTCAGACAAACACTAACAGGCTCAGAATTGTGGATTGGTAACCCTTGATTTGAATAGATGTATCTTATTTAAAGACTCACATTTTTTTAATCTATATAAATAATACTATTGGTACTGTTACCTCCTTTACAGATTTGTTGAGTTCCTATTACCACAATTCTGCAGCCCATGGAATTTTCAGGATTTAGTAAAATGATGATCAGGTTCACATATTCTACACCATAATCACTTTCACTTGATGAACACTGGCTTCTCTCCAAAACTTTCAATATTAAGCCTCATGGTATCTGACTTTATGGGCTTTTTTGGTTTCCGTATCCAAATGACATATGAAAACAACCTTTTAAGAATTTAAAAAAATTTAAAGATACATGTAATGATGATTGAAAGTCTCCTTTCTGTACAACCATCTGAATACTTTACTGTACAGGTTTCCAGACTTTGTGTTTTTCCTATTTACATGGATACATGCTATCCTGAGATCTTCTTTTCCACATAAATTGAATCTAATTACATGTATCTTTATGATGTTCCTCAATGATTTTTTATTGGTCACACAAACTTCCATAAATGTATATGAATGGACTTATTCAACTGATATATAGTTAAGTTTTAGGTCTTTGCTTTAGGGGGAAAAAAACTGCAATTCTGTATGGGCTAATCTTTGTGCAAACGTAAGCAGTTCTGGAGGAGAGATTTTTAGAAGTGTTATTATTCAATTAACGCCTGAATTTGTGTCTGAAATTCTTCCAAGCAGACAAGTGCTTTGACTTTTAGTTTTGATCATCAAATCACTGCAAATGTTACATGAATAATTTAAATAAATCACAGTTTAAAAACAAAAATCATCCTATAGATAAAACTGACAAAATACCAGAAATGCTTATCCTCCTGACCTCTTTTTCCTGTCCCTCTTCTATCACTCCTAATTTATTTCCAGCCAATTGTATTAACTTACAAGATCATTTTTTAATGAAAACTACAGATAATTCTTAAAATATGACTTAGCAAATATCAATCAACTTAATAAAATATTGAATCAGATGTTCTAAAAATCCATCATCATGACGTCAATTAAACATCCATTTATAACTTACTGGAAAGCATATAACAATATAGTTATGTCTTAAGAACAGGCCATGTAGGAGGATCCTGGGAAGATGGGGTAGGAAGCACTGGGAATGTTTCCTTCTCTATACAACCATTGCATGTACAGAATGAATGTGATGCAAGAATGCTGGAATTCTGGAATCTACAGAAGGCTTGGAACATCCCAGGGAAATGTACTTGGACAGTAAACTGAGTTAATGTCAGTTCATTTCAGCTCTTAGCCTACTGGCAGCCACTCACCCCCACCCCTCACCCTCACCCCTCAACCCATGTCAGGCAGCTTGCATGTATTCTCCTGGAGCACCTTTCACACAGCTAGTGACATTCCAGGTGAGTAAACAAGGATCCTGGCCTCTGAACATCACGGATCTTGTGAGGACTGCTGCTTCTGAGCTCAGAGCTGCAAAGAGATGGATGGCTACTGTCATTGCAAATCCCTCTATGCCTTGTCCAAAGTGCCTTCCAGAGGACTTAAAGAGCCAACTCCTTTTCCTCCTGTATATTTTTTTCTGTCCCGTCTTGGGAGCCAGACATCAAAGACTAAGACATTCACAAGCAAATGCACATACAGGGGAAATCAGAAAGTCACTGCAAGCCCAGGACAAGGTGCACACTTAGAAGAGACTACAGCTGACCCCACAGACTGATCTGCACAGAGATCCCACAACCAACAAACAAATTAGTAAAAAAGCAAAACTTGGAAAAGGACAAAAATGTGACTTCCATATTCACATTATTAGATTCAAATGTCAGTTTTTCAGCAACAACAGAAACCAAAAAGTATACAAAAGAAGAAGAAACTATGGCACATTGAAAGAAAAAACATCAACAAATCTGTCCCTGAAAAAGATCTGTCCCTGAAAAGGATCAGCTACACAGAGACTTTAAAACAACAGTCTTAATTAAGGGGGCTGAGGAGCTGAAGGAAGATATGGAGAAAGGCAAGCAAATGTTGTGTGGACAAAATGGAAATATAAGAAGACAGAAAGCCTGATATGCAACCTTTATTAGAAGGATTCAAAGGCAGATTTGAGCATGCAAAAGAAAGAATCCATCAACTTGAAGTTAAAACAATGGAAATCACCAAGGCTGAGGAACAACAAGGGAAAAGATTGAGGAAAATATAAAAGAGAACAGAACCGAAGGGATCTGGAGACCATCAAGTAGCACAACAGGTGCATTGTGGGGGCCCCAGAAGGAGGGCAAAGGCCAAAAGGGATATTTGAGGAAAAAATGACTGAAATGAATGAAACGTATGAATATAAATAAGAAGCTCATGAAACTCGAAGTAAAATGAACTCAGAGACTCAGAGACTTACACTGACATGCATTATATTCACTTTTTTTTTTTTTTTTTTTTGAGAGAGAGAGAGAGAGAGAGAGTAGGGAGGTGAGGAAAGGCAAAGGGAAAGAGAATTTTAAACAGGCTCCATCCTCAGCATGGAGCCCAGTGGGCTCGATCTCATGACCCTGAGCCTAGATCAAGAGTCTGATGCTTAACTGACTGAGCCACCCAGGAACCCCTCATTATACTCACTTTTAAAAACCAAGAGAAAAAAAGAATTTTGAAAGAAACAAGAGAAGCGATTACATACAAAATATCCTCAATACAATCATCAATAGATTTCTTATCACAAAGTTGAGAGACCGGAAGGTCATAGGCTAGTATAATCAAAATACTAAAATAGATAGATAGGCAGATAAAATCATCAACAAAGAATCCTCTTTCTGGCAAAATTGTCCTTCAAAGGTGAGGAAGGAATGAAGACATTCCAGGATAAAGGAAAGCTTAGGGAAAGTATTACCACTGGATCTGCCTCATATGAAAGGGAGTCCTGCAGGTCAAAATGAAAAGACACTGAATAACTCAAAGTTATATAAACAAATGAAGATCACAGTAAAGGTGAAGACACAGGTAAATACAAAAGCCAGTTTTATTTTAAGTTTTGACTCCTTTTCTGTTTGTTTTACATGATTTAAGAGACTGACACATTTAAAAAAAACATAGTAAAAATATTACTGTAACGTTGGTTTGTAACTCCATCCTGTTTTCTCCATAAATTCAGAGACTAACACAATTAACATAATTCTTTGTGTTTTGAGACACACAATGCATAAAGATTTTTGTGACATCAATATCAAAAGAGCTATAAAGGAGTAGAGCTTCATATGTTATCAAAGTTAAGCTGGTATAAATCTGAATGCTATAATTTTAGGACATTAAATATAATTGCCATGAAACCACAAAAGATACAGCTATAGAATTTACACAAAGGACATTTGAAAGGAGTTCAAGTATTTATTGACAAAGAAATAAGCTAAATACAAAAAAATGATGATATTCCAAGAAATAAATGACCAAAGGGGGTTGGTAAAAGCAATAAGGCACACAGTAAACAAATAACAAATGATAGAAGTGGCTCCTTATCAGTGATTATGCTAGATGTAAATAGATTAACTCTGATAAAAAATCAGAGGTAAATAAACAAAGATTAAAACAAAATATGATAACCTACCTATGTGCTATGAGACACTCAAATTAGATCTAATGACACAGATTAAAAATAAAAAGGACAGAAATAAAATAAAATAAAATAAAATAAAATAAAATAAAATAAAATAAAATAAAATAAAATAAAGATATTTTACATTAATAGTAACAAAAAGGGAGCAGGGGTAGCCATACTAATATTAATCAAAATAGATTTTAAGTCAAAAAGTTTGTAAGAGATAATTATATGTAATATATATTTATATGAGACAAAATATGTAACAATTATAAACATTTACTCACCTAATAACAAACCTCGTGTGTGTGTGTGTGTGTGTGTGTGTGTGTGAGAAAATTGATGGAATTGAGATGAGAAGTCAATATTTCCACAATAGTAGTTGGAGACTTCGATATCCCACTCTCAATAATGGACAGGCCAGAAAAAAGGAGGAAATAAACGACGTGAATAATACAATAAACTAACTAGATTTAAGATATATACAGACCACTGTGTGCCAAAACAACAGACTACAAGTTAGTCTAATATATTTGGAAAATTTCCCAGGTTAGGTCATACATTGGGCCAAAAAGAAGTCACAATAGAGTAAAGAGAAATATGAAATATCAGGAAAATTCACAAATTGATAGAGTGGAAAGTAAACAATACTTCCTGTATTATTGTGTTATTCAATTCTTTTATTTCCTTATTTCTCTTTTTATCTGGTCTATCCATTATTAAGAGTTTTTTTTTTTTTTTTCTAAGATTTTATTTATTTATTCATGAGAGACAGAAAGAGGCAGAGAAACAGGCAGAGCGAGAATCAGGCTTCCTGTGGGGAGTCTGATACAGGACTCAATCCTAGGCCAAAGGCAGATGCTCAATCACTGAGCCACCCAGGTGTACAAAAAGGTAGATACTGAACCAGTGGATCAAAGAATAAATCAAAAGGGAAATTAGAAATCACTTAAAAAAAAAAAACAGTAATACAGTATACTGGAACTATAGGACACAGAAAAAAATGATGCTAAGGGAGAAACGCATAGCTTAAAAAAGCTTACATTAAATAAATAAGAATGATCAGGGCACCTGGGTGGCTCAGTTAGTTAAGTATCTGGCTCTTAATTTCAGCTCAGTTCATGGCCTCAGGATTAAGATATGAAGCCCCGCATTGGGCTCCCTACTCAGCACAGTTTGCTTGAGATTCTCTCTCTCTCTCTCTCTCTGCACCTCCCCCTGCTTGCTCTCTCTCTCTCTCTCTCTCTCTCTCAAATAAATAAGTCTTAAAAAAAAAAAAAACAAGAATGATCTCAAAACAATATAACTTATAGCTTAAACTAGATAAAGAGCAAATTAAAATCAAAGTTAACAGAAGGAAGTAATAGATTAGAGCAGAGATAAAGCAAATGGAGAACAGAAAGATACAGAAAAATCAACAAAACCAACACTGATTCTTTGAAAAGATTAATAAAGCATTTTTTTAAAGATTTTGTTTATTTGAGAGAGGGACAGACATACCACAAACTAGGGGCAGGAGTGAGGGAGAAAGAGAAGCAGACTCCCCACTGAGTAGGGAACCCAATGTGGGGCTCTTTCCAAGACCCTAGTATCATGACCTTAGCCAAAAGAAATGTTTGAGCCACTCAGGCATCACAAAAATTAATAAATCCTTAGCAAAGTTGACTGAAAAGAGGATTCAAAGTACTGAAATCAGAAAGGAAATTAGGACATTAAAACTGATATTACAGAAATGAAGAGGATTATAAGTACATACTCTAATTGTATGCTAATAAATCATACAATCTGGATGAAATAAACACATTTCTAGAAACACAAAACTTACCAAAAATAAATCACAAGGAAATAGAAAAATCTGAATAGACCTGTAGCTAATGACAATTAATCAAAACTTCTAGCAATGGAAAGTCCTAGACCTGATAGCTATACTGGTAGACTCTACCAAACATGTAGGAGAGAATTAACTCCAGTTTTAATTCTAACGTTTTTCAAATAAATACTAACAACAACAATAATAAAAGGAAGGACTATTTCCTAATTCCATTCTTTAAGGCCAATATTAATTATTCTGATATAGAAACCAAACTAAAACACTATAAGAACAAAATACAGACAAACATGAACACTGATCCAAAAATCCTCAGCATAATACTAGCAAACCATAATAACCAGAATATTAAAGGGATTATACAGCACGAGAAAATTAAATTTATTTGTGGAATGCAAGGATGTTTCAAATAAAAAATAGATCAATGTAATACACATCAAGAGAATGAAGGACAAAAATCACAGGATTATCTTAATTGATGCAGAAAAAGCATTTGACAAAGTTCAATATTCTTTTATGATAAAAAGTATTCAACAAACTAGGTACAGAAGGAAACTACCTCAACATAATAAAAGCCATATATGAAAATCTGCAGTGATCATCATGCTCAATGCTGAAAGATTTAAAGTACTGCCTCTAAGGTCAGGGACAAGACAAGAAGGCTTGCTTCCACCACTTCTATTCACTATGGCACTAGAAGTTCTAGCTATGATAATTCAGGAAGAAGAAGAAACAAAAGGCATCCAATAATAAGGAAAGAAATCAAAGGTATCTGTTTATAGATAATTTATATATAGAAGAATCTATTCAACAAAAAATATGAGGCCAAAGTCAACCACCAAAAATAAGTTGCATTTATATACACTAACAATGAACAATCTGTAAAGAACTTATACAATGAAAAGTATAAAAATACTCTGAAAGAGATTAAAGAAGACATAAATAAATAGAAAGACATTTCATGTTCATGGATTGGAAGACTTAGTCTTATTGACACGTCAATACTACCCAAAGTGATGTACAGATTTGGTGCAATCCCTGTACAAATCCCAATGATATATTTTTTACAGAAACAGAAAAATTTAGAAGATTTCTTCACAAAAATATAATTAAGAACATGCATGCAAATTTTTGCATGTAAACATCCAGGGAGTCTTGTATCTCCGTAAGAGTTAGGGGACCTGAGACTAAGAATCATTGCATGAAACCAATTAAATGGCAGTTTTGCAAGAATGTTGCTTTTTCTCAGAAACCATATTCACTCTTTTCATAATGTCCTGATGATGATATAATAATATTATATCAATATATATTGATATATATCAATATATAATATACATTGATATCAATATATGTGATATATTGATATATCAATATATATTGAGATATATCAATATCTCAATATTATTATACAATATCCATCATGATGATCACAAAGGCATCATGGGTATCTGGCAAGCGAGAAAAGTTCTGGGCAGGGGTGGCTGTAACCTAGGGTAGTTTACTCCTGAACTGGGATTAATGTCAGTAACATAGGTCCTCACCTAAACCATCCAGGTCTTCTCACCTATAAGTGAAGTGGTTTCATTCATCTCAAGGCCGTATTTCTGAGCAATACTTGCCTGTGGTGCTATCATGACATTTACAACTCTAACCAGATTACCCACAGAGCACTGCAGGTAATTTATGACTTGTGTGTCTCCAGGACCATCCATGTGCTGGGGATAGAGGGTGAGGGTCCCATACATTATCCCTCACCCTCTCTACACTCACACTACCCACTTTGGAGTCCTATTGTGACGATCCCAGAAACACCTGAACACACTATTAAAGCTCAAAACACTATTTAATGATAATGAATAATATTACCACTTGCATATTGTGTAGTGTCTTCCACACCCCCGACTGTGGTTTGCAGATTTTTTTCCCCATCTGACCTTGAGAAATGCCTTATGAGCTAGTGTGGAAATCTCCATTTTACAAAGTTATGAGCGCCAGAGAGACTGAGGTGCCCTGTTGATGAATTACAGACATGGGACGTGAGCTAATACCAATATCCTTTCACTATTCACTCTAAGATATTATTGGCACTATCCTATAAAGAAATACAGAAAATTAGATTATATTTTTTTAAAGTAGAATCAAATCCAGTGCCTTCAAGATATTGCCTCTACACTATATTTGTGATTTTGAGCCACAATTAGCAAATGGGATATGGTGAGGAAGAGTTTCTTTCCTATCAATTTGAACATACCATTTGAAAACTTTCTTAAACTAATTAAAGTTCTTTCAACAAGATGATTTGTGACTTTAAACCCTGCTCAAGGTTTTTTGAATAGCTCATTAGTTAAGTTCTTTCTAAACTGCCTCTAAATGGTATCTCACAGAAGAGGTTTACGGAGTCAGGTGTTTGGTTTGGTGCCACAGCTCAAGGCACAAAATTCTCACTCTCAGCCAACATCACTCGTGTACACCCCCTTCCATAGTGTGGAGTCAAAGCTAGAGAACATTCCTCCCCTTTGTGAGAACATCTCAAGCAGAGGTAACCATCCAAGGACCTGCTGCCCAAGGAAAAGTTAAATTTCTACTGTGCTGAGACACTCAAGTCTCGGTGTTCACTGCAGCAGGGTATGCGAGTTACCAAATACAACTGTTCAACTCTTAAAATTATCTCCTAATTACAAAAAATATATATATTCACAATGTTCATCAGCAAAATCTGCCTTTGCAACCGCATTTCTGGATAGTAACGTGGCCCACTCTCCACACTTCAAAAGAAGTCCTCAAAGAATAAATATGTATCAATGTCTTTTTTTAAATTACAGCATTTAAGCCCAGGCAGTCCAGGCAAAAGACAGACTGAAAAATGGAACAAGACAGAAAATGCAGAAACTCACATGTATTAACGACAATGCAGTTGTAAGGTATGTGGTTTTCTGCCCCAATTAATTGCATTAGATCTTTCTGCTATCTCTATGAAAATGTTTTATTTTATTTTTAAAGATTTTATTTATGAGAGACACAGAGAGAGAGGCAGAGACACAGGCAGAGGGAGAAGCAGGCTCCCTATGGGAAGCCTAATGCGGGACTCGATCCCAGGACCCCAGGATCATGGCCTGAGCCGGAGGCAGACACTCAACCACTGAGCCACCCAGGCATCCCTGGTGCCCAATTTGATTAATTGTCATAAGAAGGCTGATTAAAACCATAACAAGGTATCTCTAAGGTATCTCCTGCCTCCAGTCCTTGAATATCCCTGCGGCTTCCTTCAAGCCTCAATCTCTTTCAGAGAATGTAAAGCTTGGTCATGTCACCCTGGGTACCATTTTCATGGTCGACCTAAACAGCACACACACATTGCCTGGGACCCAGCGGGTCCCCCCCTTGCATATACTACACACAGGTGCATAGAGAAGATCACAGAAACAGAGGCATAAGGATGGTCATAGAAACACTCATTAAAATATCTCAAACCAGAAAAAAACCCAAGTGGGCGGCAACAGTAAAAAGATGAAGGAATGTGGAATTCAGACAATACTACTACCCAGTGATAAAATGAATGTTCTTCAACGATAGCCCAAATCATGGAGGAATCCCAAAAACATGTGGAGTAAAATAAGCCATTCACAAAATAGGACATTCTGTGATTTCATAAAGTTCAGAAATAGACGCTGCTATTCTAGGGTGTTGGAAGTCTGAAGAGCGGCTACCCTTGGTGTGGTAAACTGAGGCAAGGTAAGGTTGAAGGGTGCTTCCTGGTGACAGTGTTTCTTTTATCTGCCACTGCTGGTTACCAACGTTCACCTTATAAATTTTCATCGTCATGGACCTTTGTGTTCTTGTATTAAACAAAAAGTAAAAATAGTCAAATGCTACAAAAAAAAATCAGTTAGCCATGATTCTGCTGTGTGGTTTCATCTGAATTTGTAATCTATGACATTCATATTCTAAGCACAAAGTTCAGAAATTTGATAAGCCTCTTCTAACGGTATTTTTCATTACATACAACCTTAGTGTTTACTGTGCTATGATTTGATTTTAAAAGTCTCCAAATAACCTAAGATAAAGGGATGTTTGATAGGTGCCAACCATCGAAAATAGTTTCAAATGTATGAGCAATAATGTTTCTGCAAATGAGATAATAAAAGATAAAACGATGTAGGGAATATGTGCACCTCATCAACAGAACATTAGCTAAACTATTGAAGGCACAGGAGACATTTATTTATTTTTTAAACCATCAAGCCTTAGTATAGGACCGATGGGAGCCAGAGGAAGTGATATTTTATCACAGATGAAAAGACCCAGAGACAGTAACAGAGGAATAGGCTTATTGGGGAAACTGAGGTACAGGGTGACATGACCTGAACCAAAATCAAGAATTGGATGCTCAACTGATGGAGCCCCCAGGCGCCCCAGTAATGGCATCTTAAAGTCAAGTTATAATAAGAGTGCTGGGCACTCACTCACTCTCCCTTCCCCCTGCTTGCATCATTCCCTCTGAAGGAACCCACAGCCATGTCATGAGCCGCTCTATGGAAGGGCCACGCGGTGAGGACCTGCGGCCTCCTGCCAACAGTTCTGTGGGTGGGCATGGAAGTGGAACCCCTAAGCCAGGTCAGGCCCTCAGATGATTGCAGTGTTGGCTAACTGTTTAACTGCAAACTGGTGAGAGGCTATTCTATCCCGTAGGGGCTCCCTTCCTACCCCCTGACCAGCCAAAAGTAGGCCGAAGTATGCTTTTCCTATCTTCACTGGAAATGCATGCAAAATTTATTTTTATATTTTTTAAAGATTTTATTTATTCATGAGAGACACAGAGAGAGGCAGAGACACAGGCAGAGGCAGAAGCAGGCTCCATGTAGGGAGCCTAATTCGGGACTCGATCCCAGGACCCCAGGGTCATGCCCTGGGCCGAAGGCAGGTGCTAAACCGCTGAGCCATCCAGGCATCCCCAACATTTTTTAAATTTTGTTTTTAACAGTGGGGTAACAGTTACAATAAGAGATCCACAAAATAAAACATAAGTAATTCTAATGCTACTGACTCGCTTTTACATTTATTTGTAGGCTAATCATAAGCATTAGAGACAATTGCTCTAAAACTACATAAAATGTTGATGAAGCCATTCACATTCCTCTCCCTGATAATAAAGTGCTTCCTTTCCAGACAGGAGATAAGGCACAACGCGTATATGGTCATCAGACATCTCACGCAGACCTAAGAGATTTTTCTTAGCAAACTTCCATAAGCTGTCAGACTCTTGCAAGCTAACTATAATAAGCTGAGAATATTTCAAAACAGGAGCTAATATATCCTTTCTCATGGTGCATAAGCATCGCTAACCCGGTTGTTTATTAGATTCCAACATCATGATCCTTAATAACAACAGTGATCTCAGAAGTTGCGTGTTGCCATCTTTTGAGTCCTGTAGCTCAGATGCCAACCCATCTATAGCACCTGGCACCTCTGCAGCTGGCACAGCAGTAGAGACCTCAATGCAGAATTTGACACTTAAAAAAAAAATCCAAGGATACACCCATCCTCTTCAAAGTGTTTTCCTATGGTTTTTGCTGTGTGTTGCTGTATGTCTCATTTGATTCTATAAAAATTTCATAGGGGAGTTCGGGGGGGGGGGGTTACTTTCGACATTGTGCATTTCTGTGTGTCTCTCTCCTGTCTGGAATCAGGAGGACCTTGGAAAAGGCAGATGTCTGTGTCCCTCTGTCCCAGGCCACTGGCTTTCTTATCTCCTCTCCACCTCCCTTCCTCCACACTCATATAGAGTTGGTCACTTGGAGCTTTAATATTCTTAACCTTCTAAGAAAAGTTTAATAGTGCTCACTATTTATTCCAAATACGGGGTTTCCTAAATAGTGATTCAAGCATAAAACTCTTGATAAGTAAAGATTAAATCTACTTGGGGCACCTGGCTCAGTTGGTTAGGTGTCTGCCTTTGACTCAGGTCATGATCTTAGGGTCCTGGGATCGAGTCCTGTGTTGGGCTCCCTGCTCCTCTCTCTCCCTCTGCCTCTCCTCCTGCTCATGCTCATTCTCTCTCTTTCTCAAATAAATTAAAAAAAAAAAAGATTAAGTCTCCTTGATGTCTTTGTTTTCTGTTAGTTATGACTTACAGTTGAATATTCCAGATGTTTATTCGATACAGGGCAAAACACCTCAGAAATCATATCATGAGCAAAAAATACAAAACACTCCTTTTCTCTTCTGAATAGATCTCATTTTTGTCAATAGCTCCATATAAATAAGAGCAAGGAATAAATTTTAAAAGTTCAAATAATATCATTTTATGCTAAATTAAAAAAAAATGTCAACAGTATTGTCCTGACATACGCGTGCGTGCACACACACGTAAGTTACAAACACACACAACCTTCTCCAATTTGGCATATTTACAAATTAAAAATGACTACCTTTAAGAAGTTCTGCAGTCGATTTCCTTAGAAATTACCTTAACTCACCCTGGAAGCCTAAGAAACTCTAAAACTCTGTGTGATCTTAAAATATGTCCGCGTTTAGTATCGATTGCTCTATCTGCAGAACAGATAGCTCTCAGAATCACTCAGAAAGGCCCGTGTCTGCTGGAGTATACAGTCTGAATTCTAAAAGGTATTTGCCATTATTTATAATTTGTGGAATGGATAGCTAATAATATCTGTAATCTTGGTAGTTCTGAGAATAATACTATAGTCTACACAGTAAGACTTAATCAGTATTGGCTGAAAGCCCTGTAAGTACGTATAATGTGCCCTTTCCACTGCTATGAATAACTCTAAGAAAATGTCACTATTTCACATTTGGATCAGGTGTAGTGCTCACTGAATGCTTTACTGAGACCGTACGAATGTGATACTTCTACGTAGGCAACGACAGGATGCTTAAGGATGATGTGTGTTGAGATCATTAATTAGGAAGCAGACAGATGTTGGTATCCTGGGTAGTTTACATAAAACTCCCATGTATTACTTGTGATACAGCTTGGACGGGTCCTCAACTCACTTTTGAGAGGAAGGAACCACCAGAGGAACATCACAGACATGCCTGTGGTCAGAAGGTCACACACCCTTCCCTTCGTCCCAGGGTCATTTTCAAGACCTGTTATGTCACAAAACCTGTTATGTCACCAGATTTGCGTGTATCCACAGTGTTGTTAGATAATTAGTGATGGAACCTCATCAATGAAATCGAGTAGGAGGGGATCCCTGGGTGGCGCAGCGGTTTGGCACCTGCCTTGGCCCAGGGCGCGATCCTAGAGACTCCGGATCGAATCCCACGTCGGGCTCCCGGTGCATGGAGCCTGCTTCTCCCTCTGTCTGTGTCTCTGCCTCTCTCTCTCTCTCTCTGTGACTATCATAAATAAATAAAAATTTATAAAAAAAAAAAAAAGAAATCGACTAGGAGTTATTGACACAGAAACTTCTCAACGCTTGGCATACTCTCCAGGAGGAAACCCAGCTCCTCAACTAATATGTAAAATTGTTCATAATGCAGGTGCCATGGCTCTCCACTCACTTGTAGGGGCAATTTCCCTTCTATCAACAGCTGGCTCTCTACATCAACTGGTTCCAATAAAATTAAAAGATGCCCTAGGTCTCTGTAAGTAACAGAGCCACCTAACTGATAAGGAAACTGATATGGAAACTGATAAGGTGTATATGGAATATCTACAGTAGGCAAGACCAGATGGTATTAGTACAATGAAAAAAAAAAAAAGTGGTGACGCTGAGAAGAGCATTTCTTGGGCAGGACAGTGGAGCATATGAAATAGTGTTTTGCTTTGCACGGCGTCAAATCACCGACAACAGACCAGACTACACACAAACTAGAAACATAACAGAGAATATATCAGAAGATGCTATAATTTATCTTTTTTTCAAGTAGATTAATTCCCAAATCTTTAATTTTTGATTCCTATAAATTTAAAAGTTAACAGCCCCTTCCACTCAGACCTCTTCCACTGCAGCGTGAAATCATGTCATCTCTTACTGTACTGATTGCACGGTTATGCCCTGTATCTAGAATGACCACAGCAATGGGCATCCGGTTGTGTACAACGTGCAGAGTTAAAGGAGGAATATCAATAATTACATCAGAACAACAGGTGTAAACAGGGCCTGTCCTGGGACTGAGACATATGGCTATCCCAATGAACCAGGTTTCGCTTTGGATAGGAATCAAAATGGTCAAGTACTGCCAACAGCTTGAGAAATATCAGGGACCAGCCATCAAATGATATGGGCACAACTGGGTGTGATCAGAGGAAAAACTTAGATATTCTAAATGTTTGCTGTGTTGTAGGCCGTGATACCCACTTGTGGGGAAAGTCTGCAAATAACCAAAGAACCTCAGAAATGAACGCTTTTCCTTAAATCTCATGCAAATGAAGCTTCCCTTTGTCCTTTTAAAGTAAACAAGGGGACACAGAGGCCGTCACATAATCACTAAATTACAAAGAACAGATGTGAGCCATTTGCGGGTAAATGTGCATGCTGGCAGAGAGGAAACAAGATAAAACAGCACGCGCTGAACCAACCAGATTGGCTTTTGAATGACTCATACATGTGTGATTACTAAAGACAGCAACAAAAATAAAACTGTTCACTTGACTAAGGCTAATATACTTTAGTTACCTTAAATTAACTGCTAATTATGCCATCTTCTGTGTCATACATCCCTTTTTTGACAGCCAAATAGAAATGCACCTTTTCAGAAATTATAGGAGCAAAGACCACCAATGGTTCCCTTGGGGTAGGTCATTACTGGTTTTGTGACCAAGTGTTCTGATGGATAAATGCGTGCTTTCCTAAATCATAATTTTTTTTTTTTCAGAATCACTTCTATAGCTCATACCATAATTAATGGTATATTTAGTGATCTTTACAAATCTCTTAGTTTGATGTTACTATCTTTATTTATTTATTTATTTATTTATTTATTTATTTATTTATTTATTATAGTCACACAGAGGGGGTGGGGGCAGAGACATAGGCAGAGGGAGAAGCAGGTTCCATGCACCGGGAGCCCAACGTGGGATTCGATCCCAGGTCTCCAGGATCGCGCCCTGGGCCAAAGGCAGGCGCTAAACCGCTGTGCCACCCAGGGATCCCAGTATCTTTCTTTTTATGTTTTATTTTTTGGAAATAAAGCAGGGAAGAATATTATCCTTGAAGTAAGTACAACTTAAAGGCAGAGTTGCTGACCAACCTCCGTTCCCCATCCTTATTCTCACACCCACTGCATTCCAGTTCACACCGCCTCCAACCTGTAGCCCATCAACAGGCTCCTTCCACTGAGGTTGCTTCTCAGCCCGCCAAATAGAAAACATGGGCCTTGGTCTTAAATTATGTTATCACTTTATGAGTGTAAACATGTATATGTTACAAGAGATAATAGTTAAGTCTGTATTTATTACAGAGACTACACACTATGTGATTTCGGGGCAGAGACGGGGCTTTCCAAAGTTTCATTTGAATTTCAGCAGTGGAGCAAAATCAGGGTTCAGCCAAAATGATAACAAGGCCTCACTTGGCAAAACCCCCTAACTTTTCCCACTGCTTCTCTCCAGCCACCAGGGCCTTGTGAAGATGTCCCATCTGACACACCATCCCAGAAGCTCAGTCTTCTCCAAACAACTGTGAGTACTGCACAGGAAATGGATTTAAGCAAAATTGAGAAGAGATGCTAATGTGGGTTATATACCCTCCAAGGGAAACCATGAAGTATTTTTTATGTAAGCACCTTGCTAGATGAGTGCTCCCTAAAACACACCTTAAAAGTACTGCTCCAGGGGCACCTGGGTGGCTCACATGGTGGAGCATCTGCCTTCAGGTCGGGTCATGACCTCAGGGTCCTGGGATCGAGTCCCGCATTGGGCTCCCTGCTCAGGGGGGAGTCTCCTTCTCCCTCTCTGCTCCTCCCCAACCCTCTCCATCTCTCAAATTAAATAATATCTTTAAAAAAAAAACACTGATCTATAGTTTCTCCAATCAGAAAGGCTCTCTCCTGTTCATGTCTAGAGGATATCAGGGGAAAGAAAATTTAAGTTAGTGCGTGGTAGTGAGACTACACCACGATAATTATGTTTTAGTAGCTTTTCTGAGCCTAGTCCTGAGCTAGACAGTAAGATTCAAAACACAATACAGGGTGGCTGACCTCAAGAAATTCTTAGTTCAGTGAGGTTACTGTGTTTCTCCTCTAAGCCAATAAAACTAGGTCTTTTTTAAAGAGATATTTTGAAAGCAAAGTCATTCATAAAAGGGAATTCTACAGATGAAATATGGTAATATTTAGTTTGGACACACGAGAACGTATTTGATTCTTTTTTTAAAAAAATATTTTATTTATTTGAGACAGCAGGCCTGCCAGCAAGCACAGGGTAGAGAGGGAGAGGGAGAGGATCTCATGCTGACTCCCTGCTGAGCAGGGAGCACCATGTGGGGATCAATCCCACGACCCTGAGATCATGACCTGAGCCAAAACCAAGAGGAAGATGCTCAACCAACTGAGCCACCCAGATGCTCCTTCATTCTTTTCTCTTTTTCTGACCTTCAAGATCTAAAGTCCTCACGGGAACTAGGAGAGACATTAGTGTTTCTCAAATTCCCTCATAAGCATCCAATTCCACTCACATTTGTATCAAGAAATATTTGTAATTGCAAATAAACCAACTTTTCAATCAGAAAAATAAACCTTTATATTAGAGCAAATGTGCACGGTAAATAAAGCTAGTCTTATTACTTTTCCATTTGTGATGCCTATAAACAGAGAAATGACAGAACACTAGAACTGTAATATCTGGTAAAAATCTTTTATGAAAGGAGTACTATCCCTCAAGTAAGACTTTTCCTTACTTTTGGCACCGGACAAACTCCCAGACTAAAGTCAAATCAAAGTCAGGATTTAGACTGACCTTCCCATGGTGACGAATCTAAAGTTCTCTCATGCATGGTGCCTATAAAATTAAGTTTCTGGACATTTAATTTAAATTAAATTTAGCAAGCAAGCAGTTTTTGAGCACATTTCATATGCAAAGCATGATGATGTCAAGCATTGCCAGAAAAATAGAGATAAAAATTCTGTTGAGGTGTGAGTCTTAAAAAAATACCATATAAAATACACATTAAAATATCAAAACCATATTGATAAAAATGCTATTTTTCCATTCAAAGAGTTTTGATCATTGCAGTAGCACAAAAGATTATTTACTTATTTTAAAGGCAATCTAGTATAGCTAAAAGAAATGGTATTGGTTATACAATCTTCATCTCATATAAAATAATGTGATTTTTGTGGTTTCCTTTTTAATGTTTCTTGACTCGTTTTCCTATTCACAGATATTGAGCAGCACATTCAGCTCACCAGAATTACCAAGTTAAGCTTTCAACAAATACTTATCTACTAAAGTCAGAAAGACATATAAGACTATTTGTGTCCATTAATTGCTCCATTCCTCTGCAAAGTTTAAGGAAATATGGGAAGGCACTGTGTTATATAGCATGATGCAAGGGTAAGACAATCTTATCTTTATTGATCTTATCGGAGTTGAAAAAATAAACATGTGCCACATTAAAATGTGAATAAATAATATACAGGAAGTTCTGGTTTTTATGGGATGGTAATCATCTCACCCAGGATTCTGTGTTTTATGGGGACTTAGCAATAAAAACTGCATCTACCTTGGGACTAAGAAATTAGCCAAGTGAAGATGTAGGAGATGGTCAAGGAAGCAGATTCTCAGTACTGAGTAGGGTGACTCTTTTTGCTATGCACCCCAGTCCCTGACCCCCTGAGTTCAAAACTGGCCTCATTTACATTAACGATCAAAAGTAACACAAGAAAAAAAAAAGTAAAACAACAATCATGGAGCACTGGGGTGGCTCAGTAGGCTAAGCCTCCAAGTCTCGATTTTGGCTCAGATCATGATCTCAGGGTCTTGAGATCAAGCTCCATAGCTGGCTCTGCACTCAGTGGGGGGTTTGCTTGAGATTCCCTCTCCCTGCTCCCTCTGCCCCTCCCCACCCCTGCACTTGCATGTGCTCGCTCTAAAATAAATCTTTAAGGGCAGCCGGGGTGGCTCAGTGGTTTGGTACCACCTTCAGCCCAGGACGTGACCCTGGAGTCCCGGGATCGAGTCCCAAGTCGGGCTTCCTGCATGGAGCCGGCTTCTGCCTCTGCCTGGGTCTCTGCCTCTCTCTCTCTGTCTCTCTCTGTCTCTCTGTCTCTCATGAACAAATATATAAAATCTTTAAAAATAAATAAATAAATCTTTAAGAATAAATAAATAAAAATAAACATAAATCTCCCTGCCCCACTTGCAAATTTTCCTAGAGGGGATAAACCGCACCAGAGTAACCAACAGTTGCAAATGCCCAGAGGTATGAACGCAGCACGCCTGGGAAACAGCAAGCAATCCGTACACAACATGCATCGCCTCATTAATCATCAGAATCTCCTGGAAACACTACAATGTTACATTACACAACTGTTGTTATAGGACTCTGTCTTCATAATGTAATAAAAAAAAAAAAACTGGATAGATTTCCTCCAGGAAAGAACACTCTACTCACGTTCATCTCATCTACATTCACTCCCAAGACTTAATAAACACTAGGAACACACAATACTCCATGCGAGAGCTTCGAAACGTTACCCGGATATAAGGAAACACATTTTGGAGAAGAGTTTATCACCTACATGATATCAGTTTTGATAGATAGTACTTATCAACAGCATTTACAAAGGTGATTGCAAGTTGGGAAAGCTTGAGAGGAGGCTCTACCTGTAAAAAGGAAGGGTTTCTGTGAATTTGCAAAATGGGAGGCTCCAGGGGCTTATCAATGTTCTAGTAAGAACCAGTAACTTGGAGATCACAGCAACCCTCCCAGGCAGGTAGGCACAGAGTCAAATATGTGTCTTGGGGATTCATCAGAGGAAGGAATAACTTTGTGCTGTCAGGAGCAAAAGCTCCATCCCTGAGGGGTGATGTGTTGGACCTTCAACAATTTGGATAGATGACCATTCCAGATGAGAGTAACGTTTGCCACAGAAGGCCCAGGATTTCTTTAGCCACAGTGAAGTCAACTGGTTAGCTGGAACACATCTTTCTATTGGGGGAAAATCTAGTGGTAGATTGAGAACAGGATTCCTCCTATAAATGGGAAATGGAAGTTGGCACATGCACTAAACACGGAAGCATAGACTTTCATGGTGGTTACATAAACACTGAGCGTGAGTGTGGCCAGAATGTACTAAAACAGCGAAGGCCAGAACAGGTAGGGATCAAGGACAGAGGGTCACCCACGGTCATCTATGTTGCTGAGAGACCAGAGAGGACCTCAGGTAATCTCGTGGATTAACTGCAGCTGATGACAAGCAGCATCTACTCAAGAGGGCCCAACCCCAGACAAGGAAACCACCTACAGGTCCATATGGATTTCATCTCAAATTTATAAATAAAGAAAAAATGTACCTGTATATGCAAGAAAACAAGATTCTGCTCAGTCACTACCATAAATACCAAAAGGAATGAGGGGGCTCTAATATTTTAATCATTAACTTATTTTTGAAATGCTGGAGTGCCACGCTCGTTGAAGAAATGGAGGAGAGGAAGGATGGCCAGTACATGGCACCTAACTGGCATGCCACAACTTTGTAGAAGCTTAATTAACAACAACAACAACAACAACAACAAAAGAATAAATGAACTGAGAATTAATCTGACCCATAATATAAAGATACCATAGAAGGGAAGCTCTATGAAGTGTACGCCTAGCTAATCACTACGATGAACCATGTTAACATCTGTACAAAGGCTGGACTCCGAGTACCAGCTAACAATCTTCTGTCGTCCCATCGGTGGCCTGTGAGGCCGTTTTCCCATCCTCATCGCCATACCTAAGTTGGGTTGCTTACGCA
Organism: Vulpes lagopus; assembly: GCF_018345385.1. Lineage (NCBI taxonomy): Eukaryota > Metazoa > Chordata > Mammalia > Carnivora > Canidae > Vulpes > Vulpes lagopus. Next base: position 1,922,844 of record NC_054837.1, on the reverse strand, counting down.
CAGGTTATTTAAAGCAGGCAAATGACTCCTTTTGATATTGACTTTGGTGTCAAAGCCAGTTTTGGGGTGTGCCACAGAAAGGGCTAAGGTATAATGGTTTTGATTTTCCTCCGCCAAAAAGCATTGACTATGTGGCCTCTTTTCCAGTGAGTGTGCTCGAAAGGTGCCAAATCTCATTAAGGAAGAATAAAACATAGATGGTCCGGGAGTGACGTTTAAGAAGAGTTCTAAGTGAAGAATTCTATGATTAAAATTAGTCAAAACTAGTGATACCTACAATATAGGATGTTGTTATAATGAATTGTGACTTCCTGAGACAGTCACATCATCACCATTGGTCTTTACTTTCTTTCTTTAAAAAAAATATTTATTTATTCATGAGAGACACAAAGAGAGAGAGAGAGAGAGGCAGAGACACAGGCAGAGGGAGAAGCAGGCTCCCTATAGGGAGCCCGATGTGGACTCGATCCCAGGACCCCGAAGTCACACCCTGAGTCAAAGGCAGACAGTCGACCACTGAACCGCCCAGGTGCCCTGATCTTTACCTTCTTTCCTTCTTTTTTTTTTTTTTTAATTGGAGTTCAAGGGATCCCTGGGTGGCGTAGCGGTTTGGCGCCTGCCTTTGGCCCAGGGCGCGATCCTGGAGACCCGGAATCGAATCCCACGTTGGGCTCCCGGTGCATGGAGCCTGCTTCTCCCTCAGCCTGTGTCTCTGCCTCTCTCTCTATCTCTCTGTGACTATCATAAATAAATAAAAATTAAAAAAAAAAATTGGAGTTCAATTTGCCAAAATATAGCATAACACCCAGTGGTCTTTACTTTCAATCATGTTTCCTATAACCCTCATGTACCCAAGTTTTTCTAAAATTCCCATGTTAAATTTTGTCTGCATCATCACTATTTCTATATAGGAAACTCCTGTTACAATATCTAACATCTTGTTCTTTTACATCTCTAAATGCAGAGGGGAGGGTTTTTTTTTTTCCTCTCCACCTAATTAACATATTCTACATTAACATTTGCCCTTGAAAATGACACCCAAAGTAATGGAAAGAAAATTTAATGAACACCAGTAAAATAGGAATAGAAGCTTTTGATTTTTTTTTAAAACTACAGTCCTTTACGTGAAACTTAGAAAAGTAGGTAACATTCAAAAGTAACATGGAAATAATTATAATAGTTTTTAAAAGTGTAGCTTGAAGTAGAAGGCTTTAGCTCTAAAGAAGCAATATCACATTTCAAGTCTATATTTATCAAATTGAGATCATGGCTCTTACACACTTGTATTCCTTAGGCAGTTATTAAAAACGGGAACAGTTTACAGATAATTATTTCCTAAGATTTGAAGTTTTCATCTTTGCTGCCCTTTATCTAGAAGTCTTACGCAAAATGACATCTGATAGTGTATGGAACTCTGCAGACAACCAAGTACCATGTAGAAAAAAAAATAAATCTTTAATTCTCTACTTCTTATAAGAAAAGTCATTATTTAATTAGATAAATTATAAGTATGTTACCCACCGGACTTGCAGGATTTTGAGCCATGCTACTATGAGAAAATTGGACATCAAAAAAGCTCTTGCCCTTGGCTTCTCAGGTGCCACCGTGTACGGAAGGTGATTCTTTTTGGCTTCTATTTAAGCTTATCTCTCTGTCCTTGGTTTTTAAAGCAAAGCTTCCTTTCCACAAGGGGCAGGGATGTTTCATCTGGCGTTTGACTTACAGTATCTGAATCATGTTCCACTTCTATTTGCCAGAGACTCTCAATTTTAGCGTTGATTACTCAGAGAAGAAGGTATGTAATATTCCTGCATGACCTTTCAGTAATTAATATTTTAATTTTTTTTTGGCTTTTTTTCAACTATACTTTCCTACAGGCTCAAGATTCCAAATTTGATATTACTCTTCTTGTTCTCGGGGAGACAATGTACCCATTAATGGATTCTTCAAATAAAATTGGAAATAACACCAAAAAATATAGGCCCTGTCTAAAAATGGGTTAAACATTTCAGGTACGTTATTCATCAAAATTAGTGGCTTCAGATTTAGCAAGTAGGTCAAAATGAGGCATTAACACTTTATTTGGTGAGATGTAAATAGTAGAAACTTCTAAGCCTCAAAGTTAAATATTTGCTTCTTGGCCTAAGATCATTCGCCTATTAAAAAAAAAAAAAAAGCTAACTATTTAGCCAAATTTTAAAAGAACATTCTTTCCGAATAGTAAGCAAGACATTTAAGTGTTTAAATGATGAAGAAACACCACCAGTATGAACACTTCACTCCTCTACAAGAGTGTCACAGCTGCAAATGCTCTGAACCTCGTAGTAAGTTTTCTCTCTCTCTCTCTCTCTCTCTTTTTTTTTTTAATATTTTATATATTTATTTGAGAGAAAGAGAGAGCAGAGGGGCAGAGGGAGAGGGAGAAGCAGGCTCCTCCCTGAGCAGGAAGCCTGACTTGGGACTCAATCCCAGGATCATGACCTGAGCTGAAGGCAGACACTTAACCAACCGAGCCACCCAGGTGCCTAGTTTTCCCTCATTTCAAAAGACAGACTGGAAATCCAGGAGACTGCAGTACACCCCAGGCCTGGGACGTCACATCCTCAAGGCAATTTTGTGACAGCAAAAAGAGGGAAGCATTATTCTGTAATCATTTTCTTTGCTATGGGTTATAAGGATTTTATTTTCTACATTATATTGCCTCTACTGAAGAACAGAGGAGGACTGTATTTCAAATTCTAACACATTAAAATAAGTTATTCACTAACTCGTAGTCTGGAAAGGAAAACAGGTCTTCTTGAGGTTTATCTTTGAAACAGGATCACTTTGGTTTGCATAAACTTTTCTATGCAAAATAGCCTACTACAGCTATGTTTCCAAATCTCCAGAAAAGACTACAGAACAGGGGATCCCTGGGTGGCTCAGGGGTTTAGTGTTGCCTTCAGCCTAGGCATGATCCTGAAGACCCGGGATCGAGTCCCACATCAGGCTCCCTGCATGGGGCCTGCTTCTCCCTCTGCCTGTGTCTCTGCCTCTCTCTCTGTGTCTCTCATGAATGAATAAATAAAATCTTAAAAAAAAAAAAAAGGCTATAGAACAAAGCATTCCTCATGTATGCATTTGATCATTACATTGAGCTTCTGGTGGTCGGTACACCTTGGTTTACCTTGGACTAACTTGATTAGTATGACTAATCAATATTCTCATATGCTGTTATTTCAGCATCCTTTCTGAAGCGTCTACTGTGAAAGACACTATCCCAGTGACTGGCAGGGGTTTTCAAAAGGAGGTAGACATCAAACCTGTCTTCAAGCAGCTTATAGAACATACTTGAAAATGAGACAAATACCTAAGCAGCTATCAGAAGGGAGAAAGATCAACAGCCCCAGGAATTCAGAAGAAAGAGGTCAGTATTGCAATTCAATGTAATTCTCAGACTTTGTTCTGTGCATGTTGTGAGGCAGGAATAAATCTCTCTTTAAAGGAAACTCCACGTTTGAAACGTTACTTCACTTAGCAAAGGAGTTAAAGGCAGTTTCTTAACTTTCCATGGACTGATTTTTTTTTTTCCCCATTTTTGGTAAAGGCTCAGAGGCCAAAGTACCAGTATCAGAAAAGGAACTGAATGATAGCAATGAAGCCTAGTATATAACTTTTACCTCCCCTTTATATAGCTAAGTAGTTTTAAATTAAGTCCTCTAAACCTGATCGTTAGTGAAAATGTTCACATATTTTTAAATTTAGCCATGTTTTAAGATTTCATTAACAGATATGGACATTGAGGCAAAACTATTGGCCTAGAAGTATATGTATATATTATACTTTTCATATTAAAGTATGTTTTAGGGGCCCCTGGGTGGCTCAGTTGGTTACGTGTCTGCCTTTGGCTTAGGTCATGATCTCAGGGTCCTGGGATCGAGTTCCACATTGGGCTTCCTGCTCAGTGCTCCCTCTGCCCCTGCTGCTGCTTCTGTTCTAAAATAAATCCTTTTAAAAAGAAATAATAAACTATCAGGTTTTAATTAGGGAAAAACAGTAATGTTAATGGTCTTGATAATTAGAAACTAAACCAGTATAGCCTAAAAGTCAACACAATATTAGAAATATTTTAGGAAAGGAATGAAAGTATATCTGTAACCATTTGTTTCCAGAATGAAACACAACGCTTTCATCAATTCCATAGCTGTAGACAGCATTGAGTGAATGGATAAATGACCAGAACTGCAATCCATGAACTTGGCCAAATGAGGTGTAACCACCTATAGACCAGCACCTGCCCTTTGAACAGATGTAAAACGATCATCTATGTATCTGTCCATCCATTACTTATGCAGATGTCTTTGGGTTTGGGTCATAATCTCTTATAAAGAGAACTGAAAATGTAACACAGCACATCACATGGTCTCTCTGATCCACCCTTCCAGGCTCCAGGATCAGCACTTAAGATGCAGATTATTTTCTAGCTCAATGCATGTTACGCCTTCTGAGACTTCCGTAAGTTGCGCTATGGATGAAAGTTTGCTGACTTCAGCTTTCTTAGATGGTTTGCTTTTTCTCTTATATGGAACTCTTCAGTGTTCTAAAATCTGTTTATATTCACTTTCCTCTTCCTGGTACTTATTTTCATTATCTTTTCTCATTTCTAGCCAAAGGACACATTAATTATATTAAATATCAAAATAAAATTATACTCTCTCACCTATATTTTTCTGGCTTTCGTAAAGCTTTCAGGATATTTATTCCAATAATAGGTGAATCATTTTGTTCCTAAAACTTCAGTATTGTTTTTGGCCTTTGCTCACTAGCAAAAACATTGATCTGTGGAGGCTCTGTCTGTCTCCCTGTGGATTGTTCATCATTCAGACGGGCTGAAAGTCAAAGTACAAGAGAAATAGAAGTTTCCCTCCCCAAGTCCTGCCTGCCTGTCTCTTATTCCTATTTTTCTCTCTTCCTTCCCAATATCCCATCACCTCTTCCTCCGGAATCTACTCTACCAATTCTTAAAAAAGAAAAAAAAAATAAACACTTTTTTGGGACACTGTAAAAATATTAACTTATTTGTTCATTGCCCTACTCAGTTGTTGTGATGTTCTGGAGAAACAGTCACTTGGGCCTATTTTTTAAAACAAAATCTTAACATACATCAGAGTGCCAGGCACAGGTACTCATCCATGTGAGATGATGTCATATGGGCTGATACATGTGAAGGTGATATGATGTCATGTGTGTTCATACATGTAAAGAGGAGATGGTATCATATGTATTCATATATGTGAAGGTGAGATGGTGTCATGTGTTCATACATGTGAAGGTGAGATGATGTCTATTAATGTTTTAATCAAGAAAACAAATCTTCACTTGTTGATTGAACATTTCTGTCATCTGTCCACGTCAAGCATCTATATTCCATACAATGGAATATTCCTCAGCCATTAGAAATGACAAGTACCCACCATTTGCCTCAACGTGGATGGAACTGGAGGGTATTATGCTGAGTGAAATAAGTCGATTGAAAAAGGACAAACATTATATGGTCTCATTCATTTGGGGAATATAAAAATTAGTGAAAGGGAATAAAGGGGAAAGGAGAGAAAATGAGTGAAAATATCAGTGAGGGTGACAAAACATGAGAGACACCTAACTCTGGGAAATGAACAAGGGGTGGTGGAAAGGGAGGTGGGAGGGGGTTGGGGTGACTGGGTGATGGGCACTGAGGGCGGCACTTGGCAAGATGAGCACTGGGTGTTATGCTAAATGTTGGCAAATTGAACTCCAATAAAAAAATTTTAAAAAAAGAACCTACATTCCCCCTATAGATAGAATAGTAAAGAATCCTTCCATTGGCACCCTAAGGCACTTGGTGAGTATAGATGCTTACCTCAACGTGATTATTCTCCTAAAGTTCCTAACAGCCTAAAGGTCTGGGACCAAGGTTAAGAAGACAATTTAATGAAAAGGTAAAAACAAAGAAGGAGAAAGTTGACTATATGTATGAAAAAGCAATACATGTGAAATATATTGTTTGAATTTAGTATTAGGTATTTTGTATTTATAAACTTAATAAATAGTGACTTATCCAGTACATAGTAAATTGCACTTCACAAATGTCAGTTCATTTAATACTTTTAAAAACACTACTTCATGTATGAGCACATTAACACAGATAAGTAATTTTCCCCAAGACTATATAGCTAAATAATTATCAGAAGTATAGGTCAAACCCACGTAGTAGGACTCCAAAATCTCACCCTTAAATCCTATACTTACCTACAATTGCCTTGGTCCTTACTGTTTGAAAACAGGGAGTATAGCTTGACTTTCTGAAAGGTTAGTTCCCATGTGTAAAGCAGTGCTAATGAGTTTATTACAGAAAAGCGGGGAAAATTAGGAAGCACCCAAAGCAATCTACACAGCCAGTTCAATTCCTAAAATACCAACAGCATTTTCACAGAACTAGAACACTACTAAAATTTGTATGGAATTATAAAAGACCTCAAAAAGCAAAAAAAAAAAAAAAAAAATCTTAAGAAAGAAAAAGCTTGAGGGATAACAATCCCATATTTCGAGATACACTACAAAGCAACAGTCAACAAAACAGTGTGGTATTAGCATGATAATAGACACATAAATCAATGGAACAGAGTCCAGAAATAAACCCACAATTATATGGTCAATTGATATATGCCACCGGAGGCATGAATATACAACGGGGAAAACACAGTCTTTAATAAATGGTGTTCGGCAAAAGAATGAAACTGGACCACTTTCTCAGATCATGCACAAAAATAAAATCAAATGGATTACAAACTTAAATGTGAGCCATGAAACCATAAAAATCCTAGAAGAGAGCACTGGCAGTAATTTCTTTGACACTGGCCAAAGCAACAATATTTCTAGATAGGTCTCCCCAGGCAAGAAAAACAATAGCAAACAAACTGTTGATACTGCACCAAAATAAAAAAGCTTTTGCACAGTGAGGAAGGATACAATCAACAAAAGAAAAGGCAACTTACTGAAGGGGAGAAGATAAATGCAAATGACATACCGATAAGGAGCTCCTACCCAAAATATATAAAGAACTACAACTCAACACCAAATCAATCAACCAAATCAATCAACCAAACAAACAATAAATAAATAATCGGATTAAAAACAGGCAGCAGAGGAGGGGGCGCCTTGGTGGCTCAGTAGGTGAAGCATCTGACTTTGGCTCAGGTCCTGATCAGCACTGTGCTGGGCTCCTCCCTGGGCATGGAGCCTGCTTAAGATTATTTCTGTGCATGTCCCCCAACCCACGCCTGGCTCATGCTCTCTGACACACACACACACACACACACACACACACACACACACACACAGTAGTTTTGTTTTGTTAAGGGGGGAAACAATAGAAAACACAGCCCTAATTTTGTTCCCTTTGGCTGGTGAACATCAGACTTCCCATACTGTTTCTATCACAGAAGGCAGTCGTTCTAGAAGAGCTAAGAGTGTTGACAGCAAAGAAAAAGCAATAACCACCCAAGAACAAAGCACTGTAAATGTCGGCTAAGCAACCAAGGAAAGTCAGTAACTTGTTGCCAAAAGAGGATAAAAGAAGTGAGACAGAGAAAGGCTGGTGCAAACTCTTAGAGAAAAGTGACTATAATCAGAACTTGTGCCCATACGAAAAAAATAAATGCATGCCCATTACCCTCAATCTGTCAACTTCTCATGAAATGACAGGCATGGTAGAAAGAATTATAGAGTGAGTGCTTATTGTTGCAGTTGTCCAAATACTCAGTGGCCAATAACAGATTAAAATAACCCTAAAAATATATAGGGAAATTAAAAAAAAATATGTGAACAAATTGGTTTGAGGCCACAGTTTAAAGAGTTTAAGAGTTCTCTGATACTACAAGCCAGATGATAACTAATAAAGGAGTTAAGCAGAATAATAGTCTCCATAGGAACCTGGGAGTATATTACATTACAGGAAAAAAGAGAATTCATCGGCAGACGTGAACGCAGAGAGATTATCCTGTACTGTCCTGATGGGCCCCAAACAATTATGGGGGTACTACTGACAAGTGGATGAGGAAAACAGAGAGGGGGCCAGAGCAACACAGGGCGAGAAGTACTCTCTCTACCCACCTCTGCTGGCTCTGAAGACAGAGGATGGAAAGGGATTCTCAGCTAGAGTGTCCAGAAAAGCACACAGCCCAGCTGATGTCTTGCTGTGAACCCAACGAAACCTACATCAGACTGTTTCCTGTGCAACTCATAGGAAACAGATCGGTGTCATTTAAGCTAAGTTTCTGGAAATCTGTAGAAAATTCAGGTGGTGGCCATGAATCTCTCTGTAGGAGCTGCATCCTGGTGCTGGGAGTACTGACTAGGAAATCAGGTCCCATGGCACCGTGAGCTGGAGTCAGCTGTGGAGAAGAGGAGAAGCTCCTTCGCCTCTCTTCATAGGTTGTCCTTGGGCTCGGAAGCAGCCGCCTCCATCTCTGTGATGCTCACAATCACTTACATTACTGTGCCTTGATCCCCATTTCCTGTTGCCCTGAACTATTTCTTATACTTGAAAACACACCAGATTGGGCTAAGGTAACTGGAGCCCATGTCACTCCCTCTTGTGTTGGAGAACCCAGACGTTTATGTCCATAGGTAACTTGGAGTAAACGTGCTTGTGCTAGCACACAAAAAACCACATCCAAGAATATACACAATTATGTGTTAACCATATGCCGTAATTGCAAATGTAAGAGAATACAAGTATCGGTTATTACGTAAAAAAGCATTAAGAGAGCAGAATGTTTCATATTCCCAGTGCATTAGATAGATAAAATGGCTCCTTAATAGGTAATAAATGGGTATCAAATGATAATCCAATGACTTGCTTTCATTTCTTGCAAAAGCCTGCCTGTGGAAAGAGTCTGAGGTCAGCCGTGGACTGCATTGTTCGACTCACCACCTACGCCCTTCGGGAGTGTGGCCACGATTTTGAGAAGATCTGAAACTCTTCAGATTTTGAAGAAAACCATGCCCCAAAAGTTTAAACTGAGGCTCGTAACATTCCACGAGCCCATGATCTGATATATTGTAGCTTACTTTGTAAAAATTTAATATACTGATGTTTTAAGATTCAACCTCAAGGGCGCCTGGGTGGCTCAGTTGGTTGAACATCGACTCTTGATTTCAGCTCAGGTCATGTCCTCATGGGGGGTGGGATCAAGCCCCATGTGGGTTCCACATTGAGCTCCATGCTCGGTGCGGGGGGAGTCTGCTTGAGATTTTCTCTTCCTCTGCCCCCCACCCCCGCTCATGCACACGTCACACTTTCTCTAAAAAATAAATCGTTAAAAACAAAACAAAATTTAACTTCAAAGGCAGGCTATGAAATACTCAAGCTGTAACTATCTCAAATGAAAACTCTCAACTTGTGGTTGGTTATAAATGAAATTTTAAACACCCATATTCTGATGGAGAAACGAATCATTATTGCCCAATGAATTTGACTTGAATTATCTAATTTTTTAATTTTTGGTAAGAAGTAAATAAATATCTTTTCTCTGTTTGTTTTCCTTTCTCTTAATCCTCTCTTGTCTTCTTTAGGTTTTGCTTATTGAACAAACTGCCTAAGAAAATATTCAAACTTTTTTTTTCTTTAAAATATTGCCTTGTCACTGCTTGTGACACATTTTATAAGGAACACTGGCCATATGGCAAGTTCTTAACACTTGCATTTAGAAAAAAAACAAAAAACAATCCACATGATTCTCATAACTTTGTCAGTTAACAATTTATGATTTTGACAAAGCAAAACAAAATAGGTTAGAAATTGACTGTTATAGATCTAAAATATTATATTCTATATTTTTTAGAGATTTTTTTAAAAAGATTTTATTTATTCAATTATGAGAGACATACAGAGAGAGACAGAGAGAGAGAGAGGCAGAGACACAGGCAGAGGGAGAAGCAGGCTCCCTGTGGGGAGCCTGATGTGGGACTTGATCCCGGGTCTCCAGGATCACGCCCCGGGCCGCAGGTGGCACTAAACCACCGAGCCACCCAGGCTGCCCTTAAAGATTTTATTTATTTATTCACGAGAGACACAGAGGGAGGCAGAGACATAGGCAGAGGAAGAAGCAGAAAAAATATCAAATCCCATATTATTATGCCTGGAATCCCATGTATTCTGTAATGTATTTGATATTTTGTTCATAAAGAGAGATTCAAAAGTCAACCAATGAAAAGGTGACAAAAAAGATATTCCATCATTATGTCAATATTTGGGGTCTTTTTTATTATGTCTTTTTAAAAATTATTTTAGTATTTGATTAAATGTAAGATAGAAAACTGGAATTCTTTCATGCACACTATGAAAGGATTTGGTATTCATCTAACCAAAATAAAACACTTTGAGAACCACAGATTATCTATAAAAGTACTGAAATATTTTAATGAGAAAAACTATAAAAATTGATTAAAATTTTAAAATCATTCTAGATAATAAAATATATTCTAAAATTTCTGGTAAAAAGGGGATCCCTGGGTGGCTCAGCAGTTTAGCGCCGCCTTTGGCCCAGGGTGTGATCCTGGGGTCCCAGGATTGAGTCCCATGTCGGGCTCCCTGCATGGAGCCTGCTTCTCCCTCTGCCTGTGTCTCTGCGTCTCTCTCACTCTGTGTCTCATGAATAAATAAATAAAATATTTTTAAAAAAATTCTGGTAAAAATTTTTGGTCTTCTTTTGCAAGACATAAAAAAGACCTTTACTTTTAGAATGAACATGTTTTCCCTTTCCTAAAGTGTTTATTATTTAAGAAGCATGTTTATAAATGTCACTGAAATTATATTTTTAATAACGTGACAGATCTGCTCCCTCAAGTAGTTCTCTTATCTAGATAGTATCTATCACGCTGCAGTCAACTACAAAACCAAAAATAGTAAAATTCAAATTTAGAGAAACACTCTTCCTAAGGGGAGCCTATTTAAACTCTATAACATTTATAAAATTCTCACAGCCCCAAATACATTCTTCAAAAATATAGTTTCATCAGTTTCATGTAATGTGGACAAACCCATTCTCTACCATTTTGAGTAAATGATTGAACAGTCAATGCAGTTGGATTACTAAATAAATTGAAAGTCGAGTCAATATTTCTCATAAAAATAAATTAAATTATGGTACATCATGGTCTCTATTGTTAGTTTCAGATCTACTTGGCACATTTTAAAACCAGTCCTGAATCCTGCAATTCCAAGTCTTTGATTAAGCATGCTACCATAAGGTGTGTGTCCATGATTATGACCCAAGCCATAAAGTCTTGGGGGTTTTAGAAGAATAACGGGGCTCACAGTTTTTCCGGGGGTGTTAAACAAACATTCTGGAATACTGGGTTTAGCTGGAGTCAACGTGATGGGATTTGAATCATCAGTACCCTTTAAAGGAGGCATTGGAATTATGCGAGGACATTGGCTGTGACAGGCCCAGACAGGAAGGCAGATCTAATCCAATCACCCCTGAGAATCTGCACAGAGTAGACATTATCTTGTACAGCCTGTTGGTCACATGGTCAAGAAACATGTGTTCATTTGCATCTTGTCAAATTCTTCCCTATGCCCTAATCCAGCCAATGAGCCACAACCTAGGGACGAAACATGCTCCTTTTGAACTTCTAAAGCTCCACCCAAGGTAGACAGCTCTCTGATAAGCCCGTCCAACTGACCAATAGCACGGGTGGTGTTCGGTCTGGTGTAATGCTTGCACACTGTACACGCTCATGCGATCCACGGTGCCAGATGTCACCAGAGCTGTGGCCATGGCAGCAGCACTGTCTACAGCGAACTAGTTATTAGTTTCAATTAGCATATATGTAACACAAAGAGCAAATGCCCCAGCAAGATGAGTCACAATATATGGATGCATTCAGGGAAAGAAGACACTAAGTCCTAGAATAATTCCACAAGCTTCTACTAAGAACCCCAACATGCTCTTGAAGCCAACTCATCCTAGCGGCTTCGGAGCCACAAGAGAAACGTTTATTCCACATAAGCATCAAGAATTAGTTAAAAGAAAGAGGCATAGACGTACCAATGAATAATCTTCCCGTGTGCATCTCAGGCTGCTCTATAAAGCCTTCTTAAACACTAAAGAGAGCTCCCAGGAGAGGTAAAGAGAGCCTGGGCTGTGGAAACAAATACAGCCCAGGCTTCTAATCTTTCAAATCAGAGTAGACAGGGTTGGGTTTCCTCATCACTACCCAGTAACTTGCCAAACATGTCATTAAACTGAAAAGATCAGTGGTCAAGTAAGGACGGCAAGTAAAGCTATACTGTTGGTGGAACTGAGCCCCGTGAGCAGGACGTCAGGACTTATTGGGTTTACTGCACCAAAGAGCGAGACCTTCCAGGTCCTTTGGTCAGTCAGTGGCTACAAGTCTAAATTCCTATAATAACTTGCCAAAAAAAAAAATGATTGTGTTTATCTAAAGAGATGAATTGTTCACATGATAAAGAACAGCACAGCTCCTGCCAGAAGAGGCTCCGTGAGCTGGTTTTCCCTCAAGTGATTGTTCCAACCTTTAACGGTAAGCAGTATTTTTGTGGTATTTTGTTAAAAAGTGGATGGAATTAAGACCTAGAATAGATCAGATTTGGGAATCTCCTCTCCATTGTGCTAACGCAGGACACCCACTGTGGATCAAAGATGTGGAAAGGATATGTATTCACAGACTCAACAACTATGCTAAATCCTAAGTGAAAATCGCCTTTAATGTAGGAAATTGTAACACGTGCTATTATGATGAAGCTCAAGACAAAGAATGACATGATAGAAAAAAATTCTGTACATTTCCAGAAAGTAAATGTGTTAGGCAAATGGTAACATATGCAAAATACAGTGACTCAAGAAAGGTTATAGGCTATGTGATATTTGACAGCTTATGAGCAATTTTTTTCTATAACGTAGGATTTTCCTAAACTCACATGACCTTAAGATAAACATTTCCTTTTGTTTTTTAAATTTATTTGAGAGAGAGAGACAGAGATAGTGAGAGAGACCTCAAATGGGGAGGAGAGGGAGAAGCAGGATGCAGGACTCAATCCCAAGAGCATGGGATCATGACCTGACCTGAAGGCAGATGCTTCCCTGACTGAGCCACCCAGGTGCCCTAAGGCAAGTATTTTCAATTAAACTATTTAAAGGTCCATATTTGATAATGATGCAATGATTTAAATTAAAAATTATTTTTGGGGGCAGCCCGGGTGGCTCTGTGGTTTAGTGCCACCTTCGGCCCAGGGTGTGATCCTGGAGACCCAGGATCAAGTCCCACATCAGGCTCCCTGCATGGGGCCTGCTTCTCCCTCTGCCTTTGTCTCTGCCTCTCTCTCTCTCTCTCTCTCTGTGTGTGTGTGTGTGTCATGCACAAATAAATAAAATCTTTTAAAAAATAAATAAATAAAAAATAAAAAATATTTTTTGGGTCGCAAGGGGCCCTAGTCATTTCCCTTGAGGTCCATAACCTTGAGCCCTAACCGTTCTTCAGATGCATTCTTTTACTAAAAGCTCTTAATAAACTTCATCTTATTTCTAACTCAACGTCAGAGAATTAACATGTTAGTATCGGATGTGATTATTAATCCCAGTGTAATTAAAATGATATATATGGAACCACTTAATAGAACAAGGGGTGTAGATGGAGAAGAATCTAAGAACTAGATTCTCTACCTGAAAGTTCTCTACCTGAACAGAAAACCGTTTTTTTCTGATCTCTCTGCTAATTCAATCCATGGCCCCCAGAACGGAACTGTGGGTGCTCTATTTCATTCTGTCTTTAATGAACCTGAACTGAGCAATTGGAACAGATAGCCACTTATTCACAAATGCCGTCTAGTTCTAATTCTTGGCCAAATAAGCTCTCAGAAAGATGATTTAAAAAAGAATCTGAGCACCCATATATATGACAAAGGTATTTTGGCTTATGAGGAATGAACATAGCTTCTGTCCTGGCAAGATCTGTTTTCAAAAGATGAAAATCAGCATCATCCTTACAGGAAATAATTCCTTACCCCCTCTGTCTGAAGCACAGTCACAAATCATTTCAAAGTCCTCGCTCCCAGTGGCGATGCTCACAGTCTCCTGGGCTTTCTACTTTATTGGGATTTGAAAGAAAAAAAAAATAAATGAGATAATTTTGTTAAGAATAAAAACATGAGCCTCTTGGACTTGGGGAGGAGCAGATGACCGGAGCCCATCAGTATTTTCCATGTGGTTCCCGCTGGTACAGTGGTTCAAGAATGTTAAAAAACAAATCCCCCAAAACCAGGGATGAGAGATATTGGCTAATCAGAGCAGAAGGGTTATATCCAGACAGCACCTACACCACTCCACACCTGCTCAAGCCCTGCAGCTTAGTGCAGTAGGGTTTGGGGGAAGCTCCTGAAAACACCAATAGATCCATGTCCCCATGACATAGCGAGGACGGGTGAGGAGCACGAAGGAAAGCCCACGTGTCATGGACCCAAACAAATGTAGGTTCAGTTGTCCGCTCTGCCAGTGGTCAGCTCTATGACCTTGGGCAAGCGAGGTGCCCCTTTTAACTTCAGTCTTGCCATCTGAACAATGAGGCTAACAGCACCTACTTTGTAGGGTCCCGATTAGGGGTGGTGACCTGTGGAGGAGAAGTCAGACCCCCCGGATTCAAGTCTGGGCTCAGCTACACACCTGCTGCGCAGCCCGCCTGGGTGATGTGGGTTCTCGGAGCCTCAGCAGTTCTGCTGAAAACTGCAGATCATTCTATTGGTTCTATCTTCATCATTGTTCAATTTTCAAATCCAGGGAGAGATTCATGAACGGGAGAAAAAGACTTTTCAGTCTAATATTAAGTATGGCAGAGAAGTAGTCTTTAAAGGCCTTTTTACTTCCAAAGAACCCTCCAGACTCTTTAGAACAACAACAAAAAAATGCATGGAAAAAAAGCATGTATTTACATCATATTCTTTACTTTGAAAAGTTTTAATATTTGTTCGTGAAAAGGTCTAATTAACCTTAAAAAGTTTAATGCTTACTGAGATCAATTATCTTCACTTATATCAGCTAAATTAATATAAGTGAGATTAAAAGGGTATTTGTATAATATTTGTCTTGAAATCGCCCATTCTGTACTAAGTCATTTTGTTCCATCTAAAGAGAGATTTTTTCTTATGAATTTATTTTTTATTGGTGTTCAATTTGCCAACATATAGAATAACACCCAGTGCTCATCCTATCAAGTGCCGCCTAAAGAGAGAGATTTTAGTAAGGTAGTATTTTCCACCGAGAATGACTTTTTAAAATAATAATCTTGTCTGATTGTGAAGCCTCTTGGGTTTATCCTTTAGATTTCAAGCAAAGTAACCCGCCCGGGTTTCTATATTAACTGCAATACATGCCCCCAAAAAGCCCTTTATAATGAGGTATTATTCATAGATGCTTTTAAACAATCACTAAATCTGACTCCTTAAACAAGTATGTAAAGAGAAAACAGTCATTATGGTATTTCAGAGGAACCTCAGAAGGCATGTTAGGACAGGTGGGGTTTCTTGAACATAATACAAGTTCTTTGACATTGAACCAAGAGCTAAAAAATACTGCATTTAAAAAAAAAGAAAGCTATCTGAGATTATGATGCACTTGATTTACACCAGGAATGTTTTTTTTTATTTTTTTAAAGATTTTATTTATTCATTCAT
This sequence comes from Vulpes lagopus, assembly GCF_018345385.1. Taxonomy (NCBI): domain Eukaryota; kingdom Metazoa; phylum Chordata; class Mammalia; order Carnivora; family Canidae; genus Vulpes; species Vulpes lagopus. The sequence continues at coordinate 1,907,132 of NC_054837.1, read as the reverse complement.
GAGAGACACAGAAAGAGAGGGAGAGGCAGAGACACAGGCAGAGGGAGAAGCAGGCTCCCCACAGGGAGTATGATGATTGAGGACCCCGGGATCACGACCTGAGCCAAAGGCAGATGCTCAACCACTGAGTCACCCAGGTGTCCCTATACCAGGAGTGTTTAAAATATTCATAAAGGAACGATGAGCTGCTCAGTAAGTATCTTTTTTCCCCTGGGGTGAGGAGAGCTCTCTGCAATACAAATTTGAGCTGAAGAAAACCAAATATTCAAAAAGCTACGGAGGTTAAACAAGTTTGGTTAATTCAGCTTTACAAGAAAATCCATGTCAGACGTGCTCAATTGCTTGTGTCACTCTTCGTTAACATGGCACAGGCTTTGCAACAGGTGGAGTCATCACTCCTGCTTCCGTTCACCCAAAATGTACTGAACACCTGTTAGCTCTCTGTTTCTAGGCCCCCACCCAGTTCCCGAAGGAAAGCAAGCATACAAAGTTACTCATCTCTGGAAGATCACATTCTAGAAGTGAGGGGAAATCAATGAACGTGTGCTTATGTTAGGTGGGGGTATCTGCTAGAGGGAAAACCAAGGAGTGGAGCAGACGGCGAAACCAGCGGTGGGAACAGGCGAGGTAGCAGCCCAAAACTAAATTAATTTTAACTTTAAAGCAGCATCTGAAGTTCGTAGCAACCAGAGCCAGTGTCTGAAGCATACAACCGTGTGTCCCAGAAGCTGATTACAGACTCCAAATTTGTCAGTGACTGGACACCCGGGAGACCTCAAAAAAACAAAAAACAAAAAACAACAACAAAACAACAACACAAAAACAATGACAATGCCCAAAACAGAAGTTGTTTGTTGAAAACATATTGAAAATCTAGATGCCACATTAGACATTTTATGTATATTATTTTTTTTGTTATGGCATTTTTGGGATTTATTTTAGGTTTTTCCATTTCAGAGATTAATAGATGAAATACGGCCACGTCTAACTTGCAACTCCCACCACCGAGAAGTGGAACTTATGTCGCTGCACCTTGAATCTGGTTTTTGTTAGGAGATGGTGGGAGAAGTAACATCGTGGGAGTCCCAAGGCCTGACTTCAACAGGACCTCAGTTTCTGCCTTTGTGCTCTTGGGACCTTGAGGGTGCCATGCAGTGAGGGAGCTTGCAGCAGAAGGCCACTCACAGGAAAGCTCCAGAAGATTCAGCTGTCCCAGGGGTGCCTGGGCTCAGGCAAGCAAGCAATTTCTGAGCAAATCTGAGTGAGACTGGCAGAAAAACCTCCCAGATAACCCACACAGTCCATAGATAGAGTAAGCCTTTGTTGTCGGAAGGCTCTAAGCTTTGCGGCAGTGTTTTATGCTGGATTAGAAAACTGTGGCCTAGGCAGAGAAAGCAAAGCTGACTGTGTTCAGAAGCTCAGAGCAAGAAGGTACAGAGGCAGGACTGCAGGTCTCGTCTGTCTGTCTAAAGCCACCCACCTTTGTATCACTGCATTTCCCATTTTCCTGCAAATCCATTTTTTTTATCATGAAAAAAATGTTAAGGTAATGCATACATGTCTACCATACTCAAAATTTCTATGATTCTGTGAATCTATGAGCACTTAGGTACGTACATCCCCTCCTGAGCCCCTTCCTCAAATAATCACACCATCCTGGCAATTTCCAGGAAAAAAAAAAAGGTCTTATGTCACTAAAAATTCCAGCTACACCTGGGATTTTAGAAGCTATCTAACTGAAGACAAATTCCTCTATTTCCAATATGTAAAAAAAAAAAGAAAGAAAGAAAGAAAGAAAAGAAAAGAAAGAAAAGAAGAAAAGAAAAGAAAAGAAAAGAAAAGAAAAGAAAAAATCAAAGAAAAAAAGCAAAGGAAAAAAGAGAAGAAAAGAAAAGAAAAAAAAAGAAAAGAAAAAAGAAAAGAAAAGAGAAAAAGAAAAGAAAAAAGAAAAAAGAAAAGAAATAAAATAAAAGAAAAGAAAAGAAAAGAAAGAAAAGAAAAGAAAAGAAAAGAAAAGAAAAGAAAAGAAAAGAAAAGAAAAGAAAAGAAAAGAAAAGAAAAGAAAAAAGACAGGGGAAATTATAATAGCTCACACCCAATATAGCTGTGAGGAGATGGACTAAGGGGTAGGAAATGCCTTAGTGCGTGCATAGGATGACATTCGGTGCAGTGGGGCACTGCATGGTCCTTGCATCTGTGTACATACGTATACAGTCTTAAGTGACTCATCCCAAGTAATACCCTCTGGTTACATGGCACCGAGATTAAAGACAGTCCCATATTCTTGGATGGTCCTTTCATTGAGGTCCAAGGTTTAGGTTTTCTCTCCTTGGATGCCTTGGAATTCTATGTCACCATGTAAGAAATCTCACTTTTCTGAGACTACCAGGCTGTGGGGAGGTCCAGTTAGTCACATGAAGGAGTCCCCTCAGTGCAGCCATCTCGATCCAGGTGACAGAGGTCCACCAGCTAGAGCTGCCAGGGCACACGGGGCCTAGAGACAGTGCCTACTTCCACCCACCAAGCCCCAAATCATTAACGATGTCACACTGTTCTTTTGTGACAGCTTATTGTGTTGAAATAGATAATCAGGACACACGCGCTTCTAATTCCAAGGCAAAAATCCTTAAAATTTCTGTCGCAGTTAATAACTTCATGGCTGCTTGGAACAGATCTGTCTCCATTTCCCACCTGCCCTCCCACGCCGACTGACACACACACCCTCCCCTACCTACAAATCGCAAGCCACACAAACACAGAAAATTGTATTAAGTTTCCCCCAAACTATGAATCTATAGTTAGAAGCATATTGTGAAGTGGAGGATAAAATATACTAAAAACGACGGCAAACACAAATTTGACTCTTAAACTCGGTCATGAAAAAAAAAAAAACTCGATCATGAAACTTACAACCACCATGAATCAAAAAGGAAAGTTAAGAGATTATATATCCCTTGTTACTGAAAGGGAAGAAACATTACTTACTATTCCAGGTATACAATGTTTTCCTGGAAACAAAGGAAAATTCTTTCGATGGTTCATTTTACCTGGACCACTTGATAATATATATATAAAAAAATGTCTGACATTAATAAGAACTCACAGTTTTTACATCAAAATCAAAAACCATATAAAAGTTCAATGTAAACTCATAAATACCATTAAAAAAACAGAAAGTATTAGACTTTTTGTTCCCCAAACTATATAGAAAGGAGTAGTTTCCTTAATATTAGGAAGGTGTTTATAAATAAATTAGAAAAAAAAGAGAAAAAAAAAGGAAAAAGAAAAAGAAAAAAAAGAAAAATTAATTAGAAATTTGGATAATGACATGAACAGGCAGTTTATAGGGGAAAAAATGAAATGGCTTTGAAATTTATGAAAATACAGTCTACTAGCTATTAGTGAATGCAACTTAAAATAAAAAAAAGAAGATTTGGTATTCTCAGATCTCTGATGAAGATAAAATAGATTTGATGGCACAGCGCATGCTGGCGGAGATAGAGGTACCATCCCTCTCACGCCACCGTGGATTATCGTCTCCACTGCTCGTTGGGGGGCATTTCTGCAAATTCTCCACCCCACATAACTGTTTGCATGTGTTTGCAAATATTTCCGAAAATATGGTCATTAAATCACAATAGATATTGTAGTCTAAACACGGAAAGTCTGTTAATGATTGGTAAAATATTGACCCTCAAATATTGAAATTTTACACAATGTTTAGATCTACACAATAGATCTAAGTATATACTCAAACACAGAGAACTCTAATATTTATTCTTAGGTGCATAAAGCAAAGTACAAGTCAGTATGCTTTTTACTTTTTCACTCAAAAAGGGGGAATGGGATGTGTATATATGCACATATGTGTGCAGACATGTGCATGGAATATTTTTGGAAAGATCCACAGAAACTAACAATAAACTGGGGACTACAACAGGGATATAAAATGGGCAACAGCCTCATTTTTATATAACTTTCTTTTTTTTTTTTTTTTTACTATATATTTAGACTTGCATTTTTTTATCATGTGCCATTACTTCTAAAATTAGCAGGGTGGAGAGAAGGTCAATGATTTCCCAAAGGCTTTCAAATGACCTGCAAGAAAATAACTAATATACAATGCAGGATTTTGGGTGCAGGTTATGTAGTTACATTCCAGAGAACCCCAGAGTCCCCCAAAGTTTACGTGGCACCGCTGCAGAGTCTGATGGGGGGGCGAGTGGTCGAAATTATACTTCTCACCCTCACTTCAAACAAAGCACCTGCTTTTACCTGTTTTTTTTTTTTTTTTAATGAACTTTAATTCACTTTTATTTTTCTTGTATAAAACTATGTGGTAGCCACAGCTGGAGCCGGGGTCCTCTGCACGGAGACTGTGGTGTGGGTCTTTACTAGATGGTCAGTGAATTCCTGATAGGGAGACTTGGTGAACACAGTCTCTTTCCAGAGATCAGGGGTGAGATAGCTGTAGGTCTTGGAGATTGCATCAAAAGTAGCCTTGGCAAAGTTCCCCAGGGTGGCAGTGCAGCCCCTGGCCGAAGTGTAGCAGTCGTCAATACCAGCCATCATCAGTAGCTTCTTGGGCACAGGGGCTGAGACAATGCCAGTACCTCTGGGGGCAGGGATGAGACGCACCAGCACAGAACCACAGCGACCAGTCACCTTGCATGGGACAGTGTGGGGCTTGCTGATCTTGTTCCCCCAGTAGCCTCGTCGCACGGAGACGATGGAAAGCTTGGCCAGGATGATGGCCAACGGATGGCGGTGGCTACCTCCTTGGAGCCCTTGACGCCCAGACCCACGTGTCCGTTGTAATCTCCGATGGCAACAAATGCCTCGAACCTGGTCCGCTGGCCGTGGACGAGGGAAAGGTGCCCTCACTCGCCCTGTGCTGACCAAGGAGCAGCTGGACAACCAGTTGGATGCATACATGTCGAAAACAAAAGGACACCTGGATGCCGAGTTGGATGCCTACATGGCACAAACAGATCCAGAAACCAATGATTGAAACCTGTCCACTCTACTGTGAGAGACTCTTATTCAAAAGCCACCACATCTGTAAATAACCTTGAGATAACAGATGGAGAAGAAACCTGATCGATGCTGGAAGGACCTATCACAATAGGCTATGGATTTATTTGCCACAAGTTTGTGCATTTAGTGTGTTCCTTCTACTTTTTTTGATACTGTGTTGTATGAAACCTTTCTTTCCTCTGGAAAAAAAAAAAGAAGAAGAAAGAAGAAAAAAAAACATTACAAGCACTGCACTTGCCAGTGCGCTGATTGAGAATCACTGAGAATTCCCCTTCATCTCCAGCCTGTAGCTCAATGCCATCTTGAACTTCTTTCACATGGAAAAAGAGCTTCTTGCTATCTCCTACTTCATAATTAATGAAGCCAAACTGGTCCCTCACACACTCCACTGTGGCTCTACGCAGGGGTGTGATGTTGTAGGCCATAGTCTGTGCATTCTGGCCCAGGACACACAACTGGAACTTGACACTCTCTCCTGTAGGCAGTCCCCTTTGTTGGGGATTACGTGGCAGCCACAGAAAATGCTTTGTTTGAACGGGGAAAATCTGTTAGACAAGTTTGAGAATTCTTGACATACGGGAATTCACTAACAACATATCCCCTAGCTGTCAACTAGGATACAGGAGACGGCTGGCTAGTTTGATTTTAGCCTACATCACTCCGTGATACTTGAAGGACTCTTAAAAACATATGCAGCTGCCACAAGCCATAAAGTCTCCTACTGACCTGTCTTGTTGGAGCGCGTTCGATTATGGGGCAGTATCTATAAAAAGCATTAGCAATTTATTTGCCAAATTTCCAAACAGGAGAAAGACTCCCAAACACAAAAATACGTGTTCTGTATTTAATTCTGTACGGTTTCCAGTTTAATGTAACAGAATCATTCCTCTCCAGCCTTGATAACTTTGTCACATTTCCTGAGGAACCAATTGTTGGAATCTAGGACTTCGTAGACGAGAACAGGACATTTTCCTTAATAAAACGTTTCCAGATGCCAAGTTTTGGCTTAGTTACTATTGGTCTTTGCTTGCCTTGCATTCCTTTTCTGACTGCACTAAACAGGTCTTCTTTCTTAGGTCATTTATGGGTATTATTTGAAATGCCTTGGTCCAGGATGCCTGGGTTGAACATTTGCCTTTGGCTCAGGTCATCATCCTGGGGGTCCTGGGATCGAGTCCCACATCGGGCTCCCCACAGGGAGCCTGCTTCTCCTGCCTGGGTCTCGGCCTCAGTGTTGCTCATGAATAAATAAATAAAATATTTTTTAAAAAATAAAATAAAATGCATTGACTCCAATATTTTATTGCTGAATGCACAATCTGCTTCTACATCAGAGCCCACGTCTGCTTCCTCAAGGAAAACGCCCTGTGAAGCAGAGGGCTGCTCCTGACACCACTTTCTTCCTAACTTTTGTCATTTGGACAGGAGGATTTTTTCCTGATGTTCCTGTTACAAACAGGTGAAATATCAGTCTTTCCCACAAGGCACAATTTCTATAAATTGTGCCCCCCTCTTATGTTTAACATCCTTTTTCAGCCACATTAGTCTACTGGATTCTACGCAGATGTCTAATAACTCTTAGGAACAGATCCTTATCTAGGGTCGATCTGCATTCCTGCGCTTAATTTTCATCAGTGTTACTCTTCCCTTGATCCCTTTCCACGGGTCAGCCCCCTGTGACTCTTTTTTTAAAAAAATTTTTTTATTTATGATAGTCACACAGAGAGAGAGAGAGAGGCAGAGACATAGGCAGAGGGAGAAGCAGGCTCCACGCACCGGGAGCCCGACATGGGATTCGATCCCGGGTCTCCAGGATTGCGCCCTGGGCCAAAGGCAGGCGCCAAACCACTGCACCACCCAGGGATCCCCCCCTGTGACTCTTTTTGGACTTTCCGTCCCCAAGGCTAAGTGATGGCTTCATTTGTTCTCAGCTCCAGTGAGATCCCAAATAAGACTTCTATCCACCTGGAAGGACAGGTCTCACATAGGATTTTCTTTTTTTTTTTTTTTTTCCACATAAGATGTTCAAACAAAATTCAGGTTTGGATATTCTGTGGGGTTACTAAACAGGTTTCAGTTACTGAATGTTATCCTATAGGTATAATCACAGAGACTTTCCATCAGCATCCGACTAGATGTGAATGGGAACTTAACATTGGTTATCAAAAGCTCATACCCCCCAGAAACCATATTTTCACCAAAAAATTAAATGGAAGTTTTCTCCACCATAATCTATTGTACACTTGATTTTTACAGTGAAAATCAACCTATTCCCTAACCTTCACTGATCTGACAGGTAGAGCAGGGCCAAGTAGTTTGTAGGAATGGATTCAACTTCAATGCCTCCCCATCACCTGGAACTGAGCCACTGGAAATATGCAAGCTGTCCTGCTTTGTTTTTTTTTTTGTTGTTTGTTTGTTTTGTTTTGTTTTGTTTTGTTTTAATAGGTAGAGGGCAGGGAGGGGAATCAGACCACCAGAGGTAACCAGTTCCCTCCTTGACTAATTCTGGGAGACGACTGAGCTGGATTAAAAAACACCGATCGCATGCCTCTCTTACAGCTCTGTTAATATAACTGCATATGCACATCCAAACAATAGAGTGAGGAATGGTGTAAAGCCGAAATGAAGGCCCGACGGAGAATCAATCTCTTGCAGAGTCAGAGCTGACATTTCAGCTTCCCTGAGGGAGAGTGTAGGGAAAGTGAGGGGCAGACGGTGGCAGGCTGTCTGCAAGAGGGAGGTGAACTGAAGAGCTGTCAGCTGGGTGGGGCGGTGGGAAGGAGGTAGGAAATATTCAGCTGTGCTTTCCTGCTTGAAACAAGCCAGCAAAATTACTAATTTTTTTTTCCATTTCAAAAGATAACTCCTCCCTAGAATACATCCTTGCTTACTTCTCTCTCAATGATGGATGTACAGTTTCGCATCTAATCTTCACGCTAATTTGCAACAACGTCACTCTGAAGCATCAAGGGGGTGGTTGATAAGAGGACGAATGGAAGACGGTTGTGAGTGAAGTTAAAAATAGAAATACAGGACATCCTTACAGAACATGCTCAAAACCTCAAAATCCATCACATCTCCCAGGAAGCCAGATTTCCCAATGTCTCTGCAATCCTGGAGGGACCCTTCTGGCATTCTGGGGAGTTGCCTCCCGAGAGGAACACGTTATCAAGATACCCACAGGGCCTCTTCAACTCTCAACTGTAATTTCCAGTCACCTCCATTCCTGTCTCAAAGCCAGCATCTCAAGCAGTACTCATGTACTATCTTTGAAGTCTAGGAGGAGTTTAAATACCCAAAAATAATGTCTTTATGAAAAAAATTTTAAAATAAACACCCGGGGAGGGGGGGGAACTTTGGTATCTTGCAAACTGCTGAATGCATTATAAATCCCGAGTTAGTAGTTGAATTCAGCATTTGCAACTCTTTTAATAAAAATGTTAATTTGAGGATATTTTTATTTAGAGATTTTGATAGAGCGAGCACACAGGAGTGGGGGAGGGGGAAGGCAGCAGGAGAGGGAGAAGCAGACTCCTCGCTGAGCAGGGAGCCCGATGTGGGGCTCGATCCCAGGATCCTGAGATCATGACCTGAGCCGAAGGCAGACAAGTGTCACCGATGGAGCCACTCAGGTGCCTTGGAATATTTTCAGATTTTCAGAAAACCTGGGGACAGAGTTTCCACATACTCCATACCCAGTGTGTCCTATTATTAAAATCTTACACGATGATTCATTTGTCACAACTATGAATCAGTATCGATCTACTATCTTAATCTTAAGTTCATGCTTTATTTAGATTTTCTAGTTGATACCCAAGGTCCTTCTTACTCTTTCATCGCTCCAGCCTGCCATCTGGGATGCCACGCATTTGCTGTCACGTCTCCCTAGGCTTTTGGAGGTGACAGTTTCTCAAACTTTGTTTCTGATGCCTGTGACAATTCTAAAGTATATGGGTCAGGTATTTTGTAGATTGCTCCTCAACTGAGATCCTTTAACTGTTTCCCCATGGTTCAGTTGGGGTTTCTGGTTTTGGGGAGGACAACCACAGAGGTAATGTGCCCTGTTCATCTGTTCAGGTTTATCCACCATAAACATATTTTCCTGCCTTTTCATATAGTACTTTTTGTAGAGAAGTCATTACCAGGCCACACTTCACAAGGGGGAGTTACATCCCTTCATCACCCAGAGACCGGAGGACTCATAAAAATTTTTGTGGTTCTTCCACAGGAGAAGCTTGTCTTCTCTCCCCCACTTGCTTATTCGATTCTTTCTATCAGCATGGGTGTAAGGATATTTATTTTATACTCTGGGTTATACTATCCAAGGTCAATCTATCGGGCACATCGTTCCATATTTGGCCATCAGGAGCTCTTTCAGGAATCATCTGAGTCCCCTTTATATAACCCCACGACTGTGGGCTTTGTTTTCTGAACTTCCTAGCTTTCTGGAAAAATCAGATTTTCCAAGCTCCTGTAACATGTTCCTTGTCTGAGTCCTAGTGAGCTCACTAGTGGAGGCACATCTCTCTCTGTATGTGTTTCTCCATGTACCTGACCAGATCTACAGTGAGCTAAAGAGGAGCTCATCATGCACAGACTGTTCTACACTTCTCCCTCCAGCAATGAGAAACTTGGCTCCCACAGACCACCAGCCTTTCAAAATTATTTGGTTGGGGACGCCTGGGTGGTTCAGTCAGTTGAGTGTCTGGTCAGGATCCTGGGGTCCAGGGATGCAGACCGATGTCGGGCTCCCTGCTCAGTGGGGTGTCTGCTTCTCTCTGCCCTTCCCCACACTGATGCTCTCACTCCCACTCACTCTTTCAAATAAAACCTTTAAAATATTATTTGCTTATCAGATTCTGTAGCTTTCAAAGTCTACCAGTGGAGCCTGGATTGATACACACGCACTTTAAAAGACTTCCGAGATCATTAGGTCCATCCTCCCTCCTACACAGGTGGGGATTGAGGCTTACATGACTTATCAAAGGTCATAAAAACTATGGATGTATTTACAACAAAAGCCAGCTGTCTTCTCATTAAAATTATTGAGCATCTTAGGCTTTAGAATGATTCAGCCAAATATTTGTATTACAGATGAAGAAACTTTACACCCACAGAGTTTAATGTTTTACAACTTGTTAATGACAGAATAAAGGACTTGTAAAACAGGGAATAATGTGAATAATGTAAAACAAGAAATAATGACAAGCAAATCCCATACTTACCTGAAAAAAAATAAAAATTTTAGTGATCAAAATGCCATCTTTGGCTAACCTATGAGTTCATATCACCCTATTTTAGAGACAGATACTTAAAGTAAATGTAAAATTATAGCTAAAATATTTTGAAGTAGATAATGATCCGTGGCTCAGCACTGAAGGAAAGTGAATCCATTTAGGTAATTACAGAATTACTCACTGAGATACAACGGTTAGCTTAAATTCTTCTTGTTTCTACATAGCTGGAAACAATGTCATTCCAATGGTTTTGACCCACCTCGCCATCAGTTATAAAGGAAATAAATGTTGATATAGGTCTGCCAAAGTGATGGGATCAAAGATTTACTATTATTTGCTTTACATAAGAGTTAATATTTATGGAAAATATTAATTTCATTACAAGTAAGCAATTTCTTGGTTACTAGCATAAGTCATATTAGAAAGTACAAAATGGAATTTTTCTAAGAACTAATTTTTATGGCCTTTCTCATAGTAAAATTTTCAGAGGACATTTGCAAAGTTAAATAAGTGAGTAATAGAAACTAAAACTTAACGTTTATTTAGCTCACGTATCAGGCACTATTCTAAAGATTTATATATGTATTAGCTTATTTAATATTCAATGAAAATCATTTTCCTTATTTTTGAGGAACCTTTAGCACAAAACAAAACAAACCCATGAGGTAAGGTGTGTGTATTCTAGTTTTTATTGAATTTCAACTTTTCTTTTAAAATGAAATTTTACGGGCCTTGAGGTCAGAGATCAGTTTGTCCAGGGGTTCTCCATGCTACCTCTGTATTAGAAAGACCTACAGACCTAAAATAGGTCACCACCATGGGACCTCCTGGAGATGTGGTTCTCAATTTTATGCAGAGTCACATGGATGTTTTTCTAAAAGCATTAATCACTGGGGCCAAGTTTCCACATACTCCATACCCAGTGTGTCCTTTTATTAAAATCTTACACGATGGTTCATTTGTCACTCCGGGTTTCTGATTTAGTAGTTCTGGAGTAGATTCTGATTATCTGTGTTTCGAAGAAGTGCCCAGGTGATGTCAGTGGTCTGGACACCACACTTGAAACCACAGATTCAGAGTACTGGATTAGAGTCTCTAGAATTCGTAGAATTGGAGCCTAAGCCAAATCTGTTGGTTTTTTAAAAAACATTTTATTTATTTATTTATGAGAGGTGGGGGGGGGGTGCAGAGGGAGAAGCAGGCTCCATGCAGGGAGCCCGATGATATAGGACTTGATCCTAGGACTCCAGGATGATGCCCTGGGCTGAAGGCAGGTGCTAAACCGCTGAGCCACCCGGGAATCCCCACAACGGTTGATTTTTAATTGAACTTTGCAACCCTACAAAATTTATGGAGATTTAACCCCATGTACTATTTAACCAGTGTCAACAGTTATGTACCATCTTGTTTTATAGATTACAAACTTTCATTTTTTTTTTGAGGGGGGTGTTCCTTTTCTCCTATTTCCTTCATTTTTCTTTTCCTTAGGTTTTCTTCCCCTCCCCCTGCCTTCTTTCTGGAGACTATTTGAAAGCAAACCCCAGATGTGATTTCCTTCATAAAAAATTTAGGGCAGCCCAGGTGGCTCAGCGGTTTAGTGCTACCTTCAGCCCAGGGCATTATCTTGGAGTCCTGCGATCGATTCCCACCTCGGGCTCCCTGCAGGGAGACTGCTTCTCCCTCTGCCTGTGTCTCTGCCTCTTTCTCTCTCTCTCTCTCTCTCTCTCTCTCTCTCTCTGTGCCTCTCATGAATAAATAAGTAAAATCTTTAAAAAAAATAAAAAGAATTTACATACATTTCTAAGATTTTTTTTTCTTAAAAAACCACTCTGCCATTATTAACAAGTGCCTCTAAAACACATGCTGCCCACATTTCAATACATAGCCAGGACCAGGAACCTCTAATACTAGTCTCACTCCCTTATTTTACATAATTCAGGAAAAACCGAAAGAGGCAAAATGACTTAAGGCCATTTAGAATATAGGTTGGAGGTCTGGAATTAGAGGTCTCAACCCCTAATCCTCAATCTTTTAAACTACATTTTCCCATAGAAAATTTTAAAAACAACACTTGTACAGGAAGGAAAACTTAAACCGTGTAATAGGATTGAAGCAGTAATGGTAAGAAGAAAGGTTATTGGGTTATGTTTGGATTGTGTGACAACATATTTTAATAGATCAACAAATGATGGTCTCTACAGATGTGCTTATTTACTGATATCGGTATCTACGGTGTCCTGGAAAGTTGACTTAGGTCAGAACACATGCGTTCATCTCTAGCTCACCAAATACTCGCCAGTCCTAAGTCCTAGGCTAAATTACCCAAGTTTCAGTTTCCTGAAAGTGGGCAATGTAAATAAGAAGCAGCTAAAAAAACACCTGTAATGATCAAAACAACTGCAGTGATCTTTATAAAAACAATGCTAACACATTAAATTGACAAATGACAAAATACTTATTTGATCATGACTTTCTTTTAGGGACTACAAATGACTGTGACTATGTCCATTTAAAAATGTATATGGGGATCCCTGGGTGGCTCAATGGTTTAGCGCCTGCCTTCGGAGAGCATGATCCTGGAGTCCCGAGATCGAGTCCCACATGGAGCTCCCTGCTTCTGTCTCTGCCTGTGTCTCTACCTCTCTTTCGCTCTATATCTCTCATGAATAAATAATTAAAAAATAAAACTTAAAAAATGTATATGTATGGTTTTAATGGGCAAAGTATTATGGTTCTAACTGTGAAATGTTCTGTTTAAGGACTTGTTATATCGGACTTAAGCTATTCCATTAAATATATCAGTTACTAAGACCTGAATCTGATCTTCCAACAACTATTCAATTTCTATTATTTTAGGTTCTCATTTATAGATCATTAAATTATGTATGAAAATCAGATCATCTCCTTTCTAGTTTACTGACAGGTACTGATTATAAAATTTCACATTAAAAATTTAAAGAGCTTATATTAATGGTTCCTCAATGATGAATAAATTAAGAAATTAAGATTGAACCCTTTAAACTTGCCAGAGTTGAATATTTTTATACGTTTTAAATATACAGTCTGAGTTTTCTCTAGCTTGTATAATTTAGGATAGGGGAAACTTTCAGTTTAAAATTATCCAATGAAAAAAAGAAAAATAAAAAAAAAATAAAATTATCCAATGAAATCCACCTTCCTTGGATTATCGAATACTGTTAAGTACAGGCAGGAGTGAATGTGTGCCAGCACACATATGAAGGAAACCATCTTCTCTTGGGTTTTCCTTCCAGTTCAAACTTAGGTTCATCATCCCATTATGTATCCAAAAGCTCTCCAAAGCACTGCAGCATACACAGTGTAATTATAATCTTAGAGAAATGTCTGAATTTGATCTGAATTCAATTAGAGGGACCTCATATGTCTGCCTGCTGCAATTAATCTCATGAATGCTACATAGATAAGCATGGTGATGCAATCTAACATAAAATATTAAAAATAAATTTCAGTATCATTTGGATTCAGAAGTGTAAAACAAAAAACCAAAACCAAAACAAAACAAAAAATCGAAGGACATGTGTATCAATGTCTTTGGTACTTAGTGCAATTGATTTATTGCTTTCCAGGAAAGCTCCTTGCTTTCTCAGGTGAACTATGTTGCAGCAACCGTAGAATTAAAAGCAGCACTGAGAGCTCCCCTGTCATTCCTACACTTTGAAAACCCTTCCCCTCTGCCTTACTAACCCAGCAGAGGAAAGAAAGATGCCAGCCTAGGTTATTCTAAGGAAATCCAGCAAAGGATGGCCTTTGGCTGTTGGAAGCATGTTATCTCTACAAACTAAATTTCTTCCCCTTTTGTTGATATTCACATGGGCCAAAATACAACTGGATGGGTTTTCATCAAAGGTTGACGTTTTCAGAGTTTGATCTAAGATATGGTTTATGTGGTGTCTCTAAGATTTACAGGAAGGTGGCTTCAGATGGGGGCGGTCATCCCTCAGAGTTGCTAAAATTGAAGTCGAGTCAGAGACAGGCAGGGTTGCCAGAAGAGCCACACCAGAAATATTGGGAAGACACAGGCAGAGGAGACACACTTGGGACCCATATGTTAGCAGCCGTTCAAAACCACAAGGGCTGGGCAGCCCGGGTGGCTCTGTGGTTTAGCACCACCTTCAGCCCAGGGTGTGATCCTGGAGGCCCCGGGATCGAGTCCCATGTCGAGCTCCCTATAGGGAGCCAGCTTCTCCCTCTGCCTGGGTCTCTGCTCTCTCTCTCTCTCTCTATGAATATTAATAATATTTATATTTATTCGTTTATAGAAATATAAATATATATGAATAAATGAATTTATGAATAAATAACATTTTATTATGAATGAATAAATAAATTAATTAATTTTAAAAAAACCATAAGAGCATACACTTTGATTTACAGTCTCAGATTCTAGGAAAGATGCTTCTTATTTGGGCTGTTCTGTATGAGGAAGAGATGAGAATCATCAGGAATTTATTTGTCTAATGACGGTTAAGTTGAAGCTGAAAACAGCAGTAACGTCTCCCATCATAGTCTACGAAAACCTTCATAAGACCAATTCTGACCAGGAGCCTCCCCGCCGCCACCCCCCCCACGCCCCCCCCCCGGAACCTCACCTGGAGTTGTATCAGACACTGAGGTGGATCAGTTTCCCCATGAAAAAGAAAAATTAAAAAAAAAAAATTAAAAAAAAAGAAAAAGGAAAATTGCTCTTCTATAACTGACTCCACACAGAGGCATTCTGGCTCTGACAATAGATCACACGGTGTGCATGTCCTTGGAACAGGAATGTGCCAGTATTGGGGAATTAAGTTAAACCCATTTAAGAATATTCTATACTCTGACCCCACACACATCAATTACTCAACAACTATGGGAACCAGGCACCATAGTCAAAATTGCATATAAATCATCAAAGATTGGTTTGATGCACCTGCTTAGTTATCATTGATAATATTCATTCTTAAGGGATCCCTGGGTGGCGCAGCGGTTTGGCGCCTGCCTTTGGCCCGGGGCACGATCCTGGAGACCCGGGATCGAATCCCACGTCGGGCTCCCGGTGCATGGAGCCTGCTTCTCCCTCTGCCTATGTCTCTGCTTCTCTCTCTCTCACTGTGTGCCTATCATAAAATAAATAAAATTTAAAAAATATTCATTCTTAAGCTTGAGGACAACAAACCACTCTTAAAATAAAATTTAGTCAACAGAATATTCAGCCCAAACATTTCGAATTTGTTCCACACTGAGAATGGTCATCATTTCATTATTGTAGTTATGGGCAGCCCAGGTGGCTCAGTGGCCTTAGCACCGCCTTCAGCCCAGGGCATGATCCTGGAGTCCCAAGATCAAGTCCCACGAGTCTGCCTGTGTCTCTGCCTCTGCCTTTCTCTCTCTCTCTGCCTCTCATGAATAAATAAAATCTTTAAAAAAATATATGATTTAAAAAAATAAAAATAAAGAAATCTGAATTTATCACACTTGGGTTTAATTGGACAGGTTAAAGAATAATTCAGCTCTCTAAACGTGGTTTTCTTTTGCTTTAAAAATATATTCACCGGGGCACATGAGTGGCTCAGTGAAGCATCTGTCTTCATTCAAAGTCATGATCTCAGGGTCCTGGGATCGAGTCTTGCATTCAGGCTCCCTGCTTAGCGGGGAGTCTGCTTCTCCCTCGGTGTCCCCCTCCCCCATCATTCCTTCTCTCTCTCAAATATTTAAAAAAAATAAAAGAGTCACACGGATGTTACACATAATTGTTTCGCAGAAAAGCACAAGGCATCCCTTTGTCATTTATCATACTGTGTGTGTTTTTGTTTTTCATAGCAAGTTCTTTAAGGAAATAAAGACTGTTTATTGATCTTATTCATTTGTGTCTTTGTGTTTCATTTTTTGACAACGCTGCCTTTCAAATCTGTGGCCCAGTGGCTGAACTGAGAGTAGATGCTAATGAAGTAACTAATCTTCCAAAAGGGCTGATGAAGAGGAATAATCTTATTTCCATTTCTAACACTGCCAACGGTAAAAAGAACATTATTTTTATTTGTTGACATACGATGTGGTAAGTCTATTTGTTAGAATAGGATATGAAATATAGGCACATCTCACTTTACTGTGCTTTGCTTTGTACTTCAATTATTCCTTTTTTTTTTTTTAATAAATTAAAGTTTCAAGACTTCAGGGGAGGAAGTCACCGCAGGTGTGGTGGGAACAGCAAGAGAACAGGGATCAGAAGTGGGACCTGAACATGGGACCAGATCACTGCAGTCTCAGGATGGAACTTAACAGACAAGTGGCTTCCTATGGATGAGCAAAGAAGTGGTTTCCCAAGATGACTCTCTTCCAGGTGAGGATGCTGTGAAGATGGTTGAAATGACAGCAAAGGATTGAGAAGATCATGTAAATCAGGTAAACTGAGTCAATAAAGCAGCAGCAGCAGCGTTTGTGAGGATGGACTCCAGTCCTGAGAGGAGTTCTGCTGTGGGTAAAATGCTACCAGACAGCATCACATGCTGCAGGGAAATTGTTCATGGAAGAAGAGCCAATCGATGCAGCAAACTTCAGGGCTGTCTCATTTTAAGAACTTGTCACAGCCACCCCAGCCTTCGGCAGCCACCACCCTGGTCGGTCAGCAGCCTCCACCAACGAGGCGGGATCCTCAGTAGCAAAAATGATGACAACTCCTTGAAAGCTCAAATGATGCTTAGCATTTTTAGTAATAAACTACTCTTTTAATTAAGGTAGGTACATATTTTTAGACATGACGCTATTGCACATTTACCAGATTACATTGTAGTACAAACATAACTTTTATATGCACTGGGAAACCAAAAAAAAAATCATTTTACTTGCTTTATTGCAATGTTGGTTTTATTGTGGTGTCTGTAACCGAGTCCACGGTATCTCTGGAGTGTGCCTGTGGTCCTGTAATTCACACCCTAACTCAAATGATCTCCTTTTTATTATTTCGATTGTCACAAATTTCATCTGTTCTGTTATATAAAAAAAGAATTCCCTAAAGGTTTTATTTTTGTGTTTTAACACTTGAAAAATGAATGGCTGGAGCTCAGCATGGAAACCCTTTAGCCTGCTGGATGAACCCAAGAGCAGCAAGAAAATAAATAGGAGGGAGAGAGATTTAAAGTATTCAGTTTTATCACTTCTCTGGAGGACAGACCCACAGATGCTGAGCTAGGTCAACAGAAAGTGCTCTGGTGCTTTCTGATTGGATACACATGATGAACACAATCCAAGAAAATGTTAGTTCTACACGGATGAGACATTTGTTACATCACATCGTTAAGTGTAAGATGCCTTTCTGGAACATTCTCTCTTTTCTCCTCCTTCCCTCCCAGCCGGTTTTAAACAATTTAATAGTTCTAAATAAATAAATCCATAATTTTCTAAGTATAATTTGCCAATTCAAAGAATCAGACTTAACCATAACAGGGCCATTCTCTTTTCTGATTTTATTTCCCTTCATTGAACTCTCACCATCTGGCATATTATATGCTTGGCTCATTTAATTGTTTACTGTCCATCTCATCACACTAAAATTACCCTTGCTGAATATAGAACTTTCTACATGTCTTTTATATGGTGGTTACATAGTACATACTCAATAAATAGTTGCTCAATTACTAAAAGGACGGATAAATAAACAATGTTATCTGACAAGGAGTAAAACCTTCATATTTTCTGACATACACAAAGGGAAAAATGTAACTTAATGAGCCACTCATATCATGCCATGATTATTCAACCTTGTCAAAAAAATCAGGTTTCTGTAATAAAAATTTTTAATTTTAATGTCTAAGGAAAGACAGTATTTTCAGAAATAGTTTATTCCAAAATATTATATGAGAATACATTTGTGTGCATATATATGTATAATAGAAAAAAAAAGGTAAAACCAACATTGTAAATATTTTATTAAAGGATTTTTGTCTTCACCTACAAAAACCCTGAGACTTTGTCAGCAAATACCAAGAATCAGAATTTAAATCATTTCAAATTTCAAATATTTTTATTTTTCATTTTAATTTTTATTTCAAGTTTTTATTTCAAAATAGTCTTCTACTTGGATATTAAAATTTGCACCATGACCCTCTCAGTACACAGAATTTTAAAATAAAAAAAAAAAATTGTGAGCATTTTACACCCAATAAATTGAAACATTTTCTTTTAAAATGAACAGAATTTTTTTTTTCAAAAGATTATAAATAAGGTGATAATGAGCACTAAGCACTCTCTGCATGATGAGTTTTCCTTCAGGCCCAAGAGGGTGTGAAAATCAGAGGGACTATAGCTTCTGAACTCACTCACTGTAGTAAATCTCACTTCACAATGCATGCTTGATTTTGCACAAGAAAGGAAATGGATCAAGGGTGCCTGAGGAAGAGCTGATGCATGAGAGAGGCCTCTTGTGCTATCCAAGGACAAAAGCAAAATCACAAAATTGATTCTCTATCATATTGGCAGCAGGAGAAGACATCAAGTCAATTCCTTCAGTTAGAGCATATTTTTCTTATGAGAAAAATTCACGGTTTGGTTCAATGAAACACATAAATACAGTTCTATAACACGGGTAAAAAATAGTTTATGAAAACACTCTCAGAATCCAACTGCAATAATTATTCAGGTATTTGAGCTTGCAATCCTTGCTTATTATCTTCTCCTGGCACCTATCTGAGATCTTCAAAGTTAGCAGCAGAAATCTGCAGAATAATTAGTCAATACTCCTTATGTATAGTTTGTTAATCTATGTGTGCCAGTCTTAAAAACTTCACCAAGTATTTCTAGTTTCCTTCCCAGGCATTCATCTCACCTCACTTCTAGGTACACAGTAAGATGGTACCCCTGGTCCTCTCCTGGTTGGGGAAGACACGTGATTAGTTACGGTTGATGGGTTGAATGAAACATGGGCCTCTTCCAGGCTGAGGCCTACACAGCCGGAGTGGGATCTTCTTGAGGTTTCTCTACCCAGCATGACCACAGACACTATTGTGACCTTGGCTGAGCTGTTAGACCTTGAGATTCTGAGTGATTGCACTCATTGGGAACTCTGTGTTCCAGCCCTGCCGCCAAACTGTGATGGATACGTAATAGGAGTGAGAAATAAAACTTTGTTAAGTCATTAAAGTTTGTGTGGTCATTACACAATATAACTTAGACTGCCCTATATATAAAGCTTTCCAGAATCCATACCTGGGCGCTCTCATGGCCATTCCCAGGCATGCCCAGAGCCGCTATCAATTAGTCACCTGAAGGGCTCTTCCAGCTGAGGTCCAAGGGTCTCACACTCTAACAAAGCTTCTTTACACAGTCTACTCAGTGCTTTTTTTTCTTTTTCATTTTTGTATTTTGGTGTTTTTTGTACAAATCACTCTCCTATGCTTCCTTATTTAGAGTTTCCTAAATCCCCCTTTTTCATTGCCCAGAGGAAGCCTTGACTAAACAGTACCTATCTCTGCACTCTCAAAAATCCAGGTACTTAGGAGTTGGGATATGTTCATGTGTGTGCGCTTGAGACAAAGAGGGAGGTAAGATGGAGTTCTCTGCCTCCCCCTCTGGTAAAAAAATACATTCCCGTTGAAACTAATAAATCAAGTCTATTTTATCCAGCTTGGTTAGGTTCTAGATTAATGTTTATTATGGATTAAGTAGGCATGTTATAGGTTGTCCTGGGAACCTAACCATTTTTAATATTGTTTCTATGAGAAAATGTATTCCAAGTTCCAAACAATTGATTCACAAATTAACTTCTGGAACACTACCAGCTTTTTTTTTTTTTTTTTTTTAATTTTTTTTTTTTTTTTTTTTTTTTATGATAGTCACAGAGAGAGAGAGGGAGAGAGAGAGAGAGAGAGAGAGGCAGAGACATAGGCAGAGGGAGAAGCAGGCTCCATGCACTGGGAGCCTGATGTGGGATTCGATCCCGGGTCTCCAGGATCGCGCCCTGGGCCAAAGGCAGGCGCCAAACCGCTGCGCCACCCAGGGATCCCACTACCAGCTTTTAAAAGGTGGACTCTTCTATGGCAAAATGAGCGAGGCACAGCAACCAAGAGATAATACCTAGGTTTGCTATCTTCTATGTTCAAGGATGGTAGCTTAATAACGATAAGACTATCTGCCGGAGCAGCCTGTCGATTATATATTTACTTAACATTCACTTATGAGATCCAGTTTTCTCCTGTCAGTTTCTGTTATGTAATTCACAGCCATATGGGAGGAGTTTGGTCCTAGAAATGATAAAAAGTGACAGGATATATGGTATCATGATCTGTCCACAGGACATCACCATATTTGTAATCCAGAGGCCAATGCCCTGACCGTTTTCTCCAGAAGATGGTTTTTGTGCCAGAGAACGGACAGAGAATTACGATAGGCAGAGTTGACTATGTTTTCGTGAACTGTTTTGTCACACTGACATTTGATAGACTTGTGTTGTACTGAATATCCATTCTTTTACACAAATCTGTGTTAAAATGAGAACCCTGATTTAGAGAAAGACAAGACAACCAAAGGTCAGGTCAAAATTTCTACGAGCATACCAAGTATACGTTTGGTATACACCATATGCATAGATGAAACCATTCACTGTTTGGATACTGATCAAGCTTGGTATGAAATTTCTGTCACTAGATGAGATTTCCAGAAGTGAGAGGAATTAGGAGCTACAGTTCTCGCTAAGACGTTTAGTTTTAATCCAAGCAATACTGGCATATTTACAGAATGGAAGCAACACTGAAAAATAATTGAGTCTATTACAGATTGTAAAGAAAAGCCAGGACTCCACTGTCCATTGAACATGCTAATTGAATCCGACCTTGCAAAAAGATGAAGCAAAGAATGTTTTCTCTAATTGCAAAGGTCTCTGGCTGGATACATATTCCTATTTATCACTTCACACTTGGATGATACATGGTGCTTCATATAGATCCTCTTTCTTAGGAAAAGATTCTTAATTTGCAGAATAAGCCCATTGCTCTTTTTATTGATGCCTCATAGAGGAATTTGGCATGAATCCTTGGGGAAGAAAACTCGAATTAATTTCAAGGGATCTTTTTAATTTCTAGGTTGTGGATAACTTCAGGGAACAATTTTCAGAGCCAATGATAGCTATTCAAGTAGCTTCCCAGATTAAATACCAGATGAAAGAAGCCGATTACCTTTCTGTTGCCTGCACTCGCTTTCTAGGAGTTGTCACTTGTAACAGAAGTTGGGATGGTTATAAATCCCTACTCTAAAGAGTTAAAGGTGGAAGACAGTCATTTCACACTGGATGTTACACATGTTATCACCAGCAATTACTAATTGATAGATGCAACCAACACGTAATTTTAAAAATTAGATCCATAAAAATATTCCCAATTTCCCTTTTGGTCTATTGGAGTAACTAGGAGAGGCAGAGCCTTGAGCATATACCCATAATCCCCATACCAGAAGATAAGTTCACTAACCAAATCAGTGGAGTAGCCCATGTTGACAAAGATCAAGAACATTTTACATCAATGGAGTGACTACCACAGGATCCAATGAGCCAGAGATGCTCTGTCCATTCCATGACTATTGTCCCAGGGAGACAGCACTCTTCTATACTACTGGGATATATTGGTGGAAAAAAAAGACAAAAATTCCTGCTTTTTTTTGGAGATTATGATTCTAGCAGTGGAACCTAGACAATACAAATACATGTAATAGGGAAAATATTTAGCTTAGAAATGTTATGGAAACAACATCCAGATAAGTGGAAAAGGGAATCTAAGTGGTAGGAGGAGGAAGATATGGTTTGCAACCGAGGAGGGTCACCCTTCATGAGAAAGTGACATCTAAGCAAAAACCTGAAGGACCCAAAGGTGTTAGCTGGGTGTTCCAGTCTAAGGTCCCAAAATGAGAGTCTAGCTATGCTCTGGAATAGGAGGATGTCAGTGTCTGCAGAACGTGGCTTAGCAATCCAGCAGATGAGGCCAGGAAAACCAGAGGAGCCTGAATGGTCTAAGAGCCTCAGCCACTGCAGGAGAAGATGGTGGCCTGTGCCAGAAATGAGATGAGGACATTTAATGTTTGCCAGATGGGTTACGTGAACACCCACCTGCACAGAGGCCAACTATGGTTATGTGTGGAGTAGAGTAGAATCAGGGAGACTACGCACACCCCACTGCAATACTCAATGAGAGAAGAGGATCATCTGGATGTTGGTTACAGTGAAAACCGTAAGAATTGGTCAGAACTTGGATATATTTTGAGAAATCTTATAATATGTTCATCATCTATGGAGAGGCAATGGTAGGAGTGAAATATGACTCAAGGGTTTGGGGACTGGACCAGCCAGTGAGATGGGGGTACAGCAGGTCAACAGGCTGTGACCAGATGGACACACAGACGTGGAACAGTGGTGGAAGGTCCCAGAGCCGAGTTCGGGAGAGAGATCTGAACTGGGGACTGGAGTCGTGGACTCACTACGTACAGAGAGCATTTAAGGCATGAAGTGGGTGAACACCAGGGAAGTACAAGCCTGTGGCACCTCAACACCGACAAGTAGAAAACGAGATGGAGTGACAGGTGAGATACAAACCATGACCAGTAGAGAAAATAGGCTCAGAAAATAAAAATAAAAAAATAAAAAAGGAAGTTGGGTCCAACTATGGAAAGCAGTTCTTACAGGTTGACAAAGCTGAGAACTGAAAACTGACCATGGAGTGAAAGTGAGAATCCCTGTGAGCTTAACAAGATGGGCTACGGTGATGGGATAGGGATGAAGTTCTGCTGGGAAAGGGTGAAGGGAAGAATGTAAGCTGTAGAGCCCGCAACAGTTGAGTGGCTTTGCAGAAAACATGAGCAGAGATATGGGAAGCCCACTGATGGGCAAAATGGGTCAAGGGAAGGTTTGACTCCTTTTTACTGGGGAAAAATAACTGCCTATCTGTGCACTGTTCAGATGATTTGACAGCAGAGAAAAACTGAGAGCAAACCCTTCTGTGATTGAGAGCCCAAAGACTTAGTTCACCAAACTCCTTTCCAGTCAGGATGTTTCTAGGGGAGTATCTGGATCTGAGATGGGCATTTCACATGGAGAATTGCATACATACAAAGCTTTCATGGTTAAAAATAGGTCTACTTAAAAACCAGAATTGCTATAGGTGTGAATGTCTAATACATGTCTTTAGTGTAAAACCCTTGTGAACCAAAATGCCAAATAAAATAATCAGTGGGTGTGTATGTATATGTATGTGTGTGTGTGTGTGTGTGTGTGTGTGTGTGTGTATAATATACCTTCACATAAAAATATCTGAAATGTGATCTTAGTGCCAAACCAATGAAAACAGATTTGAATTTTTTTCAAAGGCTAAAAAAAAAAAAAATCAACTAACCTAATTCAAAAATAGATTAAAATATCCAAGTGGAATTCATTGCAGATATAACAAAAGGTGATTATATAATCAGTGTATCTGTTAAAATAACTCCTATCAATGAACTGAAATATTGCCATTATTTTGTCAGATACAGAAAATTTGACAAAATTAACTTTCAATTATGATATAAATTCTCAGAAAATTAGGCCTAGAAAAAAAACTTAATTTTATTTCAGAATGAACAGTAAAATTAATTCCACATATAAATATTTTAGAAGTATTGCCCTTATATTAGATGTACAAGATGATGATTTTTTTTATCATTGCCACTATTTAAATGGTACTAGTGATCATCACTAAAATAATATCACATGAAATAGAAACAGGTAAATACGTAGCAATGTGAAAAACTTTTTGTGTGAGTGATATAAAATCTTGTGGAAAATGCAACAGAATCAAGTAAGAGAATGAATATAACAGATTTGCTGAATGAAGGATTCACTTGGAAAAATCAGGAGTATCCCCTCTACCTCATCGTTAAAAATTACTAAGGCTGATAGAGGAAGAAATAAGACAGCTACAAACCAATATTGCATCTAGGAATCTGCTGAAAAAATGATGTGCAGTGCCATCCATCCCCTTACTTTCAGTTCTCTCTTTGATATAGTTGTGCAGGTACATAAACATGATGATCACGAAACAGATCCATGCATCTAGAAAAATGGCATATGACAAAGTACGGTGACATACAATCTATCAATGAGAAAATGATGAGCTGTGTGAGGGATTCCAGGATGAGTCCCACTGGTTTTAGCATCTCACAGGACCATATGGCATTGACTTGCCAGCATCCACACTCTGAGACTCTCTGTGGGGGCCAGAGTCCACCCTATCCACCTGCAGGGTAACCCAGAAGTGGCAGCGAGTTCGACTCTCCCTCAGTGGGCAATAACCTCAGGGTGGTGGTAAGCTCCAGTTACATATGATGGTGGCTTGTGGAAAATGCATCTTCCACTGGCTCTCTTCTTTTCAAATAACCACTCCCCTGCAGATTTCTTCTAAGACGTTTTCTCATAAATCACTTGCTCTGACTCGAATTCTTATCTAAGAGTTCTGTTTGGGTGGATCTAAACCAAGGTGGGGCTGTACTTAATTCTTCAAAGATGAAATTCAGGGATCCCTGGGTGGCGCAGCGGTTTGGCGCCTGCCTTTGGCCCAGGGCGCGATCCTGGAGACCCGGGATCGAATCCCACGTCGGGCTCCCGGTGCATGGAGCCTGCTTCTCCCTCTGCCTGTGTCTCTGCCTCTCTCTCTCTCTCTCTCTGTGACTATCATAAATAAATAAAAATTAAAAAAAAAAGATTAAATTCAGTCGGATTTATACCCAAAATATCAAAACTAAAATTCAATCTAGAAAACTCACAGAGGAAAATTGAACCCCTGGGCAAGCAAAACATGTTAAATGAAACCTCAGAAGGACAACTTGTTAGATCAAAATTAAAGATTATTGTTTATAATGTGTTCTGTGAACTAAGTTTGAGAGGGTAACCGACCACGAGAAAATACGGACAATATCTAAAACTGAAAATTGATCCATACCTGAAACTACAAAGAATGACGGAAAACAACACATGAAAAGGAGAATCATCAGCAGAAAAATGGGCAAACAGAGTGACGAGGCAGTGCCGAGGAAAGGAAAAAGCAAATGGCTAGCAGAGAAAAAGAGGTGCTCTTCCACACCCATCAGACAAATATAAATCAGAAACAGCTAGGTGCTCTCTCTCTGAGGCTATTCTGAGTTCAAAAACTAGAAATTTTGATAACGCATTAGCAAGGGAGGATGTGGAAACGGTGACCTTCCAACACTGCTGATTTGACAAAAAATGTTACGATCACTCTGCTGAGAATTTACAGGACCTCGTGAAGCTAAGATTTGTATGACCTATGGCCCTTCAACGAAATTCTGCTTATGTGGCGATTTCTCACAAAACCAAATGTCCTCTTAGCATGTGATCTGGCAGTCACGCCTCTTGCTATCATGTACCCAAAGGGGTTGAAAACCGTCTACACAAAAACCCGCACACAGATTCACAGCAACTTTGTTCTTAAGGTCTAAAACCAGAGAGCAACTAAACTTTCCTTCCCTGAAGGAGGGAGGAGATAAAGGAGAGGTGGTGCAACCAGTGGAGTACTAGTGTGGAAAAGGAATGGAGCTGGGAAGCCATGAGAAGGCATGACAACGTGAAAGAAGCCAATCTTGAAAGGTTACCTACTGCATGATTCCAACTATAGGACATTCTTGTAAAAGATCAGGGGTTGGGGGGAGGGAGGGATAAACAGGAGCACAGAGGGCTCTTATTTACAGCCGTGTACCTACTCTCTGCACCATGCTACCATGATGGATACATGTCACGTCATTATGGATGTGTCTAAACCCATAGAATGTACAACACAGAGTGAGTTCCCATTATGGACTCTGGTGAGAATGATGTGTCAATGTAGGTTTACCAATCGTAAAAAAAAAAAAAATGTACCATTCTGGTGAGGATGTGGATAGTTGGGGACAGTGGGGATAGTGGCGGTGGGGGTGGGGTGTGGGAACTCTACCGTCTCCTCAATTCTGTGTACCTACAACTGCTCTAAACATTAAAAAAAAAAAAAGAAGTCCATGGATCCAGAGTATACCTTGCTCAGATATTAAGGTTATATCTTAATACCATGAACTTGCAAATATTCAAGCATGTTTGATCTACAAATGGTGATTTCCAAGTACGTGGGCTCATCCCCGTGCAGAGTTTTGATAGCGGGGAGCAAAACAACACAAATGCCCATCATGAGGGGAGTAGCGCAATAAAATGTAGTGCATAACAGTACTGTTTAGGATAGGCGCACATTCAGCACCACAGGGAGAGCTTTATAACACGGTGTCTAGTGAATCTGTAAAAGAAACATCTCACAGCACTCACCTAAGGTAAAAACATATACAGCTCTGGGTTCAGCAAAGATACGTAAATACACGTTAGTACATTAACACGGTTAAGTGTTGATTTGCCTATGAGCGAGATGATGGGCATGGAGATTAGGAAGAAAGGAAGAAAATATTAAAAATCCATGCCTAGCAAGAAGGAGAGACTTGTGTGCCAGGAATTGAAGAGTATCATTAACTCAAATCTCTAAATCTGTGGTTAAAACAAAGCTAGAAATGATATTTCCTACCTAAGTAGGATCGTTGCGAAGATTAAGAGAAAATACATTGAAAGGCCTTAGCCCAGCTTAGTATATAGTGAATATTTAATGCATATTATGCCGTCATAATTATCATCATTGTTATTACAGTTGCAGTGGGGTCTTTTTTTCACTCTTTAATGGACATTTGCACCACTGCTGTTTTCCCCAAAAGTTCCTCTAAGACCAAGTATCACAAAAAGTGATTAATATAAAGCTGTGATTCACTTTTAGAAACAGAGTAGGCGGTTTACCTTAATATTCTATTGGCTTCCCTAAATCTGAGAAGGGAGTTGGAAGAGGAGCACTTTTTAAACAAAGTGACAAGAGTGAATTTTCATTTGTCTTAAAACAAAAACAAACCATCTCCAGCCAGGTTTCAGAGGCTGGAGCGCAGCTGGTACGGGCACGGTGTGCTTGCCTCCTAGATTTCACTCTGGAGTTCCAGACACCAGGGAAGGAAATGAGGAGTCAACAGCTTTGTACACTCAACCCATAACCAAAGCTGGTGTGCTGCAGGCTGATTCTCAGAAGTGCAAAACCTGTAGCTTTAGCCCAGCCCGTCAAAACTACTCTGATGAAGCAGTCCTCTCTGATGGGACCCACGCTGGAAGGAAACCCAGGTGACCCCATGCAACATCTCCCAGGGCAGACAGGGTGGTCCATTGTGCCAAATGATGGCCACGTTCCCCATTGGGGACGTGGCCCTCGGGGAAGTGGCCCCAAGGAGAAGCTGTCTTTCAGGAGGCTGTCAGGAAGCAACCACCTGACCCCTTCTGCCCCTACCCCCCCACCTGCCGGGGCCCCCTCATGCGAGCCCATGTTTGCTTTTCCTACAAGTAACACCACAGGCATGCAGTGATCAATCCTGGCCCTTCTCGCTGCTTCCCCATGTTCACTGAGTCCTTCGGATGTGCCTACCACCTCCACAGAACAGACCACCAGGCGCTGAACATGGGCCGTACTTAGGTTTTACAGGCAATTTTAATTACGTGACTAGTGAAGAAACTATAGTTGAAGAGGAGGAGAAAGAATAATAATATTAAAGAAATGAAGAACAAGAAGGAAACCAAGATGTAACATCTCTGGAGTGGCAATTCTAGGTGGTTAAACAGGCAGGATTTGAATTCAGAGACACAGTCAGAATCTTCACTCTACTCCATGCTTGTCAGTTGACCCTACAAAATTCAGGGAATGCCTCTACATCTTAGTTTACTCAGCTGTAAAATTGGGTCCAGTGTCACTAGAATAATTATAGTAAGTGACATTACCCCTAGACCGATTAATCTAATGCCCAGTGCATGACAAGATTGATAAATATAATTATTTGCTAAAGTTAATAAATATGACTAATTATAAATAATATGCTGTATTATTTAATAAGTGTTTAAGCAACAACTACTAATCCCATTACTACTTGTCAGATATTGTAATTAGGCTATACTTTGTCCGAGTGATAGTCAACAATTCTGCCCCCAAATATTTTCTAGCTTCTTGGCCCAATATTTGTCAAGGGGTATCTTTCGATGGCTATAAAAATGCATTAAGGTGCCATTAATATGGAATTTATTCTCCATACCATGACCCCCTTTTCATCTTTTGCCTTCGGTGTTCAATACAGTGTATGTACCACACACTATGACATAAACCCACTAAGAAGTAAGAGATTTAGCCTGGTTCTCCCCGAAAGTCACACCTGGTGGTGATTTAGTCAAAATAGCAAATGGCTACGGATTTGTTATAGGCCGAGTCCATGAGGCCACCACGGGCCGGCCCATCTTGCAGCCCCTTTCTAAGAAAGTACAGGAGGTCGGGGTAAAGAGATGCATGGATACCTCTCATAGCCCATGATGCCTGAGACTGTGGGCAGTGGAAACTTTTACAGAGAAACAGATGAAGACTATTCTGGTCAAAGGAGGAAATACGGACCCACGAACATGAGCACACCAAACAGACAAGGGCTTAGGAAGTTCTCTGGTTTTCCACACCTCATCCTGTGTCAAGTACCCACCAAACCGCGTCCCCTTGTCTCACTGAGCATAGCACATGTTATTACCAGGAGAGGCTAGCGTTGCAGCGGATAGGCTGGGGTAGCAACACACTGTTTAGATATGTCTATAAAGAAATACTAACTTTCATGTCTCCTATGGGCACATAGTTTTTTGGAGTCTCACAAAACTTGGGTTTTCCTACACTAAATAATTTCATGAGTCAATTCCATACATATATAATATATATAATAGGGGCATCTGTGTGGCCTAGTAGGTTAAGATCTGCCTTCAGCTCAGACCATGATCCCAGGGCTCTGGGATCGAGCCCCGCATCGGGCTCCCTACTCAGTGGGGAGCCTACTTCTCCCCATTCGTAGGTCTGGACAGTTCAGTAGTCCTTCTATCCCATGCCTAGAATGACCTATAGATGCAAGCACCCTGGCAGATGAACAATAATGGGTAATGGGGAGTGTGGTTATGTATGGGGAGGTGTGCAAGGAAGAGTGAACCCAGAAATTCGTAAAAGGAGGTTTTGTTCAAAGAAAGTATGGTATAATCAAGTATGAAGATAGAGGGGAGATGGAAATGATTTTAGGGGAAACATGAAGATTCATCTTGTGCAGAAGACAGAGGGGTTGGTAAAACGGAAGACTAAAATAGGGAATAACACTTGAGAAATTAATATAGGAATGTAAAAAAATGCTGTGTGCTTGCTGTGTTATCACGTCTATATGAAAATAAAGCTCCACCGTGATGCGGGACATCAGTCAAAGTTTCATTTTTGTTTGGGGGAGATTTCAACTATTTGGGGAGTAAATGTGGTTATACGCATCTCTTTAAATATTCTGTCCTCAGGTAAAACTTAATTCCTGCTCTAAGGTTTAATCAATAACAATAAAGCACACACATAGCAAATCTAACTGGGCTAGTGGCTTGCATAATTAAAATGCAAAAGAACTAGTCACCCTAGAGCTTCAGGAGAAGGATCCATACATTATAAATGATGATCATTAGGTAGCAGGTTTATCATTAATGGGTATCCTGCAACTTGACGGAAAACAAAAACAATTTCGATCGTTCAACACATCTAGTGTGTATTTTTAATACTATTTATAACTCTAATTCACCACAATTCTGGAAATATCTATTAAACGATAATGAATGCTGTGGCCTGAATGTCTGTGTCCCTTC
Source organism: Vulpes lagopus (assembly GCF_018345385.1). Lineage (NCBI taxonomy): Eukaryota > Metazoa > Chordata > Mammalia > Carnivora > Canidae > Vulpes > Vulpes lagopus. The sequence goes on along the minus strand of NC_054837.1, from coordinate 1,877,084 downwards.
AAACTCATATGTTGAATTCTTAACCCAGCTGATGGTGTCAGAAGGTGGTCCTTTGGGAGCGAGAAGGTCACGAGCAGGGGCCCTTGTGGAGGACTTTGCTCTTAGGAAGGAGGCCAGAGGGCCTCCTCATTCCTGCCACCACATGTGGCCACAATGTGAGGCCTGGAAGAGGACCCTCAACTCCACCAAGCTGGCACCCAGATCTCAGACTTGCAGCTCCAAAGGGTAAGAAACAAATCCCTGTTGCTACTAAGTCACCCAACTTGTGGTATTTACTTACAGCAGCCTGACGGGACGAACACAAAGGCCCTCCATCAATTGTCATCAATCGGTCTGAGAGCAATCCAAATTAATTCGCATTCATTCGTTGAACATACATTTGTTGGCTACTGAGTATCTTCCATTATTCTTAGTCCTGGAAATACAGCAGCGAACCAAACCAATCAGTGTCCCCATCTTCATGGCCCTTAGGTTCTAGAAGGGAATTATTGGTATCCTTAAAAGTGAAGAAGCATTGACGTATCGTTTAAGAGGATGCCCATGGGTTACTAGAGTTTTTAAAAGAGCTAGGAAAATTCAAACGTTGCATTTCAAGTGAATAGATGAAGTCTGCTCCCCAATGGGTAGGGGGAGGTTTTCAAACACTCTGGGGACTAGTGAACTTCTAAGACACAATCTAAGGCCTTGTAAGCATATTCACCACACCTTCCATAAATCTCTGAGCTCTGACAGGATGAGCACTGGGTGTTATTCTGTACGTTGGCAAATTGAACACCAATAAAAAATAAATTTATTATTAAAAGAAATCTCTGAGCTCTGACTACCTCCTCATAAGGTTTAGTACTCTGCTTTGGTTTGGATATTGTAAGAGAAAGCTCAGGAGCTCTGAATACAGGTGTAGCCTTTAATAGGTTCCTAAAACTCAGGACTGCACAGATCTGTACCCACACACTGGGGGTCAGGGGTTGGGGGGAGAGGAAGTGCCCACCTAGTAGTATCTCCTAAGAATTCTAAAATTCTTAGTTCTGTAGTCATTTTCAAATTTTCCTACACTTCACGTGTTAAACTTGGCAAGATCAAGAGAATGAAAAGATAAGCCATAGAATGGGATATGGTATCAGCAAAAGACACAGCTGATGAAGAATTGTTCCCCAAATGACACAAAAACTCTTAGAACTCAACTACATAAGCAACTCCATTTAAAAAATGGACCAAAGATCTTAACACCTCACCAAAGAAGATACACGGATGAAAAATAAGCATATGAAACGATTCTCCATACCATAGGTCATCAGGGAAAAACAATATAAGACAATGAGATACCACTACACACCATTAAAATGGCCAAAACTTGAAATACTGACACCACCAAATGTGGGGAGGATATGGATCAGCAGGAATCCTCACACTCCTGGCAGGAATGCAAAATGGTGCATCCACTTTGGAAGATTGTTTGTGGTTTCTTACAAAACTAAATATACTTTCATCAGATGATCTACCATGTGATCCGATCACATCCTGTGGTATTTCCCAAAGGAGTTGAAAGTTTATGTTCACACGCAAACCTGCACACAGACGTCCAGAGCAGATATTCATTTGTAATCGTCAAAATTTAAAAGCAATCTAGATGTCCTCCACTGGGGTTATAGTTAAACACACTGTGGTATATCCATAGCCAACATCATATTCAAAGTGAGAAACTTTGCTTTTCCCCTAAGGTCAGGAATAACACAAAGATGTCCACTCTCACCGCTATTATTCAACATACTATTAGAAGTCTTAGCCACAGCAATTAGACAAGAAAGGCATCCAAATTGGTAAGGAAGAAGTAAAACTTTCACTCTTTGTGGATGACATGACACTATATACAGAGAACCCTAAAGACTCCACTGAAAAATTAGAACTGATAAATGAATTCAATACAGTTGTAGGATACAAAATTAATGAATCCATTAATTAATGAAATCCATTGCATTTCCATGCAATAATGATGAAGCAGCAGGAAGAGAAATTAATAAAACAATCCTATTTACAATTGCCCCCCAAATAATAAAATGCCTAGGAATAAACTTGAAGAAGTGAAAGACCTATATTCCAAAAACTATAAAACACTGATGAAAGAAACTGAAGATGACACAAACAAGTGGAAAGATATTCCATGCTCATAGATGGGAGGAACAAATACTGTTAAAAATGTCCATGCTACCCCAAACAATTTATAGATTTAATGCAATCCTTATCAGGATACCAATAGCATTTTTCACAGAACTAGAATAATCCTAAAATTTCTATGGAAACACAAAAAACTCAGAAAAGCCAAACCATTTTGAAGAGAAACAAAGCTGGACATACCACAATTCAAGATTTTAAGTTATACTACAAAGCTGTAGTAATCAAAACAGTATGGTACAGACATAAAAATAGAAACCAAGATCAATAGAAGATAATAGAAAATTCAAAGACAAAACCCAAAATTATATCACCAATTAATCTTTGACGAGGAGGCAAAAATAAGCAATAGGAAAAAGTCTCTTCAAAAATCATGTTGAGAAACCTAGACAGCTACATGCAAAAGAATGAAACTGGACCACTTTCTTACACCATACACAAAAATAAACTCAAAATGGATGAAAGACCTAAATGTGAGGCTAGAAACCTAAAAATCCTAGAAGACAGCACAGGCAGTAATTTTTCGGACAGTGGTTATAGCAACATTTTCTAGATATGTCTCCTGAGGCAAGGGAAATAAAAGCAAAATGAACTATTAGGACTTCATCAAAATAAAAAGAGACTCATTTTAACTGAGCCACTCAGACATCCCCTGTACTATCACTCTGTCAAAAAACAAAATCTGAGAGAGAAAGAGAGAGAGAGAGACTCATTTTAGACTTACAGACACCTGTAGATTGAAAATGAGGGGGATTCATCATGGAAATTGATGTCACAGGGAAACCAGAGTAGGAATACTTATATTGGACAAAGTACACTTTAAAACCTTTACAGAGAGACAAAGAAGGACACTTTATAATAATAAAGGGATGGGATAGCCTGGGTGGCTCAGCAGTTTAGTGCCACCTTCAGCCCAGGGTGTGATCCTGGAGACCCGGGATCAAGTCCCATGTCGGGCTCCCTGCATGGAGGCTGCTTTTCCCTCTGCCTGTGTCTCTGTCTCTCTCTCTCGCGCTCTCTCTCTCTCGCTCACTGTGTCTCTCATGAATAAATAAAATCTTAAAAAAAAAATAAAGGGGACAATTCAACAAGAAGATCTAACAATTTGAAATATTTCTGCATGCACCATGAAATCACCCAAATATACAATAATAAACATAAAGGAGCTGATAATACCATAATAGTAAGGGACTTAAACACTTCACTTGCACCAATGGACAGATTATCTAAACAGAAAACAAATAAGGAACAATAGCTTTGAATGACACACTGGACCAGATGGATTTAACTGATATATTCAGAACATTCCTTCCTAAACCAGCAGCATACACATTCTTTTCAAGGGGACATGGAACGTTCTCCAGAATAGTTCACATATTAGATCACAAAACAGGCCTCGACAAGTACAAAAAGAATGAGTCATGCGATGCCATGCACCTTTTCTGACCACAATGCTATGAGAAACTTGAAGTTAATCACAGGAAAAAATCTGGAAAGACCACAAATACATGGAGGTTAAAGAACATCTTATGAAACAATGAATAGGTCAATCAGGAAACCAAAGAAGAAATTTAAAAAGATACATGAGAACAAATGAAAATGAAAACAATGGTCTAAAACCTTTGAAATACAGCAAAAGTAGTCCTAAGATGGAAATGCATAGATAGTAACACAGGCCTACCTCAATAAGCAAGAAAAATCTCAAATAACCTAACCTTACAATAAAGGCGCTAGAAAAAGAACAAAGCCTAAAGCCAGAAGGAAGGAAATAATAAAGATTAGAACAGAAATAAATGAAATAGAAACAAACAAAAACAACAAACAATAGAACAGATCAATGAAACCAGGAGTTGGTTCTTTAAAAAATTTAATAAACTTGATAAGCCTAGGCCAGGCTTACCAAAAAGAGAAAAGTAAAATAAAATAAAAAATGAGAAGGAAGAGATAACACCACCACAGAAATGCAAATAATCATGAGATAATATAGGTCATTGATGAAAAACTATGTGTCAACAAATTGGACATACTAGATTGGATAAATTCCTAGGAAAATATAAACTATCAAAACTGATGTAGGAAGAAACAAAAACTTGTACAGACTAATAATCAGCAAAGAAAATGAATCAGGGGTGTCTAGGTGGCTCAGTAGGTTAGGTCATGATCTCAGGGTCCTGGGATCAAGGCCTGCATTAGGCTCCCTGCTCAGCAAGGAGTCTGCTTCTCCCTCTCCCTCAGTCTCTTCACCTTTGCTCATTCTCTTTCTCTCAAATAAATCAATAAAAATTAAAAAAAAAAAAACAAAACGGAATCAGTTATCAAAAAACTACCAACAAACAAAAGTCCAGGATCAGGTGAATTTTGTCAAATATTTTAAAAAGAGTTAATACCTATTCTTCTCAAACTATTTCAAAAAATAGAAGAGAAAAACTTCCACATTCATTCTGAGGCCAGCATGACCTTGATACGAAAAGCAGATACACACCACTAAAAAGAAAAACAAATAAAGGTAGAACTGCAAGCCAATATCCCTGATGAACAGGGATGCAAAAAATCCTGAAAAAATATTGGCAAACCAAATCCAACAATACAATAAAAAAAAATCATTCACCACCAATTGAGATTTATTGCTGGGTTGCAATATTTGCAAATCAAACTACATGATACACCACAGCAATAAAAGAAAGGGCAAGAACCTTATGATCTTCTCAATAGACACAGAAAAAGCATTCAACAAAGTACACCATCCATTCATGATTAAAAAAAAAAAAACCCTCAATAAAGTACATTTAGAGCGAACACACCTCAACAAATAAAAGCCATATATGAACAACCCCAGCTAACATCATAGTCAATGGAGAAAAACAGAGCTTTTCCTCTACAGTCAGGAGCAAGACAGGGATATGCACTCTCACCATTGCTATTCAACATAATACTGGAAGTCCTAGCCTCAGCAATCAGACAACGAAAGGAAATAAAATGTATCCAAATCAGCAAGGTAGAAGTAAAACTTTTGCTATTTGCAGATGACATTTTTCTATATAGAAAATCCAAAAGACTCCACCAAAAAAAATCCTAAAACTAATACACAAATTCAGTAAAATCACAGGATACAAAATCAGTGGTATAGAAATCTGGTGCATGGAGATCATCTACGCAGAAAATCAACAAGGAGACAATGACTCTGAATGACACACTGGACCAGATGGACTTCACAGATATATTCAGAACATCCCATCCTAACACAGAATACTCATTCTTCTCAAATGCACATGGAACATTTTTCAGAATAGACCACATACCGAGTCACAAATCAGGTTTCACTGGTAAAAAAACAAAATTGAGATATCATACATATTTTTAGACCAAAACGCTATGAAACTTGAAGTCAGCCACAAGAAAAAAAGTGGGAAGACCACAAATACAAGGAGATTAAAGAACACTCTACTAAAGAATGAATGGATCCACCAGAAAATTAAATAAGAAAAAAAATACATGGAAGCAAAGGAAAACAAGACATTCCAAAACCTTTGGAATGTAGCAAAGGCAGTCATAAAAGGGAAGTATATAGTATACAGTATAAAGCCAACCTCAAGAAGAAAAGTCTCAAATACACACCTTAACCTTACACCTAAAGGAGCTAGAAAAGGAATAGCAAATAAAGCCTAAAGTCGCTGAAGAAGGGAAATAATAAAGATGAGAGCAGAAATAAAAAAATATATATATAGAAACAAAAAAATAAAACAGTAGAACAGATCAATGAATTAACAACTGGTTATTTGAAAGAATTAGCAAAATTGATAAGCCCCCTAGCCAGACTTATCAAAAAGAAAAGAGAAAGATCTCAGATAAAATTATGAATGAAAGAGAACACAACACCACATAAATACAAATAATAAGAGAATATTATGAAAAATTGAGTGCCAACTAACTGGGCAATCTGGAAAAAATGGACAAATGCCGAGAAACATACAAACTACCAAAACTGAAACAGGAAGAAATAGAAAATTTGAACACACCCATAATTGGCAAAGAAATTGAATCAATAATCAAAAAGCTCCTACCAAACAAAATTCCAGGGCCTGATGCTTCCCCAGGGAGTTCTATCAGACATTTAAAGAAGAGTTAATATCTATCCTTCTCAAGTTGTCCTTTAAAAAAAATAGAAATAGAAATAAAACTTCCAAACTCTTCTAGAAGCCAGCATTACCTTGATTCTAAAACTAGACAAAGACCCCACAGAAGGAGAATTACAGGCCAATATCCTTAATGAACATCGGTGCAAAAATTCTCAACAAAATATTAGCAAATTGAATCCAATAATACATTAGAATAATCATTTGCCATGATGAAGTAGGATTTATTCCTGGGCTGCAGGGGTGGTTCAATATCTGCAAATCAATCAGTGTGAGACACCACACTAATAAAGGAAAGGATAAGAACCATATGACCCTCTCAATAGATGCAGAAACAACAGGAGCAGCATTTGACAAAAAACACCATCCATTCTTGATTTAAAAAAAAAACCCTCCACAAAGTAAGGACAGATGGAACATGCCTCAACATCATTCAGGTCATATACAAAAGACCCACAGCTAATCATCCTCAATAGGGAAAGCAGAGCTTTTTGAGTAAGGTCAGGAACAAGACAGGAAGGGCTGTCCACTCTTACCATAACTAGGTAGCATAGTATTGGAATTCTTAGCCTCAACAATCAGAAGATAAAAACCATCCAAATCAGCAAGGAAGAAGTCAAACTTTCACTATCCATAGATGACACTCTATGGAGAAAGCCTGAAAGACTCCATCAAAAAGTTACTAGAGTACATGAATTTAGCAAAATCACAATATATAAAATCAACATGCAGAAATGTGTTGCATTTCTATACACCAACAATGAAGTAGCAGAAAAAGGAACCGATCTCATTTACAATTGCACCAACAATAATAATATACCTAGGAATAAACCCAACCAAAGAGGTAAAGGATCTGTACTCTGAAAATTATAGAACACTTATGATAGAAATTGAAGACACAGAGAAATGGAAAAACATTCCATGCTCACGGGTTGGAAGAACAAACATTGTTAAAATATCTATACTACTCAAGCAATCACTCATTTAATGCAATCTCTATCAAAATACCATCAGCATTTTTACACAGAACTAGAACAAGCAATCCAAAAATTTGTATGGAATCATAAATGATCCTCAATTGCTCAAGTAATCCTGAAAAAGAAAACCAAAGTTGGAGGCATCACGATTCCAGACTTCACGCTGCATTACAAAGTTGTGATCATCAAGACAGTGTGGTCCTGGCACAAAAACAGACACCTAGATCAATGGAACAGAATAGAGAACCCACAAATGGACCCTCCACTCTATGGTCAACTAGTCTTCAACAAATCAGGAAAAATTACTCAATGGAAAAAAAAGAGTCTCTTCAACAAATGGTGTTGGGAAAACTGGACAGCCACATGAAGAATGAAACCAGACCACTTTCTTACACTATACACAGAAATAAATTCAAAATGGAATAAAGACCTAAATGTGAGACAGGAAGCCATCAAAATCTTAGAGGACACCACAGGCAGCAACCTCTTTGAGCTCGGCTGCAGCTATTTCTTACTAGACATGTCTCCAAAGGCAAGGGAAACAAAGGCAAAAATGAACTATTGGGACTTCATCAAGGTAAAAAGCTTCTGCCCAGCAAAGGAAACAGTCAACACAACTGAAAGGCTGCCTACAGACTGGGACAAGATATTTGCAAATGGCATATCTGATAGAGTTAGTATTCAAAACTTATCAAACTCAACAGCCAAAAATAAATAAATAAATAAAATAAAATAAAATAAAACAAGCAATCTGAGAAATGAGAAGAGGACATGAACGACATTTCTCCAAAGACGACGTCCAGATGGCTACAAACACATGACAAGACGCTCAACATCACTCGGTATCAGGGACATGCAAATCAAAACCACAACAAGATACCACCTGACACTGGTCAGAATGGCTAAAATTAACAACTCAGGAAACTGAGATTGGTGAGAATATGGAAAAAGGGGAACCCTCTTACACTGTTGGTGGGAATGTAAAATGGTGCAGGCATTCTGGGAACCAGTATGGAGTTTCCTCAAAAAGTTAAAAATATTTAAAAAATTATTTTTTTTAAAAAGTTAAAAATAGAATTACCTTATGTCCTAGCAATTGCACTACTGGGTATTCACCCAAAGGGGCAAACATGTGATATGAAGGGTCACAAGCACCCAGAGGTTTACAGCATTATCAACAATACTCAAACTATGGAAAGAGCCCAAATGTCCATCAAGTGATGAATGGATAAAGAAGATGTGGTATACATAAATAATAGGATATCACCCAGCCATCCAAAAGCATGAAATCTTGCCGTTTGCTATGGTGCCAGAGAGTTTTACACTAAGCAAAATAAGAGAAGGATAAATACTATATGATTCCCTCCTATGTGGAATTTAAATAATGAAATGGATGAACATAAGGGAAGGAAAGGAAAAATAAGATAAAAACAGAGAGAGGAAGGCACACTATAAGAGACTCTCAACCATAGAGAACCGAGGGCTGATGGAGGAGGGTAGGGGATGGGTTAGTGGGGGATGGGCATTAAGGAGGGCACCTGTCATGATGAGCACTGGGTGTTGTATGCAAGTGATGAGAATCACTGAATTCTACTTCTTAAATCAACATTACACTGTGTTAACTTGAATTTAAATAAAAGCCAGAGAGAAAGAAAATAAAGGGCTGTAAAAATGTAAAGCACAAGAAAATTTGATGCTATGAATAAAAGATGGTCTTGAACAGTGAAAAAAAAAGTTACATTGAAAGAAAAACGCAGGGGGAAAAACACAGTTATGGGGATGAATGCTGAGTGTCACATAGAATTATATGATCACTGTATCCTGTGCATCTGAGACTAATATTACACTGTATGTTCACTATACTGGAATTAACTTTAAAAAACAAAAAAAAAAAAAAAAAGGAAAGACAGGGCACCGCGTGGCTCAGTGGTTGAGCGTCTGCCTTTGGTTCAGGTCGTGATTCTGGGGTCCTGGGATCAAGTCCTCCATCAGGCTCCCACAGGGAGCCTGCTTCTCCTGCCTAGGTCTCTGCCTCTCTCTGTGTCTCTCATGAATAAATGCATAAAAAATCTTTAAAAAAGTAAAAAATAAATAAAAAGGAACGATACTGTGGAATATTCAGACAATGGCATATTATTCAGCGCTAAAAGGAAATGAGGAATAAGCCATGCAAAAGTGAACTGTAATTGCATATTTCTAAGTGAAAGGAGCCCATCTGAAAAAACGCCATACTGTGTAATCCCAACTAAAGAACATTTTGGAAAAGGTAAAACTATGGAAACTGTAAAATAACCAGTGGTTGCAGGGAGGGAGGGAAGAAGAAACACCATGGGATTTCCTTAGGGCCGGGAAACTCTGTATATAATGGTGGATACAGGTCAATAGGAATTTGTGTAAACCCACTGGACGTACAACACCAGGAGTGTCCTGGTGAGAGCTGCACACTTCAGATGACGATGTGTCAATGCAGGTTCATGGTTGTGACAAATGATGGTTGGGGATGTTGATACTCAGGAGGCTGCACATGTTGGAGACAGGATATTGGGAAACTCCACTCGGTGTTGCCCACTGCTGCACCCCGCAGGATTACGGAGAAGTTCCCAAATGACAAAGACACAAGACCCTTTGGAAATCCCTAGCAGCACACGTAGTGAGGTCCCACACAGCACCTCGAATGAAACCTCTGTCTGTACAAAGAGATCATCCGACCAGACACCGAGAAAGTTCCACAGCTGAGGGCTGTCCTACAATTTCATTTTCAGTTATTTTATTTCTTATCTGCGGGTTGGATGGGTGTCCCAGTGATTTTGTTACACCTGTTATTTCCCCTAATCCTTGTAAAAACTCCCAAATGAGTCATATTTCTATTTTGCACATGGAATTAGCGCCAGTAAGCAATGTTTTTTCCCAAGGTCATGCAGGTAGGAAGGGGAGGGTTCCGTATCTGATCCCCTGGCACAGATAAGCCACACTTTCAAAAATCAAGGACAGAACCCTTGAGCTGCAATTGGAAAGGATTATTTTCTCAGATGCGATGCCTTCTAATTTCATTGAAAACTTCCACAAATTGGTTCTATAGTCACAGTCATGATACAGAAAATGTAATTGCCACTTTAATTATTCACAGTGATTAATTCCCAAGGGGAAGAATCGGCATCCTACACTTGCCAGTTTCAAGTTCTCGATTTTGAATGCCTTTATTATTTTCTTACCATTTGTCATGGATTTATCTATTGTTGCCCAGCAGTTGTATTTTACGAGCTGGCTTTTGAAAAAGAAAAATTCAACTCCTGAAAGTAAAAATATAGTTTTTAGGAACTTTTAGGATAATTACTCTAATTTTCTTTATGGGTAATTTATGTGGGCTGTCCTCTGCCCTGTTGCACTTTGCATCTTTTTTTTCTTTTCTTCCTTGAGATTTCTTTCATAGGAAAAAATATTTAAAAAAAAAAAGATGTTTGCTGAACTTTTAGTTCAGTATTAAGAAACTGGGCACCAAAGCAATCACATTTTTTGAGTGCACAATGAAATAGTTAGCTAGAAATCATTTAGTTGTCCCAATCACTAAGAATTAGCCATCAAGACATTGCAGCTAAAGTTCATTTTAATGGTGATGCTCGAAGGAAGAGACAGGGAAAGCCAAGGTTTGCAGAGTCCACAGACTTGAGAATTGCAGTCTAGGAGCAAGAGGCTACAGTATCTCCTGAGAGTTTCCCATTGCCAGGGTTAATTCTCCGATGTCTGTGTCTCTGCCCAAGCAGCTTAAAAGGATTTGAACAAGTTAAGTCCATGCAGTATCCCCTCCGCTATGCTGTGGGGCACGAGTTCCAGAAGGGAAAGAAAAATCAGTGTGGGGAGTTGATAGCACTAAGCTATTTAGTGTATTATTATTATTTTTTTAAGCAGGATTTTGCTTTGTGTCTACCAGCTGTACACGCACAATAAAACCACCTAATATTTATTGAGTGTTCACAGCTACACTCATTGAGAGGGTAAACAGGATTCCAGTAACAGGACCGGGTGACATGCATGGCTTCAGAGCAAACACTCAAACCAGCCTGACGCCAGGTCCCATCATTCTGATGCAAGACTCAGCCCTCAGCACAATCAATACTGTCTCCCTTTGCACCAGCCGCACAACAACCCAGTTATTTCCTCACTGGAATACTACTTCTGAGCTGTGTCCTTTCTTTCAATGACCGCTTACAGTTGGAAAATTGATTTTCTGTTTGAAAGCAATTCTCATTTTTGCATTAAAAAGACACTTTAAGGCAAGCTACCTCCTGCCTTGCAGCTCTGCAAGTGCCATTCCTAAGAGCAACCTCATTCTATTTTCTAAGTGAATCAAAGCATCAAGAAAGATTAAAAGTCATCATCACATATGGATACTTGCTAGGCTGAACCTCCAAGAGCCTTGCAGCATTAGTGTTGTGCCAGCAAAATGTATCCTGAGGCATTATATTTCACTTCTTACAGACAGGGTAAGTAAAGGGTCCCAAGACGTCTGTGTCAGTGCCAGGAAAACAATCTTCCACCCTAACTATCTTTAATTATGACTTGTATTTGACAATAAATCCATTTTAAAAAAATGAGCATATGAACTATTGAACCATATCACTGCTGACTTTTAGCAGAAATGAAAACTCTGTAGTGTGAGCCTAATTATAGCCATTAATAAATATATAATGTAAACAGCAGAGCAATGACTTATCTCTGCCTTTTTGGGAAGTCTCGGTGTTCAAAGAAATATGAATTACAAAAAAAAAGAAAAGAAAAAGAAATACGAATTATGGACTAACAACCTTATAATCTTTTACAGGTGGCAAGTGTCTAAGCTTGTTTATATGTTTGTTTTCCCTTAATTCCCAACATGTCAGCTGTAACATGTTCTTTAATATTCCAGAGAAGGAAATTTAGCGATGGACTACGGGCTCAGAACGTGTCAATTCATGCTAAAATACTCCTATCTCCTTGACCAGAGATCTATATATTTCACAAATGTAAGATTAAACAATCTTCTTCCAATTATTCCGCTTCGAGATTCCCTTAAAAATTATATTTTGTGTTTCAGATATTAGGATTTAAAACCCAAGAAGATGAAATCAAATTTAGGGACTGAGCCTTTTCCTCAATTCCGGATTAAGAGAATCTCATTCTTCAAATTTCCATTTTTTCTTAGTAAACAGAGGCACCACTTGTGTGATACATGAAGGCAGTTAAAACACAGAGTTACAAGTTAGGTCAAGCTGGGGGATGGGAGCACAGGGTGAAATATAAGCAATATCCCAAAGAAATTAAGGGCAAGTGTAATTTTGGAGTTGTAAATTGGCCAAAATTTTTGTTTTGTTTTGTTTTGTTTTTGTTTTTGTTTTTTTTTTTTGGCCAAAATTTTTAGCTGTCTCGTGTACTCAAGAATTATACTGAAGGAAATGGAAGTGACTTATGGCCCAAGATCTTGGCTAGTTTAATCGAAAGACAGAGTCATGTGTTGATGAATGCTTTGGAAAGTTACTAATAAAGATCCTCAAGGCACTTTGAGGTGGCCCTATTTTTTGTGTTAGCAATAGTTGTAAAGATGCATTTATATTTTCTCATATCAACAGCATATCAAGAATAAAAAAAATAAAGGTCCAACACTCCAGTTGGTGGAATCCACACTTTTAAAGGTTTTAAAGATGACAAGATAATTGTAGATCACCCCCAATGAGACGTATAGAATATACAAATGAAAATAAACACTAAGCCATAATTTTCAGTAGAAAACTATTATAATCTGTAACACAGATCTCATGGAAGATTTGTTCTCTTCCTTTCATAACAACCTCCCCACCACCAACGGAACAGAACATGTGGATGGTTCTTGTTATTGGAACTTGAGCCACTATCATGAGTGGCCTCAGTGTGGAGGACTGAGCAAGGATGGCCATTGTAAGCCTTGAGAGTGCATCCTCCAGGAAGGATAACTATCATTTAAATGTAAATTGTTTGGTCAAGGTGGCTTCTATCATATCTACTACACCTGCTGAGATAACAAGGGGAAACACAAAAAGGGGTAAATCAACAAGAGTGAAGAGAAGAAAATGGGGCTGACAGCTGGGGAAGAGTTGTCTGCAGAAGACAAAACACAACATCCTTGAGAAAGATGAGAAGAGCATGGAGCCAGGTGGTGGATTGAATCTGTGCTGGGTGGTAGTTAGGTTCAACTCCCACTAGCAGACGGGTCCAGAGGCAGCAGAACCGGCACCCAGCCCCTTCCTGAGGGGTTTGCTGTGATGTTCAAGTTCACAGCTGTTGTGCAAAGTCTGACGCTTTGCTTTGAACCCAACCTATCATGGATGCCAGCACCCTTCACAGGCCGTGTCACCACAATATACTGCAAAAGGGCCTGCATTGCCCCAGGTCTGCACTTGTGGGTTTATCATTGCCTTCTAGAAGGACGGAGAGGCTCAATGGGGAGACGTGTTGACCCAACATTGTGAATTTTATTAATGATGGCCAAAGAGAAAGATAAAAAGCTTCAAAAATAATGGTTAATAGGCTTCTGATGAATTTTCATATGGCCTAACAGCTAAGAATACTTTAAGAATTATTGAAAAGCAAATTATTTTAGGCACTTGGAAATTATCTGAAAATCAAATCCATTCTCCATTCAGTTTTATTGGAATGCAGCCACACCCACTTGCTTGCATATCATTTATGCCCACGTTAGCACTACAACAGCAGGGAGAGACTCTCCTGCCTGAAAAGTCTAAAATATTTACAGGAAACATTTGCTGATGGCTGTTTTATAATAATAATAATAAAACACAACAAGGCATAATGCAAAGGAAAAAAAAAACAATATTAGATGCTATAATAGAGAGCTGCTATTAAAGTTTTGTGAAATAAAATGATTCTTAAACTAGAATTCCATAGCTAGAGAAATTACATTCAAATATAAGGGAGAATAAATGTGCTTTCAAACATAGGGACTCAGAAAATTTATCATCTGTGATCCACTCTTAAGATGTTACTTGAGGATATACTCTAGTATGTGAAGCCATCAGATTCTTGAAACAGTGCTTTGAATTGAGAACACCAGGAAGTGAACATCCGGATTATAGCTGCATATCACTTTTCAGTGTGCCTTATTATTTTTAACAGATTTTGAGCAAGAAAAAAAAATGCAATAAGAAACAAAAAATGAAAACCCACTAGTCAGCTTATAGTCCACTATAAAGAAAACTAAAATCTGAAATATTACAAGCAAAGCATGTGTAGTAGGAAAACTCTCCTTTGAAGTGCTTAGGAGTCAAAACACTGAAGTCATAAAAAAAATAAAAAAGGAAATATACTTACAGAACACTATACAGCCAGGAAATAAAGGATATAAAGTCATATTAATAATAATATAAATGCTGTTTTCTTGTGTTCAGCCTTTACAGCCAGGCCACGAACAAAGCAAGAACGTCTTGGTTTTCATTTTCAATGCGGGATGTAACAGTTAACCTTGAAAATGTGAAAATAAAAGTCTTGCTGACTGTGGGAGGCTGAAATAGGAAAGGGCAGGGATGGATATTCTCATTTTACATGGAGTGGAACCCAGAGACTACTGGCCTGTGTGCAGAACAAAATCAAGATGCTGGGTACAAATTGAAAAATATAGACCTAAAAAAAATAATTTTAAATCTAAGACTCTAATGCCCATGACATGAATAGATGCAAGCAACGGAAAGAAGAAAATACGTACAGGGATATTGCTATTATAACCAGGCACCAAACTAATATTTGTTTTTTTCCAGCTCTCATGGGGGCCACACAGAACACACAGGCAAGGTGAGTCCAACTCTTGGTTGCCATTTTTGTAAGCTCATATGTGAGGAAATAAACAAGAAAAAGCGAAAAGAATTAGAAGAAAGAGGAAGAGAAGTGTAACCAAGTCAAGCATCTCTGATGGCAAGCTCTCTTCCCTGCTGACTAATCCAGGAAATGTTTTCAGAACGTTGGAGGCAAACCCTAAAACACTAAAAAGCAGACCTTACAAAGTCTAGCTCTGGGTGAGGGGAGGCGGTGGCGTTGGAGGACTGCTCTTCTTCACGAACTCCTTTAGGTTCAGACTTCTTGACAGGAGTCACACGTTGCATTTGTTTTAGGATGTTGGTTTTTCTAAAACAATATTTGCTGACAAAATAACAAAAAACGATCTTTAACATATGGAAAGTTTTATCGCCTGTAAAGACTATTATGTGTATCTGTCAGTTTGTAAATTCAAGTACAGGGCAATCCAATTCCCAAGAACGGAGGACTCAGACTGAGGATTTTTAAGATTAGTGAATGAGCCTTGAGATGAGATGGGCAGGGCAGGGCGGTCCAGTCTGATGGGCCAGAGGCAAAAAAGTGCTGAAAGCCCAATAATGAAATGTGTTCCTGAGACACCAAACACATTTTCTGTCTGGGAAGGCACCATGCTATGATATTGATGGCAGGGATTTATTTTTTAAATAGCAATACCAAGGGATGTGAACCGTAACAGGAGTGAAAGGAAACATCACAGAAGAGTTTCTGCATTTCTCTCCTGGAGCCGGCGTTGGCAGACATGGGGTCTAGGGACAGAATGTTCCAGGGGGAGACTGGCGGCCGTCAGTGGTGGTAAGGCATGGCAGACGACTGAGGACATTCCCGCCATAGTGGTTTGGAAGCCAAAGGTCTTGCTCATTCGGAATGACAGGTCATCTTGGCAGCAGAGACCTGGACGAAAAGAACTTAAATGTGTTTTCCTTTAAAAGAATTATTCTAAAGCCATTTATACTGCGCCATGTCTCCTTGGGGGAAACATGTGTGTGCACACACGCACACATTCCACCAACAGTGAGAGAGACAGACTAGAAACTAGGCTTGGGCCTCAGAATGGAGGCCTGACCGAACACGGCCACCCACTCTCTGTAAGGCCCACACACAAGCTAACAGCTGTTTGCATGTAATAAAACTAGCAAGCACTCCATGGTCCCGGTACGTGTTTATTTAAGGCCCAAGTTTGCTGGTTGGACTAGGGTTGACCCATCAAGGTTGACTCGTGTCTGCTGCATAGACAGCTCATACTTATTAGACAAGCAAGTGGGCCTGGGCACATCTCTCTCCTGTAAAAAGGATTCTGATACCTCCTCTGGTTCAGATCCCCTTTCCTGAGCCGTGTCTAATCCACTCATAAGCCCAAAGACAGTCTCCATTTCTGTTAGTTCTTTATCTCTAGCCCTTCTTCTAGGTTCCTTTTTAGGGTTTCCACCTCTGGTTACACAGGCCCTCTGTTCCTGCAGATGTCTCTTTTGCCTGTTGGAGCCCTTAGCATATCCAACATGGTTTCAAAAATCCCCTGATAATGCCAACACCCCTGTCATGTCTGCTTCTGAAGCTTGTCGTGTCTGGTCACATTGTGTCTCTTGCCTTTGGGTATGCCTTGCATTACTTTCTTGATGGGGGGCCTGATGTAATCTAAAAGGAACTGCTGTAAATAGGTCCCCTGTGAGGTGATGGTGATAGAGGGTAAGCAGTCTATAGTCCTATTAGACCAGAGTCCTTTCATTAATCTATACTCCTGGACTGTGAACTTCAGATTTTTCTATGCCCTCTGGCAGGGCTGGCGGAGGGGGGAGGTTAAAATGCCTAGAGTAGGCGGGAGGGAAGTACTTTCCTTCCCCTAGGTAGGTGGTAGAGTAGATGCTCATACTGTTCCTTGGGTGACTCAAGCCTGGGTTAACTAATTTCCCTCCGGCCAGGCCCTCCTGAGAACAGTCCTTGGGAGTATTCCAAGGTGATTTATTTCCTTCCTCCCCTCCTCCCTATTGGAAACAGGAAGGGACTCTTGTCCCCTCATTTCTCTGAGCTCCTGGATATAAATCTCACAGTACTGCCAGGGTCCCCCTATCATGGGGTCAACTTGCAGAGCTTTAACTCTCAGGGCTGTTCATGCTCAGCCCCAGCAAAATGTCCATTCCAGTCCTGGTTTCCCTGCGCTCAGCATCTGCTCCAGAAGCCACTGTACCCTGTATTCAACTGGCTCCGATCTTGGGTTTTCCCATCTTATGGGTCCAAGGAGAGTTGTGGATTTTTCAGTCTGTTCTTTTTATACTTTGTAGGAAGGACTGGAGACTTCAAACCTCCTTATATACAAAATAGGAAAGACCCTATTCCATCGACTCCTGTCCAATCTATGCCAGGTGTGATGGTGGCCGTAGCTGATGTGGTTTCAGCACTAAGGTTTTCCAAGTCCACTTCAGGGTTACAAAGAGGTGGATTTCAACAGCGCCAGGTAAAATGCCAAGAAGTTAACTATTTTTATGAAGATTCTGTGAGGGCTGCTGCTCCCTGGTTTGATTTCTGAATAAATGCTCCTCAGATTGGCTTTGGTAAACTTGAGAGTTCTAGGAGGCTGGTTCTGACTGGTTTTAGTGTTCGAAAATCATGCTTTTTCAGAAAAGGTGATTTTTGGAAGTCCCTTCTGCACCATTTCCAGAGCTTCTTTTCATTAGGACATATTTACTCCTGTCCCTATCCCACCTGCTGAGAGTCCATCAATATTTATTTAATGGAAGTTTCTTAAAATTAGTATTCAGACATGGTCATAGATCTCACTCTTTTGAGAAGTTCTTAAGATGTATTCTGTATTTACCAAAGGTAAAAATTAACATTTCTTAAGCAACAAATTGCCCCAATAAAAATGTCATTCTAAAAGCAAGTAACCAAACAATTCTTTATTACCAGCTGTCTCATTTTTTTTTTTAACTTTCTAACATAAGGTAGCAAATAGTCTTTACATGTAATAGCATGTATTTTATTGGGCACCTACTGGGTGCCAACTACCAAATAAGCTGCAAGACAGCTTATTAGTACTGAAGATCCTATTAGCTCATATAAGTGTTATATGATTTGTCTGCCTAAAATAGGAGCTAACATTCAAAATTGTAAAAATGAGTAATGAATTAGCATTATGAAATTTAAGCTCAACACTAAAATGGGTATTAATGAAGACTGAGCAACAGTGTGTAACTGGGAGAGGACCTCAATGTTGATGAAGAATTAGGATTCCCAGCACCATTTCAAAGGTTGGTTTGAATTTTTCTAATTCAAGGTTATGCAGTCTTTTTCACAAATCTGGTGACCGACCTCACATGTGGATAGGTTTCTGTTCATATTCCTTTGCTAACATCACACTATGTTTTGATAACTAGAAGAAGCCTTAAGACTTCCACGTTCTTCTTAAAGATACCCTTAGATATTTTTGTCCCTTTGCATTTTCATGGACTATCAATCCCAAGACACAATTGTGTACACATTCACATGAACACATACACATGGACGTGATTTTAATCAGACTGTCTGAATCTACTATAGAGGAACAATTTATCCGGATCATTTAGATTCCCAAATAGATGAATAATGACCCCTACTTTCTACTCTATACAGAAATGAATCCCAGATTATTGATTTACATGTAAAAGAAAAACAAAATATTTAGAAATATTGAAAAAAAAGGGGAGAAATAGCTTCATGACTTGGGGTCAAAGATGTTAAGGACACACAGTCTAAAGATTTTTTTTTAACCTAACACATTGACTACATTAAAATTAAGATAACATTGAAATTGAAAAGAAAAAGACATAGAATGTATCAGACTTTTGGATTAGATATATCGGTCCAGGAACTCCTATTCAGAATATATAATAAACTCCTACAAACCAAAACATAAAGACAACTTTTAATGGGCGAAAGGCTCAAAGGAGTATTCTTCAAAAGAAAATTGCCACATGACCTTGAAACATACAGAAAGGCAATCAAATACGTTACTCCTCAGGGACACAAAAAATAAAACCACAGAATAGTTAATATTTGCAAGACTGATGGACCAAGCAAACCCAGTCTGAGGGACAGAGTCCAGTGTCCTGGCTTAGCAGATAGATGCTCCTGACCTAGCCGCACACTACCAAAGAATACAGATAGGTTTTCACCTCTGCATATGGTAAAGTGCCCTAGAGCCATCTTAAATCTGAATAATAATTACTGTAGTAGTTTTCTGTTTAAGGTACATTTTCTTCCCCTCTGACCTATTGCCAGGTATCGGTCTAAGTCAATTTTCATGTGGAAGCTCATCTTAGATGTTAAATATTTGCCATGATTTCCACTCTTTAAGTGGCTGTTGAGCAGAAAAGCATACACTCAACTGGTGCCCATTTATTTGGGGGTTAAACCTGGTTCTTCCAAATTAACCATCTAACTAAAAGCAGTATGGAGTGATTCCTAACATTTATTGAATTATTATGTCCTTGGCACTGTGCTAAAAGATCTTTCAATCCTCATGACAGATTAGGACTCTACTTTCTTGCTTGAAGACAAGGAATCAAATGAATTAGGAGGTAATAGGGTGCACTAGTTAACAACATGCTCTAGCCCAAATGTCCTGGATTTAAAACACAGCTCTGGTATTTAACCTACCCAGAATCACACAGTAAATGAACTAAACTAGTGAGAGACATACAAATAAAAGCTGATAGTTGAAATATCTCTGTGTAATGTATGAAAAAATTAACATTTGGTCAATCAAGTGGTACTTACAGGGCTTTTTACTATTATATCTTCTACAATTATCTTAACTCTATATTAAAAACAATTACCTCCATTATTCTAAAAATTTTTCAAATTAAAAAATAGGTATTTTTGTTAATTTTATGTATTTTTACGGAAATGAACTCTATAGATGAACTAAAATTTACCCACCCTCTAAATGTTTCACACAGCAAATTTTCTCAAGGCTTAGAATACAATCTCTGTGCTGAGACTCTTCCAATGCTCCCTCCACTAGACCCACAGCCCTACAGTTGTTCATTTGACTCAATATAGGTTAGAGCTAAGAAAAAAAAAAAAAAACCATCATCTTTATTTGTATTTGGTTTGCTGAGAAGACTAAAATTGCCTAGTAATTTTTTAAAAAGATTTTATTTATTTATTCATGAGAGAGACCGAGAGAGAGAGGCAGACACACAGGCAGAGGGAGAAGCAGGCTCCATGCAGGGAGCCCGACGTGGGACTCGATCCTGGGGTCTCCAGGGTCACGCCCTGGGCTGAAGACAGCACTAAACCGTTGAGCCACCCGGGCTGTCCATACTTTTTAAAATATCCTTGCTAACAGGCATAAATCTGTGAACATCCAATCTGTTATTTTTGTGGCCAGAAGTAAAGTCTTCTTTTGGATTATTAAGATGAGAAAGAAGTTTGTATGTTATAATGTCAACTTAATAGATTCCAGGTCTATAAAAGGGAGGCCTTATGTATAGTGGCAGTACAATGTCGAAACTAAAATTAAGGACAGAAGCATGATAATCATGATATTCAGTTAGGAGGGTTAAAGTGTATTTTTCAATTTTAGGAAACTCCTCCTAGTCAACTCTTCTAACATCACCAGAAAGAGCCTGGAAATTGTATCCCATTCTACAGGAGCACTATAAATAAGGAGTTTACATCATTTAAGTGAATTCTCTCCATGACTGTAAACATTTGGGACTGAAAACCCATTCTTCTCTCATTGATCCACAAGGGGAAACTGGATGCTGGATACGGTCAGAATTTGGATCTTGCTGGGGACACTAAGATCGTGACAAAGTAGACTTTTAAACAACTACCAAAAAGAATATATCTTTAAAGTCATTTTATTTAACCTTATGACTTGCTAATAAATAAGACAGCAAAACGTATGAATGCTAGCAAGAGATTTTGACAGACACTAGAACAGTCTCTACAACATCATAACAGAACCCCACCATAGGGGGGTCTCACAATTATCAGAAAAGGATAAACACCGTTGGTGGGAATGGGAACTGGGGCAGCCACTCTGGAAAACTGAGTGGAGGTTCCTCAAAAAGTTAAAAGTAGACCTGCCCTAACGACCCAGCAATTGCACTGCTGGGGATTGACCCCAAAGATACAGATGCAGTGAAACGCTGGGACACCCGCACCCCGATGTTTCTAGCAGCAATGTCCACAGTAGCCAAACTGTGGAAGGAGCCTCCGTGTCCATCGAAAGATGAATGGATAAAGAAGATGTGCTCTATGTATACAATGGAATATCCCTCAGCCATTAGAAACGACAAATACCCACCATTTGCTTCAACGTGGATGGAACTGGAGGGTATTATGCTGAGTGAAGTAAGTCAATTGGAGAAGGACAAACATTATATGGTCTCATTCATTTGGGGAATATAAAAAATAGTGAAAGGGAATAAAGGGGAAAGAGGAAAAAATGAGTGGGAAATATCAGAAAGGGAGACAGAACATGAGAGACTTCTAACTCTGGGAAACGAACTAGGGGTGGTGGAAGGGGAGGTGAAAAGGGGGTGGGGGTGAAGGGGTGACGGGCACTGAGGGACGGCACTTGATGGGATGAGCACTGGGTGTTATGCTATACATTGGCAAATTGAACACCAATAAAAAATAAATTTATAAAAAAAGGATAAACAGTTGCAACAGGTTGCTTAGCTGATGGATTCGACAGTTATTTTTTTCTTAAAAAGGCAGTTTTATTTGAACCCTTTCATAGCATGCTGAGTGTAGCTCATGTAGGGTCAGAATGGCAATAATAGAAAAAGGAAGTAGATAACATCTTATCAGGACTGATCATTAATAAAGAAAACAGAAAGCCTTTGGCCAACCTGCAGGTTCTACAAATAAGAGAAAGTGTAGTAAGATGGATGGAAAAGTCTGTGGAGGGTGAAAAATGGCCTACACAAATAATTTTAAAGATGGAAATTACTGGGGCAGCCCCAGTGGCGCAGCGGTTTGGCGCCGCCTGCAGCCTGGGGTGTGATCCTGGAGACCTGGGATCAAGTCCCACGTCGGGCTCCCTGCATGGAGCCTGCTTCTCCCTCTGCCTGTGTCTCTGCCTCTCTCTCTCTCTCTGTTCCTACAAATAAATAAAATCTTAAATAAATAAATAAATAAATAAATAAATAAATAAAGATGGAAATTACTCCATCTAGGGGTTACAGCCTGGACAGTGTATGCTCATTTCGTGAGAAGAACCTTGTGACTAGAATTATTCAAGGGCATCATAAATAATAGTAAGCAGAAAGTCTTACAAAAGAGAACTTCATACAATGTTAGTGGGAAGATGGGAGGGCAGGGTATTTTGTCGTTATACTCCTATGGAGCTCAACAGTGACGAACCACAAATTGACCAACAGAGGCAGAGTTTCTAACAGGTTAGCAGGCTGTGGTTGAGGACAGGGGAGGCGGTCTCCGCTGGGGGATAATTCACAGGTCAAATGCGATGATAACCTTAGTGACTAACTTGCAGAAGAGGATTCCTAACTAATCAGGATTAAAGATAATCCTGTCATAAGCCGTGTTCAGCAGCATATACTCCAGCCCACAAAAATCAGCCTTTGTTAGGGACATAAAGGCAGAGAATGTTGAAGCAACTCGTTGGAGGGTGGGTTGGGCATGGGTAGACCAAGAAACTGGTAGCAAAGACATGTATTCCAACAACCAGATCGCGTAGACCTCTTTTTCAGAGGAAGGGACCCAAGAATATAAGAAATCAAATGTCATGGTTCATGATGTTGCCAAAGTCCATCACTGTAAGTCAAGCAAGGAAGCAAAGACCTATTGCTGCTTCCCTATCCAGAGACTGACTTCACACTGAGCATCAAGTGTGGTTGTGTTACAAGCAACGCAGATGAACTACTCGAGAGGACCATAGGACTTACAGTGGACTTACATCCATCCAGCTACAGGCTGCACCTCGCCATCGTTGGGGTCCCTAAAGGAAGATTCATTAAGTTTCCTGAAGAGGTCACCTTGTAAACCATCCTCAATCTGTAAATCATGTAATAATTTTTAATCTTGGTTTTATTAATTACACTTGCCTGGGGACTAATAAGAGACAACAAAATTAACCACTCCAAATGTACTTGCTGAAACTGAAAGTTCAAATTTCTTCCATAGCAAGACTGTTACCTTTGATCAAAGTGATTGCTGTGACATTTACTCTTTGTGGGGGACTGTTTAAATGCTATAGTCGGGACGGAGGTCAAAGCTCTCAATATAATATCTGCATTCATTCAAATATCAGACAGTAATGATGTGCATCTTTAATGCCGCTGCATATATTTAGCAGCAGAGACGTATAATTTTAATTTGAGGGGCTACAGGAGAAAAAACAACTAAGAACTGTTCTTGCTAAAATAGAATAAGGAAAAAAACCAAAAAATAAAAAATAAAATAAAATAGAATAAGGTACCAGGAACCCTTTCTCCTTTACCCTCTCCTCCCACGAGACTCTACAGACTACTCCAACTTCTGTGGCCCGTTCTGGAAATGGATCAGGAAATAAATGAACACAGACCATGAAGTGAACATGGATTTTTATTCATTGCCAACTTGCCTTTATAGAACTTGTGTAAATTAGAAAAATTCACGTGGATCTTTAGGTAAAAGATTGCTAAAGATTGCTAAATCCTTGGTTGACTGAAATTTTGACCTTTCATCTGATTAGGAAATGCTCCATTTTGACTTGGTGGCTCTGAAAACCTGTGCTTCTTGGCTACTTCAGTCTATTAACCCTCAATTTTAAATTAGATATGCGTATTTAGAAATCATCTTCTGTTTCTAACCTTAAAACCGCATGCTAGCCCTCAATCTTCTTGTGTCTAGTGCTCTTTCCCACAGATTCCCTGGGCTTGCAAATTCCTGTGGGTTTTCACGTAGATTTAAAAAAAAAAAAAAGAAAAGAGTACCATGCCAACCTGTAAGGTTATGTGGCAAGAAACAGGGTCTGTATCCATATAGTCCTTGCAGGGTTGGAAGAAATGAATGGTTGGGGGAAAGCTGGACAACTCCTACATAGGCGCCCGCACACCCCATAATGCAGCGCACACCATTTCCAAAGCTAATTACACTTAAAGAGGCAAAAGGAAAAAAAAAAAAAAAAACTCCTCTGATTAGGGCAGGGGCGTTAACTGCTTTCCCTGTAGGAGCTTTTTAATGGAGGACCTATTCCAGGCTGGAAGCCTTACCACCTATGGAATTAGAGAGGCTGGAAGCCTTGTGATCTTATGAGGATTCTGAATATACAGCTTACACCTTGATGTGTATCAGGCAGGCCAAGCCGAGCCAATAATAAGATTTTAGTTAACCAAGAGATTATGTAGAAATGTTTCTATGTTCCATAAATTTTAATAGCTTTACTTTTAAACATTTTGGGAGAACATGGGTTTCTAAAATGTGGTTTTCAAATACAAGAGGGAGTGTATGTCTGCCTGGGACTATTTAGCTATGGAGCTATCTACAAAACACTGTCTATGAGAAGATCAATACCCACAAGACACGGACACAATCGAATCCCCCAATAAGGAACACCAAGTGTCGGAGGCCAGCCTCTTGCCAGGCTCTGGCATGCTGTTATGGGTTTGGATGGGAGAGAAGGGATTGCTCAGGCGGGGTGGAGGGAGACAGCGTTGGCTGAACCCCTGGCGAGGTCACTCAGTGGTGGGAGATTCAATCTGGCTGGTCTCCTCTGCCACCCCCTGCTTTCTTGAGTAATAATTTACAAGTAAAATTTCAAGATACGTAACGTGATGATTGGATATGTATACGATATGAAAGGAGTTCCTCCACTGAATTACTTCAACCATCGCTTCCCATGTGTAACTTTTGTGAGTACATTTACGTTCTACTCTTGGGAAACTTCAGTGACAGCGTTATCCACTAGGCTTACCATGTCCTATGTTAGCTCCTCAGACCTTATTCATATTACAACAAAGTTTGTATCCTTTTTAAAACCTCTCCCTATGTCCTCCACCCCCAATCAAGATCAGAGAGGTTGGACGTTGGCCAATGGCTGGCACTGCTCTTAGACCTGGCAACAGCGGCTCCTGTCCTGGGTCCTATTCAGTGAAAGGACTCCGGTATCACAGACTCAAACATAAATTAGACAACCCAGGCATCTGGCTCACTTCTGGCACAATGCAACTCTGGACTCCAAACATCAATTCTGCTAACTAACGCTTTCATGCCACAGGAAAATGGTACCACCTGTCACTTGCCACATGTCCTCAAAACTCAAGGCAACTACATCCCGGTGCAGTGAATGCCTGTGGGTCCTGCTGCTGCTGATGGCAGGTGCTGCTTTGGAGTCTGGTGAAGACCTGAGGAGTGCAAATGCTTATATAAGAGAAAGGGCCACTTAATTTATCAAACTTCACACCAAAAATGAATGCCACACCTTCTCCCATAACAACACACCAACTGGTTTTTGTGTTCTCCCTCTGTTTCAATTATGTTTTACAGACAGTTTTGAGTAAGCACAGTGATCATCACTAGTGGACATGGAAAAACAATTTTTTAATTATGGTATCCCACAATACATATAGACATATATGTTTTGAAACAGGAAACATGAATTCTATAAATACATTTTAAAAATTCAGATCAAATTATGGAAAGTACTGAAGATATCTGAAAAAAACTGAGCAGATGTATTAAAAACTCAAATCTCAAGATAGAAAATTAGAGGTCAAATTCTAGAAGGAATTGTTTCAAGAGAAACTTAAAATATATGTGACACAGATGTATATAGTGGAATGGACTTCTATTTTTGTCAGAATTTACCATGGGACTCCATCACTTACTTACACAGGTATAAAAGACATTTTGAATCTATTATTTTTAAGAATTTTATTGACCACCCCAGTTGCTAGTGCTACAGAAGAGAAACACTGCAAGTGGAAAACCACCAAAAACTACTTAAGAGCCACAAGGACCCAAAAGTTACCTAGCATTATTGACAGTATAAGAAAACAATGTGAGAATCTTGATTCTATCAACATAATTGGTGATTTACTGCAGTGAAAAGTATAGACTAAATAGTTGTACTAAAAAAAAAAAATAAATAGTTGTACTAACAAAGCATATGATTTAACACACTGTACTCATAACTTTTAGAGACCACATAAAAAGCTATAAATGCATTATACTTTCACGTAATTTCTAACCTAAAATTTCTTTATGTCACATTTTAAAATATTTAGATAAGGGAAAGGTTAAATGCATCTTTTCTAAAAAGTGTTACTCATTGAGATTTTTGATTTCAGAACCATCAGTGGCTTCTAAATGAAAGAAAAATCTTACAAAGATCTGGCTGAATATTTGTCTTATATTTTTTTAATATCTGCAGTGCAGACTCTTATGCTATGAAATAACTCTCTCAAATTAAAATTTTAGATTGTGAAAACTACGGATCTGCTCTAATTGAGAAATTAATGGTATATGAGTATATGTGAAGTTAAAATAATAAATACTATTTTATTACTATAGATTTTTTATTTATTCATCAGACAGAGAGAGTGCATGCATAAGGGCAAGAACAAGAATAAAATGAAGGGGTAGAGAGAGAAGCAGACTCTCCACTGAGCAGGGAGCCCGATTCTGGGCTGATCCCAAGATCCTAGGACCCTAGGCAGACGCTTAACTGACTGAGCCACCCAGGCACCTCTAAAATAGTCTTTTTAAAGTAACTTAGAGAAAAGAGCTAAGAAATCAAAGAATGGCAAAAATAACTCACTTTTTAGAGAAGGTGGTTCAAGATCATGGTATAGTAAGATCCTGAATTCAACTGCTATAAACACAAGAAATCTACAGCTACATATGGAATAGTTTCCTCTGAAAAAATCTTCAAAAAGTAGATGAATAGCACCTCAGCAACAAAGGATAAAAGAGTCACATTGAGACAAGTAGGGGAAGCAGAGATGGACTCTGTCTGAGGTATGGTGACCCACAATCGGGAAGTATTTCAAAGATACAGACTTCTAAAAGGGCTTACCCCCACATCAGGCACTCCAATCGCTGGGTCTTGCACCAGAGAGAAGAGCCCTCAAGACATTTGGCTTTGAAAACCAATGAAGAGTATTTTGGGAGAACCACAGAACTGTATGGAATGGAGGAAGTCAGGCTCTTCAATAAATGGTGTTGGAAGAACTGGTCAGTCACATGCAGAAGAATGGAAGTGGACCACTCGGTCACCTCATACACAAACAAACTCAAGGTGGATTGAGACTTGCATGTAAGACCTGAACCACAAACATCCTAGAAGAAAACATAGGTGGTCAGCTCCTTGATATCAGTCTTAGTGATTTTTTTTTTTCTTAATTTGACTCCAAAGGCAAAGGCAACAAAAGCCAAAACAAACAAATGGGACTACACCCATTAGAAACTAAGCAGCTTCTGCACAGTGAAGGAAACAATTGACAAAACGAGACAACTGGTAAATGGGAGAAGAAATTTGTTTATCATATATCTGGAAGCTGTTAATATCCAAAATATATATAAAGAACCCCCACAATTCAACAACAAAAAAAAGAAGCAATCCGATTAAAAAATGGGCAGAGGATCCAAATAGAGATCCCCCCACCCCCAAAGATGAGCTACAGATGGCCAACAGACACATGGGGAAATGCTCAGAATCACTCATCAGGGAAATGCAAATCAAAACCAGAGTGAGATACCACCCCACACCTGTCAGATGGGCTAGTATTAAAAGGCCAGAAAATACTCAGTGTGAGTGAGGATGTGGAGGGGAAAAACTGTTGTGCATCTTGGTAGGGATGTAACCTGGTGTAACCACTAGGGAAAACAGTATGCAGGTTCCTCAAAACAATACAACTACCATAGGATCCAGCAATTCTACTTCTTGGGATCTACCTGAGGAAAAAGAAAACACTGATTTGAACAGATATATAGATCTCAATGCTCATTGCATCATTATTTATAAAAGCCAAGACATAGAAACAACCAAAGCCCCCTCCCCTCCAATAGATAGATAGATAGATAGATCAAGAATATATACACAGTGACACCTGCTGGCTCCGTGGGTAGAGCATCCAATTCTTGATCTCAGGATTATGAGTTCAAGCCCCATGGTGGGTGTAAAGATTACTTAAATGTAATATCCAGGGTACCTGGATGGCTCAGTTGGTTAGGCATCTGACTCTTGATTTTGACTCAGGTCATGATCTCAGGGTCCTGGGATTGAGCCCCACATGGTCTCTCTGCTCAGCAGGGAGTCTGCTTCTCTCCCTTTGCCCCTCCTCCCACCACAGTGGCTCTCTCTAAAATCTTTAAAGGAATAAAATCTCAAATGTACATACAAAAGGATGCAGGAATATGTGCATCTATACACATACGTACACGCACCAGTGAAATACTACTCAGCCATAAAAAGAGAACGAAATCTTCCCATTTTCAACAACATGGATGGACTCTGAGGGCATTATGTTAAGTTAATGGAGTCGAACACAAGTATGACAGGATATTACCTACAAAGAGAATCTAAAAAAACCCCAAAGATACAGGAAACAGAATGGTGAGGCTACAGGGGAAGGAGGTGGGGAGGTGGCAAAATAGGTGAGGGAGATTAAGAGGTTCAAACTTCCTGTTGTAAATGTCACGAGGATGCGATGTATAGCATGAAAAATACAGTCATATGGTATTAACTTTGCATGGTGATAGTCGCAAGACTTATCGTTGTCATCGGTTTACGACATATACAAATACAAACGTAGAGCCACTATGTTGTATACTTGAAACTAACAGAATATCAGAGGTCAATTATATTCTAATAGGAATATGAAATTTACATTAGGGGACAAAATTGAGAAAACAACAGAAAGAGGGAAAATAAAAGCTGCAAATGCATTGTATCAAAGTCCTTAAATTACATTGTTGTGTTTGGCTTCCAGACTTGAGATAGAACACAGCTTATTTTTTTTTTTTAAATATTTTATTTATTTATTCATGAGAGACACAGAGAGAGAAAGAGGCAGAGACATAGGCAGAAGGAGAAGCAGGCTCCATGCAGGGAGCCCGATGCAGGACTTGATCCCAGGACTCCAAGATCATGCCCTGGGCTGAAGGCAGGCACTAAACCACTGAGCCACCCGGGAATCCAAGCACAGCTTATTTAAAAACAGTTATTCAAAAACTGATGTAAAATATGGACCCTCCTTTTTTAAAACCTCATATTACAATATGCAACTCTTATAGTTTAAAATAACCTCAACCGAGGTGACCAAACCTGTCTGCTTTGCATCGTAAGCCTATTAATATGGGAAATGAGTACAAAGTCCAACTCTGGTTAAGAAAATGGAAATGCAAAAAAATAAAAAATGGAAATGCTTTCCTGCTTTGGATTGGACAGACGGATTCACAAAGGGTAGAAATTTGTCTTCACAAATGGGTCTATATACTTGATTAAAAAAATACTAAATGTTTCACCATTTTAATACTGGAGATTGATAGCTCTATAATCTTATTCTGTACAAATGCTATGTATAACCTACACTGGCTGCCTGTTCTGGATTAATAAAGCATATAATTAGATAGCAATTTATTTAAACATCCATTTCAACATTGATTGACTTCACTTCTGTAACTAGCACCTCACAGGAGTGTTCTAAGGAGATTAATAAAACCAAAGGTCGGGGAAGAAAATAAATCATGAGGAGTTTCACACCTAACAAACTGTAGACTTCTTTGAGGGCAGCATTCATGATTTATAGAAGTTATCTGCTTCCGAAGAGGTGTTCATATTGGCAATTTTATTTCCTGCTTTTTTGATCTGACCCCTGAGAGTTAAATTCTGTAAACATCGGTTATTATGCTAAAATTTACTTTGCCATTCACCCATCCAAAATGAACCTGAAAACTCATCTCATACTAGAACTTATTCAGGGATAAATTCACTACATTTTGTGCTTTTCTTTATTTTTTTGTGCTTTTCTTTAAAATAGACTTTTTTGACCATTACTTTTTTTGAGATAGGTATGTGTATATGCATGTGTACATCAATTCAGTCGTGCTTTAGTTACCTAAACTTTAAAACATAGTAGATAGGGATCCCTGGGTGGTGCAGCGGTTTGGCGCCTGCCTTTGGCCCCGGGGCGCGATCCTGGAGACCCGGGATCGAATCCCACGTCGGGCTCCCGGTGCATGGAGCCTGCTTCTCCCTCTGCCTATGTCTCTGCTTCTCTCTCTCTCACTGTGTGCCTATCATAAATAAATAAAATTTAAAAAATAAAAAAATAAATAAAACATAGTAGATAAAACACAAACTCAAAGTTTTTTATCAAGTCAAAAAAAATGTAAAGAGATGGTTTTAGAAAACCCAATTAACTCCTGTTTGATCCTGTTAAATCCTACCATACTCCAACTAATCCAAAAATTATTGATAATGTAGCTCCTTTTGAGGGACTCTTACTTCTTTATGTAAGTAGTAGTACAAAGGGTATTTAACTAGACTCTTTTCCTCAATTTGGGGAATACACATAAAAATGAATAATCTGTCTACATTCAAGTCCAGTCCTTATGTTATAAAGTTCAGGAGTTTCAACGTGCATAAGTTTAGAATCATTTTGAAGGGGATTTGTTCTCACTGCTTCATAATTAAATGCCATCAGCTAACAAGTCTGGTTTTTCTACTTTGTGACATACATCCTGATTTCAGCTACTTCTAAGCCTCTTTATTCCCTAACACACAAAACACAGATTAGGGATGCTGAGACTCATTGTTTTACCCTCTACATCCTCCTACTCTGACAAGTATTGCCTCAATTCAACTAATAAAGGAAGAAATGAAGGGAGGAGGAAAGAGAAGACCATATCACCAGGGTCAAATTATTTTTTTTATTTTTATAAATTTATTTTTTTATTGGTGTTCAATTTGCCAACATATAGAATAACACCCAGTGCTCAAGAGAAGTAGAAAAAAATCATAGGAAGCAGAAAATTGTGAAGTTTGGAGCTGAAACACTCAAAAAGCAAGAAATTGTAAATTAGCAAAGAAATTATATATATTTATGTTAAGAGAAATGGATAGATTTTTAAAATTCTCTGAAAGAGTTTTGCAACCTTGTTTCCTTATTTGAGCATTTTAAAAATTTCATATGAAATAGTTGAGTTTAGGGCAAAAATTGTTTCCTTGCCATATTTTATGAATTGTTACTTGTAATGTATTTGAATGATATTCCTTAGCCATAAGCATTTGTTCTTTTAAACCAGAAGGTGAAAATTCCCAATTCTGTAAATGGATTATCTTCTATCTAACCAAATTAAGAAGTTCAGTGCTACTGTTGCAAAGGGAACAGAGTCTCACAAATCAAAAGTATTCTGGAAGGTTTTGGATTTCTAATACTTTGCTTTAAAATCCCTTTAGAGAAATCATTAAAATACAAATTGCAAAAGATAAACACAAGGATAATCTCCTCTTAGCATACAAGAAAAAATGAAATTGTAAGAGTCAATCCTTTTAAAATATAGAGACTTAAAGTTGTTTTGGTTTTGCTATGTTTAAATAAATAGAAAATAATTTATACGTCTGTTAAATTTTATTCAAATAGTAATTTCAATGCTGCACTTTAAATATTTTCAGCATCACAGACCTACAATTTATGTCTTGTATAATGTATAATAGTCTGTGGGTTTTGCTTTTTCATTTTGTTTTGCTTAGTTTTGTATTCTCTTAGCCTTCAAAGATCATTTCCCAGAGAACCCTCTATTGATTATTGACCAAGATAAAAGGAAATTACTCTAGGACATCTAACGTGCCATCAATGAGAAGTTCAGTTCACATAGCACCATGTTATAGAATAGTGTTACATGTATAAAAAAAAAAGTCTGCAAACACTTCCTGTCTCTGCAAGTTTGCATAAAGAGAAGACATTTATGACAAGTTCAAAATATAAAGAAATACCAACTGAGTTCAGATAAATTTTGGAAGTGGTAACAGTGAAGATAGGGAATTATAAGTGGGGAGGCTATTTACTGTTCCAGGAATATTCCATTGTGTCTTTTGGAAAGAAAACTTCTGTCTTTATTAGAGCAAAGAGATATTCTATGAAGGGTCTTCTAATGTTAAAACATCATCCTTTTAATTTCCATTTTTATTTCTCAATTCTATATGTATTTTACACAGTATTTTAGCCCGGAAGTGTTATTTTGTTCCAATAATTTGTTTTTTGTAGTGTTGTTGGGTTTTTTTGGTAATTTGTACATGTGCTTTTGTCCACGCTTGGGGGTCACAATAATACAAAAACTTTATGAGGATAATGATGGCCACATAATTTAAATATTTCCACCTACCTTTTCTGGAATCATACACAACCACAGGGAATCAAATCACATTCACATCAAGTTTACAGAGTAACTAGGGCAAGAGGTCTTTAA
Organism: Vulpes lagopus; assembly: GCF_018345385.1. Taxonomy (NCBI): domain Eukaryota; kingdom Metazoa; phylum Chordata; class Mammalia; order Carnivora; family Canidae; genus Vulpes; species Vulpes lagopus. The sequence continues at coordinate 1,844,566 of NC_054837.1, read as the reverse complement.
GCCTCCAGGCCTCTATCACTGGAGGAGTAAAAATGTGAGGCCAGTGAGTTGGATGCTTTGCAGAGACTCAGACAGCAGGTGAAGGAGACAGGAAAGTGAGGGAGATCTGGGGTTTGCACTCAGGAGGTCATTCCCCACACCTATGGGGGAAATGCTAGCGTGCATCTCAACTTTGGAGACTCAGTATTAGCTACTAGGAAGCTAAAAGGAAGAGGCTTGGAAAGATGTGAGCTCAAGATGATAATATTGCAAAGGGGGCGCCTGGATGGTAAGGTCTCTCTTTTGGATGAGGAAGGGTAACAAACACAGAAAGGGCTCTACTGATGAAAGTATTAGAGATTTAAAAGACACACAGTTTCTTTTAAAGAAACTGTACACCTACTTAGGAACAAACAAAGTAGTAACAGAGCTAAGAACCCAACTAAGCAAGTCACCTATTCCCTCTCCCATGGCATTTCTTGCTAACCCAGAAAAAAGAAAAAAAAAAGAAAAAACTAAAAAAAAAAAACAAAAAACCCACAAATACCACGTAAAGAGAGAACAGAATCAAGCATCATTAAAAGGTACAAGATGACAAAAGAGACTAATTTTTTTTTCTATGCAGTTAAATTTAAAAAAGGAATTGCATACACAAAGTACCTGAGTGCTCCTTAATAACTACTTTGCTATTCCAGTTAAGCATGGTACAACTGTTAACATTATTCTATGTAAGACATAAAATAATATTTCTCTGGATTCAAAAAGATAAAAATAGAAGAATTTTTAATCAATACAAATAAAGTTAAAGTAGAAACATCAACAATTAGCTTAGTATCCATATTGTTTTGTATCTCTATAAGAATCTGATAATTAGTCTGATGTATAATGGCTGAATTTATTTTTGCACTCATGCCATTGGTCACAATGCCTTGAGGAAATTGCTACAAGCTTATTCTCCAGCAAGCGAACAATAGGAAGAGGTAAAATATAGGTGATAGGGTACAGGGAAAAAATTGGAAGATGCCTGAGAACAAAATAGATATAACTAAGAGTGTGGTAAAAGGACACTGAATACAAAAACAGAGTCCAGAGAAAGAAGCCACGTCACAGGTTTAAAATTCTCACAGTAAGCAACAACAAAAAAATTGATGTCTGGCAACAGAACAAAATTAATGTTAAAACCAGTAACTTAATGAGGAACCTGAGTGGCTTGGTTAAGCGTCTGATTCTGGTTTTTGGCTCAGGTCGTGATCTCAGAATTGTGGATTGAGGACTGTGTCAGGCTCTGGGCTCAGTGTAGAGTCTACTTCAGATTCTCTTTCCCTCTCATGCTCTTACTCTCAAGTGAATGAATAGAATATTTTAAAAAATAATAATAAACCCAGTAACTCAGGAAAACCTTCCTTGAAGAGGATAGTGGCCTAAATTTACATAATGAAACTTCTACACAGGCCAAGGAAAAACTGGCTTGAACAGTCAAAGTATAACGACCCCCAAGCAAAAAATACCAAGTCACATACTAAAGAAATAAAGTGATGTGTGTATCAGAATCTGGACAGCAGTATGCAGGAAGACAGCATGGGCTCATAAGAAGAAATCCCATGAAAGAAACGTCAGACAAATATATATCCCACCCAAGCTGACCTTTAAGTAACAAGGCTACAGAAATGCCATTTTAAGTATATCAGCATTTGATGCACACCATGCCCAAAAACTATCCTGAAGATTCTACTTCATTACATAAAAGATGGCTGGGCAGGGGCAGCCATGGTGGCCCAGCGGTTTAGTGCCGCCTTCACCCGGGCCTGATCCTGGAGACCCAGGATCGAGTCCCGCGTCGGGCTCCCTGCATGGAGCCTGCTTCTCCCTCTCCCTCTCTCTCTCTCTCTCTGCCTCTCATGAATAAATAAAATAAAATCTTAAAAAATAAAGATGGCTGTGCAAACATGGCGAAAAAAGAATAGAATTGAATAAAAGACGAAGATTTAAGATTAAAACAAGTGTGGAGGTAAGAGTCAAAATGCATTACAGAAAAAGTTTAACATAGATGAAAGAGAAAGGAAAGCAAAAATATCCATTAAGTCTGGAATCTCATTTAAAACTAACAACCAGATGGCAAACTATAAAAGAAATAGGGTGCTCTACAGAGGTTTTGGTATAAAGGTAATTTTTAAAGTGAAAGATATCCTTAAGGGGAAATAAGAATAAAACTCTAAAATTTAAAATTGCAATGAAAATAGGTAACACAGTTCATGATATGGAGTACAGAGAATACAGTATACACTGTAACATGAAGTATTCAAAAATTGAGACCAAAGATCAGCTGTATTGATAAATGCAAACAGAGCTAGGTCATCTCCTAAAGGATGTTGTCTTATTAATATATAGGAGAAAATTCAATTCTACTTTGCATAAAAGATAGTTTATTTTACAATCAAAATGATTAAAAATGAAATAAAGAGTCAATGACACGGAAGACAAATGCAAGCAAATTAGGGCAGTGGTTTGGGTATCTGATAAGTTAAAATTCACAAAGAATAAAGGGAAACAAAGAAGGATGCCAAATTTTATAGTAATAAGCAATATTCTTCATAAAGTAAAATAAATATAATGGATAAAAGAAATGAGCTGATTATAGGCAACTTTTCTACCCCCGCCCCCCCACTGCGAAACAAATCATTTGGATACAAAAGCATAAGCATGTAGAGGAACAGAAAAACATGAGGTAGTTATTTTGGATATTTTATTGACTACCTAACCTAAAATTTAGAAAAACAATAAAGCAAACCAACATATTAAGAGGGAAAAAAAACAAGATGCAAGCAGAAATAATGTATTTTAATAGGAAAAAGTTAAGTAAACATGCCGTTTCATGGGGGGAAAATATGTAAAATGTATAACTAAAAAGACATGAAGGCACTAAGTCACCACCAACAGCAAGGAGAAATAATAATCAACAAGCTTGACATTTTTTTTTTTTTAAGGCCTTTTTCACCTGTATTTTCTTTTCTTTTTTTTTTTTTTTTTAATTCTTATCTACCCATGATAGTCAGAGAGAGAGAGAGAGGCAGAGACACAGGCAGAGGGAGAAGCAGGCTCCATGCACCGGGAGCCCGATGTGGGACTCGATCCCGGGTCTCCAGGATCGCGCCCTGGGCCAAAGGCAGGCGCCAAACCGCTGCGCCACCCAGGGATCCCCAAGCTTGACATTTTAAAAGACAAATTTAAAAAGCCCAAAAGGAAGGAAGAGAGAAAGAAGGAACCTAAATGAACTACTTTTCTCAGAAAATAATTCACCAAACTGACATCAGTAGAGATAGAAATTTTAAATTCCAATTTTCTTAAAGAAATTGAATTTATCTAATAATTATATTCCATCCACTCAAAACAGGCACAGTATAAATTTTCATAGGGGAATTTTATCTTCTAAAACCAGGTAATCCTAATGCTGCTTAAAAATCACAACCAAGATAGGGCACCTAGGTGGCTCAGTTAATTAAGGATCCAACTCGGTTTCAGCTCAGGTCAGAATCTCAGCATAACTGTTATAATTTTGGGGTATTATTCAATTCAATCTAAAAAGATAAAACTATAATATGAGTAATGGATAGGAAGAGTAAAGAATATTATCTGCAGATGATTTGATAAGTTGTAAGGAGAAGCAAAAAAAAAAAAAAAAAAAACCTCTTTTGAGAAATAAAATACATCAGTATAGAAGCAGGTTAATATACAAAAGTCAAAAACTATCCTATACAAAAAAGCAAAGATAATATAAGGGAAGGAGTAATCCAATTTTTAATAGCAATGGCAACAAAAAATAAGTAGGAAAAAGCAAACTTTTACGTGTGCCAAACTTACAAGGAGCTCTATAAAGAATTTTGAAAGTGTTGAATGATACTAAGAGACCCTGACAAATAGAATGGCACTGAACATTTCTACAGAAGCCTAGAAAGGTCACAAAGATGCTCGTTCTCCCCAATTTTCTTTAGTGACAATAACACTAGTATCAAGCTTTAGTATATGTGTGGTTGTGGTTATATGTACTGTTTGCTCAAGCTAGACAGGTTGTTTATAAAGTCTATGTTGAAAAAAATCATAAAAGGAAAAAGGTTTTAAAAAATGAACAAAGTAGAAAAAAGATAACTACTCCTATCCATTTACATGTAAGCCTCATTAACTGAGCCATTGCGGTATCGGCACATAGACCTATCAACAATAGAATAAGGAATCTGGAATAAATCTGAGTGGGTAAAGAAACCTAAAGTTTGAACACGGGTCTCTTAACACAAGGTTTAAAAAAACTTGAGAGCATTTTATAAAACAAAATGGTTTATTCTTTATATTACACACAAAATGAACCCCATATGATTCCAAGATATAAATATGAAAGGATGGCTACTAAAAAACCATGGGTGAATTTGTGATAAATTCATTTTTGTCAACTTTATTATCTGAATGGGGAGTGCCTTATCTCTAGGACTAAAATTAGCTTTGTTATTAAATCAGCCAAAGCATCAAACCATATATTATGTCAATGATGCATTATATGATAAGTTATATTGATGGTTGTGACTATGAATGTACAGATACTCCTATTCTTCCCACTGTTGCATATGGTTAAAAAGATCAAAAATTAAACAATACAATTTAATGAGATTACACTTACTTCCACCAATACTGAAGAAATGATAATCTTATAGCACACATTGCTCCAATATTAAAAAAGCAGAAGACTGGAATTAACATTTTTTAAAGATTCTACTTATTTTAGAAACAGAGAGAGAGAAAGAAAGAATGCGGAAGGGGACAAGGAGAGGGAGAAAATCTCAGACTCCGCGCTGAGCAGTGAGCCCAATATGGGGCTCAATCCCACAACTCTGAGATCATGACCTGAGCTTAAATCAAGAGTTAGATGCTAAATAGACTGAGCCACCCAGGTGCCCCTGGAATGAGCATTTCAGGGCAAGAAAAAAGGCACTGCTATTGCAGTAAGAAATATAGGATAAAAAGAGAAAACACAACATAGAGAAATCAACATTTTAGAATCTACTCATTATTTGGGCAAACATAATGGAGTAGTATTTTTAATTTTTGAAGTCTCTTCTATCTCATAAGCATACATGTATACACATACACTGCTATCCATCATTGCAAATCACCTGTTTCTTAAAAATCACTAGTTGGAAGGACCTCGTAAGGTCAGTTATAGTTAGGAAAGGGAAGATAATTCTAGAATAATCTATACTAAAATACTAAAATAAATTTGAAAAAATCAATTGATATTTAATTCAAGTAAATTAAACTTAAAACATCTCCTTGGGACTGATTATAAAAGTAAAATACGGAAATGGTCCAAGTTTATTGGAAATTAAAATCTCTTGCCAAAACAGAGAAAGGAAATCTAAAATTCATTACTGCCCCTTGGGACAGAAATGGAAGTATTCTGGAGTGTGCCCGCGACTTCTCTCAAATGTCTGGAGCTTGAAATGTTAGAAGTGGCAGTCCTCTTCCATCGACTTGTTAAAAATGGCAAGGTGGTGAATAAGAAATCCCTTAGAAATTTAGTTGAGAACACTAAAAAAGCATGCAGAACCATGCCAAATGTTGTTTAAACACACAACGCACACAACCATCTTAGGATGGATGAAAAAATTTAGGAGTTATGCTGAAGGTATTTAAAATATAAAATATTCTGTAATTGTACTACAGGCGAAGAGTGCATAGCATTTATTGGAGAGTGAATAAATGTAAGTGAAAAAATTAACATAAAAATTAAATATGAATGAAGCTGTCAAAAAAAGGGGGGAAATTAAAGTTCCAATCACACCTATTGGGATGTCTAAGTTTGAAAATACATAGAAACGGTGAATATAGAAATGTCAGTGTCAATGGCTTGTTTTTTCTCTTCTTTCTTCAATGTTTGCTTAATGAGGCAGAAAAGTCTGTTTAACTTCCTAAATTGGTGCCTGAACACCTTGATTTTCTTTGCTGCTTCTTTTCTGCATCCCTGGAGAATTATCTAAATTACAGTGGGTAAAAGGGATGAAGATTTGCAGCCAGAAAAAAAATCATTCAACCCTTTTCTTCAACCAGAAAGTGAAGGGTAAGGAGGGTCTCCGCCTCAACCTTGCCTGTACAGCTATGAGACGTGAGCAAGTACTCAAATGCTTTGAACCCCAGCTTCATCTTTAAGACAGAGACACTAGTTTTATCAACCTATAAGCCAATGTCAATATTGCATAAAATAATTAGGCACAGGCAGGTAAACTGATCTAAAACTGCTGCTGGAATGGATTGTACTCTTGGGATTTCTTTTCTAGAAACGAAACCTGCTTTATCAAACTCTACCAAAAAAAGTACAAAAAAATATGTTAAAATTCCAGAGACTTCATAGAAGGAGGCAAAATGTGCTTGCAAATGCAGGATGTGGGCAGGGGTTGAAAACTGGGGAATCTGGGACACCTGGGTGGCTCAGCCAGTTGAGCATCTGCCTCTGGCTCAGGGCATGATCCCGGGGTCCTGGGATTGAATCCCACAGTGGGCTCCCTGCGAGGAGCCTGCTTCTTCCTCTGCCTGTGTCTCTGCCTTCTCTCTGTGTCTCTCATGAATAAATAAATAAAATCTTAAAAAAAAAAAAAGAAAACTGGGGAATCTGGTGCAAATCTCTATACTTAGGGCTCCAAGGTCCTCTGACCCATGCTGAGCAATGACACAATGAACTCTCCTCCACCCTAGGAGAAGATTGGAGTAAAGCTGATCCTTGGAAAAACCAAACCAAAGAATAGCCGAGGAATTCTAGATGTAGATGAAGGGACCTACTGGAAACCAGAGCTTTGGCTGAAAGTTTTGCGACAATCAAGAAGACCCCAGACACTTCTGATTCATGCCACCTGGAATGCTGGAGGTCAGGCCTTCACCAGCAAACACAAATTAGAGCATCCACCTCTGCCTGAGGGCCACAGCCTCGACTCGACCTACATGTGGAGTTCACATTAATCTTCTCATTCTCAATCTTAAATGCAAGTGAACTAAGAAGGATCACCAGATACTCGACAAGAGCTTTGACAGGGCAGATAGAGAGCAAGCGACACCAACATGAATAGAAAAAGTCCATCCTCAAGAAATCATCGTGTCCAACAAAAGTCGCATTGTCTCTATACCTATGTATATGTGTGTGTGTAGATCTACACATAATTAACATCCTCTTAGACAAAAAGGTCTCCTACAAACAAAACACTAGAGAAAGAAAACATTCACAAGAGAAAGTGTTGTGACATTTTTAAAAAAATGGTTAAAAAATACATTGAAGGGGTAACAGAGCAAGTCAAAGGGAATTTCCCAAAACGTAGAATAGGGGAAAAAAAAGGGGGAGTGGGCAGAAAGGTAATCAAGACAGAGATACAAGCCCTAGTGAAGATGATTTCCAGAAGGTAATAGAGGGCCTCACTGGCCCCAGGTCTCCCGTGTCCTCCCTGCACACACATCATGGACAGAGTGTGCTTCTCTGTTGAGGTTTTGTGGGTGGCAGGGCAGGATGCCACTGGCATGTGAGAACCACACAGGAGGTGTCACCCCGGAGGACTCCAGACCTGCAGGGAAGAGTGCGGCCACCAGGCCAAGCCGCATGCTGTCATGAAGCCACAGTGAAAAAGCAGAGGTGAGAAGTGGGTACTCCTGTGCCCCATGGAAACTTCTGAGTTACACAGCATCTGATGACTGAGCTACAGAGCTGATAAATAAGATTCATAAAGTTACCAAAGGAATAACAAAGGAGGTTTTTCTGGAACTGTAGATGGGATGAGACAGTTCAAAAGCCATGAAAAAGCATCAAACATAATGAGTAATACTGATAACAGATACAAATCATGTGACATGATCATATTAACAAAATGGATAAGAAATCACTCCACACCCTCTAAGGGCACTGGTAAGGGCAAGATTAGTAAGAATCTTCATACAACGTATAGATGTCAAAAATCATGACAATCATGCTTACAAATAGCAACAAAGCCCCAGGCGACAGGGGGGAAAGGACTTCATAATCAGGGAAAATTATGTTCCCCTGAGAATTCTCCAGCCAGACACTCTGGAGTCAGGAGTGGAAGTAGAACAAAATGCCAGATTGGGAATTAAGTGCTTGGAGATTGTCCCAAACGTGCTTCCTTAGGAGACTCCTAAAGGCTGTCCCCCAAAGGAGAGGGGGGTAAAGGATTTCCGAGATGGAGGGCACGCACAAAGGACTGGGTCTCCAGAAAGGCCAGGTTTCGTGAGCAACTGGATCCAAAGAGGACCAATGGAAGGCAGGGGTCAGAGACGGCCGACCAGGGACTGGACAGCTTCACAAGGTACGCACCGTCCTTGCAAAGTAAACCAAACGGAAAAGTCATCATTTTTTACTTTCACCTCTGCACTTGCAAAGAGTTGTGAAATAGAAGGAATTAAAACCATGTGGTGGAGATAATCATGTTGACATAGTCAGGATATTACAAGTCAACAGCTGTGGTATTAAAGCATTAGAATGTAGGAAAAAGTGCTGGGAAAGTTTGAACAGAGATGGGCAAGCGTAAGCAGGCACATCATTCTTCACAGTGGTGCACTAGGAGTGACGTCCAAGGCAGAGAAATCAAGAAGCAGATGCACACGAAAGCTTCCTGGGAAAGCTGAATTAAAAAAAAAAAAAAAAAAAAATCAGTCGACGCTGGGCCACGGGACTCATTTTTGGGGAGGAACACAGAGTGGACTTTTTCATTACGAATTCTGTGTACTATTTCACGTTTGAACCTATATACAGGGATCCCTGGGTGGCGCAGCGGTTTGGCGCCTGCCTTTGGCCCAGGGCGCGATCCTGGAGACCGGGGATCGAATCCCACGTCGGGCTCCCGGTGCATGGAGCCTGCTTCTCCCTCCGCCTGTGTCTCTGCCTCTCTCTCTCTCTCTGTGACTATCATAAATAAATAAAAATTAAAAAAAAAAAAAAGATTGAACCTATATACATATTAGGTGAGAAAAAAGATCTTAAAGACAATGGTTTAAAATAAAGAGTTTTTACTAAGAAAGGAGACGTAATGACCTGGGTAAGCTGGTCTTACGGTCCTCAGTTGTCAGGAACCAAACACAGCACTGCCTTTTCTACAAGACCAAGACAACAAAATTACAGAGTGAGTCATTTTCCTGTATGTTAACAGCACCCATGGCAATAAATCGCTCACCTATATACAACGAGTCAACATTTAGGTATTTCCAAATTTTTAAAAATTTCTTTTCCAGGTCCAGGGAAGAGGTGTTAGACTAGTCTGTTCCCAAAAAATTATCCTCTCTATTCAGAAAAGGAGGTCGACAAATATTTACAACAAATAAAAGATCATTTGTTTCTTAATTGTGGAAAATTTGAGGCTTTGGGGCTAATATTTTGAAGCTCGGAATTTCTGATTTGTTATCACTGACAGAATTTTAAATATGAAAGGACAAGGATTATTTATAAAAACTTGTTTATATGCAGAGTCAGGTTCTGTGTGATGCAGATCTGCCAAACATAGTATTGCTTATGTAATCACGATTCGTAGCATCCAGAATATATCGCTGAAGGTCCCACAGGAGCTGGGAAATACATAATTTGCAATATATTCAGACTTACTTATTAAGGAGACCCAACTTAGAAATTGAAGGCAATCAGTTAATTGGTCACTTTAGTTGTATCAGGAAGCTACTCTATTCGGGAATATGTAAGTCAAAATGGTTATGAATTAAACAGAATGGTCAATTCTTTCACCAGTTTTGATTTTATAGTATTACGCAGTCATATTCTAAATTCTACCCCAAGGTGTGTCAACAGATATACTTAATATGTTTATAATCACATGGGTATCATATTGATAGACCCTGGGTAAGGATTTACATTAAAGATCACCTCTAAAAGTGAATACAAATTCTGAGAAGTTTTAAATGCAAAGAAAATCTCTAAAACATCACCAGTCATTTCATTTAAGAACTTTCCAATCCAAAGCTCTGCTTACTTCTTCATATTCTCTCAAGGTTTCTGTTCAGCATGGCACCCATACTTTTACTGCAGGATTTCAGGATTCTCTTTACTATCTTATACAATGTCGGATGCATCAAGAAAAAAAAAAAAAAATGCCGATTCTCAAGTACTCCAGGAATCAAGGCAGTTCTCCGAGCTCAACATGTTAAATCACAGGAAATCATTAACGATAGGGATAAAATCCTAAGGATACACCTACAGTGAAGTATCTACCTGTACTGAAGGTATCAGACTCACCGGTTTAAAATGATATTTAGGATTATGGCAGTTAAGGAGATATATGCAAAATAAGAGAGAAATGCGATTTTTAAAGAAATAAAACTAAAATTGGATATAAACTTGGACATGAAAAGACAGAAAGCTTCAGTAAAAGTGTCCATACATCACAGACTATAATGGGACTAATAAGATTTTATGGACTTCCGTATTAATTTTAAGGGCCTCAGAAACCTCTTAGTATTATCTGCACATCTTTTAATTATTCTTCCTTGACAGTAACGTCTTAGGTCTTCTAGCTTTCTCAATTTAAGAAGCGGTAAGCCCAGCATCCCTCTGTTCACAAATTGTTTCTCCCCAATTTTTTTCAAGGGAATATTTTTAGGAAAAAAAAATATCAGTAATCTGTTTCACCCCAAACCCCAGTATATTAATGAGAACTTGATGGCATGACTAGATTAACCAATTTCTTGAGCAGAATGATTTCTGGGAACTCAAGGAAGATCTAAACAAATAAAAAGAGGCCTATGGCCCAGACCTGGTTTAAGATAGCACCCCTCCAGACTCCCCTCCCCCCACCATTTTAACATTTGCTTATCATGTAGAAAGAATATCGATGCCTTTTAGGGAACTACAGGGAGATCCAATAATGCTCCTTAATACCAGGCTAAGTGCATCATGTAGATAATGCGACCTCATGGAATCTGGAAAATCTAGTTAAGCTGCCAGAGGCTAAGGAAGTGCATCTCCCTGCAGGAATAAACTTGAGACAATCCGGGAAAGAATGGACAGCTCAGCTCAATGCAATTGCAAAATGTAATTATTTCTCAGGCTCATTTATGCACGGGGAAAAGGTTATCATATTCTCAAATAGTCTAAAGGAATAAGAAATTGTCAGTGATGAGAGACACTGTCACTCTGGATACAAGATTACAGTCCATCCGAGGAGAGGGTTTGAGACAATAAGTGGAACCAACTTAGAATCTAGTGCCTGTGGGGCCCGGTGAGTGGTGACAGCTCGGAACCCATCCGGAGGCAGCACCTAGGAGCTGATGGTGTGGTCAGGCGTGCTCTGGCATCTACCCATATGGCCAAATGACAACTCCCCAGGAACTAAATGAAAGTAACCTAAGACACTAGCTGCCCTGGGATTGTTTTTTCAAACTGGCCACCTGCTCAGAGTCACTGGAATTTCCACTAATTAGGATTGCAATTAGGAATCTTGATATGGTCCATTAAAGGGAGTCTATACTGTCTACTTCCAGGTTTGTGTGGTCCAGGGCAGGGGTTTCCCTGGCTGTCTGTCAAGGCCTATGCTTTACTGAGGGGGCTATGCTGCTCTTGCATAAGCGCATATCAATACCAACCACCCCACCACCCCACCACCCCACCACAGTAAGAACAGATGGGTTCCTGCTAACCAGCCAATGTCACACAGCCTCTCAACAACTCTGGCACAAAACTCTTCCTCCAAATATCTCTAACCTGAGAAGGAAGGGGGGGGGGGGGGGTGAGACTACTTTAAAGAAACAGGTAGATGGGAGGAGGAGCACCTACCATGCATCACCTGGGATCATCCTAAGCCTGCCACGTAAGCCATCTTGAACATGCAAGCAGAGCCCCACCAAGCCAAGCTATCGGAGAGGCAACAGGGTGAAAAGGCCCGGTCAGCCAGCAGGAGTCTACACAGTCGACATTCGGATGGGGGCTTTCAGAATCCAGAGCCCACATTCTTTTCGTCATACCATACTGCCCTGACCTTGCTCCACATCCCCCACCCCTCTAAAGGAAGAGACATACGTGTTCCTGCTGTGCATGCCCAGATCTGCCCCTAAGCTGTCAGAGTGGACTCCTTTACGAACATAAGAATCACCTACAGTCCCATCAAAGGGAAGATCAACTGAAGTGTCTTGGTCCAAAAATCTCTGCGACAAAGAAAACTGGTATTACTTCTAGCTCTGCTGCTGAGTGGACCTGTCTGCACTATGGGAAAAGTCAAATAAAGCCTATGCGTGTTTGTAGGTCTCTACGTAGCAACGTTTGAGGATTATTCGGGTCTTTCTCAACAGGTAAGAACTACACAGCTTAAGCTCTGTTTCCCCGGACAGGTCTCTATGCTCCAGTGTCAATAAAGGCAAGTTACCCCACACGTTCCCAGATCTCTAAGAAGAAGCTTACACCTGTAAGTTATATGGGCTGTGAGAAAATGTATCAAATATACGTTACTATTAAGTTGTTCGGTATCTTAAGGATTTCCCATTACAGATGAAGAGATAATTCTTTGTCTTCCCATTATCGTGTACTCTAGCATGAGACATAACTTGCTGATTTACAGAGATCTTCAAGGATGCCCTTGAAAGAGGGGAAGTTCTGAGAAATGATTACATGCCTATTTCAAATACTTTGAAACTGCGTTTTATGAGGGTCGCTTAAAACCCAAAGACCAGCATAACTTACCATTGTGACAGGTGGTCTCTGAAGTAAACCTAATTATCCACGTGTTTGGCCTGCATGTCATCTTGACCCATAGCCAGACACTAATTCAGGGAAATGCAGAGATAACAGGACCCTGGAGGGCAGATGCTGGCCAAGGTCAGAGTGGTTGTCGCTTTCGGAACTCATCTAGGAGGGATGTCTAATACCCAGCTAGGCTCCAAATCCTTAAAAAGGAAACTTAGATTCTAGCTGCCTTCTTCAACCTGACACTAAGCCCCAGTTGGAAGAGTGAATAATTCATCCTACGGTTGACAAAATAATGGAGCTGCAGCTTACGTATCCATGCTTCGTCCCTGTTGGTTACGTAGCCCAGGATCTGAGGGATGGTATTCAAAATTTTCTTATTTCACTTGTTTTCTGGTTTTGTTTAAGCTAGTATTTGTGACTCAAACTCGGAACAATTCCCACTGGCATCATCTTAGCATATTGATAGCCCCAAGAACCGGGGTGTGTTGTGACTCAGTTATGGAGAAGAGCAGCAGCGGACAAGCCCTGGAATAAAGAAGAGTAGCAGATCATCAATCTCGTGGCACCAACTGGACTCCCGCTACAAAGAGCGTGCACTTTAAAACTGAAATGCACTGTAGGATTCACGTGGGAGGGGCCTCAGAGCAAAGGTAGGAGATGGGAAGGAACTTGCAGAGATTTAAGCCATCATGTGTGCATCTGTGGAATTTATAGTAGGATTCAAGAAACTATAGAATTACAGATAAATACCTCTGCCGGCGCCCATTTCCACAATAGATGCTTTCCCCGAAGGTTGTTTCGGGGTGGCAGGGGCTAATGTGTGGTCCCATATACAGGATTTAGCCCTAGGCCTTCCGTCTGCCTCTCCAGTCTCTGCGTTGTGTGAAGAGGACCGTTGGATGGCCACCGTGAAAGTACGAGATCCGCAGCTAGCGGAAGACTGGATGGAAGAGATGCCCTCTCGATGCTCGCTTTTTATTTGAAATGTAAACAAGGGATCCCTGGGTGGCGCAGCGGTTTGGCGCTTGCCTTTGGCCCAGGGCGCGATCCTGGAGACCCGGGATCGAATCCCACGTCGGGCTCCCGGTGCATGGAGCCTGCTTCTCCCTCTGCCTGTGTCTCTGCCTCTCTCTCTCTCTCTCTCTCTCTCTGTGTGACTATCATAAAAAAAAAAAAAATATATTGAAATGGAAACAAGAAATGATTTCCGGGAGGCAGTGGACTTGACGTGCCACATACACTTCTACAGGGAGAAAGACTTTGTTTGTTTAAGAGAAAAACCAAGGCCCCCACCTCTGATCCTCAAAGTTTCTGGAAACTCAGCACACATGGAGGCAGCATGAAGGAGCTGCCCCACCACGGAGAGTGGAGGGAAAGTGCCAGCAGATTGGTAAAAGGCTGCTTTCTCCAACCCCAGGCTCCATGGGGGGTAGACACTCCCCCGACCCAATGACCCCAACCCAATGACCCCAACCCAACACATCCCTAACCACTAACCCCTCCTCTCAAGCAGCTACCACCTGCCTTCTGCAGGCTGCCATGGAAATCAGAGCACGTGAATGGGTTCATGAAGTGTCCTTCTAAGGGTGAAGGCAGGCAAGGCCTGGGTGGAGAGCAGAAAGCTTTGGCTCTGCCTCCCCAACCTGGGTGGTTGCCTGGTGGACCCTGGGGGCATAGCCACAGGAGGCCATAGGGATGAGGCATCATCACTTCGTGGAGAGCCAGCCCCAGACTCCAACAGAAATAACAACGACAGACCCCAACACAGAATCACGAAAAAGAGACAGATCCCCATTACAGGCCCCAACGGGAGAAGCTGGACACTGTGTCTCCTGTAGGAAATCCACTGCTCCTGCAGCTCCAGCAAGGAGACGCCAGCACCTCCGTGAACCTGCTTTTCTCGAATGGGCTTTCATTCAGAACCTCTACTCTCAGTTTTCCTTCTGCTCTGAAAATAACGTTCGTTTGTGGGCCTTGCCTATGGTTCTACCATAGTTTGCAGGTCTCCAATTGAATTTCTCGGCTACTACCAAATAAACTCATTTTTTATTTAAGAAAAAAAAAAAAAGATAAGACACTGTGACTACTTTTACCCATGAAATACACCCAGAGCCAATCTCCTTACTGAAGCGTCACAGTTCAAGTCCTCATTCCAATCGCTTCTCTACCTTTGTGAGCTTCCTGGGCTACTTCCTTTTACTGACACCTGCTTTTTCCATATAGAGACCCTATGACCTATCTCTAGTTGGGGTCAACCAGTCATTGGGTTTGGTGTTCCCTCCTATTTCCCTGGCTTGGGTGCCTTCTCTGGACAGCAGAGCTAGATTCTGGCCCTAGCTGTCCGGCACTCGCTACCACCGACAGACAAACATCCCCCACCCGCCGTTCTAAGCTGCCTTCTCGCTCTCCTACCTCTGCACCACGGGCCGTACACCCCTCAGGCTCACACCTGCATTACATACCTTTTCATCTCCCCCCGCCCCTACTTTGAGGTATAAATGACAAATAGGAACTGCATATATTTACAGTACATAGGCTTGATGTTTTGACCAAAGTAGACTTTGTGAAATGATCCCCACAAGCCACCACTTGCGTGTGGTGAGAAGACTTCAGAAGTACAGCAGATTTCAAGTATACGAAGCAGTATGTCAAACTGTTTATCACCATGGAGTCTAGAGCCCTAGACCTTACTCACCCTGCATGAATGAAGCTCTCTACTCTTCCACACACACCTCCCCATTTCCACCCTGACCCCGGCAGCCACCACCCCACTCTCTGCTTCCTGAGTCGGTCTGAGAGTCCACATGTGAGATCACAGAGTACTTGTTTTTCTGTGTCTGGCTTTTTTCACGAAACACAATGTCTTTTAGCTTCATCCGTATGGTCATAAATGGCAAGATTTCCTTAAGGTTGAATAATATTCTACGGTAAGTATGTACATACCATATTGCCATACATATGTGCAAACATTTCAGGTATGGACATTTCATCCATTCATCTATTGGCATTTAGACCGTTTCCGTATATTGGCTATTGTGAAAAATGCTGCAATGGTGCAGAGATCTCTGAGATACCAATTTCATTTCCTTTGGATAAATACCCAGAAAGGGTATTGCTGGATCACATAGTTCTTCAGTTTTTTGATAACCACTGTTTTCCATAATAAGTGGACCCTTTCTTTACATCTTAAAAGGAGACAATTTGTTGGTGGTAGCTCACTGTGCCAACCTCTCTGGGCAGTTTAAGAGTGTCAAACTATGGGTGTCATACTTTTTACCTTACTCAGAATAGAATCCCACGTATCAGCAGCAGGAAGAAATGAATGTTTTCACTAAGTTGGAAGTATCTTTATTGGATTTGGTTCTTTACTCTGGGTGTATCGCATTCATACTAGACCTGTACATTTATTTGTACAGGTCCAGAGAAGAAAATTTCTTTATCCTTCCACATAATAGTATATGTGTCTTTTAAATGATGCCATTGACCAGAACATGGAAAGATAATATGGGTATTTATATTTATGAGAATATGGCTCATTCTATATTCAAAATAACTCATATATTGATAATCTAAAGCTAAGAGGTTCATTTATGTCCATATGAGATATTTAAAGGAGATTCAGAGTACATGAAAATCAGTTTAGTGCAATTAAAAATTGCTTAGCCTAGTTCTCCTGTCTAATCAGCTTAAATACTGCATCAGCACTTAAAAACTGAGTAAATGCAATAAATACTCAACTTTTATCCCTAATTTAAATAGCTTCACGTTATAGCACCTGACAAAAGCAAAACCGTAGTGGAAATTGAATTATAATATTCTACATAATTGCCTTTTAAGTGGTCAGTGATATTTACATCTGCTTTAAAAGTTTAGCTTGATAATTATGTATACGTATACCGTAATGGCAAATAAAATATAAATGATGCTGAAAAACTCATTAAATCTGCCAAAGTTTGGCCTTTCTTGAATTGTTGGAATTTATGACACACAGAATCTCTTAATAGGGATTACATATATATACACATACACCTATACACACACCACTATTTATTCAGATATATACACCTGCATATACACATAGATAAATACATAAACATACCTACACCATCTCCTATGCTTTGAATAGTGCTTTCAAGCAGTACTGACATTTTGCCCTCGATCAACGCGGAACATTGCAAAGGGTGGTGCCGTCAGCGTACAACTGGTCTTTGAATGAGGAAATCTGAACTGAAATCCAATAGGCCATTTTCTGTGGGTTTAGTAGTCTAGCTAGACACAAACTCATTTGCTTTTAAGGACTCATTTGTAAGCAACAACCCCAACCTACAGGGTTTTGGTGAGACTCAAGTATGATTGTCTCGTGAAGCATGGAGACAGAGATTGTCAATTATTGATAGTTCACTAACTCATATGTGAAATATCCATGGAAGATAAAACCTTTCTATGTATTCAGACTAGATTTATCCCTAAACCTATTTCAGGCTTACTGTTCAACATCTGCTATATGACGGAAAATTCTAGAATTCAGGTTCTCAATATAATACTCGAAAACGGTGTGAAGTTACAAGATCAACATTTACCATTTACTGAAATCATAGCATAAACATAAAGATCATTATGAGCTGTTACACTTTGAAGAGATCAATAATACATTCTTTCTTGCCACAATCAAAATAAATCAGTACTTTTGCTTACTTTCCATTCAATAGCAATGTAAACATAACACTCTCATTTAAATTCAAATTCATATAAATTTATGTTTTTTCCAGGGATATTGGCTTATATCAAAAATATAAGTACTTATTAATGACCTGCTAATTCCAAATTAATCTGTGAATATATTTACAGATTAAGCATTCTGTAAAATTCAGAGTATAAATTATTAACATAAGGCCTTTTTAAAAACCCGGGGAGGGGGTGGCATCTGGGTGGCTCATTAGTTGAGTATCTGCCTTCACCTCAGGTGGTGATCCTGGGGTCCTGGGATCGAGTCCTGCATCGGGCTCCCAGCAGAGAGCCTGCTTCTCCCTCTGCCTATGTCTCTGCCTCTCTCTCGCCCTCATGAATAAAGTCTTGAAAAAATAAACATAAATAAAAAAACTATGGGGTACCTGTCACATGAGAAAGGCAAGATATCAAATTATAGTATCGCATGATGCTGTCTGTGTAAAAAATATCCTGATGTATGCATGTACATGTCTATATGTACATTTTATTTTTAAATAAAACAAGAAAATATTCATAGTCATTACCAATGGAGAGAAGTGCTAGAAATATGAACAGGACTATCTGCACATGCAGTTTGAATTCTTTAAACTCCATATTTTAATGGTAAAAATAGATGGACTATATTATGATCATTTATTTCCTAATATCCTATTTCAAAAGTTTTATAAGTAATGGTTTTAAATTCCAACTCTCCTGTATTTGTGGTAGACGGGATCCTGAGGAAGCATGAGCCCATCAGTGTAACTCAGTGCTTCCATTTACATAGGTTGGAAGAAGGTCATTTTGAATATTTTCCAATCTACAACACCAAGCACACAGTATTTTAAGAACATTTTTTTTTCTCAAGTAGGTGGAGCCTGAGCTCAAAACCTGAGATCAAGAGTCAGATGCTTAACTGACTGAGCCCCTCAAGGTGCCCCATAAGAACACACTTTAGATGAAAACAGATTTGAAATTTTCATTTACCTGAATTAGGAGGTATCGGGAAATTTAGGTATGCCTAGGGAGATCTCAATGTGACAGCTTTGCCAGACTGGCCGAGATTTGCTCTAAACTCATTCTCGGATTTTATAAGAAAAACCGAAACCACCGGCAATAATGCTATCAAATCTGGTTCCATTAACACTTCATCATGTCAAAGTCCTCAATAGTAAACTGGTAATTAGTGTATGCAGCTCTCTCGTACTGGTGGAATAAAATACCAGAAGGAACAGTAATGTTTGAGTGGAATTACAAAACCAGTCATGCTACTGTGCTTATGTGAAATTCTGGAAAAGACCAAAAAAAAAAAAAAAAGTGGAGGAATCATTTCTTTTTAAAACACTATTGGAAATCCCAATCCAGAACTACATGATATATAATGTGATAATAAGGTCACAAAAAAAGGCAAATCTTACGCTGCAATTCAAAGACAGACAGGGAATAGGGTGGGAAAACACACAACCGAGTAGCCGAAGAAAAGCAGACGTCATCCATATAATTAGACTGACTCACTGTAGACAATCCCAGATTTTAAAACTAGAAATCACGATCTCATGCTCGGTGCCAGTCAAAATAATCAACTGACATTCAGTCATCTGCCCAAGTGACCTGTGCTCTCTGCATGGATGTGCAAGGACACGTGGTTTGTGTGTGCGCCCAATCAGGCCCTCGTGGCACCTGCATATGGATGCAGGAGGGCACAGAGGCAGCACGGCTGCCTAGGAGCCCACTATCAGACAAAGGCAGGGAGTCTTCAGAATGAAAGTCTTCTGCTTAGTGGCCCCTGCAATGTGCTCCAGGTCCCTAAGAAGGGCCAGGCCCTTCTAATGACATAAGGAAAGAGCCAGCCATTAATTTAGCTCACTGGAGCAGACATCAGAAACACCAGCATGAGTAGGGTGGATGATGGGCACCAGGATACTCCTGAGGGGCTGATGATGGTTTGCTTATAAACCCAATGGGTTTCATCATGGTCCTTACAGAAAAAGGTCAGACATTCCCAAGCTACACTGCACATAGTGAGTCAAGCCAGCCATCCTCTCATTCCCATTCTAGAGTATTACTATTCTTGTAAGTCCAACATGACCTTTGTCCCTAAACTCAAATCACTCCACCATAACAATACCATACCATCTTGTTCATGACACCAGCATGATCCAAGTGAGGCAAAAACCTGGGACTTACCAAGGGAATATTTTCATTAAAAATACAATTTCTTGGATTAAGAAGCTTGAAAACATTTTTTCCACTCATAGCAACAATTATAATAATACAGGCATTATTCAACATGTGATTGTGATTCAACAGGGGAGAAAAAAATCAAAGCTCACTTGCCTGAAGTCACAGTAGTTAGTAAAATGCATAGTCAGAACGCGAACCCAAGGCCTACTGTCCTTAAGGAGTCAGTCTTTCTTGAACCTGGTTGTATATTTTGAAATTCTTGCAGACTAGGGTTAGCGCCTACTTCACGACTAGACTCCTCACTCAAAGACGCACCAGCTATCAGTTAAGAAAGCTGCTTACTCAAACCTACAAACCTGTTTTTATTGATTTGATCAACAATTCAGTTGTCTAGTTAAGCCACACGAAATCATAATTCAAAACAGTCATAAAACCTCAGGATAACAGCATTTTTTTTTTCCAGCATGAAACCTGGAACTTTGCCACTCCTAACGGCTAAGGGATGAAAACTGTGTCACTTCCCTGACAGTTCACTCATTTCATTTCTCAGAGTCCTTAGGAGAGCACCCGATATTGAAACAACTTTGGTTCTTATGAAAAATCTTGGTTCATGGAACTTTCCCAGAAACTATTAAAAAGCTCTAAGTGGATTTTATGTGCTCTAAAATTTGAGAATCTATACTCATCAATAGAAAGATCTCCTTATGTTAAAATGTCCTTCCATGTGGCATGGTCTCTGGAAAAAAAATCATATAAAATGTATGAATTTTATATATTCCTTGAGCTAAAACATTCATTTTTTCCCCAATGATTTCTATCCCCTAAACACAGAGCCAGAACTATGATCTTTACTGAAAGATGGGGGGGGGGGGGGAAGCAGAGATTCTCAAACCTGTGTATGTATCAGAATCACGTGGGGAGGGGAAATTGTTAACCAACGATGGTGGTCCCCATCCCCACCACTACTAGAGTCTGACTGCTCGGGGTGGATGGAGAGAGGGTGGCATGTGTATTTCTAGTAATTTCCCAGTGCTACTGAGGCTAAAATGAGGAGAAAACCCAAGAACCACTAGACTGGATAGAAAGAACTCCCAGATACACAGGGACAGGGTCCACATAGAGCTCTATGACCACATAGAGCTGCAAACATCTCCCTGTGTTCACTCATGTGCTGCTTTTAACATACAGGGACTCCAAATCATAAGGACTTAGGATTTTGTGGTTTGTATGATGCTTTTCAGTTGATTTTTTTATTGATATTTTGAATTCCTGGTATTGTGCTTGTTTTAACTCACATACTGGTTCCTTTCTTCTATTTATTTTTTTTAAGATTTTATTTATTTATTCATGACAGACACAGAGAGAGAGGCAGAGACACAGGCAGAGGGAGAAGCAGGCTCCATGTAGGGAGCCTGACGTGGGACTTGATCCCGGGTCTCCAGGATCACACCCCATGCTGAAGGCAGCGCTAAACTGCTGAGCCACCGGGGCTGCCCCTTTCTTTTAAGATTTTATTTATTTATTCATGAGAGAAACAGAGACAGAGAGAGACAGAGACACAGGCAGGGGGAGAAGCAGGCTCCATGTGGGGAGACTGATGTGGAACTCAATCCCGCGACTCCAGGATCACGCCCTGGGCCAAAGGCAGGCGCTCAACCACTGAGCCACCCAGGGATCCCCTCCTTTCTCTGTTTTATTTCACTTTGCTAGAGTTCACCCATCAGTTGCTATATGCCAAGAGAGTTATAGAAACAGATTCCATCACTTAACTTCTTAGCTTCTTAGCTAGACCTCCCAGATTTTTCTCTT
This sequence comes from Vulpes lagopus, assembly GCF_018345385.1. Lineage (NCBI taxonomy): Eukaryota > Metazoa > Chordata > Mammalia > Carnivora > Canidae > Vulpes > Vulpes lagopus. The sequence continues at coordinate 1,823,169 of NC_054837.1, read as the reverse complement.
CAGAATTCAGTTGTCTTTATTACATATGCCAAGTTGACAGCTTCATTATAGTTGGGTCTTTGCCAAAGCAGTTTGACCATGTTTACCAAATATGTTAACATATTTTTGAGCAACAAACGTTTGAACGGTGCAGATCCACTTGCACACTGATTTATGATATAGTATAGTTCTATAAGTGTGTTATTGTCTCAGTTTCTTTTCTCTAGGTTATAAAAATATAGCATATATTACATATACCAAATACGTGTTACTGACCTGTTTATGTCATTAGTAAGGCTTCTGGTCAATCATAGGCTACTACTAGTTTTCAGGGGAGTCAAAGTTACATGTAGATTTTCAACCACGCAGGTGGCTGGTGCTCCTAATCTGCATGTTGTTCAAGGCCAACTGCACTTGTTAATGTAGTGAGAAAAAAAAAAAAAAAAAAACTTGGTGTGGTTCATCGTTCCCAGCCCAAAATGGAATCTAGTCACACATGTGTAAGATTAAGAATTAAGTCCAATAATTGCAAAAACACAGCCATGACAATATATGTGGAACTGACTCACATGGAACTAACGCTTGTTCCTTTTGAATTAACCTCAGTTTTCCAGTTTCAGTGATGGTGCATAATTTTAAGATATCCATCCTGGCTCCCTTACACTCTTAACACTTTTAAAGTCTTCCAGGGTCAAATGTCTGAACCAAGTGTTATGGTCTTTATCTAATTTATTTGCCCTGTGTTACCTAGCTAGTGTTTCAGTAAATCTGGGTTATAACCTCGACTCTTTGAATGTTCAATGATTTATAGGCAAATAGGTGGCCAATAAGTTGTCCTGTAAAGTCAAATATTTTCAAGAGAGTGGGGGCGGGGCAGAAGCAAAATTCTTGATTTAGCTTGTGATTAGATTCTGCATTCAAGGGATCCCTGGGTGGCACAGCGGTTTGGCGCCTGCCTTTGGCCCAGGGCGCGATCCTGGAGACCCAGGATCAAATCCCACGTCGGGCTCCCGGTGCATGGAGCCTGCTTCTCCCTCTGCCTGTGTCTCTGCCTCTCTATCTCTCTGTGACTATCATAAATAAATAAAAATTTAAAAAAAATTAAAAAAAAAAGATTCTGCATTCAATTAATGTAAGCAGGCTTGAGTTGGAGCCACTGAAATCTCTCGCTAGATGCTCAAATGAAGGGAAAACTGAAAGTTGCAAAATAGAAAAGCCAACAGGTCTAACAATTGGTACCAGATTGGTATTGAATTTTACTGCGTTTAACAGAAATCCAGTGACAGTCTTAACCAAATATTTATTTATTCACTTAAGAGAGTTAGAAATAACAGTATAGCTATAGTGGCTCAATGTCTCAAACACCCTGTCTCCACTGAGGGCTTTTCCAATCTCACAGCTGTCTCATGGTAAGAAAACATCTGCCCACCCATTGTCTTCTACTGCTAGGCAGGAACAAATGAGAGGAGTTCCTTTTCTATCTTGACTTGCCAGGATCCACAGAAAACTTACTTGGGTTTTTGGGACAAGCTTCTGTTAGATATCTAGGGTAGATTTAAGGAGATGCATTGCATCCCCAGATAAAATCCATGTTCTGTCATTAAGAGTAGAGGAAGAGATATCATGTGGCTAAAGAGCCAGGTTTGCCACACAATTCACATGGCAATCACGGATAAACTCAGGTTTGGAGAGTCTGAACTCTCAATTTGGAGGGATCCTCTTTAAATAACGGACAATAAAGTCATGAAAAGAAATTCGGACATGAAAGTATGTGAGAAAAGAAACAGTAATATAAGTTAAAAATAAATACAAATAATGTGATCATGTGAGACATCTCAGGACTTGGATCTACAGGGGCATCCAACTTTATAGTTCCTAAATAAATACAACTGCATTCACACTTTTGTTTGCCAGCATAATTATTATTATTATTATTTTAAGATTTGAGAAGGAAATGGAGAAAGAGTGCATGCAACCATGGCAGGAGGGATAGAGGGAGAGGGAGCATCCTGAAGCTGACTCCCCACTAAGCAGGAAGCCCAGCACCCGGTTTGATCTCATGACTCTGAGATCAAGACTCAGCCACTTAACCAAGAGTCACCCAGGCACCCCACCAGCTGCATTTATTAAGACCATCTAGGTCACGGACATTCAGTTGTAAAAAAGATAAAAAAGAAACAAAACAACTTTCAAGTGCTCAGTAGTCCTAGTTATTAGGCTGCCACACAAATGGCCTTTGTGATATGATTTTTACTGTTATTTTGGTATAAAGATTATTCCTATACATTAAAGAATATCAACTATTAGAGTTAACCTATTAGTCATTCAAGTTAAGTATATTTCCTACAAATAATCATCAAAGGAAAAGTTGCATTTGGAGTCTATGTATGCGCTGAATGTCATGCTCTGTGTCACTATGTCGACAAATTGCCTAAAGAACTACTTTCTTAGATTAGTAGGTTGGAAGCAGAAATCTTTTCTGGCCTTCTTAGATAACAAAAAGTAAAATAAAATAAAACAAAGCACAGATTTACTAGATTACTAGTGATTTAACAACTGAGACAAGGAATCTTTGATACACATTATCTAGCAAGTCTAAAGTTGTATTGGGTTAAATCTAAATCATATTGGGGGTTTTCTTTTTGTTTTTTGTTTTTATTTGCTATTTCATTAAAAAATGGACTTTCCCATCATTTTCCAAAATTAGCTTGCTTTAAAGAAATCATGTTGAAGGTAAATTTTTACTTGGTTTTGTCACAAATCCTAGAATATATTAACATCGTTAATTTCTGAATATCTTCTCTTTCAAATATAGCATAACTAAACTCCATAAAGCTTTATAGAATCTACACTCATAACTCATGAGGAATAGAATACAAGAGCATAGAATAATTATATAGTGATAGGATTTATCTAGGTTTCTACTGTAAATAAGCCATTTGATTCTGAACAAAAATCTTTCCCTATTTTAAAATATTTATAAAATGTTTTCTTATCTATAAAAGGTCTTAAAAGTAGTCTTATGCCCCATTCAATATAATTGGTGTCTTTTGAGGGCAGATAATTCAGAAATCATAGTGTCCACAACATCTCAGGGTTCAAATTCCAAACTATAAAGATGGCATTTAAGGGAGAAATGGCAAGAGTAAGATTCCCAGGAAGTAAACTCATTAAGTCACAAATCAAAAGTAACCAGGAATGTATTACACTTCAAGGAAGTCAGAGAAGGACAAATACCACATGATTTTACTTACACGTGGAACCTAAAACCAAAGAAGAGTAAACACAAAGTAGAAACAGACCAATAGACACAGAGAACACAAGGGTGGTTGTCAAGGGGGCAGGGGGTGAAGGGGAATGGGAGATACAGGCTTCCAGCTATGGAATGAAGTCATGGGGATGAAAGACACAGCATAGGGACTACAGTCAAGGGTACTGTTTTAGCATTACATGGTGGCAGATGGTAGCTACACCTGCAGTGAGCCTAGCAGAACATGGGAAGATGTGGAGTCACCATGTTGTAGACTGGAATAGAACACTCTCAACTGTACTAAGAAAAAAAGGAAAAAAGGAACCACGAGGCAAGGGAGAAAATGAACATGAAAGAAAGAAAAAGTAATTTATACAGATAACCTCCATCTTTCAAATAATAGATGTGAATTGCTAAGTCAGACTATAAAGAGCAGAGTCAAAGACTAAAAGACTAAAGTGATCCTATGTAAGATACCCACCCACCTTCAAAAGTTTGTAATGAAGAGCATACCCAACGGGCCGGCGGGCTACGTGGATGGAACTCTGAGTGCAGAGAGGTGTTTGGAGAACAGTTGTTCTGAGGTTCTGCTCTCTTATACAAGAATGCAGAACCACTGGTGCTGAGTTTGGCTCAAGAATAAGATGACTGGAAGTACAGAGACTAGGATTTTTAAGTTCTTAGGAAATGAAACAGCCTAAGTACAATGGACCAGTGCTAAGGCAGGAGCTGGTTCCCATTCTGAGTTCCAGGGAACCCACACGACTAGAGGGCAGCTGAGCACTTGGTCACAAGCTGGAGGCAAGGAAAGAACCCTGCAAGCTCTCCCCATGCGTGACCAAACCCATGGAGCTATTGCATTTCTGTACAGCTCTTAGACCTCAGCTAAGGCAGCCTGGAAAGCGTGGTTTCCTCCTGCTTCTCTGGAATGCATCTGCAACACAGGTGAGATGGTAGAGGCGAGGCTACAAAGTTAAACAGAAACCAGTAATTATCAGCCCGTTAGATCTTCATGTAGTTTGGATTTTATCTGGAGGAAGAAGAGGAATATTTGAATAATTTTAACCAGCAAAGTGTCCTCTCCTCTGTGGTTGGTGAGAGCAAGGTTGAAGCGAGACCCGACGTGGAGTGATTAGAGATGGGGGCTAGGAGTCTCCCAGCTGGTGTGATAGGTACAGGGCTGGAGAAGGTGACAAGCTGGAGAGATTGGGCTGTTGACTAGACTCCAGCTTATTGGCTAAAGAGGACAATATGGAAAGTTCAATGTAAACTGAAGGTTGACACTGGGGAGTTTGAGATCTGAAAGGTGCAGTGGGCATGTCCACGGTGATGCACTCATGTGCTCTAAGCATTTTTTTAAAAAAAAGCTATTATTTATTAAAGCAAAGTACTGCCCAGATATGAGCATCTCAAGGGGTCACTTGGCTAGCTGAAAACTGGGGTTTCGCTTGTATATTCAGTATATAATCATGACGGAAGGAAGAACGGACAGTGCAATTCATCAGGGGCTGGAGGGGGCGGAAATTGTCCACCATTCTTTTCTCCTTCTCCCCCTCTGATGTGAAAAGCAGAGTCCGAAACTGCTCAAGCTGATCATGATCAACCTCTACGGACTGCTTCTTAATGATCCAGGTGACAGACTCAGAGAGTGGAGGGGTAGTCAGGGACCCTGAGTAGGTCCAGTAATCTGGGCAGGCAGGCATCAGGCAAGAAGGATCGAATGACCCAAATTCCACAAGGGTGTCCTTATGCTTGACTGATGGCAAGGTATCCACCAATTTCTGTAGTTCTTGGTGATGTTTGCCTAACTTTAAAAATACTCCTATTACAGCCAAACCACGTTCTTCTAGTGCTGCATCCTCAAAGTTTTCAAATTTGACTGCATTCCAATGCACCAAGTGCAGCTCTGCCAGGTAACATTTGCTGTCCACAGTATGCTCAGAGCCCCAAGCATCGATGAGTGTGTACAAGTGAACACCGGACGCTGAAGAGCAAAGACACTGGGGAGAAGGTTCAGGGAGCAGAGACCCATGGCTGGTACTCGCAAGAGTGAAAATAGATGAAGTAACCCAGAGAGATCAGGGTCATGAGAAGAGCTGGAAGGCCAGAACAGAATCCTGCAAGGCAGCAGCAACTGTGGAAATAGGAGTGAACACTACAGAGGGGAGAATAAAAATCAGGAGAATGGGGTAATTTGTAGAGGAGAGATGGTTTCTCAAAAAATAGCTTTCAAATGCTCTAGAAAAAGTGACTCGTAGTGATGAATAAGAAAGGTTTGTGGGACATCTGGAAGAAGGTTTAGTGCAGGGTAACAACTAGATCACAGAAGAGTTCTGGAAGGGGATGCCGACCATGGTGGAGCTTCATCCTGGATACGTCATGTTGAGAGGTCTTCAATGCATTACTTTTTTTTTTTAAGATTTTATTTATTTATTTATTCACGAGAGATACAGAGAGAGAAGCAGAGACACAGGCAGGGGGAGAGGCAGGCTCCATGCAGGGAGCCTGACGTGGGACTCCAGGATCACGCCCTGGGCTGAAGGCAAGCGCTAAACCACTGAGCCACCCAAGGATCCCCGCATTAGTTTTCTTTGGTTAATTTAAATCTGCTAATAATACCAGTCGATCTTCACCTGATACAATTTTCATATTCAGAAATTCAATTTTTAACACACACGATGGTTATAATAGATGCTTTAGGTTTATTTATAAATAAATAGGTTTATTTATTTGCTACGAGTAACATCTGAATCAGCCCTGGGCTGGTTCCCATCGTGCGACTTATCATCTCATCATGGGTCACGTTCTCCTGCGTCTTGGCCTGCCTTACCAGAGAGCAAATGCCAGGCCCTGCGTATTTTACCATGTTGGGCGCTCTCCATGTACGTATTCTGATAATTCTGAGCTCTGTTCAGGAGTCCTGTTACTTGCGAGCATTTTGATACTTTCTAGGGCTTCAGTTTGGCAGGTAGGACGCATATAGTGCTCATCTAGGCTCAATTATTTCTCCTTGTTGAGGCCAGAGCCTTCTGTAAGGTTGGCGGCGGGGTTGTTATAGGGACAGTCCCCCTGCTAGCAGCTCCAATCATCTGGGCTTGTTCTCAGCTTCCCATGGTTTCCCCAGATACACACACAGCTCAGAGGTTCCCTCTGTGCAGCACTCCATTCTTCAGGGACCTGAAGGCCTCTGTGAGGCCTACCTGCCTTGATCTGCTCAGACTCTCGATTTGTTTCTCAGCTTGGAGAGGCAGCGGAGCACTGTCTGCTCTCGCTCAGGGCAGCCACCTGCTTCAGGAGCTTCAGATTTAGTCCTTAGTACTGCCTTAGCCCAGATCTTCATAGCAAGAGGTCTTAAAATATTGCTGTGTCCCTTATAATCCTTTAAATTATGCTGAGATCTAGGGACTTTCATTCTTCTGGATTTTTTTTTATAGGTTTTTATGATATGTTTTCCAATATTCTTTAGGAGGCACATAATGTTGCTTTCATTCTTAATTGAATTCCAGGGTTCATTTTAAAGTTATATAATTAAAAAAAATAAAGTCCCATATGACGAACATTCACACAGAAGTAGTGGACAAAACCCTTAAAGTTTTCAGTTGCCTGTTCCTAGGACACCACCAAGGGAATAAGGACCAAGGCTTTCAAATTTTTCATATGACAACACCTACATACTTATTCTGATTCCTAGGACCTATTTCTTGGTATATTTTAATTCTCACTTAGACGTAACAAAAATATTAGTCCTTGCCAACGTAATCAAATTTACGAGAGTGTCTCAGGTGAAATTTCAGTTTTTAAAAATTTTTTTTTAATTTTTATTTATTTATGATAGTCACAGAGAGATAGAGAGAGAGGCAGAGACACAGGCAGAGGGAGAAGCAGGCTCCATGCACCGGGAGCCCGACGTGGGATTCGATCCCGGGTCTCCAGGATCGCGCCCAGGGCCAAAGGCAGGCGCCAAACCGCTGCGCCACCCAGGGATCCCCAGTTTTTTAAATGAAGTTCTCTTACCATTGAAAAATCACTATGCCATTGCCAACCTTAGAAAATATAGGTCATCCCAACTAATAGCCAATACTACCATCTTTAGGTCTGAAGAGATGGTCTTTTACTGAATCTGTGTGAAAAGGAAAAATACATATCGACATACATAAATATACTACCACACATAGGAACCACTCTGCTAATTCAAGACTTGCTGAATATAAGGCATTCTTACGGGCATAAAGTATAAGCTGTATCACATAGCTTTATATTCTTCCAAATGCAACTGTTGTAATAATTTGCGACCTGCCTTCCTATCCTTAGGATATGCTCACGTATATGCCCATACTAGGACTATAACCCACACTCTGCTCTTATTTCAGAGGTGGATAATCAATAAACCACAAATCCTTTGGTATTTTTCCTAGGATACATCACAACAGGCAAATAAGACAAAAATTTCATTCTAGAAAATAACTAAAAGATAACTAGAGTATAAGAATTTTTCTAAAATCTTTACTGGCCAGGAATTCTTAGAAATTCTTCCAAATATGGCAAAGTTGACCAATATTTACTTTGTTGCTTTAAGGCATTCATAATTGATCTCAATTAGTAATACTGTCCTCTCAGGATGTTAACCAGTAGGAAAATATACATGAAACCATGAGGTTAGAAGAACTTGTGACCGTCCTGCTGCTAAACACATAGCACTTGCTCCATCTTGACCCCCCACCCCCCAGCACTACTTTCTGTCATTAGGCTGGGCTGGATTACACCTGTAACTTTCTGTGATCAACATAAAAAATCTGTGCAAATCATGTGCAATATCGCCTTTGACTAACCTATTTGTTATTTTCCTTAGGCTTTGACAAATGTGATAAACCTTGAAGTTTGCCAAGTTTGCCAACTCCAGCAAATGTGAAGAATATAGATATACTAAGTCTACAAGAGTTGTAAGGTCACAAGTTTATTATTTTTCCTTAATGAGCTTGTTTTCAATAAAGAGAAATCTGTAGAGGACTTTTTTTTTACCCCTGTAACTGCACATGGATGTTTTATGTAGTAAGTGTTGATTGAGGCAAACTCCTGACTGCACATTGACCGCCTTCATCTCCCTGCATGAAAACAGAACTTGGGAAGGGTCAGCACCCGATAGCAAAAAAAAAAAAAAAAAAAAAACAACCAACAACTACAACACCACCACCACAAAGCCGAAAAATCAGCAATGACCTGAAGTACAATCCAGTAATTTTAGACTGAATGGTATCAGCCCAATTTTCCAGAACAAATGTAAACAAAGCAAGCTACTCAGACTTTAAATTTCATACACTAGGCTGAGCCTGTTTACGTGGATAGGAAACCCACCTGTTTATCATCCTGTCAATATTGATCACAGGATAATACGTATTCCAGTCCATGAGGTTGGGGGGAGAAGACTGGGGCATAAACAGACTTGCTCTCCAGGGGGCTGGATTCATCAGTGTTGCATGGTTCAAGGGCTGCATGCTAATCACTAAAGGCATGAGGTAATTACACTTTTTCCCCTTCATTTCTTCTGGGGAGTTTCATGTAAGAGCCATGGCTCGTGTGGGTGTAGAAATAGGTTTTCAGCTCATTCAAAAGTCCACAGAACACAAGAACATAAACGTTGTGCTTCTCAGAATAAACATTGTGCTTCTCAGAACACCTCTTACTATATCAATTCATGGTTAGTGGAGAAAGGATTTTGAAGTTTTTTTTTTTGTTTTTGTTTTTGTTTTTTTTTTTAGAAAGGAGCAAGGAAAGAGTCTGCCATCTGTTGCTTCAACCTAGAGATGGGCTTCATAGCTCCATCATTACAAAGCAACTGTGCATGTATGAGTGCGCACCCAAACACGGATGCCAAGAAACCGCAGGAGGATGAATACACCGCACGATGCTGTTAGGATTAAGCACTTTTTCCTCTCTAAGGGGCTGTTTGGGTTTTTATTGTTCTTTGGCAGTTTAATAAAACTTAAAATGCCGTCTGGATGGCAGGAATGGGGAAGACGGTGACGGGGAAAGAAAGGCAAGTAGATGCCCAGAGACCTGAGGAGCAGATTGCAGGAAAGCGGCCTGGGTCCCCCCACCCTGGGGTGTGGATGTGGGGGGGTTAGGCGTGCAGAGCACCCCTCTACTCTGGGCGACCAAATACAAGGCCGGTTCACATCTGCTCCAAAACCATAAAAACAGCCTAAGTAGCAAGTAGCAGCAAAAATTACTCAAGTAAACCTATAGTGAGAGAAACCCATCAGTTCCAAGGTAGTGCTTTGTATGCAAGCATTTTGTTCATTTTAACCCTTACTAGTCCAACCTTTGGGTTTTTCAGTTTAGAAGTTGGAAATAGCGGTAATGTGCTGTCATTGTTTTTAAAAAGTTTGAGTTCTGCAGGGAGTTGGCTTCTCCCTCTCCCTCTGCTCCTCCCCCTGCTTGTGCTCTCTCTCACTCTCAATTAAGTTTTTTTTTTTTTTTTTTTTAGGAAGTGTGGTGTTTCCTAGAGAGTAGGAGGATAGGCTGACGGGTCTATTCCCCTCAACAAGATTGGGGTAGAGTCCAGCCCCACTGGGGCCTGCACACTGGCAGCCGCACCTTTGGTTACACTGTAGGAACACTACCGGCCAGGCTGCAGCAGTCTACAGGGGCTTAGCCTGCCCGGCGCCACTGGCCGGAGAGGGTTGGGAGCAGAGCTCTGTCTCAGAGTCAGACAGACCTGGTGTAAACCACAGGGTTTTGGATTAGCCGTGTGACCCCCGACAAGTAGTTCATCCTACAGGCTTTCATCTGCTCCCCTGGATGTGGGGCTGGGGGGCTTAGAGATAGAGCCTGGGTGTTAGCCGGCCTCCTCCAGAGACCAAAGCCACAGGTATGTGCAGCTGACCCTTGAACAACACTGGCTTCAACTACGTGGGTCCACATATACACTTATTTTTTTTTTTGATAAATACAATAAATGTATTTTCTCTTGTGATTTTCTTAATACTTTTCCCTGGCTTTTGCTTTATTATGGGAACATGGAGTGTAACACATGGAATATATGGAATATGTGTTAATTAACTGTTCACACAATCAGGAAGGCTTCCAGTCTAGGCCGGTGGTTAAGTTGTTGGGGAGTCAAAAGTTATATGGATTTTGCATGGTGTGGGGGCCGGGCTCCCAAGCCCTGTGCTGGTCAAGGGTCACCTGTATAGACGGGGAGAAGGATATTTGAAGGAATCGCCTCACCTCCTGTGGGGTGGACGTGTGTGCACCGTGCAGGCGGGAGAACGTGCTGCCAACCCAGGGCAGAGTCCAGGCTGAAGCCGGAGCCCCATGCGGGCAGGAAGGGCCTCCTGTCGGCATTTATTGGCTGTGGAGCCTCTTCACCGGGTCGTGGTTCTTTTTTTTTCTCTTTTTTCTTTTCCAAGATTTTATTTATTTATTCATGAGACACACAGAGAGAGAGGTAGAGGCAGAGAGAGAAGCAGGCTCCATGCAGGGAGCCCGATGCAGGCCTCGATCCCGGGGATCACGCCCTGGGCCAAAGGCAGAGCTCAACCGCTGAGCACCCCAGCGACCGCGGGTGGTGGTCCTCGGGGCGGTGTGGGGGGAAAGGCGCAGGTGTGCTGTATCCCAGGGCGGGTCGTGCAGCCCACACCTGCCTGCCTCAGGGGCACCTGCAGGGCTTTCAGACCTTCCCCCACCAGCCCCGCCCCCTTCCTGCTTGTCCACAAGGCTCCCCAGGTGAAGGCAATGTGCACCCGGAGCTGGAAACCAGGTGTGCAGGGAAGATGGTGAAGGGGCGTCTAGAAATAACGAGACTCCTAAGCACCCTCCCCTCCCTAGGATGTGTGGCCCGGCTGCCCGGGGCACCCCTGCCCGTCCAGGCGGGAAACCACCCACAAAGAGCCTGGACAGGCACCTCGCCGAGTGCAAGAACAGGAAGACAATGCATGGGCGCCCCGGGGGCTCCGGGCTTGGGCGTCTGCCTTCGGCTCAGGGCGTGACCCCGGGTCCTGGGATCCAGGCCCGCATCGGGCTCCCTGCATGGAGCCTGCTTCTCCCTCTGCCTGCGTCTCTCTCTGGGTCTCAAGGTATCTCATGCATAAATAAATGACATCTTAAAAAAAAAAAAAAAAAGAATCAGGTGATTCCAGGAAACTACAGACACGAATAAAATGGGGAAGGTCAACTGGAAAAATATCCCACGTGGGAGGAGCGGAACATTGACGGCGCTGGCGGGGTTACGGAGCCTCAGGTCACCTTGCCCAGGGCGCATCGCATCGCATCGCAGGTTGGCAGGTGGCCCGCGCTGCCCGCGCCCCGCACCCGGATCCCCCCGCAGCGCCCGGGGCGAGCTGCGGCCTCCCAGGATGCGTGGGGGGAGGCCACCCGTGAGACGGGGGATGCAGGTTTACAGGAGCTCTCGGGTCCAGCTAAGGCCTAGGAGGGAAAACAGACACCGGGCGCAGGAAATGGGACAGAAGAGCACAGGGAGGGCGTCTGGCGTGGAGATGCCGCCCATCCCGCCGGACAAGGTCGCGGTGCGGGCCGCCAGGGGTCCCCACTCGCACTCCTCTCTGCCGCGCACCTGCGCCCCGCACCTGCACTCCACCCTGCCCTGCAACTGCGCCCCGCACCTGCGCCCCACACCTGTGCACCTGCGCCCTGCACCTGCACTCCACCCTGCCCTGCAGCTGCGCCCCGCACCTGCGCTCCTCTCCGCCGCGCACCTGCGCCCCTCACCTGCGCCCCGCACCTGCGCTCCACCCTGCCCCGCACCTGCGTCCCGCACCTGAGCCCCGCACCTGCGCTCCGTCCCGCCTCGCACCTGCACCCTACACCTGCGCCCTGCTCCTGCCCCCGCTCTGCCCGCCACCATGTCCTCGCCTCTCCCCGTCCCCGTCCCCGCTTCCCCCTGCCCCTCCCGCTCACCAGTGCGGGCCTCTCGGGACACCTGTGTCTCCCTGGGCGCCCTGCGCCCCCAGAGCCGCAGCCCCTCGGACACCTCCGTCCCAGGGCGCTCAGCTCGGGCAGTGTCCCGCTGCGAAAGAGGGACACAGAGGAGGGGACGGAGGGGGGCGGCGGGCCAGGCCCCGCGGGGGTGCGGCTGGCCTGCAGGGCGGGGGCGCACCTGAGCCGCCGGGGCGCCAGGTGTGTGCGCAGGGCAGGAGGGAAGGGAAGCCCGCCCGCCGAGCCCGCAAGGCCTACGGCCCTTCTCTGCAAAGGAGCCGGGCTCCCAACGCCGAGGCGTGTAAGGGAATGACAATCTGGCCCGAAACACACACTCTTGCATAAATCTGGAATGTGATGAGATTTGAAATCGAGACTATGATCTTCAAAAGTTATTTGAGAGCTCTACACTGATCTAGATTTTCCACAGTTTTCTAAGCTGTTTAGAAATGAGCCTGTATGTTTATGGATATTAACCTATAAAGTCACATTGTTATAGTCATAAATTCGTGAACTTCTTCTGCAAATAAGTAGGTCCTCTCTGGGAGGTCTAGTAGTTAGCAGAAGCAAAGTAACCAGAAAAAGAGCAACAGGTTTCACTTAAGAATTAAAAATGAGTCAGTTTTTCAGACCCACTTGCCACCCACCTATTGGCAGTTTCTTAACTGGGAACATTATTTCCTCAAACTATAAATGTGGGTATTTGTTAAGTATTAGAAGTAAGTTATTAAAGAAGCAGTTTCTCAAAAACAAGGCAGGAAACCATCCGGGATTCATTAAGTGTAAATAATTTGAGTCTTGAGAATGAGCTTCATTAGACAACGCTAACATCAATCCTACAAAGTCCCCGAACACAGAATCCAGATGGGTCGGCCTCGTGAATGTGTTCAAGACATTAGACAGTGGGATTTGAGTATCTCCATTTCCCTTTGAGCATAATCTAAACTCAGATTGGAATTTTATGGTGAAAAATAATTCCTGAGCAGAGCTTCAGCTTCCACCTCCTTCCAGGAAAAGGTCACTATGTGTTTAAACTGCCTTCTGTACTAGAAACTGAAACGAGGAAAGTACTTTGAGGCATGTTCCCCCTAAAACACAAGGCTGTGGAATTCCTCTTAATTTTAAAGTGAAAAATGCATTTTATTTTTCTACTAGAATGTAATTCAACATCTAAGCCATGCAAATGAAGCATTTTTCAGAACCTGTTCATTGTTACCCTTACTATAGATTTTGTCCAGGGTTTAGTCTTTAGTGACAAAATAATAAAATGTCTATTTTTAAAAAGATTTTATTTATTTATTCATGAGAGACACACATACAGAGAGAGAGGCAGAGACACAGGCAGAGGGAGAAGCAGGCTCCACTCAGGGAGCCCGATATGGGACTCGATCCCAGGTCTCCAGGATCAGGCCCTGGGCTTAAGGCAGGACCTAATCCACTGAGCCATCCGGGCTGTCCTAAAATACCTATTTTCTTTTCTTTTTTTTTTTAAATACCTATTTTCAAAAGTGTTTGGATTTCATTGGAGGCTCTATCGATAGGAATCAAGCCAATGGATGTGCTAACAAACTGTATGGGGCCTTTACCTGCCCAAATGTAAGCAAAAACTCTAACCCAAACTATCGCCAGCTTTGAAGCAAAAGAAAAATCATACTAATTATCTCTTATTTTTGCACACTGTCACCTAATTAGTTCTTCAAAAGCATGGGGAATTGTGCTTTGATTCCCTTAAGTTATCAAAATTAGCTTTATATTCATCAACTCTGATAGCGTATCAAAACAGCTCATAATTTTTTTTAAACCTAAGAATTTGATGTCAAGTTAATTTTTTTTTAACTTGTCACCTTAGGAACAAAAGAAAAAGCCGCAAGGAAGGAGAAGACTAAACTGGAGCCACGTGCGGATTACAACCTGGATGCAGAAGCGGCACGGCTTTGTCCATGACATGATCAGAGGGCAGCCAACACCTTACCGCCCCCGCGAGAGGAACACCTGACCGTGAAAACACCTGTATTGAAAATCTGCATCTTCCTGGTTTTGCCACATTTAGGTACTACGATATATTTGTTTTTCTTCTAGTGAATTAGCATGCAACCATTTGCTTCATAATTATCTTCCACATGTCTTTATAAGCAAATTATTTAGAAATATATCTGTATATACATATATGCTTACAGATAAATACATATCACAATATTATGTAAGTAGATTAATACATTTATTTTGCTTTTTACCTTACCAGTATGATAGAATCATTGCTATTACCATCCACACAGACATGCGTCATCATTTCATATTGATACTGAATATTAATTAACATTGCTTTACCATGTATAACTATTTCCCATTGACAAAATTTGACTTCTATCTTAATTTTCCCTCTAAAAATTACTACTGTGCATTTTATCATCTTCATTGAGATTTCTCTGTCACGTTAAAAGGTTTAACCTTATTTCTGTTTTGATATCTGAGGTCGTCTTTTTGCTGCTCCATTGGCAAGAATAATATACCCATGAATATTAGCCCTCTGTCATACTGTCATACTGCAATAATTATTTTCTCCCAAGTTGTTAATTTTCACTTGCTCATTTTTAAACAATTTTATTCATGTATTGTGGCATTTATGCCATGCTTAGAAAAGCTGATATATAAAATATTAAAGTTATGATATTAATTACATCAAAGTATTTTTATTGACGTTTCACTGTTTTATTTTTTTCCACTTTTTAAAACCATTAATTTTCTGGAGTGTCCAGCTGGTTCATTCAATAGAGCCTGTGATTTTTGATCTCGGGTTGTGACTTTGAGCCCCACACTGAATGTAGAGCTTATTTAAAAAAAAAAAATCTTTTTAAAAAGTATTAATTTATTGATCTGCCTAGAATATATTTTGGTTTAAGGCAGCAGGTGAATCTCACTTCTCCCATTTTCTCCAAATAATTAAGTATTTGTGTCCACTCCCTTTATCAACTAACCCTTTATTAGCTTGACATAGGAATAGAATTCTATATAATTTCTTCATGCTATTTATCTGATTCAGTAGTCTGTCTATAATTATGCTGTTTAATTAATCAACCTTAACAGTAGGTCTTTTCAGCTCATAATCTAGGTCTCACTCACTACTCCATTTTTCCCCCCAAATTTTCATGACTAAGTTTATATATTCAAGCCAACTTTCATTTAATTTTAATGAGTGTAAAAGTATTGTTAATTTGCTAGGGCTTCATTGAACATAATTCATTAGGAACTAACTTTTTCAAATGAAAAGGCTGTATCCTGTAGAATTTGGTAGGAATATAATCTAGGAATAATTCATACTAATCATCATGTATCAGTAAACATCGCTGATTAAGTTCACTCAGAGAGTTCATATCCATATTAATATTTTAAAGGGCTTTTAAAAAATGTATATTGGATCATAGTTTGCAAAGTTATTCACTTTATGTGTCAATAGTATTGCCAATGAACTTATTAAACTAATTTAAGGACATTTTAATTGTTTACGAGATTTTAAGTTATTCAACATTATATTCCTACAAGAAGAATGATAACTTCTTTTTAAAGTATTTTTTAAAATTTACTGGGTTTTTACTTAAACTAGAGGAAATCTTAAAGTTGTGACAGAAGGTATCTTCTCTTCTCTTGATTTTACAAGTTTGTGGGTTGTTTTGTTTTGGGACCAGATAATGATGAGACAGCAGACATTATGCAAATACACATGCATTTGCTCAATTAATTCAATAAATACATACTGAGCATCTTCCATGTGACATGCACAATTCTCGATGTTTTGATCTAGCACATTTTTGCTACTGCTCATCACTGCCATCATTGGCGAAATCAGGTCCTGGTTATGTCTATGCCTGAGACCTGATCAGCTGAATGTGGCTGAAGAAGAAGATAACTGTTTTCACCCAAAACCATGATCTCTAATCACAGAAAGGTTCTTCTGACTCCCCAGCAGTCACTGATTTGCTCTGGTCCACATTCTCTCTCCCTTTGTTTGCTATTGTTCCCATTTCCTCATACTTGGGGAATGAAATGAGGTGAGCACCTTGGGTTGTTGTGTGTGTGTGTGTGTTTATGTATTATATATGTTTAATTATATATATTATATTATATTACATTATATTATATTATATTAGTCTGTGCACTGTTGACTCCCAAGTGCAAAATTCCAGGCTGGACCAGCCCGAAATCCAGAACTCTAGAAACAGCTGATGACCCAAGGGCTTGGCCTGCATGTCCACCAGCTATTTGCAATGACTGTGTCCCAATTTGAGCTTCTGATGTACCCCTTTGAGCCAGCTCCTCACATGGGCTTACCCATTTCAACTCAAAGCAACTGCATTTTAGCCACAACTCAGGCCTAAGGAGTAATCATCTCTTTTGCTTCCATTCACACTCCATACATAGCACATTCTGTTGACTCCCACATTGAGACAGATCGTAATTCAACCATTTCCCAGCACCCCACTGTCAATGCATGGTGGTGTACACCCCACTACCAAATAGTCCCATGCCTGGGTGAGACGGATGTATCTATGATTTACAGCAGAAACACACACCTAGTATACACACTCATGTGAGTATCGAGAGCATCTGTAGGTATATGTTAAAGAAATATACATCTATTTCTATTTTGCAAAAATACGGAGGATTTTTACGATTCTTTCGGCACACTAAAAATGTGCCCTCCCTTCCTTTGACCTACTACTAGTATATCCAACCCAATGTCAGACTATATTAAAACAGTGAAAATAATATGCCTCTTTCTAACTGGATCATGGTTACTTGAACACATACGTGTGGATGGTATGAATGAGATGGCCTGTGCGTGGGTGTGGGTGTGTGTGACTGCAAATGGTCTTTGGAACATATTACTCTAAGTACTATGATGGTTTTATAAAAAAAAAAAAAGTTTTTTTTTTTTTCTTTTTCTGTACAGGGGGCATATTAGGTAGCAAGTTTTGCTTTCATCACCTGGTTTGCTGCTTTGTAGGGGAAAACTCTTTGATCGACTTCTCAACCTCTTTGCTGGTTTTGGCTTTGTTACTTGAACTCAGGTCCATCTAGGAAGTTGTAATTCCTGCAACTTCACACAGTGCAAAAATTTCTGCTTGTTATGACCAAAACAGAAGTAGCTCTGATGATTCCAGCACTCATCCTCATATCCAGGCCTTCAGATGGGTGTGCAATTTCTGGTTGTGCCCTTTATGAGGTTAATTGTTCATTGCATATGATTTTTGAAAATCTCTTAGATTTGATGACCAATTATATATTTTCTATTGTATTTGTACTTATATTCTCTCTTCTATTCATGTTTGTCCTATTTTTCTTAGATTTGTTTGGCAGATTCTCTCGTAGTTTGTTTGGTAGGATGCTAAATCTCCTTATTTTTGTCTTTTGTTCTTCTGTTAATAATGTAAGTTTTTAAGAACTCTGCTTTTGTGTTGCTTCAGCTGCATCCCAGGGTCTGATGGTCATGTTTTCACTGTCTCTGCTTCTGGGATTCAGTGATGACTTTTTAACCCAAGGGATGTTCTGAAAGCATCCTTTGCTTTCTTCAAAGTGCTTCTCTTTTGTGTTTTGTTTTGGAATTTACTTTTGTTGTTAACTTTTCTGTTAGAATGCAGTATGTTCAGAAAATAGACTCTGCACCAGTGCTACTGAAAACGTGCTCTCCTGAGCATCAGCTGGGAACGCGTTAGAGTGGCACATCTACGGGCTCCTCCACAGGCCTGCAGAACCTGCATTTCTGTGGGTGGGGCCCAGAAACCCATGTGCCTGAGATCTCCAGGTCATTCCCCACATGCCAACGTGTAACAGGGAATGTCCTTTCTTCCCATTTCTACTTTGTATCCCCTCTGCTATCTACTACTGATCAGTATTAGTTTATGGACATAGGAAAAGCAGTTGCATCATCATCATCATCATCATCATCATTATTATTAATTATTATTATTATTATTGAATTGAAGAATTTAATGTTGCAGAGGAAACTTGATGCCCTATCTCTTTTTATTTATTTATTTTTTATTGGTGTTATTTTCTTAAATTCCACATGTGAGTGAAATCATATGGCATTTGTCTTTGTTTCGTTTAGCATTATATTCTCCAGATCCATCCATGTCATTGCAAATGGCAAGATTTCATTCTTTTTGATGGATGAGTAATATTCCATTTTGTGTGTATGTATATAAACACACCGTATCTTCTTTTTTTTTAAATTAATTTTTATTGGTGTTCAATTTACCAACATACAGAAAAACACCTAGTGCTCATCCCGTCAAGTGTCCACCTCAGTGCCCGTCACCCATTCCCCTCCAACACTCGCCCTCCTCCCCTTCCACCACCCCTAGTTCGTTTCCCCGAGTTCGGAGTCTTTATGTTCTGTCTCCCTTCCTGATATTTCCCAACATTTCTTCTCCCTTCCTTTATATTCCCTTTCACTATTATTCATATTCCCCAAATGAATGAGAACATACACTGTTTGTCCTTCTCCGACTGACTTATTTCACTCAGCATAATACCCTCCAGTTCCATCCACGTTGAAGCAAATGGTGGGTATTTGTCGTTTCTAATTGCTGAGGAATATTCCATTGTATACATAAACCACATCTTCTTTATCCATTCATCTTTCGATGGACACCGAGGCTCCTTCCACAGTTTGGCTATGGGGCCATTGCTGATAGAAACATCGGGGTGCAGGTGTCCTGACGTTTCATTGCATCTGAATCTTTGGGGTAAATCCCCAACAGTGCAATTGCTGGGTCGTAGGGCAGGTCTATTTTTAACTCTTTGAGGAACCTCCACACAGTTTTCCAGAGTGGCTGCACCAGTTCACATTCCCACCAACAGTGTAAGAGGGTTCCCTTTTCTCCGCATCCAATCCAACATTTGTTGTTTCCTGCCTTGTTAATTTTCCCCATTCTCACTGGTGTGAGGTGGTATCTCATTGTGGTTTTGATTTGTATTTCCCTGATGGCAAGTGATGCAGAGCATTTTCTCATGTGCTTGTTGGCCATGTCCATGTCTTCCTCTGTGAGATTTCTCTTCATGTCTTTTGCCCATTTCATGATTGGATTGTTTGTTTCTTTGGTGTTGAGTTTAATAAGTTCTTTATAGATTTTGGAAACTAGCCCTTTATCTGATATGTCATTTGCAAATATCTTCTCCCATTCTGTAGGTTGTCTTTGAGTTTTGTTGACTGTATCCTTTGCTGTGCAAAAGATTCTTATCTTGATGAAGTCCCAATAGTTCATTTTTGCTTTTGTTTCTTTTGCCTTTGTGGATGTATCTTGCAAGAAGTTACTGTGGCTGAGTTCAAAAAGGGTGTTGCCTGTGTTCTCTTCTATGATTTTGATGGACTCTTGTCTCACATTTAGATCTCTCATCCATTTTGAGTTTATCTTTGTGTATGGTGAAAGAGAGTGGTCCAGTTTAATTCTTCTGCATGTGGATGTCCAATTTTCCCAACACCATTTATTGAAGAGACGGTCTTTCTTCCAATGGATAGATAGTCTTTCCTCCTTTATCGAATATTAGATGACCGTACATTTCAGGGTCCACTTCTGGGTTCTCTATTCTGTTCCATTGATCTATGTGTCTGTTTTTTTGCCAGTACCACACTGTCTTGATGACCACAGCTTTGTAGTACAACCTGAAATCTGGCATTGTGATGCCCCCAGCTATGGTTTTCTTTTTTAAAATTCCCCTGGCTATTCGGGGTCTTTCCTGATTCCACACAAATCTTAAAATAATTTGTTCTAACTCTCTGAAGAAAGTCCATGGTATTTTGATAGGGATTGCATTAAACGTGTAAATTGCCCTGGGTAACATTGACATTTTCACAATATTAATTCTGCCAATCCATGAGCATGGAATATTTTTCAATCTCTTTGTGTCTTCCTCAATTTCTTTCAGAAGTGTTCTATAGTTTTTAGGGTATAGATCTTTTACCTCTTTGGTTAGGTTTATTCCTAGGTATCTTATGCTTTTGGGTGCAATTGTAAATGGGATTGACTCCTTCATTTCTCTTTCTTCAGTCTCATTGTTAGTGTATAGAAATGCCATTGATTTCTGGGCATTGATTTTGTATCCTGCCACGCTACCAAATTGCTGTATGAGTTCTAGCAATCTTGGGGGGGAGGCTTTTGGGTTTTCTATGTAGAGTATCATGTCATCGGCGAAGAGGGAGAGTTTGACTTCTTCTTTGCCAATTTGAATGCCTTTAATGTCTTTTTGTTGTCTGATTGCTGAGGTGAGGACTTCCAGAACTATGTTGAACAGCAGTGGTGAGAGTGGACATCCCTGTCTTGTTCCTGATCTTAGGGGAAAGGCTCCCAGTGCTTCCCCATTGAGAATGATATTTGTTGTGGGCTTTTCGTAAATGGCTTTTAAGATGTCGAGGAAAGTTCCCTCTATCCCAACACTCTGAAGGGTTTTGATCAGGAATGGATGCTGTATTTTGTCAAAAGCTTTCTCTGCATCTAATGAGAGGATCATATGGTTCTTGGTTTTTCTCTTGCTGATATGATGAATCACATTGATTGTTTTACGAGTGTTGAACCAGCCTTGTGTCCCGTAGATAAATCCTACTTGGTCATGGTGAATAATTTTCTTAATGTGTTGTTGGATCCTATTGGCTACTATCTTGTTGAGAATTTTTGCATCCATGTTCATCAGGGATATTGGTCTGTAATTCTCCTTTTTGGTGGGGTCTTTGTCTGGTTTCGGAATTAAGGTGATGCTGGCCTCGTAGAACGAATATGGAAGTACTCCATCTCTTTCTATCTTTCCAAACAGCTTTAGTAGAATAGGTATGATTTCTTCTTTAAACGTTTGATAGAATTCCCCTGGGAAGCCATCTGGCCCTGGACTCTTGTGTCTTGGGAGGTTTTTGATGACTGCTTCAATTTCCTCCCTGGTTATTGGCCTGTTCAGGTTTTCTATTTCTTCCTGCTCCAGTTTTGGTAGTTTGTGGCTTTCCAGGAATGCGTCCATTTCTTCTAGATTTCCTAATTTATTGGCGTACAGCTGTTCATAATATGTTTTTAAAATCGTTTGTATTTCCTTGGTGTTGGTAGTGATCTCTCCTTTCTCATTCATGATTTTATTAATTTGAGTCTTCTCTCTCTTCTTTTTAATAAGGTTGGCTAATGGTTTATCTATCTTATTAATTCTTTCAAAGAACCAACTCCTGGTTCTGTTGATCTGTTCCACAGTTCTTTTGGTCTCGATATCATTTAGTTCTGCTCGAATTTTAATTACCTGTCTTCTTCTGCTGGGGGTGGGGTCTATTTGTTGCTTTTTCTCTAGTTCCTTTATGTGTAAGGTGAGCTTTTGAATTTGAGTTCTTTCCAGTTTTTGAATGTATGCTTGTATTGCGATGTATTTCCCCCTCAGGACTGCTTTTGCTGCATCCCAAAGATTTTGAACGGTTGTATCTTCATTCTCATTAGTTTCCATGAATCTTCTCAATTCTTCCTTAATTTCCTGGTTGACCTTTTCATCTTTTAGCAGGATGGTCCTTAACCTCCACGTGTTTGTGGTCCTTCCAAACTTCTTGTTGTGATTAAGTTCTAATTTCAAGGCATTATGGTCTGAGAATATACAGGGGACTATCCCGATCTTTTGGTATTGGTTCAGACCCGATTTGTGACCCAGTATGTGGTCTATTCTGGAGAAAGTTCTATGTGCACTTGAGAAGAATGTGTATTCAGTTGAGTTTGGATGTAAAGTTCTGTAGATATCTGTGAAATCCATCTGGTCCAGTGTATCATTTAAAGCTCTCGTTTCTTTGGAGATGTTGTGCTTAGAAGACCTATCTAGTATAGAAAGAACTAGATTGAAGTCACCAAGTAGAAGTGTATTATTATCAAAGTATTTCTTCAGTTTGGTTATTAATTGGTTTAAATATTTGGCAGCTCCCACATTCGGGGCATATATATTGAGGATTGTTAAGTCCTCTTGTTGGATAGATCCTTTGAGTATGAGATAGTGTCCCTCTTCATCTCTCACTATAGTCTTCGGGGTAAATTATAATTTATCTGATATAAGGATGGCAACCCCTGCTTTCTTTTGAGGACCATTTGAATGGTAAATGGTTCTCCAACCTTTTATTTTCAGGCTGTAGGTGTCCTTCTGTCTAAAATGAGTCTCTTGTAGACAGCAAATAGATGGGTCCTGCTTTTTTATCCAGTCTGAAACCCTGTGCCTTTTGATGGGGTCATTAAGCCCGTTCACGTTCAGAGTTACTATTGATAGATATGAGTTTAGTGTCATCATATCTATTCAGTCCTTGTTTTTGTGGATTGTTCCACTGAACTTCTTCTTAAAGGGGAATTTTAAGAGTCCCCCTTAAAATTTCTTGCAGAGCTGGTTTGGAGGTTACATATTCTTTCAGTTCCTGCCTGTCTTGGAAGCTCTTTATCTCTCCTTCCATTTTGAATGAAAGCCTTGCTGGATAGAGTATTCTTGGTTGCATGTTCTTCTCATTTAGGACCCTGAATATATCCTGCCAGCCCTTTCTGGCCTGCCAGGTCTCTGTGGAGAGGTCTGCTGTTACCCTAATATTCCTCCCCATAAAAGTCAGGGACTTTTTTTCTCTTGCTGCTTTAAGGATCTTCTCCTTATCTTTGGAATTTGCAAGCTTCACTATTAAATGTCGAGGTGTTGAACGGTTTTTGTTGATTTTAGGGGGGGATCTCTCTATTTCCTGGATCTGAATGCCTGTTTCCCTTCCCAGATTCGGAAAGTTTTCAGCTAGGATTTGTTCAAATACATATTCTGGCCCTCTGTCCCTTTCAGCGCCCTCGGGAACCCCAATTAAACGTAGGTTTTTCTTCCTCAGGCTGTCATTTATTTCCCTTAATCTATCCTCATGGTCTTTTATTTGCCTGTCTCTTTTTTCCTCAGTTTCCCTCTTTGCCATCAACTTGTCTTCTATGTCACTCACTCGTTCTTCCACCTCGTCAAGCCTCGTCGTTAGGACTTCTAGCTTGGATTGCATCTCATTTAATTGATTTTTAATTTCTGCCTGATTGGATCTAAATTCTGCAGTCATGAAGTCTCTTGAGTCCTTTATGGTTTTTTCTAGAGCCACCAGTAGCTGTATAATAGTGCTTCTGAATTGGCTTTCTGACATTGAATTGTAATCCAGATTTTGTAACTCTGTGGGAGAGGGGGCTGTTTCTGATTCTTTTTTTTGAGGTGAGGTTTTCCTTCTAGTCATTTTGCTCAGTGCAGAGTGGCCAAAAACAAGTTGTATTGGGAAAAAGAGAAAAAGAGAGAGAGAGAAGGAAAGAAAAGAGAAAAAGAAAAGAGAGAAAGAAGAAAAAAAAAGGGGAAAAAGAGAAGAAAAAGAGAAAGAAAAAGAAAGGAGAAGAAAAAAAAAGGGGTGGGGGTGGGGGAAGCAATCAGAAATCAAGAAGAAAGAAAAAAAGCACAAAACAAAACAAAAACAAACAAACAAAAAAACACGGGGGAGTATCTTCCGATTCTGTATACTTTAAGTCCCTTGACTTCCCCTGGAACTGGTCCGTGTCGCAGGTCTTCTGGGGGAGGGGCCTGCTGTGCTGATTCTCAGGTGTGAGCACTTGGGGGAGCTGCTGTGCCCCTGCCTGGTGCAGGGCTCGGTGGGGGTTGTTCACCCCGTGAGGCCCCGGGAGGAAGCCCCAGTGGCGGGGGCAGCTCTGGGACCCTGGAGTCAGCTCCCGCAGTAGCTCCGGGGCTCTCCGTCTGCAGGGCCTGGGGGCTCCGGGGCGGGGCCGCTGATCTGCTCAGTTCCAGGCAGGAGCGTCCTCGCTGTCCTGGGCCCTCCCGGCCTCTGCCTGTCCCGGGGGAGGCCGGATCCTGGGCTGTGTCCCGGCGCCCTGTGCTCCGGAGCCTGCGCTGTTGGATTCGCTCCCGCCCCGCAGCCCCCTCCGCGGAGCCGCCGCCCGAGCCCCCCCGAGCTGCTCCGGGTCCCGCCGAGCGCTGCAGCCCTTAGGGAGCTCGGGGCATCTCCCGGGGTGCAGGTGCCTGTTAGTGTCCCCGGGAGCCCGAGGGCGTCCCCGCCCCCTGGGTCCTGCTCTAACTCCCTGCGGGCCCCTTTCCCCCGGGAAGGTTGGTGCAGCTCCTGCCCCTCCGGGACGGGGCTCTCCTGTCCTGGGGACACTCGCCCCGGCCTCAGCCCGGCTCCTCGGGGCCCCTCCCCCTCGGAGGCCTTTTGTGTCTTTATTTCTTTTTCCCCGTCTTCCTGCCTGATAGAAGCGCGAACTCTTCTCACGGTAGCGTTCCAGCTGGTCTCTCTTTAAATCTCAGGCCGAATTCGTAGATTTTCAGGATGATTTGAATGTTTTCTAGGTAATTTGGTGGGGACAGGTGACTCGGGGACCCTGCTCTGCCGTCTTGCCCCTCCCCCCGTATCTTCTTTATCTACCAATGTTCACTTGGACTACTGCCATAATTTGGCTATTGTAAATAATGCTGCAATAAACACAGGATATGTGTATTCCTTTGAATTGATATTTTCATATTCTTTAGGTAAAAACTCAGTAGTGGAATTACTGGATCAAAGGGTAGTTCTATTTTTAATTTTTTGAGTAATCTCCATACTGTTTACCAGAGTGGCTGCACCAGTTTGCGTTCCCTCCAACAGTACATGAGGGTTCCTTTTTCTCCACATCCTTCCCAATACTTGTTGCTTCTTGTGTTTTTTATTTTAGCCATTCTGACAGGTGTGAGGTAATATCTCATTGTGGTTTCAATCTGTATTTCCCTGATGATGAGTGATGTTGAACATCATTTCGTGCATCTGTTGGCCAACTGGATGTCTTCTTTGGAGAAATATCTGTTCATGTCTTCTGCCCATCTTGATTGGATTATTTGTGGGGTTTTTTGGTGTTGGGTTGTATAAGTCATGTCTGTATTTTGGGCAGTAACCCTTTACCAGATATGCCATCTTCTTCCATTCATTTTGTTGTATAATAGCTTTGTTGATTATCAAACATTTTTTTATTTACTTTATTCTAATTCTAGTGTAGCAAACCGAGTGTTATATTAGTTTCAGGTGTGCAATATAGTGATTCAACAATAAACAAATAAAAAACTAGCCAACCTGAAAACAGAGTATTACCTATAGAGAACAAACACATGTTATCACGGAGGGAGTAGGTGGGAGGATGGGTTCAGTGAGTGATGGGGATTAAGGAGGGCACTTGTCCTGATGAGCACTTATGGGTTGAATAGGAGCCAACTCCAGTGCATGGTTTCTGGCCCCTCTTCCCATGATACAGCCATGAGTTTGATGGTTTGATGACCCCACTACAATACAGGCTCCGTGAGGACAGGAATTTGGTTTAGTTTACTATTTGCTACCTTGTGCAAAGCAGTAAGGGCCCACTTAACATACATTAATAACAATCACTAGATTAACTGGACTGCCACAGACATGCCAGGATGTGGGTCGTGTTTCTAGGAAAACTTCAGAGGGATTGATTTACTGATCTTTTACATGTTCCATAACCCAAATGATACTTCCAGCCTTCAGGGTGGCATATGAGGATTGGACATCGGAGCTCATTCTACTCACGGACAAACTATGAAAGAGAAGCAGTGAAGCATGAGACACACACCCTTCAAATGAGTCATTTCCATGATTCCGTAGCTCACTTCATCACACTGTCATCCCAAAACAAGTATAGTTCAGGATCTTCTGAAAATGGGATAATTGGCAAAAGTTGATAATGTTCCAAGAATATTGTCTCATGATTTAGGAACTTAAAATGAAACAGGAGACTGCTCCAGACTTTGCCCTGCATAGAAAATACAATAGGGCCATAGAAAGAGAGCTGCGTTCCCATCATTCTATACGTAGAAGATCCTGATTTCAAAAGAGCCATAAAGAGATGTATAGAAGAAGAAATTTAAGGTTGACCAATGCTTTTTGGTCCAAAAAGGTTTAAACATGAAGAAAATCAATCCAGCCTTCTTTGATCTGCTTACTGCTTACTTATTGCAATTTTAAACTCTGTATGATTTTCCTTCTAAGGTATCTTGCATTCCAAATATAATTAAAGAGAACTGCAATTGTACTTACCCAAGGCAATAAATATTCTATAAAGTGCCCCCTGATTATCTTATTTCCTCAGTTACTGAGCTGCTTAACCCTCCTTGCCTTTATAAACTGAGAAAAACAAATTCAATTCTGTGTTCCTGACTTTCATATTTTTTGCTCTATAATAAAATCCTTATTCAGCAAAAAGCACATAAACTGCCAAGTTATGTTACATTTTAATATATTTAAACGTGAAACAACAAATTATTTCTATATACCTGTATATCTTTGACTGCGTGATAACGAACCCGTATTCAGCTAAAATAGATACCCCTTCCTTTTCCCCTTAGACGTGAACATTAGAATACAATTGCACTCATTGTTGGGCATAGATCTCTCTCACTGGAGGGAGGAGAAGAACATGTGACAGCAGCAGAGGGATGGGGGCAGAGGCAGAGCCTTGAACATATGGCGTGACTTCTCCTTTTTTTTTAATTTTTTAAAATTTTTTATTTATTTATGATAGTCACAGAGAGATAGAGAGAGAGGCAGAGACACAGGCAGAGGGAGAAGCAGGCTCCATGCACCGGGAGCCCGATGTGGGATTCGATCCCGGGTCTCCAGGATCGCGCCCTGGGCCAAAGGCAGGCGCCAAACCGCTGCGCCACCCAGGAATCCCGTGTGACTTCTCCTTAACATGACTCTTTGCACTGGGTTTGAAAAACCATATTTAAATGAATGAGGCCAAAGTGCAAGCTTGACATGTGCATCGAAAAAGTATGAGATTAAGGAAAAGAATTGGAGAGTCAAGTCAGAAGACTGCTCAGAAGAGACTAGCCTCTGATCATGGGCAGGTCTGCTTGGGTGTGTCAGGGGATGTGGTGTGGCAGAGATGGGAAAGGGCCATTCTCTTTACATCAGTCCCACTCATCAGCACTCTGGAGCTCTATGGAGTACAGGTTTGGAGAGCAGGGTGGAAATGTCATGCTTGGCACAAACACCTGTGATTTCACACGAGATGACATTCACATGGAATCATGCAATGTTCTTGACATGGCTTTCTGCTCAGATGTCACCTAGAATGAAATATCTCTGGAGAAAAGGGCTGTGCTTACTGTGCTAATTCTCCCTTCAGGAACCTAGAAACATGTCTTATACAAGGCAGGTCTCCCATAGATGCAGGTGGAATGGATGAATGAAGTGCCAGCCTCAACAGGTGCAGACCGCACTATTAGGAGGACTCTTCCTGGCTCCATACGTACCACGTACTATAGCAGTAAGAAAGAATCTCTTCACTGATTTTCAGAAATAAGAGAAAGAGAATCCTGTTGAGGCACAAATATCTTCTTTCAGTCAAATTGAGGCTTGGAGTCCATGTATTTTGTGCATGAAGGTATATTTATATCATGGTTTATTTATAAACTTGCAAGTTCAGGTTCCTTTGGATTTGACACATAAGAGTAGAGTGTAAAGGTTTCTCAAGAGAGAACATGATACAATGATGCCAGGCTGTAAATTAGGATGACTTCCCATTTGCTCTTTATTTGTATTTTCCCAAACATATAGTAGAGATAGCTATAAAAAGGTCTTTACAACTTAGAAAAGGCCTATTTTTAAAAATAATATAGGTGCCTGGGTTGCTCAGTCAGTTAAGCATCTGCCTTTTGATTTTGGTTCAGGTCATAATCTCAGGGTTGTGGGACTGAATCCTTATTGGGCTCTGAGCTCAACAAGGAGCCTACTTGGGATTCTCTCTCCCTCTCCCTCTGCCCCTGCCCACTGCACACTCCCTCTCTAAAATAAATGCATAAATATTTAAGAAAATAAAGTGAAGGGGCTCCCTGGGTGGCTCAGCAGTTTGGCGCCTGCCTTTGGCCCAGGGCCTGATCCTGGAGTCCCGGGATTGAGTCCCGCATTGGGCTCCGGCGTGGAGCCTGCTTCTCCCTCTGCCTGTGTCTCTGCCTCTCTCTCTCTCTCTCTCTCTCTGTCTATCATGAATAAATAAATAAATATTAAAAAAAATAAAATGAAATGAAATAAAATCAAATAATATGTATGATGACTTACACTCTTAGTAATAACTACATAAGACTCTTCTGGACAGCTACTTCCCAAAACATACCTATAACAGTTGGACACACTGTGTTTTGTGTTTATTATTTTATTAAGATGGCAATTCTCCCCATATTGATCTATAGACTCAATGCATTCCCAGTAAAAATCACAGAGGGTCTTTTTGAACAAAATGACAAAAACAGTCTCTAAAATTTAAAAGGAAAGGCAAATAAACTAAAAGAGCCAAAACCATTTTATAAAGAAAAGGTTTAGTGTACTCACACTACCTGGCCTGAAGATTTCCTGTAAAGCCACAGAAACCAAGAAAGTGCCTCATTTGCCCAAGGGCAGACATACAGTTCAACAGAATAGAGCACAGACCTAGATCCTCACTTATAAGTCAAATGCCTTTTGACAAAGGTGTCTGCATGAATCAATGGGATAAAGATACTGTTTTCAGTAAATGGTACTGTAAAAAATGGATTTATGCTTGAAAAAAGAATAAACCTTTACTTTCACTTCACACCATGTTAAACAAACATACAATAGACAATAGGTTACAGAATTATATGTGCACATGAAAACCACAAAACTACTGGAGGAAAATAGGGAGAAACTTCATGACATTGAGTAAGGTGAAGATTTTTTTAAACAGAAAAAAAAGTATAAGTCGTAAAAGAAAAAGTAATAAAATGTATTTCATCAAGAAAAAAGGCCAGCCACAGATTGAGAAAAAATACCCATAAAACCTATATCTGACAACGAACTTGAATATGTAAAATAAATATTTTTAAAATATCTTACATGTCAAAAATAATAAAACATCACACTAATATAATGGGAAGATCTTTAAAATGACACTTCACAAAGAAGATATGTGAGTGGATAGGGAGTACGTGGAAAAATACAACTTCAAACAACAAGAAATCACTGAACACACAACACAAGAATGGCTGAAGTTAAGCGATTGATATTATCAAGTGTCATCAAGAAAATGGAACAACATTTAACTCCTATGTTGCTGGTGAGGGTGCAAAATGGTACAACCACTCTCACAGTCACTTGGCCAGTTTTTCAAAATTCTAAACACAGATTGGCCACATGACCCAGCCATTCCATTGTGAGATATTTCCCCATATACAGCCACAAAAAGACTGGTATGCCTCTTCATCTCTTACTACAGTCTTTGGGATAAACTTTAATTTATCTGATATGAGGATTGGTACCCCAGCTCTCTTTTGAGGACTGTTTGAACGGTAAATGGTTCTCCAGCCTTTCATTTTCAGGCTGTAGGTGTCCTCAGGTCTAAAGTGAGTCTCTTATAGACAGCAAGAGAGTGGTTGCCTCTGGAGGATGGAAGAGGAATGTAACTGGGATGGGTGTACAGGGGACTTCAGAATTCTGAGGAGCTGGAAATGGCCTATTTCTTTTTCTAGGTTGTGGTTACCCAGGCATTCATTTTAAAAATTTTCATTGAATTGTATATGAATGATTTGTGTACTTTCCTATTTATATAAATTCAAAATTTTTTAAATGTAAAACAAAACAAAAAGACTGGTATGCAAATATCCATAGCAGTACTTTCCATATTAGTAAAAAAAAAAAAAAACTGGAAATAACTCAAACATGCATGAACTGGCATAAGAATAAATTATAGACTATCCATACTACCCACACTCTACAACATAAGGGAACAGATTTTTTAAAATTTTTAATTTATTTTATTTTTCAAAAAATATTGTATTTATTTATTCATGAGACACACAGAGAGAGGCAGAGACACAGGCAGAGGGAGAAGCAGGTTCCCTGTGGGGAGCCCAATGTGGGACTCGATCCCAGGACCCCGGGATCACAACCTGAGTAGAAGGCAGATGTTCAACCACTGAGCCACCCAGGCGCCCCAAGGGAACAGATATTAATCTGCACAGTGACATGGATAAAGCTTAAACACAGAATACAGAGTGAAGAAAGGCAAATATAAAAGACTACCCCCTATATTGTTCCATTTGAATGGTATTATAGAAGAGGAAATAGAAATTATTCTTTTTCAAGTGTGACAAAAATAATTTGAGCTTTAAAATTTCATAAATGGTCATAACCAGTCTGTAGCCATGCTGGACTTCCTAAGTCACTCTATCTAGTTTGTATAGACAAGATGACTTATGGTGAGCACTGGCTCTCCTTGGAGGTCTGGAGCCTCAGTGACCATGGCCGTCACATAGGCATTGTGTGCCCACAGGGCCACCCCCCAATAAAATCCCTGGAGTCTGAGACCCAGGTCAGTATGGCTAGCACAGCACACACATCAGAATTCACTGGTGGACTGTGTCCTGTGTACAAGAAAACTCATTCTTGGTTTCCTCTGGACATTGCCCAACATGCTTATTTCCTTTGCTGATTTTGTTGTTGTTTTGCTGTGTATCTTTTTACTGTAATAAGCCAAAATCATGAGTATAATGCCTTCTGAATCATTTTATCAAACTACCAAACTCTGAGATGATCCCAAAGACCCCCCCTCCTTAGTTTAACATAACAAAAAATATGAAGGAAGCAACAAGCAAAGAAAACAGTGAATATTGTACAATCAACGAAAGAGTAATTAACCAACCTTATTTATTTATAGAGTTTTGCATACTGAATATATGTGGTAATTTATATCAGAAATACTCGAAATCATAGGTATAAAGATACAGTATCACACTTCTCTAAACTTTTATAGTATAAATAAATTACATAGGCCATTTTATGAAAACATAATTTTTTTTTTCTGGAGCAATGAGTCAGAATTCATATTAAAAACACCATATTGTATATAGCAAAGAAATAGTTTCAGAAAAATATAAATTCAGAAGTCATTTCTGTATATGTTCATACATTTCCCTTACACTGAGAAAATACCAGGGTGAGGGCCCAAGTCCCCCAAAGCTCTTCAGCTAATATAAAACTCCAGCTGGAAAGCATGTGTAAGATCTCCTAGGGTCTCCATCTGGGTCTATATAAGGTCCCCAGAAAGAGGTAGCGACAACTAGTTCTCTTCTTTGATCCCAGGCCACCATGAAGTTGAACGGCCCCGGGCTTCCATGTGTTTGCAATCTCCCTGGATCCAACATTCGTACTCACTTATTATGCTCCATTCTGAAAATCCTCCCACTGCTGTTTTTCCTTTTAAGCAGTTTACTATTTATCTAGAACCAATATAGTCCTGAACAAAAATGCTCTATCACCTAAAAGCTCACCATTGCCCATAAATATCTGTCCTTTGTGCTTCACTTAATGGGGTGTGAATTTTTCTTCTCCTCAGAGAACCAAAGCTCTCTCTGCAGCTGATTTTCTGAGACCATATAAGGTATGAAGATGTGAGCCTACGCAACCTTCTTTGTCTTGCCCGTGGTCATTTAAGCCATTCATATTCTATTAGTAAGCCCAAACCCTGCCTACATTCGGGGTCACATTGCTTGACCAATTATTCTGATACTTCTGTGTCCTCATTGTGGACTCTGTGACATTTTGGTGCCTTCGCCCATGTTAAAACAGAGGAGTGAAACACCTCACAGCCTCTTTCTATATCGGCCTTAATATCTTCCATCCTTGCCTCCTTTGGGGACACACTTCCACAACCACCCAAGAGTTGTCTTCACTTCATCTGCGTGTGGCCTCATGCGTCCTACCAGCCGCTGGGATTCTGAAACTCTGTGCACCCACCAGTGAAGTAGAGGACAACTCTGAGAACACTGGTTACTCTGTATGTCACTGACCTTCCCTGCTGCACATCCTTCTGTCACAGCATCTCCCTGAGACTCATGCAGTTAATGCTCTACAACCAGCAATCACAATGCTCTTGACACTTTGTTGAATGTTCTGTGGCAATAAACGGGTTAAATCTGCTGTCATATTTACCACATTTGGGTGCTATGAAATGTGATGCCACAATAAGGTGTAACATTTAATTTCAGATGCCTCCTTGTGATTTCCCTATATATCATCAACAACACACATTTGGGCACTAAAAACACATATGTCTGGAGGGTCCGTTTCCAGAGTCTTCAAGTCTTTCCGAGTCTCTTCTGTGAGACTAACTCTACTTAACACATTATAATTTCAATTTGTGATACTTGTCCTTATAACTCTATGTGGGTAAGCTTATGCTCAAGTTAAAAGAGAGGTGACCATGGTATTTTAGCAAATTCAAAGTCATGGTCAATGACAAGAAATTCTATTTTAGAAGGAGAACAATTGGTATCCAGAATTGTTTAAAATTATTTAAAATATAGGTTCAGTCTTGGAGGATTGATCGTATCAAGTATGCCATTTATTTTATATGTAGTTCATATGAAGATAAAGAGAATTTCTGAATAGATCACTGCCAATCCATGGTTAGATACTAAATGTATATTAATTTCCTCCAGCCACAAGTGTCCCACCATTCTTCAGCTAAAAGAATAAATTGTAATTCTATTTTCAAAATTCAAAATGTGGCTTTATACTTTCTTAATATAATGTAGTTATTTTGGTTAAAATTAATGTAAGATATTCTTATGGGTGAGGCTTTTTAATTTTCCCTGAGAAACAACTGATCCATACATATGGACATATGTAGATATGTGGATATGTAGACATATGAGATGGTCTACACTTGTAGTGCCGTAAGGAAGTATCTAAACAGAACAGCCGTTACACATATTAGTCGAATTTTAGTGTATGGATGGCAAGTCCGGCGGTCACATCAGATTCCCGGAGGTAGCAGAAATGGACTGGACATTTTCATTAAAAGCAAAAGAAAACTTATTGATTTTGATTTTAGGCATTTCACATAAATATTAGGCAGTCCATTTTTCTTGATGAAACTACTTTTGAGACCACAGTTATGAGTTAAATATTGAATTTAATATGTAACCCATTTTGTATTGTTTTCCTAGTGCATTCTGACCCAATTAGGGAAAAACGCTGGAGAAGGAACTTAGTCTAATTCACTACTGGAATAATTTTTAAATAAAGATCAATTAGATCATCATCAAGTTAAAATTATCACAAAGTATAAAACAAATCAATTATAGATATTCTGAATTACCAGTGGAGAAAAAATTGTATATGATTTTGAGGAATAGTCATTAAAAATACACACAAAAGGGGGATCCTTGGGTGGCTCAGCAGTTGGGCGCCTGCCTTCGGCCCAGGGCCTGATCCTGGAATCCTGGGATCAAATCCCACATCGGGCTCCCTGCGGGGAGCCTGCTTCACCCTCTGCTTGTGTCTCTGCCTCTCTTTCTCTCTGTGTCTCTCATCAATAAATACATAAAATCTTTTAAAAAAAATACACACAATGGGTTTTTTTGTTTTTGTTTTTTGTTAGCTGAAAGATTATCCAGGAGTGAGTCAAGAAATGCACTAGAAAAGCATCCAGAAAGTAATGCAATAAGAGGTGTTGCAATCCTTTCCTTAAAAAAGATATTTGAAATAGTTTAAAAATCATGGAAGCCACTGCAGATTGTGAAAGACATTATTAGCATTTATACATTCAAATCAAATTAAATCTTACTATTTAATTATGGAATAAATGATATACTTTATGTACTTAAGAATACACTTATATTCTGTGACTATGATAAGTTAGATAGTCAAACTGGAAAGCAGAAATGTACAATAAAATCTTAAAACTAAGAAAAAAGTAATAAGAAAAAATGTATAGCAATACAAATATTTTTAACCACCATAATTTTTGTTTTCTTTTAAAAGAAAAATAATTACCTACTGAAACAACTTTATGGATTTAGTTATAAGGTGGAAAGCTAATGCATTACTTATCTTTCAACCTCCTCTAAAACTTGTCACTGAAATAGTGATTGCAGAATTTTATTTCTGCCAGTGATAAATGTGGCAGAAAGAGAACAGGTTAGCTTTACCAAACCAGCAGTTACAAAACTATCTGTGTCTTGATATGTCATAAAATTTTATTTAAAAGCCATTGAGAAGGAATAAATATGGAAACTCATAATGTCATTTTTACACTCACTTTTTTGGAGAATATCTTTACTTTAAAATATGTGTTCTTACACTTTATAGGCAGTACTTAGCTTCCTAATGTAAAATCCACTTCCCACTGTTACCCCATGAATAATTCTGATATGGAAAGTTATCTCAGTAAATTTCTCACACATCTCAAGTAAGAAACACTTCCATTTATGTCTTCTTATCAGGGAGATGAGTAGATAGCACTACATACTCCTTTCAAAATCCCTAAAGCTCATATTTAACTACAGAAATATGTTCTTTTATTTTTCCTACCACCTCTAAGGTATTAAAATATTACTGTGGCTTTGGCAACGAATATTATTCAATGTAGAAGTTTATTCTGGTATCGGTTTAAAGCTACGCAAATGAGGATCCAGACAACGAAGCAGGTTTTTGTTTCTCATATTATCTGAAATGCGAGAAATTAATGACTGCTAAATGTAAAAAATAAAATAAAAAAAAAAACTTAGGAAGCAACGTCTAAGATTAAAAATAAAAGAAACTCAAAGTTTGTTACCAGTTTCAAAAAGTCATTTTCCTGCTTAAAGACATGCTTTTACCCAGGAAGTGTTCATGATTATAAAACTTACTTTCTGAAAATGGAAAGAAACTTGGAAAAAAAATATATGACACGGCTGTTTGGGCACACAAGCCACGGGGGGGGGGGGACGCACACTAGGTGTGTCATCCAAGTCGTCACCTCCCGCAGCATAGAAGGGGGGCACAAGCAGAGCCCCAAGTGTGTCCTGCGGAAGAGGGAGGAAGCAGAGTTAGGGACCTACAGGTACTTAGAATTTGCAAGACAGAGACCTGGAGAGGAAGGGGCTGTAGAGAGGTGTCCCGGGGATCAAACCCAGGGCTGCCTGTGGGCCTGGGGTCTGGATCAGCTCCATGGGTCGTCCCCTGCACCAGGCATAGATCAGCTCCATGGGGCTGAGCAAACAAGAGCAGAGGATGGGGAAGCACCAGTGCCCTGCAAGCCAAGCAGTCTCCCAATCTCGCAAAGTGCCTGGGATCTCCTGGAGACCCCAGGAGCAGGGCCAAGGGACACGCAGGGGTGTGCTGGAGACCCCAGAGGAGCCGCTCAGGGTTGTGCTGCCTCAGGGCCCTGGGGTGGGGGGACTCCTGACTCACCCCAAGATAGCTAGAAACACACATTTAAATAAATCAAGCTGCTCGGGTGTATTATCAGCCTAACAGATGTCTAATTGTATTGCCTGGAGGGAGAATGGGTGGGAGACAGAAAAAAAAATATTTGAAGAAATCACAGTTGAGAAATTACCACATTGGATAAAAAGTATAAACTAATGATCCAAGAAGCTCGATGAAGCCTAAGGAGGATAAACATAAACGACATAAAGACACGTCATGATGAAGATGCTATCAACTAGGATGAAAAGACATTCTAAAGAGCTCCATGACACGCCCGGCGTGCAGGGCAGGACGACAGAGGGACAGGACCTCTGGAAGGACAAGTAAAGAGCTCTGTGGACACTATCCCCAGCAAAGTAACTTAAATGGTGGAAAATTTTTTTTTAAGTTAGTATCAGTCCTTGGACATTTTTGCAAGGCCATGCAGAAAATGGAAAAGAACATTTCCTCAGATGCGTGCCTGACTTCAGCAGGAACAGGGGGAACGTGTGGCACCTGGGCCACAGTGTGCACCTGGGAGCCCTGCCCGGATGTCCAGTCCAGGCTCCCTCCACCCAGCTCTCTGCCTGGGTCTGAGCCCCCTGCAGCAGGTAGGGAAATATTGGGCCTCACCTTGCAGGCACCCCCCACCCCATGTCCAGTCCAGGCTCCCTCCACCTGGCTCTCAGCCTGGGTCTGGGTTCCCTGCAGCAGGTGCAGGACTGGATCTCATCCTGTAGGCACCCCCTACCCCATGTCCAGTCCAGGCTCCCTCCACTGGGCTCTCAGCCTGGGTCTGGGTTCCCTGCAGCAGGTGCAGGAGGACTGGGTCCCCACCCTTCAGGCACCCCCCCCCATCCCATGTCCTGTCCAGGCTTCCTCCACCGGGCTCTCAGCCTGGGTCTGGGTTCCCTGCAGCAGGTGCAGGAGGACTGGGTCTCACCCTGCAGGCACCCCCCACCCCATGTCCAGTCCAGGCTCCCTCCACCGGGCTCTCAGCTTGGGTCTGGGTTCCCTGCAGCAGGTGCAGGACTGGATCTCATCCTGTAGGCACCCTCCATCCCATGTCCAGTTCAGGCTCCCTCCACCTGGCTCTCCACTTGGGTCTGGGTCCCCTGCAGCAGGTATGGTAATATTGGACCTCACCCTGCAGGCACCTCTCACCCCGTGTCCCATCCAGGCTTCCTCCACTGGGCTCTCAGCCTGGGTCTGGGTTCCCTGCAGCAGGTGCAGGAGGACTGGGTCCCCACCCTGCAGGCACCCCCCACCCCATGTCCCGTCCAGGCTCCCTCCACTGAACTCTCAGCCCAGAGGTTCTGAGACACAAGCCTTCTGGGCCTGCCGCTTGCCACTTGCCTCTCACGCAGCTTCTGACAAGCACCTAACATCAGGGAGTTAGAAGCTAAGTCCACAAGCCTTCCTGGCCTGAACCGTGCCACTTGCTCTCACGCAGCTTCTGACCAGCCTCTAACATGAGGGCCTAGCAGTCCTCCCCCAACCGGGTGCCTCCCCAGGGGGATCGGCTCAAGGGTAAAATATACCTAGTGTTTCCTGGAGCCCTGGAAGAAGGTGTGCATGACCCAAAGTGCAAAGCCACTCTCAGGAATGGTGGGAGAGGGTATTCCTAAGCTCTAGGCCCAGGACAACCGTGGGGCGAGAACCCTCAGAATGGGAAGCAGCCCTTCCCTCGGGTCACCCACATCGCCAGTGCTCAGTGCAGCACGTTGACTGGCAAAAAGGATTTGGCTCCAATCTTCCACCAATAAATGGCTTATATCATCCCAGGAGCTATTTTTTTTTTTCAGACTTTATTGAGAGACAGAGAGAGAGAGAACAGGAG
The DNA here is from genome assembly GCF_018345385.1 of Vulpes lagopus. Taxonomy (NCBI): domain Eukaryota; kingdom Metazoa; phylum Chordata; class Mammalia; order Carnivora; family Canidae; genus Vulpes; species Vulpes lagopus. The sequence continues at coordinate 1,785,930 of NC_054837.1, read as the reverse complement.
GAGGAGCAGAGGGAGAGGGAGAAGATCACCTCCAGCAAACTTGGAGCTGAGCTCACCTGAGCAAACCCCAGGTGGGCTCCTCCCAGGACCCTGAGATCATGACCTCAGCAGAAACCAAGCATCTGATGCTTGATCTAACCCACCGAGCCACCAGGTACCCCCTCCCCGATATTTTTAGACAAACAGCATAAAAAATAATACGGGAACGGGTGACTGGGTGGCTCAGGTCATGGTCTCAGGGTCATCAGTTCAGGCCCACGGGCTCCCAGCTCAGTGGGGAGTCTCCTAGACATTTCACTCTCCTTCTCTCTCCCCTACACTGTGAATTACTTATTTAGAAAAAAGATTTCATTTTCTCAAAATGTTAAACATAGCAGCTGACAATGCCACCCCTACTCATATGCCCGAGAGGAATAAAAACCTTATATGTGGATGTTTATGGCAGCATTATTAGTAAGAGCCAAAAAGTGGAAACATGTATGTGTCAATTAACTGAATGGAAACATAAAATGTTGAATAAACAAACAACAGAATCCTATTCATTAGTAAAAATAAATGAACTACTGATGCCTGCCACAGCAGGAATAAATGTCAAAAATGTGGTAAGGGGAAAAAGCCAGTCATCAGAGACCACATTGTAGGAATCTATTTTTATGAAATGTCTAGAATAGGCAAATTTGTAGGACAGCAGGTAGTTTAGGACTTTCCTACAGCTGGGGGTGGCAAGGGGCTGAGAAATGGGCTTCTTCTGCTAAATGAGTGTTGTTTTGTTTTGTTTTGTTTTTTTTCTCAGGGAGAAACAGAAGATTATAAATTAGATTGCAGTGATGTTTGCACAACAGTATGAGCTCACTAAGAACTTTGGATTGGGTGAAATGTATTCTGTGTGCATTATATCTCAATAAAAATTTTATAGGAAAAAAAAAAGGAATCCCAGGATGCTGTTCAAAAATGCTATACACCAGAAGATAATGAACACTATCTTTAAAGGTCTGCAAGCCAAAGATTAAAATGGAAATGAAACTACTTATTTACATACACAGGCACACATAAAGGTTAAATAATTAAGTAAATAAGCTATAAATAAAGGTAGCTAAGTTTTTTACTATCAGAGAAAACATTAAAGAGGAGGAGGGTAACATAAATCCTGCGCTGCTAAATTTAAGTCAGAGATAGTACTTTGAAGTCATTTTAGTGTTAACATGGACAGAATATTATGGAAATATTATAGATTTGTTTGTATACTTACTGATTAGTATATATATATTTATATATTATATATTATATATAATATAATGATTAGTATATATCTGATAATGATTGATTATATAATGATATATAATATCTGATTATTGATTATATAATGATATATAATATGATTAGTATATATCTTACTGATTAGTATATATACTTATATATTGTATATTATATATATTTATATAAATATATATATTTATATATATACTAGTTATTATGTGTGTATAGATACAGGTTTATATATAAGTATACATACACATATATATGTTAATCAAACTATGGAAAAATGATAAGAAAAAGCTGTATGTACAACCAAGCCAATAATCCCAAATACTCTTTTAAATTAATGTTTCAATTATTGTTGACAGATGTAATATAGAAAAGATATCAGATTTCATGGTTGATTAATTTTTCTAAAGGTCAAGTTAATAAGATTAACCATTTCTGCATGACTTCACATTGACTTTAATAAGCTAATTTGTTTTATGAATCTCAAAAAAAATGCACAAAACATGCAGTTTACTGGGATTTATTTGACCACAGAATGCTTTTCTGAGCTATTTTTCATGGGGAAAATGTTCTGAAAAACATGACAGGCTATAAATTAATCCAAATACAGGGTGAAATAAAAACTAAGGAAGGTTACAGAACATCAGCATGCATCTATATATATATTGAAAGATGTACTCTTTTTAAAACCCTTTTAAAAATGGGGGTTGGCTGTATTTTTTGTAAGTCATAAATAATAACACAGGTTCGATGAACCGATCATCAATATGATTTCACAAAATTTTATCCAGTTAAATGTTTGTTCCATTGGACAAACATTTTATATACAAAATGAAATATCTTTTTGACAAAAATGAACAAACTGAAATAACCAGTCAAAAATAAAACTGTTTCTGAGGGCCCTTGGAAAAAATTATTTCTGGGAAAATAATGACAAAGTTTTCTTAGATTCATACATAAGAATCTTATTCTCTGAATGCTGCTTCATCACCCACACTCCTGGAACTCATTTTTCACATAAGCTTGCATCAAATATCTGGCAGGATGACTCTATCTACATGGAGATAAATGCAAGTGAAGAGATGTGAAATGAGCACAGTGAACTCTTGAAATCCTATCAAGTTCAAACTGTACAAGATTAACTGGCAATTTCTGTAGTTTCTTGATTCAAATTCTCTCTTATCTGTGGATAAGCATAAGTCTGTTGGGTTTAGCTCATGTCTAGTCTTAAGCGCAGCTTCATTAATGTTTATACTTTTGAAGACGGATATGGGTTCCAAAGACTCCACGTTCCTCATTCAACTATAAAACAACTAAGGGCAGGGATCCCTGGGTGGCGCAGCGGTTTGGCGCCTGCCTTTGGCCCAGGGCGCGATCCTGGAGACCCGGGATCGAATCCCACATCGGGCTCCCGGTGCATGGAGCCTGCTTCTCCCTCCGCCTGTGTCTCTGCCTCTCTCTCTCTCTCTGTGACTATCATAAATAAATAAAAAATTAAAAAAAAATTAAAAAAAAAAACAACTAAGGGCAGAATGAAATTATCTCCACTGAAATGTTTCTAAACAGATTTAGGTAGCTGAAATGATTATGTTTTAAAGTCAAGATTACACTGGAGGCTCCTTCTGGGTCTCGCTGACTCACTGGAGATTTGCAACTGATGAAAATGTTCCTAAAGGAACGAGTTATTTGATTCTTTGTGCAGACATCCGAGCCTACACATCTCCCATGGGCGGAGTGAGAGACACCTGCAGAATCGGCCGTTAGAATGCTTTTAAATGGCAGGAAGTTCTACACACACCAGCAAAAGCAAATTGGGGACCCGAGTCTATAAGGTATGTCCATTGATCCCAAATCCAAAGAAATAGAAACAAAACACCATGAAAGTTCAATGTTTCCTTTTCGTCAAGGCTCTTTCAAGTGAGAACTGAAGCGTACACTCATGGTGCCAGGTGTCTGACATAGCCTGAAATGACCAGTGGACTTTGGTAACACACTGTGTCACCACTGAACACTGTATGCTGTGTCCCAGTGCAGTGAAAACCAAGTTCCCCGAAGCTAAACATGGTCTATGCCAAGTACCATCTAAAGAGTTGCTGCTATAGATGCTCGCCATCCTTCGAATGAGCTTGCCCTTGAACCTCTGTGCATCTTAAAGTGGCAACTGACAGCAATCTTGGTGGTAAACAGTGTTCTAAGATGTGCCCTCCTATTCCTACCCCCCTGGTGAATGCACCTTGTACAACAGTCTCTTCTCCTGAGCATGGGAGGCCAATCTGAGGTACCACAAATAGAAGTCAGAGAGACTTCAAGATGCCCTAGATGCTCTCCTGTTGGCCTCGGAGCAGCAAGCTGCCATGAGAAAGACAGGGCCACAGGTAGGGAACGGTGGCATCCTCTATAGGGGTTTGAAATGGTCTCCAGTTGACAGCCAACAAGAAAATGAGGGCCTCGGTCCTGCAGTCACAAAGAACTGAATTTTGCCAACACCCACTGAGTTTGGAAGAGGACTGGAGCCTCGTAGGAGATCACAATCTCAGCTGGCGTCCTGCTTTCCACCCACATCCAGACTCCTGACTGGGGGAAACGGGGAGCTATTAAACAGGTGTTCCTTCAAACTGCCAGGTTTGTGATAATCTGTCTGATAGAGATAGAAACCCAATGCAATTTTGATCTGATCTTTCAAATGACCTGAAGGGAAAAAAAAATTCCATATGAGAACACAATGCTGTCAACCATCCTAACATAATAATAAAAGGAAAATTTATACTCTCTTCTTTGTTGAGTCTCTCAACACATAAATAATGCTGCCTCTTCCAGTGTCTTACAATCCCAGGTATATCAATCATTCTCAAAAAAAAAATCTTAATAATTTTGTTCACACTTCTTAATACATCCTTTTTTGGTTTAATTGTCCAAGCCAAACTTGGATTCAAATAAAATAGATAAAAGTCTATCCAATTGAAAATGCATTTTCTAGGATTTCTAGACAAGTAGCCTCCAAATACTCCAAGTAGAAATAGAGCTTGTATTTGCGTTTAATTTATAATGTTTTTAAAAGGCAAGTTAACATGAAAATCTTTCAAGGCTTAAGGTTTTGTACAATGTCAAAATTAATAATTAGAATTAGTAAAATTATATTTATTTGTTTAATAATCGTTTTGTTTAGAATAAAAGATTTCAAATATCACATTGCTTAGACTAAGTAGATATGAAAGAGATTTTAAAATCAACATAATACATTGAAATAATTGTGTGGTTTTATTCTATGAATGTAAAAAGACACACAATTTGAAAATTATGAGACTTCATGCTCCATTAGATGAGAAAAGGTATTAGAAAATACAATACCTATGATAAATATGTTAGCCACGATGAGTCATAGTATAACCATGACTATTGTAATAGTCATAAAAGCAATTGTTAATGGTGATTATGGGAACAGTCTCTTAAAATTGAATTTAGGTTTAATAAATCAAATAAGAAGAACAATAGAAGAGCAAAAGAATTCCTGTAAATGACTGGGGACAAGAACACTTGAAGGAATTTATTAGGATGTATTATGTTTTAAATTTTTCTATGGTAGCACCAATTACCTTAGGATAAAATTGACCAAAGTAGGTTCAAAAGAAAACTGCAATATGTAGAACAATTAAGCTTATTGAAGCAATTAAACACATGCATATATTTCTTAATTAATTTGGGTTTTTTTTTTTTGATAAGTTGATTACCCTATTATTATAACCTTAGTGTTAGGCAGTGCATCAAACAGATTACCAAGAGACAAGAAGTTTTAAAGTTTTATGGAGTGCTGAAAGACTTACTAAAATTCTCTAGAGAGGTACTTCTTGATGTTTGATGTGAGTATGCATTTCCTGGGAATCTCATTACAATGGAGATACTAATTCAGTAGGACTGAAGCAGGACCTAAATTTTTCATTTCTAATAAGCTTCTATGTCTTCACTACCTCATTCCTCTGAAGTCTTTGGGCAACCAGTGTGAATTATGACTCACTTGAACAAGAAGTAAAATCTTTGAATATATATAAATTCAGAATTCTGTCTCTATTATTGCTTCTATAACTAGTTTTAAAAAATACTTAACAAATATATATTGATGACTTGGTTCTTTATTTGGTTCTTTATTTGAAAGTGCTTCAGTGCATTTCAAAGCAAGGTTGATCTTTTTTTTTAAAAAAAGATTTTATTTATTTGAGAGAAAGAGAGGGAGATCATAAGCTGGGGGAGGGGTAGAGGGAGAGGGAGAAGCAGACTTCCCGCTGAGCAGGGAGCTCAATGACACGGGACTTGATCCCAGGATCCTAATATCATGACTTGAAGAGAAACCGGATGCTTAACCAACTGAGCCTCCCGGGCACCCTGGAAAGTGAGGTCAATCTTATGATCAAAATCAATGATAGTCGGTCATTGTTATGGGTTGTACTGCATCTGCATGGAAGATACACTGAAGTTTTAATCATCAATATCTGTGATTTGAAAAGAAAGTGTATGTGCAAAGAACAATCAACTTAAGAAGAGGTTGTTGGAGTGGTCCCTAATCAAATATGACTCATCTAAAAAAAATATATATATGACACATCTGATAAGAAGAAGAGTAAACAGAGACAGGGAGAGGACTGCCACGAGACACCAGAGGGAGGGAGTGGAGGGATACACTTGCAGGCCAAGGAAGATCTGGTGCTACACAAAGTTAGAAGGAAGGAGAACTTTCCCTAAGAGGCTCTGGAAGGAGGATGGCTCTACCCACACCTTGGGTAGAGAAATCAAGTAATTTAGAAATCAAGCAATTTCTAGAAAAAAACTCCAGTACAGCAAGAGAATAATTCCTGTTGTTTTAAGCAACCCACTTTGTGTCACTTTGTTATAAAAACCCTAGGAAACTAATGCAATTATTAATCATATTGGGGGGGTGGTACACTTGAAAGCTTGTTTGCATAATAGTATTGAATAGTAATTAATTATTAATTACTCATTTTCGAAATTTCCTCTATTCTCATCCATTTATTCCTTTTAGCTGTAATAGGCAAAAGCTTTATTGAACTAGTGAAGTAAAACACAAAAAAAATTCACCAGTACCACCTGGATGATTAGATGGAGCTTTAGAAATAAAAATGCCTTCTAATAAATTAATAACTTCCTCTTAAATCTTAAAATTTTCACATTAGTCGGAAAGTGTAATTATGCCCATTGTAAAATACAAAGTTAGAGTAGCTGAATGGTTTGTGTAAATAGTAAATGGAAGCAGTAAATGAAGAGATCCTCAGTAAGAAGACATTGTTTAAAATTCCTATGGTTTATTTGGTGAAATGGATACTAGTATGATAAAAAAAAATATATCAATCTCTTGGTCATCAATCAATCAATTAACCAATCATCACTGCTGACTTTGTGATAAACATTCAGCTATCAATTGAGGTCAATCTTATGATCAAATTGGAATATGAATAAAGATATATTCTTTTACCAGAGAGCTTACAATAAAAGCAAAATAAATAATATTTTAATGGCAGTATATTATTCCTTTCTCCTCCTAACTTGTATTTCTTTGTAAGCCTATGTGACCTCTAAACCAATATTTTTTTTTCAATATAAGTTCCTTCTTATCTAAGAAATCATTCTAAGTAAAAGGTGGCTTAAAAGAATAAAACAACAATGGTTCACCATTGCTCTTGTCCAACTACCATTGCAGCATCATAGCACACTTGACTCTCCAACTCTTTCCACCCTATCCATGGTTCCTTCACACTGTTCCCTGTAGACACTATCTCCCTGTAATAACAGCATCACTGACCCATGCTGTTCTGTCTACAGTGGACACCCTTCCCATCCTCTTTGCCTAGATAGCACCCTTTTAAGCTTTGTATTTCAACAAATCTTGTTTTCTTGAGAAAGACTTCTGTGGATTTCCTGCATCAGCCAGACACCTCTGGTATACACTATTATCATCACGTATATGTCTACATCATAACATGGATGTCACTTTGGATTATTATGTCTATTATCAGATCAAAATATATCTCATCTTGCAGTGATAAAGCATGTTTCACATGTTTTTTCAACCTTAAGACCTAAAAGAGGACCTGGAACTTCATAAATAGCCAGTAGATGTTGTCTTAGTCGAGAAGTAGAAGCACGTGCTTATATACTTCATAGGAAGAGAATACAGAGTAGCTGAGGGAGTAAGTGCTGGAATGCTATATGGTACAGAAGCCCAAGGAGACGAATGCAACTATTAATCCTATTGGGGGAGGGGGTTCTTAAAGGCTCATTTGCACAAAGTCCATTCTAGGCTTTAGGAAACATTGCCACATTTTTAGATAAACAGTGAAACTGAAAGTAAAAACTTACTCAGATGAGGTTTTCTAAGTGAAATGATATTGTGTCAGACTGGTTAACTCAAAGCTTAACTGGGGTTTCAATTAGAATGAGAATGTTCCAACCAGTAGATGAGACGAATCATGTTCATAACTTTGAGCTACTGTCCTATGTCATTTTTTCTGTCTGTAATTTTAAATTTTATAAGTAAGTTGACATGAACCTTTCCAAGGCCATGGGCTTTCCAAAACAGTGGGGGGAAACTTTTATTTAGTTTTCATTTAGAAGTTCCATTTATTTAAATTTTGAGTCTATTCCAGAAGCATATTAGAGACTTCACTGTACTGTATGCAGCGTACCGAAATAAGAAGCCAGTTGAACATGAAGTTAAACTGTAAAGAAAGATCAGGAACAAAGCTAGTGAGAAAAAATTCATGTCAGATTATCCTACAGAAGGATAATTAACACTGCAAGGTCTTTTTTTTTTTTTAAGATTTTATTTATTTATTCATGATGGCGGGGGGGGGGGGGGCGGGGGCGGTTGCAGAGACACAAGCAGAGGGAGAAGCAGGCTCCATGCAGGAGGCCGGATGCGGAACTGGATCCCAGGTCTCCAGGGTCACGCCCTGGGCCAAAGGCAGGTGCTAAACCGCTGAGCCACCCAGGGATCCCCCAACACTGCAAGTTCTGATTTAAGGTCCAAATAGCCAAAGCCAAGCAAAACTAAACGCTATTCACATATGTCTGTAAGACAAAAGTTTAAAATATGTAAAACACAAAAATACACTTCATATGCTACTTCATTCATAACCCTGATGCAAGCACATGACAGGACAAATCAGATAAGCTGACCGGTTAAGAAACTGGAGTGAGGGGAGGAGGGGAGTCAAGGTGATCAGGGTGTGCACACCGCGCATCTAGAGGTCTGGCTCCATCCAGTGCCACGTAAAATAAAGGATGGAAACCCCAATGCTTTCAGGAGCCAGGCAGGCAGAAAAGGCATCAGCTCCGCGATGCAATGGCTGCGAAAGGGGAGGATACTGGCCAGCCCTAAGAGCACAGGCTTCCAGTCTGAACATAATAAACACAGGGTGACCCAAACCAAAACCAGAATCAAAATCCCAGAACAAACCAGAGATCAGAAGCCAGAGGCTCTCAGACTGACAGTGTCTCCTGCTTTACAGAAACCCCTTGAGCATAACCCAACAAAAACATCAGGGTGATAGCAACTAATAAATTCTGGTTTACATACATCCTGCCCTTCAATCAGGAGAGGATCCCCCATTTAGAAATGTAAATGGGATTTATATGGCTGCCTCATTAAAACAATGACACCAATTGAGAACAATTTATACAGATGTCTGCTTTATAGAGCCGTCCTCAGAATTAGCATGGTAGGGTGTACATTATCTTTTCTTTTTGCTTTCATGATTTCTCAGTGTTCCCATATTTAATTTGATAAGGACGTTGGCAGCAATCTGCATTTAATTTAAAGCTTACAGATAATCGGGTTCTGAGTGTGTTAGGCCATAGGCAGCAACAAAACATTATTGGTGATTCCCCAAGAAACCAACGTGCCCCTGAGTCACAAAGCATTGCACCATTGAGTCTCCCAGCTGGAAGGAGGCCTGGGGATCATCTAATCACTCTATAGGTGAGGGAGCAGCCACCTAGCCAGGTAAAACACAGTCTGACCCATGGCCCTGCAGGTTGGAAAGAAGGCAGGACAGGAACCCGCTGTTCTGAATTGGACACCCTCCTACTGTCGTCCCCTGAGACTCCTCACCTCCCACGCTGTACAGCACAGGTATGTGACCCGCTGGAGGTGTGCACAAAGGTCTACTGAGCGGAATCTCTAAGAAATATTATTTTTAAGAGCATTTGTATCTTAAGATGGGATTTGAGATCTTCTCTGATAGGAAATTACAGTGATGCCATTTATTTATAGACTATGTCTCAGCAACCACAGTATGTTTTTGAACAATGGGAGCAACAAAAACAAATACTCTCTTCATATGATAGAACGGACCAATTTGAGGGGAACAGACCCCTGAAGCCAAAACTAAACTATTGGTACATTTTTCTTCCAAGTTCAACTTCTTTGAGTCTGGATGTTGACTTGTTTTATTTTGAGTATGTTTACAAAGGATTGCCCAAGGATGGAATGCAGGGGCATGCGATTTATAGAGATAACACGGGAAAAGCAATGGTTTAAAATTGGTAGTTAAGTGTGTTTTTCAACCTTGAATCTTTAAAAGGAAGCTTCTAAGCTATCAACATTTCAATAACCATCATTTCCACTCTAAAATGTCCAGCTTCTTACTAAAACATTTGGTGAGCTGATTTCTGATGAAACCAGATTTTGGGGCATTCACTTATTCGTTCTGGTTATATTGCTTTTAAAATTTATTTATTATTGTAAGAAAAATCTTCAAAATTTCAAAACCAAAACAATGTAGAATAGAAAATAAAATTTCCTTTAAGTCAGATGCCAAACTAAGTCTAATTTCTCCCCCTGAGGAAAAAAATGTTGATTTTAGTTTCTTGATTCTCCTCAAAATAACTTAAGCATTTTCATTCATTCGTTTCTTGTGTTAGAGGTGACATAAGTCGATCATTTACCCATTGACATAGCTTTTATGGCAACAGACACTGAGTTTCTTTCTCAAGCTTTAATGGGTCTCTATGTGCTCAGTGAGTGTCTCGTATGTGCAGAATAACGTCATGTACAATTTGGACACAAATCAAACGCGGTGCCCACCATATAGAAGGACACTGCTATGTCATGTCTAACTTTCTTCCTCTTTATTTCAAAAAAGTATTATCAAAACACTACTTTGATACTAGAAGTCTGTCCTCATATATTTTCTTCTGACATTAAAATAAAATTATGTCATCTGGACAGAAATCATTAAATTTTTAGGGGTTTAGCTATATGTTGCACAAACTGTTTTCACACGAGGTGAAGATTTGGGGAGGACTTGCAAGACAATACTGATCATCCTTACATGGCAAATAAACAGAGTTGGTATATTCCTGTCTCCTGCAGTACGAAGTTCTTGTCATAAAGCCGCCTTTCTCACTGAGCCCCAATCCAAACTTTACTTACTTCAGACTTACTTCAAACTTTACTTACTTTACTTACTTAGGCACTTGTTATTATGTGCATGAGGATGATATAGGACCTTTGAAATGCTGATATGATTAGCCCTACAGGAGATGGACTATAAGATACTAATTCAGTTCCCCACAAGATGTTCCAAGAACATCCTGTAGGGTTACAGCTCCAGGAAGGCATCTCATGAAATGTGGCTCTCCATCCTTCTTCTAGCAACTATCACCTCTTGCCCTCAGTGCTTCCACTCTGATTTTCAGTGGACCATCTACCTTTCCCTACGCCGACCAACAGGAGAGTTCTTCAATGAAACTGATAAGGGGAAATCACTGGTTTATCCTTGCTCAGTTACCACGGATAACTGAGAGCCTTTTATTTCCAGAACCCTGACACCTTCTGTAAATAGGACCGGCAGTGAGAAGGAAACATATGGAATTTAAAGATTGTTTTCTAACCAGAGGGGTCCAAGCCAAGCCATGGGCAGAATTAGTGTATCCCAGTTCTTCAGACTCTCGGTTCAGTGTTTTATCATCCTCAGTCACTTGCTTTTCCAATGCAGAAAGAACAGAGGAAGAAGTAATTAAATAACATTTCTTCCTTCTCCACAGGAAACCAAGATGACAATGGCAATTTGTTAACTTCTGGAAATAAGGGAGCAATTAAGAGAGAAATAAATCTTTGAGGATTTTCCTAAATCTTGAACTCCTTGTACAGCAGCTTATTACCAAGCGCCAGTGCGTACCCTGGCTTCATTTGGAACAATGTCTTAACACATATGTGATTCTAAGTTTAGTGATGGATTGATTAATTAAATAATTATTGGCAAAAAAGAAAAATAAAGAGTAAAAATAGTTGAACGGATTTCAAGACATGACTGATATTGTTATTTGTAGAAACTTAGAGAAGCCAACAGTCCACCTCCCATATAAAGTGTCCTTAGAAACAAATTAAACAAATAAACACACAAGAAAGGGCTTATGTTTGCTATGGTCTCTAACCCATTTACCTACATATATAGTATACAGAGATTGTGCTTCTGTCTTCTCTGTGACCTCAAAACCCTATCATTGTACGTGATTCCACAAAAACTAAACCTCCCTCCTTGAAACTTAGACCTTGGTCATCTATCAAGTGTCCTCTGGTATTGCTCATGCCTTGTTTTTGCTTATACAACTCGGCTTTCAATTAAAGATCATTGTTATAATATTATAATATTCAAAGGTAATTTAAAAAATAAATATCACGATTACTTGGGAATAAACATACATAATTATACCCCTTTTATAGAAGACAAGATAATGTTGGGGAAAAGTAAATAAGTTACTTAATATTGGATCTTTGTATCTGATAGGATTTAATGGTGATAGACATTCTCTATGACTGAATGCTTTTATTAGAACAATTTTTAAAAATTAATAATATGGATATGTAGGAAGAATAATAGTTATAAATCTTGCTATTTTTTGACATCTCTATACCAATATGGTTTGCGTATTTGCTCAAGCACAAAAGTCATTAATAGACACTAATTATTACTAACTCTATCTTGGTCCAGGACACTATTATTTTTGAGATTACTTTATGTGTCAGGACAGCCACTGAAGAGCTATCTTTTACAGCCGGTCCCCATCTTCTACCCCCAGAGTCCATTAAAAGTAGTACAGATCTATGTGAGGCTCAATTTATTTCATATATTTCAAGAAAAAGAAGGTATTGCAAGAGATTGAATGCAGAAGCTGATATAGGAACCTAGCTGAAAAATGACCATATTTTATTGAAGTATTTTATTTGTATTAATAACAGGTTTGTATTATTATATTTAAATCAATTAGTAAAGTATTATAAAATGTCCCAATTAACATTTTTATTCTGGCTGACCAATATGTATAGCCCACATAAATACAAATTCCATGGGAGTCCCCAATAATTTTAGGAATGAAAAAGAGGTCCTGAGGCTGAAAAGGATAAGAACTGCTACTTTCTTTTTTTTTTTTTTTTTTAAGATTTATTTATTTATTTCAGAGAGAGAGAGAGAGAGAATCTCAAGACCCTGTGCTGACTCGACTCGGGGCTCGATCCCATGACCCTGAGATAATGACCTCAGGGAAATCAAGAGTCGTCACTTAAATGACTGTGCCACCCCGGTGCCCCAAGAACTGCTACTTTAAATAAAACATAACTGTTGCACAAATCAAAGAATTTCACATGTGCGTTATCAGCCCCATAATGGTTATTTCTTATTTACTTTATAGTATATAATTGGCCAAAAGTTTGTGAATTATTATTGGTTATGTTTGTGTCTCTTTCAAAAAGATCTTCAAAAATACATCTATATTCCTTATTTCCTTGTATTGTAGAAACTCAGATTTCTAAACTACTAACGTTCAATTTCAAATTTCCAGCTCCACAGATTTTTATCTCCCTGAGAAGTAGGGTTTTGATCTTACTCATCTGGATAATTATTTACTCTCCATACCAGCTGGTTTCTGCAGGCCTTACATTATGTACACTTCTTCGACCACTCTCCAGTCAAGAACTAAAGAACGCCATAGCAGGTGGGAAAGGCCAGAAACACAACCCAGGCCACTGCCTTTTTACACAGCAAAACCTATGGTACTTTGTATACTGAATGAGAAACAGCATTTCTTCCCTATTAGCTTCACAGCATCTGCAAATCATACAGTTGTTAACTTTCTTGCCAGTCACCTTTTCTCTATAAATTTTAGAGTCTCCTAGAGAGAAGAAGAATCAGAGGCAGTAAGTTCTTTTATAGGAATATTTGACTAGATGTCTAGGGATTCATAATAACTGATATTTAGTGCTTTGTGACTGCAAGTTAAGGCAAAATTTAATATAATCAGCTAGATCACAGTTCTGGGGAATGATAACTTTAGATTTTTTGCATGTGAATTTGATCACATGGGCTGTGTATTTCAATACCTGTCCCCCTGTAATTTTGGGTCAGCTAATGGAGACTTTATACACATTGCCACCAACTATAAATACTCAAGTTTAACGTGACACTAAAAATTTGATGATTGTTCAATGAACACAGAAGCACAAATCTTGTGAAGGCAAATGAAACTTCTACAGAAATATAGAGGAATAAAAGCTAAATTAACTAGCTAAGGGACTACTGTGAGTATTGGAAGGATACAAAGGATGTAAATAAAGAGGTTAAATAAAAGTAGTTTAACGTGATTTTAGAGGCAAGACAGAGGTGAAAAATTCATGAGAATGGACAGTGAAATTTAAATCAACTGCCAGCAAGCTCCTTCAAGTAATGTCCTGGCGAATTGGTCAAACTCAATCCCTGTTGCTACTGTTGGCTTTACTTCCAGAAGTGGGATATAAATTAGCAAAATATGAAAATCCTGAGCATTTGAATCCTACTGGTTTTCATTATGTTAGGATCCCAAACATTTTTACTATATTTAACCAGGAAACAGCAATTCTCCTTTAGAGGCCCCAGAAGCCAGAGGCCAATGAACCCCAACATCCAGATCCAGGCACCCCGCTTTCAGTGTCAGCCAGGTTCACTCTCTTACATCTCACTGAAATTATATCCACCCAGTGGAGGCCTTAGGATAATGAGAAATAGATCAGGAGAAGAAAAGAGTGACCAGAAAATGACCAAAGACACAGAATAGAGATGATCATTATCTAACAGTGATGATAATGATTCTTAACATAATTTACCCACAAAACCCTTGCTTTACCGTTACTGGTATTAAAACAAATAATAAATATTTGAAGATTTCCTAAGATAACCTTTTGTATAAATCTATTAGCTCCATAATATATAAAGAAGTCTTAAAACTCAACAGTATAAGTCCAACAAAATGAGCCAAAAACATGAGCGACCCCTCACCCCAAAGGACATGCAGGTGGCACATGAGCACGTGTACCATTAGTGGAATGAGATATACGCTGAGACAAGCATCACTGCACACTTACTAGAGTGGCTACAGTTAAAGAATGGTGGCACGTTCACACCCTGGGAGCAGCTGTGTCAGATGATGCAGCAGTTCTGGAAAATGCTGTGGCCATTTTTAACAAAACTAAACACAACTACATCACCCAGAAGTTGCACTCCTGAATTTATCTGATGGGCCAAAAACAAGTTCACAGGAATACCTGCACACAGGTGTCCACTGTAGCTTTATCCCTCAGCTTCAAAACAGGTGCACCTGCCACAGGTGAATGGCCACACAAGCTTCCTGAACGTGAGCCAGGAGCCTCTCAGCCCTCTGGTCTACCAAGCCTCGAGCTTGGCCTGTAAGGACGTGAACAAACACTGGTGTAGTTTCTAGCAGCTCATTGCTGCAACTGGGGTGACCCAAGCCCCCCTTCAGGTGCCCAGCTGGGAAAACCGAAGGCCTGTAGAAGAATGAATGCACGGTCTCTTCTAGCCTGGTCTTACCTGAAGACAGGGCCCACATCTCCCAGTCTAGCAGAGCTAAGCCCCAGTTAGCAAACCTGCACAGGGACCCATTCCCCTTGCAGCTCCTTGTACATATTCATTCACTTGACTGTACTATGACACCACCACCACCACCCCCACCACCACCGCCCGCCCTGCTGCCCATTCTTCCATCCTCCCTTTACAACACCCAGCCACCCCTCTACACACTGGAGTGTGTTCCCTCCTGCAATGATACATCGCTGATTAAAATCTCCCCACACCACTTTAACTGATGTCGGGTTTATTTATCTTTGACAACGCACATAACGGCCTGGATCAATCTCTAGAGAATTATGCTGAGTGAAAAAAGTCAATCCCAATTATACTGTATAATTGCAAACAAACATTCTTGAAATTATATTGGAAATGGGGAACAGATGAATGGTTTCCTGGGGTTAAGGATAGGATGCATGTGGATGTGCAGGAGGGGAGGGGGCGTGCCTACCACAGGGCAAGAGACCCTTGCGCTGAGAGAATTGTCATGCACCTTGACCTTAGCAATGCCAATATTCTGGCTCTGATACTGTACTACAAGATGTTATCATTGGCAAAAAGTGGGCAAAGGGTAAAGTAAAATTAAAATACATTCGTGGTAATTAGAAATCTCATCAGGCTATATGTTTAAAAATTGCAAGAGATTTCCCAAAGGAAATATCCTTGATATTTAATGGCATTTATATGAAAGCCAAAGAGAGGATTTCCTTATTGTACATGTTTTACAATTTCCCAATTTCCCAGTATGAAAAACTTTCAAAAAAATCTATTGTTGGGGCACCTGGGTGCAGGGGCGGGGGTGCTCAGCAGTTGAGCATTTACCTTCAGCTCAAGTCATGACCCCAGGGTCCTGGGATCGAGTCCCCGCATTGGGCTCCTTGTGGGGAGCCTGTGTCTCCCTCTGCTTGTGTCTCTGCCTCTCTCTGTGTCTCTCATGTATAAATGAATAAAATGTTTAAAAAAATATATTGTCATACTCAAAGCTTTTACTGTGAACATCAAGCAGCTTGTTTTTTTGTTACCTAATATCTAAGCATATGATATATATGATCTGCTCTTGAATAGGTAGCATAGCAAAGTTTACAAGGATGCATGATACTGTTTATTAAATTCTCTAAACCTCCTCAAATAAATCAGTAATGCATGGTATAGATTATATACCATGTACCTAGATTATAAGGTAGTTCTTTCAGGATAAAATAACAAGTCCATAAGCATACACACTGCCACGGGGTAAAACTAAAAAAATTAGGGGTTATAGTATTATTTATAAATGAGTTTGATTACTTGAAAATGAAATTCAAATGGGGATTCTATTCACTAATTATATTATGTCAAAATCATTAGCTAACGAACAACAGAGAAACCATTCTTACTTTTGGAAGAGATCACCATATTTTCAATCTACTGAAAGAATTCCCCATAGCATTTTGCTGATTGGCTCACCAGTGAGCATTTCAAATGGTTGAGAATGGCACTGCACTCTACAATCTATTCACATTGATCACAATCTAGAAGGGCTGTATCACCGAGTACGGGGTATACTTCTCTATCTTCTCTCTTCTTTTTCTTTGTAAGATTTTATTGCATTTTTTAAAATATTTATTTATTTATTTATTTATTTATTTATTTATTCACAAGAGACACACAGAGAGAGGCAGAGACACAGGCAGAGGGAAAAGCAGGCTCCCTGTGGGGAGCCCAAAGTGGGACTCAATCCTAGGACCCCGGGGTCATGACCTGGGACAAAGGCAGACACTCAACCACTGAGCTACCCAGGTTCCCAGTATAAGATTTTATTTTTCAGTAATCTTTACTCCCAACGTGGGGCTTGAAGTCCCAACCCTGAGATCGAGAGTTGCACACTCCACCTACTGAGCCACCAGGCACTCGTTCTCTATTCTTAAATCTACCCACTGAAGGACCCCAGAGAGGACTGTGATGGTATAACATGTAACCTACCACAAAGTTACAGATTTGCAGTTATTATTCTATCATTTCTGAATTACAACTGCAACTTTTAATTCTTATTAAATAAATACAATCTTATTACCAATGTTATTAGAATTCAAATGCAACTGACCAATTAGGAAACTTAAGGATTTAAATTTGAATGAGCAAGAATTCAGAGTCCTGTGGAGAGACTATTCCAGAATGACAAATGCTGAAATTATAATTTTCCAAACAAGTTGGATATGTCTTAATGATGAAAGTCTCTAGATGACGTAAATCATCTGATAGAATGATGTTATCAGTCTAACACAGAAATTTTCATTACAGATAAACACGTTTGTATCTTTCAATTTCACAGTAATCAGTAGTTTATGAAAGTAGTTGAAACTCCAGTTTCTTTGGACATATGACCGTCTTTTGGCCCCCAAAATGTTTTAACAATCTACCTTTCACCACATTCATTGATTTATCCCAAAGATAATTTCTAAGCCTATTATATCTTATACATATTTTATTTACATTTTGATGAAGACAAGTAAGATCTGATCTCAGGCCTGGGAGAGTCTATGGATTTATACCCTGTTTTCAATAAGGTGCTACTGCTAAGAAAGATAATTTAATTAAAGTCTCCTTGGAACTGTAGCATTTGTATGTACTGTAAAATTCTTGAAATAATGGACATAAACCTTCAAATCCAAGAGTAAATGCCAATTATAAAATTCTGGCTATTTCCATTATTCCATCAACATTTCATAATTTAGTATTTTTGACAATTTCACTGTAAAAATTCTAATTTGTCAAAGAAACTATCTGTTCCCCATTTGTATTCGTGCCCCTGTCCTCAGACTGGTTGATTGTATATGTATGGATTTTTTTTTAATCTGGGCTCTCTATTCTCTATTTTATGGGTGTCTTTAAGCCAATAACACAGTATTTTGATGACTGAAGGTTTATAATATATTCCGAAATCAAGAATGCTTCCAGCTTGGTTCTTTCTTAAGATTGCAGTTATTATTCTGGGTATTTTGTGGTCCATCTGAATTTTGAGATGGTTCTTTCTATTTCTGTAAATTGTACCGTTTGGGTTTTGATGGCTGTCATATTGAATCTATAGATGCTTTGAGCAATTTGGGTTTTTAACAATGTTTAGTCTTCCAATCCAAGAACATGGAATGTCTCTCCATTTATTTGTGTCCGCTTTAATTTTTTTCATCAGTACTGTATAGTTAACCTGTAAAAAGTTCTCACTTCCTTGATTACATTTATTCCTAAGTATTTTTTTTAAAGTTTTTTACTTGCAATAAGCAAGTCATCCCTATTCCTAATGTGGGGCTTGAACTCACAACCCTGAAATGAAGAGTCACATGCTCTTCTGACTGAGCTAGCCAGGGGCCCCGACACTTAAATATTTTATTCTTTTGATGCTATCATAAGTCAGACTGTTTTCTTAATCCTCTTTTCAGATGGTTCCTTGTTAGCATATAGAAATGCAACTGATTTGGGTATGTTGATTTGTATTCTGCATCTTTACTCAATGTATTTGTTAGTTCTAGCAGTTTCTTGGCAATCTCTAGAATTTTCTACATATAGCATACGTCATCTGCTAAGAGAGGTAATTTTACTTCTTTTCTGATTTTGATATGTTTTATTCCTTTTTTCTAGCCTCATTGTTCTGGCTAGGACCTCCAGTATTATATCAAATAGAAGTAATGAGATTGGTTGTTCTTGTCTTGTTCCTCATTCCTCACTCAGAGGGAACACTTTCAATTTTTTACCATTAAGGAGAATGTTAATTGTGGACTGGTCATACATAGCCTTTATTATTTTGAAGTATATTCCCTATATATCTAGTTTGTGGAGTGTTTTCACACCATAAAAGGGTACTGAACTTGCTCAAATGCCTTTTCTGCATCTGTTGAGATGGTCACGTGACACTTATCTGTCATTCTGTTTATGTGTTGCATCGCATGTGTTGATTTATAAACGTTAACACCTCCTTGCACCCAGGGACAAATTTCACCTAGTCCTGGAGCACAATCCCTCTAATGTACTATGAAAGCCAGTTTGTTACTATTTTATTGAGGATATTTGCATTTATGTTCATCAGGGATATTGGAATATAATTTTCTTTTCTTAAAGTGTCTTTGGTTTTGGTTCAGGGTAACTAACACTGGCCACATAATGAATTTGGAAGTGTTCCCTTCTCTTTAATTTTCTGGAAGTGTTTGTTGAACAACTGGATATCCATATGCAAAAGAAAAAAAAAGAAATGAAAAAGAAATGGAAAGAAAAATGAAAAAGAAACTGGTCACTTGCCTTACGACACACACAAAAATCAACTCAAAATGGATGAAAGACTTAAATGTAAGACCTCAAACCATAAAACTCCTAGGAGAAAGCATAGGGGAAAACTTCTTGATATTGATTCTGCCAACAATTTCTTGGCTATGACACTAAAAGCATAGCCAACAAAAGCAGTAATAGACAAGTGAGACTACACTGAACTAAAGTTTCTGCAGTGCAAAGGAAGCAATCAACAGAATGAAAAAGCAATCTATGAAATGGGGGCAAGTATTGTGAACCATATACTGAGGAAGGGTTAATTTCCAAAATATATAAGAAACTCCTACAACTCAATAGTAAAACAAATACAAATAAAAACACAAGTTCATTAGAAAAATAGGCAAAGGACTTAGACCCTCCTACAAATAAAACGTACAAATGGCCAACAGGTGTATTAAAAGATCCTCAATATCAGTAATTATAAGGAAAATGTAAATCAGAACTAAAATGAAGGACCACCTCGCACCTGTTAGGATGACTATATATATATATATAACAAGTATTCATGAGGACAGGAGAGGTTAGAACCACTGTACATTGTTAGTGGGAACATACAATGGTGCAGTGGTTACTGAAAAGAGTATGGAGGGTCTTCAAAAAATTTTATTTTTTATTTTTTATTTTTTTGGGGGGGTCTTCAAAAAATTAAAAATAAAACGAGTATATGAACCAGCATTTCCACTCTTGGGTATATATGCAAAAGAATTAAAATCAGGATCTTAAGAGAGATCTGTTCCTATGCTCACTGTAGCAATATGTGCAATAGTCAAGATACATAAACCACTGTTTATAGTAATTGTATGTTGAAATGATAATACTTTGGATATTTTAATTACATGTATATGTAAAAATAATTTTCATCTTATTGTAGGATGGTGAGTTGCTTGTGTGTCTTCTCATAGAGCCTTTGGAGTCATGGACCATGACTAAATTACTGTTTCCAAAACACAATCACATGCCTAGCACATAAAGGAAACCGTGTAAAGGTTGCTGAAGAACTATCTCATTAACTTCACTTTTAATACAATAAAATAAATCTAAACACCCATCAAAGCCATGAGTAAAGTTCCACTAAACAACTTTTAATGTATCTTTAAGTCACTATCTTTAAACAAATTAAACTCAAAATTCATATTGAATTACAGACTTCACTTAAATAGTTACTTCCTCTCAAATGTCTCTACTTGTGCTGGATCATACACATTAACTTCTCCCAGCATGTTAATACACCACATGATATATAATATGTTTATATATATATTTATATTTTTATTTTTAATTTTGGGTGTAGATTTGAAGTAACTGTTCACTCAAAAGAAGAAGAATGTAATACAGGACTCTGAAGTGCACAGTAGACTGATTTTGGAGAAATATTTAGAATGAAATAGGGGCAAGAGTAAAACACATTTGATTTTGGCGTTGCAAGATTATACAACAGAAATAAAGTGATAATGCAAGTGGATACTGTAAATATCTCAGAATTCTGATAGAAATATTTGTGCAGAAACATCCGTAATGGAAATCTTGCAACCAATTATCATAGCTCTGAACGATACGTGAAGATATATTTAACTTCTTAGGTATGTTACTCTCATCATAATTCTCATGTTTGAAAAGTCACTAGGTAGATACATGATTGAGTATAATTATTTATTCAAAGTGAGGCTCACGTGTCTTAAAACTACACTGTTCACTTCTCATGTTAAAATTACATGTTATCAAAATACACATTGTAATATCACTCAATTTAAAAAAGTATTTTGGCTCATCGGGGTGCCTTAGAAACTCAGTTAATTTAAGCATCTGCCTTCGGCTCAGGGTCCTGGGATGGAGTCTAGCATCAGGCTCCCTGCTCAGTGGGGTATCTGCTTCTCCCTCTACCACTCCCCCCAGCTCATGCTTGCTTGCTCGCTCTCTCTCACATAAATAAGATCTTTAAAAAGTATTTTGGCTCATAAAAAACTCTGCCTTTAGTTTCCAAGTTATTTTCTTTTGTAAATTGAAAGACTTTTTATTTACAGAATACTAAGCAATGTCAAAACCTATCTAAACCTCCTAAACCTCCAAAAAATACGAACTTCGCAATCTGGTGATTAATATAATTTTTTACTGAAATGAAATACATTCACAAATATAGCAGGTTCTTTTAAAGTACTTTCATAGGATGGAATCAAAGTAACTCGTAAATCTGCCCTTATAATTTCACTATTCATCACTGTAGAAATAAGGTGGAATCAATATTGTGTGGCAGCAAGTAGCACAGGAAACCAGGCAAGCGCACAGGAGCCGAGACCTTCGGCACTCCTGTGATTGACGGCATCCTGCAAAACAGCTAATCATCCTGACAAGACTCTATTTCGTGAAAATGAGCTGTTAGATTGAGAGCTGTCAAAATCAATAAATGTGAATTTTAAATATATAGTCAACCTAATTCTGCGTGCAATTTGTTTAAAATCATTTCTTATATTTCTATATATTTAGTGTCCTTCATTTAACAATCTGTCTGGGTGATAATAAATGGTTCTGAGTTAGAATATGTTTGTGCTGCTAACAGACAAGACTAAGGCTGCATTCTAATAAATCCACCCACTACTTCATCTTCCTAAGATAATCAATATAATTATAATTTCTTCATTCGGGGTCATCAAAATCAGCATTATTATGAAATTTAAGATGCATTTATCTGTGTCCAGTGTCTAGAAAACAGGATCTGCTCAATAAATCTTTGTGCATTTCATGGATGACAAACCTCACAATGGTTATTAGCATCTTTAACCAAACACCCCCATGGTAATTTATTTTCACCTCTTATTTAAGGCCTTGGAACATGATCGTATTTGTCTTTGCTTCCTTAGTGTCTGGCAAGGTTCCCCCGTCAATGGCTTCCCTTAGCACAGCATCCTATTGTGGGACTCTCTCTAAAACAAGTGCAAGTCCTCTCCACCCAGTTTTCTCATATTGGCCTAAAACCTATCTTTCCACCCAGCTAATGTTGATTCAGGGTCTTTGACAGACTAACATGCTCCACCAACATAATCAGCTTTGTCCCCTAGACTCTTGGCTCTGTCATTAAGAGTACACTGTAGAATGAAAAAGAAAGGACGTGAAACTTCTCCAAGGAGGGGTTAGGCAACCGAAGTCACATAGTTCGAAGGCAGTAGAGATCGATAGAAATCTTCCGTAATGATTCCCAGGCTATATTTCTATAGACAGCTTCATATAGTGGCAAGACAAATTTTCAACAGTTGTCTGTACCTTATCTGTCTAGTTTTATTACATATAAAAGAGAAAGACGCTCCCCTGCCCCCTTAGCATCATTTAGATTACTAGACATGATTCCATGCAGATACGTCTGGTCTTGATTCGTTTTCATTCTGGCTGAGCCAAAGTTTCCTTGAGCTGGGTAGCAATGTTTTTAAGTTAAAAATTGCAGCAAGAAGCACACAAAGACAGAATGGATTAATTCTAAGGATGACATTTTTCCTAGGGGCGTGGTTTACAGGTGTATTAGCTTTCTGGAGCTGTGTAACGAAGCAGACAAATCGTGTGGCCGAGAATCCAGCTGAGTGCCCTACAGCTCTGGGGTTCAGAAGTACAAGACCAGGTGTTGTCAGGGTTCACCCCTCTGAGATCTGCAGTAGATCAGCTTCTGGCGGTTTGCAAACCTTTGCCATCCCTCGTCTTGTAGAGGATGCATCACGCAGATCTCTGCCTTCACCCTCACGTGGCATTCTCCTGTGAAAGGTCTTTTTCTCTGCAAACACCGTTATGACCTCATATTAACCTACTGTATCTGCAATAACCCTGTTTTCAAATAAGGTCACATTCTGAGGTGCCGGAGATCAGGGTTTCAGCATAGGGATTCTGGAGGGATTCGATGAATTCATTAACCTATAAAATTATGGACATCTCTGAATTTGGTCCGCTTTATTTATTTAAATCCAGTTGACTCAGAAAAAGGAGAAAGCTAAGAAAAATCTGGCTTTGCTGTATGACTCGAATTCAGTGCTTTGTCACTGTCACAATGCTGCCTTCAAGTACTGCGAATGTATTTTTAAAACCGCAGCCTTCCATGAGTACAAAGCTCAAACACAGTGTTTGATGTTTGGATAATAGATATTTTTTCTCTTCTGACACCGAGACAGACAATTTTCTCTTTATGCAGGCAAAACACTCTTCTGAGTGCTTAACACTCATGAGTTAATAGCATTTTTTGAGGATGTAGGGAAGAGAAAACATTGATACTGTTCTCGACAAGTAGCTCACTGGAGTGCTCCAGCTATTTTTACATTTCTATTAAGCTACATTTACTCACAAATCCATGTAAGGGATGCAGTGTTAGATCTTACCTCAATGGAAGCATTCGGGTTTCATCATTAGGATCACAACTCCTGAGACTGATCCTTCAAATCCTCCTGCGGTTCTTCAGTGACAGGGACACATGTTGTCCCCATGTGACCACTAGGTCCTCAGCAGTATTACCCACCTGCAACACCTACACATGTTTTTAATAATCACAGACCTTAAAACAGTGCTGGAACTACAGGATGTATAAGTAAAAGAAAAAGGGATTTGAGTTTTCATTCACTGATGTACTACATTAATGTTTCTTGGGGATGTATTTACATGACAGATAAATGTGAATGAATCAACTCTAAAACTGCCAAAAAATATTATTGAGCATCTCAATGCATGTCTTCCTTTTTTATTTATTTGAGGGAGAAGGAGAGAGTGTGTGCATGCAAATGAGAGCACACGAGTAAGGGGAGAAGCTGACTCCTGATGAGCAGGGACCCTGATGCAGGACTCGATCCCAGGACCCTGAGAACATGACCTGAGCCGAAGGCAGATGCTTTACCAACAGAGCCACCTGGCCGCCCTATGTGCTTTCCTTGTAAAGTAGGTTCCTCAACATAATTACCTTGAGATTAAAAAGAAGTTATTTTTTTAAATTAATTTTTATTGGTGTTCAATTTACCAACATACAGAAAAACACCCAGTGCTCATCCCGTCAAGTGTCCGCCTCAGTGCCCGTCACCCATTCCCCTCCAACACCCGCCCTCCTCCCCTTCCACCACCCCTAGTTCGTTTCCCCGAGTTCGGAGTCTTTATGTTCTGTCTCCCTTCCTGATATTTCCCAACATTTCTTCTCCCTTCCTTTATATTCCCTTTCACTATTATTCATATTCCCCAAATGAATGAGAACATACACTGTTTGTCCTTCTCCGACTGACTTATTTCACTCAGCATAATACCCTCCAGTTCCATCCACGTTGAAGCAAATGGTGGGTATTTGTCGTTTCTAATTGCTGAGGAATATTCCATTGTATACATAGACCACATCTTCTTTATCCATTCATCTTTCGATGGACACCGAGGCTCCTTCCACAGTTTGGCTATTGTGGCCATTGCTGATAGAAACATCGGGGTGCAGGTGTCCCGACGTTTCATTGCATCTGAATCTTTGGGGTAAATCCCCAACAGTGCAATTGCTGGGTCGTAGGGCAGGTCTATTTTGAACTCTTTGAGGAACCTCCACACAGTTTTCCAGAGTGGCGGCACCAGTTCACATTCCCACCAACAGTGTAAGAGGGTTCCCTTTTCTCCGCATCCTCTCCAACATTTGTAGTTTCCTGCCTTGTTAATTTTCCCCATTCTCACTGGTGTGAGGTGGTATCTCATTGTGGTTTTGATTTGTATTTCCCTGATGGCAAGTGATGCGGAGCATTTTCTCATGTGCATGTTGGCCATGTCCATGTCTTCCTCCGTGAGATTTCTCTTCATGTCTTTTGCCCATTTCATGATTGGATTGTTTGTTTCTTTGGTGTTAAGTTTAATAAATTCTTTATAGATTTTGGAAACTAGCCCTTTATCTGATATGTCATTTGCAAATATCTTCTCCCATTCTGTAGGTTGTCTTTTAGTTTTGTTGACTGTATCCTTTGCTGTGCAAAAGATTCTTACCTTGATGAAGTCCCAATAGTTCATTTTTGCTTTTGTTTCTTTTGCCTTTGTGGATGTATCTTGCAAGAAGTTACTGTGGCCGAGTTCAAAGAGGGTGTTGCCTGTGTTCTCTTCTATGATTTTGATGGACTCTTGTCTCACATTTAGATCTCTCATCCATTTTGAGTTTATCTTTGTATATGGTGAAAGAGAGTGGTCCAGTTTCATTCTTCTGCATGTAGATGTCCAATTTTCCCAGCACCATTTATTGAAGAGACTGTCTTTCTTCCAATGGATAGTCTTTCCTCCTTTATCGAATATTAGATGGCCGTACATTTCAGGGTCCACTTCTGGGTTCTCTATTCTGTTCCATTGATCTATGTGTCTGTTTTTGTGCCAGTACCACACTGTCTTGATGACCACAGCTTTGTAGTACAACCTGAAATCTGGCATTGTGATGCCCCCAGCTATGGTTTTCTTTTTTAAAATTCCCCTGGCTATTCGGGGTCTTTCCTGATTCCACACAAATCTTAAAATAATTTGTTCTAACTCTCTGAAGAAAGTCCATGGTATTTTGATAGGGATTGCATTAAACGTGTAAATTGCCCTGGGTAACATTGACATTTTCACAATATTAATTCTGCCAATCCATGAGCATGGAATGTTTTTCCATCTCTTTGTGTCTTCCTCAATTTCTTTCAGAAGTGTTCTATAGTTTTTAGGGTATAGATCTTTTACCTCTTTGGTTAGGTTTATTCCTAGGTATCTTATGCTTTTGGGTGCAATTGTAAATGGGATTGACTCCTTCATTTCTCTTTCTTCAGTCTCATTGTTAGTGTATAGAAATGCCATTGATTTCTGGGCATTGATTTTGTATCCTGCCATGCTACCAAATTGCTGTATGAGTTCTAGCAATCTTGGGGTGGAGGCTTTTGGGTTTTCTATGTAGAGTATCATGCCATCGGCGAAGAGGGAGAGTTTGACTTCTTCTTTGCCAATTTGAATGCCTTTAATGTCTTTTTGTTGTCTGATTGCTGAGGTGAGGACTTCCAGTACTATGTTGAATAGCAGTGGTGAGAGTGGACATCCCTGTCTTGTTCCTGATCTTAGGGGAAAGGCTCCCAGTGCTTCCCCATTGAGAATGATATTTGCTGTGGGCTTTTCGTAAATGGCTTTTAAGATGTCGAGGAAAGTTCCCTCTATCCCAACACTCTGAAGTGTTTTGATCAGGAATGGATGCTGTATTTTGTCAAATGCTTTCTCTGCATCTAATGAGAGTATCATATGGTTCTTGGTTTTTCTCTTGCTGATATGATGAATCACATTGATGGTTTTACGAGTGTTGAACCAGCCTTGCGTCCCGGGGATAAATCCTACTTGGTCATGGTGAATAATTTTCTTAATGTGTTGTTGGATCCTATTGGCTAGTATCTTGTTGAGAATTTTTGCATCCATGTTCATCAGGGATATTGGTCTGTAATTCTCCTTTTTGGTGGGGTCTTTGTCTGGTTTCGGAATTAAGGTGATGCTGGCCTCGTAGAACGAATTTGGAAGTACTCCATCTCTTTCTATCTTTCCAAACAGCTTTAGTAGAATAGGTATGATTTCTTCTTTAAACGTTTGATAGAATTCCCCTGGGAAGCCATCTGGCCCTGGACTCTTGTGTCTTGGGAGGTTCTTGATGACTGCTTCAATTTCCTCCCTGGTTATTGGCCTGTTCAGGTTTTCTATTTCTTCCTGCTCCAGTTTTGGTAG
Organism: Vulpes lagopus; assembly: GCF_018345385.1. Lineage (NCBI taxonomy): Eukaryota > Metazoa > Chordata > Mammalia > Carnivora > Canidae > Vulpes > Vulpes lagopus. The sequence continues at coordinate 1,758,763 of NC_054837.1, read as the reverse complement.
TTTGTGGCTTTCCAGGAATGCGTCCATTTCTTCTAGATTTCCTAATTTATTGGCGTACAGCTGTTCATAATATGTTTTTAAAATCGTTTGTATTTCCTTGGTGTTGGTAGTGATCTCTCCTTTCTCATTCATGATTTTATTAATTTGAGTCTTCTCTCTCTTCTTTTTAATAAGGTTGGCTAATGGTTTATCTATCTTATTAATTCTTTCAAAGAACCAACTCCTGGTTCTGTTGATCTGTTCCACAGTTCTTTTGGTCTCGATATCATTGAGTTCTGCTCGAATTTTAATTAACTGTCTTTCTTCTTCTGCTGGGGGTGGGGTCTATTTGTTGCTTTTTCTCTAGTTCCTTTATGTGTAAGGTGAGCTTTTGAATTTGAGTTCTTTCCAGTGGTCACTTGCCTCCAACTTCAACAGAAGTCTGAGCAGGTGAAGTCGCCTTTATTAAAATGAGCACGTCTCATGACTTTTCACCTCTATCAATCTAACTCACCTTGTTCCATTGTGTGTGATAGGGAACAATACATTTTCATTGATTTATTTTAGTTTCATTTATTCTTGTTACAGTGTGTGTGACTCTATGGGTTGATGTTTAATTGTCAGCATCTTTCCTACCTAGCCCTCAGCCCCAGATTTGGGAAGGGTGATAAGAAGCTCTCTCGTTTGGCACTGACAGAGATTCAGGCCACTTGCAGAGGAAATCATCCCTCTCCTGCCAACCACTCTGCAGAAACAGAAACAAAACAACGAAGCAAAATCCCAGCCAGTCTTCTCTCCTGGTTCTTTCAAGCTATTCCAAGCTAGACGGACAGTCTCACTATTCTGTGTGTATGTGTGTGTGTGTGTGTGTGTGTGTGACCATTTATGATGCCATCAGATCCAAATATTGGGTGGGGATCCACCTTGATTCTGCAGCTATAACAATTTTGTTTTGTATGATTATGTTCTCTACGTTATCAGACATCTACAGAAGAATAACGATGCATCTTTGTCTTAAGTCATGATACTCTAAAAAAAAAAAAAAAAAGGTAATCGACAGAGGGCCTTGCGCATATAGAGCAAAAGGCACGGAAGAAAGATACTCATCCTCATGATGAGTTGGATATTGCATGTTCTCTTTGATTTTAGTTTTATGTCGGCCTGAGTCTCATCCAAATTTCCTTTGTAGTTAATCTCTGGAAAATTAATCATTTTAAGCTAGCCAAATCTATTTAACGCAATTCCAGGCAAGGAAGAAGCCAACATCATGTTTCTTTGCACAAATAATTTCACATCACAAGTTGTGTGCTGGAGCTGGAGGCTCTTACAGTTTCCAACAGTTTGTACACAGCTATTCCCGACTACGTGCTTGGCAGTGGCTAGTTTTCAGCTGTAGTGGAGCATTTACACCATGAAAATAGGCAAATCCTGCAAATCAGGACTTTTTTTTTTTTTTTTTTTTGAGAGCACAGTCAGATTTTAAAAAGGAAACGAAGACAAATGATTTGGTTTTGGTTGGTTTTGGTCTCGATAGCCATGTGTGCGTGCCAGCTGGTAGCTGTCAAGCTTTAGTTGTGTTTAATCTACGAAATTAAAATTCTCTCCCAAATTCAGGTAAGATAAGAGATCCACTGACAAATTATCTTTCAACGTACGCATTTGTTTTTTATCCTTTTAATGCCAACATTAAATGCCACCGGTGCACACGTAGAGAAAAATGATAGGTGGGGGACAAATTAGAATCAAATGTTATCTTCCTGACACCAAATCAGCCTCTTTGAGGTATGTCATCTCTCAATAAAGACATGGGCGGTTTGAGAGCTACACAGCTCTTACCTATGGCTGTGTACTATCATAGCCCACAGAGCTGTCTACCAGTGTGGGCTGCATGGTGGAAACATAAATTATCAATCCAGAGACAGGACCCCCAAAGATTCTACATTAGAAACTTACTCTGAAATCAACACTTGTTTGGCTTTTTTGCTTTTACTTTTTGTTTTGTTTTTCCTACAGGCAAGATGACTAACCTTCATTTCTCACAACCCAACCTTTTGGAGATGGCTCAGTGATAAGATCCTCCTCTGCAAGAAAGGACAAACACACCTCCTGTGGGAGTGACTCATGTCCCTCAAATCTACAGAACCACTTCTGGTTAGTCACTGAGTAACAGCTGTTGTACCCAGATTGCCTCACATCCGTGTAAATGAGAAACTACCAACACAAAGCATTATTTGCTAAAATACGACATCACTTGATTAATCTTACGTATGCTAATTATAGAGCAAGGGATAGTTGCTCATGAAGTATCTTAGATCCATGTAAGAGACCCCTTAAAATGATTAGAATCTTGAGAGACAATGTGAAGGAAAACTAACAGAAAAAAATATTGGAGATAGTGCATTTTAAGAAGTAAATGAATTTGGGCAGCCCGTGTGGCTCAGCGGTTTAGCACTGCCTTCAGCCTAGGGTGTGATCCTAGAGACCTGGGATGAAGTCCCACGTCAGGCTCTGCATGGAGCCTGTTTCTCCCTGTGTCTGTGCCCCTCTCTCTCTCTGTGTTTCTCATGAATAATTAAGTAAAATCTTTAAAAAGAGGTAAATAAATTCTTTTGGGCAAAATTAAAGATCTATGCTATTGCAATTTAAAATTTTTTTTTTTAATTTTTATTTATTTATGATAGGCACACAGTGAGAGAGAGAGAGAGGCAGAGACACAGGCAGAGGGAGAAGCAGGCTCCATGCACCGGGAGCCTGATGTGGGATTTGATCCCGGGTCTCCAGGATCGCGCCCTGGGCCAAAGGCAGGCGCTAAACCACTGCGCCACCCAGGGATCCCTGCTATTGCAATTTTATGTTAGAACTTTATCAAGTAAAAAAAAAGTTTAAAAAAGAACTTTATCAAGTAAGGATCGATAATAAAATTTAATGAATAATAAAATAAATAGGAGATTATGAATCACAGTTGTAGGTAACTACTTATACTTTTAAAATTTACCAAAAAGCAGTGTGATGAAGGGAAAATTCATAGAACACCTGCTGTACGACTCAAGGACTATCTAATACACACAGCATATCTCAATGGTACACAGTTATCTGATTGTAGGAAACAGTCATAGCAGGGTTAATGTAGCTGCTCATGTCCCGGCCACTAAAAGGCATAACTAGATTTGAATTTAAATCTATCAATTGTAAAATGCATGACATTTTTTTTTCCTGAAGCGTAGTCCTTGATGAAATTAGTACCACAGCCCCTTCTGCTTTCTCCATAATCAGGAGCAGCTCCACTCAACGGCCTCATTAATCCCAACTTCCTGCAGAAGTATCGCTCATATATTGGTCACCAAATATTATCCGAGTGACTTCTGTAATAGATGCTGCAGATTCAGAAGTGAATAAAACAAAATAGTTGCTCTTTTCATTGAAGTAGGAGACCGGTATTTTCTAATAGTATTTTAAGGCAAAATTCAAAATAGAGTTTAGGTCTGGGAAGTTTAAATCTATATGGGAGACCAGTATTTTCTAATAGTATTTTAAGGCAAAATTCAAAATAGAGTTTAAGTCTGGGAACTTTAAATCCATGTGGGTTTGCTGAGGCAGCTCCATCCTTCTATCTGTCCCTCCTTCCCTGCAGCCAGTGGGCAGTTCTTGGAGGGGAAGAGCACGGCCGGAAGCTGTTGCATTTGATGGGTTGATGCCAGGATGGGAGGAGGTATCTGCCTGGGAACCCCACACACCAGGTGTCTACAGCTGTGCCAGCAGGTGAAGCATCCTTAATAAAAATGCCCTCCTCGAACCCATCACCCCAGAAGTGTCCCCTTTAGCAGAATTCCAGCTCATATTCTTCCTGTCATTACTCAACTTGTCTTCTCATGATTAATCTCTCCAGGCTTCAGGAAAATGGAACTTACCACCATTTGGGAAACTTGACATTTCTTTATGGTTTCTCAGGACATTAATTTATCAATTCCTAAAACTCTCCTTTCTAGGTCACAAACCAAACGAGTTGTGCCCCTATCGAGGCAGATTTTCAAACACCGAGAATACGACTCCCATTTAACACGTAGAAAGCAAAAAAAAAAACCAAAAAAACCAAAAAACAAAAAAACATGTAGAAAGCCAAAAAAAAAAAACAAAAACATGTAGAAAGCACAAGTGTCACATGTTTATAACATCACTAATGTGAAAAAACAGTAAGATGGTAAAGATGTGTCTAAGAACACTTGAAGAACTCAGTATGTAAAGGCATTTAAAATATGTTAAATATATATATATATATATATATATATATATATATATATATATATATATGTTAGACTAAGATTCCTAGGTTAAATATGGAACTAGATAACGTACTATCAAAACTGTAGCCCTTAGGATCAATGGTTCTACCAGACAAAAATCTACAGGTTAACATTTAACTTCATAATTTCTAGGGCATAATCAATAAGAATAAAGCACAGTGAATGCAGATAAATTATCCCAAAGATTTAAATAATGTTTAGGCAGGCCTATTAATATATGCCCCAAGGGGACGATGAAAGAACATGTTTTACATTCTTTTTGTCTTATTTCCAAATCTTGGGACAGTTTTCCTTAACACTCCACATCAATTTAGTGTCCATCCCTACTGTATGAAGGAATACACCCCAATATGACGACTGTCATCTGTAAACACAGCGAGGCTAAAATTCAGCAGACCACAGGCAGTGGAGCAGGTATGTTGTGCCTAAGGGGCCAAGTGTAATGCAATCAGGTGTTTGCAACGACAACATTGTCTTTTGATTTGTCATATTATGCCTTCCTGCGACGTTAGATGAATTGAAAACAACTGAGCTCATCTCGATATTATAGATGTAAAACATGTACACAAAACACAGCTCCATCACATTTCAATGGATTTCTCTTTATCACCAATCCTCCTGAAGCTTCTAAGATGCCTGATGGATGCATTTATTTCATATCCAAGGGTATGTCAAGAAATATATTTTGAACCTTAAAATATATTATTATATATTTTATTTATATTTATTATATATAATAAAATATATTATATTAATATATATTTTGAACCTTGAAAAAGTATGAAACTAAGAATGCCCTCTATACTCATTCTCTCGCACAATTGTATTTCCATGTCATATAAATGAAATTTTGCACACTCTCCTTTCATATGATTGCCACTCTATTTGCTGAGAAACAACGTATTATTCAAATGTTGCTGCTTCCGGGATCCCACTAAACGGTTTTAATATGCTTAATCTGTACTGCTCTTGCTCAAAGGATACTTTCGAAACGTTTTTGAATGTATTCCTGTCTTTAATTTTGGAGAAGCTCCCGATTTCCTCCACTTAAAAATTAGAGGGGAAAATATGCAAATACAAGCTTCATTTGCATATCTACACTTTCCTGCATTTTCCTGACCAATGAGCAACTCCCTACATCCACAAATGCTACAGGCACAGGAGCATGAGAAAGAAGCACTCCTCTCCTCCTTCCTCCTTTAGCCTGGAGAAAGGAAACGGGGAAGAAAGCTGACATTGGCAACCCCAGATTGTTCTATTTTAATGCTTTCTCTTACTTAAGCTTCAGGTTTGAATTGCTAACTTTGTAGTAGAAATTCCCTTTAAATTTCTCACTATCACACCATAGTCAACTTATTCAACACAAGACGCATCAACTTTGATGCACAGTTTTTGTTTTAAATAATAAATTTATTTTTTTATTGGTGTTCAATTTGCCAACATACAGAGTAACACCCAGTGCTCATCCAGTCAAGTGCCCCCTCAGTGCCCGTCACCCAGTCACCCCCACCCCCCACCCTCCTCCCCTTCCACCACCCTTAGTTCGTTTCCCAGAGTTAGGAGTCTTCCATGCTCTGTCTCCCCCTCGGACATTTCCTACCCATTTCTTCTCCCTTCCCCTCTATTCCCTTTCACTATTATTTATATTCCCCAAATGAATGAGACCATACACTGTTTGTCCTTCTCCGATTGACTTATTTCACTCAGCATCATACCCTCCAGTTCCATCCACATCGAAGCAAATGTTGGGTATTTGTCATTTCTAATGCACACTGTTTTCTTTTACTGAAACTGTGGTTTCTTTCACCCTAACATCAGCTTCTATTCCCCAAGTACTCATGAGCATAGCATACAGCCTAAATTAATTCTTCCCTTAAAGACATGAGCATTGCTGACACTGTTCTCCTTAACTGTCATAAACTGGTCATTCTAGAGTCACAGCTATTTTAGTTTTTTAAAAAAATTGACTTTTTGTTTTCCGTCCTGTCCTTTTCTATGAGCTCCTTAATAGTCTTGTCACTTGATCCCCAACTCTGACATGATTCCCTCTAGGTGGTTCAAAATCTGCACCATGTTTTGAGTTAGATTGACAGTAAGAATGCTTGTTAAAATATATAACTTTGTCTGCAATGAAGCCAGATGGAAAGACAGAAGTAGACATGAGGATAGTCAGGCACCCCAGGGCATGTTACATGCAAACAGAAACCTCTAATAAGTTTTCAAATTAAGAGAATAATTTTGGGGAAATAATTTGATGATTAACTTAATTCTGGAGTGGACATGTTTTGCCCTTGAAGTACGTGCCCAGTGGTGTCTGCTGTATCCCACCTGATATTGCCACACACCACTAGTGAACACCTGCCCTTTGTGACCGTTGTGCATTTTCATTATTGACGACATCTCTCCTGACCCTGTAATAAGATGTGACACCTTTCAGAGTTCCTATTCCTCTGATATCAAAGCACTGAGGTAGATCTGAAGATGACGCATTCATGTTTTCCCTTTCTATTTGCTCCAAATTTAAAAGATGTGGTTCTAGTCTTTAAAAAAAAATCTATTTATTTATTTCAATTGAAGTGTTGCCTACACACAATGTCACCTGTGTTTCAGGTGTACAGCACAGTGATTCGACAATTCTGTACACTATGCTCAGCACAAGTGTAGCTACGGTCTGTCAGGTGCGGTGCTCATCTTCAATACACGCTAAAACTATGTGGTTTTAGAGAAAACCAGAGTCTTCAAGGCCTCATGATGATCAAATCATATTTGAATCAAGTATCACAACTGAATTTAAAATGAGAAACAGTACACAAAATAATGAGAGAAGCCTGATATCCCAGATCACAGAGTCTTTCCCTATTAAGAGGTGCCCAGGCTGAGCCCAGGACATCAGCCCCCAGGACCACAGGTGCCTCTGCCTCATTGCGCACCCCAGGGGCAACTCCACGGGCAAACCTTCTATGTCACACGACATTTCCCAGTTTCAGCTGAATGCTTAAGAGTGGAACCATTGTACTTATAAAGTAATTATTTGCTATATATGTATACCCTCACCCACATACAGAGAGACTTTTATTGGTAAGATTATTGGTAAGAATCCTCACATGATGATTAAGTGGCTTTTCCCTTCTTTCCTCCCTTCCTATTAATATGAATATCGTTCCCCTTCTATTCATTTGGATAGATTTCCTTCAAAAACTAGCCCACAGTGAACATTAACCAAGGGTTTTTGAAGTCATTAATAGATAGCTTTAATCTCCGGCACCCATAGCCACTCAACTAGAAACATGAGACATCATTTTCTTTTTTTTTTTTTCTTTTTTAAATTTTATGTATTTGTTGGAGAGAGAGAGAGAGAAAGAGAGAGAGAGTAATTGAGCGAGAGGGAGTAAAAGAGAGAATCTGAAGCAGGGCTCAATCCCAGGACCAGGAGATCACAACTTGAGCTGAAACCAAGAGTTGGAGGCTCAAACAGTTGAGCCATCCAGACACCCCTCATTTTTTTCTTCCTAATAAAACTGGGAATATTAACAATATTTACATCAATATCATGATCACCATCACGAATATCATTTCTTGAACACCTACCAAGTACTTACATAAATAGTACTGCATCTCCTAATATTTTGGTCCAAATTATCAAGTGGATTACATTTTTCAAAAGCATACATAAAACATCTTCAGGTAGCACCTAAATCATTATTTGATAAGACGTCTCCAAATAAACTGAAAATTTTCCATACCTCTTCAAGCACTGTATGCAAACTGGTATTCAATAATGTTTCTGGATAGCAGTCATTAAATACTATTTTCTATTTTCCAAAAACTCATTTTTATCTGTCTCTCTCAATTTTCAGAATTTATCTCCCTCCCAAAGACTGAAATAAAGATATTTAGAGCTTCCCAAGATATACCTTAATTTTTTTCCAACCCTATCTCTGATAATGGGATGTTTTCTTTCATAAGCTCCCCAGTAAGAGCAAACACATACTGAGTGTCAGGCCCCATTACTGTTGCAGACACTTCACAGATACTAAGTCCTCAAGTCCTTCCAACCCTGTGAGTTAGGTACTAACACTGGCCTCATCATACAGAAAAGGAAACTGAGGCATGGGAAGGTTGACCAGCTGTCCAAGATTATACAACCAGGTGGTGGCAGATGAAGGACTCAAACCCAGCAGTCAAATTGCACAGCTGACTTTCCTAACCAAGCTCCTAAACAGACTTAGATTGAAGTACAATGAGACTGTGTACGAACACAGCTTTTTGATGGTGACTTAATTTAATTCTTCAGGGATCCCTGGGTGGCGCAGCGGTTTGGCGCCTGCCTTTGGCCCAGGGCATGATCCTGGAGACCCGGGATCGAATCCCACATCAGGCTCCCGGTGCATGGAGCCTGCTTCTCACTCTGCCTGTGTCTCTGCCTCTCTCTCTCTCTCTCTGTGACTATCATAAATAAATAAAAAATTAAAAAAAAATTAATATGTAATTTAATTCTTCAGCGTGTGGCCCGTCTATGAGGTGGGCTAGGTTACCTTCTGTGAGCCTCACTCTTTTAAAAGAAATTGCGTATTAATTTTTAATATTTAGGCTCAATTGTGACAGACTGGATTTTGCAGAATCTAAAAATATAATGCAGTGAGTCTATTAAAAGTTTCAGGAAGAAAGCTGCTGAGTGAATAGATTGGATCCTGCCTCATAAAATACGATGCCTCTCTCTTATCCCATCATTAAATTGAGATGGGAATGAAGCACACTGAGGAACAGGATGAAAAGTGACAGGAGGAAAGCGACCAGGCCCGGGCTGCAGTAGACAGTGGCAAGTCGAAGGGAAGCCAGCGTCTCTGCACTTCCAATAATCCAGATGGCTGTGTCACATAGGAAGTGAACTCACTACGGGCTCTCAGGAGGCATGTGCTCACACTGAGAATAAAGGGGTCCTCAAGAGAAGTAATTCTAGATTACTCAAATAAGTAAAAATGCATCAAAGAGTTCTAGGAAATATAAGAGTATTGCTTACAGGACAGGCTACGCTACAACAGCTTGACCCACAATTTCATCTCACAGATTAAAATCGAATGTTCCCCGAATATCACAATTGAGTTCAGAATTATTTGAATTGAATTGTCTGATTATTGCAACTCATGGTAATCTATGTCATGCTTGCAACCGATGGAGAAATCAGAGACGTTAAGATGGAGAAGTCAAAGATGTAAGCTACTTGTTTTCACAACTACAGAATGTGGTATTGTATTTATCTTTTTCTTTTTAAGATTTATTTATTCATGAGAGACACAGATTGAGAGACAGAGGCAGAGGGAGAAGCAGGCTTCTCGCAGGGAGCCCGATGTGGGACTCGATCCCGTATCCTGGGATCAGACCTGAACTAAAGGCAGGCGCCCAACCGCTGAGCCACCCAGGTGTCCCTGTGGTATTGTATTCAAAATATAATATTGTACTAAATACAATATTTATGAGACTGTTGATGTTGTTACATAAAGCTTCTTATAAAGCTTCTCTTGTGATCACATGTTAATGCCCAAGTGCCTATATTAGAGCAAAAACCCATTAATTAAAAGGAAGTTATCACATTTATTCCGTTTTTTTTTTTTTGGTATATTTATCTAGGATGTGGCATAGGACCTTACACAAGGTAAATATCTGTTCATCGGTAAGCAGTGAAAATTCTAGAAATAGAGAACTTTGTAACTAAAAGCTAAGAAGAATACATATTCATTACTTTGTTTTTGAAAGTAATCTAAATGTAGAATATGATTTACACTAATAAACGTTCAAACATTCTTCATGGGAACCCCTGCTGTTCTAATCAAGAAAGCCAACATTAAGAAAGGGGGAAAAAAAAAAGGAAGATGTAGGTATACTGACTCTGGTGTGAACTTTATCTCCAAGGATTTCTTCTGTCATTTAATCTAATTATACCCAGTAGTCTTATGATCATATTACAAGTTTTCTTAATGAAGAGAGGAAAGTAATCTACATCTTATACTTTTCAACCTACCCAAGACAAAAAACACAGGGATGAAAATAGATTAAGCCAAGCTATCTCTAAGATATCTGATAAAGGTATTCATTCTTTTCCTTTTTTTTTTTTGTTGTGATTGCTTTCATTTAACTTCCTTCTAATCACAGAGCACATTTACTATATATGCCCTTTAGATTTTCATTTCATTTCCATTTTTCTACAGAAAAAAAATGATGTATTGAGAAAATTACCAACCACAAAACTTACTTTGAATCAATGTTTTTTAATTTTACATTTTCTGAAGCTATTAAAAACCATCAACAGGCTTTTCAATAAAGCAAGGCTGAAATAGAATGTTCTTTAAGACAGCAAAGTTTGCCACTTATTTTGCATTCATGTATTCCTTCATTCCTTTGGACTATATTTTCATTTTCACCAAAAGATGTTCCAGAAAAAAGTGAAGTGTGTCAGAAACAGTGCCAAGATCTAGACTCACGTTACAATGACCTCCCTCAAAAGCTGGAGTTTGAAAAAGTATTTGTCTGAACCAAGGCAGATGAAACTTCTCATTGTAGGATCTAATCTAGCACTACTATTGCACGATAGATAACTGACATGAAAACAATATAGAAACTCCAGATGGAAAAAAAATGGGACAAGCTTTGGAAAGGGTCTCCGAAATTACTTCCATGTCAATGTAGCAGTATTGAGAGATATCCCCACTTTCCAAAACAGACAATTATAGTTAGAACGTGACTCATGAAACTCCCTGCAGGTGGGAAACAAGAATTTTTGGCCCCAAATCACAAATAAATCAAGGCATACTGTAAAAGCCATAGTTCTCCATGGAGAAAAAGTGAAAAGAAGGAATATTTAATGAGCTGAGCTACTTAATATGCAAGGACTTCCACCACTATTTAACTGTTAATGGTTCTCTGAAAAAATACTGAGGATATTTTATAAATAACAATGCTGTCATTCAGAGAGATTAAATCACACAGCTAATAAAGGCATTGAATTTCAATATAGGTTTATCTGACAAGTTTGCTTTTTCCTCTAAGCTAGCGGGCACCAGGATGTTGAGATTTCACAGATCAGTAAAATCTGGTCTGATACTCTTCCCTAACACGACAAAGAGCAATATAAGATTGTGATCATTTTTTAAAAAAATAGGAATTAGAGAAATTAAATAAATGAGCTACCATCAAGTGTTATTGCATGCTCTTCACGTCTCATGTTGACTTTCTCCTTGCAAGACTAAAATTTCTGTGTGTTCCTTCTTACATTTGTTTTGATACATTTCCCCAAGATAAGCCATTTACACACAAGAATTTGGAAATACCTCTCAACATACATGTATGAGGCCTTTATTAAAAACAAAATCAATGAATTACTTACTGGTATAAGTCACTTAGTTATTATAATTGATTCAATCAAACTTTCATGAAGCCATTTATTCACAGAAGCAGGCAAAAGTGAGATAAACTGAGTTCTAAAACTTTCTGCTGGGGCAGCCTGGGTGGCTCAGTGGTTTAAGAGTCTGCCTTCAGCCCAGGGCATGATCCTGGTGTCCCGGGATCGAGTCCCATGTCGGGCTCCCTGCATGGAGCCTGCTTTCTCCCTCTGCCTGTGTCTCTGCCTCTCTCTCTCTCTCTCTCTCTCTCTCATGAATAAATAAAATATTTTAAAAAATAAAACTATCTGCTGATTTTCTTCCGATTATATGTGTGTGGGTCTGTGTGTGTGCCCTATACATATGGATTTATGATAGTTCTGAATGTGTAGTTACACTAACTGTAAGCTATAATCTCATATATATATATGAAACAGACAATAAAGATGATGAAGAGCCCAAAACAGCCCCAAAAAAGGACTATTCAGTATTGGATGACTGCTCCTATGGTTTTGCAGCTTTTAAAAAATAAAAGTAGTTGTGATATAAACCCTAAAAGACCCATGAGCCCAGTGAGACAAAGAATAGCTCCTGCAGACATTCTACCTTCCTCCATTTAGTTCCTCTTGTAAACCCACCATCCAGCTCGGGGACTATACCCAAAGAATCGGTAAGTGTGGTGATGTTTCCATGTAAGATTCTCAGTATAGCATGGACACCTGTGATGTCTTAGTCAGTTGTGGTTAACAGTTACAACAGCATGTGTACTTTTGTACAACAAAGAAGCTGTGTAAATAAATCTTAACATGACGAACTATATACATTAAATTAGGGCTTACAGTTACACACTCAAAGTTATTACATTTAATTTTTCCCAAATAACTTGAAATCACCTGAGACAAACTGTTAGGCCATTTAATGATAAATGAAATATTGGGTTTCTTTACCAACTAGATTTACGTTAAATGTGAGATAGAGAGGTACAGCAGAAAATATCTGATGCATTTTGTCACTTAAAAATCGAGTTATTAAAAAAAATCGAGTTATTCATATTTTTGAACCAACCTTCTCAAATTTCCCCTAACATGACATCAAAATAAGAGCATAATGATTATGAATTGTCTTACCTTCTGCATTTAGAAAGATAAAATTCTCTTGAGTTTGTTATTTCCTTACTACTAGAAAAAAGATTTTCTTTGTAATGGTAAACGTGTTCCTCCTCTTATTACACCTTCACATTGAATCCCAATGTACCCAAAATAAAAGGAAAACTCTCTTGAACCCTGTGGAAAGACTGGTTGCAGATACTGAAAATCTAATCCTGTGCATCTTGATCATTAAAACACGCACACACTGCTCAGAGCCTAGGCAGGGATGGAAGTGGCAAGGAAGATCAAGCATCCACATGGTATGAAGTTTAAGACATTCTCAGGGCACAGGACCCAACCAACCTTGGAACCACAAGGCTTCCATGGAAAAAGAGAACTCTACATGAAACTCTTTAAAAAAAACTGCAGTTAGAAGGAAGAAAAGTATTATTTTTCAGAGAAATGGAAGTTAGATATCTCTAAATATACTCTACCCTAATTCTTCCCCCATTTTCATAAGTGTCACTCAACATAGGTATGCCATTTTTTCCCTTTGTTGATCAAATTAACTTGGCAATTTTATCTTAAGGATTCAAGGCGCTGATCACATTTTGATGGTACAAATACTTTTTAGAAATTATGAAAACCACAAAGACCAAACAGCAAAACTAAATGAAAATTAAAACTGTAGAAAAATTAAGGTGAGGGAAAAAAGCTACAGAAAAAGAATACAATAGTTGAATTAGGAATATAGTATTTAATATTTTAAACTGCTGACCATCAACCCTGTTGGCAACTCAAAATGCATCCAATTGTCTTTGTTTCTCTCAATAAAATTCAATTTAAACTCACATTAATGTAAAGCAAGACCATTTGTCTTAGTGGGAAGATGCAGTAGAGAGGAAGAGGGCAGGAGGCACAAAGAGCCCATGACGCCCAGTGGGTAATAAAGGACACTGCAGTGACATGAGTAGCATGGAATCAGCGCAGATTCAACCAGTGTGGGCAGTCTCAGTTTGGGTCTCCCTCCAAGTCACTACAGCTGGTTCACGTAGAGAGAGGATCGAGAAGGAGGTAAGAATTTCTGCCAATGTGAAAAGATAAGGGTGATGTTCACTCATTCAGATCTAATTTTAACTATCAGAAGAAATAAATATAAAAGAGATTTTAAAAAATTACTGTGACTGTTTAAAATATAAGTCGTGTAGTAGTATCATGTAAGGTTTTTATTAATATTCCTCATCACTTTATTTTCCCATCGCTTCCTCTCCAGCTACACGGCAGGTGCTCCTGTAATGGCATCTCAGAAGGAGCCGCGCTATGCTACTACTAGAGATATCCACAGTACAATTTCTACTTACACATTCACAGTGAAGTAAGGGCAGTGGGTAAAGAATGAGATTTTAAATATAAGTATAGGAAGCATTATATTAGGATGCTGTGGGAATACACAGAAAGGGTACCTCACCCAGACAGAGGAGGAGAAGTAGTTTTGAAAAGTGTTCTGCTAAGGGAAAGGAAAAGCTTTGTCAAACAGCACCAACAGTACATAAAAAGGCTGAAACACATTAAAGAGTGAAGTGAGTCTCATGAATTACACATACTTTCCAATTCTGTGTGACTGAAATAAAAAAGATCAAAGATGACCACAAGTATTTTTCTTCCTTCCACTGAGAGGTGGAAGCTAATTGCTCTCCCTTTGAAGATGGACGGCCCTTCTGATTTCCTTGGCCAGGAGGATACAGCAGATGGCACATTCGGGGATGCTTGAGGTTAGATCATGAAAACCACTGCAGATCCTCCAGTCCTCTTGAAATATTCACTCTATGGGAAGTCGGCCACTATTATCACCATGCAGGGAAGAAGCAGAAGGTAACAATGTCAGGAGGAAGAGAGACAAAGATCTGACCAACCCTAGGTGGTCGGCCGTCTCAGCTGAGGTGCCAGGTGTGTCAGCTAAGAAGCCATCCTGGTCATTCTGGCCCTAGGATCATGACATGAGTAAGAACAAGAAATCCACACAAATGCCAGACTGGGTATACAGCCCCAGGGGAAGCATTCCAGAGACCTGCAGCTCTCTCTGAGACTCTGGTCATCACCAAGCAGACATTAAACTGTCCCTACTAAGCCCTCTCCAAGTTCCCAACACACAAAACAGGTGAGCTTAATAAAACGGTTGTTGTTTTATGCCACAGAGTTTTGGGGTGTTTTGTTACACAGCAACCGATAGATAATATAGACATGGTAGGGAGAAGAAACTGTCCGCGAGGTCACCTGGGGTTACCATGGCAAGGACCTGTCTCACTCCCAATGTGTCTGAGCTCTTTCTCAGAGCCGTGTGGAATGACTAAAGGATAAACTTGCATACAACTGAGTCTGCACAGAAACGTGAAGTCACCCTCTAGATGATGTACAGGTGGTGAATGGAGTAGGAGCCCAGTCTCAGGAGGGGAGCTGTGCAGGAGGCTGTCCTGGCTCCTTGTGTCCACTATCGGGGGGTGCTGAGCAGATGCTGGAGTGGAGGATATACATCAGTGATAGAAGTTCCTGCCTCTGAAAGCTTTCACAGAGGTGACGGTGCAGTGAGTTTCCTCCATGAGCAGACCCTCTGCAGGTTTTGTATGTGTGTGTATGGAAAGCAGTTGAGGAGGAGGGTTGTAAGGGTCCCAGAGGTGCATGGAAAGCATTGTGGGAGCTGAGGGGAAGCAGAGACAGTGGGATGGCGACGTCCTTGGAGGAGGAATCTATTAAGCAGGG
Organism: Vulpes lagopus; assembly: GCF_018345385.1. Classification (NCBI taxonomy): domain Eukaryota; kingdom Metazoa; phylum Chordata; class Mammalia; order Carnivora; family Canidae; genus Vulpes; species Vulpes lagopus. The sequence goes on along the minus strand of NC_054837.1, from coordinate 1,743,262 downwards.
GTTGAAGAATGATAGGCTAGGGGCAGCCCTGAAAGACATGGTAAAAATAGAAGGAAGATTTGAGCAGAAGAAAGGATGAACTGGTGAAATCAAAGAGGTCTCGGAAGACTGATACTTAGAATACAAAAACATTACTTTCACGCATATAACCTATTTAACACATCAATTAGAAATGGATTGGAACTAGAGAAGCTAAAAGTACAAAAAATAAATCAAATAATATTGAAATAGCATGGTATGGCACACATTTCAATCATCTCATTTTAATGGTAAAGCCTAAATGAATATAGCTAGAATTCAGTTTGCTGAAGAAGAATTGATAGCTAATTAGGCCAGAGCAGCAAGGTGGTGGTGGTAGTTTTTTTTTTTTTTCTCAACACATACGCAGAGTATTTAGATTACTGATTTTCATTGCCTGAACTACTAAAAAACATTCTCTAATAAGACTGGCAAGAAACGGAAGTCTAATGCATTTACAGATAGCACACAGCTTGAGTCAACTTTGTTTATATCCCTTTAAAATTGCTTTAAAATTATTATAAAAAATAAAATAAAATTATTATAGAACAAAATAGTAGTAAAATTTTGGCTGGAACAAAATCAATACAACAAATTTAAAAATTAAAAATGGGCTGTTTTGGAGATGGGGATATTTCGCACATACTTTCTTCCTAACTGTGGTAGTTCAGGCTCTGTGTGAGAGGAGTGGACGCAAGGTAGCAGCTGGATGTCACGAGCTACATGAGACAGTAAGGGGGAAGGAAAGAGAAGTCCCTCTTCTTTTACTTCGCCTTTTTTTTTCAAGATTTATTCTTATTTTAGAAAGAGAGCAACAGTGCATGCAAGGGAGTGGGCAGAACAGAAGGAAAGAATCTTAAGCAGACTCCCCACTGAGCAGGGAGCTGGACTTGATCTCACGACCCTGAGATCACGACCCTGAGATCATGACCTCAGTGGAAACCAAGAGTCCAAGGCTTAACCCACCAAGCTGCCCAGGCTTTGCCTTTTAATTTAGCCAAGATGTTTTTCTTGGGCTGGATGCACTTACCGCTTAGGTAGAGTTTCCTTATGATTTGAAATGATCATGTTTCTTGATCCCTCAAATCCCAATGAGGCTGAGTAAGGGACTTGAGCACAATATATTCACCTCCTTGGTTGTCGATGCTGTCAGTGAGGGGTTAAAGGGAAGAATTTTTTTTGAATTCTTGGGTTATCCCCAGTGTAGGGTTATCCTCATTGTTGACTGGTACAGTAGGGATAGAAGAACCCAGATAGCAAGTGATAGAGACCCTATGTATACTTGTATCATTAATGGGATGAAACTTTATTAACTTAGGGGGTTCTGTATCTCCCCTCAAAACCTCAATAATCTTGTTATATTTACCCTGGGTCCCAGCCCATTATATCGCTACATAAAAAATCCTGTTTTCTTTTTCTTGTTCTATAGATGCATCACAGTATTTTCTCAATCCCAATGCCTAGGGCAATTTCTGGAATATATAAGAAAGAGAGCGCAAGAACAAGAAAGAAAGAGAGAGAGAAATAGAGAGAGAAGGAATGACTGAAGGAGTGTAGCCCTAACATATTCTCCTGACCATGGAATCATACTTCTATGTTCTATCCATCTATTTTTGGGTTGTGAAAATGATGTGGTGTAACTGACTGTCATTTCTCATCCCAGGATACGCCAGTGATACATTTATAATAAGCCAGGAGAGTTCTTTTCTATTCATAAAATCAGTCACCATTATAATTTGTCACAGGGGATTCGGAAGGTGGTCTCATTGAGAAGGCCATCTGGGAGTCAGAGTAAGTGCTAAGCATGTCCTTGGACATAAAGGTCCGTGTGTGGCAGCTTAAGACACTGGATGCAAGTATTGATTATGTTGCCAGGTGTCTAAATATAAACAAGCCAATTTTATACAGAACCACTATTATTTAACATTTCTAAAGACAAAGACTTTGGCTTTGTCATCATTTAAATTGTTTCACTAAATCTGTTCTCTCTCTTTTTTTTTAAAGATTTTATTTATTCATGAGAGACACACACACACACACACACAGAGAGAGAGAGAGAGAGAGAGAGAGAGAGAGAGGCAGAGACACAGGCAGGGGGAGAAGCAGGCTCCATGCAGGGAGCCCGACGTGGGACTTGATCCCGGGTCTCCAGGATCACACCCTGGGCTGAAGGCAGGTGCTAAACCGCTGAGCCACCAGGGCTGCCCTAAATCTGTTCTTAATAAAAGAATAAATATAGGTCTACTGTATACTCACCTCAAGAGAAAAAAAAAAAGCAAAACCAAACAACTAAAAAGAAAACAAAAAAAAAAACACAAAAAAAATAAAATAAAATAAAAAGAAAACAAAAATAAGAATGTTTAATTTAATGGAAATATTTACTATCCTATAACCTTATCTTCTTTTGTTTTACACGTTTCAAAAATGACTCTCTTAGCATATACACCTTGATGTACAGATTTGCAAATATAATAAAAAATGACAGATGATTCTCCTTCCCATATTTGAGACAAAAGGCTTTATAATGAATCCTGTGTTCTCTAGAGGCCTGGGTTACATGATTATGTCTTGGCACATTGGGAGGGTAAGGAAAATCCTGGCACAAATCTCATTTCTAAAAGAGGTACAAAATAACAGACACTTGATGAATATTTGAGACACAACAGTTCACAATCTACCACTGATTGTCAATATGCAATAGCATTTGCACTAACCTTAGTGTTGTTGTACTTCAAAACATCAAAATTCCTTCTTTTATCCTTTATAGTCATTATGAAGCTATTTATAGCAAGCTGTTATGACAGTAGGTTTAACCACAAGATCTTTAATTTGTAAAAATGAATCACATTGCTAAATTCAATTCAGCTGGCCATTCCTTATTCCTTCAATTACTGTCGGCAACAGCAATTTTGTGCTTACCTAATGCAGCTTAAAATTACGTGCATTATAAGTGGAAACACTTTATTTTTTTGCAAGGCTCTATAGAATCCATAGTAATATTTGATAAAATGTGTAATCATCTTGGAGGCTAATGAGAAATTTCTTAATACAATAAGTGCTAATTTTACAGTTTGAGAGAAAACAAAATAGCCTTTAATATCACCTTGTAAGAAAGAATTTAGTGCTATGTTCCCAGAAAAAGTTAATATTCCTGAATGGGAGAAAGTTACAACAGTATACTTTCATTCTGGGGAGATCATGAAAAGATCAAGACTGGGAAAACTAACCATTATCAATGTCGTTTTCTTTCTTTTTTTTAATGACAGAGTTATTTTTATTTATTTATTTATTTTTTTAATAATAAATTTATTTTTTATTGGTGTTCAATTTGCCAACATACAGAATAACACCCAGTGCTCATCCCATCAAGTGCCCCCCTCAGTGCCCGTCACCCATTCACCCTCAATGTCATTTTCAAGTGTTTAGTTTTCAATGTTTGCTAATTTTCTATGAGTATATATTCACTGTGAAATCAAAGAGAAATACTGCTATTCTTAAAAGTTATTCATGAATGTTGAATTTGAGTTAAACCTGTCCTTTAAAGATCTTGTGAAATAATAAAATCTCCACCTTCCTTGACTTATCTAAATGTATAATTCATATTCCTTCATATTTATTTCTTGTTCTAATATCTGAATGATTTTTCACATTAAATAACTTAATATCTAAAGTTTTCTAAGTTTGTATCTGAAGTTTAAGATTTCCTTAAAAAGTCAAGTACAGAAAAAAGTACTCATATGTGTCATATGTGTAAACATTAGATTTCAGAGCACATGTAGTTTTAAAATATACTTATTCTGTTTACCTTCTAGTCAGACTTCTTCAGAGAAGACTGAAACACTTTAGAGTAGCAAACAATTCTTTCTTACTTTAATAGAGAAGATCTGCTAGATTTCAGTCCTAAGATTTATGTAAATACGGAAAATGTTTGCAAATATTTTGGGGGGGGGGGCTATTTTCAATTTATTAAATAGAGCCTTACTCAATGAGCTATCTGAAAGTTACTACCAAAATTTGTGCAATAGTTTTTATGCACTTATGGGGAAAAATAAAGCCACATTGTTATGATAGGCTGTAGTATGTGGGGTTTAAAGAAAAGTTGACAAAAAAAAAAAAAAAAAGAAAAGTTGATTATAAATATGAATATTTATTGTAATTGTGAGCTTAATTTCTTTGTGCTCTTAATCAAAGGCTAAGAAATCTTTTGAATATAAACAGTAATTAGTAATTTATAACTTAAAAAAAGGTATTTAATTGTTGTAGTCAACATTCTGTTGGTAGAAAGGTTATTGTTTTTGAATGCATCATTTGAAAATTAGTGAATCCCAATTCCAAATAGGCTTTGAAAATATAATGCATGATGTGCATAAGCTTGTTATATAATAACTTTTATTTTAAACCATTATAAGTACATAAACTAAAAGAGAAAAAAAACAATGAAATCATTTTTATATCTAAAAGGGATATTTTCCCTTAAAATCAAGGGAATACTGAATAATGTTTATGCCCTTAGGAATCATTTAAACTTAAATTTGTTCATGTAATCTTGTGAAGAATTATACCAATAACTTCAGTTATTTACTTAAAATAAAAGTCAACGAAGGAGAGAAATGAACAAACAGAAGAGATAAATAGCAGAAGGGTGCATTTTTTTAAATTTATATGCAGTGCATGTAAAGGTTATAAAGATCTGAATTATAGGAAGATGTCCTTTAAAATTCCCTTTTATTGTCTCATAATTAGAGGAGAGACGATCCTTGATCACAACATAGTCTATGGATTAGACTCCTAGATTAGCTCTTTTCTACCACTAGGGTAATCACAAAACATCAAATCCAAATGATTCATGTGGTTCATCCCTGGGTATCTAACCCAAGAATGATACCCAGCCATACAAGACATTTCATAAATAGTTGCTGAATTATTAAATAAATGTTGAATTATTAAATAAATGTAAATAAATAATTATTAAGTAAATGTAAAAAATTAAATAAATACATAAATAGTTGTTAAATTATTAAACAAAGGTTCAATTATTAAATGCATTAATGTAATATTATCAAATAAATGTATGAATAAATAATTATTAAATAATTTAAATGTATGAAAGGATACATGATAGAACATTTAAGAATACTTGAGAAAGTTATTTTTTTCTAAAGGTTTAGATTTACAGAAAAATCAAGCAGACACCACAGAGTTGGTATACAGCCCTCCTGTGGTTTCTATTAACAATACCTCGCCTTAGTGAGGTACCTTTGTTACAATTAGTGACCTGATACTGATATATTACCTGAAGTTCATCATTAATTCAAATCTCCTTAGTTTTTACCCACTATCCTTTTTTTATTTTCATCCTAAGAACCCTTCCAGGATCCCACATCACACTCTATAAAACATCGGTTAGGCTTTGTTTCCATAAGTGCCTCCTGACCACGCTGGGATGACCTTGACAGTCCCAAGGAGTACCGGTCAGTACCTGGACGCTGCCCCTCAACTGAAATTTGCCTAGTTTTTCTTTTTTTTTTCATGACAAGACTGGAGTTGTGCATGTGGAGGTCTAGAGGTTTCTTATGAACTCTTTCCTCAATATATCAATTACTTCTTCCCTGCTTTTTTTCAGGGAAGCAGCATTCCCATAATTTATTAGATAGTTTTCTATCTAATAACAATATTAAGATAATATTTTAAGATAATATTTTAAGACTGTATATTAAAATTGTCTTTTAGGGATCCCTGGGTGGCGCAGTGGTTTGGCGCTTGCCTTTGGCCCAGGGCGCGATCCTGGAGACCCGGGATCGAATCCCACATCAGGCTCCCGGTGCATGGAGCCTGCTTCTCCCTCTGCCTATGTCTCTGCCTCTCTCTCTCTCTCTCTCTCTCTCTGTGACTATCATAAATAAATAAAAATTAAAAAAAAATTTAATAAAAATAAAATAAAATAAAATAAAATTGTCTTTTGAGGGTTGCCTGGGTGGCTCAGTGGTTGAGCATCCCTTTTGGCCCAGGGCAAGATCCTGGGGTCCTGAGATCGAGTCCGTCATCGGGCATCCTGCATGGAGCCTGCTTCTCCCTCTGTCTGTGTCTCTGCCTCTCTCTCTGTCTCTCATGAATAAATAAAATCTTTTTAAAAAGCCTTATTATGTGCTGAAGTTTTTCTGATACATTTCATCTTCAAAATGGTCAAAAGGAAAAAAAATGGTCAAAAGGTAGACCAGTGTATCCTTATTTTCAAAAAGATGAAAATGGATTCCTCAATGAAGCAATTTGCCCTTGGTCACTTGGCTCCTAATCAGTAGAACTGGTACATAAACTTGTCCTTTCTCAATCATTTCATCACACGGCACTTTCAGTATAAGCGAATCCAGTCTTTCCTTTCTTTCTTTTACATTTCTTCGGCTTCTCCAATAATTAAAACTGATAGACTCCTGAATTTAGTAATGGGCAATGGTTATAGGGTGTTTTTCCCCCAAACAGGTGTTTTATTTCTTCCCAGAGAATATCCCTTCTCAGTTTTTGACCTAATGGAAGAAGAGCAAATAATTGAAGACCATTTATTTGACACATACTATATTTGAAATTAAATATTAAGGAGACATGGAGATGTTGAAGTAGGAAAGAGCCTACCTTCAAGTTTCTGCTATGTTTGAATGACAGGTTGGAAGTAATGAGTGTGCTTGATGGATTTTTTCCCCCATCTGGACAATTTTAAAGAATGTAGTCTGAAACACCATAGATGTATGTAAAAGGCATAAAAATTTAAAGAAATCCAGAATATCCACCATTGAGCTGAAGAACAATTTAACTTTTAAAATTATGATACTGGGCCAGCAGCTGTCCCTAGGTGCATTATTTCCCCTCCAGACACTTCTCCTCACCTACCTGCAGTTATCACCTCCCTCATTTTGGACTCTCATGCAGACAACTTCCTTAATTATGTTTTATATTTATGCATGAAAGGCATTTACTGTTGCACATTTTAACTTTATCGAACTTTAAACTTCCTTAAAATTTCTTCCACAACCTTCACTCTCTCTCTTTCTCTCCTTGTGTACATGTGTCTGGTTCATAAGTCTTCATTTGTCTTTTATGATTATATCACAATATATGCATTGTCTCACTGGTGGATATTTAGGCTGCACCAAATTTTTGATATTAAAAATGTGTCATAGTGAAGAGTATTGCACATGTCATCTTGTTTGCAGAGGAGAGTGTTCCCACCGCCCTCGCACACACTGAAGGTGCAGGTGCTGAGACTAGTATTACAGCTCCTCCACGACCCCATGGGGCACATGAACCTGGCTCTGCAAAATGCTTGTGCCAGCTCGCACTGCCAGCAGCAGTTTGCCTTACGATGTTCTACATTCTTCCCTAATTTTGAAAATATGAGATATTTTCGATTTTTATTTTTAACAAATTGGGTTTAAGATTCCTTACACTGTATTTTATTGGTAACTAGAAATGTTGAGTATACAGCCATTTTTTTCTTAATCATATGGATCTCCTCTGAATTGAACTCTTTTATCATATCGTTTGGCCATTTGGCAGAGGGGGTGCTGTCTTTACCTTATTAATGTTTAGGTCTGTGTGTGTTCTGGTCATGAAATCTCTGCACTTAATGTTATGTGCAAATAATTCATTGAATTCCTTCTCACCATTTTCTAAAATCAGTTTTTATACAAATTCACCCATCATTTTATAGTTTATGTTTTCCTTCTCCAATATTTGATACTAAAATGGAAATCTGGCTATGGGGACACTTGGGTGGCTCAGCGGTTGAGTGTCTACCTTCAGCTCAGGGTGTGATTCCAAGTCCGGGGATCAACCCCTGCATTAGGCTCCCTGCTCAGCCTACTTGTCTCTCTGCTTGTCTCTCCCACTGCGAGGAACCTGCTTCTCCCTCTGCCTGTGTCTCTGCCTCTCTCTCTGTGTCTCTCATGAATAAATAAAATCTTAAAAAAAAAGAAATCTGGCTATGATATGTTTTTATGTATACATCTTGGATTTGATTTGGTAAATTGTCAATTTACTGAGTCAATACCCGTAAGTGTATTATTCTGTAATTTCCCTGTTTTACATTTTCTTTATATAATAAGACAAGGTAGATTTATGCAACAACTTTTATAGTATTTACTAATATTTGCTTTTCTGGTCAAGTCTCTGGTATTAGACCCCATGATCCGATTGCATGTCATCAGCAAGGTTTGTTCAGAGGCAGCTTGCTAAACAGGAATGCATGAGGAGCTGGGAGGTGCCTTCGACATCAGGAGCAGAGCAGGGGCAGGGATAGTCCCCTGTTGTCCACCATCACACTGAGGTTGCTCCCTCCGCTCTCATCAGAGTACCTCATGAAGAGTTAACAGAGAACGAAAGAGGCCAATGTTGCCTGGAAGATGAGTCTGCTCCATTTGGGGTACTGCTGTGCTCAAGTCCAATCCCCAGTGGTCCTGGGGCCAAAGGAGTGGGAAGTCTACCCATCCACCCAATGGACACTACATCATCACATTGTCTGGAGACATGGATGCATCAGAAAGGACTGCAGATCAACTTGTGGGAGTTCTGAAGAACTTGGATGGCTGTCTAGTGGCCTGGACCAAGAAAGTCCTGAAGAATGGAGATGAGGAGGGCTGGGGAGAAGTCACTCTGAGGGACTTAGAAGGTGGGAAATGTCACAAGTGTAGAGCACAACATGTTGTCATGACCACATTCATGTAGCCCACACCCAGGTAAAGAACTAAAACACTGGCTGTCCTCCAGGAACCTCCCCGTGCCGCCTTCCCATGCTGATTCCCCATCCGGTTCTAAGACTACTGATGCCCTGGATGTGTTTAAGTGTAAGGACTGCATTTCATTCTTGGCTGTGACCTGTGCCCCTGTGCAGGGTTATGACACAGCATGAAGAGCATCTCAGAGGTTCCAGAAGGACAAGCATGGCAGCCCCAGACAGAAGCGAATCTATGCCAATATCACCAATGGGCCTATGAGGACTCTAAGTGGAGAGTAAACACACTCCTACCTTTATTCAGACAATACACTGAAAAACTGAGTTTAAAATTGTGAAAGGGAATGTGACATGAACATATTATTACAATTATATAAAGTGCAAACTGGCAAATTTGCAAAGGAGAAGCAAGAACTGAGGTCAACTATCTTCAACGGCCAAATCATGCACGGCCCCTACGAAGGATGATTACCACCAGGCTAGATGCAGGATACTGTTATTTCATACATGAGAAATGGATAAAAGCCTGTGTTCCGGGGAATAATGACAGAAGATTACGTGCTTTATCACAATGAGTAAAAGTGCTTAATAGATTTGGTTTTACTCGTTTTAAGGTAAACTGCTGACATTAAAATTCAAAAATTGTATTGCATGTTAGTGCAGTACAAACAGTATCCACTGCAGTAAAAACATTCAGAGCTAGAATCTCATTAGATGAATACATGGACATTTGCACCTCGTCTCACACCTTTTTTTCAGCAACAGTGTAATTTTCTTTTTCTTTCTTTCTTTCTTTCTTTCTTTCTTTCTTTCTTTCTTTCTTTCTTTCTTTTTCTTTCTTTCTTTAATAATAAATTTATTTTTTATTGGTGTTCAATTTGCCAACATACAGAATAACACCCAGTGCTCATCTCAAGTGCCCCCCTCAGTGCCCATCACCCAGTAACACCCACCCCTGCCCTCCTCCCCTTCCACCACCCCTAAATCGTTTCCCAGAGTTAGGAGTCTTCATGTTCTGTCTCCCTTTCTGATATTTCCTACCCATTTCTTCTCCCTTCCCTTCTATTCCCTTTCACTATTATTTATATTCCCCAAATAAAATTTTCCCTAATAAAATTTTTTCCAATACTCTGTAGAGTTCTCTTTACATAATATTTTGAACTACCAATGAATCTTAACGTTCCAAACATTATGGTTCTCCATGATCACTAAGGATGTCTCCAGATGCCACCACACGTAACCTATAAAAAAAACGTAATTACATCTCTAGACCCACAGAGTGCTTTAGACCATTAAGGTCAAACTGTTCTCCAATGCACTGACTGAAGAGCCATATTCAGAGACATCTGGGGAACTTCCCACTCTCCCCGTTCAGAGGCTCACACAGTAACATATACCACCATGTGTAAGATGGCCTGACACTTCTTGAAATGCCAACTAAGCTTCTATCATAATTTAGACTATTTTGAGAGGTTCTTAAGAATGGGCAAATTTCCATAGTGCTGTCTTCTTCTCAGCCAGGAGAAGAAACAATGGAGGAAAAAGCAGAGAAATAGCCCGAATGCAAGGCCACGCATGCAATGCAGAGATTTCGCAATCTGGTCATCGTCAGGCCAGCAGTGCCCACTGTCATCCCATCATTATTAATGAGCTGATCACACACAACCACAGCAACGTCCCTAAGCCTGAGCACCAATGAACTGATCCTTCTCTCTCTCTCTCTTTCTCTCTCTCTCTCTCTCGGTTGTCTAAGAGTCACTGCCTTACTTGGTAGTGAAGCTAAGTACCTGAGTGTCCTTTAAAAAACATACCCCTGTGAAATATACTCAGAAGCTCTGATCCCTGGAACTCTGCTGGAGCTTGGGCACTCCCAGGGGATGATGACACCGTCTACCCCAGTATGGGCTCTTTGGGAGCGCCAAACCCTCATCACCTATCAAAACGCAGTGAACTGGCAACTGTACATCAGTCCTAGCACGGAAATAAGTAATGTCACCGCATATCAGAGGTCCTCAAACTTTCCCCCTCTTGGCAGTGTTTTTATGTGATTTACCACTTGTAAGTCCTGTGACATCTCTGCCACTTGCACTTCATTGTCATCATAGGCCTTTTCTGGCCAAGAAATGACACATTGTGCTCATACGTTCAGTGGGCCACAAAATTATTGAGGCGTAAACAAGAATTTTTCTTCTTTATGGAAGATAAATATAATTAAATACATTAACTTTTCCCCTTAAAATAAATCTTAAAACATAAATCCAATTTCACTTATATTTTAAATAAGAAGAAATATGTTTTTGTTGGTAAGAATTACTAGTTTTTAAAAAGCTCAATACTGTTTTTGTTTTGTTTTGTTTTGTTTTGTTTTGTTTTGTTTTAAAGATACTCTGGATAGGTCATTTAGAACCAGTCTGAAAACAAGAGAGAATATGCATTTAAGAAAGAGCTCAGATATTTCTTAAGGAATAACCCGAAAAGTTGAGTAGAATACTTTCACAGAACAAAAGGCAAGAAATTAATCTTTAAGAAGAAAGAAAGGTAAAAGCCTGAAATGACCTTTGAAAACTGTGAAGTTAACAATTCTCCACATCATTAAACATTTTATATAAAATTTATTTCAAAGCCACGTCAGGAATGAGCATGCTACACTTCTAAAACACTGGATTAATATGAAGCCTTTGGATTTTTAGAATCAGCCTCATTTTTCCCTGTAGCACCAACCAAATCTCATCACCACACTTGCTTGAAAATGACCTGGAATTGCTAGAATATATTTATCCAAAGTGTTCTGCATTTACCCTTTTGGGTTTTTTGTTTTGTTTTGTTTTGTTTTGTTTTGTTTGCATTTACCCTTTTTAAAAACTTTTTTAATAAATTTATTTTTTATTGGTGTTCAATTTGTCAACATGCAGAATAACCCCCAGTGCTCATCCCGTCAAGTGCCCACCTCAGTGCCCGCCACCCATTCACCCTTTTGAACAGGACAAAACAATAGTAAGTCCCATGACGGATAATTATGTTGTGTTTTCCCCAGATGCATTAAGAATTATTCTCAGAAAAAGTACATTCTGGAACAATGGGAATCTGTGGCCACAGATACGATGCTCCTGTCCCCAAATACCCCTCTGAATCCACTTATGACATAAAGGAATTCCATGAACTGAGCATCCTTTGATTGCCCTAAGGCAGCTCTCTTAGAAGGCATACTGTCAATCAATCATCCCATGGGGACCCCTGAGCAACTCTGTGGAAAGAGGAGAGGGCATGTTTTCTCAGACACCAACAGCAGCCACTTTCCTTGGATTTAGGAGTCAGTTTTGGAGGACGAGAAAAAGAAAAGCAAGTAGTATAGTTAATGAAATAAGAAATTAGCTCCAATATTATTACAACGATAACATCTGCTAGTTACAGAGACTGCCCTCATTTAAAATTAATTCTTCAATTAAGATACTAAATGTCATTCTGTGATTTTTTTTTAGTCAGGGGGGCATCTCAGAAGACTTAGAATTAACCTTTTATTAGGTCATTAATTGACCGAACTTTCTACCTTTGTGCTTCTCAGCTAATGTTATAACACATTCGCCCACGGCCACCCTTCGATTCCCTGTCATATTCTCTGCACTCTGGTTCTACCTACTTTACTGTCTCAAGGTTAGGGGCATTTGTAATTTTACTTAACCATGCATCACTGCTTTCGCATTTTAGGGTCTACTCTTGCAAGGAAGAGTATTATAACAAAGCATTTAAGAATACAGAACTGCAGCTCAGCTGAAAATTTATAACAAATGGCACCGTTGCTCCTAATTTCCTGGTTCATACACTGCCATTAATAAAATGAAAAGAGTTTTATCTCCACTATTGTTCTAAGGAGTAAATCAAATATGTTTTAAGTGTTAGAAATATGTAGGATAGAAAAAAAAACTTGCATCACATTTTCCCACATACATATTTAGAAAAGTCTCAAAACTTCTGTTTAGCATAACCAAAAGTTCATGTTTCAGAAAATAAATGAGAGGCATCGTGGCATAATAAAAGTAGTTTAGAATCAAGCACATCTATATTTCAAAGCCAATTTTGCCACTTAGCTAAGCAATATGTTGAGCTTCTAATAAAGCCTACTGTCTACACGGGTATGCCTGGGAATATCAGGTTGCTGAGACATTTAATTAAGATCATATGCAAGAAATCAGTGTTCGGCAAAATAATAGTAAATAAAACAGAGTGATATTTATAAATAAAATCAAAGAGATTCATTAGCAAATAAAACTATTTAAGTGATATCTGGAAGTTAAAATTGAAAAGATTAAAATAATAGAAATTGAGTTGTACTCAGATTCAACATTGAAAGGACTTTGTGAGGAACAATAGGCATGGGGTGAAGAGCAGGATGCACAGGTTTTCTGGTTTACATAACTGGATGGACAGTGATATCACACAAGGAAATACTGTAAAAAAAACTGGGTTTAAAAGGATGAAATTATGAATTTGGCTTTGAACAAACTGAACTGGAAATATCATTAAGATATCCAAGAGAGGCCATTATGGAGCTAATGGGATAATACGATTTAACACATTAGAATTATTTAGAAGGAGTTTTGGCATATGGTAGTTGCTTTAATGCCATTTATTGTTATTATTGTTGTCATTCACAGTCTCCAAGTCCAGAAGAGAAACTTGAACAGGAAATATAAATTTTTGAGTCATCTGCATGCAGCCTCCACAACAAGGGAAGTATGGTGCACCTACAACAATCCCAAACTGTCTAGCCCTGGACAAAGATGATAAGGCCTTCACACCACGCTCTCCCTCAGTCACTGCATGTGGGCTTCCTTGGGAGGGACAGGATGGGCAAAGTAGCTCCTACTCCAGAGTTCCCTGGGGAAGGCATCGGGGCTGGCATCCACAGAATGTCCTTAGAAGGCACCCCTACACACTAGAGCCACCATACTTCCCTGAAGAGGGGTTAGGACAAAGAATCACCATGCCCACCCCTTGCCCACCCCTCGCCTAGCTGCTTACCACACTCAGGTTAGTACGTTTTTAAACCTGCTTGCTCCTAAGCTACTAACATTCTGTGTCTATGGGGTACACTTTGGGAAATGCAGCTATATATATATTTTTTATTTTAAGTATTGTATGATAAAAGGTCTTCAGGTTTTGTCCTTTAGGAAGAAATAAAACTGTCTTCACTCATAGATGGCATTATAGCTTGTGGAAAAAGCACAAAAAGATCGCTAAAAGTGAGAAGCAATCTTAAGCCTGGTTTTCAAGATATAAGGGTAATAAACAAAAATTCTTTCCTATTATACCTGCAATAAACAAGTGCAATTTGAAATTCCAAACAATACTACTTACATTAACTAAAAAAATGAAAAGTTATAAAGCTAACAAAATATGTACAAAATATATAGTTTCTTTGTATGAGACAAACTAAAAGCTCATGAAAGAAAATGCACTAAATAACTAGAGAGCTGTGTCATGATCATAGATAGGAAGACTCAAAAATGTAAAGATGTGAGTTCTTTCCAACTTGACCTCCAGACTCAATGCAATCTCAAAGTCCAGCAAGTTATTTTGTGTATATGGAGAAATGGACTTTAAAGTTTGCTGTAAAGTTTATAAGTGACAAAAGACCCCGAAGAGCTAACATGATATTGAAAGGGAAGAGCTAAGTTAGAAGACTGACATCACTCAACTTCCATAAAAACCACAAAGCTACAGTAATCAAGACAGCATGGTAAGACAACAGAAAATCAGATCAATGGAATCTAAGAGATCCCCAAAATAGACACATAAACTGAAGGTCATTTCAACAAGTGGTGCCAGAATAATTGGGCATCCAAATGAAAATATAAAAAAAGAGAGAAAGAGAGAAAAAAAAATCTAGACACAGATCTTACACGCCTCACAAAAGCTGGATCACAGAGCTAAACATAAAACACAAAACTATAAAAATTCTAGAAGATAGCATGGGAGAAAGCCACATGGCCTTGAATTTAGAGACGACTTTTACGTTAGAAAACCACAAACACAACCCATGGAAGAAATCACTAATAGGCCAGACTTCAGTAATTATAATCTTCTGCACTCCAAAGAATGCTGTCGAGAAAATGAAAAGACAAGCTGCAGATACAGAGGAAATATGTGAAAAGGATACATCTGATAAAAGACTGTTATTCAGATTACAAAAAAAAAAAACTCTTAAAACTCAACAATGAGAAAACAAACAACTCAGTTAAAGAAAGGGGAGGTGGGGGATCCCTGGGTGGCGCAGCGGTTTGGCGCCTGCCTTTGGCCCAGGGCGCGATCCTGGAGACCCGGGATTGAATCCCACATCGGGCTCCCGGTGCATGGAGCCTGCTTTTCCCTCTGCCTGTGTCTCTGCCTCGCTCTCTCTCTTTGACTATCATAAATAAACAAAAATTAAAAAAAAAAAAAGAAAGGGGAGGTGGAGGGCAAAGACCCTAACAGACATTTCACCAAAGAAGGTATACAGATGGCAAATAAATAATTAAGAAGATGCTCCACATCATATACCATCAGAGAAATGTGAATTAAAATGAGGTGACACTACACACCTATTACAATGGCCGAATTATGGAACCTGACAATAGCAAGTGCAACAGGAACTCTCTCGTTCATTGCTGATGGAATCCAAAATTATGCAGCCACTCTGGAAGAAAGCTTGGCAGTTTCTTACAAAACTAAATATACTCTGACCATATAATGCAGCAGCCATGCTCCTTGGTATTTGTCCAAAGGAACTGAAATATTATGTCCATACAAGAACCTACACATAGATGTTTATAGCAACGTTATACATTATTGCTAAAATTGCCAAAACTTTTAAGTGACCAAGATATCTTTCAGTAGGTAAGTGGATGAATAAACTGTGGGACATTAAGACAGTGGAATATTATTCATCACCAAAAAGAAATGAGTTGTCAAGCTACGAAACTGCTACCAGGTAAGCGGAACCAATCTGAAAAAGCTACCTACAGTATAGTCCCAACTATATGACATTATGGGAAAGGCCAAAAACCATAGAAATATTAAAACATCAGTGGTTGCCAGATATTGGGGGAAGTAGGAATAAATAAGCAGAGTTTTTTTTTTAGGGCAATGAAACTCTTCTGGATGATATTATAATGTTGGATACACACCATTATACATTTGTCCAAACCCATAGAATGCATGACACCAAGAGTGAGCTGTAAACTACAGGCTCTGGGTAAATAATGACGTGTCAATGTATTCATCAGCTGTAACAAATGGAGAATGTTGATGATGGCCATACATGAGGTGGAGCAAGGAATATATGAGAAATCTCTACCTCCTGCTCAATTTTGCTGTGAATCTAAAACTACTCTAAAAGAGAGTCTATCAGAACATTAGATATTCATCACACTTCTTGTAATGGTGAAGAGTTGGAAGCAACTTAAATGTCCATCAATAAGAGAGTAAATGAATAAAAAATGATTCATTCTGTGGTAGACGGTAAATTTGAACACACACTTTCCCCCTCCCTGCATCTACACACTTCCACTGTGATGCTGCCCTGACAAGAGTTGAAGTCTGTTCCCCGACTCCTGGAATCTGGTCTGACTGTGTGACTTTCTTTGGCGAATGCGACATTAGCGATGTGAAACAAGCAATGCTTGCACAGTGGGAACCATTCTTTTGCTGTGCTCGGAACCCTGACATTGCGAATGAATGAGCCTGAACCAGCCTGCTAGAAGATGCGAGGCTTCTGGAGAACAGAGGCACACCGGTGAAGAGTGGCCAGCCTCCAGAGTATGGGCGAGGCCATCCTGGGCCATCTGGCTGCCAACTGACCTGTCGACTGATCGCAGATGCATGAGAAAGCTCATCAGAAACCAATCAAAGGGGAACAGACCAGAAGAACAGGGCACCTGACCTTTGCAAGTCACCAAGTTTGGGTGTGGCTTGTTTGACAGCAGCAGACAATGGATACCTATCTCTAGAATGAAACATCATGGAACAGTTTGAAAGAATGAGATGAATACATGCATATTAGTATACTGACTTGGAAAACTTGCTGAGACAAATTAATAAGAGAACAAACAAACACACACACACACACACACACACACACACTTGAAAAGCATGTAGACTTTGTGATTCTACAGGCTAGCCTTCCAGGACATTCCTTTTCCTCTTACAAAAGAAAGGGATCTTAAATGGTTTATGGGTCACGAAGAGAGTAGAATTATCTATACTTTAGGATGCTTCCACGCCTTCAAAATCACCCAAGATGTGAGATTTCTTCTACCACAGATGGAAATGTCACAAAATGAACCTGTGCCACCCCAACCCCACCATTGGATATGACCAACTCCGGTGAGTTAGCTACACCTTGTGTCAGGCTCACTCACACCCTCTCGACTTCCAGGCAAACCAAGGGAGAAAAGTGCCCATTTAGTCACTTGTGGAAATTTAAATTCTTTTTTTTTAAAGCAAAAAATATTTCCGAGTCATATTGAAAGATTCAAATATGCTTATCTTTGATTTTTTTTCCTACAATCTTCTCAAAAAGAAATAACAGAAACAACCACTTCAAATGAAACACTGCCATGAGAATATATTCAGATCATTTTGTTGTGTTGTCAAGGAAATACAGGCGATCTATTACGTTCTACATTTCCAAAATCAGTCTTATTTTCCTCAAATAATCTATTTTCAGAAATAAGAAAATACCAACTTCAGAAAAGCACAGTAATAAAAATGTAAACTCATTCAGAATAATCTAACATGCGTGAATCTATGTCTGTCAATGTCTATGAACCTTCACCCTAATACTTGTAAATGTTTTTTAAACTAAAGATTACTCTTGAGACAGGAGGGATGATGAGAATAATTATTCAGGAAAAAAAAAACCCCAAAACCTTACAGGTTAACACTGCCATTGATTGCAATCAAATATGCTTTTTTTTTTCCTAAGGAAGCAAAAGCTCAGAATGAACTAAAAGACATAGATATCTTTTAAGTTGGGAAAAACAGTCCTTTGTTCTCAAATACAGGATAATGAGAAGGAAATTTCTCATCTGAAATTTCTGCAGATTGTTAAATTGTTCACGGCAATGTCACGCTTATGAATCATTTCTCTTATTTCTTAAAAGTACTAGAATCCCATGCTGCATTTCTTTGGCAGCATTATCTGTCATCCGTATGGCAGAAGATATGCTAAGTGAACAAACAGAGGCACCATGGAATAAGCAGAGACAAACGCTTTAAGAAGGTTCTTAAGTAATTTTTAAGAAGAAAATAATTTTATGCGAGCTAAAGTGGCTCTCTCCACAGTCTGGAGCCGGTCTGCATAGATTTCCAACACTGTCCTAGAGTGCAGGATGGTATCCCACCTAAATCTTCCCGCACATATTTTATTATGAAAATACTAATTTACTTTAAAATTTAAGATTGTAAGAGATTTGATGAATTCTAACATGACATCTTATGAGGCTCAAGAGCCCATTTTTTTTCTTTAGGAGTACATCTCTGAAATTACGTTGTCAGTCACTGGGAAAATATAGCTTGATATTCAGAGAGCACAAAGTCTGATTTATATATGACTTTTAAGAAAGCTTCATTTGTATAAAGTAATATATATTCACTAATGCTGGGAATATAGTGATTTATACTTAGTGTATAATTTACCATTATATATATGTGTGTATGTGCATGTGTGTCTGCGCTAATAAAAATGCGGGCAAAGCAGAAAACGTCTTCCAATGCTAGTGATTTCCATTCAGACCTAACACAACGCCTGATTTTCTAGAAACCTATTTAATTTTTGTCACCACTTCCTTATTAGCTGATGTCAATTATTTCTTCTTTCAAAATGTTCAGTATCTGTTTACCTTGGTGTTGCCAAAGGCAATAATCATAACTTTTAGCTGTTTCTGATTATGTAACAAAAAATCTGCAAAGGACTTTCTTACAAAAGTAATACCCCCAAAAAATTCCTCTAAATGGTTTTCATAGATGTGAATGTGAATTGACTCAGAAATCCTCAGCTCTCCTATAGATACTAAATAACTCTTAAATACAAATACAGGTAGTGAGTAAATATGACGCTATTATCAGGTAACACTTTACAAACTGTAGAGTGCAGAAATACATTTCTGCCTACTACAGTCAAGTGTACCGTAGAAGCCACTCACGCAATAGCAACTATAGCAAATATCTTCAAGGTAGTTACTAGCCTTTCAAAACAACACATAAGGTCGAAAGATAATTATTATTTTATGAGCAGCGCATTGTCTTTGTTTCGGGTGGAAATCACTGCACATATGAGACAGGTGCATAACCTAACCCATGAGTGTGGAGAGCTGAGCAACAAATAAACATGAAGATAACGAGGAAATCGGTCAGGAGCTGGACACAGACATTCCAGTTACACCAGCCTGAGCTTAATTGTTTGTGCCAACCTGCCCTAGATTTTTGAAATTTGTATTTCATCATTGCATGCATTCTATCCCTGCAAGGTGATAGAAGCAAAGGTAGGGAACCGGGTATGACATATGTCCACCAAAAGAGTCTTCACTTGCCATTTTTCTTGCTATAAACCTCCTCCAAAAAATTCTGATTTTAATTAAATATATCATTTATGTTTTTTTTAAACAATATTATATGAGGTTGCAAAATACGTTGAAGGAATGGATCTGAAAGAGTGGATAAAGACAGATAATAAAGAAGCAAGCATGGAACATATCAGATAGAGAATCTCTGCTGTGATAACACATCACACAGGCAAGGGAAGAAACACGGTAGCAGAAGTAATATTTCAGAAACCCTGAGCAGGTGGGTCTCGCTGCGAAGGTTCCCTTCCTGCAGAGAGCTGAGGGAAGTAAGGGAGAAAGCGTGCTATTGGGCAAAAGAGTGTCCACTACAAGCGACCATGGTGACATTTAGAAGTTCCAGAATGGTGTGCGTGTGCAAGTCCCTGGAGAACAGAAGATCAGCAGGGCTGAGGCAAAGAAGGGATAAATAGGAAACGCTGTCAGAGAGAGGTGGCTACGCTGGATGCACTGATGTGCTGTGCAAAGTACATTCACTTTGAACATTTTAGTAATTATTAAATTGCATTTCCTTTATAATACAACTTGGGGGAGCGAATGCACTGTTCACAGAGGCGGAGGAGACAAAAACACCTGTCTGGGGACAGGTAGCAACACACCGAGGCACCCAGGGAGTGCACTTTGAAAGCATTAGGCCGCAGCTGTGGAGGTAATGAGCTCCTCTATGATTGCTTCTTCATAACTGAGAAAGAGCCGAGTAAAATATAGATGACAGAAATTCAAAAATTTTAAAGAAACAAAGGTAAAGGTCGTTAAATGCCAGGATGATTCAGCTGCCACCCAGCAGCAGGGCTGATCTTGAAAGGAACCAATGCCTCGGCATTGGCCCGGAGCACAGCTCCCGGAGACGGGTAGGGACGCTGCTGGAAGAGCGGCCCCGCTGCTGTGGTGTCTGCGCCCGTCTTGGCTTCATTCCGCTTGGGGAGTCCTGTTGACCATGTGCCCCGAGGCGCGTCCGAGTAGGAGCTGGGGTCCATGGGGTCTAACTCCCCCATCACCCCCAGGCCCTTGTTTCCCCTGCATGGTGATAACAGGGATGAAAATACAGCAAGACACCTGGGGCTGGTCTCCAGATAAAAGTCCTCAGACCCTCCACACTCAACACCATTAACTCCAACAGGCATCCCTTGGGTCCTTCGCAGAGTCTATGGGATTTGATAACCTCAGTAGGAAGCTGGCATATCCAAACATAATGAAATGTAGTGGTGTGTTTCAGTGCTGCTGAAGTTTTAACTACTTACACAAAATAAAATCAGAATCAACAACATTTCCATATGAAATATCAAATTATATGTTCACTTGAGGGGCCTATTATTCAACACTAATGCTAAAGAGGTACGCTTACTCTTTCGTTAGGCTTTTGTTGGATGCTATATCCTGCCAGTAATGTAGTCTGACCCATGATGTGTGCAAAACAATTCAGGTTCTGTGAGCTTTCCATCCGGTATCTGAAATCAATGATGTGAAATATTGTTGTAACTATTGTATGTTGAAAAAAATGTAACATGTTTATTTCAAATATATCAATAACAGGCTAATGTTTCATATGAAAATCATTAAATGATGGGACGCCTGGCTGGCTCAGTGGTTGAGCATCTGCCTTTAGCTCAGGTCATAATCTCAGGGTCCCAGGATCAAGTCCCATATTGGGCTCCCCATGGGGAGCCTGCTTCTCCCTCTGCCTATGTCTCTGCCTCTCCCTCTCTGTATCTGATGAACAGACAAATAAAATTTAAAAAAAAAGAAAATCGGGGATCCCTGAGTGGCTCAGCGGTTTAGGACCTGCCTTTGGCCCGGGGCGCGATCCTGGAGTCCCGGGATTAAGTCCCGCATCAGGCTCCCAGCATGGAGCCTGCTTCTCCCTCTGCCTGTGTCTCTGCCTCTCTCTCTCTCTCTCTATCATGAATAAATAAATAAAATCTTTAAAAAAAAGAAAATCATTAAATGAAAAACATGTTAGCATAACCTGATATCTCTACTAATGTGACATAACATTGCATCAAGATTTGAAATTTCTCCTTGATATTGTTGGAATGGTACCAAAAAAGTAAATTTTCACCACTACAGAGATAAAGAGAAAGTGAGAGATCTTGTTCTGAACCTTGGCCTTCCCACTTACAATCTGAATCCCATTATCACGTTGAAAATGTATAAAATTCCAGAATGTGGACTCGAACCACAACGTAACTGCATGGTGCTCTTTATTACTAGCTGTAAAACTCTACAGCTGCTAGGAAAAAGGAAGGAAAAGCATGGTTATAATAGTTTTCACAGCACCAGCAATGTAATGGTAAGGATTTTACGTCCCTGGGTCAAGACAGCTGCTGTGACAGGTAACCTGCACACTGTCTGAGGGGGGGCCCCACACAAATTAGTGACGGTAGGACCACATGTGTGTTCTCGTTACATTCCCAGCCCTCCCAAAGAGCAGGATTTTAGTAACTTCTACCCACTGAATGACTGACCCTAGGAAATGTGTGGTCATTTACAAAGTAATTATTTCCTATTGATACTTGCAATAAGTGGTTATTTAGTGATAAAAGACATAATTCCTCCAAACTATACTCATCTCGGAGTACTCCCTCAAGAAACCAGAGCTCCTCCCGTGCTCTCTCCCTTCACCTCTGGCCATAAGGATTGCAGTGGGAGTAATTAACCACCATTTATAATGAATCTGAATTAGTCTAGTAATATAATAGATTCCTATAGCAGTATGGCTCGCTGGTATATGAAACTGCTGAAGTCATATTGCTCCTACTTGATACCTCCTAAGCAAATGCTTTCAACTAATTTCATGATTAATGT
This sequence comes from Vulpes lagopus, assembly GCF_018345385.1. Lineage (NCBI taxonomy): Eukaryota > Metazoa > Chordata > Mammalia > Carnivora > Canidae > Vulpes > Vulpes lagopus. Next base: position 1,721,119 of record NC_054837.1, on the reverse strand, counting down.
ACTGAACTTACAACCTTATGATGTCTTATAGCCTATCCTTGCTACCAGAGGTGAAAGATTGATACTATTTTCATAAAAAAAATTATGCAGGTTCAGTTATTGTCAGAAATCTCCCGATGTAGAATTATTTGCCAAATAAAAGTGGAAATATGATTCTAAAGAACCCTTATGTTGCATTATTTGAGGTGACGATGGCAGAGGTGGTGGCCGGGGGATGCCATTAATTTACTCCTGTACCGGGAGACAACAGTAATCTCCAGAGAAAAATCACGTCCATAGTTGGAAGTGAAGCACCTGTAATAGTATTCTTTGCAGGAGTTCTTTTCTAATCAAAGAGCTGAAATATCAATAAATGTTAGCACTCTCCAAGCTAGAATTGCCATTTTCTGTTCGATTGTCAAGTGTACACGAACGGCACACATTTTTCTTCAAGATTTTGTTTTCCTTCCCTGAAAGTATCAAAAACATATTGCACTTTAAAATTGTCAGACACTGGAAGAACCACATGTGACCAACTCTTTGTCCTAGCAACAGAATATGATACTTGAACATCAGCCTTACTTCTTCCAGCTGCTTAGAAAAGATCATCCATTCAGAAAGAACAAAACCAAATTAAACAGACCTTCTTTGCAAGTTGTACTATGTGTTCACCATGTATGATGCCTGAGAACGGGCACTCCCTTGTAGGTAGTATGGCTCACAGAGAACTCTGCACGTTTGCTCTGCTCCCCACCTATTGAATTCCCTCGATTTATTTGCATTGAATGTGTTGCCCCTTGTGACAAGGACAATGAGTGTTTGTATGTTTGATGCAAGGCCATATGCAAATTAAGACTTCGAAACGTGTTTAATACTTAAACTCAGTACTGGTAAAATTCTCTGTAATATTTATAATAACAATGTCCAATTTCACCTGGACAAAATGAAAAATGAAAATGAAATTATTCATTTCATTTTCATTTAAAAATGAAAGATATTTTCATTTTTAAACCATTTGAAAAAGATGAAATGCTTCTGCTTCTTATGGATTCTCTCAAAATTCCTGTGTTGAAATTCCAACCCTTAACGTGACAGCGTTAGGAGGTGGGACACGAGAGGCCGTGAAGGTGGAGCCCCCATGCTGGGACTGGTGCCCTTATCAGAAGAGCCTCCAGAGCATACTCACTGCTCTGCTCTCATAGTCATCTGCAGACCAGGGGAGCCTCCCACCAGAACCCCCATGTTGGCACTCTGATCTTGGGTTTCTCTGCCTCTACAATGGTGAGAAGTTAATTTCTTGGGTTAAGTCAACTTGTCAATGGTATATCTTATTGCAGGAGCCCGAACAAAGAGCAGGATAATATGGAGTCTGTCCCAATCTATCATTTCTATCCCCAAAACAAAGTAACAAGAAGCCTTAAAAAAATGAATGCTTAAAAATGAAAACAAAACAAAACAAAACAAAAACACAAAAATAATGTTGGACAAAATGATGAAAAAAATAATCTGTTATCTAGTTTTAGTAAAATTATCTTAAACTATGCATTATCTCTTCTCCAAAGGAATTACAGAATTTTTCAAAATCTCTTATGGGACGCCTGGGTGGCTCAGCAGTTGAGCATCTGCCTTCAGCTCAGGTCGTGATTCCATAGTCCCGGGATTGTGTCCCACATTGGGCTCCCTGCATGGAGCCTGCTTCTCCCTCTGACTCTGTCTCTGTCTTTCTCTCTGTGTCTCTCATGAATAAATAGATGAAATATTTTTCTAAAAAAATGAATGCTTAAAAATGGAGAAAAAAACACAAAAAATAATGTTGGACAAAAATAACGAAAAAAATAATCTGTTTCCTAGTTTTAGTAAAACTCTTTAAACTATGCCTTGTCTCCAAGTTTTAGTAAAACTCTTTAAACTATGCCTTATCTCCAAAGGAATTACAGAATTTTTCAAAATCTCTTATAAGATAAATCTATTCTTTACATGTGTGCATGTGTAAATAGTTCTAAAGTATATTTCAGAACAAAAACTTAAACATTGTTCTGAGAATACTGAGGATTGGCTAAAATTTATTCTGGATTTGATTTTCTTATACATACCTATATGAAGATCTAGAAATATTTTTAGATCTTTAAATGTATGTAGTCAGTATATATTTAACATCAATTTAAATATGCTATTATACAAAATTCTGTGGGGATAACTTGAGAAAAAGGAAGGATAATTATATTGTGTCAGTCATTGAGTTTAGCCTACCACTACTTGTTTCAGCTGTACTCACAAGAACTTGTATCCTACTTAATAGCAGGTAAACTATTATTGTCTGTGTACAGACTATTTTGAAGGCCTTTTATAGCACCGTTTTATATGAAGAAAAAATACTGTCCTGGGAAACTCCCATCCTCACGGTAAAAGACAAAACAGAATTAAACCTATTCAGGTTAGATGAGTCAACTATCAGTGGTTTGAATAAAAATTGATTTTTCAGGTGAGGATTAATAATGTTAAATTCACCTAAATGATCAATCTACATAACCTCTGTCTAGCAATATTTTAAAATATGAATTGGATTGCTAACTTGCTGATATTTTGCACACAGAATTAAGTCTGAGGGAAGAATCCTGTCACAGCAGTCAATCCAATAACTGTTCAATTTCTAAGCCCTTGAGAAAAAATAAACTTTAGCCTTCCTTAAAGAGTCAACCTTCTCATTAAGGTTGCATTAAAAATATAGGAGGGTGAGAGTATGTGTTATTTTTCCCATCCCTAGCATTAAACCAGAATGATTTCAAAGTGAAAAGCCACCAAAATATGTTTAATTTTATGAATCTAAACAGGTAAGATTAATATCATCTATGATTCCAATAGACATTATAAGTAATTTAGCATCTTCTAAATTGCCGGAATATATGGAATAAAGCAGCACTAAAAGCTCAAATGACTGTGGAACACAATACCCTTCAAGTGACAATTCTGAACAATTAATTAATTATATGTGGCTGAAGTATACTAATGGCGTTTTCAGTGCTGCTGATTTTCAGTTTTATCTATGTGAAAACAGCAAATGTATTGTTTTTTTTTTTAATTTTGGATTTTAATTCTGAACTATGTTTATTTCCCCAACTTTTGTGTTTTGGTAACAAAAGAAAATCATCAATACTTTTTAATTAATTAACTACTTTTCTGAAGAGGTTTGCTGGTTTATTTTTTTATATCCAGGTACTGAACTTAGAACTTCAATATGGAGAATTACATAATAGTATTACAAATATCCTTTTTTAGTATTACTCTATTAGTATCAAAAATATCCTTTTTGCTTCTCACTTTTAATATGGAGACAATAATCATAAAAATTAATTATAAATGGACTTCAGATTAATCCGTTAATTTAACGTAGGTGACATCATCAGGACAGAAATAATGGAGACTTTAAATGATCACAGAAGGATCAGGAGGGAGACCTCTCAGCCCTGAGCTCCTCCAGGAAGTCTCTGCTGATTCATCTCACACACCCCTTGGGTCTTGCAGTCTTGGTCCTTGGTGACCCTCATCTGCTCATCTCCAGAACTGCACTGAGCCCGCTTCTCTACATGCCCCCTGGGGTGACACGTGGGTTCCCCAAGATTCTGAGCAGATGCTCTGACCTGTGCCTTTGCATCAGCAACTATCAGAATGCTGTAGGTCCTGGCACAAAACAGGCATTCATGACTGCTTCCAGAAGGAAGTGAAAATCTGTGTGGCTGAAGTTAGTAGACAACTAACATGTCAAGAGCATCAATGATGAGGGCACAGACATTTTATGACGAATCTGTAATCAACATGTTTTCTTTCTTTCTTGGTTTACATATGTATTTTTTGTAATCTCGGCCCCCAACATGGGGCTGGGACTCATCACCCCCAGATGGAGAGCCACAGGCTCCACGGACTGAGCCAGCCCAGTGCCTGCCCCCAGTAATCAATGTCTTAAGTATATGTCCCTCTGTTACTACCCCCCACTCTTATTTTCTCTCCACTCCTAGACCAGGTTCTCTGGTATCAAATGTCTCCTTTTAAGTATTCTTGCAAAACACATACTGTTGTTTCACATTGTTGTTTTTACATTGCCCTTTATTAATGCTGGCTCTGCACTCCTTGTGACCCTGCTCACCCACCTGACCCCAAGAGGACCCTGAGGTCCAATGCATAGGCTGCCAGAGGGCACCAGATGGAGTCCCCCGCCAGGGCAGTGCTGCAACCTCCCAGCAGTCAGTGCTCCAGCCCTCTCACCACGTCTCTACCGCAGCAGTTCCAGGAGCTCCTTTGATTCTAGGAGGGCTGGAAAAAGAAGACTTAGCACCAACTGTCCTCCAATCACAGAAATGCTCTCTCTGCCAGTTTACAAACAAAGGTTACCATACACATTATAGTATCACACAGGTTATCTAATGCAACCAGATTGAGGTTTAGTTTGACAGCAGTGCAAGAGGAGTAGTAAGTGCCCTTAATGAGGCTTACCAGGGGAAAAAATACGAACTTATTGATACTAAAATGTACGTATGTATTTATGGAAAAATAAAAGAGGGGTGGGGAAGTGGTTTATCTGAAATTACGTTTAACTGGGCATCCTATATTTTTAAAGGTAAATCTGATAAAACCTAGCATTAATAGTATCTGAGCCACAGGTCAGCAAGGCAAATGTACAATTAAATGTTCTCTAATCACTTGAAAGTGAGGATTTGAAGAGTTAATACATTAAGAGCCAGTGGTTATCCAGAATGGTGACTCCAATAATGGGATGTGATGAGAAAGTCATTGAGGGATACTTCAGTAATCATCTAAAATCATACTTAAAATTGAATGCAGAGTTGGGCTTTGATAGTTTAAATATAATTGGCATTAATATATCCACAAAATATTAATAGGCATTTAAATTATTTCCAACAGGTTATCATGAGCAACTGATATAAATTAACTCAATGGATAGCAAATCTTTCTCCATAAATTTTAACATCGCTTTTATAATACCAAAATTTATTTATATTTTTCCTACAAATAATCCATCTTTATTATGAAAAGAGGTACATTTCTAATTAAAGAACTATGAATCTCAATGAATGATTAAAATGGAATTATAAGAATTCAACATTCACTCTTATTTTGCACATTAATTATAGCACAAACATAATGAGTATAACAAACATTAAAACTCATCGTATGTTTATAATAAAGTAGAAATATTGAGGTCAATGATTAAAGTTTTCACAGGAGAAATTATGCAAATGTAAAGAGTTTGCATCTCTAACATCTTCCATTAATTTAAATGGCTTCAACAGAATTCAGTCTGTGACCCAAAATGCTTCTCATCAGCTCCTAATCTCCATGGTGTGTGCAGTGAGCATTCTGTCTGAACATAACCCTACTGACTGAGGCAATCCCGTAGCATCAATTTCACAAACCACTTTCAGAAAAATTATAATAACAAAATTCTGAAATTATACTATGAGCATCTTCTGAAAAACAATGCTATAGATGCTTATATATGTTTTCTTTAAAAAAAAAGATTTTGTTTGTTTGTTCATAAGAGACACAGAGAGAGAGAGAGGCTGAGACACAGGCAGAGGGAGAAGCAGGCTCCCTCTGGGGACCCTGATGTAGGACTCAATTCCAGAACCCCGGGATCACACCCTGAGCTGAAGGCAGACACTTGACCATTGAGCCACCCAGGCGCCCCTATATTTTCTAAGTATAAATGCACTTTTTTATTATTTTTCAGGGGATGGGGTTTGTCTGACTCTACAAGTTCTAGATCTTTAAGGTCAGGCTTCACCAGATGAGTAGGAGAAAATCATATTAAGGTAAACAATACATACTGTAGAAAGAGTCAAGTTGGAATTTTAATTTGGGCACTTTCCTTAGAAAATCTATTAAAATTCCAAGACTTCAGCTTTCTCACCTGTCAAGTAGATAGACAGATACACATATATGAAGATGCAAATTCAGATATAAATGTCCTTTATGTATTAGGATTTTGTTAAAGATCAGAGTTGACTGTGTTTCAAATTTTGTAAAACGCTAGGCTGCAAATCTTTGGGTGCGATTATTATATTTGCACATAATGAAACCTAAGTAAATTATTGTAGGTACATGAAAATAATATGTTGATTCATAAGCAGTTTTATTATGATTCCTGAAAAGTTCTGACACGGAAGTTCTGACACGGTCTATCTGGTTACCACCACCACCACCACCACCACCTCCACCATTATCATCATCATCATCATCAACAAGATAACAGCACTCCCCTTTACTGAATGCTGGCTGTATTCCCAGTCTTTAAAGAAGGGTCATTTGATTCAGTAGGTGCAGAAATCCCATGACATAGGTACCAGGATCATTCCCCTCTCATAAATGTGAAAAGTGAGACTCACAAAGTAACTCACTCAAGATTACATAACTGGGAAAGGACAGACCATTTTGGAACTCCTGTGGGACTGCAAACCCCTGAACTCAAACAGTTTTCCATCCCACATTTTAAGGGATTTGATTAAAACCCATCGCTTTGCTTTCTTTTTCCCTGATGAATGCAATCGACCAGCGCCTGGCACCACGGACGGCCAGTCTTCTCACTGAAACCCTGTGGATTCAAAATCTATTCCAAGTACTTAACTTTCTTCTGCAAATTCCCTCATCTATAAAATTGAGAATGATGATAATTGCAGAAATGCCAGGGAAATTTATAATCATTAATGAGCTAAGCCTTTCGAAAATATAAAGCAGCATTAAATGTTAATATTACTAATCTTCTTAATTAGAGGAAGTGGCAAATGTGTCCAAAAAGTCTGTAACTAACTTCATTACTCTTTCATTTATGTAGCTACGTTTAAGTCCTTCAAAATGTGTTTTATGTTGATTAAACATATGGTTTCCTGCCTTTATAAATGTCCATTACTAATATGCTATACTATGGTAATTCTATTTTTGCTGTTATGACTAATGAGTGATGAATTTTCGTCAAAAATTTTACATTCCAATAGTTAGATTCTCTTCCTCTATTTTTATTTGCAATAAACATGTATTTATTTATATATTGATATTCTTCTTGAGGTAAGGAATTTTTTAGGGAACTTACACTGAGAATATAGCCATCTAAGAAAAAAAAATTGGATCTAACCTTAAGTTTAAGAATCTAAAGTTAAGGGGCAACTGGGTGGCTCGGTGGTGTCTGCCTTTGGCTCAGGTCGTGATCCTGGGGTCCTGGGATCGAGTCCCAAGTCGGGCTCCCTGCATGGAGCCTGCTTTTCTGTCTGCCTATGTCTCTGCCTCTTTCTGTGTTTCTCACGAATAAATAAATAAAATCTTAAAAAAAAAAAAAAGAATCTAAAGTTAAGTTACAGGAGGATGGAAATACAATGATAACAAAGGCCAGTGCTTTGCTGGTATTAAAACTAGAATTTGTTTTCTGTCTGTTAAAGAATTACCCAGGCAATTTGTTGCCCCATTGTTGTCCTGTTAACAAAGAGGAAACATCCTAATATGAAAGGTGTTTCATACCTCATATGTGTCATATATTTAAAAAAGATTATATCGTGAAAATAAATATTTTTAGGATCACAATTCTTCACTGTAAACACGCTCATATGGTAAAGATATCAGTTGTGTAATTTATCAAGCAACTCTCCTCAATTATTTTTGTGTTCCTTTCAAAGTTAACATGAATGGTAACATGAAGTTCCCTTATTTATTTAATGGGTTCAAATTCACCATATTCAGTACTGACAATGAGCAGCATGTTTTGTTTTAAACACAAATTGATTTTTATCCCTTGATCTGGATTACACAGAGAAAAGGCACCCAAGCTGGTCGTGCTAGACCCTCTCACACGTATCTCCCCACCAAGAGCAATAGATGTGGGGGTATTATGCATTTGATCACAGCTTTAATATCAGCAGAGGAGACACAAACAATGGGATGAGATCTAGAGCATTTCTTCAGCCAAACTGGGCTTGTTTCTGCCAACACCATAAAGGATTCTGACATAGGTATTTATTTTTTTCTGGTTTTATTTATTTATTACCCATTTTTATTATTTTTTATTTTTTAATAATAAATTTTTTATTGGTGTTCAATTCGCCAACATACAGAATAACACCCAGTGCCCATCCCGTCAAGTGCCCCCCTCAGTGTCTGTCACCATTCACCCCCACCCCCCACCCTCCTCCCCTTCCACCACCCCTAGTTCGTTTCCCAGAGTTAGGAGTCTTTATGTTCTGTCTCCCTTTCTGATATTTCCTACCCATTTCTTCTCCCTTCCCTTATATTCCCTTTCACTATTATTTATATTCCCCAAATGAATGAGACCATATAATGTTTGTCCTTCTCCGATTGACTTACTTCACTCAGCATCATACCCTCCAGTTCCAGCCACGTTGAAGCAAATGGTGGGTATTTCATCGAAAGATGAATGGATAAAGATGTGGTTTATGTATACAATGGAATATTACTCAGCCATTAGAAATGACAAATACCCACCATTTTTTTTTTTAATTTGAGTATAGATAACACACAGTGTTATGTTACTTTCAGGTATACAACATAGCCATTCAACCCCCCTAGGCTGCACTCACTACAAGCGCAGCTACCATCTGCCACCCTACAGCACTATTATAATACCATTGACTGTAGTCCTATGGTCTTTCAACCCATGACTTACTCATTCCCAATGGAAGACAGTACCTCCCATCCCCATCCACCCATTCTGCCCATGCTCCATCCTCCTCCCTCTGACAGCCATCAGTTTATTTTCTGTCTCAATAGGTCTGTTTCTGCTTGGTGGGAACATGAATTTGTGCAACCACCGTGGAAAAGAATATGGACTTACCTTAAAAAATTAAAAAGAAATAGCATGTGATCCAACGATTTCACTACTGGATAGTTACGCAAAGAAAACAAAATCACCAATTTGAAAAAGATACATGCATTCCTATGTTTATTGCAACATTATTTAAGATGGCCAAGATAGGGAAGCAGCCCAAGTGTCCATTGATAGACGAATGGATAAACAAGATGTGTGTGTACACACACACACACACACACACACATATACACACAAGAATATTACTCAGCCATTAAAAAGGATGAGATCTTGTCATTTGCAACATGGCTGGCTCCGAGGATATTATGCTAAGGGAAATAAGTCAGCCTGAGAAAGACAAATATATGGTTTAACACACATGTGGAAACTAAAATAAAACAAATGAATGAACGATAGAATCAATTTTGTATTTGAGATTGGCTTGTATATTTTTTATACCTAAGAAAACAAGTTTATTTTTTGTTTTAACAATTTTGCAACCACATCAAGAGCTGAACGATCAGTTATGCTATCTACCAACTATTTGAAAGAATTGCCTGTGGAATCACTACAAATTATATTTATTTCAATGTTGATCAAGGTTGTAGAATCTATGACCTGACTGTAGAGATCCAGTCTGGCTCTGCTTCCTGTGTCATCTGGACCAAGTTATTTATACTCTGTTGCTCAGTTAGTTCCCTTGTCTCCGGAAAGGGAATAACTATGGCACTTACTCAAAGGTAGTTACGTGAATTGAATAAGCAGTACTGTAGGGGAAGCTGAAGAGACTCCATTTGAGAAAGGCTCCCTCTCTGCTTTTTTTCTGCTAGGACCCATTTACTCATATTTTGTCTCTGAATAAGCCCAAGAAGCTACTTCCCCAGTACGGGGGGAAACAAGTAAGTCAATCATTCTCTGAGTTTTGTGCTAGGCCCTAAATACCTGATAACACCCAAGAAGAGCTAGATCCCAAACATGTTCTAGGACATTATCTTCAAGCAAACCTCAGCTGGCACTGGCATCAATATCCTCACCTTCAATGATTTATGGAGTCACACCTATTGTTCACCTGACACTCGCCTTTGATTAGATGCTAACATGGATTCCTGGATGAACATGTGCCCTAGACCCCTTTCCAATATAAATCTCTAACCCCGAGCAATGGTTAGACTCATTCTTCTCTCCTTTTCAAGTCTCCAAGATACTGTGACTGCTATTCTCTGCCTGTCATACTATTGAATAAACTCTGTTTTCACTTTCTCTGGCTCACATTTGATTTCTATTTTGTATGAAGCCAAGGGTCCTTCTGGCTTGACCTGTGGGGCCTTCCCTTGGGTTCTCAGATCCATCCTGTCTGCCTCAGTACTTCCTACAGATGGATCACACAGTAAATGACATCTATTGTTAAGTAGATGATTATTATCAGCATTAGTAATAATTGGCCCTGGTGCTGAAAAATATTAATTAACTCCCTCCTTTGAGGCTTTCAAGAGATGCTATGATATCATGGCTATATATGCCTGTTCATCTCCCACTACTCCTAGTGTCCATAATATGTCATTAGCTATCCTTCAGAAATAGTTCTGGTCATCCAATAACCAACATCAAAATCTTATATAATTAGCAACAACAACAACAAAAGTACTGATAAGATTATAAGTGAAAGGAGACTTCTCAGTCTTAATAACTTTAAAGAATATATTTCACATATTTTCTGAAAAATTTCAACTGAAAATAATGTATGAGTTTGTGGGAAAGCATAAAGATGAATAGGTAGTTAGAACTCGCTAGAACGGTTGTTGTTAATGTCTAATTTCACTTATTTTATAATTAAACACAATAATCTACTTGGGTATGGTGTGCAGTCTTCATCATTTAACAGAAATTGCCATCAAACTGAACTGTATGTCCTTTTCCACTGCAAAGAGTAAGTAATACATAATAAAAAATAACAATGGTAATATGTGCATACCCTTAGTTTATATGTTGGGGTTACCTATTATTATTTAGGTTATTAAAATATTTGGAATATAGATCAGATACATGACAAACATATATTATATGTACATACATATGTTAAGCTTGTTTTTATAGACAGAGTGCTATCTATGCAAATTCAAGTGATTAGAATTTTCAAGATCGCACTGAAAATAACAGCCATGAGAGTGAAAATCATATACAAATATATGTAAAGTATTTCAAATAGGGACATGACCTTTGTCAGGCTAGAAGCAGTCACGAGAAAAAAAAGTAAGAAGGAAAATATCTGCTGAGAATTCCTACAGCACAAGGTTATCTCTCATGTCTCCACCACAGTCCCATCACTGTGTCCTTCACACCTACTGTGCACACCTGGGAGGTGTGGGCTCCTCTGCTGTTGACTTGGGCTCATTCATCCCATGGGAGGCACCAGCAGAAGACTGCATGGAGAGAGGAGTATCCACGTGGCTTTCCAATAGGATGGCATATTCTTATAGGTAATAAGCACACAGCGTCTCGAATTACCTCACTGGATCATACCAATATTTCTCTAACGGGAATCTGAATATGCTCCTGCAATATCTGGAAATTTAAATACTTTGTTCCCTGCATCTTTTAGAAAACCCACTTTAGGAACTGAACTTGATAAAGATTTACCATAATATATATTTTTGAAAATGCCCTTAAAACTCTATCAGCCTATTATATAACAATTAAGTATCAAAGCTATTGCTTTATCTACTTATATTTTCCTTTTTTATGTGTGGTATGCATCCCAAGACACATTTTATGCAACCCATAACACAAGACATACATAAAATTGGTCTATTAGTGGAACACATATTTTCTAAAGGGGATTTTAAACATGTAAGTCAAATGTCTTAATATTTTTAATAGCCTTTAAAGAAGTAATACCATTTCTGAAAATGTGCTCTAAAGAAATAGTATTGGATGTATGGCTAGATTTAGCTACAACAAGGATATTCAATATAACCATTCTTTAGAAGTGAATAATTAAAATCAATCTACATGTCCAACTTTGCCATGGCTAGCTATGGAAAACCAAGGAATAAAACCTATGCTCTTAAAATAATTCTCAGTGCCCCCAAATATATATTCAAAATACATGAAAGGAAAAGAAGTATGTTCTTAAAGGTGACAGGTTTCTTTTTGAAAATACAGTTAATATGAAAGTTATGACATTCAGGGAAACTAAAAAGCAGTGTTAGGTAATATTTTCATTATAATAAAATTTCCCAGGCACCCTGGGTGGCGTAGCAGTTTAGCATCACCTTCAGCAGGGCGTAATCCTGGGGACCCAGGATCGAGTCCCAGGTCGGGCTCCCTGCATGGAGCCTGCTTCTCCCTCTGCCTGTGTCTCTGCCTCTCTCTCTCTCTCTCTCTCTCTTGTAAATTAATAAAATCTTAAAAAAAGTAAAATAAAATTTCCCTTTCTTGCAATTATAAGTTTTTTCTTTTCCCACTGTTCATCTATACTGTAAACACAGCACATGTATAATTTATGTATCAAGATAAAATCAGTAAGTTCAGCTCAAAATCAAAATGAAAAGCCACATCACAGAGGAGAGGAGATAAATATGGGTTTTGCTCTTCCCCTTATCTGATGAAAAAGAGTACATGGTTTACAAAGAGAAACAATTTTCCCTCTGGTTCCAGCTCTAAACCATAAAAGGAATTTACTGTGTAGATCTGGAAATAAGAGGTACTGAATAGCTAACACGCATTAAGATAAATCACTGTTTTAGCTTTTTTGACAAAATAGAAATATTGCGTTATCAGTTACTGTATCAACTCACTGGAAAAGAAAATTTCAAAAGATTATTTAAAATAGAAGAGTTTCGTGATTTCCCCAAAACAATGACAGCTATTATCTTAGATTAAGCAAAGAGCTTTCTAGGGATCTTTATATGGTGCTTACATCCACCCTATATGACACAATTAGGAGAATCTAAAAGATCCGGATGGCTGGACTGCCAGTTGGAGACTATCATCATCATGCAGCTCAGTTTGCAACAATTTTTGTTCATGTACTTAGTATTCACAGGAAGAAACACATGCACATTAGATGTCAGATATGAGGATGACATAAATATCTTCAGAGTGCTTGTGTCCTACTCTGAAAGACATGCATTAGGAGTCTGGAATTTCAAGTTGCTTCTTCTCTATTCTTGCCAAGTTCATGGTATGATATCTACGGTTGAAACTTTTACACTATAAATACAAATAATAATAAAAAATGGCTTGAAAATATGCTTCTGCCTCATAAATAATACTAAACACTCTTTAAGAAAGGATGGTGTGTGCATAGTAATGTAGGCCTCCTCACTGCTGACATAATTAAGAGTCAATTCAGATTTGCTACCATTTATTCAGAGAGGTAGCACACTCATAATGCATGTTCTGCTTACAGTTGCTTGATAGCAAATATATAAGAACCAATCCAATTTTTTAATTGAACTCAAATTCCAAAAAAGATGAAGAGAAAAATGAAACCGCAAAATAAAATATAAATGAAAACAGTTCAACTGAGAGAGAAGTTAAGCTACCCCAGACAATGTTGGACGGTAGGTTTGGCTAATACAATAGAAACGCTGCTAATTCTTATAAATAGTAAATCAGAGACATAAATATTATACAGGTGTGACTGCAAGAAGCTGGGATTAATCAAAGCTACAGCATTTTCCATGCTGCAAAAATTACAATTGTAAACACTTTTTTTTTACTCAATCAAATGTTATGTGAATAGTAAATTAGTTTGAATAAAATCTACTGTATCAAACAGAATTTTTACTGTGGATCATGACAGTTGAAGAGGCCAGGTAATATCTCTCTTGTAGTGCACTTGACCCCCCTGGACTGGATGGGACAGGAAAGGAATTATGCAGGACCAAATGGCCACATAGGGAGATTATGGACACACTCCACATGCACATTCCGACCTTGGCTTCTGGGGACTTCAGATTGTGGCACAACTTCTAGATCTATTTGGAACTAGTTCTTTCACTTAATAAAACAGTCTTGGCAATGGGATAATCATATATATCATCCGCGGATTATTGGTTTTTCATCATTAAAATTCACTGACATATGTTGAACATGAAAATTATACAAATATAATTTTATTACACTAGAGTATCTTTCAGATTCTACAGAATTTCATTCTAATCATCAACCAAGATGATATAATATTGAAAAGGTGGGAGATCCCTGGGTGGCTCAGCGGTGTAGTGCCTGCTTTCCGTCCAGGGTGTGATCCTGGAGTTCCGGGATCGAGTCCCACATTGGGCTCCCTGCGTGGAGCCTGCTTCTCCCTCTGCCTGTGTCTCTGCCTCTCTCTCTCTCTCTCTCTCTCTCTCTCTTTGTCTCATGAATGAATAAATAAAATCTTAAAAAATATATTGAAATAGTGGAACATATATTCATAGTTTCAGTATTCTGAAAGGTTTATTTTTTCTTAATAATTATCTTAAAATAATCTTTCTCTTATAAAGTGTTAGAATATCTGATAAGTGAGAACTTATTTACTTTAAAGCAATATCTGTATTAACCAGCTTTATGGGACCAACAACAGCTCCTAAATTTAAAACGGTGTACATTAAAACCTTATGTTTACACCTGGCCTCATTACACAACACTAAAGCTGTTTGCAAATTTAGTATCATTATTAAAATAAACTGGAAAACTTTTTTTTTTTACAAGATTATTTATCTGAGAGACAGAGAGGGAGAGAGGGGAAGAGAAAGAGAGAGACAGAGTCCCAAGCAGATTCCCTGCTAAGTGCAAAGCTCAACGTGGAGGTCAGTCTCAGGAGTTTAAGATCATGACCTGAGCTGAAACCAAGAGTCAGCACTTAACCAACAGCACCCTGTTTCCCCTAAAGTGGAAAACTTTTAAGATCATGATGAATAGGCCATATCCCAGACCAATTCATGCTGAATCTCTGGCCAAGATTCAAGCATCTTACATTTGTTTTAAATTCTGCAGGTATAACCACAGTGAGGACCACTGCACAAAATAATAAATGCAACTCATGCATAAGTGGATTTAAAAAAAAATCACTCAGTTGATGTCAATGTTTGTACAGATAGTAGCAAGCCATGGCAACTCATGCACATGTCAGGAATTCATCTTAGAGTTGAGACTATAAAAGACCTGGAAATTGGGGTATTTGTATCTACATCCTCCTGTAAATATCAGAGAATGTGGATATTCATCTTTATTTCGATCCTTTGAAATGTAAATAAAAATTTTGCATCTCATTTCAAAAATTCGGAAATTATTTTAGACATATAATTTGATTTTTGTTAGCTCCTGTCCATAAACTAAGTCTTCTGCTTTGAAGTAAGTAACTTCAATCAGGATTTAAAAAAAAAAAAATCA
The DNA here is from genome assembly GCF_018345385.1 of Vulpes lagopus. Lineage (NCBI taxonomy): Eukaryota > Metazoa > Chordata > Mammalia > Carnivora > Canidae > Vulpes > Vulpes lagopus. The sequence continues at coordinate 1,705,935 of NC_054837.1, read as the reverse complement.
GGATTTATACTCTAGTGTCCAGTACAGAATTCTAGTAATAATGCTTACATTGCTTACTACTAGGTTGAAAACATGTATGGTTGTTGATATTAACTGTATAATAAACAGCCATCTAGAGAAGAAAGTGTAAGTACAGACTCAGGAGTTGAAAATTTTTTTTATTTTTTGTTTTTTTTTAATTTTTTATTTATTTATTTATTTATGATAGTCACAGAGAGAGAGAGAGAGAGACAGAGACACAGGCGGAGGGAGAAGCAGGCTCCATGCACCGGGAGCCTGATGTGGGATTCGATCCCGGGTCTCCAGGATCGGGCCCTGAGCCAAAGGCAGGCGCCAAACTGCTGCGCCACCCAGGGATCCCTGAAAATTTTTTTTAAAACTTAAATTTAACTCCTGGTCAAATCTTACTCTAAAATTATGTTGGATGATTGTGACGAAACATGTGTGATTAGAACCACCCGATGTGAAATGAACTAGGGGTGGTAGAAGGGGAGGTGGGCGGGGGATGGGGGTAAATGGGTGACGGGCACTGAGGGGGGCACTTGACGGGATGAGCACTGGGTGTTATTCTGTATGTTGGTAAATTGAACACCAATAAAAAATAAATTTATTAAAAAAAAAAGAACCACCCGATGTGTCTGTTAATTGCACCACCATGCAGAAATACCAAAACCAATAAATTCAGAAATCATGGAGGGAAAGTAATACAACACTTTATAAGGAATTTTTTGAAAGCCTAAACCTACCAGAACATTCTGGCTTGCCTAATTTCATCCTGTTTATGGGTGTGTCTGTTTGTTTAAACAACAACAAAAATGAACCGATATCTTGAGGAATTTCTCAGGAAAGTTGAATACTACACTCAGTTCTAAGGCCTCATTATGCTTTAGGAAAAGAATGCACTGTACTGCAAACAATGAAGTTTTAGTTTGATAGTGCTGTGGCTTAGAAACGCAGAGGAAGTCATTTTACGTATCATCCTCATTTTGAGCATTTTTAAGACAGGGAAAGTCGTATCTACTCCACCTACCCCATAAGATTATTCTAAAATATAATGAGATATAGAACTTCACTCTACAAAGTTGACAGTGTTGTTTAAAAAATAAAGTATGATTACCTTTGGTAGTAACAGTAGCTTATTCATAAATTAATATACTCTATAAATGTTCTCATAAGCCACAGGAGTTTGTGCCTATTTACCAATTCATGCTAGGAAAAAAGACCCCTTTTACCTCAGGAACTTGAAAAATCACTTTATCTAAGATACTGACTTGAAGCAAATTGCCACACAAGATGACACAAACTTGCTTTTTAAATAATTTCCTCTAACTACATTGGAAAACTTGAATTCAATCCTTCTAACAACGCTTAAATGCTATCATGAAAATGGTAACCAATTATTTCTCTCACTTAGGTATGGGCATAAATGAAGACAGTTGAAGTCACTTGGCTAGTCCACAAATCCATGGGACCCAAGCCCGAGTCTCATGAATTCCGGGCTATCGTGCTTCCATGAAGATATACCACTCTTCTCCATTACTCTCAATCCCCAACCTCTAGAGAGGCTCATCCTGGGAGCTGTGATAAAATTGAGGCCAGGATGTCTTCATACATATTAATGACAGTTTCCCACCTCTCCTGAGGTCTGTAGCAATGAAAATACAGAGTTAGCTTCTTTTACCTTCTCCACGACCTCTTATTGTTTCAGTAAACTATGTAGGGGAATTTATAATGCCTCACATTGCGCTGTGTGCAAGGACTTCACAGAGGAATCGCACATAGTTCCTTCCCACAGATGGCTCTCAGTATATAAGGGGGACCAAGTAGGCAAAGAGAATATAAATGCAATGCAGAAGAACTATGAGAAAGTTGTGAACAGAATGACATGACAACATATAAATACTATACTGAATTCTATCTAGTGAGTAGGAAAGATTTCCCCTATGAGATGACATGTCTTCCAGGAAGAGTAATTTAATAAGACAATTAGAAAAGGATTCTATGTTAACAGGGTGACCAAAGTCACCTTCATACATAAGATTTTGGTGAAAAGTCACCAGGTTGAAGGGAAGCCACAGATTGGAATAATGAGACACACCAGAGCTGGGAGAGGTAGGTTTGGACTAGAGTATGCAGATTTATGTGCAAGATTATAATTTTCATACAATGCATTGCAAGGAATGAGAACAATGGTGATTGACAGGTTATGGCAATGTCATGGAAAACAGAGTAGAAAAGAAGTGTTAAGGACATCAACAAGATGGTAGAGTAGGCAATACTGGCTCTCTTCCCCTCACACCAAACTACAAGCAGACAGCTATCTGTGACTGCAAGTAGCTCTGGGAAAGCTCGATAGTTTAGTTAGGAAGTGGAGCTCAACATGGAGAAATACATCACACTAAGGATGGCAAGGACATCAGTTTAGCTGATGTGTCTGGGGATGGCAGGCATAAAGGAGGGTGGGGGCTCTCAGCATCAGCCATGGAGCAGATGCTACTGTGGTCCCAACTGGCCTGCTCTGCAGGACCCTGGCAGCTCCTATGACAGTCACAAGCTACCTATAGCCTTCATGAGGGAGGATCCCATAGTGTTCACTGGCACAGACCCCAGAAGCCTGCTTTGTAGGGAACATAGGCAGCTTTAGCAACTGAGGAAGCCAAAAGCCATTGCTGCCACTCAACCCCCAGAGAGAGAAATGCTGCTTGCTAGGTCTCCTGAAAATGAGCTTCTGTTGCACTTCCTAAGGATAGGATTGCCACCCTGAGCCCCATACACGTCCTGAACCCCAGAGCTGTAGCTGTTCCATGTGCATGCTTCAGAGCCCAGCTCTACGGCTGCTCTGCACACAGCTGTGCTTCAGAATCTGGCCCCTTAGCTGCTCCACATCCACTCATGTCTTGAAAACTGAACCCACCACCTCAGTGAGCTAGGTTAGCCCAGAGCTGCTGGCACTCCACAAGCACTCACTATCCAGAAACCAGGTCCATGGCTGCCCCATGGGCACATGCACATCAGACATCAGTGTCATCACCACTGGGAAGGTATCTAGGTGCCAAGGGGGGATCCCTTTGCCATGACAACTCTCCAAGGAGAAAAAGAGATCATAAAGTTCCCATCAACCATCACCACTGAAGACCTTAACAGCTCTCAACACCACTGTAGATAGACATGACCTTGGCACTGAGGATCCCTGCAAGCTTCACTGTCTCTGACCCAGCTGACTGAGTTACTCACTAGATGTCATTGGTCCTTTCCTGGAGCAGGATTCACCACCCTCTACCTGGCTGGCACTCTCACACCCACTCTCAGGTGAAAGACTTTCCCCACTAAAACTAGTCAATAATGTCAGGAAGAGGTGACTGCTCCATCAAATATGCAGACATCAGCACAAGGCTATAAGAGACATGAAAAATCAAGGACACATGACCAACAAACACAATAATCTTGCAATAACCAGCCACAAAGAAATGGAGATCTACAAATTACTAGACAATGAAATAATTCAAAATAATTGTTTTTAAGGAATTTCAGCAACCTACAGCTAAATGAAGTCAGGAAAACAGTACATGAAAAATGGAGACATTTAAGAGAGGCATTAAAATGATAAAAATAAATCAGTAGAAATTCTAGAGAGGAAGAATACAAAGAATGAAATGAAAAATAAGAACAATAAAGAGCATAAGTAACAGAACTGATCAGAAGAAAGCACCTGTGAACTTAAAGTCATTTGAAATTATCCAAAGGAGAAAAATGATTAAGAAAAGAAAAAAAAAAGAGTGTAGAAAAGCTATGAGAATTACAGAGCATCATTAAACATAACACTATTCCCATTATGGGAGGCCCAGGGTGAGTAGAAAAGGAAAGAAAGGGGCAGAAAGTATATGTAAAGAAAGAATGGCTGAAAACTACCCAAATCTGGGAGAGACCTTGACATGCAGGTATTCAAAATTCAGAGATCTCATGCAGAATCAACTCAAACAGAACTTCATACCCCCCAAAAAAAGAGAACTTCCCCCAGAAACATTATAATAAAACTGTCAAAAATCAAAGACCAAGAGAGAATTTTGAAAGCAAAAAACAAAACAAAATAAAAGCCTCATATCTTACAAGGATACTCCCAAAATGTTATCAGCGGATTTCTTAACAAAAACTTTGCAATTGGGAGAGAATGGAATGATATATTCAAAGTGTTGAAAGGAAAAAAAAAAATCCTGCCAAACAACCATATTTCACTTGGGAAAGCTCTCCTTCAGAGATGGAGAGAGAAAAACTTCTCAGACAAGCAAAAGGTGAGGGAGTTCATCACCACTAGACCTGCCTGATAAGAAATGATAAAAGGAGTTCTTTAGAAAGAAATGAAAGGATGCTAATTAATAACATGAAAACATTTCAAAGTCTAAAACTCTCTGGTACTGGCACAAAAACAGACACATAGATCAATGGAACAGAATAGAGAACCCAGAAGTGGACCCTGAACTTTATGGTCAACTAATATTCGTTAAAGGAGGAAAGACTATCCGCTGGAAGAAAGACAGTCTCTTCAATAAATGGTGCTGGGAAAGTTGGACATCCACTTGCAGAAGAACGAAACTAGACCACTCTCTTGCACCATACACAAAGATAAACTCAAAATGGATGAGAGATCTAAATGTGAGACAAGATTCCATCAAAATCCTAGAGGAGAACACAGGCAACACCCTTTCTGAACTCAGCCACGGTAACTTCTTGCAAGATACATTCACGAAGGCAAAAAAAAAAAAAAGCAAAAATGAACTATTGGGACTTCATCAAGAGAAGAAGCTTTTACACAGCAAAGGATACAGTCAACAAAACTAAAAGACAACCTACAGAATGGGAGAAGATATTTGCAAATGACATATCAGATAAAGGGCTAGTTTCCAAGGTCTATAAAGAACTTCTTAAACTCAACACCAAAGAAACAAACAATCCAATCATGAAATGGGCAAAAGACATGAAAAGAAATGTCACAGAGGAAGACATAGACATGGCCAACATGCACATGAGAAAATGCTCTACATCACTTGCCATCAGGGAAATACAAATAGAAACCACAATGAGATCCCACCTCACACCGGTGAGAATGGGGAAAATTAACATGGCAGGAAACCACAAATGTTGGAGAGGATGCGGAGAAAAGGGAACCCTCCTGCACTGTTGGTGGGAATGTGAACTGGTGCAGCCACTCTGGAAAACTGTGTGCAGGTTCCTCAAAAAGTTAAAAGTAGACCTGCCCTACGACCCAGCAATTGCACTGCTGGGGGTTTACCCCAAAGATTCAGATGCAATGAAACGCCGGGACACCTGCACACCGATGTTTCTAGCAGCAATGGCCACAATAGCCAAACTGTGGAAGGAGCCTCAGTGTCCATCGAAAGATGATGGATAAAGAAGATGTGGTCTATGTATACAATGGAATATCCCTCAGCCATTAGAAACGACAAATACCCACCATTTGCTTCAACATGGATGGAACCGGAGGGTATTATGCTGAGTGCAGTAAGTCAATCGGAGAAGGACAAACAGTGTATGTTCTCATTCATTTGGGGAATATAAATAATAGCGAAAGGGAATATAAGGGAAGGGAGAAGAAATGTGTGGGAAATATCAGAAAGGGAGACAGAACATAAAGACTCCTAACTCTGGGAAATGAACTAGGGGTGGTGGAAGGGGAGGAGGGCGGGGGAGTGGGGGTGAATGGGTGACAGGCACTGAGGGGAGCACTTGACGGGATAAGCACTGGGTGTTATTCTGTATGTTGGCAAATTGAACACCAATAAAAACTAAATCTATTATTAAAAAATAAAAAATAAAAAAATAAAACTCCCTGGTAAAGGTAGGTATACACTCAAATTCAGTGTATTTGAGTCCTGTAACAGTGGTGTACAAATCACATCATCCTAGTATAAAGGTTAATGACCAAAGTATTAAAAATAACGAACAATAATTTTTAATGGATATACAATATAAAGAGACATAAATGACGTCAAAAACATCAAATGTGGGGGACTGAGTAAAATGATAGTTTTTGTATATGACTGAAGTTAAGCTATTAGCTTAAAACAGATTGCTAATATAAAATGTTTTATATAAGCCTCATGATAACTGTGAAGTGAAAACCTATAGTAGATACATAAAAGAAAACTAAATAAATCAAAGCATAGAGCCATGGCAAATCATCAGATCAGAAAAGACAGTAAAGGAGGAAGAAAAGAATAATAGAGCTACAAAACAGCCAGAAAATAATTAACAAGGTGGCAATCGTAAGTCCTTACTTATCAGTAATTACTTTAAATGAAAATGAATTAATGCCTCTCATTAAAAAATATAGAACGGATGGATGCATAACAAATAACAAGACCCAAATCTATGCTCCTTCTAGAGAATCACTTCCAGCTTTAAAGACACATGTAGGCCGCAAGAGAAAGGATGGAAAAGATATTCTGGTGAAGCGGAAGCCACAAGAGAGCTTTTTTGGCACGAGACACAATACACATTAAGTCAAAAGCTGTTCTGAAAGACAAAAAGGTCACTATATCATGATAAGGGAGCCAATTTGTAGAGAGACTATAACAATCATAAATATATAAACACCCAACATCAGAAGCCCTAATATATTAAGCAATTGCTAACAGATCTGAAGGCAGAAAGGGACAGCAATGCAACGACAGTTAGTGAACTTTAAATACCCCACTCTCAACAACAATGGAGAGCTCACCCGGGCAGGATATCAACACGGAAATACTGGATTTGAACTACATTTTAGACTAAATGGACCAAACAGACACATACAGAGTGTTCCATCCAATAGCAGCAGGATACACCTTCCTCCTCATGTGCTCCGCACATGGAGCATTCTCCGGTATACATCACATGTTAGCTCACAAAAACTCTCCACAAATGTAGCAAGATTAAAATCATATCAAGCAACTTTTCCAACCTCAAGGGTATGAAACTAATACTCAACAACATGAAAAACTCTGGAAAATTAGCAAATATATGGAGATTAAATGACACTCATGAATAATCGAAGAGGAAATTGAAAAATATCTTGAGACCAATGAGAACAAAAATGACACACCGACATGTATGGGATGAAGCAAAAGCAGTTGTAAAAGGGAAGTTCATAGCAATGAGTATCTAAAGAAAAGGGATAGATCTCAAATGAACAGCCTAACTTTTCACTTCAAAGAACTTGAAAAAGAAGAAGAAAAAAAGTCCAAAATAAGCAGAATGGGGAAAATGCCAAAGGTCATAGGAGAAAAATTAAATGAAATAGACTAGAAAAACAGAAAAGATCAATAGAATTAAGAACTTCTTCTTGAAAAGATAACAAGATTGATAAACCTTTATTTAAATTAAGAAAAACGGAGAAAAGACTAAAATAAAGCCAAAATTGAAAGAGGAGATGTAAAAGTTATATTGCAAAAATACAAAGGATTTTAAGAGACTACTGTAAATAATCATACTCCAAAAATTTGGTTAAATTAGAAGAAATGGCTAAATTCCCAGAAGTATACAACATATTAAGACTGAATCATGAAAAAACAGAAAATCTGAATATGCCTGCAAATAGTATGACTCAGTAATCAAACATCTCCCACCAAAAAAGGCCCAGGACCATATGGCTTCATTGGTGAGCTCCACCAAAATTTTTTTTTCCACCGAATATTTAAACAAGAACTGATGTCAATCCTCCTCAAAAACTGAAGAGGCAGGAACATTCCCAAACTCCAGGGAACATGGGAATGTGGAGACCTCTGTGAGATCCTGACTCCTGGGAGTCAAGGAATGGTTCCATTCTCACCAACTCATTTCCCGGTTATGAGTTTCTAGGTTAGTTTAAAATCAGATTACTTTTCACGTGAGTGTATTTCAAACTATGGATATCCATAACTAACTGATATATATATACACACACATACATTATGTGCATTACGTTACCCACATATTTTGTCTATATTTACGTATAATAAATGTATAATATAAATTATATAATTATATAAATTTATATAAATATAAAATACATAACATACACACAATATTTGTATAGCTCTCTTTTCTGAACTTCTATTCATTTCCAAATTCTTCACAATGGGCTATTCTAGAAGGTAAGAATCAAATCTCACCTGATTGTGAAGAGGCGCAATCTTCATATGGGCAAAAGGAGATAAAGGAGATTTTGCGCCTTTTCAGATGACCCCGACCAACCTAAATTTATTGCACTTTTTTTTGCACAATTTATTTACCTTTGTATAAAAAGGACACGACACCAGATGTCAAGAGCAGCTCTGGGATTATTGCGCGAATACGGGTTTGCACTGTGCTTTCAACCTAGGTCTTTACGTCTACAATCAGGAGTAATCATACCTGCCCTAACAACCTCACAGCCGTGCTAATAATCATGTGGGGCAATATATGTAAAGCGGTTTGTCATCTGTAAAAGTCGTCTAGGTCTAATTGAAAGTTGTACCCAGTGTGCAGACCTTTATACCTCCCTGTATACCTAACCCCCGGAATTCTATGTCCAAATGAAAAGTATATACATATTTTTTGAAAAGTATATTGTATATTATCATTGCATATTTAAGCCAAATAAATGTTCACAGTCCATAACATGGTATATACAAGATTAATACTTATGAAAACTCTTTAGACATTTAATCACGCTACCTCTACTCAACAGTATGACAGTGTGCTGATTCCCAAGCATGTGTGTGTGGTATGGTAAATAATTCACGAAATGAACTAAGACTTTGCACTGTAAATAATCTGCACAGAGGTTTCATGTGTAGAACGGCTCTGAGAAAGCACCGTTCTGCAAAACTCAGACTTGGAAAATAAACATCAATCATACTTTGTTAACTGATACAGAAGCAGGCAGGAATGGCTCTGTAAACAATATTTAAGCTGTCATAATAAGGGGCAGGAAATTCAAACGATCTTGAAATAATAGGCAAGATACAACACGCTCTTCAAACATTACGCACTTTATCCTGAAAACCTCTAGCGATCTCTCTTAGGTAACTGTAACACCAAAAACAAACAAACAAGCAAAATTCTGAGTTTGAATTTATCACTTGGCGATTCCACGCCTGACTCTACATCCAGAGGAAGAGGGAGGGCTCGAATATAAACTCTGGAAGGCCAAACGGTCGATATCAGGGACTCCCCAAAGTGAAGGAAAGGAAGTTCAAATGAGTTTAACAAAACCATGTTTTCAAACTAATTCTCAATTCATTCAAAAGAGGTCTGTTACACTTGTTCTTTTTTAAAAGGAAACTTCTGAATTAGAACTAAATCATTCATTATTCACTGTGATACAGGGTTTAGAACTCGAGGTTGCGTGTGATCATTCACATGTGCAGCTGAGTGAAAGGGGAAAAAAGCTACTCTAATGACTGAGCGTGGCTTTAACTCACTGGTTTTTTATCTCTTTTAACTTCCAATCTTGGTTACAGATGGTATTAAAGGGGGGAAACAACAGTCTGGTAGATGGTGGGGGGTAAGTGCAAGTCTTTTCGAGTTGCTGAAGCTTTCATTAAAGACGGCAAGCTATTTCAAATCCTAAAGCGATTTAAATGGAGGGCCAAGACTTTTCTGCTATATTTACTTAAGAGCATACAAGGTCCAGTGCAGAATCCAGCAGTCCACCCCTCCTGAAGGATGTGAGCAGACATTTATTTTGACAGTACTCAGTGACAGCCCAATGATGGCCCTGGCGTCAGCCTTGCACATCATCAAAATGTCTAATGATCTGAGTGTTTATGGGGGGTAACAACAACCCACATCCTCAACGGTTTGCCAGAATTTTGTCATTATGACATCTAAATGGAGCATTTGGGTGTTTGTCTAATGTACCTAAATCTAATACGGAATGTTAGCTGAAAGAACCGAAATTATTCCGAAGCACTTCACGCAAGTTACCAGAAGATGTATTCTTGAATAATAAAATGGCTATTTGTAGAATCAAAGAATGTCACTGGTAGAAGGAATGTGTTAGGTCACTTAAGTCAGCCCTCACATCGTTTCAATCTGGAACTGAAATTCAGAAGTTGTAAAGGGCTTACCCAAGATTGGACAGATGATACAAGACAGGGCTGAGCCAAGAAGACAAAGCTCTTAATTCATATATATATATATATTTTTAATTTTCTATCATGCCAAAGTGTTTCCTGGAAATTACAATTAAATACAGTATGTCCAAAAGTACACATTCCCCCCAAGAAAGGAATTCGGGGTACTGCTGCATATAAGCTAATACTGTTTAATCAGCTGTATAGGATGTTATCAGAAGAAGAAAATGAGATATTATAAAAAAGGTTCTCATCACCATTGGAATACTGAACTCCTATGCTAACCGGAAACCTTGAAAGCATGGTGTTTAAGGCGAATGACATATACACGAGGGTCTTTGTGAAATTACTGCAACTAAAATCTGTCAAACTAGCAAAATGTAAGTATGTTTTAGGCTTCAATACTGTATACAAAATAGCAGAATTGTGGCAATGAGAAAATATTAAAAACAGAGTTAGAAATCTTGGTGTCTCCTGCATGTCTCTATCACCTACGGTAATTCACTTAAACCCTTTGCGCATTGCTTTTAATAAATCTGCATGGTTCCCCTTTGATTTCATTGAACTCAAGTATTTCCACTTTATACTTAAGTAAGCTATGGAACCATGCTCTCAAGCTATCCTATCAAGGTAGTCTGTCCCTGCGGGGAAAGTGGAGATTCTCCAACATGTCTTTAGTCCCAAAACAGAGTTCTCTTGGAATCCCCAGATGGGTCTTGCTGGTACCCCATGACAAGCTTTGCCTCAGCTGGCCTAGCTTCCCTCTATCTTGAGCTCCAGGTAAAGACAATCCACAGCTCATTACCTACATCCCCTGAAGGAAGTTGGTGATGCTGTGTAGCCTTTCTTTGGCTGCCACTCAAACATACAGGGTTCTCGGGCTCCTATGAACTTTCTCACCACAGTGCATGGGCACCATACAGGTAGCACCAGCAGAAAGCATAACGGGGACATATACTACTCTTCTACTTTGGAATATGTGAATAGGTAATTCAACTCTCAAACAGGTTAAACGACAATATCCTGCATCCCTTTTATCCAAAGGATTTGGTAGAAAGCAAAATATAGCACACATTATACATAGAAGAATGATTATTTGTAATAATTGTGACTATGATCTTTATTTCTCCTTCTGCTTTTCTGGACTTGGAAATGCTCTGCAAACTAAATGTCTTGATGAGTATGTAAAAGTTCCTACTCTAAGTCCCTAGCATCATTCTTTCCTATCTTCTAGAAAGTCCTATTCAAATAGCTCCAAGCAGAATAGAAAAGACACGCACTATTCAAAAGACAGATGCTAATGCAGGTTTCAATTATTAAATGTATTTCCCACCTATTATTGATATAAGTGGTGTATCATTAAGGCATGCTATATATTTCTATTCCAATAGAAAAATTAAAAAGAGGCTCTCTTCCTCTTCGGAGGCGGAGAGCCCGTTTGCACAAACGCCCAATAAACCCTCTTGCTAATTGCATCTGCCTGTCTGGGGTCTGAGTCTCTGGGGCGTCCGCCGGGACACGCTGGCACCCGTGAGCCAGGGTCCTACATTTGGGGGCTCGTCCGGGATCCGAGACGCCCCAGGCTCAATCCTAAGACCGGTAGGAGGTAAGACCGAGCTCGCTAAATGTCATATCTGTCTCGTCCGTTTGTCTGACTGGCCGGGTCTGTATTGTGCCGGGTCTGTATTGTGCCTGCAGGACGCTGTACTCTGTATTATTTGGACCAGCGGGGGAGGCAGACGTGCCCGAGACCCCTGGTCCCCCTCCGGAGTCGGACTCCGGAGTGGTCTGGAAGAGGAACGGAGCCCCGGCACTCCCTCCTCTTCAGGGAGGGTCGTTGTTGGCGACCGCTCCCATCCGAATCCGCCGCACCAGTCCTGTCATTCGTGTGCGTCTGTTCGTTCTGTGTCTTTCTGGTCCCGCTCCGGAGTCGGACTCCGGAGTGGTCTGGAAGAGGGAGGGAGCCCGGCACTCCCTCCTCTTCGGGGAGGGTCGTTGTTGGCGACCGCTCCCGTCTGAATCCGCCGTGCCGGTCCTGTCATCTGTGTGCATGTCTGTTCTGGGTCTTTCTTCCTGTCCTCCTCCTCCCCGCTCACCTCTTTTCTACACCCGCGGGGCAAACTGTAACCACCCCTTTAAGCCTCGCTCTAGATCACTGGAAAGAAGTCGCCGCCGGGCACACAACCTTTCGGTCGAAGTCAGAAGACGAAGATGGGTCACCTCCTGCTCCTCAGAGTGGCCGACTCTCAACGTCGGGTGGCCCAGGGACAGAACTTTTAATATTGATATTATCTTGCAGGTGAAGGCCCCGGTCTCTCAGCCAGGACCCCATGGGCACCCTGATCAGCTCCTGCAGACTCTCCTCACCACGGAGGAGAGACAGCGCGTCTACAGAAAAACAGCCCCGGGGCGGATGGGAGGCCGCCCCAGCTGCCTAATGAAATTGAGGACATTTTCCCCTTGGTTCGCCCGACCTGGGACTACGACACTGCTGCTGGTAGGGAGCGGCTCCGTCTCTATCGCCAGGTACTCCTAGCGGGTCTCAGAGGGGCAGGGCGACGCCCCACCAATTTGGCAAAGGTACGTGCTATAGTGCAGGGGAAAGATGAGACGCCAGCAGGTTTTCTGGAAAGATTAATGAAGGGCTACCGTATGTATACTTAGAGAGAGAGAGGAGAGAGAGAGAGAGGAAACGCAGTAAAGAACTGACTGGGATACTGGCCACCGTAGTACAGGGCTCAGGGCAGAGTAAGTCAGGACAGAGTAAGGACCTGGGAGACAAAAGAAGACCACAGGTTGAACGAGACCAGCGTGCCTACTGCAAGGAAAAAGGACATTGGGTTAAAGATTGTCCAAAGAAGGGCCAAACGCAGGGACCTAAGAAGCCCATTCCCGTACTGTCCCTAGAGGATGAAGATTAGGGGTGTCAGGGCCAGGAGCCCCCCCCCCCGAGCCTCAGATAACCCTTAAAGTGGGGGGCCAACCAGTGACCTTCCTGGTTGCTACGGGAGCTCAACATTCAGTTTTTTTTTTTTTTTTTTTTTTTTTTTTTAAAGTATAATCTTTGGCCTGTTCCTGATCTTTTTTTTTTTTTTTTTTTTTTTTAATTTTTTTTTATTTATTTATGATAGGAACACAGTGAGAGAGAGAGGCAGAGACACAGGCAGAGGGAGAAGCAGGCTCCATGCACCGGGAGCCCGACGTGGGATTCGATCCCGGATCTCCAGGATCGCGCCCTGGGCCAAAGGCAGGCGCCAAACCGCTGCGCCACCCAGGGATCCCTCAACATTCAGTTTTAACTGAGGCAGAAGGACCCTTGAGCTCTATCTAAAAGATGCATTCTTTTGCCTAAAGTTAAGCTCTCAAAGCCAGCCTATTTTTGCCTTTAAATGGAAAGATCCTGAGACGGGATTCTCAGGACAACTCACTTGGACAAAGCTACCACAGGGATTCAAAAACTCCCCCACCTTGTTCAACGAAGCCTTGCATCAGGACTTGGCAGAATTCGGAGTTGGCCATCCGGACCTCGTTCTCCTGCAGTACGTGGATGATTTGCTCATAGCAGCTAAGACAGAACAGGATTGTGTAAAAGGTACGGGGGCCCTGCTCGAGAGACTGGGAGGACTGGGGTATAGGGCCTCCGCCAAAAAGGCCCAAATAAGCCAGAGACGAGTGACCTATCTGGGATATCTCCTGGAAGGAGGCCAGAGGTGGCTGACGGAGGGCCGCAAAAAGGCTGTAGCCCTGATCCCAGCACCCACTGATGCCAGAGGGATACGAGAGTTCCTCGGCAGTGCTGGGTTCTGCCGCCTCTGGGCACCCGGGTTTGCAGAGCTGGCGGCTCCCCTATATCCTCTCACGAAATCCAACACCCCCTACCACTGGGGAAAGGAGCAACAATTGGCTTTTGACAAAATAAAAAGGGCCTTATTGACCGCCCCTGCCCTGAGCCTCCCAGATGTAACCAAGCCATTTGCGCTATATGCTGATGAACACCAAGGAATAGCCAAACGGGTCCTAACTCAGAAACTGGGACCCTGGAAAAGGCCCGTGGCATACTTTTCAAAAAAAATTAGACAGAGTGGCTGCAGGATGGCCCCCATGTCTCCGAATAATAGCGGCTGTGGCAGTCCTGGTAAAAGACTCAGATAAGTTGGCCTTCAGCCAACCCCTCACTGGGGTGGCCCCCCCCACGCCATAGAGACAGTCATCCGCCAGCCCCCTGATCGATGGCTCTCAAACGCTCGGGCCACCCATTATCAGGCCATGTTACTGAATTCCGAGCGGATACGGTTCGGAACGGCTACATCCCTAACCCCGGCCACCTTGCTTCCAGAAGCCGAGTCCCCCTCCCTGGTAATGCATAATTGCCACCAGATCCTAGCCGAGGTCCATGGCACCAGAAGGGACTTGACGGACCAGCCTTTGCCAGATGCTGAAGCAACCTGGTACACCGAGGGGAGTAGCTTTCTACGAAATGGTGAACGTAAAGCCGGGGCGGCCGTGGTAGATAATTCACTGTCCGGGGCATCAGCGAGGCAACGACCCAGTAGCAGAGGGGAACAGGATGGCCGATGAAGCAGCACGAGCCGCTGCACTAGGCCCACAGGAGGATGGACAGAAGCCTTCCCCACCAAACGAGAAACTGCCCAGGTGGTTGTCAAGAAAATCCTAGAAGAAATTTTCCCCTGGTTTGGACTGCCCAAGGTAATAGGGTCGGACAACGGCCCCGCCTTCGTCTCCCAGGTAAGTCAGTTGGTGGCCAGATTACTGGGGATAAATTAAAAATTACATTGTGCATACAGACCCCAGAGCTCAGGGCAGGTAGAAAGAATGAATAGAACAATTAAAGAGACCCTAACCAAATTGACATTGGAGACTGGCACTAGAGACTGGGTCCAACTCCTCCCCATGGTCCTGTTCCGAGTCCGGAACACTCCCGCGCACCTTGGGCTAACTCCTTACGAGCTTCTCTATGGAGGTCCCCCACCAGTGACGGACTTACTGGATTCTGCTATTGACCCTCTTGCTAACACTCCCGGTTTACAGGACAGGCTAAAGGCGCTCCAGATTATCCAGCGCCAGATCTGGAAACCCCTTGCGGCTGTCTACCGCCCCGGAGACACAACCGACCCACACCCGTTCCAGATCGGTGACTCCGTCTACATCAGGAAACATCAGTCCAGGACGCTTGAGCCCCGCTGGAAGGGCCCATACACTGTACTACTGACCACCCAACCGCCTTAAAGGTAGACGGCATTGCTGCTTGGGTCCATGCCTCACACGTCAAGCGTGCCCCATCAACGAGCACCGCTGACGCCAGCCAGGACGGACCGGCGAGCCACCCCAATGGAAGCTCCACCGCACCCAAAACCCGCTCAAGATAAGACTTTCAAAATTTGTTCAATGACAGTTGTTATATTCCTACCTCTCCTAGCCCTCTTCATCTCCGCCAAAGGTGACCCTCATTCCCTCAAAAGGTTAACCTGGCAGGTACTAACGTCTGGGGGTGACAAGGTCTGGTCTATAACTAAGACTGCCCCTGTGGGAACCTGGTGGCCTAACCTATATCCTGACCTATGCAAGCTAACCATAGGGGCCCCTAGCCCATGGGACCTAGAGGGATACTTCGACACCTCTAGAGCCCCTAACGGAGAAAGCCCTCCAGGGCGACTGGGATTAGACCCATGGGGAGGATGTGGCACGACTGACAGAAGGGCCATGCTCAGCACTCTTCCCTTTTATGTCTGTCCCGGGTACCAGAGATCGCAGGCTAAATCCCACCTGTGGAGGGGGGTACACTTCTATTGTAAAAATTGGGGGTGCGAGACTACGGGGGACACAGGATGAGAGGCCCTCCTCCTCCTGGGATTACATCACTGTCAAGGCTAACTATACTCACCCGCGGTTACCAGGAACTCTGCAATACTACCGCCCCGATTTTAGGGACTGACTCTTACCTGGAGCCCCAGCCGGGAACTTGGTGGGCATGCAACAAAGGCCTCACCCCCTGTGTGTCAGCTAAGGTTCTAAATAGCTCAAACGACTTCTGTGTCATGGTGCAGATCATACCCAGGGTGTTCTATCACCCTGCTGAAACTCTAGAAAATCAGTATGATGAACATCCCACCCGTTTTCAGCGCGAACCTGTCTCCCTAACCCTAGTCGTTATGTTGGGACTAGGGGTCGCTCCTGGGGTGGGTACTGGCGCAGCTGCTCTGATCCAGGGCTCACGACGTTATATAGAACTCCAGGCAGCTGTAGATGAGGATCTACGGACACTAGAGCAGTCCGTTTCTAAGTTAGAACAGTCCCTCACCTCACTTTCAGAAGTAGCACTTCAAAACAGGAGAGGCTTGGATTTACTACTCCTGAAAGAGGGAGGACTGTGTGCGGCCCTGGGAGAGGAATGCTGTTTCTATGCAGGCCATTCTGGAGTCATCAGGGACTCCATGGCCAAACTCAGGGATAGGCTAAATAAAAGACAAAGGGACCGGGAGGCCCAGCAGGGCTGGTTTGAAAGCTGGTTGAACCAGTCTCCCTGGATGACCACCCTAATCTCTACCATTATGGGCCCTCTAGTTATCCTGCTCCTGCTGCTAACTTTCGGGCCCTGCGTCCTCAACCGGCTGCTCCATTTCGTCCGAGAAAGATTGTCTATTACCCAAGCTCTGGTATTAACTCAACAATGTCGGGCCCTCCAAACTGAAAAAAATAAACGTTCCCTAAGATTTTAAGATTAAAATCAGCCCAAACAAGAGGAGGGAATGAAGAAACCTCCCCCCCTTGTAAGTAGGGCCAGCCCTAATCAGAGGCAGCCCATCTAGGCGCCTTCCTGAAATTTTAGCAACTAAAAGCATTCTGTTTACAATAAGAAAACCATTTCCCCCCACACCCTGATTGGAATGTCCCTGAATAGGTTCATGTAGACCCTCTGTGAAATCAATAACCTGAATGCTATGCGACTCCAGAGGTTCTTTTGTCTTTAAGCGGGTTTTTTGCCTTTAAAAGATACCTGTAATTGCTAATCAGGGCTCTCTTCCTCTTCGGAGGCGGAGAGCCCGTTTGCGCAAACGTCCAATAAACCCTCTTGCTAATTGCAAAAAAAAAAAAAAAAATTAAAAATTAAAAAGAAAATTAATTTTTAAACTCTTTTTAATTATTGAAGTTTTATCTTAATTTTGAAATGCCGAAGGTATACTATTTAACAGTCAATAAGTGTATAGTAAACTCATTTCTGAGTAAGGATTACCTAAGAGAGGGATGTGTGTTTTCCTAATTCATCTTAGAATAGAGACCCAGCAGACAGAGGGAGTCGTTCTTTGTAGGGATTGAAATGAATTCAAACAGATTCATTAATTTTACAGCAGCTCTTTTGGTTTCAGAGAAACATAAAAAGGTCTATCGTATTGGAAAGAGCACCCAGTAGCTACCTTGATACTTGATGAGAAGGAATTTGTCCTACTGTTTTAAATGCATGGGTGATAAAGCAAGACTTAGAAATATTTTTGTTAGACAGTTTCATTCTAATATATCCTCTATAACAGAAATGACCTACAGTAAAATAATTCAAAATACCCTCTCTTTTGAAGGTGATTTCCACATAAAATTTGAACACAATTTTACATTGCCATTACTAGGATATGAATTTGACTGACCTTTGAAGGAATAATATTTTCTGCTGATGTTAAAAGTTTGCCAATATACATTTTGTTAAAAGCAGTTTGGTCACTCTTCCTGGATGATCCACCTCGAACCATCAATGTTTAAATAAACCAGTGTGCTCAACTTATTTCTAACAATGTTCCTGGGGGATTTCTAACCATTTTTACCGTTTTAGGTTGACTTAATAAGGAATACTGCATTAGTCATATCAAGATAGTGTGACAACCAAGGTTATCTTGGTAGTAGGGTGACATAATGCCTGTTAATAAGAGCTGATAAAAATACACAAGATGTCTTGACAAATACAAGCAAAGCATGCCTTTTAAGAGAAAATTAAATAATTTTCCTTTTATAGGAAGCCTTCACATTAATTTGAAACTATATTCTAATATAATTTAAACTGTTCCATAAATGGTCATTAGCTAATTGGTTAATGATTTGGAAAATCATTTAAAAAATCAGATCCCTATAATATCTTACATTATAATTAACTCAGGCTGTACTGAAATATAAAATAAAATTTAAAAATAAAAGATGTAAATGTGAATATTTAAATAATTAAACAGTAAGAAAGCTCTTTATGCAAATCATGAAAGGCAAAAGTAATGGACATATTAATAGAACTGACATAAAAATGTATGGGATCCCTGGGTGGCGCAGTGGTTTGGCGCTTGCCTTTGGCCCAGGGCGCGATCCTGGAGACCCGGGATCGAATCCCACATCAGGCTCCCGGTGCATGGAGCCTGCTTCTCCCTCTGCCTATGTCTCTGCCTCTCTCTCTCTCTCTCTCTGTGACTATCATAAATAAATAAAAAATAAAAAATAAATTAAAAAAAAGGTCATTTGCCTTTAAAAAAAAATGTAAACAATTCATTCAAATATACCATCAAAAGTTAAAGATGTTAAATTGTGAAGAATAGCAAGAAGCAATAAAAATAATTCAATTATCAAGGAAACCTCAAAATTGCATGAAGTCATTTCAAAAATAAAGGTATATAAATAAATAATTATCATATATTTAAAGTCAGTCTCACCATTAAAAGGACACAATGTAAAACAGAAAAGAATTGGACAATACATTGCTTAGTGAAAGTGCAAATTTCTTGCTCACTTCCTATGTACTTTAAGTCAGTAACTTTCTACCCCTACAAATACATAAGAGGAAATTAACTGAAGCAATGCAAAGACATATAAAGATATTTCTAGAAGCAATATATCTATAGTACTGCAAAATGAGCATCACACTAAGGGGAGGGGTATTTAAGAGCCAGGTGGTGTGATACAAGGTCAGAATGCCCTAGGGAACAGCCTGACCCACCATGCAGCAAAGTTGCCCTCGTACTTCCGAATCTCCCATATTTTCAAAAGAAGAAATTTCCAAAAAATCTTCAATTTAGAAGTACTGACAGCAAAGCCAACTTTTAAAAAACTGAAATGTAACAACAAAATACATCATTGGATCTAATTCAGCCCAATACCAGGTCACGACATCAGATAATAGAACTGCATAATGTCGCTAAAAAGAATGTAATAGAAAAACACTGGTATTCAAATGTTCATAGTAAATTCATAAAGGACAAAAGTAGTCTATTTTATTTAAAGGAAACGCGAGCTTGAGACACCTGCCTGGCTCTGTTCGTTAAGAGACAGACTCTTCATTTCAGCTCAGGTCATGATCTCAGGGTCATGAGATCCAGCCCCCACACTGGACATGGGAGCCTGCCTGCTTGGGATTCTCTCCCTACCTATCTCTCTGACCCCTTCCCCGCACCAGCTTGCTGTGTGCATGCACGTGTACTCTCTCTCTCTCAAAATAATAAATAAATAAATAAATAAATAAATAAATAAATAAATAAATAAATAAAATAAAGGAAAAAATGGGCTTGACAAAGAATTACAGGCCACTAGAAATAAGCAAGGATATCTTCCAACGGTAGGATTGATGATATTTTTTCCTTATCCTTTCCTTTTCAAGATTTCATCGTTGGGGTGTATTATTCTGAAATTGGGAATGGGAGGAGGAAAAGAATATTGTGACACTGAAATTTGTACAGGGAAGTAAAGTGCAACATGTGAAGTAGAGCCCTACCTAACAAGGCCCCTCGTGCAAGAACAACCCGGGAGGTCACAGGATATTTGTCCTGCACCAGGAGGTTATTACCAGGAAGACACGACTTTGAGAATAAACTGCCCAGCTTGCAAGCAGAAATGAAGTGGAACGCATCCCACAAAGATCACTGTCCAAGTTGCATCCCTCCCATTCTCTTTCTTGGGAAATAGGGGTGTTTATTACATTTGTTCATCTGTCCCGGTTTCAGATTAGACGGGGAATGGGACTTAGATGTTATTTCTAAGTTCCAGATCACGAGGAGACCCCACATAGACATTTGCACTCCAGAAACCTCATATTTCTAATACTTCTCTAATAAAAAGGTATAATCACTGCAGTTACTGCAAGCAATGAAAGCCTCTAAAGGAACAGGTAGTGTGTTCATGGAAGCCCTAGAACATGCCCCTATTTCTGCTGTTGAGAAATGCAAACCAACAAAGCACTCGTCCGCGGATGAATGAGTGCCAACGGGATTACATCATCAAACATCTCACTGGCATAATCGGTTCTGCGACCTGCTGCACTTACAATCTCTTTCTAACAATTAGTGCACCGAGCTCCAGAGAAATGGTATTGATCCCATATTGTTTTAGAGTGAAATAGTCTAATACCTTCTCTGGTGCTCTTCCTTTTAATTCTTATCCTCCTAATTATCTGATAACGACCATTTAGATTGGGAAAGCTCTGATTACATTACATCCCTCACTTCAGCCTGGCACTGGGTACGACTCTGCGGCCACAGACCCTTGGCTGAAGACTTCACCCGAGACACAAATCTCTCTCGTGCGGTAATCAGCTTTTAGAACTGCACACGAGTCTAAGACTTTGTTTTCCTCCTCAACTTTTAAGTTAATTCTATTCTAACTTTTAATCGATGCTGCTTAGTTGTAAAGAAGCCTGAGGGCCACTGATTGGTTCTGAAAAACAAATGAAGAGAGAAAGACACGTAACTCTAATGAAATCAGAGCAGAATGCAGACGCCTTATTAAAAAAAAAAAAAAACAACACACACACAATTATCCCCAATAACTGAGTGTTCATTTCAGATAATTTTCAACAAGTATAAGGATATAGAATAAATAAAATTCCAGGAGAAAGCCAGGTTGCCTTTCTTAAAAAATGGAATTGCTTTGTTATTTATTTTTTAGTCGTAGCTACTCAAAGCCAGAGAAATGCTGAATGCCCAAAAACCTGCTCTCTCTGTTAAGCAGTTTTGTTTTCTTGTTTCATTTTATTTTATTTTAAGGATTTTATTTATCAATTTGAGAGAAAGAAAGAGGGAGAATCAGCAGGTGTAGGGGCAGAGGGAGAAGCAGACTCCCCACTGTGCTGGGAGCCCGAGGTGGGACTCAATCCCAGGACCCTGAGATCATGACCTGAGCCTAAGGAAGACGCTCAACCAAGCCACCCAGGCGCCCTTGTTGTTTCATTTTAAGTCAAACTATGAAAATTCTCTTAGGTAAAACTTTTTCAGGTATCTTTCACAAGAGTTAGGTCAAGTGTTACTCCTAGCTTTTCGTCTGTGAATCTATTTTCCTAACGCTGGAAAGCTTACTATTCCTAAGAGTGTCCAAAAACAAAAACAATTGCAACCATATTTTCATTTAAATATATAAAAATACACATTTTTCCCTTTCCAGTACATGACAAGCATTTTTATTTATAAGATGATATTTGCGTACACAGAACACTACCAGGCAGTCATACCTGAATTATTCTTCTCTACTGCTTTCCTCCCAAACACTTGTTCAAAACGCTCACCTTTCAGCAGCCTGAAATGTGTGTCAAGCATCGCCATAAACAAGCTTCAGAGCCCAGAAGCCCAACTTCCAGCCTTGTAACATCCCCCAGTATCACGCGCTGACCACACTAGGCCTCCAGGAGGTGAATCCGCTAGCACGCATGCCATCCAGAACATCACCTGGCCTCCAGGAGCCCCCCTGCATGAACACACATACCGACAACATGCCTATAGCACGACGACCACAGACTCAGGGAGGAGAACCTGTGCTGCCTGCACTTTGTAGAACAGAAAGGAACACAGCAGAGTTTGGAATCCAGGTAAAAATTAAATGTGCAAAAACAAGAAAAGCATGATTGTCAACGTATTCTGTTTGGCAAAACTTTCTTTTCAGAAGAAAGCTATTTAGGTCTTACAAAAAAGGCACCCGCATACGTTGATAGGTTGAACCCAGTATTCCAGGTGACTTAAACGCGAAAAATAAGAATTTCTTTATGAGGAAAACAAAAAAAGAATAGTCACGTAATTAACTTCTAAAGATACAAAACACAGACTTGCAAGTTAGGGCAGTATTTTCTTTTTCTCGTATAATAAATGCGAAAACTGTATCAGAATAGAAGATCCTCAAAGTAAAACTGGAGCTGGCAATGAGCAATCACATACTGTCTGATGTGACATTAGTCATGTCTACAGGGAGTTCACATAGTGGCTAGTGGTATTTAGGAAAGTCATCAAGAGCCCTAGAGCACAAGGCACCAAAGCACCGTATCTGGACTCTTGATTCGAATTCCATCTTACTGGGTGACTCTGGCCAGAGCTCTTCACTTTTGTGAGCATGCATTTTTTTTAATCAATAAATTGGGAAAACAATAAGATTTACTTTACGAAGTTCTAAGGATTAAGTGAGTTAGTAAATATAAAATTCTTGAAATAATAACTGGCATAAAATAAATTTCTACGTGATAATTTATTATTATTTTCGCTCACTTATATTTTAATCTAAGTATAAATGTAAAAATATTACATTTTTTTAATTTCTGAAATGTTTTTGGCTACTTATCATGCCGAAAAATATGGCTTTCTAGAAGAGTATTTAATATAGAAGTTACTCACAATATTTATTAATACTAATTATATTAATTTTACAATACTGGAGTGCTGCAATTTAATATTTTTATAATTATATTAATATTAATTTTACAAATACTGGAATGCCATAATTTTTAATCAGTTACAGTAAGTCTCCATTTACCAACTTATTATTTATTAAATTTTCGCCCAGAGTAATTAGTGTCCTTTTCTAAGATGTATTCCTAAGTATATGGTCTTTTCTTTTTTTTTTTTCTCATTAGAAAGATGAGTAAACATACTAATGCTCTCTCATCTCCACCATATTTGTTAATTAATATGCTCCTACCAAAGAATATGTTCACAGTGAACACAGACTCATTGCGCTTTTACCAAATTTAATCTGCTATTTTTGGAAACAGTATGTTTAGAAGTAGATTTGTAGGGATCCCTGGGTGGCGCAGCGGTTTGGCGCCTGCCTTTGGCCTAGGGCGCGATCCTGGAGACCCGGGATCGAATCCCACATCGGGCTCCTGGTGCATGGAGCCTGCTTCTCCCTCTGCCTATGTCTCTGCCTCTCTCTCTCTCTCTCTCTCTCTCTCTCTCTCTCTGTGACTATCATAAATAAATAAAATTAAAAAAAAAAAAAAGAAGTAGATTTGTAATTTCTTAGTACATGCCAAATGTCATCAGTATGTCATGGCCAGATGGATTCTAAAGGCCAACAGAAAACCAATTCCTAGAGCTAAGTACACATGATATATTTTAGACTGTGAGGAGTTTGGTGACCATGGGCATTCTTTAAAAATCATTATCTGTGCGTGTGTGTGTTGTACATATCTGCATAGGGCTATTATTTTTATACTCTGGATACCCAACTATAGAATCAAATTATATTGCTTCACCTTGTCACACACTGATCAACAAAAATATATATACTTGTACCTTAAAATTTTACCATGACATGTTTAATAAACCAGTATAATACTTTTTAGAGGAAACAATATAACACCCCAAAAAATGGAGTTATTAGGTCTCCAGGTTTATTGCAAAGTCATAGTTAATATGTAATTTAGCTGTCATATAGTAATTAATGGTATTTTTTCAATTGTAATAATTTTCCAGGATTCAACACCTATAACGCTTTAAACTGTATGAAATATAATGCAAATAATGTTATAAACTCAACTTTACACATACATTTTTGCACATAAAGACCCTTTTAATAATTTAAAATTTTGTTTCACATTTACAAACCCATTTAAGAGAACATAAAATATTATGCAGATGCTAATTTCATACATATTAAATTACCTAAAACTTGTTCTGAATAATATGTATTGTGTTAATGTTACAGAATTATTTTTAAGACAGTAACACTGTTTTAAACAGAAATGTACTGTTTCAAAAATACAGTAATTGGATTCCATTGATCCATCAAGTTATCCAATCATAATATTGGTGAATACAAATAATTTTTACTCTTCTAAGTACATTGCGATCTATCAGAAACACAGTATAAATAATAATGTAAATAGCATTTGGTTTATGTGTTCTAGCAGAGAAAAATAAGAACTGAGACATTATGGATTTTTAACTTATACCTATTTGATTGTTAATTATCCTTTTAAAAATATTCTTAAAAGGAATCTTGAATCAAATCATTAGATTAATTAATAATTGATTTTTTTAATCTCTCAGAAAAGTCTGTCTTCAGTAGCAATGGGGAGAGAACTTCCCCGTTTATGAAAAGGGATAAACCTGTCAATCAGAGTAAGTTCAACAGGAAAATGCATATGTATTCTGATATATGTATTCTGATATATGTATCATATGCATATGTATTCTGATATATGTTATATATGTATTTCTAAAATATATCACATACATAAGATTTTCTTATTTGAAGCATGTAAGAAGAAAAAAAAAACAATATGAGAAAACTGAGATCTTTTTTTCACAGGATTCTCAAATATCTTAAGTCAAAATCGACAGATGTGCTTTCTTTCCCTTTCTTGCTTCATCCGTGAAAATAATTCATCACGAAGAGGTGGGGATTTACGTAATTCACAAATAAAAACCGTAGAAAAGTTAGAAAACACCTATGGCCACAGAAGTCGTTCCTAATGTTTTATTTATCTTTAAAATGGAAGTCAGCGTTTCTGCTTCACCCTATTCTACTCAGCGGTAGGATGCAGTCCACGGAAATCTCAGTATTCTTGCCTAAATTGTAAGACGTTAAATGAAGTCATTGACCAACCACAGCCCTTTTGCTCTGTAAGTAACCCAGGAGATGCAATTCTTAGAAGACAATTACGGTTTTAAGACTGAAGAATGAAGAATTTCCTTTCATCAGTAATCAAACTTGTACTTGTCATCCTATAGAGCAATTAATTTCTCAAACACTAGCAAAAGAAGTTGCAAGAGACAGGTGGGCAAACGTCCTCCCTGCACCCTCAAAGCCCAGGAGGACCAGCCCCAGGCACTAGGACCTCTCCCATGCCTTGTGTTTGTTCTCTCTTCCCCAGTTGGGTCTTCCAGTGTGATCCCACTCACAAATCTTGCCAATGGCCAACCAAAAAAAGACAGGATCTAATATGTGGCCTACCTTTCTAATTTCCCTAGTCCCTGGATTCCATCTTCTGTTCCTACATTAGCGATAACGTCCTATTCTCCTTGTTCAAATCTCAGCTGTGTGCTCAATTCTCGTTGCTTGTTTGCACTGAAGTCTTTGGATAGGCTCTGACACGCCCGACATGAGATACCCCACAGGGGAGGCCTGCAGATCTCAACCAGGTTGTAGAGCCGGCCTCATATACCTGTGAGTGGGGTCTGGGAAGCCTTACCTTGTAGGAATGGTTGTCTAAAGACCTGCAAAGCCTCCCTGGAAACACGTGCTAGGATATGTCTTCTTCTCGTGGCCTTCTATTAAAATGCAAACGATCTATTAAGGAATCCATTAAATCACTGACATATTGTGGAGTTTTTTCTGGTAGCATAGAGGAATTTAAGGTAAACACACGTGGTGTACCACGTAGAAGAGGAGCCACTCTGATTTTAAGAACAGAACAAAGATAATAAGATCTGTAACACTGCAGTTGACTGGAAAAGTACGTACCTAGTAAATGTGAAAATCACTTTAAGAGATAGTATCTTCTCTAGCTATGAAGTGATTTATGTCAGAACACAGGGGAGGAGAATGGAAAAAAATATAGGAGTCATGGCTTCTAGGTTTTCTTGGACAGAGATTGGGAAATCATTTTTTAAAAGGCCGTCCTTGGCAACAATGGGCACTCGGACCTAAAAAATAGTATGTTTACTAGGAAGATGCTGTCAGAAAATTTATCATTAGAGAAAAGCCCAGAGTTTCCTTTGGTATACTTGTAGCTAACGGTGGTTCGAGGGTAGAATTATGTAAAATATTATTCATCACAACAGTGCCACCATGTGGGCTACTCTCTCTTTCACCCCAGGGAGGAGGGGCTATGTCATAGAAAAAGAAGTTTCCAGAACCTCTAAGTAAAAGTTCACATATTTTTAAACATAGAAATGGATCGTCTTTGCTTTCAGTGATGTCACCACTTTACAAAAAGTCTTTAAAACACGGCAGGAATCCTGGAATGGGTGCCACTACATTTCTACCTCCACGCATCAGTTATAACATCTGTGATTTGGGTCTAATATGAAGCAAAACCGTATCTTTCTTATGTTAAGGTTATCCTGCTAGGATTAAAGTAAGTCTGTGATTTCCTTCCCAGCTTTTTCACATCTTACAGCGCCATCAACCAAACATCCAAAGAGGTTGTCGGAGTTTCAACAA
Organism: Vulpes lagopus; assembly: GCF_018345385.1. NCBI lineage: Eukaryota > Metazoa > Chordata > Mammalia > Carnivora > Canidae > Vulpes > Vulpes lagopus. The sequence goes on along the minus strand of NC_054837.1, from coordinate 1,679,437 downwards.
AAAACAAAAACAAAACAACTCCAAAATTAGCCTTTAATTCACACGAGCCACATCTGTGCCATAAATCACTTGAGAGGTCCTATTTTATTAAAACATGGAAGCTGCATTTTAAAGAACTTTCAGCATGCACACAATTTCAAGTAGTAGTCAACCAACGTACATATACAACTAAATAGTGTTTTTTTTTTTTAAGAAAATAAGCAAATACAGTATCCTCCTCCTTTATTCGAATGTGATGCCGTGCCTTTATGGTGCAAACGTTTAAGCAACAGAAAGCTCTAATCCCTTACTAATGTGAAAACATCTTCTGTACAAGCAACACTGTATACAATGTACTATGAAGTGCAGAAATGAGAACCTAATAACTAAATATCAGTGAACACCACACATAATGAAGACCATGACAATGAATGACCAACTCGTTTTGGTTGGAAAGAATGGGGAAAATTAAGAATTTCATGGAAATGTCACTTGGAAAATAAGACCCCGATGAAATGACCAGTTTTTTTCATTGGGTTCAGGAGTTCATCAATCTTTTCCTCCACCTTTATGTCACTTCCGTGAAGTTTTTTTTATTCATGGGAAGAATAGCAAAAATTGATTGTAGGGATTTTTAAGTTTACTTTTTCTTTTTATTGTATCATGTAAGCTACTTGAAATACTTGCCGTGTTAGCAAAAATGTAAATATGTAAATATATGAAATAAAAAGATTAACATTTTTAAAAGTATCCTTCTTCTGGTACGGAAGAGATAATCATGTTTACTTAACCAAACCATCAAGTACATTTCTTTAAAAAAAAAACATAAAATCTCAATCGAGAAGCATTTCTACCACCTGAGTGACACAGGCACATTAGTGCTTCCTGGCCTTAATCTCAAATGGCCACCATCCATCCTTTCAAATCTACAAACGATAAAAGTTTGATATTTGAGAAGAGCCATCTCTTAACAGGACAGATGTGACAACAAAAATGACACAGGTAATGGAAAACAAGAAAAACTCAAGAAGATAAACATTAGGAAAAAAATTCAGATTAACATGCCTTCCCTAAAAAAGCAAGTTCATTAACACTAAGCCTGTGTTTTTCACAGAATAATTCTTGAGCTAGAGAATTGGAATCACCCATGGCGTTAAACATGCAGCTAATTGGATCCTCTTGAACAAATTTCTCATGTGTCTGGGGTCATAAATCTCCATTTTTATGCATTCTTAGGCACTAAAATTGGACAAAAACTGTCTTCCACCCTAAGACTAAGGGTTTATTTGGGCAAAGGAGGGCTGTTTAGTTTCCTGAGATTCTCAATCCTTTTTAAAGCATTTATCAAGCAAGGAGTCTGACCTTTGAGATAACCTGCTGGTGCAGATCTAAGATAAGGCTGATTCCTGCTAATAATTGGACCTACACACACACACACACACACACACACACACACACACACACACACACACACCCTTAGATTTCAGCTTTATTCCACCCCGTCGGCCCTGCCCCAATTCTACTTAAGTACATCCCATACTCCTGGCTTAGTCTGTCTCCCACTCCCATGATATTGGGGTCTCCCCTCACGCCCCCCCTACACACCTGGCTCAGCAGGGAGCTTGCTGAGCACCCAACAACTGCACACAGTTTACTGCTGGGGGTTTAACAAGTTCAGTTCAGGGCAACCCCAGCTCAGTGCTGCCCTGCGAGAAGGAACACGTGAGGGACGGAGCTTATTGCACAGAAGAGATTTAGGTTCAGATCGGGAGGCACCAGTGCAGAGGAGCAGAGGAGGAGGAAAGGAAGCGCAGAGGAAGACACTCCAGATTCCACTAGTTGCAGCTTCCCTGAAGGATTCCCGGTAGTGGAGAGGCGGCCCTGTGGCCTGGGGCTGGGTCCTGGACCTGGTCTCTCTCTGCAGGACAGACACCCTGGCATCTACAGCACCGTGTATCAGGAAGTAAACGAACCCATGCAATAGCCCTCTATTCCCACAAACCAGGGCAGAAATGAGATGGAACAGCAGTCTTCCTACAGATGGGGCATTGCAAGCTGGGAAAGCTCACTGTTCATTTAGTTCCCTGATTACCATATGCAGCTACGAAATCCCACTGATTCTCAGTAAAGTTAACTTACCTCTCCGCTTTCCTCTATGCATCCCTATTCTTGATACCTACATTTTGATATTGATTTTTTTTAATTTCCCCCACAGTCCAAAAATATTGCTTGGCCAAAAAAACAAAACAAAACAAAACAAAATCAAGGGCTGTTTCTATCATCTCCTGCAATTTCTGTCATTACTGAACATGCAACCAGAGGGATCAATTACACAGACCACATCCCAAATCTTACCATACTGAACTGTGCACCCCATATACTGCATGCATCAGTCTTACCCCCCAAATTACCTCTTTTAACTGGAAAAAAAACCAAGATGAGGTATTTAAATAAAAAACTTCAGGCAAGGCTGGCAACAGCCAAGTGTCTCATCATTCCTGCAGACTGTAAAAGTGTTCCGTTCCCTTTTACCTTCCCGGGGCTTTGTTAGGGGGGCAGCACCTGGGAGAGGGAGCTGGGGAAGGAAGGAGGCAAGGAGGGAGGCAAGGGGGGGGTGGGGAGGCAGGCAGGCAGGCAACCTGGCCACAATGCCCTTGACACCTGGCACTTTAAGAACAGGAGAGCCCCCTCCCCAGTTTACAGCTGCTACAGCAAGCCAAGTCTCCGTGCTTTATATCTGGACATTACGGAAACTTGCATGGGGTAAACTTTTCTTTTTGGGGGGAGGGGGGAAATGAAGGTGATTTCCGAGCTGGATTGCAGTTGTACATGACACTGGCAATTTCTTTCCCATGATTCTTGCCCACAGGAAACACATCCTTTAAGAAACTGAATAAAATCGAGTTGGACCCTCTGGCAACCTACAAGCTACCAACTTCCCGGGGACCCCCGCCCCGCCCCGCCGGCAGCTCCAAAGGCCAGCTGCGGGGCACCGAGGCGGGCAGCGGCGGAGGGCCACCCACCCTGGGAGCGCGGTGAAGCGGCGCCCCAGCCCCAGCCCCAGCCCGAGCCCCAGCCCGAGCCCCAGCCCCAGCCCCAGCCCCAGCCCCAGCCCCAGCCCGAGCCCCAGCCCCAGCCCCAGCCCCAGCCCGAGCCCCAGCCCCAGCCCGAGCCCCAGCCCGAGCCCCAGCCCCAGCCCCAGCCCCAGCCCCAGCCCGAGCCCCAGCCCCAGCCCGAGCCCCAGCCCGAGCCCCAGCCCCAGCCCCAGCCCCAGCCCCAGCCCGAGCCGGCCGCGGGAGGGACAGGGCGCGGCAGGAGGGGAGCGCGGGCAGCCCCGCTCCCGCACAGCCCGCGCCCCGCGCAGCCCACCTGCGCGCAGGGCGCCCGGTCCCAGCCCCTCGCCTACCTCCGGGTCCAGCCGCCGCCGCCGCCGGCTTCCTCCCGTGGCTCCTCCGCAGCCGCGGACGCGCGGACCCGAACGGCGGGAGCCTGGGTCCCGCAGGGCGCCCGAGCCCAGCGCTCGCCGCGGGCGGCCGCCCAGGACCAGGCGGGGATGGACCCGGGGCGCACCCGGAGGGTCCCCGGGCGGCTCGGGCGCGCGTCCCAGCCCCGGCAGCGGCTCCTGCGCCGGCACGAGGGTCACCGAGGGGCCCGGCGGCAGCTCCGCGCCTCCGCCGCTCCCGGAGGCCCGGCCGAGACCGCGCGGGGGAGGCGAGCCAGGGATGCGGCGCGCAGCTTTCTCCGGTACAAGGGAGGGAAAACTTTGATGTTGGAGCGGCAGCGGGGCACGGCGGGCAGCAGAACAAGTTGCAGGTGCCGCGGGAGGGCAGCGCCGGGGGAGGGCGGCCGTCCCCGCAGCCGCGGGGGGCGGGGGATGCTCAGGCTCCCGGAGCGACGCCCGAGCGCCCCTGGTCCGCGGTGGCCCCGGAGTCCCCCGGAAAAGCGCCGCGTCTCCCGGGATGCGCGCAGCCCCCGCGCCTCCCTCCGCTGGAGAGCGAGCCTGGCGGGGGCCGGGCGCCAGGAAGCCTGCGCGCGGGGAGCGCGGGGGGGAGGGGGAGCGCGGGGGGCAGGGGGGAGCGCGGGGAGCGCGGGGGGAGAGGGGAGGGGGGACGGGGACGGGGCCCAGCCCCGCGCGCCTCCCTCCGCGCCGAGTAACTGCCCCGAAGTGCGCGGCTGCTGCGCGGGGCCGGGCCGAGGGGGGCCGCCGGGGAGGGCGCGCGGGGGGCGGGCTGCGCGCGCCGGGAGAGGGGCCGCCGCCTCCGCGGGGGGGGGGCGAGCGCGGCGCAGGTCGGCCCCGAGCCCCGCGTCCGAGTCGGGGCGCCGCCGGCCCGGTGCTGGGGGCGCGCTCGGCGAGCAGGACGCGGCCGCGCTGCGTGGACCGGGGTCCGGGCGCCCCGAGCTCGCTCTTCAGCGCAGCCTCGCTGCCGCGCCGCCGGCCTCGGAGGCCTCGTTCCCCGTCATTCTGCAAAGTTAGTTGGGATCCACGGGGCGCGGGGAGGGCGGGGGGAGGACACTCTCCCGTCTGGAACCCCCAATCCGGATCGTGCCAAACCCTCCCCTGGCCCGACCCGCGGCCTCCCACTCGGAGCGCGGGGAGATGAAGCCCCGGGAAGCGTCCCCAGGGTGCTGGCGGCCAGTCTCAGACGCTGCTCACGCTCGCACCCCCCGGGAGCCCCCGGGCCTTTGCACGAGCAGCATCCCCCAGGGCCCCGCGTTAGCACAAGCGGCGTGCTGCAGGGTTTGCCGTCCTCCCAGGCCGGTGGCGAGGAATTCGTTCAGACTCGCAGAGGAGGGCAGAGGGAGTTTGTGCTCGCTCCTGGGTGAAGACGCGCGGGTCCCTGCCCCGGGCGCTCCCACGGGCGCCGCGGCACTCGGACGTCAGCGGCGTGTTCGCAGGTAAGGAGGAAGATGCAGCGGAGGTGGAGACGGGATTCCGAAAACGGGGGGGTGGGTGGCTTTTCCGCGGCCCCTTCTGCACGCTCCTTCCGGACCAGGACACGCAAAGGGAGCACTTCGGGGCGGTCCCGGCCCTGCGCGGGGCACCCGGACACTTGCAGGTGCAGCGCAGTGAGGAACGGGGAGCAGCACGGGGGCCCCCGGGAAAGGGGAGCCCGCGGCTGTGCAGGGCCAGGACCCCCGCGCCCCCAGCCGGGTGCGGCCCCGGCCTCCCCAGGGCCCCCTCCGCGGGACCACGGAGGCGGAAGACGCAAACTCGGCGGGAGAGCGGCAGCTCGCGGTCCGCTCCGGCTGCGCGCGGCGGGCGTCCCTCTAGCGGCGGCGCCCGGGATCGCGCGGGGGCGGGGGCGGGGGCGGGGGCGGGGGCGGGGGCGGGGGCGGGGGCGGGGGCGCCTGTGTGCGCGCCCGTGAGCGCGAGCGTGTGTGCGTGCCCGGGAGCGAGCGGGCGGGGGTCCCGGGAGCGCTCCTCCTCCCGGCGGCGGCCGTGCGCCCGCGGGGTCCCAGCCGAGCTGCTGCGGCGCGTCACGCCCAGGCGCTGCCAACTTCGCCAATTGGCCTCAGCGCCGGCGTGTGTGCTCCCGGGGTGGGGGGCGCACGGCGGGGGGGCGGGGGGAAAACATCAGTAACGCACACAACTCCTTTTTTTCCTGCAAATAAACAGGCTCCGCGTGCACATTCCCAGGCAGTCCGCCTTGCGTCGACCCCTACGCCGTGCGCTCCCGCCGCGGGCTCGGTCTTCCCAACGTCGCCCTCCCTCCGGCTGCTTCTGGGGTGCGGGAGGGGCTGGTCCCGGAGCCGGGAAGTGCCCGCAGCCCGGCTGTCCCCAGGGTCCTTTCCACGGGCTGCGGGCCGGCTGCGCGTCCGGTGACCTCAGGCGTCACCGCGGCCCGGGGCGGGCGAGCGTCGCCAGGCTCCAGGCTCATTCCCGACGCAGAGTCAGGGTGCGGGCAGGGGAGGACAGGGGCACCCCCGGTGGGGACGCCGCCCGCGCAGCCTGAGCAGCGGGGAAGGCACCCCGACTCCGGGGGACCGGCGCCGTCCGCAAGGCGGACAGAGAAGGCGCCCCAGGCCGGGCGGCCCCCGCGCACCGCCCACCGCCTCCCGGGGACCGAGACCGGCGCGGCCTGCGCGGGAGGACAGGGCTGGGGCCGTGGGCAGGCGCTCCCGCGGGCCGAGAGAGGGCGCCAGGCGAGCGGGGCTCCGGGGAGGGCGCGCCCGAGGGCACCGGGGACGGAGGCCACCGGGTCAGCGGGGTCCCCGGGGAGGGCGCACCCGGTCAGCGGGGGCCCCGGGGAGGGCGCGCCGGAGAGCACCGGGGAGGGAGGCCACCGGGTCAGCGGGGGCCCCGGGGAGGGCGCACCCGGTCAGCGGGGGCCCCAGGGAGGGCGCGCCGGAGAGCACCGGGGAGGGAGGCCACCCGATCAGCGGGGTCCCCGGGGAGGGCGCACCGCGGGAGGGCACCCCCACTGTCGGGGATAAGCCGGGGAACTGAGGTCGGGGCGCCCCCCCCCACCCCGCAGGCCCCAGCGGCTGGCGCAGAGGAGGAGCACCTGGTGAACCCCGAGCTGGCACACCCTGGTGTGCGGTGTGTCCTCCTGAATTCCCCTCCAGGGTGGCCCGTGGGGGTCCCAGTGAGCTTCTGCGCTCCTGCTAGTTCCTTTGAAAGGGACCCGGCTTCACCTGCACCCCAGCCCTGGTAGCAGGAGACCTTAGGAGGGTGGCACAGACAGGGGGCACTAATTTGTCAAGTGGGACTATAGTTTCCAAAAGTGCGAGGAAGCAAACTTCTTGAATATGCCCCAACTTTCTCTGAATGTGCTTGTCATCCTAGCAAAGCTGCCCTCACTGCCTTTTTGTTTCTCAGATGTGACAAGTCACAGACACGGATTTGTGGCCTCAGAATTGTTTTTGCTTCTCTAAGCTCATCAACACATTCTATTTATTTATTTTTGTCCTAAAATAGTGAAAACAGCTTGGTGGGATACAGAGAAAAGTTACATATTAATATAAGCTAATTAGATTAAATGGGCATAATAGTAAGCAATATTGAGTTTCCACTTATGATAGCCTACTTTTGTGAAAATTTATTTTTCTTTAAGATTTTATTTATTTATTCATGAGAGACCCAGAGAGAGAGAGAGAGGCAGAGACACAGGCAGAGGGAGAAGCAGGCTCCCTGCAGGGAGCCCGATGTGGAACTCGATCCCGGGTCTCCAGGATCATGCCCTGGGCTGAAGGCGGCGCTAAACCGCTGAGCCACCCGGGCTGCCCTACTTTTGTGAAAATTTAAAAAAACAAATCATTTCCTTAGCTTTAGGAAGAGCTCACCTATAACATTAAAACGGAAATACTACTTTTAAAATACCATTCAGTTGAAAGTACATTTTGTGTGTATTGACATTCTTGTAGATTGAATTATAACTTAGTGATCCAGATCAAAACTTCTAAAAATAAATCTCAGAAAGATCATTGGAGAGATGGCAAGGAATCTGGTATTTTTAAGTGTAGTAGAACACACATTCTATAAAATTTACCATCTTAACCGCTTTTAAGCATGCAGTTGAGTTGAGAAGTACTAAGTTTTATGTATATAAACAGGACACCAGCACTTTTCCATCTTGCAAAACTAAAAGTCTGTACCCATTAAGCAATTTCCTCTCTCCCAGCCTCTCTCTCCTTCTCTTTTTTTGGAGACGTCGGAAAGGTCATCATCTGCAAGCAGGGAAGATGGTTCTCACTGCTCCCCAAGCCAGCTGGCCCCCCTGCATCTTGGGTGTCTCAAGCCTCAGTTTTGAGTAACAGGTTTCCGGTGTTTAAGCCACTCAGCCTATGGTATTTTGTTGTGGCAGCCTGAGCAGACTAATACATATGCTTATTCTATTTTTGGTTTTTTATTAGGAAGCACCATACTGTTTTCTTTTTTCTTTTCTTTTTTTTTAATGATAAATTTATTTTTTATTGGTGTTCAATTTGCCAACATACAGAATAACACCCAATGCTCATCGGGTCAAGTGCCCCAGCAGCTGGTACCATTTTACATTCCCACCAGGAGGGCCCAAGGGCTCTGATTTCTCCATATCCCCCCCATCCCTTGTTACTTTCTGTTGTATTGATAATAGCCATTGTATAGGGTGTGGGGTAATATCTCATCGTGGCTTTGACTTGCCCTTCTCTAATGGTGAATGTTTTGGGGCATCTTTCCATATACTCATAAATGAACAGATAAATGCCTGTTCAAGTCTTTTGCCCATTTTAAAATCTGGTTGGTTGTTTTTTGTTGTTGTTGAGTTGTTGGAGTTCTCTATATATTCTAGCTCAAGCCCTTATCAGGTATATGATTTGCAAAAATTCTTTCCATTCCAGAGGTTTCCCTTTCACTCTCTTTATTGTGTCTTTTGATATACAAAAGAATTTTTAAGTTTGACGTGCGTGTACCTTTATATCAAACTACATCTTGTCTCAATAGCTTTCATATTTTGGAAATTCACATGTTACCACTGAAACTCTCCTTAAAATATGAACTTTGCTGATAAGTCATGAGTTCTTCCTTCTCCACAATAATATGAAAATTATCCTCTTAAGCTGTTCTATATTTTACTTTATTTATTTATTTTTTGCTGTTCTATATTTTAAAACAGTATTTGGTTGTGGCTTATTTTACTTATTACTGAACCATCAATGGTAATGATCTCATACTTTTTAAAATGTTTTGAAAGTTTAATGTACTTCACATGTTAGGGAAAAAGTAATATATTTGTATAATGAGAGATCTGATTGTTTTTAAAGTTACTGTAAAATATTCTATATATAAGTGAAATATTTGTATTTATTTATTTTTACTGTAATGAAAACTTCAACTAATTCAGCCTTTCTTTAAAAAAAGAATGGTCCATTTGATAAAAATATAATGATTACAGTTTATGTGTGTTGAATTATAGGCCTAGTTATGCTTCCAGTAGATCATTCTTTTGCATTCATATATAAGGTTCATTTCTTAACACTTCTAATCCACGTAGAACTAAGATGTTCTTAACTGGACAACCTTGTGCTCCCCCTCTAAAGTAATTCTTGTAATCACTAATTTTATATTTTGTTTCAAAATTAGATAATCTGAACCCATGAATCATGATAATAGAAGTACACATGTGTATTTGACACAACTGAATTATAAAAGATAGATAAAAATTTGCTTATCCATTAATTTAAGCCCTAAAGTCTTATGTAATTCTAGGAGGAATTAATATGAATTCAATTCATATTAAATATAAAACAGGTTAACTTACTAGTTTCTATTTAGGAGATCCAACTGAGCTTTGATTGAAGTATTAAACTACATTTATAGGTTTATGTGTTTAAGATAAGTTTGGATTACATCTTGTTTGAGACTTTGCATTCCAGAATTTTAAAAAATACAGAGATCTTCGCTCATATGTTAACCTATGTGTTTAGTCTCCTAATTAATGTCAGGTTTTTCAGAAACATCTTTAGACTGTGAACAGCACAGTCTGACTCTTCTGGTGAGAAATGAAACAGGAAGGTCTATGAGCAGCCAGTTTGTTGTAAATGGCACTTTTAAAATTCTTCTGTAGGAATTCACATGCTATCTTTCTTTTTTTCCCTGGTTAGAGATGTAACCTGTTTTCTTTTTGGACAGCCATCATGGATTTACTATCTCCAGCAAAGCCCAGAATATTCTTAGAGAAACCAAAATGTTATGCCAACTGAAATAGATGCCATTACTAGAGCTAAATATAATCAAGAGGAATCATTATTGCAAATCATATTGACAGCAATAGCCATCTTAGAGATGATTAAAAAGATATTGAATAAAACACTAGATGTAGAGACTGTTTGCAATAAGTATAATGTGCAAATGGAACATTACAAGAAAGTTACCTTCGGACACACATTGCATACCTAGGAGAGCTCCTTCAGTAGCAGTGAGGCCTATTAAACTTGAGGGAAAATAATTTATTATTTATCAACAAAGGTCTCATAACAAAATCTGCTACCTCTTCTTTATAGCTACTGGATAAAATTATGTTTAGTTCAATAAAACAGTCCTCGCTCCATATGTGCAGCCATTCTCCTATTTGTTATTGTCATAACATCCCAACATTATGTATCCTGCGGTTGTTTTACATATAGATTATGTGGACGGGGTGTAATTTTTTAAAATTACTGTTGCAGTCCAGCTTCTACCCAGGACTGATAAAATCACTTTAGGAAGAGCCACTGGGAAAGTCAAACTTAGGATTTTCTCAGGTGCTTGAGAAGCAAACTACCTTTGATTCTACTTTAAAAATTCATATGAGAAAAAATAAAAAAATAAAAAATAAAAATTCATATGGGGCTTTAGCTAAATAACCAAGGTCATTAGGAGAAAAAAAAAGACTTAAAAATTGAAGAGACAATAATAACCTAAATAAACCTATCTTACGGAAGCCGTATTTCAAATACACAATAGATGGTAAATTTGGTCAATAATTCTAGCATTAAGTTTTACAAGGAAAGAACTGTTTTTCTCCTTTCTCTTTTTCTTTTGCCTAAAAATATTGTCCTATAGAATTCAATGAGAGCAGGACGCCTGGGTGGCTCTGGTTAAGTGTCTGCCTTCAGCCCAGGGTGTGATCCTAAAGTCCCAGGATCAAGTCCCACATCGGGCTCCCTGCATGGAGCCTGCTTCTCCCTCTGCCTGTGTCTCTGCCTCTCTCTCTCTCTCTCTCTCTCTCTCTGTGTGTGTGTGTGTGTGTGTGTCTCTCATGAATAAATCAATAAAATCTTTTTTTTTTTTTTTAAGAATTCAATGAGAGCAAGCCATTAGAAATCAGACACAATACATGTGTTCACAAGTAAATTCATTTTAAATATTTCTTGGCTGTTTAAAATATGTATTTCCTATAAATCTCATCTCTTACAATAATTGTTAAAAAGTACCTTGACAAGCCGAATATGTTCTTGAATACTTGAGCAGCTTGTGTTAATTTTTTTTTTCTGCCGCCTTCAGTGACTGTCACAGAAAACAGATGCAAATAGCATCTGCTTCCATGACAGATGCCAAGGTGGTGTTGGCATCCTCGAGATGTCCACAGGGTCTGTCTGGGCAGTGATTACATTCTGTGGGCTCATCCATGCTATTAACTCTGCAGTAACAGAAATACTGTTAAATAATCTAATGGTTTTATGATGATCAGTTTGTCTACTGTACTAAACTGCAAAAACGACGTTAATGACAAACTTCTCCAAATGATATTGAAGCATTTCCCAAGTACCTTGACACTGACTATAGCTAATTAGCAAATAATAAAAACTCAGGAGGAATAGATAAAAACATGCATACTTTAAAGGATTCCTTCCTTCTTTCCTTCCTTCCTTTCTCTTTCTTTCATTCTTTTGTTTTTTCGTCTTTCTTTCTTTCTTTCTTTCTTTCTCTTTCTTTCTTTCTTCTTTCTTTCTTTCTTTCCACGAAGTTTATGGTTATTTGTCACAGAAGCAATAGGAAGGCACTATAATGATCCAAGTCTCTCTGTGTTAGGGCTCTTACTATTAATGTCTACACATTTTAGCCAATGACCATCGTTTTGGTGAGAGGAGGATAGTTATCTACAAAGACCAGATAAATTATTTGCAGATAAAAGAATCAAGGGGAGGTTTGAGACTGATTCTATTTCTCCCACCCTAATGCACACACATACATTTTGCAGAGGATATAGGTCAAGAGTGGACTTATACATATCCTTTGTGGTCACTGCACATCAGAAAATCGCCTTTAATAAAATCAAATGGGTTATTCAGTCATTTATCTACTTATTTAGTTATAAAACTGTCTTGTTCTAAAACAATATATATTCAAGCACAAAAACCTCGCAAGCAAAACAAACTTTCAAAGTCAGGGAGAGATCAAGGGGAAATAAAAATTTAACATTAAGGAGTCTGTGGTGAAGTTAGTAAGTAAAGTGCATAAATCATTAAAAAAAATAATCACAGATTTTAAAAGGGGACGGGCTCTATTTCTTATAAGAATCATACCTTAGATATAGGGACAATAAAATGGTAAAAAATCAATAAATAAGTTATATTCTCATCAAGACATAGAAAATCTCAAGAGACCACTACACCACACCTAGCAAAGGGGGAAAAGCTAGATGGGCTGCCAATTCATAGTTTCAGGGCCCCCATCAGAAGTATGATGATGCAATAGGTCAGAAAAAAAAAAAACTAAAAAAGGGATGGGCACGTCTTGGGAGAAATGAGTTCCACATGTGACACGAGATTAGGAAAGGGGAATAGATGGTAGACAAGAGTGAGAAGGGACACCTTACATTTTAGCACATTTTTAAAAAGATTTCATTTATTTGAGAGAGAAAAAGAGAGAGAAAGCATGAGCAGGAGGAGGAGAGGGAGAAGCAGACTTCCTGTTGAGCAGGGAGCCCAACCCGGGACTCAATCTCAGAACCCTGAGATCATGACCGAACCGAAGGCAGACACTTCACCAGTGAGCCACCCAGGCACCCCCATTTTAGTACATTTTTAATGTGACACATGAGTGATCCTGTAGGATCAGAATCCAGAGAAGCCCAGCATATCTGACATGAATGCACTTGCCAATTCCTTCTCAAATGCCATTTATAAGTGCACAAAAGTGGTGCGACAAAGGCTGGGAGAAGAACAGAACACCTGAGACATATATTCTCACAGATAGAGGGTTGTGTTTGTCCTTTTGGGCTGCTATAACAAAATATGGCACGGTGTGTGGCTTATAATGACAAGAATAAATATTCCTTCAGTTCCAGGGGCTGGAAGTCCAGGATCCATGTGCCAGCGCAGTTGAGTGAGGTCACAGGCTTTTCATTACCTCTCATGTGGAATATGGGAGATCCCTCTGTAGGGTCTCTACAGTGATGTACACTTCATCAAGAGGGCTCAGGCCTCAGGACCTCATCACATACCAAAGTGCACACTTCCTATTAAAACCACTTTGGACATTGGGTTTTTAACATATGAACTTTGGAGGGACACAAGCATTAAGACCATAGCAAGGGTCTTAAGAAGCTTAAGATAATGATGCCCTAAAGTTGGGTAATGGTGCCCTACAGGTTGGGTTTAGGACAGAAAAGTGAGCTAAATACCAAGTAAGAGCTCAAGGGCTTCACCAAGTCAATGGTGTACTTCACCAAGTCTTCTGGTATACTCGCTGCAGACCTTCATCCTAATGTCTGGGACCAAGTCATCAAATTGGAGAGAAATTTTTCCCCTAACTACAGAAAGAAGGGGGCTACACTAGAGAAAAAAGAGACCCCTCCCAACATCTGGACTAAGAGTAGAGTAAAACTCTGACATCTCCCTGATGATTGGATACCAAATGTTACCAGAGTTTGATCTACCCTTGAATCAGCTGAATGGAGGTTAACAAAAGCTACAATGAAGCCTAGATCTAGCCGAATGGCACATATGAGGGGCTCAGCCAAATCCAAACCCTGGTGGCCTGACAGGACTAAGTGCATGCTATTCAGTCTACAAGCATTATTTATAGTACTTTCTGCTTTTTATACATATCCAGGATATGCAAGGTATAATGTATTAGGAAAAAATAAGAACATATACAACCCAGGGGAAAAAATAGTCAATAGAAGCAGATTCATAAAATACCCAGCTATAGGATTACTACACAAGGACTTTACAATAGCTATTATAAATATGTAGAAAGGACTAGTATGTCAAAATGTGTGAAATCTGAGGAATTTTCTGGAATGTTGGAAACTAAAAAAAAAACAAAACAAAACAACAACAACTAATTGGACATTCTAGAGCTAAAATATAAAATATGAAAAACAGGTATAGCAATGAACTGGAGTTAGCTGCGGAAATCAGGGTGCCTTGACTACTAGTCCATGAAAATGAATGGACCAGAAGCACAGAGAGAAAAAAAAAAACGAAAATTGTGTCTGAGACATATGGAACAATATCAAAATGAAAAACAGAATTCCAATTATGTATAAGAAGGAATAAAGGTAGTGAGTAGACAGGAGACATATGAGATAATGCGTATGAATTTTCCAAGATTGATGAAGCTCAGCAATCTCCAAGTAGCATAAATGCAAAGAAAAGCACACTGAGATATACCACAGTCAGGTGGCTGACAGACAAAGATAGAGGAAAACAGCAATAGCAGGAACCCTCGTATCCTGTTGGTGGGAATGCGACCGATGCAGCCACTGTGGAAAACTGTTTGGAGGTTCTGCAAAAAAAATTAAATAAATAAAAATAGAAATACCATATGATCCAGTAATTCCACTACTGGCTGTTTACCCAAAGAAAATGAAAACACCAATTTGAAAAGGTATGTTCATGCCTCTGTTCGTTGCAGCATTATTCAGTAGCTCTTAAAATATTTATTGATATATTCTGTACCCCTGCCCTCATTCATCTCCCAGTCTTGGTGCAACCAAGGAAAGATGCTTCTCAACCACCTGTGCGGGCACAAAATCCGGTGAAGAGGAACAGACAAGGAATGCAATTTTCTTAGTGCAGTGAGCTATCCTGCAACGTTATAACATATTCAATATTTAAAGACCTGCAACTCAGAACGAGTAAGATAAATAGAAGTGCGGTGATTTAAGTGCAAATTAAGCTCTCAGAAGTTTAAAAATATAGGCTTTGTATGTAATTAATGAAGCGATGAGAGTGTAAATATTATGTAGTAATTAGATTCGTCAGTGGTAGAACTGAGGTAACTGGTGATTTATTTTCCTATGTCAGGAGCAAATTTCAAAATAAATATAATAAACAGCAATTACTGTTTTGTGATTATAAATAAAGTCATATATTTAAGATTTGAAGCCTCACTTACCATTCTTAAAAAGTCATTTCAAACCCTGAATCTCTCAGGAGTACTTTAGTCTGAATTATTACAACTTTTCAGTTTAAGAGCATTTCCCATTTATTTCAGGTTGAAGTTATCCCAGTACCATATTTTCAGGGGCAACCACTTTTGTGTTTTGTAAAATTTAAGTGCAGATGCTATTTACCAATCGCTAAGTCTGCAAAATATGATTTTGATGAAACAAGGCATATTATGATTTTGTGACCAAAAAAAGGGTGAATTCCTTTTAAAATTATAATAAATCATTCAAATCCCTTACCACCAAAACAAAAAGTACAATTCATGTGCTTTTTCAAATGAATGATCGGTTGCTAATTAAAAGAAATAAGAGGTATCTTACTTTCAATTAGAAGCTGGGGATTTTCAGCTTTTCTTTTTATCCTATTGGGAACTGAATATGGACAAATTTACACTAACAAACACACGGATCCTTAGTTCTTTTTTTTTTTAAGATTTTATTTATTTATTCATGAGAAACACACACACACACACACACACACACATAGAGAGAGACAGAGACAGAGAGAGACAGACAGGCAGAGAGAGAAGCAGGCTCCATGCCCAGAGCCTGATGTGGGCCTCGATCCCGGGTCTCCAGGATCACGCCCTGGGCCGAAGGTGGCGGTAAACTGCTGAGCCACCAGGGCTGCCCCGGATCCTTAGTTCTGTTCTCTCTGCCTAATCACCTCCACGCATGCTGTCCCCAGAAGCACACGCAGCCTCTCGCTCGGAGTGTCCAACACATCTCCATCACCTGCGCTCCCCATCTCCTCTTCCACAACCCCCCGCCCCCCACCTCCCTTCTTGCCTCTGATGGCTTACCTCCTCGTCTTCCAGGCATCCTCTGAGGTTGACTTTCCCGTGCAGGATAAATTAGCTGCCTTTCGTGGGCATGCCCACTATGTCCTGGAGTCCTCTTCCAGCACTTTCCGCACTCTCCGACGCACACGTACGGTACCTGGTTTATCAGCATGTCTGACCCAATACAGAGTAGCAAGAGAATCAGGATGAGAAGGGTAAGCCCATAGTAAGCATTGAGGTTTGGTTTAGACTACCAGCCGTTTCTGAATTATCTGGCATCGTGTGCGTGCTGAGCACCCAATGTACATTAATGGAATGTATGAATAGCTAAACCTATAATATCCAAAATATGGACCTTTGGTTTGCTTCTTGTAAATTAGCTTCCCTGTTTTACATGATTGCTCTCTCATAGATAGTGAAATAGTCCCTGTTTTCATTTTTTAGTTTTCTCAGATTTTCTTAGGTCCTTAATATTTGAGAGAACCCAAAGGGAACTATGGATCCTACTTTTAGAAAATGTATATATGTATTTTTGCAAAATGTATGGAAATCCTGAGATTCTGGCTCTAATCATTCTTGGCGAGTAACAGCATCAGTCCTTCATTTATCATTTATTCACCTTCAAAGAGTCACCTTATAACACTGGCACCTATATCATTTAGAACTTGAAATGAAGTGATCGTGGCAGTAAAGGATTGGCAGTGAACAGGGAAAGACATAAAAAGCATCTGGTGATCCGATTAAAGGAGAGCCTGAAGTGTGGTTGCAAAGTTGTCATAGTCAGAATATCATTGGTTTAGTCAGTTATAAAGGAAATCTTTCCTGGTCATGTCAGTAAAACTGGAGCTCTCTCTTCGATTAGCCATGCCCACACTTTCTCTTAAATATAAAATGAAATGTTGAGTCTCAAAAGCAGTTGTGCTCATGATCTGTTGCCATATAACAAATTGCACCAAGAGTGGAGGGGCTTCAGGACAACCACCATAGAACAAAAGGCTGATCCTCCCAGGGGTATGGGGGACACCTTCCTGCTACACGGCCCTCAGTGGGAGGAAGGTCCCCTCGCTCCGGGGAAGACCAGCCTTCTGTTCTATTCAGCCTGGCCTGACTGCATGGGATGTGTCCACACGAGGGAAAGTAAACAGCTGCAAGAAATATGCACCCCGTATTTATAAATGGGTATATATCATATTTTAATAGCTTTATTTTCTAGTAACTTTAGCTTATATCATTACGTTTCAAATTTTAATAAACTATAAATTCTTTTCAATGAAAATAAAGATTTTCATTAAAAAACACAAAGGGGGGTGCTGGGTGGCTCAGGGGGTTAATTTTCTGACTCTTGGTTTCAGCTCAGGGTTGTGGGATCGAGCCCTGCATCAGGTTCTGTGCTCAGTGTGGAATCTGCTTGAGATTCTCTTTCCCCTCTCCATCTGTCCCTTCTTTAGCTCGTTCTCTCTCTCTCTCTCTCTCTCTCAAATAAATAAATAAATAAATAAACAAATAATTTAAAAAAAAAAAAACACACACACAAGGGATCCCTGGGTGGCGCAGCGGTTTGGCGCCTGCCTTTGGCTCAGGGCGCGATCCTGGAGACCCGGGATCGAATCCCACATCGGGCTCCCGGTGCATGGAGCCTGCTTCTCCCTCTGCCTGTGTCTCTGCCTCTCTCTCTATCTCTCTGTGACTATCATAAATAAATAAAAATTTAAAAAAAAAAAAAACACACACACACAAAGAAAAAATGACTACCGCTGTATGGCTGTATTTTGCATTTCATTTGATGTTCAGGATTAGAAACACGTGGATAAAGAGACAAGTAGAACAAAACAAGCTTTGAGCCTTTCCTGACTTTACCACTAGGCGACACATTAGATTACTTGGAGGGGCAGCGTGGTCGGTCCATTGCAATCACGGTTCTGTATTTTGGATACAAATGATAGGCCAAAGGGACAATTTCATAAATATTTTGGGAAGAGATGGCAGAGAAAGCCCCTGGATTATACCAAACAAGAAGAAAGGACCATCCAGGAGAGGGAACCAGCAGCAGTGGTCTCCTGAGAGATGGAAAGAAGTAATATCTATGGTTGAGTTTAGGGCCCAACACATAAAGTGGGGAAGCAGAAGTCTGAGATAGACTCTTCCATCTTCTAGAATGCATTGGATTGGTTATATGAAATAAGCAGGCTGGCCCTGGATAGTTTATCAGTAATGGAAGTTTAGCCAAATGGTAGTGAAGAAACTGAGCGGAATATCTGACAAGTAAAGATATAACTCTGTCAAATTGCTACCCACCTAGATTTATAGGTTTAAGTGCTTTGCATGATGGGGAACTGACCAGAAGCAGAGCTTCCAGCAAGGTCAGGTGTGGGTCAAAGCTGGGTCTCAGTCTAGGATATGGGTGAGTCCTGCCTTTTCACCTGCTCCCTCTGACTCTCCAGAGCGCGCTTCTTAGGGTCCTGTAGGGAGGAAGGCCCTGCTCTCTCTCCTCTGGGGATTGGGAGACAGCCGGAAGAACTTTCCATTTCCAAATAATCCCTCTTTCCAGGACTCATTTCAAATCCTTGCTGGAAGTTTACCTGATGGTTTCAATATAGGTTCGAAAGGATTCAGAAGAAGCCTCCCCCAAAAGATGCCACTTTGGCATGAGGATCATTCTGAGCTAAAGGCAATCACCGCCCAGCAGACTCTCCCTTCACTGCCTAAAAGAATCCAGACAAGGGAGCCTGTACCAGGGCAACCAGAGATAACTTTTCTATCAGAAAAATTTATGCCATGGCATGACAATATTTTTCTTTTCATCCTTCCGTGAGTTTTTTTCCCTCTCTGAAGCCCCCACACCGTTTCCTTGGCTCGGGATGGCTCATGATCTCAACTGCCAGGCTCGCCTGAGCCTCATGCCCGTATAGGGCTCTCATGTATAAGTAATTAAATTTGTTTTCTCCCTTTTAATCTGTTTTATGTCAACTCAATTATCAGGCTAGCCAGAGAACCTAGAAGAGAAGAAGAGAAAGGTTTTCCATCCCCACGCGTTTATAACGATGTCTCCTATATTTCTTGAACACTGGTTTGAAATTACAAATGGAATATTCAGAGATAGAAATTCTCTTCCGCTTTCATGCATTCATTTAAACAACCAACGTTTATTTGATACTAAGCTTTATTCTTTCAAGTAGGAGTTCTGATAAGCACACAGGGAACAGACCACTCGGTCAGAGGAAGAGTTGAATCATGAGTGTTTTTGCAGTATAACTTGGTGAGATACAGACCTGTATCGACAAATGCCATTTCTCAAGCCCTTGCTATGTACTTAGCCATGTGTTTGCTATCGAGATTGCTAAATAAATAGATAAATGAATAATCACTTTGTGGAGGTTCCCAAGATTCTTGTTGGAGGGAGGAATAACAATACATCAAATAATATTAACATTTTATCAAATATAATTACATTCTATGTCCTGGGAGTTTAGAAGCAGAGAATTAATGACTTTTCTTATATGCCAGAGATGTTGAGCTTCAACAGAAAAAAAATTTACATATTATAACTAAAACCATACATATCATTGGTAAGCTGCACTTCTTATCCTTGGACACATCTCAGGTAACCTGTGTTTTTCCCTGGTGCCAGCAGCAGCTGGCCAGAATGGCAATACCACACTATTTTCTACTGCTGTTCTTAGATTAATATTTTTTCAAAGCTAAAGCCTTTTCTGGGTCCAAATCTAATATTTGGACATTTCTGCCCTAAGGCCTCTGGGAAAATATAAAATTCTACTCATAATATAAAAATAAAATACATGCTTCCAATGTCTAAAATTTCCACATATGTCTCTGTATGGCAGTGGGGGGGGGTAAATATTGCATAATCACCTTATTCAGATGCTTTATTGTTCATATTTTTTGTAAGGTTTAAAATAAGTTAATTAAAAACAAAAAGAAAACAAAACAAAAAGGAAAAGGTAATGATTACAATACATTTTGTAGGGTCACATGCAGAATTTATAATTAAAATGTAATAATCAATCAACATGGTGAACTTCAGGATCAAACTCAGTATTTTATGCCAAAGCTGAAACTTCTTAATTTTTTCTGTTGCCTCTGAACCATCAGGATGGCCAGGGGTCAAAGAAAGGAAAATTCAGCGGAAGTAAGAGTTGACTTGTGAATTGGAAGCCCAGGTGCATCTTGCAAGGCTAGGTTACCGGTTCTGATGAGTACCAGGAGCGCCTCTGTCCCAAACACGGAAGGACTTGCATCCTGGCAGCCCCTGCTCCTGCACCACAGGTAGGTTGAAACAAACAAACAAAACTTGAGGTGAGCGAAACTGACATCCTTGAGCAAAGGTCATTTATAGGGTTCAAGGGGTCCCTGTCTTCTCAAAGATTACTATGAATCAGTCCATTAGAACATTCTGAAAACCATTAATGTCAAGATTTTTCTTTATCTGATTTAATGAAATACAAGGTGGAAAGAAGTACAATGAATGAGATTTTTAAAGATCTAAAAAATTTTTTATTCATGAGAGACAGAGAGAAGCAAAGACACAGGCAGAGGGAGAAGCAGGCTCCATGCGGGGAGCCCGATGCAGGACTAGATCCTAGTACTCTGGGATCACACCTTGAGCCGAAGGCAGATGGTCAACCCCTGAGCCCCCCAGGCACCCCTCAGTGAGATTCTTAATAGTGTGCAGAGTCATTGTATGACATTAGATATAATTTTGTGATTTTTTTAAATTTTATTAACATATATATAGATAGATATGTAAGTGTATGCAAACAAATGCAGGTTTTCAAAGTAGATTATTGCATGATTAATTAAATGTGAGTTCTGTGTACCTTCTTACTTAAAAAGAAAACCTGAGAACTAAGGAAATGCAGACAATGTGATATTGGTATATACCTCCAAGCGTGCTTAAAATGAAACAGAAGGGAAGATACTAGTATTAAATGTTGACAAAAACGTGGAGCAATCAGAACTCTCAGACATGACTGATGTGAATATGAACTGATCTGGCCGCTTTTGAAAACTGTCCCGTCCTAGTGAGCGTAGCTGAACACAGCTGAATGTGCCTACACTACAGACAGGACATTTCTTCCACCTCTAAGAAAACTCAACAGATATGCATGCATGTGTCCAATAGTAACAATACAGCTAACTGAAATATTTATAACAGCTGGATTTTTAATATCCTGCAATGAGAAAATCCCTAAGTATTCATCAAGAGCGTAACTAAATGGTATTCTATTCATACCACAGAACACTAGCCAGCAATGGAGAAGACCAAAGGCATAATTAGATGCAAAGTGTGAAGCAATTTCACAAACATAACGTTGAGGAAAATAATTCAATGTGATTCCATCAGTGTAACTTCAAAAAAGAGACAAATGTAAGCAGTAGTAACAGGTCTGCAGAGTGGTTATGTTTGCAGGGAGGCTGGAAGGGAAGCAGGAGAGCAGCCTCACGTGTAGAGCACTACCCAGTCTCCTATTTGGGATTCACATTCAGTTTTTGAAAAGTGTATCGAGCTATAAACTATCACTGTGCACATTTCTGTCTTGATGCAGTTTTGCTACTAAAAGCTGAACATGAAGCATCGGGTTTTCTCTGGTCTTTGCTAGAGGAACATCAGGTTTGAAATGTGTCATTTCAAATACAAGCCATTTAGAGCCAGTGAACGTAAAAAGCTGCTTAAGAGTTACTTGATTAATACATTCATTGTAGATGCCACATACCAGCTAAATTTCTGGATTTCATAAATCAAGCCCACATAGATTACCATGAAAAAGTAGTTAAATCTGTATGAGTTCTACAAAATGGTTTACACAGTGCTTTGCATAACTTTTCACGAAAAAGCAAATCTGGAAGACAGACCCAATTCGAGCAAGCCCGTGCACCTCTGGTCTCTGTCACCAAGATACCAGCTGAGGACCAGATCTGCATGCGCAGACACCTCGTGGTGCACGCTGGCACTTACACACCGGTTTTACCTGAAGCAGTGTTTGGCTATCATATTGCCTTTAATTTCTGCGCAAAGAATTTATTTGTATTAATAGAGATACATTTCAACCTAACTTGCCTCTTTCTTGCCTTTCGTTCTTTTGCTGTACCTATTTGAAGAGAAAAAACAAATGTAATAAAAAATTGTTTCCCAAAATGCTAAAGCACTCGACAGCGTAACGCGTCTCTCGTAAATTTAATCTATTAATTTGTCAAGAAGATCGCAATTCTGTAGTGGTTACTGCAATTCTTAAAACATATATATGGGTCTCTCTTTGTGTGTATGCATGCAAAATATGTGTATACGGTTTACTGAAGCGACAGTCTCAGATTTCAAAATAAAAATCCAACACTGTCCTCCAGTGCTCCATGTAAGACAGCTCTACACTGGTGAATTCTCCGAGGGATGTGCTGTCACTTGAGTAATGCAGCTCTACTGCTGGGAAGCGGTCCTCCCGGGCTGTGTGTGTTGGAGGGGTGGTGGTGGCAGCAGCCCCCTCCTGGGCCTGTCCCCACGCGCTGCCTTGCCTGCCCTTTTGGGAGAATCTGAGCTCCACTTATTTCCTGGCTTTCATACACAGTTTGCTGTCTCTCTTCTCCCCTCAGGACATCTAAGATGATTTTTGCAGTGGCTGTTTTTTGCTTTTGTTTTTCCAAAGAAAAGAAGGACAGAACTCTTCAATCTGTTCAGACTTGCAGTCCAGAAAAGGAAGCTCTTAATCGGAGAAGAACAAATGGATCTGGTTTGATATATGCGACGGTGGGGGCAAGGGAGCTAGAAGAGAGTTGATGTCAATGGACATTTTAAGATTTGTAGTAAAAGATGGCTTTTGTGAACTTTGGGCGTTCACAGTTGTTCATGAGAAACTTTGTTATTTATGATGAGATGGTCCATGGTGGACTATCAGGAAATGGGAACATATGTGTTGGTAAGTAAAAATAATTCAAAATATATTCCAATATTTTTAGATGCCTAGCAATCTGTCTGAAGTCAGATACCCAGAATTCTTTGCTTTGGCATTTTTTTCAGCATTTGGCAAGATATTCTTGATTTTTTTTCTTTTTTAACATGTATTTATATGCAAAAAATTGTACCGCGGGAAATAATCGAATGGCTACTCTCTTGGTACCAGTCAGAGGGTTCCGCCTGGAGCAAGTAGATTGGTTGTGTTTGAAGATTTTATTTATTGAGGGGCTTGCATGACTCTGTCAGTTAAATAACTGATTCTTGATTTCAGCTCAGGTCATGATCTCAGTGTCCTGAGATGGAGCTCCACATCGGGCTGGCTCCCCACGGGGCATGGAGTCTGCTTGAGATTCTCTCTCTTCCTCTGCCCCCCCATATAAATAAATAAACCTTAAAAAATAAAGATAAACATTCATTCATTATGTCATTATACAGATTATCCTTTTTCTTTTTTTTTAAGATTTTATTTATTTATCCATGAGACACACACACACACACACACACACAGAGACAGGCAGAGGGAGAAGCAGGCTCCATGTGGGGAGCTTGACCCTGGGTCTCCAGGATCACACCCTGGGCCGTAGGCGGCACTAAACCACTGAGCCACCCCTGCTGCCCAAATTATCCTTTTTCTTAAAAGATTGTATTTATTTGTTTGATAGAGAGAGAGAGAGAAAGCTCCAACTGGGCGAAAGATAGACACAGAGGGAGAAGCTGACTCCCCACTGAGCAGGGAGCCCAATGCAGGACTCAATCCCAGGACCCTGAGATCATGACCTGAGGTGAAGGAAGATGCTTCACTGACCGAGCCACCCAGGTGCCCCTGTACAAATACACTCTTGTTCACATTTGCACAAAATAAATATTCATCTGAGTTTTGACTTGGAGAGTAATTTTGTGTTTTCCCTCTACTGATTTATATTTTAGATAATAGATAATATATTTTTTTCTTATTTTAGATTTACTGACATGCTTTTACTTTGCTTTACTTGTTTTTATGTATGGGAAGTAATTGAAACTTTCAGAATAACTAAATATAAGCAAGTTGACTCATATTAGTTATTTTTTTAAACGTTTATTTATTTATTCATGAGAGACACAGAGAGAGAGAGGCAGAGACACAGGCAGAGGGAGAAGCAGGCTCCATGCAGGAAGCTCAATGTGGGACTTGATCCCAGGACCCCGGGGTCATGCCCTCTGAGCCACGCAGGTGTCCCAACTCATGTTAATTACTAATTAAAGTTTACTTTGAGGTAATTGTTGCTTCACATGCAACTCTAAGAAATAACACCGAGAGATCCCTGGTACACTTTACCCAGTTTCCCCCAATAACACCAGAATAATAGTCAAGTTTCAGGAAAATCCCATCTCCCCAAGGACCCTATGTATTGTAGTTCCCCCATTCTTCTCACTCTTCTACCCTCTTCCCCGCCCCCGACAACTCCTAACCTGTTCTGCATTTCTGGAATCTTGTCTTTTCAAGAATCTTACAGAAATAGAACTAGGTTGTTTTAGAACTAGGTTTTTTTTTTCAGCACTTGAAATACAGAAAGACCTCACAGGTCCACTGTTCCCTTTGCTTTGAATTTCTTTGCCGATCGTTCACTTGACCAGAGCTGGAATTTGCTTCCATAAATGTAGGAGACGAAGCCATCGATTTCCACCGTGAACACGCAGTTTAGCTTGGGGATAACTTTCAGGCGGTCTTCTTTGGTTTGCTCCTGAGTCAACTACAGTTTATTCAGCCATTCGCCTATTGAAGACAATCTGGGTTTTTTCCAGTTTTTGGCTATTATGAATAAAGCTGTTATAAACCTTTATGTACACGTCTTCATGTCAACATTAATTTTAATGTTTCAGAGATAAAAGATCAAGAGTGCTGGATTGCATGGCAGTTGCACGTTTAGATCTTTAAAGACGCCTCTCCACTCTTTCCTAGAGTGGTTGTAACATTTTATATTCCCACCCTCAAAGTATGTGTCCTTACCAACATTTGAGGCTGTCACAGATTTTTACTTTAGCCATTGCAATAGCTGTGTAGTGATATTTCACTGTTTTTAATTTGCATTTCCCTGGTGGCTACTATTCCTGAACATCTTTTCATCTGCTGGTATGCCATCTGTATATCCTCTTTGGTGAAATGTCTGATCATGTCTTTGGACCATATTAAAATGGGATAATTTGTTTTATACTATTGGGTGTTTGGAAATGTTATATATTCTAGGTATCAATTCTTTGTCATATATGTTGTTTGCAAATTGTTCCCCCCAGACTGTCCTTAGAATTTCATATTCTTAGCAGAGATGCTTACAGAATATTTTCCATTTTGATGAAGTCAAAACTATCAGGTTTTCTTCTAGGGATCATGCTTTTTGCTGGAGAGATGAAGCACCGTTAGCTGAGTTATAAACCTCAAAGACATCATCTTATATATATATATATTTTAAAAGACATTACATTTCACATGTAAGTCCTTGTTTCAACTGGAGTTAATTTTTGTACAAGATGCAAGACTTAATTTCTGTCCCCCTGGTAATGCCACAGTCTTGGTGAGGGTAGCTATGTGATAAGTCCTAACGGTACTTAGACTGATGAACCTCATCTACTTCAGGATGTTTTTGGCTCTTCTAGTCCCATTGCCTTTCTGTATAAAATGCTTTACCTTTATATGTTTTAATTCTAGTTCCTTTGCCTTTCTCCTCCTATGTCTGCAACAAGTCTCACTGGGATCTAGACAGGAATCGAAGTAAACATATATTAAAGGAGGATTCATATGTTCACTATTTGACCATTGTAATCTATGAAACCGATTGTCTCTCCAAATTCCTAAATTTTAAAATCTGTTATTTCTTTCATGAGAGCTTTGGAGCTCCTGGTATATTGGTCCCATATATATTTTGTTAAGTGTAAGCCTAAGTATTTTGTTTTAGTGATTGTAAATGGAGTCACATTTTCAAGTTTGGTTCCCATTTATTACCATATATTAGTTGGTGGGATACTGATACACAGTAGACTTTTATATGTTTATTTTGTGTTCTTGCCCCCTCTGAATTCACTTATCAGTTCTGGGATTTTTTTTTTTTTTTTTTGTAGATTTCTTGGGATTTTCTATGGAAACAATCATGTTATCTCCCAATGGGAAGTTTTATTTCTGTTTCATCTGTACACCTTGTACTTCTTGCCTTTCTGCACTTCCTCCACTCTCTAGTCCTACTTTGAATAAGGGGTATTGACAACTACATATTTCATCATTAAGTATAATGTTGGCTGTAGGTTTTTTGAGCTTTACTAAATTGAGAAGGTCCCCCACTATCCTTATTTTTCTGGGAGTTTACATTATGAACAATAAAACATTTCACAATTTCTATAATGTTATGTGAATCATACCTCAGTAAAAATAATTAATTAAATAATTTAAAAAAGAATTTTCACAATTTTATCTTTGCTTGATTGGTATGATCATATGATTTTTCTTCAAAGTACATTGATATGATAGATCACATCAAGCAATTTTAGATCAATATAATTGATCTAGCTGTGTATCACTAGAATCAACTGTATGGCCAATGTACAGCTATGTTTATATGCTACAAAGGTATTTTTACCAATATTATGTTGAGATTTTTTGGTGTCTATCATCATGAGGATTATTGATCTGTAATTTTTTATTTGTTTTGTCTTTGTCTAGTTTTGATATCAGACTAATACCAGCTTCAAAAACCAAATTGGGAAGTTCTTCTTCATTTTCTATTTTCTGGAAGAAATTCTATCAAATTGTTAATTTTTCTTTAAATGTTTTGTAAAATTCACCAATGAAATTATTAGGACCTAGAACTCTCTTTTGGATGATTTTTAATTAGAAACTCAATTTCCTTCAGTTTTAAAGCTGTTCAGTTGAAAAATAACCTGCTACTTCCCTGTCACATGTGGGTACCAGGAGTCTTCTTTGAGATCATCCATGATCCCCCACGTCTACCTGTGCCATGCAGACTTTCTGTATCACCCTCATCAGTCCTTCACAGTGGTCCCAAACACCAGGGATTATGTTACTTCTGCATTAAGGACTTTAACAATTCTCCTTATTTTCTTCCTCTTACCCAAACGGGGTCATAACCTCTTAGTCTCGTGATCACTTTTTCCTTCAAGACGTTAGGCTCTTCTAACACCTTCATTTATCTTCTCTGCACAACTTTTGAGATTTTTTTAGACCTCAGACTTTTCACTGGAAAAGCCTTCAAGACATAAAGGAAGCTTATGCTTCTTGTTCACCCACTGCTTCCCCTCAATTAGTGTAGTAGAGATCAATACACAAATTTAAATGGGGGGATTAGGAAATTAAATATTATTAATAAAACTGCATATTTTGCATCTTATTTTTTTAAATAATTAGCCTATTAAATTGTATGAATAATATGGAAAGAGAATGAAGACATCCATTATTTGATGAGGAAAAAGATAAACAACCTTCTAATTTTGTATCCAGTTGTTCAGGCAGCTTCTGGATAGCCTCTGGTAAACTTCCTAAGAACTGGTTTCATCTGAAGTGAAGGAATCAAATGAAAGAAATTTGATGGTATTTTCTTACTTTTAATTCCTATTATTCTAAATATTAAACATTTCTATATTAGGTATTATGAAATCTCTCCAAAACCAAAACATTCTAGTGACTCAATCCTTTTACTTCTTCTGAGAATATTTATATATTTGTTTTACGAAATGTCAACAGCTAAAAGAGGTAGAGATTTTTTTAAGCTAACCTCATTTTGTGGGAAATAACACTGAGCTCCAAAAGAAATAAATGAAAAAAGTGAGCCATGAATTAGTCCCACTGGTATGCCTTTTCACACGTTGACTTCTGTTTTGAATCAAGGTGAAGTATGTTGTAATAATATTAACTGGATGTAGTTTAGCTTCACAAGAATTAATTCTGAATCCTGGATGCATTTTTAAAATCATGCTTTATGATTGGAGCTGCAAAAATGTTATTCTTGAATATTTTAACCTTCTTTAGCACAGAGTAGGAATTATCCCTTTTCATTAACGAAGACAAACATAAAGAAAGTGGACTATTAAATACTATAAGTGATCTCAGGTCAGTATTATATTCCTAAATATTATATTTCCTAACAATTTAATAAGATTTTGAGAAACCAAAAGAAATATTATGTCTTCCTATCTTTTGTCTAAGTTATCAAATGTCTTAAGGAGCCATATTATTAAATATGCAATTTTATAACTAGCTTTAATTTGGACACATATGCAAATGATAAGGTTGATAATCAAATCAGATATCAGCCTTCATTTCTTGTTGCATCACAATTTAAACTAAAGCATAATTTTATTTTATATACCAACAAAATTGTCATTCTGGGAAATAAGTTCATAATATATACTAAGACCATATAAAATGGATTGTTATTGTAACTAAAGTATGTGCTGTGAAATGACTTTAGTAAAGCGCTAGCTTGCATGCCATATTTTTGTCCTGCTTAACAATTACAATAACATAGAAATGATGGGCTCTAAAAAAAACAGCATAGAACCAGAAATAGAAATGACTGTACATCACATTGCCATTTGATATAATGCACTGTTGCTTGCTGACAGTAATCTTAATGAGGATTACACTAGAGATATCAAAAATATATGTTGTCATCTATTAACAGATACTCAAAGGTATTTATCTTGTGTCTACATTTGCATGCTACTTTTAAAAGGCTCTTATTTTAATTAACAGAATGTTGAAATCCCATTTGAAAAGAAATTTGAATGCTAAATTAAACCATCAATAAAATTCAACAGAGACAACATAATGAGGAAATGCAGAAATTTGAATGGTATTGAAATTTTGATTGTGAAGGACAAATTAAATTCAACTGGGAAGATGTATCATCTGGTACTGACAGTCAGAAAATTATGCAAGATCTGGCCATTGGCTCACCAGGTGGATAATATGCCTTTGTGTACATCTACTCCCACAGGATGAGCAGGATATGTCATTCTATTTAAATCCTCAAGCAATCATATAATTAGTGGTCTATATTTGCTGCATTGCCATTGAAGAATCTAAATGTATTTTTCAATTTTTAGGACGCTGTCACTTAAACTATCAAGGATCCCAATTTAAGTGGGGTGCCTGGGTGGCTCAGTTAGTTGAGTGTCTGACTCGTGGTTTCTGCTCAGGTCATGATCTCAGGATTGAGACATTGAGCTCTATCTAGGGCTCTGAGCTCAGCAAGGGGTCTTCTTGAGATTCTTTCCTTCTGCCCCTCTCCCCACACACGTGCACTTTCTCTCTCTCTCTCAAAAATAAATAAATAAATCTTAAAAAAAAACTAACAACAGGATCCTAATCTAAATAATAGAAGGTTAAGGTTGAGGGTGAAGTCTATTGACTAAATACAACCAAGAAATTGAATAAGTCAGCCAAATGGCAGGGAGGAAGCTGGACCAAAAATTTATTTGGATTTCAAACTCTGATTGGTTCATTTAATTTGTTTTTCTTTATTTGTGTTAGTTTATTTTTTTTTTCATTTTTTTCCCTGCACTATGTAAACTTGGCAAACACCACCTTCCATGTCTATACTTTAGATCTTAAGCTTTAACTCATTTCAAAATTTTTAATCCAGGTAAGGTTTCTAGTTTTCTTGGCTTGAGTTTGGTTCCCATGTATGATGACTAGGGTTTCATTGGATAATGGAAAAATGAAGAAGTTGTACTGTGGGCAAATTTGTTTGGAATAGCACAAAGTTAATGGGAGGGGTTGTTGTTCTTAGAAAAGGAAGAAATGATAAGCATACCAGATAATTGTTACCTTGTGCACAGTCTTATAGTTGCATGCAAAATATATGCATATAGAGAAGCTATCCTCAGGTCTCTGTTTAGGTTTATTAACTCACCCAAAATTAGCTAGTGAGTATGTTCCGTGTTAGAATGTGTGCAAGGCACCTGGGGTTCTACAGTTAGAAAGGCTGACAGCTTCTTTGCCCTCAAATCATGCACATCTCAGCGTGGAGAAGGCTGGACTACAGGTTAACAAGCAAATACACAAACATTAGTCATAGATATCATGTGTTAAATAAACAAGGGATTGAGATGAGGAATGCTGTAGGGTGTCTGTTTTAAATAATACAGCCAGTGAAGAACTGTTGGGCACATCCTTCTAGTCAGTGAAAAGCAGGAGAATGGCATGTGCAAGTGTGGGTTGGGGAGGTGGTGATCTGTTTAGAAAAATTCACAGTCTATCACTAGTGAAGGAGGAGGAGTCTGTGTGAGGGTTGGAGAAACTATCAAATCATAGAGTACCTTGAACCCCTGGAGTATGAATGCTATTCTCAATGGAATGTGAAGACTTGGGAGCATTTCAAGCTAGGGAGCAACATGATCTCATTTATATTCTAAAAATACCACTCTTGCTCTTACGTGGAAAACGATTTTGAGTGATGGATGAGAGAGATTTGGTGATATCCTGGATGTGGGAGTCGTGAAAAATTAAACCTGGAATGATTCCTTGCTTGGGGATTGAACAGAGAGATGGTGCCACGTAACAGTAAGACCAAGGAGACCTCTGTCTACAGAAAAAGCTGTGCCAGGTTGAAATGGAGAGTTCACGGTAGTACATGATGTTGAGATGTTGGTATGACAGACACACAAATGGGAAAGAAAATCAGGGAATAGATACCTGGGTCTAGAAGTTCAAGTGAGGACAGGAGCTGTTTTGGAATGGCCTGCTGTCTCTCACGCTGATTCCATTGCCTTGATTTAGAACCATAGGGGGTGATGATGTGACTTTCTTTTCCATCCTGGCTAGTCAAAAGTCCTATGTGGATCATTTTCCTGTTAATGATACCTTTATATAATATTGGAGACTAGAGGGTCTATTGGGTCCTAATGGGCCCAAATAGCAACAATACCTGGAATTTCTGCAAATTTTTTAAAATTTATTTATTTATTTGAGACACAGAAAAAGAGAGACAGCACGAGAGTGGGGGAAGTGAGGAGGGAAGGACAGAGGGAGAAAGAGAATCCCAAGCAGACCCCCCCCCACTGAACATAGAGACTGACCTCACAACCCTGAGATGATCTGAGCTGAAATCAACAATTGAGTCATCCAGATGCCCCCCTCCTTTTTTTGTTTCTGTTCTATGCCTAACTTAAAACAGCTATTACTTAAGTAAATTATTGCTGGTCTTTTGTGGGAAGAACAGGAAATACGTACTAAATATAGTTGTCATGAATTTTCATGCCCTTCCAAATAGGAATATGGGCTTTCTTTCAGTATGGTTTCATGGTCTATGATGTGATTCAAGGTAAGTAACTGACCGTGGACAGTGGCTTCATGGGGCCCTGTTTTCCTTGGTCTTCCAAAAATCCATTAATAATCTGCTTCATTACAGAGGTTAAGCAATACTTTCGTTAACTGTTCATGCATCTTCTCTGTAGAAACAAGGCAATCTATCACTTCCACGACTCTCTAAAAATGGACTCCTTTAGCTGCCACGCTGATGTAGCTTCTCATTGCCCCGATTGTGTCCACCTGGCATTTGACAGGTAAGTGCCACCACATGACCTGTAGGGGAACCAGTTCCTTTATAGCGTCATCTACTCTAAGCTTGGGCCACAACAGAGAGCTGCCACTCAGAGATGGTGGTGGCCTTCTCAGCAGCACATGCCTTGTCACTGGCAAATGGAGTTTCCTCCAGGCTCTTGAGGAGAATACTGTTGTTGGCCACCGGAATTTCTAACTTTGTGCTGTATATTTACTTTATAATCCTCAATCCTCTAAGCCTGTGAGTCTCTCCTTCACTTTCACATAATCTTGGAATTTCTATTTCATTAAAATGAGTCACCACTTTGTCCAAGCTTAAAAGAGAAACCCTAACAGCATTGTAGGTCACCTACCAGGATTACTGTCAGGGTGTTAAATTTTGTATCATAGGAGGCTTCCCCCAGATCAACAAACCCTCCCCTTTTCAATTTTGTGTTCTCCTTGCTCTATCAAACACCCTCAAGATCCAGTCCAGCTCCTGAAAATACCTGTTAACCAGATCCTGAATCATTTTGTTTCTATTATCTCTCCTCCCTTTGAAATGCCAGCTTCTGTTCAGTCGGGCTATGTTAGGTTTGAGTTTTTCGTTATTGATCTAGTTGCCCAGAAGAGACATAATGAGGGTAAATCCTGAGTCAGAAAAGCTTTGTTTTGCTGATACCTTTATGATCCCAAACTAGGAAGAAAGACAGTGTCTTCCAATAGGAGTGATGTGCCACTTCTGTATTAGTTCAGAGGGATCTGCAAGTAGAAATTTCCAATTTGTCCCCTAAGCTTCTATCCCCATACTTATCATTTTCTATTAGATTCCTATTATTTTTGGTAAAATCATAACATCAAATATTTCCTGAAGGGGAAGGACTTTCTAAAGCAGAAGATTACATATATAAACTCATGAAACTACAAGATTGCTAATTAGCTGAATGTGTTTCATTTCAAAAAAAAAATTAAAGAAGACAATAATCTTGGAGCTCACAGGTGGCTCAGTTAGTTAAGCATTCAGTCACGATATCAGCTCAGGTCATGATCTCAGGATCATGACTTCAAGCCCCGCACTGGGCCTGGAGTCTGCTTAGGATACTCTCTCCCCCTTCCTCTGCCTCTCCCATGCCTGCTAGCTCTCTCTCTCTCTCTCTCTCTCTCTCTCTAAAAAAAATGAAAGAAAACAAAAACAAACAAACAAAAAAAACCCAACAATAATCTTTTCATCGTGAGAAGATATTTATAACTAAGAAAACAATGACTTGCATAAAATATATTCAAATATTCAAATGAAATCATGTTCCAAATGATCTTATATGACTAAATAGGAAAATAAATATAAAAGAAATGTTTTTCTAATATGTGGTTAATTTGTGATTTTACAGTGACATTAGGAGAGTTATTTCAATTCTCTGATACTTGGTTACTCATCTGAAAGTTGTGATTAAAAAGAACACAACTTCATGATAGTTTGCTATGAATATTAGAAATAAAATATGTAAGAATCTCGGTATATGGTACATGGTAGATACTTAATGGATGTTTCTTCAATAAATGAATTTAAATCATTCATTGCAAAATAACAAATATGTTTATGATAATTATGACAGGCATTGTGTCTGTGTCTGACAATTCTCAGAAAAATATCTTATTTTGATTATAATGGGGGGGGAAGGACAAGCCTTTTACATTACTGTCTTAAACTTCTCTTCCTAGCAGGTTAAAGTAGCCAAAATTTGTAATATATTCTGAATAAAAAGAGATGATGGTTTCAGAGCTTAAGGCACTGAAAATTCAATTGACATATTTTATTGCATTCCATGAAGAAGAGTGGCTCTCTTTTATAAAGAAAGAGATTAAAATATAGATTTAATCTATTTTATATATTTAACTAATTTATGAAATCCTATGCATATTAACGGTCCTTTCCTCTGTAATAATCTAGATGCTACATGTTGTTTTGATGATGATTTTATTGTCACCAAACTTTTGGGAACATATCTTTAGATTCTAACTTTAGAACTAATATCTGAGAATACACGACACACACACACACACATGCATTACATAATTTTATAACCAATCTTTATTTCTTAATAAAAACTTTATTATCCAATTTAGTCATCCACCCACTTTATTCACTCACAAACACCATACATATTTGACAAGTGAC
This sequence comes from Vulpes lagopus, assembly GCF_018345385.1. Classification (NCBI taxonomy): domain Eukaryota; kingdom Metazoa; phylum Chordata; class Mammalia; order Carnivora; family Canidae; genus Vulpes; species Vulpes lagopus. The sequence continues at coordinate 1,646,151 of NC_054837.1, read as the reverse complement.
AAGATTAAGTAGGCTCAGACAAATGTGTTATAAAATGTGAAGGCAAATCTGCAAAAGAGAACCATAAAGCTTGCTTTGGCAATGGTAGCATCACCAAAATAAATGTCTGACCAATTAGGCAAAATCTTGGAAGTCACCATGGCCATTTTCACACAAAATTCAGTAAATTTTAGGTGAGTTTATTCAATGTGCTATAGGCTCTTCGGAAATCTACCATCTTGTTAATTTCCACCTAGAGTGAGGATTTTATGCTACATATTATTTTAATGTAGCATTTTGGTGATCAATGATTCATTGACAGATACTCACATGTTTCCAGTTACAACATGGATTTTGAACAAGAAATTAAATTAATATGATATATATTTTATTGCTCAAGAACACATAAAAATGCTCATGCTAAAATTTAAAAAAATCGCATGTAGAAAAGATCAATTCTGTCTCGGTTATTAACACAAAACAACCTCAAACATAGGACTGTGTTATACACATTCAAATTCTATCAGTTCAGGATCTTTGAGAAAATAAATATACCAAATAAAAATGCCTCCTCTTATTACTTTAGAAAGAAAGTAGAGTTTCCTGAAGCAGAAAACTGAAGACCAACAGAAGGGATATTAGTAAAAAAAACTATGAGGAGCCTACTAAACCAATGAACTCCAGCAGTATTCTAGGTTATTCTTCTTTTTTTTCTAGGTTATTCTTTTAAACTTTTATACATGTAACAATTTTTGTAGGTATGAAATGCTGTGTAATTAAATGTCCAGTGACCCACAATCTACCTAAAGAACAGCATATAATAATGATTTGGAAGACCTAGATATGCCTCTCTTCTCTATAGTTCTATCTTTTCACCCCAAAAATAATGTTTTGTTTTAACCATTGCCATGATTTTTCAAAATTAGTGAACTTTGTTTTTAGAGCAATGTTTGCATTAGAGAACAAGTGAGCAGGAAGCTGAATTCCCATAACCCCTTCCCCTATTGTTAACATCTTGCATTAGTGTGACACATTTGTGATGGTTGATGAACCAATATCGATATATTATTCTCAACTAAAGTCCATACGACATTAGGGTTCACTCTTTGTGCTGTACAGTTCTAAGGGATGTGATAAATTCATATATCCTATACCCACCATTACAGTATCATACAGAATAAGTTCACTGCTCCGAGTATCACCTCTTCTGTAGCTATTCATTCTGTTCCCAACTTATGCGTCCAACCCCCTGCCTACCAGAACTCCCTGGCAACCACCGACTTTTTATTCTCTATAGTTTCTTCCATAATGCATGTATTTGGAATCATAGAGTATATGGGCTCTTCGGACTAGCTTCCTGGACTCAGCAACATGTCTTTAAATTTCTTCTCATGTCTTTTAGTGAGCATAATATCTCATTTCTTTTTATCATGGAATAATATTCTATTATATAGACGTGTCACATTTTGGTTATCTCTTCTCATACTGTAGGGGCGTCATGGTTGAGTCCAATTTTTGATGATTATGAATAAAACCTCTGCAAACATTTGTCTGCAGATTCTTATATGTACATAAGTTTTCTACTCATTTGCATAACAAAGTTGCTGGGTCATAATCTAAGAGTATGTTTACTTATGTAAGAAAATGTAAAATTGTCTTCTCAAGCAGCTGCATCATTTTGCATTCCAACCAGCGATGAATGACTTTCCTTGCTCCACATATTCATGAGCATTTGGTGTTGTCAGTGTTTTGATTTTAGCCATTCTATTAAGCGTGTAGGGCTATCTCACTGTAATTTGCAATTTTCTGATGACATACGATATTGAACATCTTCGCATATGTCTACTTGCCGTCTGTATGTCTTCTTTGGAGAGGGATATGCTCAGATATTTTACCTACTTTTTCATTGGGTTGTTTATCTTCCTGTTGTTGAATTTCAAGTGTGATTTGTATGGGTTTGATAAAAAGTCTTTTATTAGACATATTTTTTGCAAATATACTCTCCCAGTATGTGGCTCTCTTTTCATCCTCTTAACAGAACAGGAGTTTTAATTTTAATGAAGTTTCTCTTTATGGACCATGCATTTGGTGTTGTATTTGAAACTCATCGCCAAACTGAGGTCACCTAGATTTTCTCCTATGTCATTCTTGGACTGTCAGAGTTTTGCATTGTACATTAGGCCTATAATCCATTATGAGCTAATCTTTGTGCAAGGTGCAATCTGTGTCCAGATTCATTTTTCTGCATGTGGCTGTTCTGCTGTCCAGCACTGTTGTCCAAAAACCTGCCCTTTCTCCACTGAGGTGCCTTTGCTCCTTTGTCAAGGATCAGTTTACTATATTTGTGTGGTCTGTTTCTAGCTCTCTGTCCTACTCCAGTGATCTATTTGTCTACTCTTTGTACAATACCACGCTGTCTTGGTTACATGACTTTATAGTAAGTTTTAAAGCTGAGGAGTATCAGACCCCTAACATTGCTCTTCTTCAATATCACAGCAGCTATTTGATGTCTTTTACCTTTCCCTATAAAATTTAGAATCAATATGCAACTATGCACAAGGTACTTTGCTGGGATTTTTATTGGGATTGCATTAAACCTGTAGATCAAGCTGAGAGCAAACATCTTAATAATCTTGAGTCTTCCTATACATGAAGATAAAATATGTCTCCATTTATTTAATTCTTTTTTTAAATAATAAATTTATTTTTATTGGTGTTCAATTTGCCAACATACAGAATAACACCCAGTGCTCATCCCGTCAAGTGCCCCCCTCAGTGCCCGTCACGCATTCACCCCCAGCCCCGCCCTCCTTCCCTTCCACCACCCCTAGTTCGTTTCCCAGAGTTAGGAGTCTTTATGTTCTGTCTCCCTTTCTGATATTTCCCACACACCTCTTCTCCCTTCCCCTATATTCCCTTTCTCTATTATTTATATTCCCCAAATGAATGAGACCATATAATGTTTGTCCTTCTCCGATTGACTTACTTCACTCAGCATAATACCCTCCAGTTCCATCCACGTTGAAGCAAATGGTGGGTATTTGTCATTTCTAATGGCTGAGTAATATTCCATTGTATAATGGATAAAGAACATTTATTTAATTCTTCTTTGGTTTTGTCCATAAGACTATTGTAATTCTCCTCATATAGATCTTATACATATTTTGTAAGATTTATACCTAATTAGTTCATTTGGGTGGGTGTTAATGTAAATGATATTGTGCTTCTAACTTCAAATTTCATTTGTTCATTGCTGATATGTAGGAGGCAACTGACTTATATAAATATTAAAGTTATATCTTAAAAACTTGCTATAATTATTCATTCAAGAAATTCTTCTGATTCTTTGGAATTTTCTTCACAGATGATCATCTCATCTGAAGACAAAAATAGTTTTGAGCCTTCTTTCCTGATCTATGTAATTTTTATTTCCTTTTGTTGTCTTACTGTTTCAGCTAGGACTTCCAGGACCATGTCTCACAGGTGTGGTGAGAAGGAACACCCTTGCCTCATTCCTGATTATAGGAAAAAGCATTTAGTTTCACAGTTAGTAATGTTTACTGTAGGTTTTTGTAAATGTTCCTATCATGTTAAAGAAGTTCCTTATTTTGTTCCTACTTTGTTGAGAACTTTTATCAGAGACAGATCTTGGGTTTTGTCAAATGCATATCCTGAATTGACTGATGTGATCATACGATGTTTCTTTTTATCTCATTATGTGATGAACTACCTTAATTGGTTTTTGAATATTGAACCAGCCTTGCATACTTGTCCTTGTAAATAAATTAGAGAGTGTTCTCTCTGCTTCTGTTTTCTAAAATACAGTGTCATTTGTTATTTAATTTCTGCCTACTGGATCTGTTCATTTCTGATGCAGGACTGTTAAAGATTCAAAACATAATACTCTGCAGCTCTATCAGTTTTTGCTCTGTGTACTTTTGCACTCTGTTGTGTCAACCTTAAAAGAAAAACAGCCTGTTATTTTACTAGCAAATAGATTTATTCATGAACAGTGGAGGAATTACAATGCAGGATAAGCAAGCTGTAGCAAAGCCAGAGGCAGTCAGGAAATCAAAGGGAGAGGAACCTTATTTTATAGAGTAAAGAAGACAGCTGGGAGGAACGGCAGCTGCTCTGAGTGGAAGTCCAGAGGAGGAAGACTAGAGCTTATGGTGGTGACGGCTCCTCTCTGGCCCAGTGTGGCATTTTCTTATTGGCTGAGCTTGCTGCTGGGTGAGGACAAGGTCTGCCCTCCTCTTGCTTGGGGGGACAGTAGTTTCTTCCTTCTGGGAACAGAACTGAGGTCAAAGGGTAAGTGGGAGAGCTCCCCTGCTCTTCTCCTGACTCAACTTTTAATGAGGTTTCCTTTATCCAATTTCACTTGCACAAGAAGGGTTATTTGGTGTTCCTGATGATTAATCCCTTTATCCTGTAATAACGGGCTTTATCCCTGACAACTTCCCTCCCTCTGGAGTCTGCTCTGTCAGATATTCATATAGCTGCTCCTGATTTCTTCTGATTAGTGCTAGCATGGTATATATCCTTCCTCATTCTTCTACTTTTAACCTCCTTGTGTCTTTATATTTACTGTGAGTTTCTTGCAGACAACATGTAACCGAGCTGTGTTTTCTGATTCACTCTGTTTCTGTCCTCAGGCTGGTATATGTAGTTCTTTTATATTTCATTTGATTATTTACATGGAGTGATACTGACCATATTTATATCTGCTTCCTATTTGTTGCCCTTATTATTTGCTTCCTTTTTTTCCCTTTTTACCCTTTCTCTGCCTTTTATTATTTTAACTGGGTGTTTAACATAACATTTTATTACTTCTATTAGAATTTAATGATATTTCTGCTAATTCTTTTGGTGGTTGCCCCTAAGTTTGCAATAGATATTTACCACTGATCTCATTCCACTTTCAACAGCACTATACCATTTCAGTGTATACCATGAATACCATAAAACACAAATACCACAAATACCACAAAAAAATCACAAATACCATAAAACAATGTATCCCCAACCCCTCCCTCCCATCCCTCCTTTATGTCAATCAAGAATCCATAAGTTATATTCACCCAACACGTTGTTGCTATTATTAATTGAATATACTATTTATCTCTTAATAATAAGAAAAGTAAAGGATTTTTTTTGCTTTCATTTATTCCTTGAAAAACATTCTTTCTTTATGTCAATCCACATTCTACTCTACATTATTTTCCTTTTCTCTGAAAAAAATTCTTTTAACATTCTTTCAGGTCAGTTCTGCAGGTAACTGATTCCCACAATTTTTGTTGGAGAGAGTTTATTTCTGCTACACTTTTATAAGATAATTTCACTGGATCAGAATTCTAGGTTGTTGTGTTTCTTTTGATATGTAAACATTTTATTCTACCACAGTCATTTTGCTTGACTTTCTGACTTCTCACTCTTGTGGTAAGTATTAGCCTTGGGTTTAAACAGGGAAACTGAAAGGTAACGGGAAAAAATAACCTTTTACCTCTTAAATGTACCTGTTACAGGTACAAATACAAGTACCTGCTACTTCCAAATCCCATTCTTGAATCTTTAGCTGTCATCATATATCTTTCTCTAGGAAAGATTTCAGAACATAGCACTGGTATATTTTCCTGCAATTCAGAGCACGACATCTAATTCAAGTTCTTCTTGTAAAGCCAGCAGTTATTTTTATGAGACTCATCTTATTTGGTAGAATCTGCTACTTCTTCCAGTCAGATTGCACACAAATCTATAAACACATATGGAAACACTCATATGATCAATCAGAGACAGTCATCCCCATAATCCTTTGCCTTAATGGTGAAGCAATGCAATATAAGGCATTGTTATCAAATATTTTCCAGTTTAAGTTAATCCATTATTGAATTAGAAAATAGAATTAGCTTAGAAAACATTCAGTAATGCTTATTTCCCTAACATACGAACTCTCATTCTACAGTTTTATGTAGGTTGGAGTGTGAAGAGATTAAAACATCCTTCTTTGTCTTCCTGAGTTCTGATTTGATATTTTCTTTTATTTATAATAAATATAATTAGGGATGATAACTTAAGTCTATGAATAAGAAGACTTCCTAAGACTTAATGTTGAATTTACTACTTCCTTATCATCAAAGAGAACAAGTGCAGACCTATAGGACAGGGTCAGGTCACCTAACCTAGGAAACTGGGACGAGTGTGAATGGTGAAGACACTTTAATTTAAAACAAGAAAAAAAAGAAACTGATTCTCATATTCTTACACTTTCTTCCCAAATCTCTAATGAGATATATCAATTCATGAGGGATGAAAAGGTTATCTCACAATCTTTTTCTCCCCTCTAGGAAGTAGAAGGAAGTGTTCATCTGTCATGGAAATTTAAAGTAAACTTTATCACTTAACAATAAGTGTCTGACAGCTACTAGTATCTGGTCTGTGATGACCCTGTCAACTTCTCTTCAAACTTACAGGGAGTATAGGAAGTCCTGCAACTCTCTGCAGTGTGCAGAAGTAATGAATCCACAGTCTCCAGGGAAATTTGAAGAACAGACAATGTTATTATGACTATTCCTAACATTCAAGAGAATTTTTGAAGTTCTGCATGGTTCACTTTTTTTTTTTTTCTGCCTGTGATTTTTTAGGAACCAGTGAAAACACTTCCTCTTCTGGAATATCCAGAAAAAAATTAAATACCGGAAGATTATTTAGATACTTGACTGAATATGGAAACAAATAGTAATTAACAAAAAGTACCATGTTATTTTAATATAAAAGGCTTTCTTATATGAAAACTGTTACTCTCAAAGATGCCTCAATAAAATAGTAAGATTACCTTAATGTTAATTAAAACCAGTTTTCAATGAATATTTAATGGAATGAAGAAATTGCCATGATGTAATATTAATTTTTAAATGTCTTCTTATTTTATCAATATGAAGCCAATACACACATGAAGACACATTCACACGTTCATTAATTTTTTTTAAGGAGAAGGAAATATAATTACATTTTAGAAAATGACCTTCTGCATGGTGAAATACAGAACAATTTTAGTTTTGTGTCAGGTCTCTCTGGATTCCCCAGTCTTACCCAGACTTAACCTAGGGGTTCTGAGGAGATCCCTAATTAGCTGTGCATCTCCTAACGGCACAAGGACACTAATTTTGTTTTGAGTTAAAACTACCTTTCCATGTAAGCAATCATAGAAGAAAACTTCAGTTATTTAGGGGAGAGCTTTAATTTTATTCTATTTTTTTTATTCAGGTTAAAAGAAAATATTCCCTTCAGCATAACTGAAGATTACCTGTAGTGTTTTCAGCATCATTGTGAGCTCATGGCCACAACGAAAGCAGTACAAGGTGAGGTTAAGAGTGCCAGACAGAAAGATCCAGGTCAGAATCCTGGTATTGCAGATTCTGGTTACATGTCTTTGTGCAAATTGCTGATCCCACAAAGTATTGGTGAACATTAACTGAACCAATGAATTCATATCAAGTTCTTGGTCTTATTACTATTGTAATCACATTACAGAAAATGAAGCTTAACTGAGAAATAGTGAAGAATTTCTTTAATAATATCCATGTCCATTATGTAATATCTTCTCATTTAATAAGAAAAAAATGCTTCCCCAAATGAGTATACATTTTTCAATCTTGTTTTCCAAGCAGCTGGTTTTATTAAGATATATTAAAATACTATTCCCCAATTTTAGAGATTGTCTAGGAGATACTTAAAGATAAAGTTGTTTGCAGTATAGATTTTCATTTCTCTGTGCAAATGTTATAATTGGCTGAGTATCAACTTTTTAGGTTGAATGCATCAATAAGTTATTCTACTGTAAGTACTGCCTGCAAAACTTTGGATTTGTCTTATTTGTAAATCTTATTTAAAATCCAAATATATAATTGACTTAAACATGTAAAAGTATAAATCTGAATGTCAGAGAAGTAAATATATTTTAATTACCTTACTTGGAAATAGATTAAAAGTATGCAATGCTTTGAGGAACTAAAGATAGGAAAAAATGCTTTTTTAAAAAAAAATCTCAATTCCAGTATAATTAACACACAGTGATATGTTAGTTTCAGGTGTACAATATAGAGATTCAACAATTCTGTATTACTCAGTGCTCATCACAAGTGCATTCCTTCATCCCCATCACCTGATTCCACATTCCTCTGCCTCCTCTGAGGATCATTGGTGTGTTCTCTGTACTTAAGAGTCTATTTGTTGGGGATCCCTGGGTGGCACAGCGGTTTGGCGCCTGCCTTTGGCCCAGGGCACGATCCTGGAGACCCGGGATCAAATCCCACATCAGGCTCCCGGTGCATGGAGCCTGCTTCTCCCTCTGCCTGTGTCTCTGCCCCTCTCTCTCTGTGACTACCATAAATAAAATTTTTTTAAAAAAAGAGTCTATTTGTTGTTGTTATTTGTCTCTGTTCCCTTTGCTTGTTTCTGAAATTCCACACATGAATGAGGTCATGATAATTGACCTCAGTTGTCTTTCTCTCACTGACCTATTTCACTTAGCATGATACACTCTAGTTCCATCCATGTCATCGCAGATGACCAGATTGCATTCTTCTTTTATGGCTAAGAGTAATATTCCATTGTATATAAAACACATCTTCATCCATTCATCTGTGGATAGGCACTTGGGCCATTTCCACATCTTGGCTATTGTAAATAATGCTGCTGTAACATTAGGGTGCGTGTATCCCTCTGAATCAGTATTTTTGTCTTCTTTGGGTAAATACCTAGTAGTTCGATTGGTGGATCTCAGGGTAGTTCTATCTTTAATTTTTTGAGGAACCTCCATACTGTGTTTTCCACAGTGGCTGCAGCAGTTTGCATTCTCATCAACAGTGTAAGAGGGTTTCCCTTTCTCCACATCCTCACCAACACCTGTTGTTTCTTGTGTTGTTAATTTTAGCCATTCTGACAGGTGTGAGGTGGTATCTCATTGTGATTCTGATTTGTATTTCCATGATAATGAGGGATGTTAAGCAGATTTTCATGTGTCCCTTAGTCATCTGGATGTGTTCTTTGGAGAAATGTCTTCTTTTCATTTCATTAGATGATGATGGTGATGATGATGATGATGATGATGATGATGATGATGATGATTTTGGTGTTGTGTATGTTCTTTGTATCTTTGGATACTAACCTTTTATCAGATATGTCATATGTAAATGTCTTTTATCATTCAGTAGGTTCTCTTAGTTTTACTGATTGTTTCCTTTGTTGTGCAGAAGTTTTTATTTTGATGTAGTCCCAATAGTTTATTTTTGCATTTGTTTCCCTTACCCTAAGAGACATCTAGAAGAAAGTTGTTCAGGCTGATGTCAGAGAAATGACTTCTTGTGCTCTCCTCTAGGATGTTTATGTTTTCAGAAAACATTATGATTTAAAGAACATGGATACAGTAAAGACTTATCCCTGATGTATTAAAAAAATTATTCAGGCTAAATTTATCTCCAGTTGTCATGGCAATGTGCATTTTGTCTAATGAAAAGAAAAACATCTAACTTCTAGCTCATGTATTGCTCTATAATATGTAGCTGATACTATACACTGTGTTAATCAATTTTATTTATTTATTTTTTTAAAGATTTTATTTATTCATTCACAAGAGGTACAGAGAGAGAGTAAGATAGATATAGGCAGAGGGAGAAGCAGGCTCCCCCCAAGGAGCCCGATGCGGGACTCCATCCCCAGAGCCAGGATCACACTCTGAGCTGAAGGCAGATGCTCAACCACTGACCCACCCAGGCATCCTGGGTTAATCAATTTTCAGTTAAATATTATTTATTTGCAGCATAGCTGACTAACTCTCAGAAACACAGGATTGATTCCAAGCTATCTCTGGCACTAAAATTATTTTCTTAGTTTTATATTATCATTTGAAAATGTGTATTTTTATCTCTAATGAAATCACTAAACATTTCCAGCATCAATTTTTCCTAATTAAACACTTTTATTTGTTAAAACTGTCTTACAAATATGTAGAGACGAACAAAAAAAATAAATGTTGGCATTTATAACTTTTTAGTTTAGAAATGAAACTGAGTATAGATAAAACTCTTTTTAAAAAAGACCCATTTCTTTCACAACATCTTACTTTACTCCAAAGGAAGAAATGATATGGGCTAAAGTGTTCTCATTAGTGTAAGACCTCTCTATCTATTAAACATTGAAAATATTCAGTTGTTAATTTTCTTTTCTGCTTGAATCATTGTGCTACACGACTGCTTTATTTTTTGCTCAATTGTTTTTATTGTTCCCTTGAAAATGAGTGAAATTTGGTTTTGCCTGACTTTTTTTCCTTATTTCCTCCCTTTGAATGGACTACATTGATTGTGAGGTTTTTGTTTGTTTGTTTGCTTGTCTGTTTGTTTGTTTTTTGCCACAGATGGCTGATGTTGCCTTGTGGAAGACAGGTGTAGGCTTACATCATTTAAGTGATTTCCAGGTCACACCTTCTTACCAACAGGAATGAATGATGGCTAGCACATCCTAAAGCACACATTCCTGAACCTTTTCCATTGTCTTCTGGCCTCCATCGACCTCTTGGTTTGTAACCAGATGATACCATCCAAATGACTGAGGAAACGAGGAAGAAGGAAAACAAACACAGAATACCTGGTGCTTCAGATAGAACCTCACAGAGCGGCGGGGTGCTTCTCATTGCAGGGTGGAAAACTCAAACACGTAACTACCTTAGGAGGGGTTCCATTCCGGGAACAAAGTCATGCTGCAAACTCATAGTAACTAATGTTACACTTTACAACAAAATTCTGCAAAATTGAAACTTTAGAATGAAACCACCGAGGACGAAATTCACGAAAACTTGGGAATCTGATTTTACCAGCTAACATTTGTTTGACCAGCAGAACGAATTCCTTGGAGCTAATGCCCTAGAAAATGTGACTTTGACCGAAGTTCTTCTAATCCTCAAAACACAAGATAATCCATTATGCCACATGCTCTCTCTTTAAAACCAGAGTAAGAGGGAAACCTAGTGCCACAGTCGTACTCTGGTATCCCAGGATGCAAATAAGATTCTGAAACATGGTCTTGATTAAACATATCTTTATTATAAGGGAGAGTGAAAACAGGAAAGGGAAAAATAGGAAAGCATTCTAGACGACATGGGATGGTGAAAGGACACGGGTCCGCTGAAAAGAATACTTTTGAAGAGAAGTGGATAATCATGTCTGTGACAGAGACTCTCTCTTTTATTTGTTTTTTAAAAAGATTTACTTATTTGAGAGAGAGAGAGAGAGAAAGGCGGGGGGGAATGGGTGAGAGGGAGAGAGAGAATCTCAAGCAGACTTCCTGCTGAGCACGGAGCCTGATGGGGCTCGATCCCATGACCCTGAGATCATGACCTCAGCTGAAATCAAGAGTCAGTTGCTTATTGGCCTGAGCCACCCGGGCTCCCCCCAGAGTCTCTCTCTTAAAGAAGGCTGGCTAAATAATGTTAGAGATTGATTTTCAATTTCCAAGACCTATTCTTCAAGATTTTTCAAAACTCCTTATAATGGCATTTCACTATTGCATCTTATTGACGTATTTTATTTTCTAAAATTATATGATTTCTTTACATTAGTGACATCTGACTTTTGTTTTGTTTCGTTTTGTTTTGCTTGGAGGATGTACTCATCTCTCGTGAACAGTTCTGCAAACACTCCTCCAGTTCTCAGATGGGTAATGCTGTCCCTGAAATGCCTCCCAGAGGCTTGTGGTTTCAGCCTTCCTGGTCATGTGGCCCACATCCAGACCCAGCTCCCCCACAGAGCATCCTAAACTCTCCTCTCTTCATATTTTTACTCCAAATGCTAATGACCCCTCTCTGCTTCCCGGCCTTCAGTTCAGAGGCGCATTGCAAAGTGCCGCATGGACGGCTTCGCCCAGGGATGCTGTCACAGACTCTCACTTACATTTTCCAAACCCAATTTCTGGCCATCCCCAGCTTCCCACCCTCTCTCAAGATTCTAGCCTCATTGTGTAGTAGAAGAAATATCCCAGCTAACTAGCTCTTCCTTTCAGCTCTGATAGTCTATCGGCCATTTAATGCTTTTGCAATGCTTCCCCTTTCACTCTCCTTTTTAATCAAGATACTATCACCATGTCTCAGAATCTTATTTGCATCCTGGGACCCCAGAGCAGGACTGTGGCACTGGATTTCCCTAGACACAGTCCTGGCTCCTCCAGACAGACAATAAGGGCCGCAGGGAGCTGGCTCTATAAGGCAGCTCACATGTGAGCAATTCTGAATTGTAATACTTCCTGCAACAGTCAGAGTCCACCCCAGTTCCTAACCCTGGGATGAGATTCCCTCCATGCCTCAGAATGGGGTTTCCCCCAAAGCTTACTTGGAATTATCATCTCCAAACAGTAAATTACAGTTAGTTTAGATTATTTCCAGTTTCAAAAATTCTACCCTATGGTTCCTAGTTTCTATGACTGTTGACACATTTCACCTTCCTCTCATTATTTCTACTTTCCTAAGCTATGAAGGAATCCCAGATGGCCTTAAAGATCCAGCTCAAGTGATTTATTTTTCTCCTGAAAGTGTTTTGTTTAAAGCAATCTCTTTTCTTCTGAAACCCCCATGGAGTCTCCTTATCTCTTACCCATTTACTACAGTGTATTGGATGCATTAACATCATCTTCCCTAATTCTATCCTCTTCATAATCACCCACAACCTGAGCAACTTCTCGTATTTCTTCCTCTATAGTGCCATATACCTTATAGAAGGCTGTGAATATTCGATATGAGATTGCTGAGTAAATAAAATCATTATGCAAATAAGACATCGACATTGGTAAGATGGTAATATTCCTCTATCTTTAAGGCTTTATTCTGAATATATATTAATAACTTTTTTTCTTATCTTTCAACTGTTTCAGTCTTTTGCTTTCCCTGGTTCTCTAAACATCCTATAATCAAATTAAGCGCTCTCTGGCTATGCATTTCAACATGTACCACTGTCTGGGAGCAATTATGTCACTGTAACGGTCCCGTCCTTGACGTGTGCTCATCACTCTGTGTTACATCGTAATTGCTACTTGACCAACATACATTTATTGTTCATCCAAAAAGTGCACAATTAATGTTGATGCCTTAAAATAGCCTTCCTTCTATTTTGCACGATAAATTTAGTAAAATACGCATTACTCTTTCCACACGAATGGCCTCTGTAAACTCAAAACTGCAATCTCCCATTTTAATGATAGCCAAGGTGTCAAAATAATGAACATTTAATATAAATTTTGAAGCTGTTGCTGGAATTCTAGGATGACAGATTACTATGGCAGAATAATTGTTTTTAAAACTCAGAAAAAATAGGCATAATAGTATGCAGACCAAACAAAGAGACCAACAAAATCTTCAGTTCTTTCCTTGGAAAAGGGGGGAAGTTAGGTAAATCTTGTAAAAAAAAAATCTTTTCAAATGTTAAATTCAAGACTGCTAGTGATAATGAAGGCTAAGAAATAAATAATTTAGTATTAAACTTGAGGCTTTAGATGTGAAAGGTGGGAAAAAAGAGAGGAGAGTCATCCATAATTTATGACCATAACCACATATCACACAGAAGCTGTGTATGGCAGACAAAACTGTAGCACAGAGAAAACTAGTTTAAAATCCATGTGGCCACTCTTACACCAAAACCTCAGATAAGTAACACTAATTTACCTTTTGTTTTTTCCAGGTCACCAGGGGTCAAGTATCCCTATTCCTCTTTTCACAGGAAGACTGTCACTCCCAGCTCAGAAAGTATGGAGAATGCTTTTGGGTTTATGTAAATGTTTGATATTAGCTTTTGGTTCTCAGATAAATAATAAATTTATACGAACTCATTATTGCACAGCAGCTATTTCAGGAAGAAACATCAAGAACTGCAAAGTCTATAAAGATTTTTTTTGCTTATATTCTTTCAAGTAATCAGAAATAATTTTGTGTATAGCATTTTATTTCCCTAATAATTCACATTCACAGAAATAATTCTGACTAGTATTTATGGTATTATATTCTTTTTTTTGGTACCGTTATATTCTATTTGTGTTGAAAATATCATTTCTAGTGATGCAGAAGCTAATCATATAATATGCAAATTTATTAGAAGTTCTATATTTATGTGAGTAAACAAATGTATTTTCCCTCTTTTATTTCATGTGTAGACATTGAATGAATACTATCTTCATTTTAAAAAAAATCAGAGTTTTCTGCTTCTGTCCACTGTAAAATAACTGATGTTGGGCTAGGTTTCATGCCACAAAGAAGTGTCAAACCAGGTGAGATGTTTTCAGATGTTTGTTGAATAATAACCTTATAGGACAGGGACCGTTCATCTAACGGAAAATCCCAAGGTGAGCCCGGGACAACTGTAACTTCCTGACTAGGTTCTTGTTGACCTCATCCCAAGGAAATAAGTCAAACAGCATGCGGGTCTTGCCAGCTCAAAAATAGGAACCTGGAGTTCTTAGTTGCTGATATAGCTGAGATTTCAGATGTGGTACCAGAAAGCAGGAGTTTTTCATGGAATACGCTGCAGAAATCTGCCTGAGTCCCCATCATCATTGTCCAAACACAGTCATCCATGCACAAATCCAGACCACCAGGAGGCAAAGAATGGTTTCCAAGGTGTTGTTGATGAAACAGAGAATTGGAAGAACTGATTGCGACGTGGAGCTGAGAGGCAGGAGTTCTGTGCAAGCACAGAGGGGAAATCTTCCTGAACATGCCAGCCATCCACGCCAGACCCCAGACATACCATTCTCCAGGAATATGCATGTGAAAAATTAAATGTTTAAATGAAATATGTGGATGAACACATCCTACATTATTTTTAACCTTGTTAAACTTAGAAAGGAGCATGGGAAGGAAAAGCCAAGTGTGAAATGCTTGTGTAAAATGCATCATATGCATAATTAAATATATAATGTACATTTTCTGTGTACATATGCTGATAGAATATCTAAGCCTATATTCTTTTTTTTTTTTAATTTTTATTTATTTATGATAGTCACAGAGAGAGAGAGAGAGAGAGGCAGACACAGGCAGAGGGAGAAGCAGGCTCCATGCACCGGGAGCCTGACGTGGGATTCGATCCCGGGTCTCCAGGATCGCGCCCTGGGCCAAAGGCAGGCGCCAAACCGCTGCACCACCCAGGGATCCCTAAGCCTATATTCTTAATTAAAAAATAGACTTATCTGAGTAATGAAAATATGCTAGTATATCAGAGAGCCAAATAAGTGTTGTATTAGTACCGTTACTACAGTTACATCTTCCATTAGAAATCAGTGAGATGGAACAGTTTTAGTTAAGGAATAATACTTTCTAGGGAGGACATCCAAGGCCCCTCAGACTGGTTATCAGTTCCTCTTAGGAGCTTATCGTCAGTACAAGGACGCAAGACTTTGGAGCCTCAGGGGACAATCCATGAGGAACAGGATAGAAACAGATGGGAAGAGGGGAGGAGGAAAGAGCTAAAGCAAGCCCTGGGAATGCTGCTGTGGCTCCATGGAATCCTTCTCCTGTGGCCCAAAACTATTCAGTGAATTTACTAAGACGACTTCCCTTGAAAACAGTCCACTTGAGACATCTATACACTGAAATTTATTTTGTACTCAATACTTTAAAACCTAAACCTTAACCTAAAACACACAGCCCATATCCTCAGGGCATGTGGGTTAAATCTACTCAATATGTAGTTCTTACACAACAAAATTGCATTCTATAGGAAGCCTGAAAAAAAAATAGTGTAGATGTTTACATGTCATTGATGGATGCATAAGGAATTAGCATTCTACACACAAGACTTTCTCTATGAGACTTACCTCAGTCTAGATTTTTTGATAATTTAGGGAATGTGGGACCTTCTCTTGTGAAAGTGTAGTATTAGAACGTACTAAATTTGTCATTCCAGCACGAACTTCCATAAAATTGACTGTAATAGTCGTTGCCAAAATTCTGACTTGAGATATACAATTATATGTAAGATAATTTTTAGTGAGACTATAAGCTGGTTTTAACTTTGAATCCTTCTATGAGATCTCTAGTTAAATATTCTTAGGCTAGTATGCTAATATAATCTGATGACACGAAAAATCTGTGTGATCTACTTTAGGCAACCTTTCTTATTATTTTCCACTGCCTACAAATAAATTCAAGTCGTAGTTGTATTAATGATCCATATCTCTGGTAAACTGTGATCTTTCATTATTGCAATTCAAAGGAAAAAAATTCCATTTTATGAATTCAGATCTGAAGTTAACATTTGATGCCTACAGATGAAACCTCCCCATAAGTAACTGCTCAATTAACCTGCCTTGACGTCCTTTTAAAGACCATAAATTCAACTGCTGTAGCTTTCTATCATCAGTTTTGTAAATAATCAAAAGAAATATAATTGTCAGGGCAATAGGGTAACATATTTTAAAGCTTAGGTGTTTTGCCATGTTGTGAATGTATCATAATTAGTTGAAAAAGAAGGAAAAGTATAAAAATATTTTGGAGTTTCTGAGTTTCATATATTTCTATAAAAAAACTGAAATTGCTGTGGAGTTCTAGGGGGAATATCTAAGCAATAAACCTATGGAATTATTCTTGCCTGCAGCTTTGAATGTTTGGAATGAGTAAAGTCAGTGGAGAAGACCATTGGCAAGGGGACTTACCTAGGTTCAAGACTTCCACTTCCACTCACCCTAAACATTTATAAATCCATATTCCAGAAAGGTAGCAATGTAGCAACCTTAATAATACCTCCAATAAAGTCATCATTTCTACTTGAAAGTTTATTTTCCTACTGAGGTAAAAGTCACTGGTTTCAAAAATCAAAACTGACATATTTGATGTATTTATTTCCTTATATTCCTGAGTGCAGGTGGTGACCTAGCTCTTATGAGCCTACTTATTTCAGTGAAGGTATCACTAAGAGGCTGGGCTATGACCGTAATACTGTTTAGTGTACTTTTGTATTCATGGATTCTTAAACTGGCCATAAATTAATTTATGCTCATGTGACATTTAAAAAGAAAATCTAATTTTGAGGATACACAAACACACCAGCGATGAGAGTTAGTGTCTTCTTTTACTCAATCCTACACAGAATCTACAATACACTAAGGGGGAATTTCATTAAAATGAAAAATCCTTCCCAGTATAACCTCATCTTTGGCTCTGGGGTGTCAAGCTCTTAAGAAATTTGGTGTCAAAATTTCTTTCCAATGGCTTCCTTCTCTTGCTACTCCACATACAATATCTCACTATTTGCAATTTACTCAGAAAGAATGGAGGATAGTCTCTTAAAGCAAACTTAATCTTCAATCAAATTTTACGGGCTCTTAATTCCACAGTCCTCAGAAAATTCTTATGAGCTACAATTTGCTACAAGTCTTTTTAATAAGACCTCTCACTTCCATCAGTGGAGAACATTAAGCAGGATTTGTAAAACTTGCAGATCTTAATAATCAAGATTTTACTTTTCCAAAAATAAAACTGTTTGTGAACTAATGTTTGAAATATAACACTTCCTTTAGATTACTCCCAGTAAGTTAAACATAAACTTGACTTATGACATCCCATAAATTACTATTTTAAAATATTTCAAAAATAAATATATTATTTGTTCTGAATAATAATTTTTGTCTATTGACACCATCTACAAGCTTATTCAGAATTGAATAGTTAGGCACAAAATTCCCAAATTTAAATGTACGAGAAAGTTTACAATCTATAGTTTCTACTACAGTCTTTTGTTCTCAGAAATTCAGGAAAAAAAGTTCCAAATGTCAAATGTATAAATAAATAAAAAGACACTCTAGCTAAATGGCCAAATGGTTTCTATCAGTTCTATTTGAAAAAAATAGGGAAGGGACAAATATTTTACCAGATTAATATTTGATTGGAAAATAATATCTCTTTCAGACAAAAGGAAAAATACAATATTTTTATTATTGTTTTTGCTTGTCCTTTAGAGGAAAGGATATGAAGGACCACAGCACATCTGATACTCGGGTATCAGAATTCATTGTCATGATTATCACCCACACTGATCCTGATTTTCTATAAAAATTGCTCCTAAGGCATTAGGAGTCCTCTGTGAAAAGGAATTACAAAACCTAGATCCCATAATGTATGATACCTGCTCTCAAAGAATAAATGGCAAGGAGGCTTTTTATCTATTTTATTTATATAGGATTTCAGAGAGGCTAAATTACTTTTGTGGATTTAGGATATACAGGGAAATCTTAGATCATGCATCTTGATCTAATTCTGAATTTCATTCTCGGCCTCCGCAGGACAAATTTGTAATTTGCTTTAGTGCTCTTCCTTCAGAGCATCTCAGGATACACTTCACAAGAGGGGTTGTCTAACTCATGAAAAAGTCACAATGGTATTATCGTTCAATTTTGACACCAACTCAAGATGAAAAGCACCGTTGATTTGAAAACTCTTCTTAATATGTGTTAAGGGTTTTTTTTTCTTATTTTTAAAAAAGATTTTATTTATTTATTCATGAGAGACACAGAGAGATAGACAGAAGGAGAAGCCTGATGCAGGACTTGATCCTGGCACTCTGGGATCACTACCCAAGCCAAAGGTAGACAGACGTTCAACCACTGAGCGACCCAGGTGCTCCTATGTTTAGGTTTTCAATGAAATTTTGTTCCTCATTCATTTTAAATATATCTATCTTCACACATAGGAGTCCACTTTGCTAGCCTTTTTTTTTTTTTTTTCAAGTTTAAAGGAGTATTTTAAATTGTAAGGAAAGGGGAACAGGCTTATCTATATCAAACTCATTGCTTTGTTCACAAAGTTACATTGATTAGTATGAAATTTAAAACTTAAAAATAAAAAATAAAACAAAAATAAATAAGAGAAGCATATTTGTCTTCTGGGAATTTTTACTGGCTTTGTTAACTTATTGTAAAAAAGAAAAAAGTCACTCTGAATACACAGAATTGTTTTTGGAAGAAACAGAGACGGGCGGTAGCCAAAGCCCATTTTACAACTTTACTGTTTTCTTATTTATTTTTGAAACGAGGGTCACTTGAGTAAAAGATGAGCTAGAAATGTACAGAGATTTAAAATTTCTGGTACTAGAATCGTTATCTCCTCTTCTGAGGGAAAGGAATGTGTTTTCCTGCCTTATTTGAAAATGACAGTGATGTTATGATTTTTTATATCTGTGGTTTCCAATTTTTGTATTTGTGTAATATATAAAAATATACTGAGGTTCATGTTTTATATTTGTGGTTCTCCTAGGCCACCATCCTTTGTTGTTTGCCATCACGTGACTGAGAAGGGAAACATGAAAGCCAGGCTTTCCGAGGTAAGCCATGGTTTTCTCCTCTTGGACATAAAGAGTTTCAAAAATCACTCACATCAACTACAGCCACTCTAATTCACAACCCGGATGGACCAGAAAAAGACCACTCCTGTGAATCATGTTCGAGCATAGAAAAAAAAAAAAAAGTAAGAACGCTGTCCAAACCATAAATATGGCCAAGCATTCCCTTTTTCATTACAGTGAGTTACTGATGCTTCTTCATTAATTGCAACTTTAGACCTGCTCCATTTCTCCACCCCCTAAACATTGTGTGATGCCCACATAGACAAGTACCTCTGCTCTCCACAGCACTCAAGGCAGAGCAAGACACTGCCCATCTGAACCCTCTTCAAAATCACCCAGCGGGAGCCCAAATCATGCCACAACGTCACCCCAACACCGTCTCCCCAAGAAGTCCCTTATTCTCTCATCGTGGGTTGTCTTCCTCGTTGCAAGGAGCTGACATGCTCTCCCTCATTCGCCTACATATATGTTCCTAATGTTGGCCAACGGGCAGTAGGGCAGCTGCACGGTACTGACTTTGTACACGTATGAAACTGTACATGCATGGCCCTCGGGAAACATGTATCATTTCTTTGCAATTTAGCTAGATGACCTCTCTTTTCTCATACATTTGTGTGTATGTGACACTATCAGAATATAAACTTAAACTCTGATTCACCCTTAATCAAGCTCTTGTAAAGGTAATACATTAAACATGTAAGTACATTTGCCAACAGTCTTCCATTTTTTTTTTAGTACTGAAGTATAATTGACAGTGTTTATTAGTTTCAAGTGTACAACATACTGATTGGACAACTCAATGCTCACTGTGAGTGAAATCACCATTTGTCACCACACAACGTTATTATAATATTATTGACACTCCCTGAGCAGTACCTCCCATCTCCGTGACCCATTCATTGTATAATCGGAGGTCTGTGCCTCTTAATCTCCTTCATCTATTTCATTCACCTGTACACCCCCTCCCCTCTAGCAACCATCATTTTGTTTTCTGTATTTAAGTCAGTTTGCTTTATGTTTGTTTGAATTTTGGATTCCACGTATAATTTGATTCATATGGTATTTGTCTTTCTCTGAATGACTTATTTCACTTAGCACTATGCCCTCAAGATCCATCCATGTTGTTGCACATGGGAAGGTTTCATTGTTTTTCATTATTTTCATTATTTTTTATGGCTGAGTAATATTCCATTATATGTATAACATATCTTCTTTTTCCATTCATCTATTGAGGGATACCTGGGTGGCTTCTATTTCTTTGCTATTGTAATGTTGAAATAAGCACAGGGGTGCTGCATCTTCTCAAAATAATGTTTTCATTTCCTTTGGATAAATATTCAATAGTGGAATTACTGGATCATGTGATAGTTCTACTTTTAATTTTTTGAACGTTTTCCACAGTGGCTGCATCAGTTTGCATTCCTGCCAACAGTGCACTAGGATTCCTTTTTCTCCATGTTCTCACTGACACCTGATGTTATTTGTGTTGTTGATTATAGTCATTCTGACTGGTGTGAGATGACATTTCACTGTTGTTTTGATTGGCATTTCCCAAAAAAAGATGTTGAGCATCTTTTCATGTGTCTGTTGGCTATCTGGATGTTTTCTTTGGAGAAATGACTATTATATCTTCTGTCCATTTTTTTAAATTGGATCATTTGGTTTTTGAATGTTGACTTACATAAGTTCTTAATATGTTTTGGATACTACCCCTTTATCAGATATGTTATTTGCAAATATATTTTCTTATTCAGTAGGCTCTTTTTGTTTTGTTGTTTCCTTCGCTGTGCAGAAGCTTTTTATTTTGATGTAGTCCACATAGTTTATTTTTGCTTTTATTTCCCTTGCCTGAGGAGACATATCCACAAATATGTTGTTAAAGCTGATGTCCAAGAAATCCTTGCATATGTTTTCTTTCAAGATTTTTATGGTTTCAGGTCTTATATTTAGGTCTTTAATTCTTTTTGAGTTTGTGTGAGTGTGTACAGTGTAAGAACGTAGTCCAGTTTCACTCTTTTGCATGTGACTGTCAAGTTTTCCCAACATTATTTATTAGAAACACTGTATTTTCCTCAAAAACTATCTTCCTGAGTGCCTATCATATGCTGGCCAGTCTTGTGCGTGCTTGGCAACACTTGGAAAAACAATTCGAACAACATTCTTGCTCTCTACTTAAGAAGCTACTACGTGCCAAATCCTGGGGTCTATTACCTTATTTTCTCAAAGATTTCTTTATTCATTCATGAGAGACAGAGACAGAAAGAGAGAGAGAGAGAGAGAGAGAGAGAGAGGCAGCGACACTGGCAGAGGGAGAAGCAGGCTCCATGCAGGGAGCCCGATGCGAGACTTGATCCCAGGATCCTGGGATCACGACCTGAGCCAAAGGCAGATGCTCAACCCCTGAGCCACCCAGGTACCCCTAATTAACTTATTTTTTAAAATCCACATTCTAACATTGCTAAGGAAACAGGCATTGTGAAAATAGATGCATTTAAGTAATCACGGAGTGGAGGGAGAGTGTTAGCATGAGGAGGTGAATGTTGAAACAATTTTCTATTTGTTAGCAGATCTTGCTCTCTAGCCTGCATTCTCTTTCATCGTGTTTCGAAACCCCACCAATTTCTGCCTGAGATAATTTCTTTGTCGTAGAACCTTGTCAGTAGTGTGAAAAGCACACAAACACACTTACTCTCTCCTACACTTTCCTGGACCAGCTGCTTCACAGGCCCATGTTCTGGCTTCAGATGACTGCAAATGACATTTACCTCATAATTTGCTATTTTATAATGTGGCTCTCTAGCTTTCCAGCCTGCTACCTCATTGATGCAAGCCCAATTCCCAACCAATGTTGAACATTTTAAGGCTTTTTTTCTTTTTTTTCAGTACCTCACTCTAAAGAACTACTTTCTCTGTTAGCTCAGTTACCACTTGCTGCTAGAAATACATCTCGGTTTACCATTGGCTTTAGGGAGATAAGAGCTTATTAGTCATTCATGTTGCATTCAGAAGTGCACGTGCTCTGCAGGGATGCAGACTCTTTCCTCTCTTGTGAGGCCTCCATCCTCTAGCTCATCAGTGTCCTCCTCATCATCTCAGAAGACCGGTGTGGGCCCTCCCATATCCAGCACTTGGCCTGACACACACATGCTTATTTGTACATGGTTTGTCCAGGACGCAGGAAATGACCTCACTTAAGTGCAAGGGAAATTGTAACAAATTACCCAACAGAGTAGGTGATGAGGAAATGAGGTAGGTTTGGGTGAACACATCCCAGTCCACCAATAAAGCCCATTTAATTATTTTGGACTGATATTGTTGTCATTATAACTTTTCCAAAGCCACAGTAGAAAATGACTCAAAATGGAATGAGGGGAACCAAATTCTAGGACATTTCTTGTCTGCACGGTCCATTTCTTCTAAGTTCAGTTAAAGAACTGCCATTTGTTACGTGACTCATAGAAATCAGAGAAAAGTGTCATGCCTTAATGTGAATGTGAGTTCTCATTTAAATTTTGTTACTAATATCAAGCCAAGTACTTGTTCAGACTTTTTATTCATGAGCAGTAACACATTGTGCAGTTTTTGAGAAGATGGAGTTATAAAGCAAATTAGCCCATATTTCTACGATGTTCAGGCATTTCTTTAATGCACTGCAAAGCACCTGACTTAAATTCACCTCATTTCTAAATCCTGGGGTTGAAGAAGACCCCTTGGCTTCTACTGTATGAGCTCTACGACAACCTGGATGGCAGAAATTTGAGCACAAAATATTCATACTCTTCTAATTTCCATAGTAACTTCAGATTCATTCATGAGAAGAGGAAGCAAAAATGTTACCTGATGGTAACTTGCTATTTTGAATATCTGCATTTGTTTTCTCAACCAGTGCATAAAATGGATATTCCAGGAAGAAGTTTTATAGACTTTTTTTTTCCCTCACAATGCAAGAAAAAAGATACTGTTGAAGTATTTCTGTGGTTTTCTTTCTTAATTAAGCTGAAGGACATCCAAAATTATATAATTTAAAAGTTAGAGAATCCCTCTTTTAAAAAAAATGGGGCACCTCGGTGGCTCAGTGGTTGAATGTCTGGCTTCAGCTCAGATCATGATCCCAGAGTCCTGGGATCGAGTCTAGCATCTGGCTCCCCATAGGGGGCCTGATTCTCCCTCTGCCTGTGTCTCTGTTTCTCTCTGTGTCTCATGAATACATAAATAAAATCTTAAAAAATGAAAGAATGTCCTCAATAGGAAGTTTACTGGAGAATTTTTATGATTTTATGCACTCAAGCTTTATTTTTACTATCTTTCAAAATTGTTTCCCTTGTTTACACTGGATGGTATGAAATAGTTTAATCCTGGTTTTTAAGAAGACATTGGAAAAAAAATAAGAAGACGTTGGCGGAAGGTGGTTGGTGGACGGAGAAACTGAATAAAAAGATAAAATTGATTCACTAACTCACGATTTTTTGCTGCTGTTATTTTATGAGACTTCACAGACAGTGTCATTCCTCCTCCATTGCTGACATGATGGGTGTTACTGGTCACAAAATGCCAACAGTGGGCAATTCTTGACCAGAGGCCCCCATTCAGGGTTTCCCCATGTTGGGGGGCATCAAAATTTTTCAACTATTAGTTGAGAATTATTTTTCCTCCATTCTTATATAGGAAGGAAAATTTTTTCCAGTTCCAGGAAGACAATTCCGATTTAAGCACATAGACACTAAGGTCTATAAAGATAAACAGGGCCATTTTGAGTGACAGTCAGCAAAGGCATATGAGTAGGCATAAGGAAATAATTTTTCCAATAATTTGGCATTCATGTCCTTATTTGATCACTATTCTTGACTTCAGAAAATGGTACTGAAGAAGAAAAGAAGAAATACAAACAGGAAATTACAGGGTAGAATGCAAATTGAGAATATAACAGATAAAAATACAGGAACTGGACAAACATTTGAAAGTAATTGGAATTATTGTACATTTTCACATATTAAGCTGATCTGAGAAAAATATTTCTGAAATATTTAATGGAAGATAAGTTACATTTTTGAACATTTTAGGGCATCAATGGAGTAACGTTTTTGCTTAGACTACCCAATTCAACTTATAAAAACATAAATGATAGAAGTAAACCAATACGGAATGTCTGAGTAGTTGGTTAAATTCTACTCATTTTATTGCATTTGCAAGGATGGAGCCTTAAAGCCTTGCTCGGGACCCCCCTGATTTCATGCCATATGTTAAATTTCATTTAGTTACTAAAAGCCTTTTTTCTCCGTCTGTTATTCTGATATTCTGTTCAGCTCTGGCTCTCATTAGAAGGTAGTTTAGAAGCAGGAAGTGAGTGGTTGTCTTCAAATAAGCTGCATGACAGAAATAAGAAGTAACTATCACTACTGAAGCAAGAAGTATTTAGCAATTTCTGGAAATTAAAATGATATTAGTCCATTCAGTGTAATTCAAAAACTCCAATGTCCCTGAGTATATCCTGTATCCCTGAAAAATTATATATGATTTAATGGTGATCCAGAGAAATCAAGAAGCATTAATGTCAGACCAATATAAAGTTTAATAAAGAAAAATCCTGGGGATCCCTGGGTGGCTCAGCGATTTGGCGCCTACCTTTGGCCCAGGGCGCGATCCTGGAGACCTGGGATCGAGTCCCACGTCGGGCTCCCTGCATGGAGCCTGCTTCTCCCTCCGCCTGTGTCTCTGCCCTTCTCTCTCTGTGTGTGTGTCTCTCATGAATGAATAAAATATTTTTTAAAAAAATAAAAAATAAAGAAAAGTCCTATTTTCATCCAAATGGATTTCACGTTTTAAAGATCTCACCACGTATGGAAAGAACACAATTCATAAAAGATCATTACTCAATGATGTTTTCCTCCAAAGAGGTGTTTCACTATTTTAGTTGCATTTTTTTTTTTTAATGTGACCAATCTTGTAGCATTACACAAGAGGAACAGCTCAGGAAACCTATTCTTTCTCTTTCTTTCTTTCTTTCTTTCTTTCTTTCTTTCTTTCTTTCTTCCTTTCTTCCTTTCTTCCTTTCTAGTTCTGTTTAAGTCATAATTTGCTGTTGTGAAATTTAGCAGTCTTTATAGTAGGTGTATAAAACTACTTAGAGCAGTTAGTTTGAGTTAGATTGTATTCAAAATTAAATGTTTTAGAATTCATTAAATTAATTCATTAAGTTAGAATTCATTCATTCATTTAATTCATAAATTCTATTTATGACATTTTATTACTGTCGTCTAAATTTATCCTGTTGCTCAATACTATAATAGGTGTCACAAAGGGATGTCATGTTTTAGAAAAGGGAAGTAACTTTGCCAGTTCCATTGGCTAATATGTTTATTTTAATTTTTAGTTGTTTTTGGAGAGAAACACCAGTATTTCTGACTTATCACATAGACGAGGCCTCATTCCCTTGATCAATGTTCTTATTTTCACTTGTTTCAAGATGTACTCAGGTGTCTATTTTTCTACATCAGTGGATCACACTTTCTTAATATGTTTTTCGCCACAGGATTTTTGAAAGTGTGTTGTCAGACAGTTGATAAAACAATAAACTCAGGCTATTCCTGTAGCTGCTGCACCATTTGAGATATTGCTTGATTTTTCTAACTTTCCTTTTGTCCCTATTTGCTATAAATTGTTTCCATTTTTCTCAGTTAACTCATTACATTTTGTCATTCTCCTTTTGTTTAGTTGTTTCTTTTGTTCTCAGCTTACTGTCTCACACCATTATGTATATTTACCAAAAAAAAAAGGTTTCTAAATTTATGAGGTAAAGCACATTCAGAATTATGTTTCTGAATATTCTCAAATAATTCTAACGACTCCTCTTTTTATGAAACTAGTGGCACCTGACCTCCGTAATTTGTTCAAAAATGGAAACCATGGTTTGGTGCTGCAATATGCTACATTTTCTAGGCTCTAAGGGATAATTTATACACCATAAAACCCATTCCTTTTATGTTTCCAATTCAATGATTTTTTTTTGGTAAAAAAAATGTAAAAATTTTGTAAAAATCTAAAACTGTGCAAATATGGTCACGATGAAATTTTAAAACGTTTCTATGACCCCAAAGAAAATACCCTTGTCCGTTTGCAATCACTCTCAAGCTGTACACAACCATGAATCTACTCTCTGTTTGTATACTTTGCTTTTTATGGACATTTCATGGAAGCTAATAATATGTAATCTTTTGTCTCTGAGTCCATTCACTTACCATGATATTTTGGAATTCATCCACACTGTAGCACAAATCAATACAATTCCTTTTTTTCCTTCTAAATAGTTTTCCATTGTATGGATATACCACATTTTGTTTATCTATTCAGAAGTTGATGGGCTTATAGGCTATTTTGCTTTTTCCTGCTATGAACAATTCTACTACAAACATGCATATACAAGTATTTGTGTATGCATATGTTGTAATATGTCCTGGAGATCTTGGACTAAAATTGATGGGTCGTATGGTAAATTAGAAAATTATGCTCAAAATTTTAAGAAACTGCTGAACTGGAATTTTCCAGAGTGGTTACACTCTGGTTGCATGATCTAACCAGCAATGTATGAAGCTGGCATGTAGCTGAAGTTACTTGAAAGCATAAAATCCACAGTGGTACAGTTTAAATATATTCTAGGAAATATCAGAAAGGGAGACAGAACATGAGAGACTCCTAACTCTGGGAAATGCACTAGGGGTGGTGGAAGGGGAGGAGGGCGGGGGATGGGGGTGACTGTGTGGCGGGCATTGAGGGGGGCACTTGATGGGATGAGCACTGGGTGTTATTCTGTATGTTGGCAAATTTAACACCAATAAAAAATAAATTTATTATTAAAAATTAATTAATTAATTAATCAATTAATATATTCTGGAAATCAAATATAGGTGTTTCTAAATGGTACTCTACATTAAAACTCTCCAAAAATGGCTTAGCCTATTCACAAAAGGACTAATATTGAGTATATCACATTTTATAATAATAAGCATTTTAATGTGGTTTTATGATAATAAACATTTTAAATGTTTTGTGATGCTATTACCCATCAGGATCATCCTTTCAGCATTAATACAGTAAACACCCCATCCATTTAGGGAGAGTTTGAATGAGCAGTTCTTTCTTAGGGTCTTGCATGCAGTTACAGGCAGGCGTTGGCCAGGCTGCAACCATCATGTGGTTCATCAGGGCTTGGGATGACTCATCCCCAGAGCTGCCAGCTGGGAACTCAGCCCAGCTGTTGATTGGAGTTCCTACAGGGAGCCTCTTGTATGCATGATTTTCTCAAAATAGTCAGACTTCTTACCTGGTTCTTGGCTTTTCCCAGAGCTGGCATCCACGTAGAGTCAGATGGAATCTGCATTGCCTTCTATGCACTCTTCGTCTCCAGAGTTCTCCTGCATCGCTTCAGATCTGTTCCACTGGTTACCAGTGGGTCCCTAACATTGACCTGAATTCAAAAGAACCCACTTCTCAATGGAGAGGGGTGCCAAAGGTTTAGGTAACACTTTTTTTTTAAAGTATTTAATTTATTTATTTGAGAGAGAGAGAGAGAGGAGCACCAGCCGGGGGGTGGGTGGGGAGAGTCAGAGGGAGAGGGAGAAGCAGGCTCCCTGCTGAGCCTGGAGCCTCCCAATGTGGGGCTCGATCCCAGGACCCTGAGATCACGACCTGAGCCAAAGGCAGATGCCTCACCGAGCAAAGCCACCCAGGTGCCCTGGTTTTGGAAACATTTTTTTAAAGATTTTATTTATTTACTCATGAGAGACAAACACAGAGAGAGAGGGGCAGAGACATAGGCAGAGAGAGAAGCAGGCTCCATGCAGGGAGCCTGATGTGGGACTTGACCCTGGGACTCCAGGACCACGTCCTGGGCCAAAGGCAGATGCTTAACCGCTGAGCCATCCAGGGATCCCCTGGAAACATTTTAAAACTGACTCATACATACCAGTTTAAAGTGCGCTAAGTGCTCTGGAACATGTAACATGTAACAGTTAGTAGAGCAGGAGGCTTGGTTTAGACCCCGGGTCAAGGAATTCTTTTCAGAGAAGGTGGTCTATTAGCAGCCCTAAATTATGAGCACGACTTAGAAGAGCAGAGTCGGAAGATCGTTTTCCAGGAACGTGTAAAATCTGAAACAGGAAAGAGGGCCATCAGAGGAAGGCCAGTGTGGCAGGAATTGGCAGGAACCTGGCAAGGGGCGGCCTCAGCCGAGAAGAGCGATGCTGGAACACACCAGGCGGGACCTTTCAGGATTCTTCAGTGACTTGACCTGTTTAAATACATTCCGTGTTAAGTCACTAGAGGATTTTAAATACAGAGTTGTTTTTGTTTTTATGTAAGAATGGTGGGGAGTGAGGGTAAAATTACAGGCAGTAAAAATCAGAAACTAGAATCTTTTCTGGTGGTCTCCTTTCTCTTTTCATTTACTTAAAAAAAAATTCACCACCATTATTGGTTGATCCATAAAAATCACAGAATTCTAGAAGTGCATGAAAAACAGATCTTCCATTTCTACATCCCTGCCACACTCAGGGCATTTGCAAGTGCTGGTTCTTCACCTTCCTGGAGCATTACTTCTCCATCACACACACACACACACACACACACACACACACACACACACACACACCTGTATCTTCATACTGTTTCCAGCCCCAAGCTAAGAGCTTTGCACAGAGTAGGTGTTCCATTTATATGCAATGACTGAGAGGAAGGTATTTACAGCATATGCTACATTTGCAACACTTACAACAGCACAGAGATGCGAGATGCTCAATTGCACAAATCACGCCTTTTTTTCTTTTTGACATTTGAGGTAGTTATCAGTATGTGCCCTAGTAGATTTTCAAAATACATGTGTTGGATAAATTATTTTATTGCCTATTTCTATCAAATTTGCATGGATTGCCTACTTTGACCCAAGTTTTACAGGAGAGATTTCATCGTCATTATCCCATTTATTACTCATGCAATATTAACAGGCATTAGCTATAATTTATAGATAATAACACTGGGCTCAGTAGGTTAAATGAATTGTCTATTGCAATAGTGCTAGCAAAACCGTATTGGAACTTGTGTCTAATAATAATTTTTGGTACATTTTATCGAGTACTAGCTATTTTGTATTATAGCAAATCTTATGTCAATCTACCCCATTAAATATGAAATGAAACCCTCAGATTAGGAACCGGGCCTGACACATATTTAGATTTATACTTTCTCTCTAAGAAGTACAATTCAATAGTTTTATACTTGGACATGTGATAGAAGTATTTCCAAGTTTTGTTACAATTTATTCATTCTATAGATATTTACTGAGCCCCTACTATGGGTCAGAGATCAGACACTTTATGCAGCACTGGGAAAATAGCAGTAACTAACATAGATAAACTCTCCACTTTCCCTAATCATTAGGGAGAGGCAAAAATCAAATTCTTATTAAATCAACTTTAGAAAACACATCTCTAGGATACAAAAATAATTTTAAAAGTGTATAAATAGAATCATCATTTAAAAATGAAACCATCGATACACTTGTTCCATATGTTTTTATTTCTTAGTCTTAACTTTTTTCATTTTTGTGAATTTAACAGGCTACTCTCAGTAGAACAAGTAAACTTTGGTGGTAGGACTGGAGCTTCGTCATGTTGGGGATATTTGAGATATTTCTGAAATACACCAGTCAGCAGTGGGATTGACAGCAAAATCCTCCAGGGCTTTGGAAGCCACAGATGTCTGCGACAGACACCGGATCTACCCTTCCTGTTTCAAAAGTGAAATATGAGGTGGCTTGGATTTCATGAATTTGCATTTTTGTAAAATCTGCAACGAGAAGATAGAGTCAAGAATAACTGATCACTTACTAACACAGTCCAAGACCCTTTATCCAAACTCCAAGGGTCAAAAAGAAACCTAGGAAGTAAAGGGCAAAGACAAAACAGGGTTAGAGTCATTAGGGAAATTCTTTTAGAGTCCTGATATCAAGAGACTTCACATAGGAGAGTAATCTGACTTCTCAACCTCATTTCAAAATAGCACATTTGGCATAAATGTGTGTGAAACCCAGAAACCACTTCTTCCCCAGGTATGGCAGGAAGCGAGGACTTAAGTAGATCTTTCCTGGAGTCCTATATTCTGTAGGAAATGTTCATGAAGATTTCAATTGCTCAGGCTTTAACAAGCGAGGTGCGGCAGGAATCTAGATGCCTTGAGATCCATAGGAGGCTGGAGGAGAGAAGCGGGCAGGTGCACAAGAGTTGGCCTGAAGGACTAGTGGGCCAGCAGAGGGGGTAAACAGAATTGCACATTTTTTTAAAAATACTCTTAAGGCATTTATTTATTAAAACGTTCTCTGCCAAGATTTCACATTAGCTTAAAATTAAAATCAGTCTTTACGTTTCTCTACTGAGGACTCCACCTCAGTGTATGACATAAAACACCTTCTCCAGCAGTGAGTGTTACCAGCATCCACACAGTGAGCCCCATGGTCAGCCTCTCCATTCCCCAGGTGACCCAACTAGATGTTAATATTGCTCTGCTACAGGGTTAAAGCTCCTAACTCAAACTCATTGGAATGCCTGCCACTCAACCATTAAATTCAAGATCTCTATGGTAAATTGAAACTGGGAAGAAACACAATGAATTAAGGGAGACAACCTGTTTGCTAATTTGCTTTATTCATCTACTTCATGGGATTTCTAGAACTTTATGATGTGTTAACAGCTATCATGAACAGTTCACGCAGCCATGATCGCATAGCTGGCTTATACTTCCTGGTAGCTCATATGCCGTCTCCTTTGGCAATGAGGCTGCCCATACGCCGCGTAAATGGATCCATCTGACCAGCTGCTGCGTAGTTCACAGTTCTACGTCCTGTGCAGCTTTTTATTTGGCTCCAAGAACACCACATGGGCATCCTCAGAACAGATGTGCAAGAGCACGCCCCCCCCCCCCCTTCTTCTTTCTCTCCTCTTATTTTTTCCCCTCTCATCTTTATCTCTTTAAACTAAAGATAATTGTACTGGTAATTGCTCTGGAAGGATCCATGGGAAATTGATACTCTGAACACACGGTGCTTCCCTGGCGATTTCCTATCTTATTTATTTATTTATTTATTTATTTATTTATTTATTTATTTTTCCTATCTAATTTTAAACGTGCTTTCAACACATGGGATTAAGAAGGTATTACTCAACAGATTACAACCACAAGTCACCCATTAATTCACTTACTTACATGCTCATTCCTTCAATAATCATTTATTATCTACCGTGTCCCAAGAACTCTACTAGGTGGAAGTGCATTGTTTCTTTCACCAATTCTAAGAGGAGTCATCAGTCACTCATAAAATAGTTTAAATATGTTTACCCAGCTTTTCTAATAATACGACCTTAGTATTCCCAAAACTGGAGAATTATGTTAGTTTTCGTCGTGAAATTCATCCTACTATTTTGGTATTTGGGAGATAATTCGGAGAGGGGACTAATATCATTTAATGCAGAGAAAATCGTATCTGTGTCAATAAAACCAGACCTATCATTGATCATTTACCCAATCACATTAAGTTGCTCTATTTTGCTAAGCATTTTGTATGTTTCTGTGAATTATTATTCACTTTCTTTACACGAAATCTTTTCTGTGTTATGCTCTCAAAGAATATGAGGTATATAAGGTGTTCACAGTTTAGTGGGAAGAGAACTGGCTTTCCTTCTGGTCTCAAGTCCCGATTCTAACCAACCCCCGCCTCTGACCTCAGCTTCCTGGTTGGTTTAACGAGGGGCAAAGTCTAAGTTCCTTTCAGCAGCAGAATTCTATGAATTTAAGGATATCTAGCTAAACAGTAATCAGGCATTCGACACTCATTCGCTGCCCATCCTTACGATATATCATTATGCATTCACAGGGAGTTTCAGCAAATTTAAGCTTGAATAATCCTCCATTTTAGTCTCTGAAATAAAAGCAATTAGAGTTGAAAATGTGTAATCATTTGGAGCTTTTAAGATTTACTTGTAGCAAACCTAAACACTCATCCTTTTTTTTTTTTAATCAGCAAACTTAGTTAATAAGCTCCAAAGCCACATGTCAATGCAAAGAAAATAATACCTATTTCAATTACTACTTTGATAAGTACGAGATAAACACTCAATGATCGGTTCCCCAAAGGGAGTATTATGGACTCAGAAGCTGGAGAGGAAGAGGAAGACCCCAGAAGATGGGAATACTGCTTCAGAAGCCCTTCACGAGGTGCACTGGAGTGTGGTTGTCGCATGGTTTTAATTACGTGGGCCTTGGTTTTCTGGAACTGGACCACAGGATCATTTATAAATGACTTATAAATGGCATTTATAAAGTATTTGGAGGTTTTCAAGTACTTTTCTTCACATACCCTTTGTGTTTCATGATTCAAAGTGGTGAAAAGTCACAGTAACCCACATTCCTGGAGCGCTCAACATGTTTTAGGTACTTACGTCGTAGGACAGTCACAAAACGTCTGGGGAGGTCAACAATACTGTGGTCACTCCACTGATGATGGGATGGAGATGCTGAATGGTCACATCCCTCGTCTGAAGTGACGTGATTGGGGGGGTCCATGGAGCCCAGAATCCAACCCACCTCTGCCGTATGCGCAGCAGCCGCAGGACACTGCCCACAGGCCGGCAGCGATCCTGTTTGAGATGAGACAAGTCAGTGTGAGTTATAATTTACACCACCACACAATTTTTTTAAAGATTTTTTATATATGTATATCAGAGAGAGAAAGAGGCAGAGACACATGCAGAGGGAGAAGCAGGCTCCATGCTGGCAGCCTGATGTGGGATTCGATCCCAGGACTCCAGGATCAGGCCCTGGGCCAAAGGCAGGGGCCAAACCGCTGAGCCACCCAAGGATCCCCGACCACACAATTTTGAAGCATTATTTACAACTGAGACAACTGAGACCTGGGAGTCTGAAGGTCACACAGACGTTTGTGTTGACAGCTAGGACCTGATGCTCTTCACAAGCTCACTGTCTCCATCTAAAAACTGTCCTCAGGTACGTCCACTCACCTCTGCTCCACCAACCAAACCAGCTTCCAAGCCAAGAGGGGTCGGGGACTAGGGTTTCTATGGTAGTTAATAAATAAGGTCCTCCTGACTCATACTCAGCAAACATCTCTACTTTAGGTCAAATGTCTATCTTTCTTGCAGTTAGGGCAGAGCAGAGGGACTGGAATGTCCAGCTGGCCCACCGAGAGAGGTGCTGGGATGCCTTCCGTGATACAAACTTGGAAGTCACGGCCACTGCGGTGGGAGCTCAGGCTTCCAGGGCTGCTTTGACCCCGGGTAGGCTTGAAGTTTCAGGAGTCAGATTTCCCACGTGAAGGTGATGGGTTTCATCCCGGGCCGGGTCGCCAATCGCCAGTGCCTGGCACAGGGCTTGTTACGCAGCGGGGGCTTCCCACACCCTGGTTCAGCGAGTGAAGGAAGGCCGCGTGCTCAACTGCCTGCCCTTCTGACATCTATCTCTTCCTCTTACAGAATGTGGGGGGGGGGGGCACCTGGGTGGCTCCCTGGGTTGAGCAGTGACTTTTGGTTTCAGCTCAGGTCATGAGCTCATGGGTCAAGCGTTGGGCTGGACACTCAGTAGGAGTCTGCTGGAGATTCTCCTCTCCCCTTCCTGCCCCCACCCCTCAGATAAGTAAATCTTTTTAAAAAGGTAGCATAAGCCCCCAAATGGGATACATCAGCCTGAGGTCCTTAAGTTATCTTTAAGAACAGATCGATTAATCAGTAATGAGATATGCAGCAGGGTCCCGCTCACTGTACCGGCTGCTCGGCTGCTCGGCCTGGGGATACTGTTGCTGAGCTGCAGGAAAGGACTCTGCTTGCTTGAGGCAGTGGATCCTTAACATTTCAAGAGACTTTCTGTACTTCTGCCCCAAAACCCTTAGACAACTGGGTTGGGCCATGGGTTTTGCTGATTCCCACACGGATGTGATGTGCTACGATTTCAGGATAAAGGCTTATTTTCCATAAGGTGCTGGTCGATCCTATTCCTAGATCAGTGTTACAGGGTCTTGGGGAAAAACAAGACTTTTGAGGTCACCGAGGAGAGAGACAAGATTCATAGGAGCAGGAGCGCCATTTAATTTCCATTTCATGTGGGTTTGCTTAATTTTAACATTTCTCTTGTGACTGTTTCCTCTCTTCGTGTCCTAAGTGACGCTGACCTTTTATTTTTATATGTGGCGTCACAACATAGCCCACCTTCCTCACCGGAGGGGTCACAGCTGATAAAGCAACGCTGCTTCAACACACTCAGCCTGGAATGTCTCAAAACAGATGTTTAGGGGATCCCTGGGTGACTCAGCGGTCGAGCGCCTGCCTTCAGCCCAGGGCGTGACCTCGGGGTCCCAGGATCGAGTCCCACGTCGGGCTCCCTGCATGGAGCCTGCTTCTCCCTCTGCCTGTGTCTCTGCCTCTCTCTCCCTCTGCCTGTGTCTCTCATGAATAAATAACTAAAAAGTTTATTAAAAACAAAACAGAGTAAAAACACCGTTAGGCTATTAAGGAATTCTCCGAGCCGAATTCATCCAACGGGTCATCCAAAGAATGCGGATGCATCGGTGGATTTGCGATGACCCGAAGAGTCTTTAGACAAAAAAAATCAATAAATAAATCTGAACTGCGTCTCCAAGACTGACTGGGACATTAGTCAGGGTTCTCTAGACAAACGGAACCCATAGGATTGAGGTAGAAGAAGAGACTTCTTGTAAGCAATTGGCTCCTGCGACCATGGAGGCTGAGAAATCCTGTCTGCTGGCTGCACACCCCCAGGGCTGGGGCTGTGATGCTGATGCCGAGTCCTGAGGACTGGGGGGACCACAACTGGGTGAAGACCGCGACCTCCGCTCCAGTACTGTGGCCAAAGTGGACGGATCTCTCCCTCTTCTGCTTTGGCTCCGTTAGGCCTTTGGTGGACTGGATGGTGCCCACCCGCATCCGGAGGATGGTCTGCCTTCCTGAGCCACAGATTCACATGCCAACCTCACCTGAGAGCGCTCCCGCAGAGGTGTTGTGTGGTCTGGGCGCCCCGGCTGGTCAAGGTGACACACACAGGCCAGCGTCACATCCAGTGCCTGGTCTGGCAAAGTGAACACATCAGTGTATCTTGGATGAGAGGTCAAATGTGAGTGAAGAGGCAGGAATCTGGGAGTCTGGGGGTGAGGCTTCCATCAAGGTGGTGATCAAGCCTACGTCATCTCAAGGCTTGGGTTACAGAGGCAGGGCTGCCAAGCTTACTCTCCTGGCTTCTGGCAGGACATGGGCCCTCGTTCACGGCCTTGGCGACGTGAGCACCTCCGTGGGAGGACTCCTCACAGCATGCCAGCTTGCTGCCTCCAGAGCAGAAGCCGTGGCCCGTCTGTAACTCGGTCCTGGAAGCCACACCGTCGCTTCCCCAGCAGCCCGTCCTCGTGGGAAGATGACGCAGGGTGTGGACACTGGGCGGCGGGGGTCACTGGTGGCTTAGCACCCTCCCTGCTCCCTGGATCCTCACTGTGTGCCGAGAGGTGATGGAGCCAGGTCTGCTGCATCGTGCGCTGGTCCCCAGGTCCCAGGTGGCCAGACACCCTCCTTGTGGCACAGGTGCTTCACGGAAAGAGCGCTCCTTTTGCCAGAAGAAGAGGGAAGGGCCCTGGGGAGGTGGAGACTGCTGCTGGGACAGGCCCGCAAGGGGACTGTTTGTCTGGGAGGCTGCGCATCCGGAGAGGGGTCCTGTGCCCCGGTGGTCTTGGGCTTCCACTTGACCTCTTGGGTAGCCAAGTTCAGTATCCGTCTTTGGGCTGCGGCCTCTGAGGGCGAACAGTGGAGCCATGGAACCCGTGTGCCCCGTCCGCACCCACCTGGAGGGGTCTAGGTGCGAGGGGGAGATGCCTGCCAGGCTCAGTGGCTGTGAAAATGCAACTTTGGAGACGTGCGGAAGCCACTGTGCAGGAGGAAATGCTGCTAAAAACAGGCTGAGTGTGAGAAGCAGTAAAACACATTGCACGAGGGGCTTCGGGGAAAGTGTTCGGTCGGAACCAGGCAATCTTCACCAAAGCACCAGTTTTTAAGAGCTTCTGTTCGCTCATCTCTCTCCTAAATCTGAATATTGCACAGCCCGAGGTGGGGGTGGCGGGCGGGTGGGGATCTGTGTTTTCCTAGATCTGCACTGTTGTCATGCATGCTCTCCATGTCCTAGCTGGGGTAGTTGTGCTGTGTCCCCGCGCAGGCTCCCCAGCTCCTGCTCTCTCCATGGGGGGGCTGTGGGCATCTTGAATTACCTGTTGCACCTAGATATGAAATCAGCAGCAAAGTCAGAAAATTTGACGGGATATACAAAATAAATAAATAAATAAATAAAAATTTAAAAAAAGGACGTGGAAAGGCAAATATCTCAACTCTTAATTTTTTTTTTTTTGTTATTTCTACTACATTGCAAAAGGAGTGATATCTGGACAACGCTGAACAAATGTATCATTTAGTTGATTTCAAAGTATTTTTGGAAGACCCATGATGCACCATAAAATAGTGAGCAAAACCCTGTGCCCTTTGGGAACTCGAAGTCCGGCTCCGTGGGGAGGACAGTGTGTGCATGTAACAAACGGCAATGAAAATAAAATTAGAGCAGTAATTGTGAGAGGATCAAGGAGCCTGAGACCCGACAATGAAGAGAAATCAGGAAAAAGCCATATGCCATCCCAAACCAGACTTTTAGGCATAGGTGGCTAAGAAGGGGTAGAGGGACAGGACTTGGTGGTTCTGGTGGAGGGGGAGGCAGCAGACAGGAGCTGCCGCAGGATGGGCGAGGGACGGGTGCCAAGAAGGTGGGCAGGGGTGGCGCCGGGGATACAGGAGCCCACGGAAGGGCCCGGCAGTGGACAGGATACGGCTGAGGGTGTGATCTCCTGAAACAGCCACGAGCGGCCCAGGGAAGGATGGAGAGGGGAGGCAGGTGCACATGGCTCTGTTTCCACAAAGTGGAGGGAAGGCAGGGCCGACGAGGAGAGGCTCTGGCCACAAACACGAACACCCCTCGCATGACGCCCGGCCGTTGTCTGGCCACTGCAAGGACACGAGCACGGTGCACACCTGCGTTTGCCAAGTGGAAGAGAGAGAAGTGTCTGGGTCCCCTTACGGGAGTGGACTGAAACTATACCCCGAGGAAGATCCTGCATTTGCTCAGGGGGGTCAGGTAGCAGAAGCGGTTTTCGCCAGCTGGGGCCTGTATAGACATGCTGGGTAAAGACAGGGAGGAGGTCACAGGGCATGGGGCGGGGGCAGTGCATTAACCCCCGTGGGAGCCAATACCATCAATGTAACTGGACCTTGGAAGATTTTACCTCTTACCGCAGAAAGATGGCAAGGTGATTGAGGCAGGGTTCAAGGAAAGGAGCATGAAACCCAGAAGACTCAAAATGAAGGCCTATATTGAGAGTGTACTCGGGCTCCCATTGTTAGATATTTCTTGTGGTTCAGGAATATACAAACATATATGTTTATAAATTTATCTGGGGGAGCTCTGGTGGCACAGCGGTTGAGCGCCTGCCTTCAGCCCAGGGGGTGACCCCAGGGTCCTGGGATTGAGTCCCACGTCTGGCTCCCTGCATGGAGCCTGCTTCTCCCTCTGCCTGTGTCTCTGCCTCTCTCTCTCTCTCTCTCTCTCTCTCTCTCTGTCTCTCATGAATAAATAAAATATTTAAAAAAATAAATAGAAATAAACATTTATCTGGGCCAGTGACATCTCAGAGAATGCGACAAAAGCAAAACGAAAACGTTGCTGTGGCGTGAGCCGGTCTGCACCAGATAGTCACCCAGGAGGAGAGAAGACCTGCTCCAGACAAGCTCCGAGGGAGACACGAGCTAACAGACGATGAAGATGCCATCTACTTACTACATCAGCAAAACCTAGCTCTGAGCACCTGCCCCATGGCCCTTGCTGCGGGGTCACCCTGCTGTCCACACACCTGATGCAACGACCTGGGCATCTCGGGGAGACTCCTAATAAACAGGAGCTTTCATCGTGACACACTTGCCCTGTGACTCAGGACACATTTTTATAGGTCCTGAGTCACAGGACCATCTCAGATATGAATACCATCCTGTGCTTGTAAATATGCTACTGCACTGACCCTGATCCGTCATCCTCGAAATCAAACTTGGCAACTGCCATCATTTTCCCTCTAAGGATGCCTTTCCCAAGAGGGTCTGTGACCTTCAGATGAATGAATATATCCCTACCTATGAGCCTGCTTTACCAGTGCCCCGGCCACATCTGGACATACTGATGTTTTGCGGTAGAGACAGGTTGCACTCCCACTGTGCTCCTGCAGCAAGACACTCATACTCCCACCTTGCCCCACATGGAGTTGTTATGCAGCTCAAGTGGCTGAAAGGTGTGGAGGCATTCCGAAGACTGTGAGCCGTGTAAACCACGGGGGATTGCTGTTTATCCATTTTTGGGTGCTTAACAAAGCTGATCCATCTTTCTAAGAGTAGATGATGGGGCGCTGGGAGGGGCTGGGAGCTAAACAACTGGCCCAGTTTGAAAGAGAGATTCACCATCTCAAATGACAATCACTTGACCGTCATAACTGTCAAATAGACTGAAACTGTCCTTCCAACCCATGGTAAAGATGCTCAGGGAAATGCATGCACCCCCCCCCCCATCCTCTCATAGGTCAAGGCTACCACAAATACAAAGACAAGCCTCCATGTGGGTGACAGGAGTGCCACAAAAGCTAGCAATGACGTCCAAAATACTTTCAGTTGAGTAACGTGGGGCTGTCCGTTTCTCCAGAGCTTTTATCTGCAAGGCCATCGTCACCATCAGAACAGGCTGTGGGTGCAAGCACCGCTTCCTTTGCCCGGGGGTGCTCCCGACGGCCACGGGCAGGCTGGATGGAGGCCCCCATCGGTAGCAGCCCGCACGCCTGAGCGCTTCCTTGAGTGGCAGGCACACATTGCTCAGAAAGGGCAATGCAAAACCAGCTTTCCGATTTCAATAACTGAGGTCGGTCTGACATTTAGAGACAGTGGGCTTGTTGACGATGTGTCTGCATACTTTTGCATGATTTTAAATGCTAAATAAGTCACTAGGCAAACAGAAAATAAAAGCTGGGCAAAAATAAAATTTTCTGCCTGACTGAAGAGGATGACGAAGACTTATACTTTCATTCTTCTAGATCGTATTTAAAGATTTGCTTTAATTAAGATAAGGTAAAGGGGAAGACAAAATAACGACATTTTATTTTATTTATTTATTTTCTTTAAATAACAACATTTTAAAAGATATTTCCAAGCCCTGAAAACATAGGCGATCTGAGGTCACTTTGTGTTTCGTTTCTAATCTTTTCGGGAAGTTTTCTCTTTGTGTTATTGTGTCTCCACACTTGGGAGCCTCAAGACAAACATATAAATGAGACCTCTCTTCTTCAGTGGCCCCCCACCGCTTCCTGTCCCTGCCCAGCCACCCCATCTGTGACTCTGGGCCTCAAAAGGCCTGCCCTAATGCACACACACCCCGTGGACCTGGCTCCTCACCACCACCCCCGCCCCGTGCCTCTGACCCTCTTTGCTCTCTCCCTTGACATGTCCAGTGCCCACCAGTTTGGTCAATCACCAGCAAAGCAGCATTACCTCTGTTTGGAGCTTCAGTCAGCGTGGAAAATTGATGTAAGGAACTGAGTTCTGATACTGATTATATAAAATAAAGGATCACACTGGTAACAAAACAGCTCCGTGACATTTTAATCAATATGTGATATCACACACACAAAAGAAAAGAATGAAATTCCAGGGCAGATCTGCCCTACGACCCAGCAATTGCACTGCTGGGGATTGACCCCAAAGATACAGATGCAGTGAAATGCCGGGACACCTACACCCCGATGTTTTTAGCAGCAATGTCCACAATAGCCAAACTGTGGAAGGAGCCTCGGTGTCCATTGAAAGATGATGGATAGAGAAGATGTGGTTTATGTATACAATGGAATATTCCTCAGCCATTAGAAACGACAAATACCCACCATTTGCTTCAACATGGATGGAACCGGAGGGTATTATGCTGAGTGCAGTAAGTCAATCGGAGAAGGACAAGCATCATACGGTCTCATTCATTTGGGGAATATAAAAAATAGCAAAAGGGAATAAAGGGGAAAGGAGAACAAATGAGTGGGAAATATCAGAAAGGGAGACAGAACATGAGAGACTCCTAACTCTGGGAAAAAAACAAGGGGTGGTGGAAGGGGAGGTGGGCGGGGGGTAGGGGTGACTGGGTGATGGGCACTGAGGGGGGCACTTGATGGGATGAGCACTGGGTGTTATTCTATATGTTGGCAAACTGAACACCAATAAAAAATAAATTTATATTTTAAAAAAGAAAATAAATTCCGGGGCTCCTGAGTGGCTAAGGGGTTGAGCATCTGCCTTTGGCTCAGGTTGTGATCCTGGGGTCCCGGGATCGAGTCCTGCATCCAGCTTCCCACAAGGAGCCTGCTTCTCCCTCTGCCTGTGTCTCTGCCTCTCTCTCTCTGTCTTTCATGAATAAATAAGTAAAATCTTTAAAAAAGAGAGAATGAAGTTAATATAATGGGATGAGTCTACAACAGAGCTAAGAAAGTCTCATCAGATCACCATGGAGGACTTCCTAACCACTCTGTCCCCTGACCACCCCACTGCCTCCTTCCCGGAGGAGGGAGCCCAATCTGAAATCCACCTGTGGTTTACCTTAAGTTCTGCTATCCTGTTGTTCACCTTTGATAAAGTAGCGGCACGAAAGCTACGAGCTCAAAACCTTACCTAAACCAGTAAGAAAGAACACACTCCAGTGAGGGCCGGGATCAACCCCAGGATGTAGCTGACCTCCGGAGAAGCATGACAAAGCAGCCGTGCTAACCTGCGCTTACCTCATGTCTGTACTGAATTCTAAGTGCAAATATTTGGGTTCCAGGCCTACCGGTTCTTAATTAGCTTAGAAAAAGTCATTTAAACACTCTAGTGATGGATGTAATATACACATTTAATCTGTAAATAGGAGGCTGGCGTGAGTAAATTCCAAGTTCTTTATGACGCAGCACAATAACTGTTGAGGACTTTAAAAAAGCAAATATGTTCAAAACGATGATTGCATCGTATGTGAATTAAGAGTAATTCTCTGTGGCAAATATTTTGAAAGATAAAAATAACCAAACTAATTATCTTTCTCATTATCTTAAATGTTTAGCCTAATTGTGATGGTGTAAAATCACTGGCCCTTGTTCTTTTTTTTTTTTTCTGTTACAAACCAAATATAATTTATCTAATTAAAAATAAGATCTTTATGTTCTTCTTCACAATGGCAACACAGAGGAGGCCTCTGCAGAGATGCTTCCCGCCGAACACAGGTGTTAACTGGTGTCCTAGTCCATTCAGGCTTCTATTTCAAAAATGCCATAAATCAGGTAGCTCATAAACAATGGAAATTTGCTTCTCACAGTTCTGAATACTAGAAGTCCAAAGTCAAGGCAGCAGCAGAGTTGGGTTCTGCAGAGGACTGGTTCATAGCCTCGCCTTCTCACTGCGCCCCCACAGGGTGGAGAGGACAAGGGAACTCTCTTTGTCAAGGACACTAATCCCATTCATGAGGGCTCCCTCCGCATGACCTACTCACCTCCCGGAAGGCCCACTCCCTGACACTATCACATAGGGCGCTGGGAGTTCAACAAAAGGATTTTTAGGGGATACAAGCATTCAGACCACAGCAACTGGTGAAAAAAAAAAATAAGAAGTAAGAACACACAATGTTTCATGAAATGTTCTAAAAAACACGCTGGAAACAGGGAAACATTTATTCCAGAAAACCTCCTGATACTCAGGAAGAGGACGATGGAGATTCGA
Organism: Vulpes lagopus; assembly: GCF_018345385.1. Taxonomy (NCBI): domain Eukaryota; kingdom Metazoa; phylum Chordata; class Mammalia; order Carnivora; family Canidae; genus Vulpes; species Vulpes lagopus. The sequence continues at coordinate 1,603,895 of NC_054837.1, read as the reverse complement.
CAGCAGATGGGTGGAAGCAGACACCGGACTCCCTCTGCTTCTTCCAGTTCAGGGGTGGGACATCCGACTTTCTCATTCCCACCAGCTCATTACCTGTCCAAGTGGTGAAAATCCAAGTGGATTTGTTCACCAGGCTGGAGGCTGCATTCCGCCACCCGGACACACGCACTTAGCTAGAGGTGCCTCCCTGCCTCCGCCCCAACTCATTCCCAGAACAGACTTTCCATTCTCCATAGAGTATAGACACAGGGAAGCCAAAAAAGCCAGAGATCATCACCCCTACTCTTTTAGGGTAGTAGCATCACTCAGAAAGAGGCCTTGATCGCCAGGATCAGCCTCAGATCTGTAGCCCTGGGAGGGGGGAGAAACTGGCTCAAACTGGCTCTCCCCACTGCGGGAGAAAGTGCAATTCTGAAGATACTCTCAGAAACCATGGTTTTGGTGAAAAGCAATTAAGGGGAGACATATAGCTTTATTCGTTGATATAAGCTAAGCCCCAGAGAAAGTTTTCCAGAGAGAAACAGGGAAGAGGTGAGTGAGAAAGTCCTTGCGGAGACAGAACAGTCATCAAAGTGGGACTTCAGAAACAACCCGTTTAAAGGAGCCGGAATGTGCCTGGATCAGTTGGTGAAGCAATTTCCGCTGGGAGGTGTTGGTGGAGACAGTAGAGCAATCAGCCATCAGTTAGTTGAGCTAGAGGCTGGTTGTGGTCAGGAAGCAGACAGGGGGCCCTGCTGAAACCAGTGGCCTTGCCAGGTGATGGTGCACCCATCCGCGCTGTGCCCCCCGATGAACAACAGAAGGCTTCACAGTGCTCAGAAAATAGACTTTATTAAAATGGTCCAGCCACATGCACAGGTGAACAGCCATCACAAGTCCTGGGGCGGGGGTGTTAGGCAAGGATGTGCAGAAGTCCTACCTTGTCAAAACTATCCAGATTTCACCACAAACATGGGAAAATTAGGAAGCGCGTGCACACACACACACACGCACACACACACTTAACCAGGAAATAGAAACCTTCCTTGAGAGGTTACAGATTTCAGACTTTAAACAACTTCAAAGCAGCCAGTATAAATATGTTGAAAGAATTAGAGGAAAAAGAAAAAAAAAAGAAAGAATTAGAGGAAATCATCCTAAAGGAAGCAGAGGAAGGTATGATTACAATGGCTCATCACATATACAATACCAATAAATACAGAGACATTGTATTTTTTTAAAAAAAACGGGCCAAATAAAAATTACGGAATTGCAAAGATGCAAACTGGTGCAGTCAGTCTGGAATGTTCCTCAAAAAGTTAAAGATAGAGCTACCCTGAGACCCAGCAATTGAGCTACTGGATGTAAACCCAAAGGATACAAAAATGCTGGTGCACCTGCACCCTAGGGTTTATAGCAGCAAAGTCCACACAGTAGCCAAATTATGGAAAGAGCCCGGATGTCCATCAACTGATAAATGGTTAAAGGAGATGTGAGAAGATAAAAAAAAAGATACATATATATCCATCTATGAAGGTGTGAGACGCCTTTTTGTGGACGCTCAAGTAAACACACACACATATGGGTCCCTGGAGTCTGGCGCTGCAAGAGGAAATAGTTAAAAGTGAGGAGGTGGTTTTTGGATTTGGGGGATGAGTGGAGACTGGGGGAGTCTTGACATAAAACAGGCCCGGAGTCTTCTGAGGACTCCAACCGTAGCTAGGAGCACAGCAGAGCGAACCTCAGTCTTGGAGCACACGCAACTTGTCACGGGCAGCGTGCTGGTAGAGACAGAAACAGGGAAGGCACTTCTGGGGCAGGCTCGGGAGCACATGAAGATGTTAATAGGACCCGGGAGAAGGTGAGTCCAGCACTGGTGGAAGAGATTGGTGCAATTTTGCCCTATGCTTGTGTGGGAGGCAAAACATACACCAGAGGAACTTGCGTGTTCCGTTGCGGAGTTTCCAAGCAAAGCATTGAAGGGGCAGGTGTCTTCCTGCTGCTTGTACTGAAATGAGAAAGCAAAGAGATGAACAGAGTGAGGAAATATAAACCAAAAGGAAGGAGGAGCTGGTGATTTGGAACCTTCTTGCTCTGTCCAGATTGCACAGGACACACTCCAGTTAGGAAATCCACCCTTGAGAAGCTCTGGAGAGCGGGCCAGCAGTGGAGCCGAGCAGTTTGCTAAAGCTGGGAGTAGGAAGGTTTTTTCCAGTCTTACTGGGGTATAATTGACAAATAAAACCCTATATATTTATGGTGTACGGTAGAATATTTTGACATATGTGAAATGATTACAATAATCGAACTAATTAACATATCCAGCATTTTACATTGTTATTGGTGTGTGTGTGCGCGTGTGTGTGTGCGTGTGTGTGTGTGTGTGTGTGTGTGTGTGTGGTGAGAACACCGACCATCTACCATCTTAGTAAATGCAAAGCATCAGGACAGTGTCACTGATTACAGTCACCGCGCTGCACAGTAGGTCCCTGGCGATTATTCATCCCGCGTAACTGACACGTTACGCTGTTAAGCCAAAGACGTCCCATTTCCCCCACCTCCTGGCCTCTGGCAACCAACATTCTGCTTTCTGCCTCTTGACTTCGACTATTTGAGATTCTCTGGATAAGTGAGATGACTCAGTCTTTGCTCTTTCTTTCTTTCTTTCTTTCTTTCTTTCTTTCTTTCTTTCTTTCTTTTCTTTCTTTCTTCTTTCTTTCTTTTCTTTCATTTTGTCTTTGCTTTTTCTTTTGCCTGACTTATTTCAGTCGGTATAATGTCATTCAGGTTCATCTATGTTGGTGAAATCACAGGAGTCCCTTCTTTTTTTTTTTTTTAAGGCTAAATAATATTCACTCAGCTGGGTTCCTTCCACACCTTGGATATTGTGAATATTATTGCAATAAACATAGGGGTGCAGTTACCTCTTAAAGACCTTGATTTCACTTCCTCTGACATATGCCCACAGGTGAGTACGCCCAGAGGTGAGATCTGCTGGATCCTATGGTGGGACACAGTGAAAGCAAGAACATGCAAATGGGGTTGCATCAGATTAAGGAGCTTCTGCGCAGCAAAGCAAATACTCAACAGGGTAAAGAGACAACCCATGGACATTTGTAAGGCTGTAGTCACCTTTCCGAAATCCAATGGGATTTTCTTTCAGAAATTTTCTCAGATTCTCCCCAATGTGTGTATGATTCTATTTCTATGAAAGGCAAATCTATGGCACAGAGGTAACTGCCTGGGTCTGGGAAGGATAAGGTGGTTGGCAGGTGCAGGGTATAGCTCAAAGGTACAGGGTTTATTTTGAGGGTGACAGGAACATTTTAAGGTTGATTGCAGTGAAAATGTCACAATTCTGTGAATATACTGGAACCATTGAATTGTACACTTTGAGCAAAGAATATAGTATGTGATAATAATTACAAACCCCCCCATTTCTAGAAGAAATAACACCCCACAAGTCAAGGCATCCTACAACTCCATCTTGATATTACATTCTATGCCCTGTTTGGGCTCTCACTTAATTTATATAATTCCTTCTTTGCTTTTTTTATGACTGAATGCCATAGCGTCACGTTGCAGCCACTGTTCTCAAAAATTATAATCCATTAGTAAACTTCAAAAACTTAAGTGGTTGGCTCTGTATTCACTGAATATTTGATTTAAAACCTTCGGCCAATTTTTTGAGCACAAAGTAACTAAAATTATAGTATTATTTACAAAAAAGAGCTCAACATCATTGTAGGATAATTATATTGATTTACAATTATACCCTCAAAGGTTGAAAGGATGGCGAAGGCAACTGATACGGGGACGACCAGTAGATGGGCGTATGTGCACTTCCGCAGTTCCTGTGCTATGTGAAGGCACAGGTATCATCGAATGTCATAGTAAAATTAACCTTTGTTTAACTCAGTCATTTCAACTCAGACTATGGCTTCCACTTTGATTTACATCATGGCTTGATATAATTCTGTGTGTGCACAGTTCACTCCAAGCAGGGCTGTCATCCTAAGTGTCTTAATTTCCTATGAACATTTTAAGATTTTATTTATTTATTCATGAGAGACACACAGAGAGAGAGAGAGGCAGAGACACAGGCAGAGGGAGAAGCAGGCCCCATGCAAGGAGCCCAATGTGGGAATTGATCCCAGGAGCCCAGGATCACACCCTGGTCCGAAGGCAGACGCTCAACTACTGAGCCCCCCAGGTGTCCCCTATGAACACTTTTAACCACAATGTTGTGCTCTACCCCAAACTGAATTTTTTTTGTCAGAAAACTATCTCCCCCCGCAAATATTGAACTTTTAAATGAATTTACAAAAGACCCATAATTATGCCAAATGTTTACCTTTATTGGCATCAGCTTCTTCTTCTTCTTCTTTTTTTTTTTTTTTTGGCATCAGCTTCTAAAACTTGCCTTGATTCGTATCACAGAATGGAACCTTCAGTTGGAGATAACCTGTTCAAAGCACCTGTTGACACTGACCTAAATCAAGCATAATTTAAATGTCTAGATAGTTCTTCCAATGGTGCTAGCACATTAAAAGCTATCATCCCACTGGTCTTTGGACACAGGAACTGTCATTTTCTTGTCTCAATGAAGTCAGGCTTCTTAGAATTATGGTAAACCCAGGTTTTTGTTTTTTTTTTGCCTTCTTAAGATTTATCTATTTATTTGAGAGAGGGAGAGAGGGAGGAAGATCATGAGTCCGGGGAGAGGATAAAACCAAACTACAGTAGAGGAAGGTTCATAATCTTTCCATAAGCACCACAGGTGTCCAGCTACACGTTGCACGCATTTCCTGAACCCCTTACGTAGAACTTGATTTCCGCAAGACGGGAGGTAGCTAGGCTTCATGCCGAGCAGCTGAGGGGGTGAGTCACGTTTTTAGCCATCTTTCGTAGTTGAGCACCCTGAAGGACAACCTTCTTCCCCGAGGAAGCTGCATGAGACACGGTGAGAAGCGGGAAGTGCGGAGAGGTGGCCTCTGGAGCTCATCACGGGATGTTGTCATACCTTTCACACAGGAAACTGTGGTCTGGACGTGGAAACCCAGGGGAGCCGATGCTGAACTGAACGAGTGCAGGACCACAGGGATCAGCGAGGCTCTTGGGCTCATGTTCTGTGTGGTCACACGCACATCCACAGAGGAAATGTGAACTCACTCTGCACATTTGGTGACGCAGAGACTCTTGACCACAAGGAGACAGAGTGACCAGAGGCGGGGAGGGGCCCTGGAAGGCTGCACACTCAGAGCTGTGTTCCCAGGAGGCGCTTCCCTCTGCAGGCCTGCTCCTCCCAACTCTGTCCAGGGACTTGTATCACCTCCAGTGGATCCCACACATTGAGGAGAATCTGAGGAAATTTTTGAAAGAAAATCCCATCAGATTTCGGAAAGGTGACTATAGCCATAGACATGTCCTCTACAGCCCCTCCTCCTCCTCCTTTGAACCCCAGGGGAGAAAGCACAAACTCTCCTGCTGGAGTGGCTCCTGCTTCGCCAACAGCAAGCTCCCAGGAAGCGATTTGCTTGCTGATAGGATGTGTCCCAAATCTACGAATTAAGCATTCCTTCCAAATCCATCCCATCGGCAGTGAAAAGAATCCTTGAATTGTACTTATAGTTCTCATTATGCTCCAGGTGCTCAAATTAGTGTGACACAGCTTCTTCCGCGAGCTACTGGTATTTTGGATACTCCTCACGTCCAGGGAATGCACCGCAGGGTGATAAAGGCAGATGTTTTCCGAGCACTATCAGAACACAGAGGAAGTGATTTCATTTATATAAACACTACATGTCAAAGGCCCATTGAAGAATAAATTAAAGATCTATATTACGGTAGGCCTATTCAGGGGTTAATCTCTGTGCTGCAGTTCATTTCTATTTTAGCTTTTTATTTTTAAAAAAAAGGGATCCCTGGGTGGCGCAGCAGTTTGGCGCCTGCCTTTGGCCCAGGGCGCGATCCTGGAGACCCGGGATCGAATCCCACGTCGGGCTCCCGGTGCATGGAGCCTGCTTCTCCCTCTGCCTGTGTCTCTGCCTCTCTCTCTCTCTCTGTGACTATCATAAATAAATAAAGATTTAAAAAAAATGTTTATTTTTAAAAAAATCTTGTTTATTAATTCATGAGGGACACACACACAGAGAGAAACAGAGACACAGGCAGAGGGAGAAGCAGGCTCCATGTACCGGGAGCCCGACGTGGGATTCGATCCCGGGTCTCCAGGATCGCGCCCTGGGCCAAAGGCAGGCGCCAAACCACTGCGCCACCCAGGGATCCCTATTTTAGCTTTTTAAATAGTCCCTTTAGAATGTGTATTTCAAGAACCTGGGTGTTATCTTCACCCGTCATACAGGGCTGCATCCCAAAGGCCTCTCTGTGGGTCAGTGGCCATCTGGCTCTCCGAGGTGCTTCTCTGGATGGAAATTTCTTCAGTCCTGTCCTCAGGAGTCTGACTCAGACAGTCTTGGAACTGTCTGTGGACAAGTAGGGGGTATTCCCAACCTTCACATATTTACAGGTTGGAAATGCTTCACCTGCCAGCCCCCTGCGTTCCATTCTTTCTGTGCTGCCCGAAAACACATTCACCTTTATTCAGGCCTGCGAGACCATGGGAGCCTGTTGGGTGGACATATGCCTACAAGCAGGCCTTAGACGAGGATGGTGGTGGGCAAAATGGAGGACAGTGGTTGGGTTTGTAGGAGGCAAGATGGACAAGAATCTGTACAGAGTTCTCTGAAGGGGGGCTGGTACCAAGGTGGGCAGGATTGGGTGACTTCCTACAGTGGGCTCCTGGCCGGGCCTCCTCCATGCCCCCTCCTCATCTATCTCCCACAACACAGATGTCACCCACTGTTGGAAATGCAAGTTGACCCCTCCCATCACTTGCCCCCTTCCACATACTTCCCCTTGAACATGTTCCTTTGGCAGCTTTTCACCTGCATTTAGGACAAAGTCAAAATTTCTTAAAAGTGTTACAAACTGTGCGTACCGCAGCCAGGAGCACCTCCCAACATCTGGCACCAGGCTCCCCTGTCCTCCTCTGCCCCAGCCACAGCTCACCTCTCCCATCTGTCTTCCAGCCCATGGTGGACAGAAAGATGCTCTCCTCCCCAGCCTCAGAGATGCCCACATACCAATCCCCGGAATCTGTGCTGTGTTGCGTTAAGAGGCGAAAAGAAACCAATATTTCCGTGGAATTGAAGTTGCTGGTAAATTCAAGGTACAAGGATTTTCTTGAGCTGCCTTGCTGGTCCGATCTGAATTGAGGAGTCCTTAGGAGGGAGGAAGAAACGGTAGAAGGATGAGTTAGAAGAGACTGACCGGCTTAGCCAAGGAACAGGGTTATACCCCCGCAGCCAGGAAGGGGACTCGCTTCACGACCCCCAGGACCTGACTGCCAATCACCCCAAAGAGCAAGGAAATGCACCCTTCCCAAGAGTCTACAGAAAGGAGTGCGGCCTGACCTTCAGTGACCTTGACTTGTGGCCCACACGATGCTTCTGACCCACAGGGCTGTATGGGAATTCAGGGATCTGTTGGAGGCCCCTACATCTGGCATGTTGTCGTGGTGGCAACAGAAAAATACTACATGCCCCAAACCCTAGCCCATGATGGTCTCTGCCTGGAACATGCTTTCCCCGTGTCTCCACTTAGCGGGTGCTTTATAATTAGTCAGATCTCGACTTCAAAAATTCCGCTCAGCTTCTCCTTCTCCCAGAAACTTTCTCTCTCCGCTGGAAAAAAATCCCTCCTATTTCTGAATAATTTGGACAACACTGTCTGTGTATCTTCTTGCATAAGTAAATATCCTGGTTCTGTTTCCCAAAGTAGACTGTAAAGTCCTGGGGACCCAGGCCTAGCACATGTCCCCCTGCGTGGTTCCTTTCCGGCAGTGGTTTTTAATTTTGTTTACTTTTTTCTTCAAATCCCAGGATTCTCGTTTCCAGAGAACTAGAACCAGATAAGAGAGGAGTGCTCTTCTAGAAATAGGCATTTGGCCAAGACCCACCCCCTCTGCCCCATTCCTCTGGGCTCCTGTGGGGACCCCCCAGGAGGCATTCACTGTGAGGGAAACGTGCCCCTCGACCAGCAGGACATCTCTGTTCCCGACCCCACAGTCCCTCTGCTCTGAGGCCTGCTGCCCAGCGTTGTGCGATGTTGCCCCTTTGTTCCCCCTTCTTCCTGGAGGCCTGTGTGAACATGGACTCAAGACCCTGAAACCCACACGCATTTGCCCCACTCCCATAAGAACATCCAAATGGTTCTTGTATCTGATCTTTTAAAATCTGCTTCTCAAGGTTTCTATCAACCCATCAGGCCGTTCGCCACCGTCCAGGTTCCTGTGTATTGTCCCTCTGGCTGCTTGCCGTAACTGTCTTGTGTATTCCAGCTGCGTTCGAACTCAGTCCTAAACCAGTCGTTTCCTTCCTACCACTGTGCCTGCCCCATGTGCCAACCACGCTGATCCCCACATTTTCTGTCTCTTCTAGGGCCACGTGCCTGCCAGGAGCTCTACTTCAGGTTCTGTGCTGGGTGCGACATGGCTTTATTCTAGATCCCTCCAAGTTCATCACGTGCCTGCCTCCCTGGGGCTCCTCATGGATTGCATACGATGTCTGTATCTGCCCCCACAGACCCACAGTCAAGGCCACTCCTCTCTCAGCCTCGACTTTCTTCAGAGGCTTCATTTTCTCTGGGCTCCACTCAAAGCTGACCTTCCGCCACGTATCCGGGTGACAGGAGCATTCTCGAACATGACATGCTGAAATCTAAAAAGCTGTGCTAAATGCTTTGTCTTCATCTCAGTGGGTTGGAAATGCAGAATGTGATACATTTTCCCATCATTTGGAAGCGATACCCTTGCGTGCATGGGATCCCCGAAACCTTCAGTGACCTGGGGTATCACTCAGTTTCTGGTTTGCCTGTGCCCCATCAGGGACCCCATTTCCTGGCCTTTCCAGTGCACATTAGTGGATTCTCATCATCCTTCCTATGGGAATTCAAAAGAACATACATGCTAGATAGTTTAACACTCATAGTATGTTCTGGAAGCTGTGTTGAGCCTCTGTCCTAATAGACACACCACATGCAACAGGAATTCTGTGATTGGGTGATTAAGGTCACCATGGCTCACAGCCATATCCTGTGTAGGGAGGGGGATGCTGAGTGACACAGGGGTAGGCGCCACCAACGTGGTCTCCCTAGTCTTGGAGCATGAGGGCTCCCCTTTCACCTCACCTGGTGCTCTCGCTGGATCAATCACTAGAGAGGGGGCCCCTCAGTGGCTTTCACTTGGTCATTTCTTTTAGTGTCTCCTGTATATCCTGCTGTCTGTACGCTCAGGGGCCTGGAGATGTCGTCCCTGTTCAAGTCCACGTCAACGGACTCTGTGGTGGGGCTGGCTTTCCCCTGGTGTCAGAACTCGTCCAAGACAGGCTGGAAGGAGCCGTGTATTTCTTTTCCTCCAGTGACGTTATTCTGGGAAGTTGGCATCAGACTCTTTGATAAAGGGGTTAGGGGACATGCTCCGTGCACACCTGCCATAGCACTGCTGGGACTTTTATTGAGGTGATCAGGTTTTCTCTCAACAGATACACTTCCCCCCTGAGAACTGGCTCGAGTCTGGGAAATGGAAAGACACATCTTGATGTTCTACAAGGATGGATGTCATTGGCCCACCATCTGGTGAGGGTTTCCATACACAGAATGTAAGCAATGCCCCCACGTAGCTGGCATCCATCTCATTTGTGGGACACTATCAGGTTATTAGAAGGCATCCCAGACCCTGCATGGTTAGGATCAGCTGGCCTTGCTCGTCATCAAAGTCACTATGCCACTGTGTCTCTGACAGCCAAGGACTATTGTCCGCCTTAGGTTTCCAGAATGCCTCTTTTGCCTTTGACAATGAGGCATCCCTGGGAGCAACCCCATCCAACAGAGGAGAGCCACTGTCACTGTCAGCCATATAAACCATGTTGCCCCCACCTCAATCAGTACATTGTTTATTGATTTGGTGAAGAGTGTATGTCCCTTGAACCTTCCCGGAGAACTCTAAACTGGTGGGCTCTCCTGTGTTATAAAAGGTACCTGTTCTAATACATTCATCTCTCTGAGCTTTTTGATAATTTTTCCAACACTCTAAAGAAGTTGTTTCAGCATTTCCACCCAGTTTGTGATAAGTTATCATTTTATCCAGGCTTCAAGGAGCCATCTCAGCAGAGCACTGGACCCAGCTCTGTGTCCTAAAACCAGGATTTCCAGTCCAAAGACCTGGACAAGTGTTTCCCCAAAGTCCTCCTAACCTACGTCATCCAACCCCATTTTCAGCACCTTTGAGATCAAATTTCAACCACAGTTCCAAGCTTGGTGACTTGTCTGGTGGAAAAGAACCACATCTTCCTGGGTCAAATCTGTTATTGTGCCTTCTGACTGAGGATGTGCTGACCTTTGAGCCTCACAATGAGGGGAGGTGGGAGTGAACTGCCAGAGATGAACGCTCATTTAATGCTGCTTTTGCCCTATTCTCTGAGTTAATCACCCACTCACCTGAGCTGACTTGTCGCAGATGGTAACCCACAAATATATCATACTCCTTTCACTCGCCATGGCCTCCACGTCCCTTGAGTGACAGGTACCCTGGGCCACACCACAATCTTTGCTTAGCATAACCTCATGCATGGTGCCACATCCGGAAAAGGTCATCCTCTTTCCCCGAGACACTGACAGTGGGATTGCTGTTGCCCTACACCGGTGGTAATTCGTGCCAAAGCTGTATCAAGAGTATCTACTTCTTGGGGGCACTTCTGGAAGCAGATACCTTAGGTCAGCCTCCCCTTACACATAGAGCCTGATGCAAGAATTAGAGTGACGTGAAGTGTATTTGGTAACTGGGCCCCGGGGAAAAGTAACAGGGAAAATGAAGGAGTCATTCACATGTGTGCTGTCTCCCAAGTGACCTCTGAGCTTTTCTACAGCATAACCCCACGAGGAACCCCTGGAAGCTAGAGTGCAACATACACCTGAGAGTTACTCCATCACCCAGTGGGTGAGAAACGATGGGGCTCACACACCAGTCACAGCCGGTCCTTAGTTGAGGACTGTGAGCTTTGACAAGAGTGGAGAGCTAATCCTACTAGTTTTCTGTTGCTCCTGCCCAAAGTGTAAACAGCACGTGGACTTGGGAGCCCACAGAGACCTGGGGAAAGACACAAAAGCATGGGCCACTGAGGTGTGGGCCTGTAACCTGGGGGCTGGGGGGGGTGCTATGCCAGCAGAGAGCAGGGCATGAGCCTGCTCAAACGTCCACCACCGAGTAGGATTGGGTTCCCCAACCTCCCCTCCTCCCTATCCACAGACATAAATAAGAATATGCCTTTAACATGTATTTCTGAAGACTGTGGGTTTTTTTTGTTTTTTTTTTTTTTTTGTGGACAGACAGCAGAATGAATAAAAAACAACAGTGGAAAGATACAGATGATGAACAAATACAAATTTAAAAATGCCTGTTGAGTCTTCCTTGAAATCTAAACCCCCTGCTATGTCTGGCCCCCCACATCCTGGCTTCCAGCCATAGCAGGTGCAGATTCACAGTGTTACTCAGATTTCGCTCTGGGACGATATGGTTGGGATCAAGGCTAGATCTGGTGGGGGTGTTGGTTCTGCTTTCCACTTCTCAGAAGATTCCTCTGCAGGTGGAGCTCTACTGTTTTCTCTAGGGTCCTGAGTCATGATGATTTACTGTAACTCAGTCCCTTCTGCAATGCTTGGTACCATACTGCTCACACCCAGGGTCTGACTCTGCAAGGGGCAGAGCCTTGCCCGACAAGCCTAGGGGACGTATCCCAAGACATCACAGAAGAAGGCTGCACTGCCATCTTTCTTTTGTCATATTCAGAATAATTAGAAGTGATATGTCATGTCCCCAGGGATCCCTCCCCCAAGCATCTGTCAGGCCTACAGCCACATCTGAAGTTGCCCTACACAAAATTAAGTATTTCAAAAGCTATGCTTTTTCTCTACTCCAAGGAGCTTTCCCTCACGTTACCCCATATTCCTATCAACTTGGTTTGTCCTCAGTCTCTCCTGATGTCTCTTCAAAGTTGAATGGTCTTCTAGAATTTTAGCACTGCAGGTATTTTACCTGGAACAAAAATGGAATTTCTCTGTCATCACTAAGAAAAAATACATTTTCTTATTGAGAGTATCATATAGCTTTCTACCAAAAATTCTTAGAACTAATAATTAGACTCATAACTTAATTTGACTAGTGATATGAGGTTCTTGTGTACATTTTATTTCTTAATTAAAGGAATGTATTCCTCTTTGGACTTCTGTAATCATTGATTCGTTTTATAAGATGTGCTGTATGCCTTGATTATTAAGTCAAAATAACAAAGTTTATTAACCTTCCTAAAGCATCAGAAATGTATCCCACTTTGGCCATCAGCTTTATTTTATTTTATTTAATGAGTCTAGACTGCTCATAGAAAAGCCCAAACCTTTCTTAGTTATTAGGTAGCAGGAGTCAATGCCCTTCAAAGAGAATTTATAAATATTTTTGACTGAAATATTGAAATATAGCTCAGAAGAAAGAAGCACCATGTTAAAAGAGTAATTAATTTATAGCTAGCTGTGTTTTTCAAGACATTTTCTATTCATGAATATTTTTCAGAAACTCACAAGGTTTCTTACTCTACCTACATATTGCTTACTTTCCACACACACAACTCCATCCATAGGAGTGTGCAGAACAAAGTCACGACAGGAAAATCACATTGAGTGTAGATGTGTTGACCACAGGCCTACTTAAAACCCTCCAGGGATTTCACATAGCATCCTACTGCAGCTAGCATCATAACCAGCACTTGGATTTAGCAATTTACCCGTGCTCTTTGATGCTATTCTGATCTGTCTCTATCTGGAGGTTGTGGCACACAAGAAATGCCCTTAGACTTTGCAATTTGACAGAACCACACATGAATTTGGCAGGATCACCTGTTGATTGGTTTGCCTTTGAAAAATAACTCTTTTTTTTTACTCTATAGGATGAGAATATTATCTGACTTTGTTTGATTATTGTGACAAATGTAGTTGGGTGGAAAGATTGTTTTATATTCAACAGTTTACTGGTAAATGTATGAGTTTTACGTTTACTGCTTAACAAATTACTGCAAGCTTAGCATCTTAAAACCGTACCATTTGTCTCAGAATTATCATGGGTCAAGATACTGGTTTAGCATAACTGAATTCCCTGCTTCAGGTCTCCCAAGGCTGTTGTCACATTGCCTGCCTGGGTGTGTCTTCATCTGGAGATGTGACTTGGCAAGAATATATTTATAACTTATTATTAAACATTTCAAACAACCAGAACATAGATGAAAAAGGTAGAATAATAATAGGTGAGAAAACAGAATAATAAGGTAGCACATGTTCACCATCTATTTAGAAAATTATTTTATTTCATTTCTAGCTATCCTCACATGCACATTTTAGCTTTCTGGATTATTTTAAAGAAAGTGTAAAACATTAATTAATGTCATCCCATAAATACTTTGCTGTGTAGAAATCAGAGATGTATATGAGCTTTCATAACCAAAATGGAACAGGAGTTTTGGGGAAGATGGTGGAGTAGGAGGACCCTAAACTCATTTCATCCCACAGATCAGCTAAATAACACTTGCACCAGAGAAAACAACCAGAAAAAGACCAAAAGAGGGTCCCAATAAACTCCAAAACTAAATGTAGAGAAGGTGATGGATAGAAAAGAGTGGGAAGGGTGAGAACCCAGTGGGAACCTGGATCTGACTGCTGGAGGTATGGAGCCCCAGGCACAGAGAGTTTGAGAAATGGACAAGCACATTGGGGAAACTATGAGGGGAAAAGCAATCTACATAGAATTTGGTGTTAAAAATGAGAGGGGCCAAATTTCATGAGTGCATACAACCATCAAGACTTAGTGCCTAGAAATTTAAAAATCAACAGTCATGGCTCTGAAAGAGCCCTGAAGGTGATAGGAAGTGGAGTCCTTGCCAGTACAGGAAATAGCCCTTAGAGATACAATGGGGAAGCAGCAGTTTGAAAGGCATCTGGGCTTTAGGGGAGAGGGTTAGTTACTAATCTCAGAATCCCTGAAGGACTTCCCCAGGAACAAAGGAGCTAGCAGGAAACGTAATCCCCTCTACTCACAACATACACCCTCCAGCATAAACACAGAGCCATCTGTGAAAACCAGCACGATGTAGGTATTCACTATCTAACATGCTTATGCTGAGCCCTACCCTTCCAGACAGGCTTGCATCAGTCCCAGGGCTGCAGATCCCCCTTCCCATTCAAACCTTCCTAACACTATCTGTCACACCTTCTGTGGAAGACCTGCACACCTCGCTAAAACTATATCCTCACTCATGGGTGCACAGCAGAGCAGAACCAGCCAGGGCCTGGTCTGCACAGTGGCTATGCATATCTGTGTAGAAGATCTGCATGCACAGCTTGTAGCACTAGGTACTTATGAGAGCAGTTTGCTGAGTGTCTCAGGTGGCCTGGGGCTGTTCAATGGCTGCACTTCTCCATCCCCTATGGAGTAGAAGAAGGGTGCACAGCTTGCCCCACCACATCCCTGCCTGCCTGGTCTCCCCTGAGGCTGTGCATCCCCTGTGGAAGAGGCCTAATTAACAGGGAGCATCAGTCTCACTACTTCCAATAGCAAGAGACATAGCTGACTTTCCTAACACACAGAAACAGACACAAAGAGTTAGGCAAGATGAGAAGAGAGGAATTTGTCTCAAATGAAAGAACAAGACAAAACCACAGCAAGAGATCTAAGTAAAGTGGACATAAGTAACATGTTTGATAGAGAATTTAAAATAATTTTCAAAAGGTTACTCACTGGACTTGAGAAGAGTAAAGGAAATCAGTGAGACCCTTAAAACAGAGATAAAAAAAGAAGCAATCAGAAATGAAAAACACAATAAATGAAATTAAGAATACACTTAATGGAAGAATAAATAGAAAGCTAGAAGAAGCAGAGGAATGAATTAGTGACCTAGAAAACAGAGTAACAAAAAATAATCAAGCTGAACAAATGAGAGAAAAAAAGAATTATGAAAATGAATAGACTTAGGGAATGCAGGGCCTCCTTCAAGCTTAATAACATTCATATTATAGGGATCTCAGAAGACAAGAAAGATAAAGGAGTAGAAAATTTATTTGAAGAAGTGATAGCTGAAAACTTCTCTAATCTGGAGAAGGAAACAGATACCCACGTGCAGGAGGTACTAATCCCCCCAAGGAATCAACCAAGGGAGGTCCACACCAAGACACATAGATATCAAAATGGCAAAGAATAGTGATAATGAAAACATGTCACAAGCAGCAAGAGAAAAGAAGACAATTACACATAAGAGAAACATCATAAGGCTACAGATGATTTTTCTGCAGAAACTTGGCAAACCAGAAGAGAGAGGCATGACATAGTCACAGTGCTGAAAGGAATGAATCAGCAGCGAAGAATATCATTTAGAATAGGAGAGATAAAGAGTTTCTCACGGGATGCCTGGGTGGCTCAGAGGTTGAGCATCTACCATCGGCCCAAGGAGTGATCCCAGGGTCCCGGGATCGAGTTCCACATCGGGCTCCCTGTAGGGGCCCTGCTTCTCCCTCTGCCTGTGTCTCTGCCTGTCTCTCTGTGTGTCTCCCATGAATAAATAAATAAAATCTTTAAAAAAAAAAGTTTCTCAGAGAAACCAAAACTAAAGGAGTACAAGGCCACTAAACTGGCCCAGTAAGAAACATTAAAGAAGACTCTTTCAGTGGAAATGAAAGACTATAAGTAAGACTATGAAAGGTTGGAAACACAAAAGCAGTAAAAATGAGTATTTCTGTAAAAAAAAAAATCAGTCAAAGGATTCACAAAATGAATTGCAAAAAGATGTAAAATATCGCACCATATACCTAAAATGTGGTGGGGGAGAGGAGGAAAGAATGGGTTCAAACTTAAGATACCATTAACTTAATAGAGACTACTATATGCAGAAGATGTCATATACAAACATAATGGTAACCACAAATCAAAAACCAGCTATGGATATGCAAAGAATAAAGAGAAAGGAACCCACCTATGTCACTAGAGAAAACAGGCAAACTATGAAAGAGAGCTAGGGAAGAAGGAATTAGAGAATAACTACAAAACAACCACAAAACAAGGAAAAAATGACAATAAATACTTATCTATCAATAATTACTTTGAATGTAAATGGACTAAATGTTCCAATCAAAACATAGGGTGACAGAGATAAAACAAACACAAGACCCAACTATACGCTGCCTACAAGAGATTCATTTCAGACCAAAGACACCTGCAGTTTGAAAGTGAGTGGAGAAACATTTGCCATGCAAAAGGATGTCAAAAGAAAGCTGAGTAGTAATACTTACATCAGACAAAAAATAGGCCTTAAAACAAAGACTGCAATAAGACAAAGGGCAGTATATAGGGGAACAATCCAACAAGAATATAGAATAATTATAAACATTATACACCCAACATGGGAGCACCCAAATACATAATACAGTTAATAAACATAAAGGAACTAAGTAATAATAATGCAATAATAGTAGGGGACCTTAGCACCCCCCCTTACATTGATGGGCAGATCATCCCATCCAAAAAGAAAACTGACAGAAAAACAGCAGCTTTGAAAGACACACTGGACCAGATGGACTTCACAGATATATTCAGAACATCCCATCCTGAAATAGCAGAATACACATTTCTTTCAAGTGCACATGGAGTATTCTCCAGAAGAGATTACATATTAGGCCACAAAACAGGCTTGAACAAGTTCAGAAAGATTGAAGTTATACCATGCGTCACCAGCTGCTTGAGCCCTAACAAGAGGTCAGCCTGTCCCTTGAGGCTCTGAAGCTGGGCTCCGACTTCTCTCCCGCTAGGATGCTCCCAGATGGCATCTGCTTCCAACAGACGACGGCTTCATCTACGTTAATGTCTGTTGTTTAGTGTGGCCACCTTCCTGAATTATCCCCGCTGGACCTTCTGGAGAGCTTGCTGTGGCTTCTCCACCAGCACCTGCTGCCTCACCTGGCCCCTTTATGTTATGGAGACGCTTCTCTCCTTCACCATCGTGACCAACCTCTGCTGGCTCCAGACTCTCCTGCAGCCTCCTCATGCCCCTCGGCCTTCACAGAAGTGAAGAGAGTCTGGGCCTGGCTCTGGGTTAGGCTGTGACTTTCGGGAATGGTGATCCATTCTATCCAGATCACGGACAGTTTCTCCACATCAGCAATAAGGCTGTTTGGCTTTCTTACCACCCGTGTGTTCACTGGAGCAGCACTTGTGATTTCCTTCAAGAACTTTTCCTTCTCATTCATGACTTGGCTAAGGTTTGGTGCAAGAGCCCTAGCTCTTGGCCTGTCTCAGCCTTGGACATGCCTTCCTCATTAAGCTTAGTCACATCTAGCTCTTGACTTAATGTGTGAGATATATGACTTTTCCTTTCACTTGAACACTGAGAAACCAAGATAGGGCATTAATTGCCCTATTTTCAATATTGTGCCCTAGTGAATGGGAGTCCTGAGAAGAGGGAAAGAATTGGGGAATGGCCCTTTGGTGTGGCAGTCAGAATTACCACATTTATTGATTAAGTTTGCACTCTTGAATGGGGACTGTCCATGGCACCCCAAAATAATTACAATAGTATTATCAAAGATCACTGATTAGAGATAAACATAACAAATACAATAATAGTGAAAAAGTCTGAAATATCGCTAGAGTTATCAAAGGTGACATAGAGACTCAAGTGAGCAAATACTGTTGGAAAAATGGTGCCAATAGGTCTGCTTGACCCAGGGTTGCCTCAAACTTTCAGTATGTAAAAAATGCAAATCTGAGAAATGTGATGAAGCTAAATGTAATAAAACGAGTTATGCCTACATATACATCAATAACAATAGTTTATGCACTTTACAGTTTACATCTTACATGTCAGAAAAAGAAAGACAGGCAGATAATTTCTTTGGATAGAGTAGTGTGGAAATGAGCCTTAGATATTGCATGAAGAGCCCAGGACCGGGCTCTTACACTGTCTTCTCTTAAATAGCCTTTTATTCTAACTCGACTTATGTTCCCAAATTTTAAAGCATGTGAATTATGAAAACTTCTACTATCCTAAGGGTCCATGAGCTAAGGAGTAGTGAAAGATATCATCAAACCTTCTTAGAATTCTACTACTACTTACAAAAAAAAAGTATTAATTTGAAAATTTTACTAATTCTGCATTTTACTAAAATCTATATTTTACTAATGCACATGGAGACACAAACCTTCCCTCACCCCATGTCATTCCACCCTGAAAAAAAAATGAGAAAGAGATTTATATTCTTGTAGCATTTTGAGAATTAGGAGAACTCCATAATTTAGCAGGGTCCTCTTTTTCTCCTTTTCTGGGGAAGTAATAAAACTTCCTGGTTATATTCTCTGTCTACAGAAACAGGAAGTTTGATGTAGAAATCTAGAGTAAGGTTAGCATTTATACAAGCATGTCATGATAACCAACACAACTTACTGGATGATTCAGTGACTTTCTTGGTTATTGATTGACTAAATGGTAACTAAGACCATACTATCATTTGTATTCTAAGAGTATTTAACTATAAATGTATCAAATAGTGAAGTTATATTGTGAAGTTCTCATACAGGGGCTTTTTCATCATCCTTATCCTTGCACTCACCTTAAATTCTCCCCATTTTTTTTCTATAGAAATTGATACATTTTAAAAGCACTGACTTGAAATGTGTATTTTTCATGCCTTTGGTGGCCTGAACATTCAATTTAAAGTTTTGATTTTAAATCGGTTCTTCTGGATGACAGTGGGATTTATAAGATATTTTATTTAACTGTTTAAAATTAAATTTGTCACCAATAACTTGAAGTCGTGTAATCAATGAAAACGAATCATTCCTATCTCCCTTTTTAAAGCCCTCAGTGGCTCCTCATTGGGCTGGGGGTAAAGTTCCAGCGCGATGCCATGACTTAGGAATTCACACTGCTTTTCCCTTATGTAGCTGAGCCTCTGCATCCACATCCAGCCTCAACTCCCACTGTCCCTAAATTCTATTGCTATGTGGAGCTTTATTCAAATGCTTTCAATTCCCTAAACATAGGTTTTTCTTTCCCTTGTGCACATTTGAAAAGTTTTCATCGTATTTTATTCCATTTCATAAAATAATCCTTTTCAAATATTGCAATTATACAACACTACAAGAGCCTCTTAAAAATAATAGCGTTTGGGGCACTTGGGTATCTCAGTCAGTTAAGTGTCTGCCTTCGACTCAGGTCATGTCTCAGGGTCCTGGGATTAAGTCCTGTGTCGAGCTCTCTGATCATCTGATCAGCTGGGAGCTGACTTCTCCCTCTCCCTCTGTGTTCTCCTTCTCTCAAATAAATAAATAAGTAAATAAATAAATAAAATCTCTCTTTAAAAAATAAAAAAAATAATGAGGTAAATTTCACTCTGTGAGAAAATGAAGTAGAATTTATGCATTAGAATTTCACTGTCATTTTCCTAGCAACATGCCAAACAAACATGTTTACTTTTCAAACCATTTACACAATTATAAAATATATGCAGAAGAAAAAAATTCACATAAATGATCTTTTATTAATTGATTGATCTTAAGAAATATTTAAAGTGTTAATGTAGCTGATTCCTTAATATAATCCTATTTTTGTTCATTATCAGTAAATAAACAACTGAAGTAAATAGTAAGGGAAGGATATAATTCTTTCATGGCCTAGATGTGTGATTTGGGGCAATTTATAAACTCTTTAAGCTTCACGTTGCCCATGTTTAAAATTGGATAAAATTGGTTTGTGGGTTAAATATTTTGTGAATGAAATTTCAAAATAAGCTAATTTAAGACTTCCAATTCCCATGTAGGATGCAGATATCACTGTTTGTGAGAGTTTGAAGGCAGGATGAGCTATCTGAGAAAGCCATCCCTCTGGTGTGCCTCTGGGAAGCAGAACATAAGTTTCTGTAGGAAAGACATAACTGCCCACATGGATTATATTCTTCTATGCTGCCTATGAAAAAAAGAGCTTTAGCCCTTGGAAGAAAATTAGCAAAGAATATTGCCTTCGGAGAGTGGCGATATAATGATACAAGGGTCAATTCACCAAGAAAGCATACTAATGCTAAATGTCCATGCATCTATGAGTAGAGGTTCAAAATATTTGAATCAACACTAATAGAAGTGACAGGAGAAATAGACAAGTCAACAGACCTAGTTGGAGACTTCAAGACTTAGATTTAACTTTTGTAGAATCAGCAGTCCAAGTGCTGAGGATACCATAAGGATAGAAAAGAAGTGATTGGCACTACTATGACTAGATCCACTCAGCATCTGTGTGATGCTATATAACTAGAGAAGGATATACACTTGTTAGTGCTCATGCCCCAAGATAGACCCTAGTCTCAGTGATAAAAGAGGAAATAACGAGTTCCACATGTTGAAGCCACAGAAAAGTATCTTTATTGGAACATGATTAAACAGCATGCAATAGCAGAAAGATGAACAAGCCAACTACTTATATATTAAAAAACATACTTTTAAATAAACAGTGGGATGGGATGCCTGGGTGGCTCAGTGGTTGAGCTTCTGCCTTCAGCTCAGGGTGTGATCCTGGAGTCTGGGATTGAGTCCCCCATCAGGCTCCTTGCAGGGAGCCTGCTTCTTCCTCTGCCTACATCTCTGCCTCTCTCTCTCTCTGTGTGTGTGTGTGTGTCTTATGAATAAAGAAATGAAATCTTAAACAATAAACAAACAAATAAATAAATAATGGGCCAAAGAGAAAACCAAAATATATACTGAAAAATATGTACAATTGAATGAAATTTTCTAAAACATCACATACTAATACTTGTAAGGTGGATCTCAAGTAATGCTTTAAGGGAAAAGTATAAAATTAAGTGTCTATGTTAGAAAAGTACTCATGTCTAAAAAATGATCTGTGGTAACATAAGGGGATGCTAAAGGCAGAGCTAGCAGCAGAAGAAAGAAAAAAGAAAAAGAAAAGAATGGAATAAAAGAGACTGAAAACCAACAGAGAAAATTAATCAGTCACAAACATGGTTCTTTGAAAAGATCAATGAAATTTATAGAGCTTTAGTTATATCAACCAAAATCAGAAAAAAAAGAAAAAGAAGAAACAAAAACCAAGAGAAGATATAAATTAACAATATGAAGAAAGAAAAACAGGACATAGCTATAATCCCTATCTACACTAAAATGCTATTAATGGAATATTAGAAATAACTCTCTGTCCTTAACATTGACCAATTAAATTCACTAGACAATTGGTTAGGGAAATAAATTGTCAAAGATTTTTCAAGAGATAATAGAATGAATAATCTTACATGCATTAGAGAAATTGAATTCCATTTTATGTTCTTTATCATAGCAAAAGGGAAACTCCAGATGGCTTCCTGATGAATTCCACCAAACATTTAATGAAGAAATGATACCAACCCTATATAATCCATCCTGAAATAAAAAACGACTTGCTTATTTTTAAGTCTAGTAACAAACTGACACCAAAACCCAACATAAATATTACTGTAAAAGCAAACTATAGATCATTGCTCCTTATGAACACAGATGTAAACATGTTCAATAGAATATTAATAAATCAAATCCAGGTATATATAAAATTGATAGTACATCTTGACCAAATGTAGTTTACCTTCATTTTAGAGACAGGTTAAAAGTTGGAAAATCATTCAAGGTAATGCAGCATTATCAACATACTAAAGAAAAAAATATGATCATCTTAATGAATGTAGGAAAGTCTTTTGACAAAATCTAACATTTTTTATGAATATGGCTGCCAGCAAACCATGAATAAAAAAAGAATTCTCAATCTGAAAAAGGATATCTTAAAAAAAAAAAAAAAACAGCAGTTCACATGTTAATAGTGAAAAACTGGATGTTTCCTCCCTATATTGAGGAAAGCCACAGAGTCCAGTACCACTGTTTTTACTCAGCCTCATAGAGAAGATCCTGGCCAGTATAATAAGACAAGAAAAAAAAATAGACATAAAATGAGGAAAAGATGAATATTCATTTGCAAAAACCTAGATTGTTTGCATAGAACCACACAGATGGCTAACAAATGCTAATTGAATGAGTTAAGCAAGTTTGCAGGACATAAGCCCATATAGAATCAATTGCTGAAATGGCTAAGACTCTAGAATTATAGGAGTTGATGACTTAAGTGAATAAGATGCAGAAATTGCCTTCAATATAGGTTATGGAATAAAGGAAGACCTAGGAAAACAAATGAAATTATGTATTATATCATATCATAGCATCCTACATTACATTTAATTATAGTCTATTATAACCAAAATTATTCTAGTGAATGAGTGTGTTTACCTGTCCCTCCACCTTTGGGGTAGGAATTTGCCCTGTGTCCTCCTCTGTCTTAAAGTCCAGAAACTATTGATTTTTTAGTCTATTCAGCTTTTTATTTGTTACAACAGAGTAAACTTCTAAGCTCCTTATATGAGGAACTGGGAACCACAGGTGCTATTTATTCATTTATCTACTCTCTTTATGCTGTGCACAACTATTTGCATATTGGTATATGTATAAATTATAAATTTCCAAAGTTAAGAATAAATTCATACACAAGCAGGACTACTTACAGGTGCACTGTTTATAATGGCTGTCCACATTCCATGAAGGCTGACACCACAGGAGATCCATATTTACCTACAACCCAACCCATCTGTCTGATGATAATTATTAATTTATTACAAAGAAATAACAATTTATAAACAGAGTAGAGAAAGACAAAAATTGCAAGTACAATATGGTTTTGACATATCCATACAAGGGTGTGACATAACAGATTCTTTTCTTCTATGAAATTCTTTCTTCTAAGAAATAATACAAAGAGATTCCCAGTAAACTTAACCCAGTATCTCCCAATGTCAACATATTGTAAGATTTTAGTATATCATATCCAGAATTTTGATGTTCATACAATCCACTGATGCTATTCAGATATCTCCTGTTTCACTTTTACTCATGTGTGTGCCTGTGTGCTTGTGTGTGTGTGTCCTACCTAATTGTGTAATCTGTATAGGTTCTACTACCATGTCAAGATACTGAACAGTTCTAATTCCACATGTATCACTTGTGGTACTGTTTTATCCACCACATCAGATGTTTTTTCTTTTTTACAGATATTTTATCTGTAAAATAAAATATTATTTATTTACTTTGATTTTAGGTAAAGATCACATGGTATCTTAAGGAGATAAATATTTCAATTAGTATGAAAAAAGTGGAAGAAAAAGTGAGAGAGACAGAGACAGAAAAAGAGAAACTTTTTAAAATACCTATTCTTTGGATGTCCATAAAGGAATGCATTCTCGATGTTGCTCTATAAACTGCTTCAATTGCAAAATGCTTCTTGTCTCTCACTAGGCTTCAGATTGTTGGTTTTTGGCTTTCCACTATGCAGAATGCTTTTCAAGTAGAATATAAACCTAGTGCATTTCTATCATGCTAATTCTGTTTGAATCATTAAATGAAAACATCAAATTATCAACTTCATGGAAATCTAATCAATTTTCAGAATTTCCCTGATTCCATTCTTTTAACAAGTAAATAAAAAGATCTTAGACATGTCTCTTTGATGTTGATGATCTTTCAGTAAAGCTAATAAGTCTATTTAAATTAGATCATTTCCTTTCAACAAAGATCATGATTTTCCATGTTTTCTAAAGTTTTATGTATAAAATGAATAGTCTAAATTTGAAGCCCCTACTTGTTCAACTTCCATATATTTACTTACCAACCATTGAAATACAGTCTCTGGTCTGAATGTTTAATGACATCTGACTCTATCAATTCACTCAAGTGTCTTTCTTGATCAGTATATTTGCAGATTTCAGACCTCTTACTTCACCATTTTATTGCACTGGCTCTTGTGAAAATGTGTCTTCAAATGTTTTTGCTCTAAAACACATAAAATTATTTTGTATAACTATGTACTTCCTTGCCTGATTTGAAATCAAATTGTGTTTAATATATGTTTTACATATTTACAAAGGTTATAGTTAAAATATTAAATACTGACTTGTCATTTAAAGAAAAATGCTGCATTTTTCACATGAATTAATGGAATATAAAAGCTGTAATGATTCAATACCTGTCATCATCAATTTTAAAGATATGAATATGCATTTTTTTCAGTATTCAGAAATTTTATGCTTTCCCTTTATTCCTGTACTCATACCTTCTTTGCACTTCCTCCACAGAATTGTATGCTTATATGACCTATTTAATTGCTTGGAAATATTTCATGATCAGCTTATCATACTTCCATCATAAAATTATATACATGCATTGAGATGTAATCTTCTATAGGGAACGTTAATTCCTATATAATAGAAAGTGTCCTCTGTTATGATTAAATGAGTCCTCATTGATACTACAGCTCACATGCAACTCAATAATATGAATAAAGTACTATATTTTATAAATAGTTATTAAACACAAATATTAAAATATTAATGGGAATTTAACAGTAATGTCAACTAATGAAGCACTAGTATCAGATTTTTTTCAAACAATTAAATTTTTGAAGAGTCAAAGTTCTGACTGACACTTATTTTACTAGTCTTCTTTTAGTCATGAAAACTGTCAAGTGATTATGATGATCACTTCTGCCAGTAATTCTAAAATGTTCTGGTACTGTCTCCTTTTAGGCCCAGCTAAATGATCTAACACATTTATCATGGATTAGACCGTGCAGCAGGTCCTCTCCACTAGAGACAAGTAATTTGGAGAGTATTTGAAATTTCAAAATACCTAAAATAATAATACCCACCATTAGTGATTGCTTAAAATGTGTGAGGTACTGTGATCTATACTTCCTATATGCTATTTCTTCCATTATAACCTTATGAGATAGGAGATTGTTATACCACCACTACATCACTACATATAAAGAAACTGAAGATCAGAAGATCAGAGAGTTCAAATGAACTTTTGAAAATTTTACACTTCTTTAGCAGAGTGTAGACCCAGGATTTTAAAATCAGAATTGTTAAAGTTCAAATTTCTTAACTACTATTCCAATGTGTCGCCACATAGGGTGAGTCTCAATATTCAATTTATATGAGGTTAGTATACTTAGGAGACATTCAATTCACTGCACTTTTGTGCTTCAGTGGTAAACCTAGTAACAAGTATAATTTAATATACATACCATGCTCCCTTACAAGTTGTTTGTCTGATGATATATATTGTAAAGTAAAAGTAAGAGTAATTCATAGGTTTCCTTTTTTTCCCCTTTTTTAAGATTTTATTTATTTATTCATCAGAAATGCAGAGTTAGAGAGAGGCAGACACAGAGGCAGAGGGAGAAGCAGGCTCCTCTGGGGAGCCTGATGTGGGACTCAATCCCAGTACCCCAGGAACACAACCTGAGCCAAAGGCAGACACAGAACCACTGAGCCACCCACGCATCCTTAGGTTTTCTTTTTTAATAAAGCATGCTCAGTTAGATAATTTTAGAAAACTCCCATCTCTAGTTTTAGACTCCAATATTACAATTTGCATTTATACTGTTTTTCTTTGTCCTACTTGTTGAAATACAATTCAGCAACTTACTGCATTTCAATGATCAAATTCACATGGTGGCATTTCACATAAAGTAAAAGAACTCCTATGCTTTATGCCCGATCATCTTGTAAGGCAACACTAAATAGACATATGTGAATTATAATAAAAGATACTGGGGTTGCAGAGTATTTTAATGTCTTAACTGCTTAAGTAGTTCCTAAACACATTCTATTCTCGTTAACACTTAATGCAAACTTTCTTTGAATGAATTATTTGTGGAAGGGAACATACTAGATTTTTAACATAGAGAAAAAACAATCACAATTTTTGCTTTCTTCATGAGTTCAGTTTAGGTTAAGGAAATGCGTGACATGTGTGGATAAACAAAGCATGTGAGAACATATGCAATGTGGAAAAGATTCCTTCTAGGAAACGATTTGGGCCATAGAAACCCAGAGGAGGGACAGCCAGTGGGGGGTGGATACGAGGAGCAGAGAGACAGCACTCCAGAAAGCAATTTTCTGGACGTTTTCTAAACAGAGGAGTGGATGGCCAATAGCTGAATGCTAATATTAATCTGAACACCAGGGTGCAAAGCAGATTGGAAAGGGGAATCTGCAGATGGGGACTTTGGTGACAGAACTTGTAATGACATATCTGGGGTGTGGTGGCAAGACTGTGAGGATTTACGCATCTTCTAAAATGATGATTGAACAGAATTATGAATCTCTTATGTTATCTTAGATCGCTGTATCCGTGAGTCCAAAAATTTCACTGGAAGTAGATATCCATGGAATAAATAAGTAAATAATAATAGGGATCGCTAATAATTTTGGATTTCTTAAGTGTCATTCTCATAATTGTGAGCCAACAATAAGGAAACATGGCTCTGTCATTCCCTTGCAATGTCTAGGTTTCTCCCAGGTGGAGATCATGCCCTGTTCATCTTTGCAGTCCCTTTGCCAAGCACAATGCCCACATGAAATAAAAACAAGGATTTTATCCTTAAAGATGATATAGGAATGTGTAGATGTGAGATGCAATAACACACGACCAAGCTCAATGAATCAGTCCACTGAGAATGTAGGCTGGAAACCAAACAGAAGGGGAGATAGTTCTGTGAGATTCCAGAAGGTTCCACAAACCAGATGTGTTTTCAGCGGGGTCTCTAGAGATGGATAGAATGGAGAAAAGGGAGAGTATGGGAAGGCTACTCTAGGTCTGCGTGTCAGAAAAAGATAGTCTGCAGGGATGGGGACCACGTATGAATACATTAGATTAAAACTATCTCCTTAACGCATGAAATATTGATATTTCATGTCAGATTTCTGTCATTGTTCCTAACTTGGTAAACACAGAGGCAGAAAACAGAGGGCAGCCTGAGATATTTTGCTGTGAAGGAATAAATATTCCTGTATGTTTTTGTTGTAAGATGCAAATGGAAAATATCACTGAAGCCAAAGGTACTGAAAGTTGCAAAGGGAATGAGAGGGGAACAATTAGCACCCAGTTGAGGATGGCTGAGACATGGCTAAGACGCATCAACAATTAGCCTCAGTGTCTATCAGGCACACACCCTTGGTCCAGTGAGGGGCCACCATGGATCACACATGGAACTGAACTGGACCCCTGCCCTAGTTCTTCCCTCACAAACATCATCTCTGCCCCTGCTCCTGCTCTCATCACTTCCTTCTGCCCTGGACCTCAGGGAAGTGGCCCCTTTCACCGTCCCTGTGTTATACAGGCCACAAGCAGGGGTTTGACTCCTTATGTGGTATTGATCTTGAACCAGGTCCAAAAGAGTTCCATCACCACACTGCAACTTAGAGTAGTTGAAGGAGATCCTAATTCTTAAAGGAAGTTTATCTTCAGGGGGACAGAGGGAGCTTAGGTCTTTAGGGAAATAGGAGTTGGAGAAATGAATTCTGGAAATGGTGTGTGTGTGTGTGTGTGTGTGTGTGTGTGTGTGTGTGTGTGTTTTATTTGAACTCCTGGATGCAACCATTCAAATAAGTATTATCCACAGACTTGACAGTGGATATGAATCACTGTAAAGCCCTAGTTTTTCTTTTCTTTTCTTTTCTTTTCTTTTCTTTTCTTTTCTTTTCTTTTCTTTTCTTTTCTTTTCTTTCTTTTCTTTTCTTTTCTTTTCTTTTTTTCTTTCTTTGCTTTTCTCTTTTCTTTTTTCTTTTCTTTTTTCTTTACTTTTCTTCTCTGTTCTCCCTTCTTTCTTTCCCTCCATCTCTCTCTTTCTTTTCTTTATTTTTTAAGATTTATTTATTTATTCATGAGAGAGAGAGAGAGAGAGAGAAAGAGAGAGAGAGAGACATAGGCAGAGGGAGAAGTAGGCTCCTCACAGGGAGCCCAATATGGGACTCGATCCTGGATCCTGGGATCACACCCTGAGCTGAAGGCAGACACTCAACTACTGAGCCACCCAGGTGTCCCTTTCCCTTTCTTTTGGAGATGAACCAAAGAGACACTGAACTCTAGGAAACAAACTGAGGGTTGCTGGAAGGGAGATTGATAGGGGGATGGGGTACCTGGGAGATGGGCATGAAGGAGGGCATGTGATGTACTGAGTGCTGGGTATTGTATGCAATTGATGAATCACTAAATTCTACCCCTGAAACTAACAAAAAAATTAAAAGATCCTTTTTCTAACTGTTTATGTTGTGTTTCTGGCTTTTAATAACTAAAGAGCTCTGCCAAATACATAAGCATGGAATTGCTTATCATCACAGTATATTCTATAAAGAAAAATTATAGCTTGTATGACAGGATATTAGTAAGAGGGATATATTGGAGCAGCAGGAAAGACATATACAGGGAAGTAAATTGATTCTTAAGCCCAATTTATGTTAAGCAATTACCAACTTTGTGTGGGAGAGATAAAACATATTCTTAAAATATATATGTGAAAATATACAAGTAAAAGAAAGAATTGAATTTGTTAACACCATTCTACCATTTGCCCATAAATCCAACTGAACAAATGATCTGAAGGGTAGCATAGCTGATTGCTGTTTTACATTTTTCTCTGGTAGGAATTAGAAAGGCAATGACTGGGTGAAGAATGTGAAGTGAATAATTGATATAATTAATCACAATGGGGATCCCTGGGTGGCGCAGCGGTTTGGCGCCTGCCTTTGGCCCAGGGCGCGATCCTGGAGACCTGGGATCGAATCCCACATCGGGCTCCCGGTGCATGGAGCCTGCTTCTCCCTCTGCCTGTGTCTCTGCCTCTCTGTCTCTCTCTGTGTGACTATCATGAATAAATAAATAAAATCTAAAAAAAAAAAAAATTAATCACAATGTTTAGGCCAGTAGAGCATCAGAGGCAATCTCTGATACTGGATGGATTGACCAGTCAGATGAAACTCACTACTTGGAAATCCAACTTTCCAGGATATTTACTGTATAAAGGAATAGCCTAAATAAAGGAATAACCTAAATAGGAGGCACTAAAGAATATAATGAAAATTTCAGCAATTAAAAAAAACCAAACAAACCTGAAGCTAAAATAGTAATCATTTACCTCAACATTAAGGCGAGAGGAACCCAAGGATGTCTTTGCTAGGACTCCACATTGGGAAGTCGAGGTCGAAATGGCAGATGGTGCCTCTCACCCCCACCCCCCCAAAGTGGGCAGTAACCCCCACCCCCCGTGTCCTCCTGTGTCTTTCCTTGGCATCTCTGGCCACCATCAACCTTGCCAAAGAGACCTGGTGTTGATCTTGTTTCCATTCTGAATCCTTTTGGAAATTATTCAAGCCTACAGTTACCAAGTCGGGGGTGAGATAAATTATGTATGTTTAATTCATCAAGTGGCAACTTTTGCCTTTCTTTTGTTCTATTCGTACCATTTTTCACCTCGCACATTAGTGTTCTCAGAATAAAATAGCTTATGACATTGAAAGCTGGCTTACAACCAGAACACTCTATATTTTTGACAATTCTTAGTTGAGAAATATTACTTTTACAGATCAATGTCAAATGAGACTAAACTCATAAGTGTTGTTTCCTAAAGCTTAAAAAAAATCAATGCTCGTGTCCCTCTGGGCCCCTCAGTGTAGACAGTGACAGCAAAGGTAGCATAAATCAGGTGGCTATAAATTGCAAGGAGGCATTTACAGCCATCAAGGTCTCACTATAAATAATCCAAATATAAATAACCAACAATTGAGCTGACCTCTTATGGGCCCAGGAGTAAAGTAACCAGCCCACCTTCCAAGGAACCAATTAGAAAAATAAAATCAGTATGTCAAACTGACTTTTTAACACCAAATCTGGTTTCCCTTACATTAAAAAAAATAGAGAGTTTTGCCTTTGAACATATGCAACCTGCATTTTAGTCCATGAAAGAAATGCCAAGACCTCATTACACTGTGTCTAGAGAACTCAGAAATCTGCACAATTTCAAAATTCCACTTTTATCTTTCAGCAGGATGGCTTCCATCATCTGTAAAACCATATTCTCGTACACATATGTCCTCCAGATCCATTAATGCCCCAAACACACACAGGTATTAAAGGGAAAGAGATTGAGCCACGTATTTGCTTCTGTTAAAAGCACAGATCACGTTGATTTGAACCTGTTACCTGTCGACGGCAAGTGTAGCAGAAGACGTAACAAGAGGGTTGAAATGAGACATCGCCTCACCTGTCAGAGGAAAACTAAGTACATCCCGTCTTCCCTTAATAGGAACATTATCCAGTGAGCTCCCTCCATCCGGGAGACTAAAACCTCACTCTAACATGCATCTTAGTGAAGACCTGGCAATTCTATTACCAGTCGCCAGACTTCCTGCTCCTCTAGAAAGCATCTTCATCACAAAGGCCACTGGTCCACCGGAAAGACAAGTTCCATTCCAGTGAATAGAAGCCCTCGTGGCTTCTGGCATGAGACTCACAGACCCAGCGCCGCCTTTGTCTCCATGCTTTGGTGTTTAAAGAAAGTTTCCCCTGAAACCAGTGAACTTTACTTATAGCATTAAAGAGATGTGGAGAAGCGAGGATGTCATCAGCAAATCCTTTATGACAAAGGTCCGTTCTTCGGTTATAGTTTCCGCACCTATGGAACCTACAGAAGTGAACACAACTGTCAAGCGTTCTCCTCTGTTCTGAATCATCACATCGCAGATTCTAAGGGCATTGCTGTAAAACCATGTGGTTGCTGTTTGGTTTAGCCTACTCGACCGGACACTTTCATCTCTGTTATGCTGAAAAGTTTGTCGTTTATTTTTATTTATTTTTCATTTATTTATTTTTTAAAGTTCAGCTTACTTACGCTCTGTGAGGATACATAGAAGAAAGCAATGAAATCCTCAAGACTCACTCCAGTGCTTTCTTTATGACTTCTGTTTGACCTTAGGCCAGATAAAAAGCCTTTTAAAAATAAGAATAATTATGCTGATGGTTACATCAGGACCCGGAGTCATATTAACTAAGGTACCTGAGGTGACGACAAAGGTGCATTGAGATTAAACCCTTACCACATTTTTAGCTCAATCTCTACACCTTTGGGTTCACGGTAAATGGTATATTGTAGGCAATCAATGCTCTGTGAGGACGGATTAGTTTCCCTTTTGCATTAGCCTACAATAAGCAAGAAAATCTCATTCTTTTTGGATCAAATGGAAAGGATCCTCGAAGGTGATGTGACATATATTTCCATTTCTTAATAGGATTCCAAGCCTTTTCTGTTTTGGAATCCATGATTAAAAATAAGATTGCATTTCATATGTCTTCTTCTCTGTTTCTTACCTTCCTTAATCATTGTTGCTGTATGTCCAGGGCATGCCTGCCTTCCTCAGAGCAGAGAATAAAAAAGAGGTAATCTGTTCTTCTGCGTGGGGGGCTTGGCAGGCCCAGAGCTATGGTGCATGATTTAAGAACAGAACATGAAGATCCTGGCTCCCCCTGGGAATCCCTCTGAGTTGCGCTATGCTTATTTATGAAACAGGGACAATAATGGTGCCTTCCATAAAGAGTTTGCTTTAATGATTGAATACATTAATGTAGGGGGAAAAAAAACTTCAAGCAGTATCTGGCACAAAATAAATTCTCCCTAACAGCTCTGCTAAACTGCAATGCAATAAAAGTTTATAACATTTAAATAAACTTCAGGAAAGTCACATATTTTTCTTGTATGAAAGACCTGGGGGAAAAAAACCCACTTAATTCAAAGTAGTCAAATAACAGAAATGTAAGCCAGTGTCTTATGAACCTGTTATTTGTCCTGTGTCCTATGTGGATGATAGGTTGTTGTTCTGAGAGAGCCCAGGCCCACCTTCCAAGTTGGATGCCTAACCTTTTTGGGACAAATCGACACTCTTCTTATAATTTAAACAAAGCAATGAAGAGGGGTTTTTATTGCTGAGTTTTTTAAAACACTTTTATCTATTTTTACTTGAAAACTGTGAATATGAAGGAAATTCATCACCAACTACACACGTTGGGCTGGGTTTTTGGAGCTCAGAGGAAGAGAAGGGATGGATCTCCTAAGACTCCGCAGGACTCAGGTGCCACCATCGTGGCGTGGGGGCCAGAGCGCAGCGTGAGTTCATCTGGGGAGAGGACACCAGGCTGGCCAGTCCACGGAGCCACTGGGATGGTTCAGGCAGCAGGTGGCACAGATGGCAGCTCACAAAGCTGCAGCCCTGCCAAGGGGATGGCTGCAAGACTCCAGCCACTCGGGGAGAGGAGGTCCCAGGGGTGAGGAGAAGCCCAGGGTGGATCCCTGGGGAGTCACGCGCGCGCGCGCACACACACACACACACACACACACACACACACACACACATAGTTTGTAATGAGCTGGTGAAACTCCTGCAAACCATCAGAAGCATCTTGCAAAAGGGCTGGATGTTTCCAAGACCTCGCGCAGCCTGGAAGACCTGGGGCTCCTGTCACCCCTTTGTTTAGGAGGTGTCACTGGATGAGGGAGGCTGCAAACGGGAAGGGAAAATTGACAACATCCGGCAGGGGCGGCTGGCACATTCTCCTGCTGATGCTGTGACTCACTGGGCATTTTTGCTGACCAGCGGGTCTTCAGAGACTGTACTGGTTTCACCCGTTGAAGGTTTTACGTCGTGCGTTAGCAGTCTTCGCCCTAAATCCCTAGCACTCACACAACCATAACTATTCCTCACTACTGGACATTATCCATGTATATTTAAAAGTCACAAATTGGTCTTTTAAAACATATTTATAAATGTACCCACAGACGTTTTTGCTAACATCCTCTCGTGCTATGAATACTTTTATGCAATTTGTTCTCTCACTTCTCCCTAGGGAAGGAGGTATGAGTTAAAATTCCTTTTTCAAAAAAAAAAAAAATCCCTTTTCACCGGTGCATAATGTTTTGTAGCATGGTCCTGTTAAAGGTAGGAAGCGCGTCTCCCTGCACACGTTTTGGCTTCTCTCATCTGGTCACTATGAGCAGCGACGGAATAACAACCTAATGTTCCAAGTCAGTAAACCAACCTCCTCTACCACCCTCTCAGAAAAAAAAAATTATCAGGGACCCGCCAGGGGGTACATTTTAGATAATAATAAATCTTCCCAGGTTTGTGTTTTTTGTTTTTTGTTTTTTTCTACTGCACTATTTGCTTCTTTCTCACAAAGTTGCAGGAGTGCTTTGCTGATAACGGCTGTTTTATTTTCTGGAATTCTTGGTTATGAGCAAGCAACACAAGATGAGTTGTGTTGACAACTCAGTTGTCAGTCTGAGTTAGGCAGAAACAATTAATTAGGGGATACTAGATAATTCAGCAGGTCATCAGGAGGGTGAGCAGCAAGGGGACACCTGCCCCAACTCATTTCATGGAATTTTAACTGGCAAGGAATCTGCTGAAAAGGAATAATGAAGGAATGAACGAATGAAGCCAGCTAGTGTCCCTTGCATGGCGAAGGACTGGCTCTGGAGCTAGAGCTGGAAGGTAAGTGTGGGGCGCCTGGCTGCAGGCCTGGGGAGCATTGAGGGCACAGCCAAGCCCTACAGCTCCGAGGTCGGGGTGCAGGGAACTCGCTAGGAAGGAACCTTCCAGGCAGAAGCAGGCCTGAGCAGTGACCTGGGGAAGGAGCCCGGGCCTGGGAGGCAGCACACTGCCCGGGGCGGTGGGGATGGGGCCAGGGAGGTGGGGGTGCAGGGGCCCGGCCTTCAGGGGCAGGGACTCCCCCTCCGGCCTCGTGCATGCTGAATAGTCACCTGGAAATGCCAGCGGGGATCAGGAATTCAAGGAAGTGGAGAGAGTGGGGGGGGAGGGAGGGGGACAGGCTTGGGCACCAGCTGCTGGCCCCAGAGCCCGGAGCCCTGGAGCTGGGAGCCATCCGCGGCCCGGGCACGACCCGGGGGACCAAGTGCGGGAGATGCCAAGGCCACCGACGCAGGGAGAAGCCACAGGGTGGCCCCAGGACCCCGAGAAGGGGCGGCCCCAGAGCAGGGTCCCCATCAGACGTGCTCCAGGAAGCTCCCGGGGACCCCGTCCTCTCCGTGTGGCCCAGTGCGGCCGTCTGTTGGGCTGGGTGGGAGCGCTGTGGATACTCGCTCCCGCCCCAGGTGAGTAGGTCCCGGGGGCAGGGGGGCCCAGGTGAGTAGGTCCCAGATACAGGGGGGCCCAGATGAGTAGGTCCCGGGGTGCAGGCGGCCCTAGGTGAGTAGGGTCCTGGGGTGTAGGCAGCCCCAGGTGAGTAGGTCCCAGGTACAGGGGGGCCCAGGTGAGTAGGTCCCGGGGTGCAGGCGGCCCTAGGTGAGTAGGGTCCTGGGGTGTAGGCAGCCCCAGGTGAGTAGTCCCAGGGAACAGGCAGCCCCAGGTGAGTAGGTCCCAGGGAGCAGGCAGCCCCAGGTAAGTAGGTCCCAGGTACAGGGGGGCCCAGGTGAGTAGGTCCTGGGGTGCAGGCGGCCACAGGTGAGTAGGGTCCCGGGGTGCAGGTGGCCCCAGGGGACCAGGCAGGCCTGCCGGAGCACTAGCGTGAAAGGCTCCCATCCGCTAAGGCTCAGCAGTACTGGGCAACCTGAAGAATGTGGTAACCTAACAAAAGTAGTTTTTGGAGTTTTGGAACTAAACGTTGAGCATTTGCTTCCACTTCGGGTGCAACCCCAGGGTCTGGGGATCCAGTCCCATGTCGGGCTCCCCTCGAGGAGCCTACTTCTCCCTCTGTCTGTGTCTCTGCCTCTCTCTCTCTCTTTCATGAATAAATAAATAAAATCTTTAAAAAAAAGAAAAGAAAAAAAATGAGATTGAAGAACTGAAAGGAAGGGACAGTGGACAACCCACACAGGCATTGTGCTGGAAGGGAAGGCAGAGAAGGGGGCCGGGATGCTGGGAAAGCTGCTCCGGGGGGCTGGCGGGACAGAGGCTGAAGGAAGGACCCAGGAGAGACGGGGAGGGCGGGGTGAGATCTGCACAGGTGCGGGCTGCAGGAGGGGGAGGCGGGAGTTGTTTGCAGGTACAGGTGAGACGCAGAGGGCGCAGGGGGTGCCAGAGGGTGGGCAGACGTGGCCTGCGGACCTTCCAGACCTCGTGGTCCTCCTGCGGCTGCAAGCACCAGCGGGATCTGCAGGGACCAGGGCGCTCATGTGTGACACCCCATGTTCTCATGGGGCTGCCCCTGCAGGTCTGCAGGTTCCTAACCTGGAGTCACCTAGAGGCAGTCACACGACACTGAAACCTCCATCCTTTGTCAGTTGGAGAGGGGGGCGATATATTCCTTTGCTAAAATCATCTCTGCCAAGGTGTCGTGTCACCGGTGCCTTGCAGGTGCTCACTCACAGGGTGAACCTCTGAGGTGGGCTGGCCCCTGCCCCACCAGCACCCCTGCAGCCCTACCCTCCTCCCAACTGCTGGCCATCTAGTTCTGTGCCCCCCAGGTCTCCCCCTGCCCCTGCTGCAGAGCTCGCCAGGGCTAGCTGGCTTCACGGTGCCAACCAATGTTCACAGTCTCCGCTGCCTTTGCTTTATTTTTATTTATTTATTTATTTTTTTAAATATATTTTTTTTTTTATTTTATGATAGTCACAGAGAGAGAGAGAGAGAGGCAGAGACACAGGCAGAGGGAGAAGCAGGCTCCATGCACCGGGAGCCCGATGTGGGATTCGATCCCGGGTCTCCAGGATCGTGCCCTGGGCCAAAGGCAGGCGCCAAACCGCTGCGCCACCCAGGGATCCCGCTGCCTTTGCTTTATATTATAATATCATTATAATACATATGTTATATTATGTATATGTCATAATTATATTATATATGTATATATGCCATAATTATATATGTATATATGTTATATATGTTACAATTATATTATATGTATATATAACATATAATTATAATATATATGTTATAATTATATTATAACATCATTCTCTTACTTTGTTCCCTGAGTGAACATTCTGCACCTCTCAGTTTTCAAACTAATTTGTATGGTTCCCACTCACTTGGTGCCTCTAACCAGCTTCTTTTTTTTGGCCCAGTTACAAAATGGAACCGATGTGACTGAAGCAGAACCATCACCCCCGTGCTGTCTTACCTTTCCGCACACCATCGCCACTGAGCCACGGAAGTATACTTATTTGCATGTGGTTATGAAGGCAAATATTTTTATTCCCTTTATCCCCCACATTCTTGCGACTACTGGACGCTACCTAATGTTAACATTCCTGCTAATCTCTGGATATGAATTGACATCTTGCTATTGTCTCTGTAGAGTTTTTTCAGACTATTTTTTTTCAGACTATTAATTAGTTTTCGCTCTCATCCTTATTTCCCCACATAACCCATTGAGTTGTCTGAACTTTTTATTGATAATTTTGAGCAGGTCAGTATACATTTTACTCTTTATCCGTTTCTTCTAGGCTATCCTGCTTGTTGGTGTGTAATTGTTCCTAGTAGTTTCTTAGGATGCTTAGTTCCTTAGTATTTCTTTGGTGTCAGCTGTAATGTCTCCTCTCTCTTTCATTTCATTTCTGAATTTGAATCTTCTTCTTCTTCTTCTTCTTCTTCTTCTTCTTCTTCTTCTTCTTCTTCTTCTTCTTCTTCTTCTTTTTGCTAGTTCACCTAAAAGTTGGTCAATTCTGTTTATATTTTCAGAAAACCAACTCTCAGTTTCACTGTCTACTGTGTTTCTAGTCTCTGTTTCCTCTCTGATCTTTGCTGTTTCCTTCCTTCTACTTTTGCCTCAGTTTTTTTCCTCCTTTTTCTAGTCCCTTCTGGTGTAAAACTATATTGCTTATTTGAGACTTTTTTTTTTTTACCATAGATTTTTATTGCTATGACCACCCTTATTAAAACCACTTTTGCTGGTGTCCCATACATTTTGATGTTGTGTTTCCATTTTGATTTTTGTCAAGATATTTATGATTTGTCTTTTGAGTTTTTCTTTGACCCACTGGTTTCATCTTCATTTATTTGTGAATTTTACAATTTTCCTTGTTATTGGTTTCTAGGTTCATGCCATTGTGGTCAGAAAAGATGCTTGGTGTGATTTCAGTCTCAAATTTGTTAAGATTTGTGTTGTGGCCTAATATGATCTATCCTAGAAAATGTTTCTTGTGTGCTTGAGAGGAATGTGAGGGGTTCTGCTGCTGTGGGATGGAACATTCTGTGTGTGCCTGCGAGGTTCACCTGCTCTAACCTGTGTTCAGATCCACATGTCCTCACTGCTCACCTGTCTGGGTGAGCTCCCCATTGTTGAAAGTGGGGTGCTGAAGTGTCCTACCATTACAGCACTGGTGTTAATTTCTCTCTTCAGATGTGTTCTTATTTGCTGTATATATCTGGGGGTTCCAACATTGAGGCATAAAATAAGTTGTTTCGTCTTCTTAAGGAAGTAACTTCTTTTCTTATTACATGGTTACAGAAACAGAAATTACTTTCTCGTGGTTTTTATTTTACTTTTTTTTTGGCTTAAAAATCTTATATCTTTATAAAGTCAAATTCATAGAGTGTTTTCTTGTTCCCCTTTATTTAGAAGAACCTATTTGAGAACATTTTCTACACAAAATGTTGTAATAATTCTGCATATGCTTATAAAAGCATTCTATCTTTCATTTAGGTCATGAAACCAAAGAGAATTTATTTTTAAAATGGTGTCAAATAGAGGATCTCACTTAATTTTATTAGTCTGTGTAGTCAATGATCCTAAAATCATTTGTTAAGCAGTCTAAACTTTCTCTTATGAAGTGTGATACCGCCTCTATTTCATATCACAGTCACAGATGTCCTCAGCCCACCATTTCTTCTGTACCAGCGCCAAAGGTTTTATCACCGAGGCTCTCAAATATGTCCTAACATCTGCTAAAGTTTATTACAGTCTCCTTTTCCTTTCCAAAATTGCTTGGCTGTATGTGAATTTATTTATTCTAACATGTACATAAAAAAGTTACCTTTTCCCTGAAAAACACTCCTGATGATTAATCATGTGGATTTATCTAGATTTATCTGAGAAGAGCTGCTATCTTTATAACATTAAGACCCAAACCATGCATAAATCAGATATCTCCATTTAGCCAGATGACCTTTCACACATTAAATATTATCTTGAAATTATTTGTAAGTCCCATCCACAGTTAAATTGAATTATATGTATTTTATATTTTATTGCCATAAGAGAGTGCTACTTTTAAAAATTATTTTTGTTATTTTTTTGTTGACAATAGAAGCAAGGAGCAATGATTTTAAAATGTTGATTTTGAAAAAAAAATGTTGATTTTGTATTTAGCTACCCTGCTGAGTTTTCATATACTGCCAGTAGCCTTTTACTTACCTCAGATTTTTATGTCAATTAAAGTAACACACCCACTAACAATAGATCACTATGTCTTTGTTCCTTTCCCTTCTTCTTATGTTGACTCATTTTCAGTGATGTACCCAGACAGCACATTGGGGGTGGGGACCCTTGTCTCTTCCTTCCCATTAAACATGACTTAGTGGCCACAAGTCAAGGAAGTTGCCTTAATATTTTAGTGTTCTACATGTTTTATCAAAGCTAAGTATGGAACTTTGGACATCACTTTTTAAAAAATTGATTACTTTGGCTGAATGTGTTTAGTCAATTAAAGTGGGGCATTGCAATCATAAAATTTTGAATGGATGGCCCTCTTTACATTCCTGAAATAAACTGGCTCATTACTGTGTCATAATTTTGCTAATACACCCTAGGTTTTAGCTAATGAATTCTTAGACATACGTTCTGCTCTAGAGAGGCAGAACCAGGTAGGACCTCCATCTGCATCTGTATCATCTATGGAGATGTATTGCGAGGAAAGGGATCACACAGTTACAGAGACCCAGAAGGCCCATGCTCTGCCACAGGTTGGATGCTTGCCCATGCTTTCTGGGGAAGGCAGTCTGCTGTCCTGTACCCCCAACAGCTCAAATACTAATCTCATCCACAAACACCATCACGGATACCCCCAGAAATCAGGTTTAATCTGGGCACCCATGGCCCATCAAGGTGACACCCCAAATTAACCATCAGAACAAACCACTATTTATTTAGTGATGTACAAGTAAAACTGACCTACAGTATTATGTTTCTACTCTGTTTAATTATCATCAAAATTACCCTAACCGTGTAAATGTGATAATAACTTCAGTACTATCAAACTATTGGGAGAATTTTTTTTTCTCTCATTGCTTTGGATATGTCTGGAGCCTGTGTAAGGCTGATCCAGAAAATAATCCTAGCTCTTTCTTTGGGGCATAATCACATTTGTGAGAGAGGATCCTTTCACTTCAAAGGATGAAACAGAAATCCTGAGCTGGAGATATACTTTTGTTCCAGAATGTAGTGGAAGTTCTGGGCTACCCAAGAAACTATTTTATATATTTAATATGTTATAAATCTGGTCAACTGAAGTAAATTCATTGTGAGCATCTATAATGGGCTCTGAGTATAATAAATAAAGAGCTTAAGAAAATGAGGCACTGCTCCCCTCTGTCCGCATTCACACTAGAATCAAAAATGGTTTCAGGGGGATGATCAAGTCACCAACAGAGCTGATAATTATTAAAATTAAGAGATGTTAGACCAAATCATCTCAATGCTCAATTGGTAACACAATCAGGATGTAATGTTGGCCAGTGGCACCTTTTAAGGCCCATCAGCCTCATTAGAGGGCGGGAATGAAAATCATGCTAGAAATCATGTTCGAACAAATTGTTCGAACAAATCCAAGTCAGGAGACTAAAGGATAGATATGAAGGGCTCCAGCGCCAATTCGAGAAGCATTCAAAGACCTATGCTACTGTCAGCTGTTAAGGGAAATGCAATTCATGGTACTATCAGGAAGCCAAAGTAGTAGAAATGTAAAAGAGCAGAGTGCAGAAGGACACACGTCTGAATCACAACACCATACGGTCTGAGGCGAGCAGACTGGAAAATGTGACTGTTCAAGATGGTAGACACGTGACCCAGTGAGCTCTCAGGGCTCACTCCAACAGAGGAGAGCCATGAAGAAGCTCTTCAATATGTTCAGCAGGGTATGCTCCGTCTTAGCTATACATTTTAGTTTTACCCTGACTTTGAAAAGGCTTTCCTCCTTCACTTCATGTGAAAAAAAAAATGCACGTATCAAGCAGCTTACAATGTAGAATCTCCCTATTGGCCAACTGCAATCATGCAAAGATGCCATGATCGCATCTGGGACTGTATTTTATTTTATTTATTTTTTTTAATTTTTATTTATTTATGATAGTCACAGAGAGAGAGAGAGAGGCAGAGACATAGGCAGAGGGAGAAGCAGGCTCCATGCACCGGGAGCTGATGTGGGATTCGATCCCGAGTCTCCAGCATCGCGCCCTGGGCCAAAGGCAAGTGCCAAACCACTGTGCCACCCAGGGATCCCCTGGGACTCTATTTTAGCATAAAGCACCAAAATAATATGATCTGCTCCTGATTATGCAAACCCTCATGAATCACTCATGTAAATGTTCTCTTTTAAGATTCTGTCCACTGATTTCTAAGGATTAATAACAATAATAAAAAATAAAGATATGGCAGGTAGGTAGCACGAGTACTTCCAGGGAAGGACAAGCAGATATCAAGTAGCAAATCTTTCTCTAAATTGCTTTTTGAACATTTATTTGTCATTTGAGTATATGGAGACTCCTTTTCTCATTGGATATATTTAATTTTATATTAATGATCACTTATAGGGGGATCCCTGGTGGCTCAGCGGTTTGGCGCCTGCCTTTGTCCCAGGGCAGGATCCTGGAGTCCCAGAATCGAGTCTCACATCG
The DNA here is from genome assembly GCF_018345385.1 of Vulpes lagopus. Classification (NCBI taxonomy): domain Eukaryota; kingdom Metazoa; phylum Chordata; class Mammalia; order Carnivora; family Canidae; genus Vulpes; species Vulpes lagopus. The sequence goes on along the minus strand of NC_054837.1, from coordinate 1,563,014 downwards.
GGCTCCCGTCAAGGAGCCTCCTTCTCCCTCCTCCTGTGTCTCTGCCTCTCTCTCTCTCTCTGTCTCTCTCTCTCTCTGTCTCTCATAAATAAATAAATAAATAAATAAATAAATAAATAAATCTATCTTTAAAAAAATAATATTAATGATCCCTTATATTGATCCCTTAGGCTCAAGGTCAATTTAATAAATCCATGTTCGAAACTGGAAAAGAAAGAGAGGAAAAAAAAAAAAACGGGTAACTGATTTTTCGGTTTCAGTGGCTTTATTAACCACTAAACCACTTAACTATTTATTAAAGAGAATCCCCCCAATATTGATTTTTATCTTGTTATAATGGATTCTTAGTCTGATCATCTTTTTGGAAAACATAATCTGAAAGGACTCCGTAAATTTACGAGATACACAGCGAACCAACATAGTAAGAGTTTAAATGACGAAATAAATAAATTTAAAAAATAAATGATCTTGATTTTATATTTATAAGGAGAGATTATATTTTTCTATATCTGCCACGTATATTTGGAGGGTTGGCATAGAGATACACATCATATTGTAACATTCTTATTTATATGCAAAACATAATTTGCATTAAATTTTCATTCTTACTCTTTTTATTCTAGGCATTAAGTTTGAAAACTGCGTATAAAACTATGTACTTAAACTTACATCATTTCTAATATAATATGCAATTTCAACAATGTGTGATGATGTAATATATAAGTGAAGTTGCTTTATAATGACTCGTTTTTCTTATTAAAACGTTTCCTTTTTTTTTTTAAAGATTTTATTTATTTAGTTATGTGAGACCCAGAAGGAGAGGCAGAGACACAGGCAGAGGGAGAAGCAGGCTCCCCACAGGGAACCCGATGTGGGTCCCGATCCCAGGACTCTGGGATCATGCCCTGGGCCAAAGGCAGACACGCAACTGCTCAACCGCTGCGCCACCCATGCATCCCTATTAAAACATTTCCATTGCATGAAACACTCACTCCAAAGTGTTAACACACATGCACATACATATCGTCCTACATAAAGCAAAAACACAAGATGAGGCTCATAGTAATGATCACTAAACTATAAATTAAATGTATTGAACGAAGTATCTAGTTTTCAAAGTAACCCATGCATGTTCCATATTAATTAATAATTTATATACGTATATTATATATTTTTTTTTCATAAACTCTATACCCAACGTGGGGCTCGAACTCTACCCTGAGATCACGAGTTGCAGGCTCCATGGACTGAGCCTGCCAGGCACCCCTATTCTTTTTTTAACAGCTTTTTGGTGACTTTTATGTTCTGTAACTGTTTGTAGAGTTTTATTGCAAATGGAATAAGCATATCATAATACATCCGGGATACACGTATTGTGTTTGTCTCTAGGTTGTCTTATGTCATGTTCAAATATTTCAACATCTTTTACAGTCTTCAGAAATGGGGGGAGGGATATAGCAGTGTCCTCTAGGTTAGCTGGGTTCAGATCCTTATCTACTTTATTCTTTGTCTCCATTTCTCCCAAGGGTATCTGCAATTAGTCTTCATGTGGTCTTTCATGAAAATTCTGTAGGATCTAACTACTTTCAAAAAAGTTTTGTTTTTAAGCTTGTTTTACATGTTCTGTTACATAAAAGAGAAATAAAACTATAGGCTAAGAAATAACATCTTTTTTTTTTCTTTTTCCCTAATGGCAGGTAGTTAAGTACACATGTCACTGTGTCACCTACGAACCGTAGAAAGTGCTGTGTTGCACTGGCTATCTGTAGTAGGAGCTGTACTCCTCTCCCTGGGCAAACTGATGTGCCGAGTATATTGAATTCAGTAACCCCGAGCAGGGAAGGCTTTACTTATAATCTTCAGAATAGAGAATTCCACTTGATAAGTTAAATCATTTTCCAAGCGTTTGTTAATTTATCAAAAGGATTTATAACATTTTATAGAAGGGATTCAAGCTAAGCTACAGTTTTATAAAAATCACCCATACCTTAGAGAGAAAACCTTAAACTTATTTTTCAAAACCTAACTCTTTCAAGAAATAAAGCTCAATGTGCCAAACAAATGGAAATGGCAAGTCACTAGCTGGTGTGAAGCTGAGGGGCCCAGAGTTCACCCATCCAGGGCACCTGATGATCCATGATCCCCTCTAAGATCCAGGTTGCTTATGTGAACACCACCATTTTATTGGAGTACTGTGGGTTTTAAGGTAACGTGTCCATTCAAAGACCTCTCCTCTGAGTTCTAATCCATATGGATCCATATAATCCATATTTGGAAGTTTGTTAGTATGTGTCATTTGAGACCACCCAGCCCCATGGAGTGCACTGTGGATGGACAACTGGTTCTAGTGAAAGCTGTCCATCTTCAGGTCAGAAATCAACCAGCCTTTATCATGGGAGCGTGCTAACTGGGATGGAACACATGATGGTAATGCCTACTGGACACAGCAAAGCCACCCAGCTTTGGGGAAAGTGTTATTGGGCCACAGCTGAGCACTGGGTACTGGTGGGACATCCAAGGAATCAGAGAGCAGGGGAAATAAATACTGTCCTGGAATGACGGAAATCGCTAAGAAGCCACTGCCTCCATGCAGGATGCCTGGAGTTCTCTGTTCATCTAGCTCTCCCTGGCCTGCACTCCATGCCATCCACTTCCAAGCCGCACAAAATACATTTACATGATGAACATCAGCCAAGTTCATTAACCAAAGAACTCTGACTAGAGCAAAAGCAAAAGTGCTATCGGTCTATTGTTCATTAAACATCTGGTGAGAAATAAAGTGAAAACCAGGAAGAACTTTTCAGAATGGGCCCTGAGATACATATAAAATGAGATACAAACTTTTACTATGAGTTCTGCAGCTTGAAAAAATTAAGCAGTTTTCTAAACCGACTGAAAATTTCTAGTGATTTGTTTTGTGACAATTCACCATGCCCAGAACATTTCACATTGTGCAGTGAAATGATTGCTGTTTGGTAGTACTCAGTTTGAGAGTTGGTTTCAAAGTTTTCCTCCTGAAGAGGAAACATGTTTTGCATTTCATTGTAAAATTATCCAAGTCTTTCTCTCTTTTCTGCATTAAGCTTGATATTCTTCAACACATGAGTCAAGGCACTTCAAAGTTTCTTTCTCGACAATTCACCTATCTGCCTAGGGGGCCCACTCGTTGTGATCTCAGAGGGTCACTTCACTGGAGAAGGTGCGCAAAGGTACAGCAGGGAGAAGATCCTTCCCAACTGTCATGTTGGAGTCTGTGATAAATGCAGCCCATGTGGCCCAACTTGGAATTAATTATGAATTTTCTAGATATATAAATAAAAGTGGAATGAAACTACCATATAAATCTAGTTATAGCCATGAAAGTAAATAACAGGGTGATAAAAATAATTTAATGCTAAAACATTTATAGAGTTATAAATCAGATATTTTGTTCAACAATGTGTGATTTTTGATTATAAGAACCATAAATTAATATTTAAAGGTAATAGTTCCTTAATAATAAGTCATTAGTGATGAAAATAATAGATAGTTGGAAAATAAAGTGAAATAGCATGGTTAAAATCCTTTACTATACATTAAACATTAGAAATTATATTAAAATAATTATGAGAAACTGTATATTAAAAATTAGCAAATAAATCACCTTTGGAATTTACTTTAAAAAAAAATCCTGAGTCTCAGAAAAATCATTATGTTTTGATCTAGAGAATCATTATTATGTGATATCTCTATTCCAAATGCATTTTCAAGACTAACATGCTTTTAATAGCCATAGCACTATTTAAGTATTAAGCATAAAAGACTTTGTTGATAATATATTTGAATACAAAAATATACTAAAGATATTTTTCTGAATTTTGAATTTGCATATGCATAAACTATATTATCAGATTTTCAAGATATTCAGCTAACCTGTGGCAATATCAGGACACCTACACTTGTCCTGTATATAATGCCTAATCCATTTTTTTCCATTATTTAGTAAGGTTACTTTTTTTTCCTGAATAAACTTGAATTCTATTTTATATACCTATATATATAAAATGCATACATATAAAATATTATATATGTATACATATATTCATATAACAAAATACACATAAAATAGAATTTGCTCACTTGTAAAATAAAGATATATATGCATGTATATGTATATCTGTGTATATGCATATGTGTGTACATATATTTCTGTTAGACATTAAATAGTAATATTATGTTAGCAAACTGACATATCTGCTTCAAAGAAGTATCTGTTGCTGTCCTTCTGGCCTCATAAGAGAGGAAGCAACTACAGCACAGAGAACTACAGAATCCAAGAGAATATGCAGAGATCCGGAATCTGAGGGCACAGAGGAATACTGGGGCACAGATATGAATGACAGCGTATCCTATGAGAGCACTCTCCATGTCACACATTGTACAGTACCAGGGCATGTTAGGATGGCTCCTAGAATCAAGAAAAGGATGCCCCCCCCCAAAAAAAAAGAAAGAAAGAAAAGAAAAGAAAAAAAAAAGAAAAGAAAAGAAAAGGAAAAAGAAAAGAATGGCCCACAATAACCAAGGTTAAAGTGTCAGCTTGGCCTGGGAAGATAGTAGAGAAAGGGTATGTTAGAGAGAAACATAATTCCAGGAAATCCCATCAAATGATTAAGGTCTTGAGTGCCCTGAGGAGACACTGGGACTGCAGCTCTAGTAAATCAAGGGTTATATCTTGTCTCTGAATTGGATCTGACAGGTAGGAGATGCTGGACAAGAACCATACTCACTGGCACCCATGGGGATGATGAAATCCTCACATAGTCGAGGCCAAGTGGCAGGACATACACTACAGGGCTAGGTGGGTACAAGGTCATGACGTATGGCTGTGAGAGGGTGTCCAAAGGATGCTGACTGGTAGAGACTTGCAGACTGGTAGGATTTGGCAAGTCTAGTGACCAAATAGAGAGGCAGCTAGGAAGATAACAGCTTGATCTCCATAATCAAAGGAGATCAAGCATAGATAATCAGGAGATACAGGGGAGTTGCCTCAAAAAATATATTTTTAAGCTTTCTTTTTATTTTATTTATGAGAGAGAGAGAGAGAGAGAGAGAGAGAGGCAGAGACACAGGCAGAGGGATAAGCAGGCTCAATGCCGGGATCCCGATGGTGACTTGATCCCAGGAATCCAGGATCGTGCCCTGGGCCAAAAGGCAGGAGCCAAACCACTGAGCTAATATTTTGGGGGATCCCCCCCAAAATATTTTTTAAATCACACTTTTGTCCAGTTTCCAGACCTGAGCCAGTTTTATAGATAAGTTCCTTTTAAGAAAGACCTTGTGACACTATGAACTATACATGGTAATGACTTCCCCAGTCCTTCATCAAAGGGACTGTTCATTTACTCCACTGAATATTTAATAAAGGATGCATATGTTCAAAACTATTGGAGTAAAGATCTGAGCTGACAATGACACTAGAGCCCAAAGAGTCATCGTGGTGCCAGGCAACAAACTGCACCCTGCCCCACACCTGGTTCCCTGGGGGTCCAATGAGCCCGTGGACTCACTTGCTGTACATCTATCTCCCTGGTCCCTGAATGTGTAACTGGGATAGACATACCTGAGAGGTGCTGTAACCCTCGCGTGAATTCCTTAGCCTAGTATGAGTCATAGTTGTGTCATCGTTGTGAAGAAGGGTGAGGAGAAACTTCGATAACCACCTCTCCATCACCTGCACCAAACCAGCAAATAAGAACAGTAGTCCACTCAGGGATAATGGCAGGAACTAGCGCCACACCTAAAGACCTATCAGATGTGGGAACAGTAGTTCCCCACAGAATCTCTACTTCCTCCCATTTTATCTCCTCAGAACTTACAAAAACCAGAAGGAATCTGTAATCTGAGAGCGAACTTGAAGAAGCAGAAGTTCGGATTGCACTCACTTTGCCTGGTCTACTGTATTTGCAAGAGTAGATTAAGTGGGCCACAGTGTATAGTGTCTGGCAGTTACCCTCACAGATGAGTTCTCTTCATCCCTAAAATGGAAAATCAGGAAGAATTTTCTTTCTCCTGGAATGAACACTGATAAACATTTACAATCTTGGCCCAGAAGAGTATTAACTCTCCTGATCTGTGACATGACAAAAGTCAAAGGAATCTGAATCAGATGCACATCTTGCAGGACATATCACTGATTCTCTAGACTGATGCCATCATGCTAACCAGATGGAACGTCTACCACGTTCGAGGCCTTGGAGGGACACATGTGTTCTAGAAGATAAAAGATAATCATCATGCAGATTTAGGGACTACAGCATCAGTTCAATTTTAGTAATCCAATGTTCCAAAGGATTAAATCCCTGAATTTTTCACCTCCAAACACTAAAAAAGAAGCACAAGTCTTCAGATTCTGGAAGATGAATATCCTCTCTTGAGAATACTGTTCTAACCCACATACTCAGTAGCTCTGAGCGTGGCTCAAATGGAACAGAGTATATAAGCTGGTTCAGGGTACAGTACAAATACCCCTGCCACCAAGGTCATATGACACTTTAGATCCTATAATTTTGAGGGTAGTAGTGGTGGGAAATGAGTTCATGTAAGTCCCAACAGATGAATCACAATGTGGACTCTCAGGGGTCTGGACCAGGACAGACCATCTTCAATGGGAAATTAGGAATTTTTTGAAAAACAGTTTCTATTTTACTAGTGAGCCATTGTAGAGATGAAGCACGTGGCCTTAGGATATCATGTGACCATGAGATGCAATGTCACCTTAGAACTAGAATTGCCCATTGGGAACTGGATTCTCATAAATACAAATAAATAATGATCTATCATCTATCTATCTATCATCTATCTATCTATCTATCTATCTATCTATCTATCCATCTATATATCTAATCTTTCTTTTCTGGAAGTCAAAAGGTAACAGAACATCTTCAATGAGCTAAAAGAAAAACACTGTCAACACAGAATTCTATACTCACTGAAAATATACTTCAAAGATGAATGTGAAATCAAGTAATTTTCATATGGGCAGAGGTTGGATGGCTTCCTCCACCTAGGCCTCTACTACAAGAGGAGGGACTCATGTTTCGTCACACTGGATGAGGGCACGGCACCGGTCACAGTGCATAAGCTGGACGCAGCACCTGCAGAGGGCACACCCATGTTAGGTGGGACCAGGGCTCACTCACACACCAGCAGTGCATTAGCATCTCCCTTCATCTCATAACCTCCTGAGAAAACCCTTAGAATAGGCTGATTTAAAAGGGGGACGATGGTTCATGAGTTAGTTTTACCAGGCTGCCGTAACACATTAAATCAAATTTAGTGACTTTAATTTCTGGAGGCGAGAAGCCTCAAATCAGACTCAATGGGCTAACATCAAGGTGTCAGCAGGGCGATGTTCCCTTCTGGAGGTCCTAGGAGAGAATCCATTCCCTTCCTTTCCCCACATCTAGAACCTGTCCACCTTCCTGACTCATCGCCTCCTTTCCTGCATCTTCCAAGTCATCAACAGTGGGCCACACCTTCTCCGCACCAACGCCCCCCCCCCCCAATGCCATCCCTCTGCTTCTCCGCTCCTGTCTCCTTTCCCACTTTTAAGGATGCTTGAGATTCTATTAGGGAATCTGAAAATGCAATATGGTCTTTCTGCTTTAAGGTCAGTCCGGCAGTCTTTATCCCACACTCCCACATATGGTAACATTTTCACAAGGTGCAGGGATTCGGAAATGGACAATACCGGGGGCTGGTGCTACTCTACTGACCACACTTCAAAAGTGACCAGACTCAGTATGTGTTTGCAAGCTGAGGATGTACAGCAGCTGTACTAGAGCCCCTTCATTTAAAAATACTGAGTCCAGAAGAAGGGAGGAGAAAATCCTCCCTGTGTGCTGAGTTTGGGTGATGCACCAGGTCATGTACTTTGTACCGAAGAACAGGATCGGTGCTGGCATGTACCAACAGACTTCAGGACAGGGGCAAAGTGTTTTATTGACTTATCAGGAGATTAAAGGGGAGAGCTTGCAGGACCGGAAAATAAGGAAGTATGGAATTCTATGTATAAGTAGATGAATGTAAAAATAAATAAATAAATAAATAAATAAATAAATAAATAAATAAATATACTAAATAAGCAGTAAAGAATTCTTCATATTGCATATAATGTCTACAATATTTTTTAAAAATCAGGAAAAATGGCTCTGGCAGTTAACCCATCTAGTTCCAATACAAGAGATGCAGCAACCTAGCATCTCTTATTGCAACAACAGAGGGTGTACATGAGTCCAGGTGCATGCCCAGAGCCGAGTCAGGCACTACCACCAGTCAATATCTATCTAACTGGACAGGAGCAGAGATGAAAACCGAGTCTCCAATCATGCTCCATCGCTGAGAAGACCAGCACCCCCATTCAGGAGCAAACTGAGCATCATGGTCTCCTCTTTTGGAAGCCACGACCATTAGTTTTAATAGGGATTGGCACATATTTCAAGTATAGGTTTGCATTTCAGGCTCAGGTCCACTATTAGAAGGAAGATGATGTGCTTGGTCCAATGGCACAGAGGGTCCACAATATCATGTGAGACCAAGGCCCCGTCGTGCAGCAAGAGGATGTGGAAGTGTGCACCTGGCTTTCTGTAAACTGGGAGGGCCTGCTGACGTGGCAAACCAGGGGTGATGATTTTCTTGCATTTTAAAGCAAATACATTTAGATGCTGTCCCCAGTAGGAAGAGTGTGTCACCAGTCTGGAAACCATGAAATGGAAACATGAGTGGTGCTGCTCATCCAAGTCCCTGGACTGATGTTAGGAGCTCGTGCCTCTCATCCTCCCATTGGTGGGCTCTGTGCACTTCAGGACCACAACCTCCAAACTGGCGAGGTCAATGCTTCCCTTAAAGACCCAATGAAAGGGCCAACAAACCACAGTCCAGGGGGCTCCTGGGGCACTGGGCTCCTCACATCAGGACCCTGACCCCCATGAGCAGGGAGTGGGGAAAAACATGTTTGGCACTTGGCCCTCCATTTAGATGATTATAAACCTTTGTCTGTTTTTGCTGGTAAATAAGAAAATGACTCCATAGTAAATGTCCTTCCTGATATAATCCACCTCAAAGTGAGGTTCTCGAAAGATCTCAACTGTGACTACCTATCTACCTCTCTATCACACTGAGAAATAATTAATATTATGCCTATTATTAGAATAAACAGGTAATTTAACCATACACCCAGTTTAGTAATTATCTCATAAATAACAAACTTAGATAAATGGAATGAATATTTGAGAATATCTTGAAGATATTCAAGATATTGCAATAAGACATCCCTTGAGAATATGCAGGAGAAGCAGACCAGTCAGAATCAAAATGGAACTTAAAGCATCAACGTCTTCTTTGGCAAGGTAAATCGTTCTTTGTGTTTTCTAGGGACATTTCTAACATAGTCTATCCTCCTGACTGAATGGTCTTGTGTCCACTGAGGTACCAGGCTTATTGGTTTCAATCTCTTTTCTTTTCTGTGAAGGTCATTAAAAGAAATTGCCTTGGGATCCCTGGGTGGTGCAGCGGTTTAGCGCCTGCCTTTGGCCCAGGGCGCCATCCTGGAGACCCGGGATCGAATCCCACGTCGGGCTCCCGGTGCTTGGAGCCTGCTTCTCCCTCTGCCTGTGTCTCTGCCTCTCTCTCTCTCTCTGTGTCACTATCATAAATTAAAATAAATAAATAAATAAATAAGTTTAAAAAAAATAAAAGAAATTGCCTTAACTGCAGTGCGTACAAAATTTCCTCCCTGCCCAATTTTGCATCACTTTCCTAACTTTTCTATCCTCATCACAATATATTACTCAACAAAAGTGAGTAGGCCAGGAGTGCCCGGGGGGCTCAGTTGGTTAAGTGTCTGCCTTCAGCTCAGGTCGTGATCTTAGGGTCCTGGGATCGAGCCTAGCATCAGGATCCCTGCTCAGCACAGAGTCTGCTTCTCCTTCTCCCTCTGCCCCTCCCCTTGCCTCGTGTTCTCCCCCTACCCCCGCCCCGTCTCTCTCTCTCCCAAATACATACTTTTTTTTTTTTAAGTGAGTAGACCAGTAGATATGAGTAAAGCACATAGACATGTCCTTCCCTCCTTCTAGATTCTATCCAGACACTACTCAAATGATCGTAAAACATGAACTGTGAGCCGTCTCCAATCCGGCCACCCAAACCCCATTTTCCACTCACCAAAATGAGCAAAAACCTGTTCTTCCATAGCGGTGTCTCAGGAAATGGCAATACTGTTTCCCAGCTGTTCCATGTCTGAGGACAAGGCAATAATACCTCCAAGTGACTCTGTGAGTGATACTGTCACTCTCCTCAAATCTCTACAGTGGGTTTCCATATCACTTCAAATAAAACTCAGGCTTCTCATCACGGCTGCAGAGCCTCCCACAACCTGGCCCTTGCCTGCCTCTTGATCCTCATCTCTTAGCATTTCCATCCCTCACTGTCCTTGGCCGCACTGGCCACCTGGCTGCCCCTCATGCACATGGAGCATCCTCCCACCATAGAGCTTTCAGGTTTGCTCTGCTCTCTGCCCAGAACATTGTCCCCCAGATAATCTGTCATTACATTCTGTCTGCATGCATGTATCCGTTTGGTCACTGTCTCTTTTCACTAAAGGGGACGCCCCAGTGGATTGGGACTTGGTTTTCTCACCACCGTATTCCTTGTGACTACCTAGTACTGAGCCGGTATGAGATCAGTGTTTGATGAATGAAGCTTCTGCTCCTTTTCATTTCTGTTTGTGACATTTCGTCACTTACCAGCATGGCACAAGCCACCCTCGTTGCCCATACTACGAAATAGCCTCCCATCTGATGAGGCCCTTTCCACCTGTGCCCCCCTGTAATCCACACTTCACACTAATGTCAGTGCCATGATCAGAAATATAACTATGATCTTCTGTTAATTTTTAAAATCTCTCAATTACATTCTACTGATCCTCATCCCAAATTTAATAGAAGTCTACAAACCTTGACTCCCTCTGTAGCCTCTTCTTACCTCTTTTTCTCTGTCTCCAGCCATAATCCTTTGTCCTATGTACCTTTAATATTCCGTCTCTCCTCCTAACTCTGGGAAACAAACTAGTAGTGAAAGGGGAGGTGGGTGGGGGGGGGTGACTGGGTGACGGGCAGTGAGGGGGGCACTTGATGGGATGAGCACTGGGTGTTAGTCTATATGTCGGCAAAGTGAACACCAATAAAAAATAAATGTATTAAAAAATAAAATAAAAAATAAAATAAATAAAAAAGAGAAAAAAAATATTCCGTCTCTCTTTTTTAGCCTATGTATTTTCTGTATATGAATATTGCTTCCCTACTAGTAGTATCTTTGGTGATTCTATCCCTCCCAATCATACTACCTTCGTTATACATCCCAGATCATCCTGCATTTCTCTCAAAATTGCTTGTGGCTTTCTTCAGCATGAGAGTTGCACCCTTGCAGATTAACAGGAAGACTTGCTCAGTCTCCTCCTGGAGTGGGACCAGGTCTGTCTGGGCTTAGCGCAGTGTCCTTCCCAGGGATTTTGCATCGACCATCAGCTCCCTACGCAGATGCCAATGAGGGAAGAAGAGCATCTGCTCTACACAGGGAGAGGAAGACCTTATAATGTCTCAGGCTGTACTTGGCAGCACTCTGTAAAACAAATTCTGTAGCTCTTACCAACGCTACATAGGATTGTTTTAAGATCAAAAGGTGTTACATTGGATTGGGGATGAACCCCACGGCTAGAAAGGCATTAGAAAACACAACAAATTTCACAAAGGCACTTTTCTGTGATTTTTTTCCAAGGCTACTAGATAAACTTCTCAAAAGAGTCTAACACATGCCTCTAGCCGGCAAAAGTCAAGCACTATGATGTTCAGGGATAGAAGCCACCAGTCCCGGGGACCAATGTGGCAAATCTGCTTCCTGGACGATGTCCCCTCTCCTTGTCAAGCAATTGCTTGACTGCTTTTTTACAGATGTGCAGTCATCAGTTTTCCAAGTATTTTGCTCTTCAGTTGGTGCCCCACCTACAAATAAACTTCAGGGAAAACTCTCCTGTAGCAGACAGTTGATGGTGTTCAAAGCACCTACTGAGCACTGGAAATAGTGACCTCAAGACGGCCAACAATAGGTGACAGTGTTGATGGATGCAATGCAACGATCCTATTCTACCCTTCAATTTCCAGGGAGGTGGAGGTTGACTCAGGGTAAAAGTTGAGCGGCAGTGAACGCTACCAGGTGTATTTCAAGAGGGCCCAGGAAACAGGAATATCAGTAACCTCAGGACTCACCCATAATGTCCACGGTGTGTTCACATTAGAGATGATATTAAGAAAACTTAAGTTCCGGTTGCAGTGACATTCCTCAGCCACTGCTAACTTTATCAAATCACTTTATGAGTTCAGCGAAGAAATATCTGGAGCATCTGGAAAGAAGTGGTTCTCAAAGTCAGCCAGAGAAGCTGTGATTTTACAGATTTAAGCTCTTATACTAAAAGTTAATGACAAGATCTGAGCACTTATTATGTATCACAATGAGTGCTTGGTTGCTTCCGAAATTATTTCTTCTGCTACTGACACATCATCGCATCAGGAATTGTTGGAGTTATAGCCCAACCTGCATGAACTGACCCCTACGTTCAGGAGTCACAGCTATGGATGGATTGTCCCTGCTTTCACTTCAGCATAAACGGTTATGTACATTCTCTTTGCTGTGGTGGGTATAATTATTCGACAGGAGGTTCTCTCATCTTACTTAGGACATCTTATTTTGCACCAAGGAAGATTTTGGCTTTAAAATAAGAAAAAAAATCCAGTAAAATTCATTATTCATCTTTTCACAACTCTACTTTTTCTGTTTTATTTTGTCTCTGCGGCTCTTTTTTCCTTTTTCTGATGCACCCACCTTTCTCTCCTAACTCATCTGATATATAGCTTCACAGAGCACTCTGGAGATCTCTGGTCTAAACTTGGGTGTCAAAAAATAATAATAATAAAATAAAAAACAAATAAACAAACAAACAAACAAACTTGGGTGCCCTGCTTCTGATTTGTGAGATGTGCTGTGTCCCCAGATGCCGGCACTCTTGTCCCTGTCATGAAGACATTAGATTAGAATCTGTCAGAGTCTGGATCTGGATATGGTTTCTTCATTAGGTTTTCCAAATATTCCAAATCAGATCCATTCCCTGTGTCTACACATAAAATGGAATAACAATAGCCAATGGGCTGTGTTTGACAAAAGCAAAGGTAAGGATGTCCTTTAAGAGGCTTAGCCTTGTGCATGGGAAATACTATTCTAGCTCAACAATGCCTTGAGTCTTCAAACATTTTAAGAAAGCAACCTTGATCAAAACTTTAAAAATCATAATCAACATAAAACTATCTAACTAAACTAAAACTATCTAACTAAAAAAAGAATAAGAAGAATATTTATTGAAAGGTAATTTGCAAACTGAAGGAAGTTCTGGAAAAGCAAGACCAAAGAGAAGACAGCCCTGAGTCTCTTTGAAGTCTCTTCTTCTTTGAAGGACAACTCTAGGCATATCTCAGGTTCACAATGAGATCATCTAGGCATCTTTAAGAGAATGAATGCCGGCATCCCATCCCCAGATGCTCGTGTGTATTTTCTTGCTCTACTCCTGATGTCTGTGCTCAAGAATCCATTTCCAGGAAGAGAGAAGGGCAATGACTTTTGATGCTGTTCAGTCCAACCACGTCCTTTCTGATTTTCTGCATCTGTCCATTACTGATGGAAGACTGTGAAATCTTCAAACTAGAGTCGTGGATTCATGCACTTCTTCCTGAGGTTCTCTCAGTCTTCACTCTTGGATTTGATGATCTACTGGTGGGTGGATATACGTTAAGGATTGTTATGTCTTCTTGAGGAATTACACCCTTCCTTATTACATAATCTTCCTTGTTATACCTGATAATGTTCCTTGCTGTCCAGTTAGATTTTTCTGAAATTAATATATTTACTTCAGCTTTCTTTTAACTAGTCTCACTGTGGTGTGTCTTGCTTTCAGCTAAATCTGAAGCTTGTCCCCCCGGAGCTCCTGACACTTCACCGATTGTGGCTCTGGACCACCAACACAGAGCAGACTCTGATGGGCTCGTCCCCACTCAGCTTGGGCTCTTTGCATGTTCCCAATCTCAAACTGTATTTAGTGGCCTCTGTTTTTTGATGGATCCAACAAGAGCTGGTGAGAGTTTGTACAGGTTTCTCCTGCTGTGAGGTGGGAGTGCCACGTCCATCCTTCTCACAGATCAGAGCAGATCACTCACCTGCTTCAGGTCCTGCACCCACGCTTGTGTTGCAGAGAAATGTTATAGCTTGTGGTCAGGCCAGAACTACAAATATTAGGAAAAGGTAATTTCCCACAGGAAAGGGAGATGCTGTTGCAAAAAACAGAGGGTAAAGCACAATGGGCAATTTCAAAATAAGCAGAGAAACACAAGGGTCTGGACACAAGATAAATCCCAAATGAGAAGAGAAGGCTAATATCCTGATTGGACACAGGATTGCACATTTTTGTTGAAATATTTCCTTGAATACGAATGCTTGATTGAGATGTGATCCTCAGAATTTGTTTGACATGTGGGAAAATGATGCATTTCCTGTTAAAATACACATTTTTATTGTATTTTATCCACTGGATATATGTTGGAGAAATATATTTGGAAAATATATTTCCCTCAGTCTATACTTTGTCATATAAATAATTATTAGAGGGAAATAAACTTAGATTGTAAACTCGACTATATTGGATTCATACATGAATTGGTTCTCCTTGTCTGAAAACCACAGAAGATCAGGACATGGGTGACACCAGGGTCCCACAACTGGGCACAAAAATCAGAGAATGGGCAAAGGTTTCAGTGTCATTTTCGAAATTCAAATTAACCCTGAAAGTCCATTTGAAGAAATTATTAGCATTTCCCTTGAGGCCAGGACAAGCATTATGCTATAAACTACTACTGTCTCGTTGGAATCAGCACAGTTACCTCCAGCCAGTCCCCACATCCTCCCACCGAGGAGATGAAACACTGCAGACCGCCCATCCTAAATTTCATACCATCAACTCCCTTCAGAAACACCTTCCACATTTTGTTTTGTTTGCTCCTTTTCGTAGGAGAAACTCTGAGATCCTGAATGGAACGAAGCTTCTCCTGGCTCTCTGCCATCTGGTTTTGAGATTGCCTGTGCTCTCATGCTCCGAGAGCCTTGCAAGCCAGGAAGGCCCCTCGGCCCCTCAGTCACGTCCTTCCTTCCTCCTCCTGGTACTCTGACGGAAGCCCAAGTCCACCTGCTGAAGCAGGCTCCCCCAGGGAGGCTTATGCAGAATCACCTGCCTCTGCTACTCCATCACCTTGCCTTCCAGCCCTGAGCCAGACTGCACACTCCAGGAAAACAGGCAAGACCTGACATTGCTCACCATTGTGTGTCACCATCGTCTAGCTGAGTCTAGCATGTAGCCTGGCTCATCGTGTCCTCTCTCTTTCTCTCATATATATATATATATATATATATATATATATATATATACTAATAAATCCAATAAATCCAAGCAAAATAATAGATGTTTTAAGAATTGTCTAAGACTCTCTTACAATTCTGTTAAATACAGTTAACACACTGTGGAAAATCATGTAAAAATCAATTTCATGCTCCCCCCCCCCCCCCCCCGAGTGGCTCAGTGGTTGACTGTGTGCCTTGGCTCAGGTCTTGATCCCAGGGTCATGGGATCAAGTCCCACATTGGGCTCCCTGCAGAGACCCTGTTTCTCCTTCAGCCTGTGTCTTCTCTTTCTCTCTCTCTCTCTCTGTTTCTCTCATGAATAAATAGTCTTTAAAATAAAATCAATTTCATATACATGCTAATGCTACTGTTTCTTTAAAAACCTAACAGAATGACTTACAAGATCCTTTCAATAATTCAGCTGAGGTTTATAATATTTGAATGAAGAAAAGTCTATCACAGCAATCTGTGAATGCTTTGTTAGAAATGAAAGGCAATCTTAGGAATTAGCAGAAATAAAGTAACATTGACAACGTCAATTTGCAGAAAGATAAAAAGTTATTTTTTTTCCTAGATAAAAGGAGGATTATTAATAGCTGGGGTAAGAAATCAGAAAGTAGTTCAACCCTATTTCAGATGGGAATGTCAAATACTATTGACACTAACATAAAAAAGAAAACAAAGGTTTCTGCAAATGTGTTGCCACCCTTGATGTGCCTCTTTCAAGCTAGCCCATAGTCCAACTAGTTATTAATAAATCAAAGGTAGAAAAGATCAAATCCATCACTTTGTCTTCTACTCCCCGCCCCTCTGTAGCTGCCTGACAGAGTGTGATTTATGACATAGACGTTGTGTGATGGGGCTTGACATGGTGAGCATGATCTCATTTAATATTTCTTGCAATCAACTTAGATCTCCCTGTGGACAAGCATTTCAACTACAGGTGTTCTCAGAACATAAATAACGTCAATGAAAGCAAATGTTATATCCTAAGGTATATGTGCATTCTCTATGTATTACAGTTAAATATTTTTTATAACTCTTCAAACATACACATTTATAATAAAATCTAACCATTCTCTGCTAGAATTTCTTTAGATACCAAAAAGATTTCATTCTAATAGATGATGCCTCCTTTCCTGGGTATAGCCCAAACACAGAAATCAAATTTTGTCGGAGTTTAGGTGGTCTCAACTGAAATAGCTACAATATTTTAATTTTTGTTTTAATGCTTTGTTCAATCAAACAGTAAATCAATGGGATAGGCTGACAAACCAATTATGATTGGCTATTAGTGATTTATATTTATGCTTGGGTTCGCTCTTGCTCAAAGTAATACAATTAATAAAGAGGTAGAACATTTCATATAACAGGGATTCAATCATTATTTCTTATTTCTCAATGCACGACTTATTTCTTCCTTTTTCTAATTTAAGGGCTAATTTGCTCAGTGTATTAAAGCAGCCTAATCCTTGAGTAGGCCAAATGACTGTCTTAAAATAAATCCTTGACAATGAACAAAGCTTTTAAACATTGGCAGCTTTATAAAATACGATGTTGGTCACAAAGAAACAATCACCTGAAGAAAACAGCAAAATATGTGATAAATAGTAAGACCAACTCAAATCTTACCCCCTGATTATGTCAGTAAGATTATAGATACATACATGGATGTGTAGTTTATTTAATATTTATCCATTAATAAATTTAACATATTCATTATCGGAGAGCCATCGCATAGGTGGGTGGATACATGGCGGAAAGATCAAAGTCTCGCATTTTCATCTTATCCCACCTTAATCTCAAAGGATTTAAGATGACCTACAAATCATGCTCAGAGCAAGATGTCCCTAGGTAAGACTGCTAGTTAAGAAAGAATAATGCACACAGAGATAGAATATAAAGCAGGAATCTGACAACTCCAGTGCCATGGCAGACATGATTATTTATGGAGAGCTCGTTCCCTGATGCTGAGCACCTGCAAGCACAACCCTGGTTGGCCAGGGCCAGGGGCACGAGGTCAAAGGAGGAAGAAGCTGAGGGGCTGCCTTTGGCCCATAGGACACGAATACACGGACGTGATCTCCTCACAGCTAGGGAAGTTCAAAGATGGTTCATGGTCCTCCATCTTCTCTCTTCCCTTGTTGGAATGACCAGGGAGCACTTGCTAATTAATGATGCCACAGAGTCAAAGCCACCACATTGGGCTCAATATTTTCTTACATCACAGGGTTTTCTGAACCGGCCATGTAGACTGTGGCAGGAACAGTAAACTTTTCTCTGTGCTAAACAACTGAACATGTAGGGTTGGTTGTCACTGCTAAATAACCTAGTGCATCTTAAGTAATACAAATGTGTTTATGAGAAAATCCTAAACTAGACCCCATTGACCAGTAGAGCTTGTCATTTATGTAACCCACAGACTATAAGATAAAAAAGATTGCAGCTCTCTGGAAATAAATATCTATATATTATTCTAAGATCAGTAGAAATTCTGAAGTTCATTAGAAAAGTGCATTATGTAATGTGGTAAATGAAAATAATTACTGTTACTAATATTTACTGCATATTACAGTCCACAAACTGTGCTAAGCATTTTCTTTTGAGGATTATTTTATTTAATTCACATAACAGTCCCATGAGGAATATAGTACAATTATCAGCCTCAGTTTGTAGTTATTGAAAATGAGACCCAGAGAGGTTAAGGATTTTGCCCAAGGTCAGGCAGCTAGTTAGCAAGAACCATGAAATTCAGAAAAAAAATGACTTTCTCATCTTAAGGGAAATTTAGAAGAACAAATATCGAGGCTCCCTTTTTAATCAAGGAAAGTATAAAACCAAAATGTGAGTCTTTCTCTAAGCAGGGAATCGACTTTAATTAAGTTGAAACAACACATGACACTTCGTTGTTTGGACTCTGTTTTATGAATCACTTCTCCGCTGATAGCAAAAGCTAAGAACAGAGAATATTTATAACCCAGGTTTCAATAATGAATCTACCTTCTGAGTAATCAGAGTAGACAAGGAAGTGACACTAACATATAATTATTCTTGCTCACATCTATATGGAATTATTTTAGGGTTTGGTCACCAATTTCAACATGCTTGGGGGGCTCACCACACCCACCAACGAACAAGACTCTGATACCAGCTGGGTGACCTACAATCTAACCCCAGCCTGACACTACCTAGGGATGGATTCCACGGGTCAGGCGTTCATTCCTACAAGATCACCTCGCACCCCAGGTTGTTACCTGGGCTTCTGACCCACGGGCTGTAAACCAGAGGTTCCCAGGTCCCTCTCCCCACATTTCATTAATTTGCAGCAGAGGCTTGTAAAACTCAAGAGAAACATTTCCTTACTAGATCACCGGTTAATTACACAAGGATACAACTCAGAAACAGCCAGATGGGGTGATGCACAGGGTGAGTGAGGTGTGGGGAAAGGACACAGTTTCCATGTGCTCACTAAGCAAGTTCTCTGAACCCCATCCTTCTGGGTTTTCACAGAGGCTTTATTACAGAGGCTTGTTTGATTAAATCACTGGTGACTGATTCAACTTCTACTCCACACCTCCCAAGTAGGAGTGGGACTGAAAATTGCTGGCAACAAGTCCACATCTTTAGGATACCTAAGGGCTTCCCAAAAGTCACCTCATTAACGAAACAAAAGACAGCTTTCTTGTTTTTTTCCTTAGTAAGTCCCAAGACTTTTAGGAGCTCCGCGCCAGAAAAGGGGACAAGGACCAAATACATATTTCTTATTATAAATTACAATAGCACAGGAATATAGATTTCTTTTTCTTACATTTCTGCTAAGATTGATAGGTACAACTGCCAGTTCATATTATTTTTATTCAGTATAAATGACACCATACAGTATCTTTTCTTTATTTCATTTCCATCATAAAGTCACAAAAATGTTTTAACTTGGCTTCTTTGATAGTTTCCTATTTGACAGCTATTACCACTTTGGGATAAGGTTTTTTGAGATAGATTAATTTAGAAAATCATGGAAGAACTGAAGTATTAGTGGAAGCTTCTAAAATAAGAGGTCATTCAATAGTTGTCTAAATGTTCCGATGGTCAACAGGATTGTGAACCTGGGTCTTTTGGTTCTCAGAATATATGTTCTTAACACATATTACCTGTTTGTCAATGTATGACTTAGAATTTCTTGGGAGGGATATTTAAGAATTTCAAAATTAATAAAAACCTTATGTTACATACTTTTGGCCCGGGCATCAAGGCAATCTCCAATAGATTCAAAAGAATGTCTCCGAGTGATTTGCTAAACAAAGATTTCTTCTACATAGACTATTGGGGAGGAAGAGTTTCCTGTCCCCTTCAAGATCCGTCTAGCTGGATTAAGAGTCAAATTGACAGGAGACAGATTTGCAAGAGCAAAGCAAATTTAATAGCATAGGGACGAAGAATCCACACAGACACGGAAATCCCAAAGAGAGTGAGGCAAAGTGGTGCTTATCTGAGCAGAGGAGAAGGGTGGGGTGTGAGGGTGGAGACCATTAATAGGAAGGTGGGAGGAGATCCTGCAAGCAAAGATCCTATTACGTGCCTTATGTAGATAAGCTTCTTACCTAAGTGGAGCCTCTGTGAATAGCTCTCTTCCTCGAACAAGCAGACAGTTGACAAGGAGCTAAAGAGGCTTGCTCTCAATCTGCTGGATTTTGGTTGTTTTTAACTCAAGGTTCATATTGAAGTGACCGATCCTGGAGCTGCCTGGCCCTGGCCCCTTCAGGACTCATGGCGAAGGCTTACTCACTGGCCTCCTCTGTCTCCTTGTGGCCAGTGGGACACTTTATGAAAGAGCTACCTAGTCTAGGGATTGAGTTGCATCTGGCTATGGACCTCAGTTTCTCTACAAGAATCAGATTTGCATTAGCACAGAGAATTAGCAGGTTTCCGTGGCCTCATTAACAAAATATTAATGCCATATGAATTTTCAGCCTACTTGAACATTTCCATATTTAGTGCTTGCTGTTAGGTGACTCAAAGCATATACTTTGCGTCCACTGATCAAATTAAGACACTTTTAGATCCTTCCGATCCTTTATTAAACATGAGTTACAGATCATGTGAAATTGCCTTAACAGTAGGTAATCATCGTGATTTGCCCTCCCATAGCTCCCCCCCAAAGAATTCCTGCTGCAAAAGTCCTTTTGGTAGCGTGTGATTCTTGGGCATGGAAAAGGAAATTGAAAGGTCAAACATCATGCTTTGTGAAAACCTAAAATCAATATCAGCACAAGGACCTAAAAGTACCAATTTTGAGAGGAACATTTAGCAGAAAATGACTATTATCTCTGTAAAGCTGTCTTTATATGCTTATTTTTTCAACTTCTGACACCAGCCTGACCCCAAGACCTGACCTTTCCTGACACCTGCATTTACTCACCAACCTTTGTCCCACATTTTCCTTAAATTTCTCACTCCAGCTTATCTCAACTCAGGACAAAGACCCCAGGGACTCAGCATCCCATGCTTTGAACCACCCTACCCCTCAGGCAATAGCAACTGCCCCAGCAGACAGCTCTGGTCCCCAGACACCTAGACCAGTGTGAGCTCAACCTCTACTAACTCCTGTACAAAAGGACCAAGGAGTGGCCCACGGAGTGACCCGCAGTGACCTCTACCTCCTTATAATACTGGAATCTGCCCAAATTGGAGCAGGAGGCCCATTTACACAATATACAGTGTACATGGAGGCAGGTTTCCTTCAGATACATGTGTGCCCTCATGCCCACCTCTACGTGTGATGACAGGGCTCCCCTGCCTAAATACTTATCCTAATCCTAAATGAAAGGAACCCATCCACCCTTGCTTAGGAGTTATAGCTTTGGAAATTATTCCCCATGATCTCCTCATCTGCTGCAAATAAAGTTCCCTTTGTGTGAAAACTTCCCCTGGTGTGGTCTCTCCCTGTAACTCACCAAGCTACTCTGAAGGTTCACATGCACCTGCCATTTGCTACACTGGACACTCCGACATCTTGAGCAGTAGTCCTTAAGTGTGATTTACATGGGTTAATAATTCATAGAGAAGGAGTATTTTTTTCTTTTTTGGTTGTCATCTTGGATGAAAATATTGTTTGACCAAAAATAAATGGCAAAAGAAGAGGGTACATTAAAAATTAAAATTGCATATTAAAGTTTTTAGTTCAAATAAACTATAAACAGTTGAAACAAAATTTAGGTATTTGCCTGGAACTTTAAAGCAAAATAATGAGTTTAAAGGCAGATGCTGGGGAATCCCTGGATGGCTCAGTGGTTTAGTGCCTGCCTTTGGCCCAGAGTGTGATCCTGGAGTCCCGGGATCGAGTCCCACATCAGGTTCCCTGCATGGAGCCTGCTTCTCCCTCTGCTTGTGTCTCTGCCTCTCTCTCTCTTTCTCTCTCTCTCTCTCTCTCTCATGAATAAATAAATAAAATCTTAAAAAAAAAGACAGATGCTTTAAGTCAGTATTTCGTTCCTTGGAAGGATTCTGTATAATGTATATATTTCTGTGATTGATAAATAAGCCTCTGATAGTGAACTAAATTCATAAATACATTTTTGCAAGTAAAAATACCATTTAGACTTATTCAAGGATTTAGGGTTTCTAAAATATGATTTTGATAGTACTTTAACCCTATTAATGTAAATAGTTATGGCACATGTAAGTGTTCACAAAATAGGTACAGCATAGTATTTGGATTGCGCTCCATAGTACTTCCCAGCATTCACATTTACACATAATTGGAGATTTGATACAATTCATCCAATTCTTCACTATATGTATGAAAAGAGCACTATTGGGATTATACAATGGAAAAAATGTCAAAATATATACTGACAGATTTTTCCACTCAGAAGTGAATCATTTCTTATTCTAATTTTATTTTTTTGAGAAAGAGCATGAAAGCACGAGGAGGGAGGGCAGAGAGAGAGGGAGAATCACAAGGCGACTCCACGCTGAGCATGGAGCCTGACACAGGGCTCCATCCCACGACCCCTAGAGCATGACCTGAGCGGAAATCAAGAGTCCAATGCTTAACCAACTGAGACACGCAGGCGCCCCTGCTCTGTCTTGTTTTTGCAGCCTGGCAGGATTTGGTACTCCAAACCTATCTGTCTCTGAATCCCACCCCTTTGTTGAGGTCAGAATGGAATGAACTGGGGACAAATTCTTCTCTCACAGGAAAACATGAATATATCCTAAACTAGAGTGAGCTCTAGCAAGCAATTAGGCTATGATAATTGCTCTGTGCCTTGCGATGGGTTGAGTAGTATCCCCAGATGGATGTCCAAGTTCTAAACCCCCATGTCCCACCTCCCCTGACAGTCCCTGTGAATGTGACCTGATCTGGAAACAAGAGCCTTACAGATATAACCAAGGTGGAGAATCTCAGGAGGTGTCCATCTGCATTTAGGGAGTCATAAGCCCAGTGACTACTGTCCTTGTAAGAAAAAGGAGAGAAAGATTCGGGACCTACAGAGACATAAGCAAGAAGGCCCTGTGAGAGTAGAGGGAGAGACTGGAGCTCCACAGACACAGCTATTGGGTGCTAGAGCACCCAGAAGCTAGAAGGGGGTTGGAAGGGATTGCCCCCCAGGGCCACTCGGGGAGTCTGATGTGACTAGCACCTGATTTTAGTCTTCCCGCCTCCACAACAGTGAGAGATTTCCATTGTTTTAAGTCATCAACTTTATGCTGATTTGTTCTAGTGGCCCTAAGGAAACTAATATATGCCTCTGGCATTTGGATGAAAACAGACTAGATTACTATTATTAAACCAATGGCTATCAATATGATTATGACAAACACAAATTTAGTTTTAGAGATTTTTCTACTTAACAATGCATATTATGATATTGATCTGTTTCACTCTACAATCTTATTTGCCACCTGTGAATACTGTTGTCTAGACTCCAGGCCTTTTTTCAATTCATGGCGCCTGGTTATGGATTGAACATCTCTGACTCCTGAAAATTCATATGCTGAATACCTAACCCCAAATATGATTTGTATTTGGAGGTGGGGATCTTTTGGAGATTGTCATGTTGACACGAGGTCATGAAGGTGGGAGCCTCATGATGTGATTATCATCCTTACAAAGACAAGACCAGAAACCGGGCAAGCACACTCTCTGTCAAATGGAGACACAGGAGGACTCTCACCAGGGTCAGAATCTACAGGAAACATAATCTTCAACCCTCCAGGTTCCAGAACTATGAGAAATAGACAGTTGCCGTGGTAGTCACCCGTCTATATGATTTTTTTAGAGCAGCCCGAGCTGACCAGCCCAAACTCGTATAACCTGAAGAGACTGATGCAAAATTAAGTTCTGGGAACCCACTTCACCTTCTAAGGACCTCTTGCAAAAATCGTTTAAATATTACCACCCACTCCATTTACACAATCAAATTAAGGAAATTTGTGTTTTAATCAAGCCTTTTGAGATGAGCTCTCCTTACAGAAATAATTAATAATCCATGAATGTTAATTATATTGCCAGGTTAATTTTCATCCTGTGTTACATTGCAGGAGGGTCTGAAATTGATGAACCCTCTTCCATTAAAAGTGTCACAGAGCTAAGGGCTAACCACACAAATCTGGGAGATGCAGCTTTGTCAAGGTTGGGGTTCAATGGTGTAAAATACCTCGGTCTTGAGAATGGAGCTTGTAATTAGTCCAATAGGCATTGAAACTTTCTGCAGAGTGCGTTCTATCTTGCTCAATTTTAACCAGTCTTTAAAGAGAATGACTTTTATTCTCTTGATCTCCACCCCCATGAACTTTATTGAAGCATGTCTGTAATGGCCACTGCTTGCAGTTTTAAACTTGGATCAAAAATATTCACCTGTGCAGCAAAATTGCACGGAACTTAAAAGATGAAGAACATGGTAGAGAGATCATTTCCCCAGACCAATGCTGCTGATGTGTATGGGAGCCCTTGACATCAGTGCTCTCTTCTACATCACTAGTAGTTTGTTCACGGAAGAACTGGCTAGGATGATGTTGGTGGGTGACCTTTCCTCAGTTTCTGGGAAAGGGTACATGTTAGGGGTGTTACCTAAGTCCCTAAGTAATGCTATCAACCAGGTTACACCATGAGGGAAACCAACTTTACGGTGAAGACAATGCTGAGTGAAATGAGCAGAGAGACACACCAAACCCTAGGTCCCTGATGATGTTATTGAACATCTGGCCCAATCAATTTTGAGACTTCTTTTTTTCTTTTCTTTTCTTTTTTTTTTAAATAAATTTATTTTTTATTGGTGTTCAATTTGCCAACATATAGAATAACACCCAGTGCTCATCTCATCAAGTGCTCCACTCAGTGCCCATCACCCAGTCACCCCCACCCAATTTTAAGACTTCTAATTCCTCTTTCCAGGTGTGATAATACATTTCTTTTAACTTTTTTAAGTCCCATCCAGCTGAAGCTCCTCTAAATTACTGCCCATAGCATTCTAACTATTCGTGCTAGGTTTATTTGTTTAAGACAAAATAATTTAATTTACTTTATTATGGTCAAATATACATCATTTGATCATCATTTAATCATTTTTAATTGTACAATTCAGTGACACTGAACACATTCATAATGTTCTATAACCATCATGACTATTTCTTTTTTTTTAAGATTTTATTTATTTATTTGAGAGAGAAAGATATAGTGCACACAGGGAGGTGGAGTGGTAGGTAGAAGAAGAGGGAGAAGCAGGCTCCCTGGTGAGCAGGGAGCCCGATGTAGGGCTCAATCCCCAGGACCCTGAGATGATGACCTGAGCCAAAGGCAGACACTTTACCAACTGAGCCACCCAGGAGCCCATCACTGGTATTTCAGTAAGATTTTCAAAATCCCAAAGAGAAACTCTGCACCCATCAAGCAGTAACTCCCCATTCCTCCCTCTCCATCCCCCAGTCCTCATACATTCCCATCTACATTCTCCCTCTATGGCTTTGACTATTAAGGATATTTCATATAAGTTGAATCAAATGTCATTTGTCCTTTTGTGTCTGACTTATTTCACTTAGCATGATGCTTTCACATCCATCCATGTTGTGTCAAGTATCAGAAATTCATTCCCTTTTTATGGCTGAGTAATATTTCATTGCTTACATGTCCATCACTTGATAGAACTTAGTGTATCCCATTTTGGGCTATTGGGAACAAGTGTTGGTGTCGGGCTTGGGCTTCCAGCCACTTTCTTATAAGGGATAAGCAGCCTGTCCTGCACACAGCACTCCTCTGATGGTTGTTAACTGTCTTATCAGCATCAAGAGTTACAATATATTTAACTCATCATTTTTTTTCCAGCTTCATGGCTGTTTTGAGGGAGAGACCAATGCTCAGACCTTTCTATTCTGACCTTTTAAAATTCGCTTTTAGATAATGGCTTAAGTTGTGTGCTGCTTGAATAACACTAATGAGAAATTATTTTACTGATTTCCTAAAATTCATCATAGAGACAATGTCCTTTGACTATTGGGTGTTTTTATATTTGGTATAGCATGAAAAACTTTCCTGGAGATAAAAACTTTGTATCTCATATTTAACACAGTATTAGGACTGCAATAAAATGTCATCAATTGCCTTTTGATTTAAAGTGAAATATATTCATGTAATGATTTAAGAAAGGTCAAGGTCAAAAATCCTCTCATACAATACAAACTAATGAGTAATTCATATTTCAAAATAGGTTTTACTGTCATGAGAAAGTTATTAATTAATCTTATAAAATGAGCCATAGGGATTTTTTTTTACAGGTACTTTGCAATGTTGTTGATGGGAACAAAAATAAAGATGCTTTTAATCTAAAATAGTGGGAAAAAATCTCTACATATTTAAATATGTATATCAGGAGTAACTGAAAGATCTGTTGCTGTTATCAAAAATTTCAAAAAACACTGTAATTGTCCAGCAATGGAGAAGTATTTATGTACATTATAAATCCATACATAGGATGTGTACCAAATGTATACACCAAAATACAATAAAAATATAATCATATTTATCCTAAGATGGATTAACAAAGATCCAGACTTTGCCCTGTGTTTATTATATGGTCTCTTCTAATTAGTGAACAAAAATGATAATGAAGAGAAAAATAAAAACAAAAAGAAAAGAGGAGAGGAGAAAAAAAGTGAAAAAAAAAAAGAAGCTAAATGAGAATGCAGATTTTTTTGGTAGAATGTTAAGAAACACACTTTTCTCTGGAAGGATTTCGGGTCTCTGAAACTATTGCATTGCATGAGAACTAAAAGCAGCAGGAACGCAGTTGATTTTGCTAAGGACAACTGAAAAAAAAAAAAAAGTCTTGTGATTGTAAGATGAAACCGAAGGTTGAATTTCCTTCCCTGAACATTGCCACTTCCTGTAAGGATATCCCAAAAGAGTGAAGATGGAAAATGCAAAGAAAAAATAAGGTAAACTTAAAAAGGAATGAAATGCTCCTTTCATTCATGCATACTGAATGCCTTCCATGGGCCACATTCTGTTACAGGCCCCGGGGATACGGCAGCGACCAGAGGGACAGAAATCCCTGTCTTCCTGCACCTTGCGTTCTCGTGGCAAGTGACATACAGTAAAATAAAAACTAAACTACGTAACATGCTCAATAGTGCCAAGTCCTATGAAGACAAAGTAGGAGACGCAAGAGGGAATGTCAGGAGGAAGATTTATTTATTTTTTCTTATTTTCTGTATTCTTTTTGTTTTCCTTCAAATTTTTATTTAAATGCTAGTTAACATGTAGTATAATATTGGTTTCAAGAGAAGACTTCAGTGATAAAACAGTTGTGTACGACACCCAGTGCTCAACAGAACAAGGGCTTCCTTCATCCCCATCAGCTATCGAGGAGGATTTGACTTTGAGTAGGGAAGTCCAGGAAGGTGTGAGGAAGAAGGTGGCATTTCAGTGGAAGATCCGTAAGAGCTAAGATGGAAATCTAGTCAAGAGGTGGGAATTTTCTGGAGACAGGTATTTTCAACCAGAGAAAACACACACGAGGAATCTGATGTGAGACTCTTTGAGGAACCTCCACACAGTTTTCCAGGGTGGCTGCACCAGTTCCCATTCCCACCAACAGTGTAAGAGGGTTCCCCTTTCTCCACATCCTCTCCCACATTTGTGGTTTCCTGCCTTGTTAATTTTCCCCTTTCTCACTAGTGTGAGGTGGGATCTCATTGTGGTTTTGATTTGTATTTCCCTGATGGCCAGTGATGCAGAGCATTTTCTCATGTGCTTGTTGGCCATGTCTGTGTCTTCCTCTGTGAGATTTCTCTTCATGTCTTTTGCCCATTTCATGATTGGATTGTTTGTTTCTTTGAGTTTAAGAGGTTCTTTATAGATCTTGGAAACTAGCCTTTTACCTGATACGTCATTTGCAAATCTCTTCTCCCATTCTGTAGGTTGTCTTTGAGTTCTGTTGACTGTATCCTTTGCTGTGCAGAAGCTCTTTATCTTGATTAAGTCCCAATAGTTCACTTTTGCTTTTGTTTCTCTTGCCTTCATGGATGTATCTTGCAAGAAGTTGCTGTGGCCAAGTTCAAAAAGGGTGTTGCCTGTGTTCTCCTCTAGGATTTTGATGGATTCTTGTCTCACATTTAGATCTTTCATCCATTTTGAGTTTATTTTTGTGTTTGATATAAAAGAATAGTCTAGTTTCATTCTTCTGCACATGGCTGTCCAATTATCTCAGCACCATTTATTAAAGAGACTGTCCTTTTTCCAGTGGATAATCTTTCCTATTTTGTTGAACATTAGTTGACCATAGAGTTGAGGGTCCACTTCTGGGTTCTCTATTCTGTTCCATTGATCTATGTGTCTGTTTTTGTGCCAGTATCACACTGTCTTGATGACCACAGCTTTGTAGTACAACCTGAAACCTGACATTGTGGTGCCCCCAGCTATGGCTTTCTTTTTTAAAATTCCCCTGGCTATTCAGGGTCTTTTCTGATTCCACACAAATCTTAAGGTAATTTGTTCCAAATCTCTGAAGAAAGTCCATGGTACCCTATGACCCAGCAATTGCACTGCTGGGGATTGACCCCAAAGATACAGATGTAGTGAAACGTTGGGACACCTGCACCCCAAAGTTTCTAGCGGCAATGTCCACAATAGCCAAACTGTGGAAGGAGCCTCGGTGTCCATCGAAAGATGAATGGATAAAGAAGATGTGGTTTATGTATACAATGGAATATTCCTCAGCCATTAGAAATGACAAATACCCACCATTTGCTTCAATGTGGATGGAACTGGGGGGTATTATGCTGAGTGAAGTAAGTCAATCAAAGAAGGACAAATTTACCTGTAAGGCTATGACTCAATTATATGGTCTCATTCATACGGGGAATATAAAAAGTAGTGAAAGGGATTAAAGGGGAAAGGAGAGAAAATGAGTAGGAAATATCAGAGATGGAGACAGAACATGAGAAACTCCTAACTCTGGGAAACGACCAAGGGGTAGTGGAAGGGGAGGGATGGGGTGACTGGTGATGGGCACTGAGGGGGGCACTTGATGGGATGAGCACTGGGTGTTATGCTACATGTTGGCAAATCAGACTCCAATAAAAAATATACAAGAAATAAAATAAATAAGTCACAGGAATTTAAAAAGTACAGCCTAGGGAATAGAGTCAGTACTATTGTAATAGCTTTGTACGGGGACAAATGATGACTACACTTCTCGTGGGGCGAGGTGAGTAATGTGCAGAATTGTTGACTCACTAAGTTGTAGCCCTGAAACTAATGTCACATTGTGTGTCGACTATACTTAAATAAATTTTAAAAAACAAAAAAGATATCTGATGTGAGAAAACAGTGGCTGCTCAAGGGCGTCATTAGGAAGCGGGCCCACAGGGAGCCTGGGGCAGGTGCACGGGGCGGGGTATGGGCAGGGTCTCCTAAACTCCTGCAGGAAGATGCTTCCTGTGCTCCATGCAGCAAGAGGAGAAGCTGCTGAAGGTGACTGAGCAGGTGGTGATGGGGGTGTGATTCTGCTAGGTCATGTCCTCACTGATGTCCTGAGGACAGACCCAAGGGAGAGTAACAAGGAAGCAAGAGGCTGGCGGGGGGAGGGGGTGAGGGTGGGGACAGGTGGATGACAACAGCAGGTGCATGGAGGACAGTGTTGCTGAGGTAGGAGAAGTATACGCAGGAAGAGTAGGGGAAGATTGTGCAACGTCGGAGCCTCCAGACCCGGTACGGTCGGAGGACTTCTGCAGTCATAGTAGCAGCAGGGGACACGTCTTCACCCTGGGATTCTGAACACCTGGGGGCTGCTGCTCTGAAGAGGCACAGGGGGCTGGAGACGAGGAAGTAGGGCACCTGGGAAGGTCGGGGATCACAGCCATGCCACTTAAACCATGTGGTGGCCACGAGGACAGGACACACTGCTGTTCCCTTCTACCAAAAAGATGCTGAGCGGCCACGTTCCAATGAACACCAGAGGATGGGAGCACAAGCGCGGCCCCTCTGGTGTTGCACACTCACATAATTTTTCATGTACTCAGCACCGTCAATAATTAACTCAATATTCCCTATTTTCCAGTTATCAATTCGAAGAAGAATGAACATGTTAACCAAGAAGCCGGCCTGGATCAGAGTCCCTCCTGCACCACGTAGTAACCCTGTGGCTTTGGGGCAAGCCTTGTGAAATCACGGCCCTGCTCTAACTTAACACGGACACGATAGCGCCGCAATTACAGATTGTGACAAGGATTTACCTGTAAGGCTACGACTCAATCATAAACCCCTTTCTCAATTATAAACGCACGATAGGTTGCACGGAACGCTTCCTCTGAAACCACAAGGTCATCGCTTAGTAAAAATATGCCAGTGTGTGACAATGTCATGACTCATATCTTGAGAAATATACATATAAACTCACACACCGCCTTTAATGGTATTTTGGGAGGACATCACGTGGAGGAAGTTTACATCCAGGAAGATGCACAAACAATGAGTGTGTGCCCTGATGGCCCTTCCATGTCCCCACACTCATGCTCACACTGCCTACATCAAGGTGACACATGGTTGCACGGCCCCGAGCACTGCCCTGTGCCCCATCCCTGCCCACGGCGCTGTGGCTCTTCCAGTAACTGTCACCGCAGCCTCTTGTGGCCTATGCTGTTGAATTTTGGGTACTTGGAGTCATGAAGTATATATACTCTTCGGCATCTGGTTTATTTTGCTCAGCGTCAGGTTTCTGCGATTTGTCCACCCTGCTGTACCCATCAGCATGGCAATTTTGGGAATGATGACTGTCTAGGCCAGTGTCATAACTGTACAATGCTTTGTCTTCTTGATAGATTTCTTTCTTTTTTTTTTTTTTTTTGATAGATTTCTTTCTAGGTTTTGCCGAGCATGAAAACACTTACTGTGATATTATCACCCTCTGTCTTTCTTAGGTGGCTCTGTGCGCTTATTTATTTTTGGTGCATACCTAGAAGTTTAAGCACTGTGTCATTGGATATGTGTGCAGTTCTGCTGTATAAGAAGTGTCTAAACTTCTGTAGAATACAGCTGCGGGGAGCCTGGGGGGCTCCGTCGGTGAGGCATCTGCCTTCGGCTCGGGTCATGGTCTCAGGGTCCTGGGATCCAGTCCCACATCGGGCTCCCGGCTCAGTGAGGAGTCTGCTTATCCCCCCAGCTCGTGCTCACTTGCAGTCTCTCTCTCTCTCAAATAAATAAATGAAATCTTTAAAAGTTTAAAAATAAAAATAAATACGTAAGAATATTTGTGGGCAGTCCTGCACTCCCACCCCAAGCATGGGATGCTCCCATCTGTTCGTGTTTTCCCCACTCGGGGTCTGCAGCCCCTGTAGGACCTGCAGTCCTGGGTAGGTGGAGGCTGCCCATCAAGGTTTCTCTCCTCGTTTTCCTGATGATCCCATGTTCCATACATTCCGCCTGGCTCTCTTCTTTTATGACCCAAAAGTGCAGATCTTGAACCAAGATTTTAATCTGGTGGTTATCTTTTACATATAAAGGTTTCTTTATTTCTTTATTTTGAGAAATTCGAAGAAATACGAATTCTTTATGCCAAATTTCTTTATTCTGGATAAAATGTTTGGTAAGACATACATCATTGCATATGTGTTCCCTCACTCTGTAACATGCCTATTGCTTTTTTTTTTTTTTTTTTTTTTTTTTGACTGTGGTGGGAACACTTGAGATCTACCTTCCTGGCCAGACTTCCTAGGCTCACAATCCTTCCCGTGGCATGTAGGCACCCCCTCATCTGACATGACTTGCAGACCTTACTGAAGGCTGTCCCCTGTTCTCCCCCTCCTAGCCACTGGCAACTGTCCTTCTACTCTGTCTCCATGAGTCTATTTCAATTCCTTGTACAAGTGGGTTCCTACAGGTTGCCCTGTGTCTGGCTCATCTCACTCAGCGTTAGGGCCTCTGGGTTCATCCGTGTTGTCATAAATGCCAGGGTCTCCTTATTTAATATCATAGTGACTCGACAAATATTGTATTATTATAGCTGCTTTAGACCTGGGGAAAATGGTAGGCAATTTAGTTTTTCCTACTTAATCTTCATAGAAAAATTGCAGCAGAGTAAATATTCTTCAAGGCCTTGCTATATTACATTGCATTTCTTGATAAAAAAAAAAACAACTAATTTTTAAGTATTTAATGATTTGAAAACACAGTTTGCTGTTTTTTTTTTAAGTAGATGCATACAGACTCTGAAGTAGAATTTTTAGTACTGACCTAGATACTTTCTCCACCAAATACTGTTAGGCAAGAAACCAAATGGTATTTACATATTTATTTGTAAGAGACTGTTTTAGATGTAGTTGTCCATGAAACATTTCCTGAAGGAGGCTGTTGAGCACTGTAGGAGAATCCTGGGGTGTTTTTCTCAACTGCGTGGCTCTCCCCTTCCCCAGACACCACCAGCCTGCACCTCTGTGGCATCAGCTCACATGACTCCGTGGATGTCCCTTACGGTTTTATTTTTCTTGTTCTAGATATGCCTCCCCCGTCAAATGAGCTCTTAAACCTCAGAGCAAGGATCATGTCTCAACTGTTTCATAACCTCCACAATTTATAGCATAGGGTTAGGTACGAGAAAAATAGAACGTTTATGACTGAGCTACTTGGCTTCTATCCTGTGGGAAAGTCCTTTCATGCCATTGACATCAGAAGAGAATCCGACAAATGTGCTAAAAAAAAAAATACAGCTGAGTAAAAGTCAGGGTTTTTAAAAAATATTGTATTTATTTATTCATGAGAGATACAGAGAGAGAAGCAGAGACATAGGCAGAGGGAGAAGCAGGCTCCCTGTGGGGAACCCGAAGCAGGACTCGATCCCAGGACCCCAGATCATGAGCCAAAGGCAGACGCTTAACCACTGAGGCACCCAGGTGTCCCAAATATCAGGATTTGATTAATGAAACTGGCTTCTCCCTTTCCCTTCAAGTAGAGAGAGAGGCTGGAAATGTGTTCCAACTTTGTCTACCTACTGAAAGCTCTGGAGTGGTACCTGCTTCTGCAGTGGAAAGGCAATGGGTAAGAAAATTCTATCTTGCTTGTAATCATCCATTTATCAGTTCTAAATGAACTTGGAAGCCAAAGTAATGCTAAGGAGATTTTTCGTCTGTTTACAAGGGCTTCACTGAGTTTTCTAAAATCCTAACACATCTCTGTGCATCAAATATGCGGTTGCATGGAGACATGATGGTCAATGTACAATGCGACTCTCCTTTCAAATTTCACACAACAACAACATAATCATTATTCAAATCTTAGAATAGATATTTATATAAACTGTAAGTCTTCAGAGAACCAATTTTAATGTCTTTGACAGAGC
The DNA here is from genome assembly GCF_018345385.1 of Vulpes lagopus. NCBI lineage: Eukaryota > Metazoa > Chordata > Mammalia > Carnivora > Canidae > Vulpes > Vulpes lagopus. The sequence continues at coordinate 1,529,655 of NC_054837.1, read as the reverse complement.
CCATATTAAAATAAATTTATATGTAACAGATATTAACAAATATTTATAAATAAGGCTCATAAGGGAAAGATTTATCCTAATATGACACATGCTAACATATACTAGCGGTAAATTAAATATATCAGTCTATTTCAGGAGAATTACCTGCATAACCAATTGAATCTTCCAATCCATGAACACAGAATGACTTTCCATTTATTTTGGTCTTTAATTTCTCTTAAAGATGTACCATATTTCATTGTACATGTCTTACGGTGATCTTGCTATCTTTATTTCTAAGTATTTTATTTTGGTAGTATTGCGAATAGAATATTTTCTTAATTTCATTTTAGGATATTTTTGGTAATATACATAAATGCAATTGGCTTTTTTATATTAAGCTCCTATTCTGAAAACTTACTAAATTAATTTAATATTTTTTGTGGTTTCCTTTGGATTTTCCAGATAGAAAATGCTATTCTCTATGAATAAAGACAGTTTTACTTCCTGCTTCTCAATCCATGTGCTTCGATGGCCTTCATTCCTCATTGTACTGAATGGAAGCATCTGGACAATGCTGAATATAATCAACAAAAACAACACAACATCCTTGGCTTGCTAATGGGGAGGAAGGTGGATATTCAGTCTTTCACCATTAGATACAACATTCAATACTGAGGTTTTGTTGATGACCCTTTCCAAGCTAAGTTCCATTCTATTTCCTGTTTTCTGAGGTGTGTTTGTTTTTATTTTAATCACTGATGGATGTGAAAGCCTGTCAATAGTTTTTCTGCATCTACTGAGATGAGTGTGTGGTTCTGGTTCCTTATCTTCCACATGGTATATCACACTGATGACTTCTTGAAGATGAAAGTAATCTTGCATTTCTGGGAAACTTTCATGTCATCATGGGCATAACTGTTTTCACATATTGTTGGGTGTAGTGTGATAATATTTTAATGACAATTTTATGTCTATAATCCTGTGGTACGTTGTCCACAGGGTCTCCTTTTCTCTTCTTTTCTTTTCTTTTGTTTTCTTCTCTTTTCTTTCTTTTCTTTTCCTTTCTTTTCTTTCTCTTCTCTTCTTTCTTTTCTTTTCTTTTCTTTTCTTTCTTTTCACTGTTTTGGTTTTTTGAGATTTTATTACTTGGCTTTTGAATCAAGATATTAGCCTCATGAAGGAGTCGGGAAATTTCTCTCTTCTAGGTTCTGAAAAAGTTCATGAAGGATTGGTATCATATTTCAATGTAATATTTGAAATGATTTACCAGTGTGGCCCTGAAAATTCCTATACAGAAGACTCTCAATCACTACAAGCACACCTCATTTTATTGTGCTTCCCAGGTAAGTTGCCATGTAAATCTGTTTCAGGTAAGTGTATTGACATGATTTTCCAAATGTATTGGCTCATTTCCATTGCTTATTTTGTGATTCTGTCACATTTTAGTTATTCTCTCATTATTTCAAACTTCTTCATTATTATCATATTTTCTATTGTGATCAATGATCCCTGATACATTATATTACTGTTGTAATTGTTTTGGGGTGGCATGAACAGTGCCCATATAAGACAGGAAACTTATTTGATAAATATGAGCATTCTGACTGCTGCACCGACCAGCCAGTCCCTGGTCTCTCTCCCTCTCTGGGGCCTTCCCACCCCCCAAGACACAACAGTACTGACATCAGGCCAGTTAACACCCCTACCCTGGCCTCTAGGTGCTGAAGTGAAAGGAAGAGTCTTAAGTCTTCCACCGTCGTCACAAGCTAGAAATGATTCAGCTGAGTGAGGAAGGCACGTCTAAGGCTGAGACAGGCCTAGAGCTAGAGCTTGGGCTCTTGCACCAAACATTAGCCAAGTTGTGAATGAGACAGATAAGTTCTTGAAGGAAATCACAAGTGCTGCTCCAGTGAACACACGGGTGGTGAGAAAGCTAAACAGCCTTATTGCTGACGTGGAGAAAGTGTGACTGCTCTGGATAGAAGATCAAACCATCCACATCCTTCCCTAAAGTCACAGCCTAACCCAGAGCCAGGCCCTGACGTTCTTCACTTCTGTGAAGGCCGAGGGGGGTGAGGAGGCTGCAGAAAGAGAATCTGGAGCCAGCAGAGGTTGGTCACGATGGTGAAGGAGAGAAGTTGTCTCCATAACATGAAGGGGCCAGGTGAGGCAGCAGTTGCTGGTGGAGAAGCCACAGCAAGCTCTCCACAAGGCCCAGAGGGATAATTCAGGAAGGTGGCCACACTAAACAACAGACATTAACGTAGATGAAGCCATCGTCTGTTGGAAGCAGATGCCATCTGGGACCATCCTAGCGGGAGAGGAGAAGTTGGAGCCCAGCTTCAGAGCCTCAAGGGATAGGCTGACCTCTCGTTAGGGCTCAAGCAGCTGGTGACGCTGAGTTGAAGCCAATGCTTATTTACTGTTCCAAAAACTCTAGCGGCCCTAAGAGTCACGCTGAATCCTCTGTGCTCTAGAAATGGAACCACGAAGCCTGGATGACAGCACACCTGTTCACAACATAGTTTCCTAAATATTTTGAGCATCTGTTGAGACCTAACTGCTCAGAAACAATAGTTTCTTTCAAAATACAACTGCTCATTGATGATGTTTGGGATGATATCACCCAAGAGCCCCAATGAAGATGTACAATGATGTTAATGTTGTCATGCTTGCTAACATGCATCCATTCCGCAGATCATGGATCAAGGACTCATTTCAATTCTCAAGCCTCATGATTTCATAAAAGCATTTCATCTACAGCTGCCATCAAAGTGATTCCTCTGATGAATCCAGATAAAGTAAATGGAATATTTTCTGGAAAGAATTCCCTACTCCAGATGTCATTAAGAATATCTATCTGTGATTCATGGGAAGAGGTAAAAATATCAACATTAACAGGAGTTTGGAAGAAGGTGAGTCCAACCTTTGAGAGGTTCAGGCCTTCAGGGGAGGAAGTCACCTCAGATGTGGTGGGAACGGCAAGAAAATAGGAATCAGAAGTGGGACCTGGACATGGGACCAGATCGTTGCAATCTCAGGATGGAACTTGAACAGACAAGTGGCTTCCTATGGATGAGCAAAGAAGTGATATCCCGAGATGAGTATCTTCCTGGTGAGGATGCTGTGAAGATGGTTGAAATGGCCACAAAGGATTGAGAAAATCACATAAATCATGTAAACTGACTCAATAAAGCAGCAGCAGCGTTTGTGAGGATGGACTCCAATCCTGAGAGGAGTTCTGCTGTGGGTAAAATGCTACCAGACAGCATCACATGCTGCAGGGAAATCGTTCATGGAAGAGGAGCCGATTGATGTAGCATACTTCACTGTTGTCTTATTGTAAGAACCTGTCACAGCCACCCCAGCCTTTAGCAGCCCCCACCCTGGTCAGTCATCAATAGCCATCAACATCAAGGTAGGACACCAGCAAAAAGCTGATGATGTTTACCATTTTTTAGCAACAAGATATATTTTTTAAAGGTTTTATTTATTTATTTGACACAGAGAGAGAGAGACAGAGAGCATAAGCATGGGGAGCAGCAGGCAGAAAGAGAGGGAGAGGGAGAAGCAGTCTTGCTGCTTGAACAGGGTGCCTGATATGGGGCTCAATCCCAGGACCCTGGGATCATGACCTGAGCCAAAGTCGATGCTTAACCTACTGAGCCACCCAGGTGCCCAGCAATAAAATATTTTTTAACTAAAATATGTACATTTTTTAGGCATAATGCTGCTGTGCACTTAATAGACATCCTATAGTTCAAGCATAATTTTTAAAGAATTTATTTATTTATTCATGAGAGATAGACAGAGAGGCAGACATAGAGGGAGAAGCAAGTTCCCTGAAGGGAGCCCCATGCGGGACTCAATCCTAGGACACTGGGATCATGACCTGAGCTGAAGGCAGATGCTCAAACACTGAGCCACCCAGGTGTCCAATCAAACGTAATTTTTATATTCAATGGGAAATGAAAGAAATTCATTTGACTATTGTGCTATTTTCTTTATTGGGTGGTCTAGAAGGAAACCTGCTATATCCTAAAGGTTGCATGTACATGTTAATAATTTTTGCCATCTTAGAAAAATTCTTCTTTCATTTCACCAACTTGTCTATGAGCCTACAATGCCTCCTCAGGAGGTCATACACAATTTTGTCCATCCATCCTGAGCAGCTATATATAGTTAATTCATTTTATTCACCCTAATTCCTTGAAATAATCACTGAGCTCCTCCCAACTTATATGATCCTTAGAGCTCCAAGTGGTATTGTCTTATTATTTTCTCTCTACCTTTGTAAATGCCCTTGACTTTATGTCAATTTCCTTTCTCTCTGCTGTAACCTGTACTTTTACTATTGTCTTCAAAACATTCTTTCCTCAGGAAACCCATTCCCAATTTATTAATATCAGACTTGGATCTTTGAATAAATATATTTTTTTCATTTCATATTATTCTAGCAACTGAAGACTCTATTAACTTATTAACTATATAGAGAACAATCAATACATCTGTGACTTCTAATAAAAATAGTTTAGCATCCTTATAAGTAAATGATACCCACAAAGTTTTTGTTCTCCTTAGTGATTACAATTGCCTTTAGAAAACATTTCATTATGTATTAACAATCCTAAAGAGCTTTCCAACAGCTAACTAAAAAACAGGCCATTGAGCTTTGAGAAGTTCACAGGGTTACTTGTCTTTTGCATGAGGTGAGTAGCCATGGAGAGACCATTTCTCATGTATCAGAACAATCAGAGTTGATCTGAGGATTAAAAGGGGGATTTTGGTTTTCCAGATCTTGTTTTATTCCCCCTTTTGTCTTATTCTTTATTACCTAATAATTCACTCTTTGCAAATTACTTGGTGTTAATTGTAGTTGTTTGAAATGAGGAATAAAATATGGCCTCAGTGGCTTACACAGTGTTCAGTGCCTCCTGTAGGTTGCTGACAAATATGATTTTATTTGGGGTACTGTTATGTAACTACTCTTTTGGCTCTTCATTTATGTTTCCCAACTGATAGGAAATTATCCTCATATTTCATTTCCATTATTAGGAGTAGGGAAAAATCTCAGACCATTCACTCTCCTTGATAAGTAGTCAAGAAATTTGTATATCTCAGGAGAATATATAGAAATACAAGTACAGATAATACTACCTGCTCGTATATTGATGAAGAATTTTCTCAAATCCTTAGAATATACTATTTCTGATTATCTCATGCTTTATATAGAGCAGCTATGTAAATACAACTCTATTTTACACATATAGATCTAAGGGGCAGGGCTGGTGAGTTTTTGTTGGTACATCACTTATAATTAACAATTAAATAGTTTCTAAGGCTGATATAAATACCTAAAGAAGAGGTGATTTCTGCTTAGAAATTACTTTATCTTTATTAGATGTTTTCAATGAAGCATTGACTACGTTAGAAGTAAGTGTGAAACATTGCAAGTAAATGTGTTAACAAGGGAAACTTTCATTTAGCTAATTATTTTATTTGTAAACTCTTGCTCATAATAACGATGAATTTTCTGTCTTCTTTTAATTCTACCACCTTCCACTGTCACCTGAATACATGATGAACAACTAAAATCATTTATTAAAGAGGTAGGAATAGAAGAATATGGGATATTTGGCTTTTTGGGGAATTTTACTTGCTATCTAGGTGCCTATGCCTCTGATGGGGGAGGGGGGGTATGTGCAACCCTATTTCCCTTCAAGAGGATCCATTAGGGTGGATTGTGACTTCTAAATCTATCTCATTAAAAAAATTGTAGATTTTATGTACAAAATATATTGTTACAGTTACATATGTATAAATTTAAGAATAAACAAATGTTTCCTTTGATCAAAAATTATCTTAATCATAGGAATAAAAATATAGTTTAGTAAAATAAAATTCCATGATGCTAGCAATAGGAATGATGACATCAAATTCTACTCAAGCACTCACTATGGTCCAGATACTGTGCCATAAACTCTAACAGACTCTCCACCATTACAACAGGTAAATGAAGTACAGTATTGCCAGACCAGTGTTAGCGATAAGCCAAGTCTTGGGATTTAAGGGGGTGTGACAAGGTGAGGTTGAAACTTAAGTCTTGTACTTGCTTGAGCTCAAGACTTTGAAATATCTGGCTGCGTGGCCTTCATCCCAAAGTTCTAAATTGGTCAAAACTCATATAATAGACAGGAAATTCGTAAAATTATTACTTTCTACTTTTACCCTAGAAGTGCTGTTAATAGTCCCAAAAAAAGAGGGTAAACATCTTTTCTACTGGAGATGAGGCAAATATAGAGTGTGCAAGAAGGTATTTTACCTTTACATTTACCAATGTAAACACATTTAACTAGGAAACTGAGAAGGGTAATTATGCAAATAAGGCTTTTAACCTTTGGCGAAAATATAAGGCTTTAAGTGGATTCCTGTAAAAATAGAAAAAAGTAGAATTTGATTTTCAAAACTTCCTTGAGCAGAATGCATTCTGATTCCATTGTAATATTAGGGTAATTCCATGTGGTTATAATTAATCCCCCATGTGGTTCTAGAATTTTGAACCATCAACACACATAAACAGTCTTTTGAAGATCAAATAAATCCATGAAGAACTGAGAAACTGAGGTTCTATTATCTATCTTCCCAATGTTGTCCAATCATGCATGTGTCTTAATCTGTTCCTCCTTCTTGAAATACACAGCTGGTCACTCCAAAACAGACCCTTGGATTATTATAGTTCTCGATGGCTTTCATCCTAAAACACTTGACCTAGCTCATAATATGCCACTTATTGTCACCACCACTTATTCTGTATGGTGTTTGGCCTCATAGATCATTTTCTTATCTTTGTTTGAACCTGAACCCATTAGACCAGCACCAATATTCTAGCTCTGATCCTCTTTTCAGGGCAACATTCCAGACTCCCCATTGACTCTGCTGCCTTCAAAATCCATTTGCTTTGGATAGACTTCTGGTCCATCCCACTTGTCAGACGCCCTCTGAGCCAAACTCCAACCAAAACAATTTCAATGCCTGTGTAGTTTGCGAAGTTGTGAGAAACAATAACAGAAATCCTCAGGGCAGGCAATGATCTCACTTTTGCTCAAAGTGTTAGCTCCTTCTTGGATCCACTTACAGTCACTTTCCTGTCTTCCCTGTCCATTGATACTCACACGGAGGAGGCCAATTCAAGATGACGTTGGTGTTCATACTCCAGAATATTTTTAAAAAAGAAAGGAGATGGAAAGAAAAGAATGTCCCATAGGAGCTGCTGAGCTGGTGCAGAGTCCTTACTGAGCATGATGTCTTATCTAGCTTCTGTTTTGTAATGAGAATGGAGTGGAAGAAGCTGAAACTGAGCTGTGAGGGACAGCACTACCAGGACGCTGGTCTCCTTGGTCAGTAAGCCCCAGTGGCAGGCAGGTAGTCCGTGGCTTTTGCAGTGCATGACGTGGTCACTGCTCACCCACCTGCAGGGCCTTGCCCCAAGATGTCAACAACTGGCTACCAGGTTCTGTTAGGTGCAGATAGTGTCACAAACACTCCCGCCACCTGCATGGCCCAATCCGTCACATCTTACCAAGAGATAAGCCCCGATCCACAACACTGCTGGAGGATGCTGAGTGACTTCTGACTCCCTGAGCCCCACCTCACAGCCTCCCCTTGTTCAGTGCTTCCCTAATCAAAGCATATACCACGATCTTTTATTTATCATTGTCGGACTACAAATGTCACTATGCTCATCTCTGAGCTGATTCCCTCACAACGGAAGAAAACTGAATATAAATGCTTTTCAAACAAAACACCACCTGCTCAGCCCTTAATACAAAGGAAAAACATAGCTGTACCGTGTGACAGAAAAAAATTCATTAGGTTAAGCTCAGCATGTGTCTTCTCCCACCAACCGTGAAAGTGTGGGCCACCCAGGGCTTGAGGTGACATCCTGCGTGATGCCTGCCTGTGTTCCCCGGGAGCCTTCATCCAGCACACAGTGTGCGGGATGGGATGTGACCTGTATCCAGATCCGACACTGGCCATGCAGAGCTGGGGGTAGCAGTTGTTCCAGGGGAGAGTGGGCAGTCAGCAGTAGAGCTCATCAGAAGGCCCAAAGGGGGCTGGGCAGGTTGTGGCTCCCAGTTGCCCCGAGGGCAGCACCAGGGTCCAGATGGTTTTCATCGGGCTCTTTCTGACGCCCTGAGCCTTGCGCGTCCCGGAGTGGAAGGGCAGCTCGCATCCCCTGTGGTCTTACACCTTCTGTGGAGCAAAGGCAGTCAGGGGACATGCAGAGGAGGCTGGCCCCATGGTTCAGAAGAACCACTCATGAAACAATGCCTTGCTCTCACCACCCCTTTCACATAACACCCTGCCAAAAACATAATGCGCTCCTCTTGCTTGAAATTTCTCACTCTCGCTCCATTTGTTCCATTTGCTGAGATTTCTTTTCTTCCAGTTGGGGACGTAATCTTTAATAAGATTTCATGTATATTCATAGCCATTTTTCAGGTTAATTAGAAAGTGAGATAAAAGTTTTGACTTAACCTGAAAAATATTTATGATCCAGACATTGAGAGGATGCAGGGATAGTATTTTAAGGAAACACAATGTCAGATTTCACCAAGCCCTAAATCACAAATAGAAGGAGGAGCAGTTTGCTCTCAGGTCTTTCATATATTGAAATATTTTATATTTCAGTGCAAAATAATATGAAATATTTCATATTTCAGTGCAAAATCTTTCCATCCTGCATATGTGGGATCTGGGCTATAGGAGCACGTAAGGGTGAAGTCCTAGGTGCGAGGTTGGGGATAGAGGTGCTGCACTGCACAACCACAGAGCGGAGCCCTGTCCACAGGTGATGGAGAGAGCTGACCCTGAATAGAGCAAGGAGAGCAGGGCATATGTGTCATATGTCACACACATAGTGGCCTACGTACAGCCTACTTAAGGTCTCCATTGTAATCTCGTATGGTAGGCTGTGCTCCTAGGACCACCCTAGAAAACAGAAAAGTTCATTACAGGAGGCCACAGGATGTGTTTCCCTTGTCCTGCACTGTGAACCCATCAGCTGCACCTGCCAGCTCCCTGCAGGGTCCCACCACCCCCTGCACTGTGTGTCAACACAGGACCTCAGCCATTTATGCCTTCCACCCGTCAAGTGCCAAAGCAGAGACTCTTGGAGGAAATATGCATCCGAGCAGCCTGGGCAGAGAAGTGGAAGCCAGATCATAGGCAACAGTATCCCCTGTGACATGACAGGTGTCAGCCACGCATGTGGAAGGGATGATGGGAAAGGTGGCTGGAATGTGATGGCTGGAAGATAGTTGGAAGGCTGGCAGAGGGTATGGAGCTCAGAGACAGGACGCCCAGTTCATTCAAACTGTGAAACACACCGCCTTCACAATTGCCATCCCTGTAAAATATGCCTATTCTACTCAGGAGAAGAGAGGGAAAGGAGTCCATGCAGCCTGCCTTTAAAAATGCTGATGCTGTATTTACAGTGACCTTGCTGCATTTTATTCACTTGCTCATAAATGGAATTTTCAGAAACTTTCAAAGTTTTCAGAAACGTTAACATAACACAAGCAGGATCCAGACATTTCCAGAAAGACAAAGGTTGTTTACAAACCGCAGTTGCTGTGGTTCCTGGCCCTGAGCCCTGACTCTCTAGGCGTGAGCGCGTGGACAGGCCATCGTGTCAGAGTGGATCTATCAGGATGGGGAAGAAACTCCAAACACACATGTGAAATACACGGAGACAAGACCTGGGTGTTTTGGGGGGATTGGAATGCGACAATCTAACACATGACAGCACAAGATTACCGAGTCTCTTCAATGTTACTGCAAGAGATGGAACAAAGATATTTAATTTTGGTGGGGTCAGGAATGCTCTAAAATACATTTTTGAGATGAAAATTTGGGGGTGCCTGGGTGGCTCAGTTGGTAAAGCATCTGCTTTTGGCTCAGGTCATGATCCCAGGGTCCTGGGATCCAGTCCCACGTTGGGTTCCCTGCTCAGTGGGGAGTCTGCTTCTCCCTCTCCCTCTCTGCCCCTCCCTGCCGGTTCTCTCTCTTTATTTCCTCTCTCAAATAAATGAATTAAATGCTTTTTTAAAAGGATGGAAATGTTATAAATGTGGAAGCATTTCCCAAAGAAAGTTAATAATTCCATCTACACATTTTTTTTTTTTTTTGCAGCATACACAATCACTTCTTTGTGGTCTTATAAAGAGGATTCAAGTATCAACTAGAAAGCTGAACTCCGACTATTTCACATGGCCGTCTTATCTTCTGATATTCTTGAAAAATCAGAGTCATCTACTCACATTCTTTATAGACTGTCATGAGTTAGAGTAGCTGCTGCTATGGTTATAGGTAGGTGTTTTCCCCGACTGTCTTCAATGCTCAGCATTCAACAGCATCCTTAACCACGACAGAAGTGACATTTATTGTTTATTGTCAGGTGTCAGCGATCCTTTGCCACTCCCAGGTTCTTTCCTTCATTTCCATTCCTTGTGTTCAATGCAGGCATTCCCACTCTTGGTCCCACTCATCCCTTCGGACTGAGCTTTCTCTTCCTTCTTCCTTCCTTTCCCTTCCCTCCCTCCCCCACTCCCTCCTTCTCTCTTACCTCCTCCTCCCTCCCTCCCTCCTTCCTTCCTCCTTTGTTCTATCTTAAAAAAAAAAAAAACTCTTTCCCTCCAATTTGAGACTAGAGCCCATGAAGCTCAAACAGTACATTTAAGTCTATCACATCTAGGGAAACAATGATAAATTGTTATAGAAGAATGAAGAGAGTAAACAAATTGTCCCAAAACCCATAGCTGAATGACAAATTTGAAAATAAAATCCTTGATTCTTGATTCACAGTCTAGTGCTACAATTATTCTTCTGATTAATCCGTTTTAATGTTTTCAGTAAACTGCTAAACAGTCAAATATCATGTATGTGAAAGTCCAAAACTAGCTTTGATATATGAAAGGAAAAATGAAATGGAGCCACTTAGATTGATTTCAAACAGAGCCAGGATCGGGTGGGGGGGGGCGTTAAGGACGTGAACCCCATGCACATCCTCTCCTGGCACAAGCATGACCTTCTGGACCCCCCCCCCCAAGACCCCCACAGAGGCCAGTAACAGACTTCTACACAACTGCGGCCTCGGCAACCATTTATGATGACTCAAGAGGGTTCCTGCTGTCGACACCATTGAAATTCCTTGTAAGCATCTTATTCAAGCACCTCTTCTTGTCTGTGAAAACCCCTGACTTCTGATCCTTAGTGGGGCATTATTTGGGTTGCTGCCCAAATCTGCGTGCCTTGAATTGTAATTCTTGGATTCCAGATAAATACTTTTGGTTAATTACTGCTTCCTGACAATTTTAGGTTGACAGATATGTAATCAAATAATTCCACTTTTTAATTCCAAACAACAAAGTGTTTTGATGGAGGCTAATAGATCTTCTAGGGAAGGAAGCTGTCCCATAAATCTAAGTAAAACTTTGAAATGTAAAATAAGACTGAGTAAGCTATAGATCACTTTTGGTAATAAGCGTCATGACTTATTACTTACAAAGTATCAATTATTATGGAAAATTATAAAAATAATTCTATCAGGGCATATAATTTGCATTTTTAAAGGGAAAACGGAGTAAAGATTCAGAAGAATTGAGTCCTTACTAGATACCCAATATTGTACAAAGATTTTTAGATTGATTATAACATTAATACTCATGGACGCCCTATGTATAGTGTATTTTTGGTGGATTAATTTTTTAAATTAACAATTTCCTAAATGAGCTTCTGAAATGAAAGATTACTAAAATGTAGGCACATGATTTCCAAATTTATGAGTTAATTGCCAATAATATTATTCCTATTCAACCATCTTTCTTACTCAATTATTCTCAATGATTTAATGAAGCAGTAGGATTACCTTGTGTCCATAAGAGTGTATTTGTGTGTATTCCTACGTGTCTGTGTGTTTGTGTCTGAATTTGTACTGTGTATGTGTGTATGTGTAAGTATCTGTGTGCACGTGTGTGCGCGTGCATGCATGTGCGTATGGGTATATTGTGGAGGATGAGGTGCTGATGTGAGAGTGTGGACTGAGAATCTGATTAACAATGACAATAACAGGGGGATCCCTGGGTGGCTTAGCAGTTTGGCACCTGCCTTTGACCCAGGGCATGATCCTGGAGACCCGGGATCGAGTCCCGCGTCGGGCTCCCTGCATGGAACCTGCTTCTCCCTCTGCCTGTGTCTCTGCCTCTCTCTCTCTCTCTCTCTCTCTCATTCTCTCTCTGTGTCTTTCATGAATGGATGAATAAAATCTTAAAAAAAAAAACCCAATGACAATAACAGTGACCTTGCTGAGCAGAGCTGGTAACCCAGCAGCCCCATCTGTGGGCATTCCCCTTGCGTCTACAATGCTCCCCTGGTAACTTAGCTAAGGTAAGCCTTCTAACCTAGATGAACTCACTCAGAAACTACATTTCCTAATATATTTATAAATAAATCTGAGAAACAGCACACAGTGTCCATGTTTCCATAGAGATCTGTGGGATAATTAGACAAATTCATATGATAATTATAAAAATTAGAACTGAAACAGTGCTTCTCCTAGATGAGAAAAACCATTTAAAGTTATACAAATCTTCTATCTTTAGTCCAAATGACCAATTTTCTTTTTTTTTTCTTAAAATAAAAACAGAGGTAAAAAACAAGAAACCATAGAAAACCGAGTACAGATGAAAGAAATACAAACAAGGAGCAGTGTTTTGCCAAAGCCATTCATCCCTGTGCACGCGTCTGTACACTCGTGAGTCAACTTAGGTGAACAAATTAACAAATCGAACAAAAAGGCCCATGTGTGCACATTTGTGTGTATGCATCTTTGTGTGCTGGCGATGAATGTTCAGTTTTATAGAACTTGGAAATAGAAAATAGAATAGTGTTGCTACCCACAGTTCATAGAGAGCCGGAGAAAAGGCCCTTAAATAACCTTGACAGAGATGTTGAAAATTAATGCAGAGAACTGTATTTAGAGTGAGAATGCCCAAGTGCCTGACAGTCCTGAAAAAGTAATTAAGCAAAAGAAATTACTTTTAGAGCTTGGAAGGATTTAAAGTGTCACCATTAAGTTTCGGTTGATATTTTGCTCTATTAGCAGACCCCGCCTGTGAACGCTGCTACCCTGGCCCTCAGAGCCAGGTCACTGTGCTCACAGAGACTTTGTCAAGACTTCTATCTTGGACTTACTGCTGCTTAGAAATGTCTCTGTTAAGACTATTTGGCCTCTCTTCTAGATGCAGACCCAAGTTAGAGGTACAAGCAGCCTGAGATAGAAATCTATCTTCAGAAACAGATTGAGTCTTTGTTTTAGCTCATTGTGTTTGCATTGCAGCATTCCTACTTTTGAAGAGTTTCTTCTATTTGCCAAATTACACTTTTGCTAATTCAGTTGATTTTATTTTTATCTCTGTATCTATCTGTGCATCTATGTATCTGTCTCTCCATCTGTCCATCCACCCATCTCTTCATTTTTAAAATATTTTATTTATATTGAACAGGGTCACCCAGCTTCTTTGACTTATGCTAATGTAGAACAATAGAATGTGAAACTTCAGACAAACTTGTTAGCATGGAGCTGCCTGAGGTCAGCAAAGAATCCAGTGTGGATCCCATCTGCTTAGATTTATAACTACACAAAAATGTTAGTATCTGAAGAACACAATTCTTGGGATGACACGGAATTTTTAAATCTTGGACTCTGCCATTGACTGTGATTCGGGTGACTTAAATAGAGTAGGCTTTGTTTCCTCTTTTATAAAGTGGGAATAATAAAAGGTCTAACTTTATGTTAATTTATGTAAAATGCTTCAAAAGAGAGAACTGTCACTGGATTGGGTTGGGGAAATGGAAGCTTAGTGTGTCAGGAGGGAGACAAGTTCAGCTAATAATACCTGCTTGGCTCCTGGAGGCCAGGCCAGGAGCAGGTGTGCACACGCCACTGACAACCTCCCAGAACTTCCCTGTCCGTCAGCCCCAGAGAAAGCACCAACCTGCTCACCATCTACAGGATCCGCATGTGCAGCTCACACTATGTGACGTAAACCAGGTCAGGAGACACTTCACATCCATCTGTGCTCCAGCTCCCCAAACAACGAGATGCTTCCAAATGTGAGATGAAAACCATCAATAACGTGAGTTCAGGAATGGGTTCTGACCATGCATATTTTAGAATTACATACATTCCAACCAAACCAAGACTCTTAACTACAAAGATCACACCGCTGGTCACGAGACGGGTGGTGGGGGTGGGGGATGGGGAAGCGGGGGATGGAGATGAAGGAGCACACTTGATTTTTTTTTATTATTTTTTAAAATTTTTATTGGTATTCAATTTGCCAACATATAGAATAACACCCAGTGCTCATCCCATCAAGAGGAGCACACTTGAAATGAGCACTAGGTGATGGACAGAAGTGTTAAATCACCTCCTGTGTACCTGACACTAGCATTACACTAAATATTAACTAAATTTTAAAAAAAATTGAAAAAGAAAAAAAGTAATTGTATATATATATAATATATATATATATATTCCACTGTCACTCGTGGCTTCACAAGGAAGCCATTAGGGATCTACGGTATCCATCCTTTACACATACGAATCAAAAAACTGTATTCATGTGCTTTATTTTAAGTCAATTTTTCACTTTATAAAATATTTCAGTGGCTATTTTGCCATCCACTTGTGCCAGTTCTTACCATTTCCTTCCTTAGTTATAAAAAGGAAAAAAAGACAATACAAATTTCTGGTGGCCTGTCAGTTATTTAATTATTTTACATTTGTGATATTTGTTTCTAGAAGTCACCGGAGGAACTTTCTCTTATAGAAATGATTATGAAACATATATGTTTGATAAAATTTCACATTTCATTGTCCTATAAATCAGCTCACTTGTGGAGATGGAGGTATAGTATATCCAGGTGGTAATAAGTTTCTGATACGAAGAATTGTCAGGATTTCACTTTTGTAGGAACTGGGCTCTGAACAAATCAGACTCTATAATAATTTTGATGTTAATACTCTTTGAAAAGACTCACTGACTGAGCTAGAAATCTCTGCTCACTGATTAAAAAAAAGATTAAAAAAACATCATTCCACAGTGTACTAGTGTTGTTTGCCTAGTTTTAACGTTTTGTTTATAAGTACTATTTATGAGGAACAGCATTTCTCTGGGATCCATCTCTGCACATGCGACTTTACAAAATCACATTTCTGATCCCTTTATCTCCACCCACAGCAGCTGTGTAGCTGAATGAGAGCAGAGATGGAAGTGCTGCAGAGTAAGCACTGCTTTGTACAGCGGCTGTGACCCACCTGTCATCCATCTGCCTATCTATCTATATCTATCTATCTATCATCTATGTATCTATCTATCATCTATCGCCTATGTATCTATCTACCCATCTATGTCCCCATCTGTCTATCATCTATGTATCTATCATGTAGGCATCATCTATTATCTATCTATCTATCTATCTATCTATCTATCTATCTATCTACTGATTTATGTATCTATGCATCGATCTCCCACCTATCTCCTCATCTATCATCTATTTATCTATTATCTATCTATCTATCTATCTATCTATCTGTCTATCATCTATCTATCTATCTATCATCTATCTATCTATCATCTATCATCTAATCTATCATCTATCGCCTATGTATCTATCTACCCATCTATGTCCCCATCTGTCTATCATCTATGTATCTATCATGTAGGCATCATCTATTATCTATCTATCTATCTATCTATCTATCTATCTATCATCTATCTATCTACCTATCTATCTATCATCTATCTATATAATCTACTGATCTATGTACCCATGCATCATCTCCCACCTATCTCCCCATCTATCTGTCATCTATGTATCTATTATCTAGGTATCATCTATCTATCTATCTATCTATCTACCCATCCATGTATCTATGTATCTATCTAAACATTTATCTCCCCGCCTATCTCCCCATCTATCTATCATTGATGTACGTATCGTCCATGGATCTATCTACCCATCTATATATGTTTACATATCTATGTATCTATCTACCATCTATGTATCTATGTATGTATCTATTTCACTTATCTATCTATCTATCTATCTATCTATCTATCTATCTATCTATCTACCTCTGCCTACCTATCACCAGTCTCTGTGTGTATTGACTATAAACAGTGCACTCTGACTGCAGTCTAACAGCATATTCTAGGACAGACAACAGAGCTGATATAAATTAGGTGTGAACTCTTCATATGCACTACCATATAAATACTATAAGCTAGAGAATTTGGAGACTAGAACCTACAAACCGCAGATGTCAAGGCCAATATACTCACTTTTTTTATTGTTACTTAAATCTGCATACGCACTTCAATTTATAGTTTCCTGTTTGTTTTCAGAAGACTTTAGGCCTCAGAAGAGGTGCTACAGTAATTATCCTCTGAGATTTAGAAGAAAATAAACACCAGTAGTTTATGGCTGGAAAAAACAATCTGCGAACTTTATTACCCTCACGTGGCCTGTCCCACGTGGCAAGACAAGCTGTGCCTCCTCCTGAATGCACACAAGTGGAAGCACCTCAGCTTAGCCTTGGAGGGAAAAGGGAAAATGCTAAGGAGGCCTTCATACACCAACAGGAGGGCTTGACGATCTGAGGGAAGCCCCACCAGGGAGGGGGACAGAGCCAGGCCCGCAGCTGCCTTACCACACTCAGAGCCAACAGCGGGAACAACAAGAAGCGTAAACCAGAACAGTGACCTGAAGCACAGTCCACTTGATGTAAAACAAGCTTATCCAGAGTGTGGGATCTGAAACCTTTCTCGGGGAGGTAAGTGACAGTGATGGTTATAGTGAGAGCCTGATTCTTTGCCTTATTAGGTCCACTGGTTGGACAGTAAGACTTGTTTGTGATATGAAGCTATTTTTTAATAGGCTCCGTGACATGTGAAGTTATCTTCTGGGAGAAACCATCTCTTACAAATTCATAACAGACTTGCTTTGGGGAAACGACTTTTCATTCTGATGGGTCAACAGATCACTAAGGATCACTGAGGTGGGAAGTGGTGCCAGGAGGTAATCATACAAACAACTAGCTAACATCTGTCCGGGATGATGACATCAGGTATGCAGAGGCTAGTGTCAGTAAGATCAAATGGTTAAGTTCAAACAAAGTCAACAACAGCAGTAAACACTTTGACTCTGTTATAAAACCAGCAGCCATGAACCTGTGTTAACCATCTTACCTATCGATGGGTTAGTCATCTATTTACCTGCGTGTGTGTTTCAGAATGGAGTGAGGGAGAGAGATCACATCCTTGCCTGAACAGATATTTGCAGAGGGCCTGCTATGTGCCAGATATTAAGCAAAGATCATTGAGGAAAAGAGTATTCAAAACCTACTCATGGCTTGAGAAACACAGTTTCTAACTAGGGATCCAGACAAGTAAGTGGATATGTACAGTGTAGGCCTGCAGGTCGGCCAACAAGATTAAGAACAGAACGGACCTGCAGTGGGGCACCTGGAGTTCAGAGCCACCTTTAATTTAGAGGCGATCCTTCCAACTGGAGCAGTCGCACATGGCACAGGTCCTCAGGGAGACACGCTATCTCCTTACACAGTAATTTTATCACTGAAGAACTCGGAACACGGTTCATTACTTAGCCGGATAATTACTCCCGGGCTGTGAGAGGAACTTGGGACTCCAGCTACAGATCCAGGCCTCTTTCCATTGGTTATGCTGCTTCTATTGAAATTTCTTTTTGGAGGGTCACCTGGGTGGTTCAGTGGACAAAACCTCTGCCTTTGGCTCAGATCATGATCTCAGGTTCCTGGGATCGAGTCCTGCATGGGGCTCCCTGCTCAGGGGGGAGCCTGCTTCTCTCTCTGCTCCTCCCCATGCTCATGCTCTCTCCTCTCTCTCTCATAAATAAGTAATAAATAAATAAATAAATAAATAAATAAATAAATAAATAAAATCTTGAAAAAATTTCTTTTTGGAGACAGTAGAAGTTTGTGGAAATGGAACACATGCAATGTTAACTCTTCTCACTCATTTTTCCTTTGTATTTTTTTCTCAAAATTGCTATGAAATATCTATAATTAATAAAGATGCTAAACGGAAAATAATCAAATCGATGGCTTCCTACTGAAGGATAATGTCATTAAAATCCTTATAAAAGCCACTGGTGATCTTAGAAGTTTCATCCATTCCAATGAGGGCTATTTGGGGGGATTCTGTATTTGGCCAAAGTAGCATAGAGTTTCGTATTCACTTTGTTAAATTCAGTACTTTGACATGATGTAATATAATCTGAAATAATATACTTATACTGCATATAATGTATCATTAAAGATTTAATGGGCAAACACCTTAACCTCCATCTTGCTACTATAAAAAAGAGGCTCATTATTATGATTAAATCTAACTGCAGGCTCAGGCTGCCTGGGCTAATAAAGATCAGGAAAATAAATTGGCCATTGGAGGACTCTGAGCTCGGCCGGGGGGCAGTGGTGACATCACAGGCTCACTCTGGTTCTAATTGACACTCAGGATAATAGGTTGAGCGCTAAAGCTCATCTGAAACAAACTGGCAAAGTAATAATGCCTTATATGCTAAACTGATTTACGAGTCAAGTGTAAGCCCCATGCCTTTGTTACAGAGACAGATGAATTTTTATCCAAACCTCTGGGCAAACTGATTAGAGCTTTGGCTCTGGAATCAACCGGACCCATGCTGACTTCTGAGATTCACTAGCTTGCTGAGCTGGAACATTTCTGAAAATTCTGAATTTCAGGGTTTCTTTTTTAACCATAAAACTGAGGTAAAATTTCAACGAAGAGATTAAAAATCTTTGGTATGTACTAATTACTCAACCAATGCAGAATCCTATTAAATCTGCAGGTGCAATATAAAGAAATAAAGAGGCTGTCCAGGCAGTTCTCTGATTCCAGCCTTTGAGAGCTCACAGGGGAGGTCAGCACTTTGCTATGTGGGCCACACAGTAAATATTCTAGCTTTTGAGGATATATGCTGTTTGTGGCAACAATGCAATTACCTATGGCATAAGAGTAGCCATAGACAATATGTAAATAGATGACCGTGGTGGCATTCCTATCCAACCTTATATGGTAGTTCAGGAGGAGGTGAGTGATGTCGGCGAGATGTTGGATTAGGAGCTCCAAGCTTCTCTTCCTCTCAAGAAACATCAAAAACAAGCAGAAACTCTCAGAAACAACATTGCCATAAATATGAAAAACAAAGGTTTATAGCAACAAAGCTGATGGTAAATTGAGAAAAAGTCAACTAAATGTGGCAAGAATCTTGGCAGATTTTTCTCCTGCCCTTGCCCCTCCCACTCGGGAGCCAGGGGGTGGGTTGGGGGCAGTTCTGAAGGCAGCTCCAGGCTCCTGGACTGGGAGTAGGTGTGTTTCCAAGGAAGAAGAGCCCAGCCTACTCTCAATCAGTGGGGTGGTCTGTGCTAAGGCCCAAGAACTCACCATACAGACCACCCAGCCTGGGGGAAGAAGAGCCAAGTTGTCCTTGCTGTTATTGGGTCATCTTGGAAAAGCTGGATGATCAAAAGCAGCCCGAATGTGGAGTGATTCAGAGAGCCCTGCACCTGCCAGGGTGAGATGCGTGTGCAGAGAAGACCTGAGAAGCCCTTCCACACACGCAAGGCTGATCCCCAGCTCAGTGTGGCCTGGCCCTGAGTTTGTGAGTCTGCTGAGAGATGACCCCCACAGGGAAATGACCGAGACAAGAAGAGGTGTCTGCTTGCTGTGGTAGCTGTGGTATTCACTGAAAACTCAGTAAAAACTCTAGCTGAACAAAAACTAGGAAACAGAGGCTTCATGGAAACATATGACATTAAATACATTTCCTGTGAAAAGAGTACAGAAAAGTCACTGACAAACAGCCCTCAAAAAAGGTTTTAAGAAAGAGTAAAACTCAGGAAAGGAAAATTAAAACAACAAAAAAAATCTAATTTCCAGAGCAACAACCCTACGATACCCCTTTCCAGCAACAACAAAAAATTGCAAGGCACACAAAGAAACAGAAAAGTAAGGTTTATTTAATGGTACAGAATAAACTGATAGATGCCATCCATGAGAATCCCAGACATCAGATTTACTAGAAACTCTGTAAACAGTGATCTTAAATATACTTAAATGGCTGAAGAAAAATAGGGACCAGCAACTTAAAGACATTAGGAAAACAAGGTAAATAAAATGAAATATCAATAAAGAGATACAAATTATAAAAGGAACAACAACAACAAAAAAATCTGGAACTGTAAAATACAAAAATAGACTCAAAAAATTTAGCTGAAGAGTTTGCAAAAAATCTGAGCAACCTGAACACAGAATCAGCAAATGGGCAGCAGAAAGAGAAAATGAGCACAGAAAAGTGACCCGAGCCATCATATGCAAAGATAAAAGGCTGAATATTGTCCCCAACCATCAGGAAAAGTCGAAGATGCCTGGTCTCAGCCCTGCAGAGTCAACATGGTGCTGGAAGTTCTTGGGGACCCATTAGAGGAGGGAAACAAACAAGAGGCATTCAAAGCAGAAAGGAAGATGGCAGGTGACACGGTCCTGATCTAGAGGAAAAAATGTGAGAGAATCTATCAGAAAGCAACCAGAACTAATGAACAAATTCAGCAGAAGGTCAACACACAAAGCTCGGTTGTGTTTCTGCACATCAGCCATGAACAATCCAAGAAATAAAGTGAGAAAATAGTTCCACTCATGATAATATCTAGAAGGACAAAATACCTGGGAATCAGTTTAATGAAGGATGTGAACATTTGCACACAGGGAGCAACGAACCATTTGCTGAAGGAAATTAAACTTCAATAAATGACAAGAGGTTTCGCGGCTATGAATTGGTAAACTTGGTGTTGTTAACACTGTAGTACCACCCAAAGCTATCCAAAGATTCAGCAAAATCTCTATCAAACTCCGACCGCTACTCTGCTGGAATGGGAATACCAATCCCCAAATCCATATGCAATTGCAAAGGGCTTCAAATAACCAAAACACTCTTTAGGGAGAAGAACAATGTTGGAGGGCACCCACTTCACTCTTTCAAAACTACTAAAAGCTGATGGTAATAAAACTGTGATATTGTCATAAGAAGACATGCATTGATCAATTGAATAGAAGAGTCCATAAATAAATCTCTCCACTTATAGCCAATTGTTTTCGAACATCGGTACCACACCTATTCAATGGAGAAAGAATAGTTTTCGTGAAATTATTCTGGGACAACTGGATTTCTACATGCAAAAGAATGAATTTGAAACCCTACTTGACAATATTTTTAAAAAAATGACTCGTCTCGCAGTCACCCCCACCACCCGCCCACCTCCCCTTCCACCACCCCTAGTTCATTTCCCAGAGTTAGGAGTCTCTCATGTTCTGTCTCCCTTTCTGATATCTCCCACTCATTTTTTCTCCTTTCCCCTTTATTCCCTTTCACTATTTTTTATATTCCCCAAATGAATGAGACCATACGATGCTTGTCCTTCTCCGACTGACTTATTTCACTCAGCATAATACCCTCCAGTTCCATCCATGTCGAAGCAAATGGTGGGTATTTGTCATTTCTAATGGCTGGGTGAGGTGGGCACTTGACGAGATGAGCACTGGGTGTTATTCTATATGTTGGCAAATTGAACACCAATAAAAAATAATAAATAAATAAATAAATAAATAAATAAATAAATAAATAAATAAAATTAAAATTAAAAAATGACTCAAAAATGGTTAAGTGACTCAAATATTTAAGAGCTAAAATCCATGCCCTTCTTAGGAGAAAATATGAAGGTGGAACTTTATGAATTGGGAGCTGGCAAGGGCATCTTCATGTCACGTTGACAGAGTGGGTGACAGAAAAAACAGACAGTGATAATTCTTCTCAATATAAAACTTTTGTTCATCAATGGATATTATCAAGGCAGTAACCTACGGAATGAGGGGAAATTCTTGCAAATCATATATGTGATAAGGATTCACTGTCCAAAATATACGAAGAGCATCAGAAAGACAACCCAATTTAAAAGTGGGCAAGAGACTTGCACAGACATTTCTTCAAAGAAGATATACAAATGCCCAAGAAATGCATTCAAAAATGGTTAATATCTAAAATCACTAGCAATTTAGGAAACACAAATCAAAGCCCCACTGAGATATCAATTTACGTCTCCTGGGATGGTGGCGATAGAAGAAAAAGAACAAGAACAGGTGTTGGATAAGATGTGGAAAAGTCTGTGGGCCATGACAAGCTGCCCTTACCCTTCCAGCTATTATGTGCTCCTGCGTGCATTTCTAAGATGTATTTATCACCCCACTTCCAACATTTAAAAAATATTTCTGGGTAGCCCCAGTGGCTCAGCGGTTTAGCCCCGCCTTCAGCCTGGGGTGTGATCCTGGGGACCCGGGATCAAGTCCCACATTGGGCTCCCTGCGTGGAGCCTGCTTCTCCCTCTGCCTGTGTCCTTGCCTCTCTCTCATGAATAGATAAATAAAATCTTAAGAAAGAAAAAAATATTTCCTGTCAGCAGGGCTGTTTTCAGTTCTAGACTCTACACACATGTTCCATATTTTCTCTCTGATCTTTTTAAGGAGTCACAAGCCTTGTGATATTCATGTGATTAATAAGAGCATCCTGTTCTCAGAAGCAAAGCTGGGTTCTCTGACACCCGTCTGGGCTCCTCTTTGATGCCAGACACGAGGAACACCGAGTCGAGGACTCTTGTGCCGGTAAGGTGGTGGCCTGCGAGCCTAACACACAGGGTCCAGGGCCAGCTCACTAGCTAACTGGCTCCCGACCTAGAGCAATTCACTCTCGATGCACCACAGTTTTCTCACACATCGAATGGAAGTGGTAATGGGGCCTACTTTAAAGATGTGTTATGGGGATTAGATTGGTTAATATATTTGAAGTGCTGAAAGCAAACCTGACTACCTTCCTGAACATTCGTAAGTGTGAGCCTCCACTAGTGAAAACCACCAATGTGAACAATATATACACAGCAAAGCAACCCTTCCAGGTAGGGCTGTTCAAAATAGTCAGATGTAAGAAAAAGTAGGGAAGTCAGAAAACATATAAAGTATCAGAAAACACCTTACCTGTTACCCCAAATGGTAAAATGTTTGTTCCAGTGCAGCCTGCTTGAAGGTGAAGAGCACCGAGCATTTCCATGCAGTCTGGGGAGAGCCAAGACGTCCTGGATGCTGGGCCTGGGTAACATCTACCAACACTGAAAATCCCACATTCTTCCACTTAGCAGTACCTCTATGAGCCCTACAAACACAGAAACAAACAAAACAAAAGCTCTATATGGAAGTACCCACCTGTACTTTTTTTCTCCTCTAAATTAGAAGAGGATTACCTGTAGATTAAGAAATTGGGAAGAGACCTCTTGACCTAGTATTTTGAATATTAGGTGCAATGTGAATATACATGCGCACATACATGCTCAACATGTGCGTGTACTGGTTTTACTATTATTATTTTTTTCTATTATTATTTTTTGATTCATGAAATGTTACCTGGAAAGAAATTTATGCTTATTCACAGTTCACTTTGTTCTATATATTAAAAAAAAAGATTTAATATCCTGTTTTTCAAATACTGAAAGGATGACATTGTTCATCAGTGAGAGGACATGGATAAGAAATGTTGACACATCAGGACATAATGTAAAGGGCTTTGTTCATGTAGCAAAAAAAAAAACACGGAGAGACGCCACATGCAACTTAAGCAAGAATGAGGCTGGGGGATGAACGAATGTGGAGTAACATCATGTAGTCCCTGGCACATCCATACCAGTTAGTAGATATTTTGGTAGTTTTTGCCGTCAAAATACAGAATTAAGGGTTTGTACTGCATTTGGAATAAGGGATGGAAAGGGCACAGAACTGGATGTGTTTGTAGAAGATAAACCTGATTTCACACAGAGAAAATTTCAAAGTGAGCTGGCCTTTAAAATATCTTCTAATGAAAGTCTGAAACAAGATTGTTCCAGAGAGATGCCTCCGTGAGTAACAATTCTCTTGTGCTGGCAGAGACGACTTTGCCGGCGAGTTCTCCAGAAGGAAATACAGTGATCCCTAGTCTATCATGACTGGGTGCTGAATGTTTTGAGAATGTGCAGGAGCATCAAATGCCCATAGGTTCAGTGGTCCTCCTGTGATACACACGGAGCCAACACAGACACTTGCCCGTGTGCACACGCACACACACCGAGTATTTGGAGGCGACACAGGCAAACCTACAGCAGAAAATCAAAGTGGACATTTCCCAAGGAAGTGAAGTGGAGAGAGAACCTTGTTCAGAAATTAAGCTATTTTAAGGAGAAATGAACCATATGAGCAGCAGGTGTGTATGCTAATAGAATGGTTCTGTGTTTTAATTAAGCAGCATTTCCCTGCAGAATAATTACATATGTTGTTTACTCGACTATTTTTTAAAGCTATTAACACTTCTAGAATGTACTTTCTTCCCAGGCTACAAGTTAAAAGCTTTAAGAACATTTGCTTTCATCATGAAAGAAATACATAATAGGTACTCTGCTCTTTGCCAATATTTTATTCCTTACAAACAGTGAGTGCATCCAGGAATTCAAACACATTCATGGTCTCGACTTTCATGGCTTCTTTTAAGTTTAGGAAATTTGCCATAGATCTGTTGCAAAGAATTACGCTTTGGACTCTACAAAAGTGCAAAAGTTGTTGAGGGAACATTCAAGGAATATTAGCATGCCCATGGCTGTGGGTCGCTCTCATGGTGCTGTATGGGGGAGACAGACCGTGCCCACAGCGTGCACTGCTGGAAAAATCACCGAGTGCCGCCTTCCCAAGTAAATGCTTGTCAACTGAGTTAAAACACCCAGAATGGAAGCATTTATGTGCCTTTTGAAAGAATTTCTTGGAAATCATGACAGCATTGTCTGATGAGCACAAGAAATCTAGACATTTTAAAGGCTTACAGAAGATGTTACTTGGACTCTTACAAATCCACAGAATTTGGGCAAAAAAAAAAAAAAAAAGATTCAACTGAGCAGCATTGCTCATCAGAGAAAATTAGCTAATTGGATTATCTGAAAGACAAGCTCACATAAAGACCCGCAGAAGAAGCCCATACTATTATCTTTCAAAACGTTGAACTTGGCTTGTGAGGATCCTGTACTGGAGAGCCTCTGATTTCGATTCTTTCTGCCGGGATAGTGAACTTGCTGAGGCAGCCTCCGCTGTAGCACACGGATCTCATGGAAAGAAGAGAAAGTGCTTGATTAGACTTAATTAGGGGATTGAAAAGTAATGTCTCCCACTTTTTTTTTTATCTCCACCTATCAATTGTACAAATTATTGTCAAAAATACTCATAGCTATGATAATGATGATAATGCTTGGCAGCCAGCATTTTTGACAGAAATAATTCTAGACAAATCATGCCAATTTGTCTGGGAAGGCAGTGAGTATGAGTAACTGCTGAGAGGAGATGTCACAGTGGGCTCAATTCATTTCTTTCTCCACAAAAGTAGGCCCCGAAGGCTGCCAAAGTTGTGTGTCCAAAGGACAGAGTTTCACACAACGCAGACAGATATTAATCCCGAGTGCATTTTAATCATCTGTGCCGACTGGAATAGTTAAGTGTTACACACACAGTTGTTTGCACCAGCACATTCTGGGGAGGTAAGTTTAACGCACGGTGTGAGGGGAAGATTCCAGCACAGCCGATCCGAGAGGGTAGATTTTCAGACAAAAAATTTGGAGTACTTTTCTTTAGTAACTCTGTGATATGGTACAGACTTCCTTCGTGTTGAAGTATGAAGTTTCTCCTTAGAATTCAAATTCAGTCGTCACTTAATGAAGCCATCACATGCAACTGGATTTTTGGGGTGGCTTTTCATGACTCTTATAATTTTTTTTAAAGATTTTATTTATTTATGAGAGAGAGAAAAGGAGAGCAGGGTGAGGGGTAGAGGGAGAGGGAGAAGCAGGGAGCAGGGACCACTGAGCAGGGAGCCCCGACATGGGGCTCAAACCCAGGATCCCGATATCATCATCTGACAGGAAGGCAGATGTTTCCCCAATGGAGCCACCCAGGCGCCATAATGATGTCTCTTTCAAAAGAGCTTCAAAAGGTAGACAAAAAGGAGCCAAAACAAAACCATGCAAGCTAAGACCCTAACTATTGATTATTGCTACTTTGTTTGTTTCTTTATTTTTAAAACAATGAAGAAATGATGTGCTTGCATATCAATGTAGCATGTGCCAGATTTCAGCCTCTCCGGATGTCTTGGAACTGAGGTCACCCTGAATAAGGGAGAGTCTTCTGGACCGTGTTCTGAGCAGCAATCTGCAGACATAGGTTCCAGGTCAAGCTAGTAACCATCATCTTCCAGTGAGTAAACACTGTGTCCCCCCCGCTCCAAGGATTCTACAATTTTAAGAATTTCAAGTCTTATCAAATACTCCAATGACATCAACTATAGAAAAAATATGTAAATTAATTCTCATATTTTAGAGGTGCATTGTAGTCTTTATCTATTTTTTGTGAACTCGGTATTAAAAGAAGAAAGAAGAGTTACTCTAGGTCTTAACATCTATATCGCTAAAGTATCTTCCCTTAACAAGAGTGGGTGCCATCTTTGCACTATTTAATGACAGAATCTGACTTTTTTACTTAACAACTAGCTAGATGTAGGGTAGGGAACATGAATGAATGATTTTCCTGTTCTGTATCTGACACAATTGGTGGTCACTAAAGACCTATTGAATCAATATAAAGACTATTATAACAGCAACAAAGTGAATTACTTTTTCAGTTGGAAACTAGAATTTCCAGAGACAGTTTATTAATTTCACAGCCTGCATTAGTTCCTACGACTCCATAACAAACTACCACTGGCTTAAAACACCAGAAATGTGCTCCTTCCCAGTTCTGGAAGGTGCTGGAAAGGGGCACACTCCCACAAGAGCCCCTGTTTCTTCAGCTTCCAGGTGCTCCTTTGCTGATGGCTGTGTGATTCCAGCCTCTTCTGTCATCACAGGGCCGTCTTTCTCCTCTTGTCCCTGTGTCTCTGTCTCCCTCCTTCTTAGGACGACACCAGTTATATTGGATTAAGGGCCAATCCAACTTCTCTGTGACCGCATTTTAACTAATTGCATCAGCACTGACCTAACTACAAAATAAGGTCACCTTCTGAAAAAGTGAGAGTTAGGGCTTCAGCATATCTTTTTGGGGGAGATACACCTCAACCCTAGCAATACCAGACATTAAAGATACTGGGATGCATGACTTGGGACTCTACCCTTGTGGAAGGAAGAGATGATACTGAGGATGTGTTCCCATAGAAAAGATAAACTGAGAAGAGAATGTTTATCTAGCAAATAAAATCTGTCGACAGCCAATCTCAATAATGAAGTAGACATTTATGCTCGATATTTACCTTGACCTTCATATTCACATGATACTCACACCTTGTAACATGTCAACAAGCTGTGTATTTTCTTCCCTATAACGAAGGCCAGAACTGCAGTGTTTTCTTTCACATACTGGACATTTAACACACTATTGACATAAAACTGAAATCTTAGCATAACACAAGTTTAGGTAATATTTCCAGTAGTGCATCTCTAACACGCTAGGCAATGTTACTATTTCTCTAATCGGGTATATTGGAAAGCCACCTTTGACCTCACTACTCAAAAGTGAGGTCATATGAAAATAGACTGAATGTAGGAACTCTGGGTGGCTTAGCCGGTTAGGCCTCAGACTCTTGCTTTCAGCTCAGGTCATGATCTCAGGGTCATAGGATCAAGCCCCATGCTGTTCTGGATACATAGAATCCAGAAGATTGAATGCATACAATCCAATCCATAATGCTGTTCTGGATTCTCAGTACAAATCACTAGAAAAATGATATAGTTTAGATATGATCATATAATCTAGCCTTTAATGCTTCATTTTCTCATTATATTATTTCTACTGTGATTTTGGCTATAAGAACTGAAGCTGAATTTTCTTGAGAAGAGAAGTTAGTTAATTGGTTTGAGGATCCTTGGTTAGAATTTAGATTTTTTTTATTTTTTATTTTTTAAAAAATTTTATTTATGTATTCATGAGAGACACACACACACACACACACAGAGGCAGAGACCCAGGCAGAGGGAGAAGCAGTCTCCATGCAGGGAGCCTGACGCGGGACTCTATCCCAGGTCTCCAGGATCAGGCCCTGGGCTGAAGGTGGCGCTAAACCGATGAGCCACTCTGGCTGCCCTAGAATATAGATTTTAGCTTCAAATTTTTATCTAAACATTATCAAAATAAAATAAAGAAGAAAAATATCTGGCTATCAAAACACATTTCACCTAAAACATACAATGAAGAAAATAGAAAATGTAATATAGATATCAAATGTGCAACCAGGTATTTCTGCTGTTTTATGCTGAATACTGTTTTTTTAATAAAGGCTCAATGGGATATTTCAAGTAAATCCTTGAAAAAGCATAAAGCTGGTGGACATATTTAAATTTCTTGGCTTTATGAGTTTAATAACGGCTGTAGTTTCTAGATTAGCATTGTCAAATATGGTTCCCACATGCAGCTGTTGAGCATTTGATATGCGGCTGAGTTGAAATTTTAATTTAAATTATGTTGATAAAATTAAATTGAAAAACTAAAGCAGAGTAAACTATTTTTTTTTTTTTTTTGCTAAGCACATTTGTTATTGTTTTGGTAGGATTACACTTTATCATAACCATGGAAAATACAGGATTCAAATTGAGAAGTGTTGTGACTGTATGAACCAGAATTTGAACACTAAGAGAAAAAAATAATGTAAAATACGTCAGTAATATGTCTGAACTAGATTAAATTGAAATTATACTATTTTGCACATATATTTCCTTTTTTATGTAATACTATACGTTTTAAAGATATATATGTGGCTCAGATTACATTTCTATTAGATAGTGCTATTGTAGAGTAACCTAAAAAAACAGAACTGTTTTACAGTTTCGGAAGATTTACAAACAATTCAGTCTTAGGATGAAGCACAGTCTTTTGCTAGAAAAAGTAAGAAGGGAAAGAACATTTCAAACTCAAGCCTGTCAATAAAACCTTTGTCTTGGCTCTGTAACGTATTTTCCTCTTTTCAGAGGAAAATATGCTTGTCTGAGCTCCCCATGATTCAAATGACAAATGTTCTTTCTTCTATACTTTTTTTTTAGATTTTATTTATTTATTCATGAGAGACACACAGAGAGAGGCAGAGACACAGGCAGAGGGAGAAGCAGGCTCCATGTAGGGACCCCAATGTGGGACTTGATCACAGGACCTTGGGATCACCCCCTGAGCCTAAGGCAGAAGCTCAACCACTGAGCCACCCAGGTGTCCCTCTTTCTTCTTTTTCTAATTAAACTTGGATTTACACACACAATACAGCCTACCCCCACCCCCCCACATGCATACGTACATACACACATGCAAACACATGCATACATACATAAGCATGTGCACAAGCACATATGTGGGAGAGGGGCATGAGGGAGACAATCTCAAGCAAATTCCCCATGGGGCTCGATCCTACAACCCTGAGATCATGACCTGAACTGAAAGCAAGAGTCTGAGGCTTAACCGGCTGAGCCACCCAGGGTCTCTACACTCAGTCTATTTTCATATGGCCTCACTTTTGAGTAGTGAGGTCAAAGGTGGCTTTCCAAGACATACAGGAAAAAATATCTGCTCTCAAGAGAATACCATTCACTTGAACAAATGCAAATCAAAAGCAAACTATGTGTAAGGCCCAGATCAGGATATTTTGTTCTTTCCTTTAGTCTGTTTTCCTAAAACAAAATACTGGCTTTGTTCTTTGATTGATTGATTGATTGGTGTTATTTTTCATGGGTGCAAAAATAACCACTCCTGAGTCATTACTGGTATCACCTGCTTACTAATGTATTCTATGTGAGAGTTCATACAGCTCATACACAAAGCACAAGTAATTTAAACAAGTATCATCAGCAGTCTTAGTACTCAGAGAAATTGTTATTATTTTGGTAACTTGTTTTCTGTTTTTTCTATATGCATATAATACATGTAAATGTGTTCCCATATATGCATTTTTGACTATTTAGTTTCAGTTAAAAGAATGTCATAAACACTTTCTATATCATCAAATATTTTAATACTTTTCAAAGATTATTCTTAACTATTTTGATTAAATGAAAAATATTCCTTTTAAATATTCCTTCTATACACTTATAGATTGCTTTCAATATTTCTCTGTTATAAATAATGTTTTGGTGTTAATTATTGTAAAACAAATCACTTTGTGTAACTCTAATTAGTAGAACTTCCAAAAGATAGAAGGGTAAAAGAAGCAACTATATAGAAAGCGAATGAAACACTTCAAAAAAGAGAAAAAAGTTATTGAGCTCATTCTATTTATAACAGTAGTTTATAAAAATCTTGTTTCACAAAGTTTTACCAGTACTGAATATTTCCCACTTTTTTTGTTTTAATATTTTGTATATTGTAAATTTTCATTTCACATCACTGGTCAACTTTGCATATAAATTTATATCCAATTTTACATTATGTGTCATATTTCCTGTGTTTAGTCACTTTCCTTTCATTAACTTAGACTAATTTTCTTAGTAATTTCTTAAACTCCTGTCCTTTAACAGTATAGTGAGTACAAACAAAGCCACCAAAAAAGGGGGAATTAAAAATCAACATGGAACTATTTCTTCCCATGACTTAGTATTTTTCTTTCTTTCGGGGAAGAACAATACAATCCTCAACTTTTGTCTATAATTTATCCTTTAACATGGGAAGTAGAAAAGCACAATGATAGACACACTTCATGTGAGAGTAGTCACCCTTCCAGTAAGTATAACTTTTTGAATTGATGGAAGCATTCAGGGTTTGCACTTTCGATGCACAAAAGAATTATGATAAAATCAAGACAAACATAAATTTGAATAAAATCCTCACAAAAACAGACTTTTAAATTTTATCAAAAGATATTGCAGACCTTCCTGATCTCCCCTGTGACCTTTAGATTTTCTATGACCTGACACAGACGCACCCCTGTAACAAAGCCTTGTCCATATTGCTCTTACATTGAGATTTTCTTCACACTACTATTTCCTAGGTGTGCAGGCACAATGCAAATTAATCCACTCTGATGAAAACCAGGTTGCCCGCTGTAGGGACTGCAGGTGCCCAGCATGCGAGATTCAGCTCAAGCAGCTCCATAGCTCAGCTCCGTAGCAGCAGACCAACCCCTCCATGAGAGTCTTCTGAACATAAATGCAACTGAATTTAATCAGGAAAGCCTTGAATTTTGAAGTCAATCTTCCAGAAAATGCCAAATTAAATGGAAAATTACTCCAGTTTACCTTGGAGATAGCTTCCCACTTAGGAAATTACCTTGCAGAAGAAACTTCTTTCTATTACGATAGTTTCCAGTGTGTCCTCAACACCAACAACCCCCAATAATAGTGTGGAAATATGAGTTGTACGGTACAACAGTAGAAAAACTAGGAGGGATAAGTGGAAGACTAGTTGAGGAAACTCAACTGTGTATCTCCTAGAACAGTGATGTGTGGAAGTGCTCTTCCATTTCGGAGTGACGAGAAATAACCCTGTAGCTTTTTGTTTATTATATATTTTTATTTACAGTTATTTTGAAACTTCTGGCACATATCCACTCATAAATGGGAGGGAGAGTCATGACTATGTATCTCAGAGTATTGAACACACAGAGGTTGGAAAAAATAGATGGATTCACTGACTCATAATGAAGAAATATGGTTTCCTTCTTGACAAAGAGTGATCTGAGTATCTGTAATCCCGTATCCACTATTCACAGAGCCCTGAAATATCAGCTCTCCCGTGAGGTCCTCTCTGGCTGTCAACCGAATCTCCTGTTCTCTTTCTATTCCATTTCTATCACTAGTTCATACCATCATCATCATCATGACATACAAAGTCTTACACTGCAGGTGGATTTGTATATTCGACGTGGCATTATAATAAGATAGGGTGGGAATTAGCCCATAAATGCAAATAAGACAAGTACAAAAGCTATAGAGAATTTTAAAATGAAATAAACCTAGACTAAAATTCAGTCTGGTCTTTATTATGGCCGTGCACGAGGAATTGTACATAATGAGATGACAAAATGTTCCTGTCCTGCTCAGAAGATCACTCCCTCCCATGGGCATCCCCACTTCCCACCTGCCCTCACCCCACCTCTGTTTGGAATATACTCATTATATCCCTCCTTCCTCAAGTGCCATATATTTGATGATTGAAGCATTTTAACCTAATTCATCTATCTATCTATCTTACCTACCTACCTACCCATACAGAAGACACCCAGCAAATAGCAGAAGTGTCTTAATGAATAGCACAGATAGAAGATCTCAAAAGAAGGGAAAATGAGAAAGCTGAGTTTCCTATTAAATGATATAAAAAATATTTTCCACATTAAAACAGGGAAAAACATTACATGAAACGAAATTAATGATGGGAAGTTTTTATAAAGTCACTTTCCAAGGTGTGAGAAAAAAGGTTATTGAAATATATGGCAAAGAATAAAATAAGCAGCTACTTAACAAGAAAATGTGTATCTCACATCTGCTCATGTGTTTGCCTGCAAACACCTAGGATAAATGCTAAAATAATAACTCCTTTGCATGAGTTTTCTGCAACTCACAAAGTGGCTATCACTGATGTAATCAAATCCAGAAACATGAGGAAATGGATTTTGGAAAATGCAGGCCATGATTTCTCTTCGTGGTGCAGAAGAAATGATCCTGGGTGGTACTCGTGCCACGTTGACAAGAGCTAACTAAGTACAAGAGATCTGCACTGGGGAGGATGGTGTGACAAGAGTCCATGGTGCAGGCACACAGTGGGAATGCATAAAGCTCTTTTAAAAATGAGGAAAAAAACCTTCAGGGGTGCCCAGGTGGCTCAGTTGGTAAAGCATCTGCCTTCGGCTCAAGCCATGATCCCAGGGTTCTGGGATTGAGCCCCACATTGGGCTCCCTGCTCAGTGGGGCGTCTGCTTCTCCCTCTCCCTCCTCCTCCTGCTCATGCTCTTTCTCCCTCTCTCAAATAAATAAATAAAATCTTAAAAAATTTAAATATAAAAAGTAAAAAGTGAGGAAACAACTTCCATTCTCCCAAAATAGCTAAATATTGGCTGTATATGCAGGAGGTATACACATACACATACATACAGATATGGAAAAAATTGTAAGATAAAATCAAAGAAAATGCTGAAGGAATATGGATTTCCTCTGGAATAAAAAGCAAAAGAGGCAAATGCAGTACAAAAATCATGGTAAACCACATATGCAATACTGAAGAGCTTCTGATTTTGATATTAATAATTTAGATGTCATTGTTTCCCAGCAACAAGATTGAGTATGAAGAAGTTAATTATTAGACTATGATGAAATTGACTTTCATGCAGAAAGAAACACGGAGGACAGAGGTTTATCTTTTATACTAAGTACAAAGTCATTTGGTGTCACTGCAAATATAAGTTGAAAGGGGGGATTCATCACCTTGATGTGCACGCTCCTCCACTCAAAAGCAGAAATGATATTTAGGAATGTAAACTTCCCTGCCTACAACAAAGGCGGGGTTTAAAAGGGCTTTTAATTTGTGGCTATTCAATTGCATTATATACACCATATACATACACACACACACACACACACACACACACATATATAAGTTTGTGTAATATGTTGTATATATTATTATATAATTATATATGATGTATATAATGCATTGTACACACAATACATGTTATAAATGATATATACTATTTGTTACAATTTATGTCGCATATAAATCATATGTAAATTCTAAATACTATGCATACTTCATGGTCAAGTTGTTTTTCCTTTTTAAAGATTTTATTTATTTATTCATGAGAGACACAAAGAGAGAGGCAGAGACAGAGGCAGAGGGAGAAACAGGCTCCATGCAGGGAGCCCGATGTGGGACTCGATCCCAAGACTCCAGGATCACGCCCTGAGCTGAAGGCAGATGTCATCACATGAATACCATTCAAGTGGACATTATATTAAGAGTTTAAGTGCAGCAAGGCGAGAGAAGAGTGAGGGTTGGGACGCATATGAACAAACATATTGCTAGGTTAGTGACATCTTCATTAGCGTGGAATGTGGTGAGGGAGAGATTAATTTACTAAAGAAAAATTTTAATAACCTGATAAACTTAAAGTTATTATTATTTTTTGGTTTTTACTTTTTATGGTAAACCTAAAATTAAACACAGCAGATTGAAAGGCTTTATGGTGATTATTAAAGATATTATAAACTATCAATTTATATCAGGCGACACTGAAGTTTTACATTTTTATTCAGCCTTTCCTAATGCAAAGTGTCATTATGAAAAGCAAAATCAAAATAGCAGTGTCTTAAATATCAAGGTGGCATGATAGTTCGATCACTTTATTTTTGGTGTGTTTCTAGAAGAACTTCAGGGCATTATATATGCACACACACACACACACAGCTATAGTTTAAAGGCTGCTTGTATTTAAATTTTGAGTTGTTGAATGGTTTTAAAGAACAGAGGGTACAAAGAAGGACCTGAGCGTATCTCCAGCATCCCCACACATCAACATGAATTCAGGAGTTACTAAAACGCTACTGTACTTGCACACCTGCACCAGGTACCTTTAGAAATGAATGGATCCTTATTTCACTCAGCATAATACCCTCCAGTTCCATCCACGTTGAAGCAAGTCAATCGGAGAAGGGCAAACATTATACGGTCTCATTCATTTGGGGAATATAAAAAATAGTGAAAGGGAATAAAGAGGAAAGGAGAAAAAAATGAGTGAGAAATACCAGAAAGGGAGACAGAACATGAGAGACTCCTAACTCTGGGAAACGAACCAGGGGTGGTGGAAGGGGAGGTGAGCGGGGGGTGGAGGTGAATGGGTGACGGGCACTGAGGGGGGGACTTGATGGGATGAGCACTGGGTGTTATTCTGTATGTTGGCAAATTGAACACCAATAAAAAATAAATTTAAAATAAATAAATAAATAAATAAATAACAAATAAATAAATAAATAAATGAAAGAAATTACTGGATCCTGAATAAAGGACTCTAGGTTATTAGCATTAACAACTCTACTCAGGGCCCCACACGTTGCGTACACCCACCACGGAATTAAGGACTCAGCCTAACGTTTCCTGAACACAGTTTGTGTTCAACACCTTCCACATTTCCCCTGTGAGATCGGAGAAAGTAGCCCCATTTTACAGGTTGGAAAAATGACTTTGAGAAAAGCAGGAGAATCTGTAGAAGAATCGGGATTGGCATCCAAATTTTTACCCAATTTTTTCCCTAGATCACAATAGACTCCTCATATGACATCTAACATGCAAGCTGGGCTTACAGCTTTCCCAGTATCTTGTTTGCAGCATCTTTTAGTGCGCCACAAAAATCTCTTCATATGCATACAGCTGGCAATGTCTTTAATCCTTTTATGGAAAAAGTAAGAAGTAGCAGGTGTGATTTTCATTTTCTTCAATTTATAGTTTTTTTTTGTTTTGTTTTGTTTTGTTTTTGTTTTGTTTTTACTTTATAAAACTTGTAAATCCTTTTTAAAAAATATATATAGGGCAGCCTCAGTGGCACAGTGGTTTAGCGTCTCCTGCAGCCCAGGGTGTGATCCTGGAGACCTGGGATCGAGTCCCACGTTGGGCTCCCTACATGGAGCCTGCTTCTCCCTCTGACTGTGTCTCTGCCTCTCTTTGTGTCTCTCATGAATAAATAAAATCTTAAAAAAATAATATATATATATGTATTTTTTTGTTGTTTTGTTTTGTTTTGGCATAGTTTTCAATTTATAGGAAATTTATGAGAAGAATACAGATAGTTCTATATCCTCCACTGGAAAGGCCCACCTACTCAGATCCTTATCTCATCCAGAAGCACCCTCCTAGACTCATCCAGAAATAATGCTTGAGCAGCTCTCTGGGCACCATTGATCCAGACAAACTGACACATAGAATGAACCATGGCTGTTAGTATGGTGCACTCATTACAGTTAATGAACCAATATTGATCTGTTGTTCTTAAATGAGGCCTACTTTCTTCAGCCTTACCTAGTTTTTGTATAATACCCGTTTTCTGTCCCAGGACCCCACCCAGGACACCACTGGCCATCTCGCCGCCCTCACTTCCTTGGCATCTCTGGGCTGTGACAGTGTCTCAGACTCCCATGGCTCCTCGTGGTCTTGGTAGCTGTCACAGTCGCCTGCTGATCACGGGTGCTGATCAAGTATTTTGTAGCATGTCCCCTCTCTCTGGATTTGTCTGGTGTTTTGGCTATTTTTAGAGTGGGGAAGACAGACCCTGGGCAGTCATCCGGTCATATCAGGGCCCACTGCTATTTAGCACAATTTATTACTAAGTTCATGGTAACGTTGGTACTTTGCTTCAGGTTTCTCTACTGAAAGGTAGTTTTTTCAGTATTTCAGTTTTCTTTCCCCCCTTTTAACCTGAAGTATAATTGACATCAAATGCCCTATCGGTTTCAGGCATACGATATAGTCACTTGTTATTTGTGTACATTACGAAATGATCCGCAGCATCAGTCCAGTTGCCCTTGTCACCATACGAAGTTATCACAGCATTAGTCACTACCCCCCCCTCCGCCGTACTATCACTGCATCTCCCCACCCTGGTAACCAACAACTTGTTTCCTTGTCTATTTTTTATATAAAAAATTAAATGATCTATACTCTGATCCACATATTGCCCAGTATCAGTGATTTCAAAGTTTGAAAGCTGTAACATAGGGGACACTTGTTAACAAGGTCATATTGCAAGAAATTTGCTTTTTTTTCTCTTTTCTTTAAAAAAAAAGATTTTATTTATTCATTCATGAGAGACAGAGAGAGAGAGAGAGAGAGAGAGAGGCAGAGACATAGGCAGAGGGAGAAGCAGGCTCCATGCAGGGAGCTTGATGTGGGACTCGATCCCAGGACCCCAAGATCATTACCTGAGCCAAGGCAGATGCTTAACTGACTGGAGCCACCCAGGTGCCCCTTATCATACAGTTTTTCTTATAAACCACCTATAACTCTTTTTTTTTTAAAGATTTTATTTAGTTACTCATGAGAGACACATAGAGAGAGGCAGAGACACAGGCAGAGGGAGAAGCAGGCTCCATGCAAGGAAGCCTGACGTGGGACTTGATCCCAGGACTCCAGGATCACACCCTGAGCGGAAGGCAGATGCTTAACTGCTGAACCACCCAGGTGTCGCATTGTTTTTTTTTTTTTTTCAATCTGTGAGAAAACCAAGGAGAAAGTTAGGTGTCCATCGTTTTCATGCACTATTTTTTAGCACAACTCGAGCTGCCTCGGGCTCAAATATTTGCAGGCAACTCTTTCTACCTGGATCAAATGACAGTATTTTGTTTACATCATATTAATTTTTGGAATCAGGCCTATTTTTTTTTGTCAGTAACACTAGCTTCAAATTCTAAAAATGCAATAAAATTACAGTTAAAAATGTACAGTTAAAATGTTATAAAATTAGAAAGTGAGTCAATTAAAACAGATAAGTAAATAGTGGTACCAGTTTTATGCAGAAATAGCAAAGTAATTGACAGTTTTTTGAGAAGTACTAAGTTAATATTAGAAGTAGCAAGCTACAAAAGCTATTGGTAGAGTTCAAGTGTGTCTTCAGGTGCAGGAGCCCTGATTAAGTGTGTTTTTTTATCATTGCCTGGCAATAGGAACAATTTCATTTTTTAAAATACATTATACAATTCATGGAATCATTTGAGGTATAGTGATTTATCACAGAAACTTTAGAATAAGGGGTAAATAAGGAGTTACATATTTATTACCCCATCTGTGCATATGGAAATTCTTCAGATTGTTCAGGGATCATTTCTTCCTTTTGGACACAGAAACCATCTCTTCATATTTGCACAATCCCTGCAAATTTCATATCCTTTGCCCCAGAAAAAGCCCACGGGACTACTACTCACAAAGCCACATCTCAATACAACTGTTTACACCAAAGCCGTCTAGATACTCTCATCTCTGCAGTTCTCTGACATTTACGTAAAGCCAGTCACGTCATTACTCCTGAGTCTGCACCATTCACTGTGTCACCCAAGAAGGCTTCCTTGCAATGTCCTCTTCTCAGTTGGGTTTGTGAAGGATGACCCCAAAGGCAAATCTTACCCAGAATATGCAGGAAGATGTGAAAGTCTGTGTTATGTAAAAGGTCATGTTAAATATGCTCTTTGGCATTTTATTGGGGAAATACAGCATGTGTCTTCCATTTTGTCTGTTAGGTCATCCGACCTGCCTTCCCTCTGACTCCGGAGACCTCATGGCTGCATTCCTGACTGCAGTTGCTGAGAGCCGAGCATACCCTCGCCTTTCATGTACGCACCACCAGCAAGGAGGAGAGTGAGAAGCTAATCTTCTGAATGAGTACGGTGGTCCCCACAAAGAATGTCGCTTCTTCCTCCAGGGGGCTCAGCCTGAATCTGTGAGGCCCCAATGTCACCTCCAAACCAATCAGCAATAACAAAAGGCCAGTCGGTCAGAAGGGCCCATGCATTTGGAATATCCTCAGGAGAAGACTGCCAGCCCATGAGAGCTGCCATAAGGGACCAACCACATGTCAAACTCGGGAAGGGGAATGACCACCTCCCTCGGTGCCAGCGGAGGAAGGACAGTGAGCTCAGTGACCTGGCAATACACACAACCCTTGGAGGAACATCCCTTTGAGGCTGCCCAATGGTGCTAACAGGAAATGGCAAGTGCAGATACATACACCCATGATATGGATATATGGATCCAACCTCAAGGGATGGACCTGCAGGCAGAGTGCTGAACTTATCCTGTATCTGACTGCATGAGAATCACCCCAATCAGGGTATCAGCACAATTTTGGTGACTCAGTCTCAGCCGGTGGGTCACCAGACAACTCTGTGGAACAAAGGCCAGACCAGCAGGTACCAGGATGAGGACAGAAGTGCATTTCCCCTCCTCCTAACCTCCTAGAATATCTGGTTGACCACAAGATCAGAGCCCTATGAGGGGAGAGATATGGACTCAACTCACACTGGGGCTGCTCTGCCCATATGGCACATCTGGGGTCTCCCAATCCTATCGGAAGGGAACTGAACACATTCTGAGAAAAGCAATCCAAAGTATGGGGTCTTTGGAGCCAGATCTGAATGGAGGGGGCCCCAACTACCTGAGTACAAGGCTCTGTGCTGACTTGGTTATGCCCCAACCTTCCCTTGGCAATTACAACATGAAGCATTCTCATTATTAAAAAATCCCTTGGTATATAGTGGAATAATTGAAAAAAAAATCTAATGGATATTCCATAATTTAACAATTTAAAAATGTTTTGGTAATGTAATACATTAAAAATGTCAACTTTTGGGAATCCCTGGGTAGCTCAGTGGTTTAGCACCTGGGCGTGATCCTGGAGTCCCAGGATTGAGTCCAGCGTCAGGCTGCCTGCATGGAGCCTGCTTCTCCTTCTGCCTGTGTCTCTGCCTCTCTCTGTGTCTCTCAGGAATAAATAAATAAAATCTTAAAAAGAAAAGTCAACTTTTGATTCATGACTTGAATACATACAAAGCAAATGTCCTTACAAAAATTCTTAATATCTAAAATTTTTATTTTCATGTGGTGTTTTAGTGTGTTTCTTAAGTCTGAGTGCTTTTATATTCAGTTATTTAATACATTAATCCAAATATTTTCTCAGCTTGAGGTTTGCCTTAAAATTATCATTCAGATGATATTTGTCTCTCTGACAGATTTATTTTGCTTAGTATAATACACTCAGATGTGGAATTTAAGAAATAAAACAGATGAACATATGGGAAGAAAAAAGAGAGAGAGGGAAACAAACCTTAGAAAGTTTTTTTTTAAAGGATTTTTGTTGTTGTGTATTTATTCATGAGAGACACAGAGAGAGAGAGGCAGAGACACAGGCAAAAGGAGAAGCAGGCTCCACGCAGGAAGCCCGATGTGGGACTCGATCCTGAAACTCCGGGATCATGCCCTGAGCCAAAGGCAGATGCTGAAACCGCTTAGGCACCCAGGTGCCCCAAACCTTAGGGACTCTTAACCATAGAGAACAAACTGAGGGTTGAGGGAGGGTGGCAGGTGGGAATGGGCTGGATGGGGGATGGGCATTAAGGAGGCACCTGTTGTGATGAGCACTGGGTGTTATATGTAAGTGATGAATCACTGAATTATACTCCCAAAACCAATAATATACTATACTGTATGCTAACTAACTTGAATTCAAATAAAACTTTAAAAATAAATAAATAAATAATAAAACTATCATCGGTTAGATGCGTAGTCTAGATAAAACACTATCACTGGTAGTTTTCTTTGTCATGCGTTGAAAGTTCTAACTTTTTAAAAATTTGCTAAATACCTTTGTACGACGCCTCCTGTTTTGATTTTTAATTTCTTTTAATCCATTTGTAAAACTTCAGATGCTTATGTTTATCCAGAATCAAGTTGATTTTTTTATTTTTACAAAATGTTTTCTAAAGCCACTTTCAGAATTAGTAACGTCACGCCCATTGATGTGATTCATTATATATTAAGCTCACATAAACTGAGAGAGTAGAACCATATTTGTTCATTTATATTCATGTTTTGAAATATATATATATGACAAAATACTGTAAAGTTTATTGTTATCCTTAATTCTTTTGAGTATCTTGTTTAAAATACAAAAATTAGAAAATGAAATAGTATTTTTGATATACTGTTATATAAAAATGAAGACTTTTAAGTCATTAACATTGTAGAGACCTATGGCAGGCTGCCACAAAATGTGCCACTTTGGAATATTGATTATTTTAAATAAAGTGATTGAAGAGACAGGAAGACACTCAGACAGTCCCCTGTCCCCTGAAGGCAGAAAATCCATCCCCCCAGTGAAAGGTCACCTCCCTGTCCTAGGAAGTAGGGGACTTCCTAAACCCCAGGGATCGGAAATTTAGAGCCGAGAATGCTGTATAAACAATGCTGGCTATTTTTTTACTAATATACTACTGCAGCCCAGAGTCTGTTTAGAATTCTTTACTAATCGAAGTTCCCAAAGTTGAGTTCTCTTTGTCCTGTCAATTCCTCACAAATATACTCTCTCTTTATCTAAAAATTATAAAAACTGCCCTCTTGGTCTTCTCCTTGGGTCTCAATTTCAACACTGGGCCTCCAGGCACACATAATAACACTTTTGGGTTTTCTTCTCCTGTGACTCTGTCTCATGTAAATTTAACAGTTGGTCCCAATGGAGGACTCTGAGGGTAGACTCTTTTGTTTCCTTGGACATCATCTAGAGATTTAGAACCAGCTCACTCACAGCAGGGTGACACAGAAGAAGTCACCTAGGACACAGGACTGAGCCATGCTCCCCGCTCCGCCTCCATCGGCGCTGCCACCATCAGGTTCCAATGCCATCAGTGTGCTGAGCTGGGTTAATGCCCAGAGCAGCAGAATTGATGAAAAATGACATTTGCAGAAGGAAAGCCACAGAGTTAGGACCCGCAGAGAATGACAATCCTAGAGCGAGGGGGACAGGAGGACCTATGAGAGGCACATGCAGGGATGCATCCTCAGAGAGCATTTTAGGAAGTTGTAGAGGAAGTGGCTGCCCCTGACCCCACGCAGGGTCCTCAGACGAAGTCAGCACATACCCACGAGACATTTCAGAGCTTCTGGATCTGTCCGTGACTTCCCTGGGACGCTGCATCATACTGAATGTGCCCTGTTTTCAGACCACAGGCATGCAGCCCTATGAGGGTCTCATGTAAGGCATCTTTATGCATTTTTGTTTTTTACATTTGCACCCTAATAATGCCCTTAATGAGATGTTTATACAACACAGATAAGCTTCAGTGTTCCACACCTGATGGGGAATCAATCTGAGAGCCAAGTGCTCGTCCTGATGTCACTGCCAAGGCTCCTGGGGATCGGACTTCTGACCTCGTGCTCCCCCGGAGTCACTAGGGCTGGTCCATTCTTGAGGACTGAGGAGGCAACAGCACAGGCGTCATGCATTTGCTCTGCTCTAATACATTCAATGTTTAGTGATAACAAAAATATTTTATGAACTTTATTATAGCTTAACATTACCACTGTTTGCTTTTTGAAATATAAGGGCAAATGCTGGCTTTGAGCATGAGGAAAGCCCAACAAATATCAGCTTATACTTGGGTTTTCTTACATGGGTTCTGCATTGCATCCTGCAACAGCTTGCTCATTATGCCAAAGAACATTGAATTCTCCTTCTATATATTACAATAAGCAAAGGCACATAACTATAGCTTGAAAGTAAACACATTTTTAATGACCTATTAGCTATTAAAGCAATGACTGTTGGAAAATGAAAATGGATGTATAATTTGATTAATTCAGTTTGCTATTAGAATGATATTGAAAGCAATCTGCTCTCATTACAACATCTATAAATTCTGCATATCCTCATCACTCCTTAAACCTAAACACAACCTATTTTGTTACACTTTTAATACATGCTACACCAAAGTTGTACTTATCATCAGACATAATCAAAAATGGAA
The DNA here is from genome assembly GCF_018345385.1 of Vulpes lagopus. Classification (NCBI taxonomy): domain Eukaryota; kingdom Metazoa; phylum Chordata; class Mammalia; order Carnivora; family Canidae; genus Vulpes; species Vulpes lagopus. The sequence goes on along the minus strand of NC_054837.1, from coordinate 1,486,928 downwards.
AATGGGCTCTAAATCGTTGCTCGGCAATAATTAAATATAAATTTGTAAAAACTGTTAAAGCATAAAGCTGAGATAAAAGTGAAACAAATGTTGACTGAAGAGATGGTGGGTGAATATATGCACGTACATGCCTGGAGACCCGTGTCATGCACCTGTGTGCCTATCTATGTTCACACAGACAGACACACAGACTCACCCATAGTGACTTATATTAGAGCCACTGGAAGACCTGAGTTTCAGGTCTAACACATACCTAGCTGGGCAAAATATTTAACTTAACTAGATCTTAGATTCCCACATTGTAATTTTTTTTAAAGATTTATTTATTTATTTGACAGAGAACGAGAGAGAGCACAAGCAGGGGGAGAGGTAGAGGGAGAGGGAGAAGCAGGCTCCCCACTGAGCAGGGAGCTGGACACAGGATCGATCCCAGGACCCTGAGATCATGACCTGAGACAAAGGCAGACACGTCACCAATGGAGCCACTCAGGCACCCGCCCACATTGTAATTTTTATGTATTTATAAGACATTCAGATTTAAGAGAAAATATTTTTCAAGTAATGGAGTCCTTAAAAATTGCTGATTATCTGTCTTTCCTGTTCCTTCCTCATTTTCAAAACCTATCATTTTACCCTGTTTTCGCTCTTCCATCCCCCTATCCAGCATGGACCTAATTTGCTACCCACACCCCATGGATTTGGTCTCACTATTCACCTTTTTTTTTCTCATCTATGGCTCCAAACATTCTATTCGATCACATCTTTCAGCTCGCAATCATATCACAGACTGGGGAAAAAAAAAATATTTGCACATGGTGACCATTACCTAAAATAGACCAAGAACTCTTAAGATTTAATAACAAGAAAATCAACAGAAGACCTTAGCAAATAAAAATGGACAAAGACCTCAAGAGACATCTTACCAGAGAAGGTTTACAGATGGCAAGTAAGCATATAAAAAGATGCTCAACTTCCTAAGGCATTAGGGGATTACAAATCAAAATAACAATGAGCTAACACTACACACCTATTATTAGTACAAACACTGGCAGGGCAGTGTGGACTCACAGGAGCTCTCACTTGCTGCTGGTGGGAATGCAAAATAGTACGTCCACTTTGGAAGACAGTTTGGTGGTTTCTTCCAAAACCAAACATACTCTTGCCAGTGATTGTGTTCCTTAATTATTTTACCCAAATGAACTGAAAACATATGTCTTCACAAAACCTGCACATGCATGCTCATAGCAGCCTTATTCATAATTGCCAACAACCTGGACTCAACTATGATCCTTTTTAGTAGGTGATGGATAACTGTGATCCAGCCAGACACTGGAATATTACTCAGCACTAAAAAGAAATGAGCTATTAAGCCATGAAAGAGCATAAAATTGCAACTCTATAACATTCAGGAAAAGACAAAATTACAGGCACAGCAAAAAGGTCAGTGGTAGCCAGGGATGGGGGGAAAGTAGTTAAGGCACAGAAGAATTTAGGGCAGTGAAACTATTCTGATTGATACTTCAGTTGTGGATAGAGGTCAGTGTCCATACGTCAAGACCCACGGAAGGTACAACACCCAGAGTGAACCCTAACGTAACTACATACGTAAACTACATACTTCACATGAGTGTGATGTGCAAATTTAGGTTCATCAACGATAACAAACGCCTCACTGTGTGGTGAGATGTCCACAACGGGGGTTGGTGCAGGTGCGTGGGCAAGGGATATATGGAAAATCTCTGCATGTTCCACTAAATTTTCTATAAACCTAAAACTGCTCTGAAAAATGAAGTCCCAACAACAAAAAAAAACCATGCTGGCTACAGTTTTTACTTCATTTAAAGTCATGTAAGTTATCTGACTATGTGACTACCTTTGGTGAAACTTTGTGTGATTTTTCCATTGCTTACAAGAGCATCACAAGACATACCCATGGTTTTCCATGCTTGTCTATGTTATTAAGAGTCTGATGCCCAAAAATCCGATCAGACAGGTCATGCCCCATGGTATCATCTCTTGTTTTTATAATTACTCAATTATAAATTCAAAAACAGGACATGTAGCTAATTTACATTGCTCAAGTTTTAAGCCACTTTGTGAGAGGTAGTGATGACCTTCATTCTGCCAGTAAATGGAGGTTGAAACAGAGACAAGTTTCAGGAGTAGAAACATTGACTTCCGTTCTAGCTGGCGTGTTTACTCACACATAGAACTCACATTCATCCTCTCCAAAGAGGAGAGATGATAAACAAGTTTTAAAAGGAAATAGACTTGGACTCCAATAGCACACAGCATGCACACGCACATACACACATGTGAAGGTAGACAGAGAGTGGGTTTTATATATTTCTAACTTAGGGGTTACATGCGGAGACACGTTTATAAATAGATGTAGACATCTATCAAGTCAGTCCTGTCCAAAGGAGAAAATTACTCTTACTTCAACTCTTAACTGTTTTGAATGTTGGAAAGAACATTGAACCCACTGTAAATTTTTGAGAGCAAATCTTGGTCCTTCTCCTAATGTGCTCTATGACTTTTGGACAAACGATGAGCTTTATAGTTTGATAAATAGAAATTCTTCCTCTTAGGAAGGATATTTGGTGAAAGTGGTCAATGTCTTTGAGACTCAGAGTCCTCCTCCAACAAACAGCATAATAACTTATAGCCTGATGGGTTTTTATTAGGATGTTATATGAATGTATGTCTTATATTTGAGGGTTTTTTAATTTTTATTTTATTTATTTATTTATTTATTTTTATATTTGAGGTTTTAAAATCCATACAAGGAATGGTCTTAGCCATCTTTTCCACATCGGTTACTTGAAAGATGACTGGACTAATTCAGAAGAGCCAAAATCTATCCCAGGGTGAGCCATCCTCTGCATTATTTGGGGTATAACACTAAAAGATTTGTTAGATTCATCTTTCTCAAACATAACGAATACAATTGTTGGACCAGGTGATCAATTTTTCCCCTTTTCTTCCCAGTGAAAAATAATTTGTCCCACTGTTGCCTCATTGCATTGCTTCCTTGATGTAAAATTCTATTGTACCACATTCTGGCTTTCTTCCTTTCTTTGTGTATGTGTGTTTATGCGCATGTGCATGTGAACGCATTGCCCCTGAATGCAGCAATGGCGGCATTGCAAAGATTACCTTTTACTCTTTCATCAACCAACCAGAAGCTCACATTAAATGTGTACCATCTTTCTCTTAAACTATCTAAAGAAACTTGCCAATTAAAATAATATGCATGGAGAAACATTCTGACTACTTAGCTTGATAAATGCCCTCCACAGTTATGCTTGCCACCCTTCACAATTTTTCCATCTAGGATAAGATTTATGACATAATACACTAATTAAGTAGTTGGAAGTTTTAATTTTATTTCCTAGAGAAATTGTGAAGTATGCTATGCCAGCAATTTGCTTACATTTGAAAAACTAAAAAGTAGCAAACTACTCTCTTGAAACTCTACTGTGGTGACAGGATCAGTATGCCTCGTACAATTTTGGTCACTTTCTCCAGCAATGCTTCAAGGATGAATTAACATGCTTAATACTTTTAGTTTAAGTTCCCAGATTTGGAAAAAGATTTTAGCAACTAATAACAAATTTAATTTACAATGGAAAAATTATTAATATATTTGCAAACAGCACAAACAGAGATTTTCTTAAACATAATGTTGGGCTCAGTAATTATGTAGAAGCATGGAATAACTTTAATGGAAACAGGTAGCTTAAAAAAGTTACATGTTCTAGCTCATAACCCATGCAGATGCTTATGTATAAACATGTGATTTCTGAATTTCTCTACCTACTAGATAGGATCATCCAGTCAAACGTATTTATCATATGGTTTTGTGCATGAAGCTATGTTGGATATTGTTGGATATTTCCAGGGCGACATCCTTGGAAAGGGCTAATGATCTTTGATTGAAGGAAGAGCTAGCTGTAATTAACATAACGGAGAATTAGGAGAAAAAAAATGATAAAAAGGAGTTGATTTGTTGGTTAGAAATAAAAGTAACACACAAGCAAATAATAGTAAATCCACCTACCTCCCACGAGCAATTCCTCCTTTCAGACCCCGTGTAGAGAGAAATCACTGGTGTTGACGACAGCTGAAGCACTGTGTCCACCTGAAGCAGTGTCAGAGGAAGGTCAGTCTCTGAAAAGATGCTGTAAAATCCAAAACCATTTGGTTCTATGTAAGCCAAGGAGTAATTTATGTCATGAAGTACAAAGAGTGAGATTCCTCAGTCAGGCCCGTAAGTAGTGATGACAAAACATCAAGTGCACCAGGGAATAGAGTTTGTCATTGAGGGTGAGGGTCAGGAGAGGATCTATGTGAGGGCAAGCAGGTTAGAGAAGGAAGCGTGACCACAGAAGGAGGCCCTTACAAGGGGGTCTAACACACCAGAGGCTCCACCATTAATGTGCCATTTATATCAATCACTAGGATGAGAAAATTAGCAGAGAAAAATGCTACTGAAATATTCAAAGCCAAATGTCCAGCTATGTTTTATCACCCATTTATTGTGAGATAATCAGAAATATAAAACTGTATCTGAAATTGTTAATATATTGTCTGAATTTTATAGAGGTTGTATTTAGATCAGTTCAACTTAGTGTAAAGGCTTTCCTAGGATAATTTATTTCTTTGGTATTTGACTAAATTAATGATCCCTATGATTAACATTTCCTTGAAATAGATATATACCTACACAGAGGTACAGGCTGTAAACTCACAATCTTAACTTAAAAATTTAAGCAGGGTATATAACACTGGCATGTAACTTTTCAAAGAAAGAGAATTAAGCCTTGGCTGCACTTGACAGAAAATTTGTGCCATTGATATAAAGAAAGAAAAGTAATTAATTTTACCTTATGGACATTGCTGTGTATTTTGCTGTTATATAAGTATATATCATATGCAAAGTTGATCAATGCGTTTTTATTTTTATGTATGCATGTAAGCATTTATTAATTTATATATTTCCTTATTTATTTATTTTTAGAGATGGAGAGAGCAGGGGGAGGGATGGAAAGGGAGAGAGAATCTCAAGCAGACTCCAAGCCCAGCACAGAGCCCAATGTGGGGCTTGATCTTACGACCCTAAGATCATGATCTCAGGCAAACCAAGAGTCCAACACTTGATCGGCTGAACCACCCAGGCACCCCATCAATGCATTTTTAAAAAATGGATGGCCATTCAAAGGTAGTGCTTTCACTGGTAATATCTTCCATAAAGATCTTATGTTTTTTCATTGTCTAATTTTGCAGAGTTTGCTGCATTGTGGCATGGATGTAGCTACGTAGATACTCAAATGGAACACTGAAATCAACTATTGGTTCTAAAACTCTGCCTCAAATCCCAGAGTATTTTCTATTTGAAAGATTATTAAATAACTGAAATATCCTATATGGCTATGCTTTTTATGTTCCTACCCTAAACATCCTATGATCATGTTGTGAACATATTCTGTCCCTAAGGCTCTAAGAATAATTAAGTTTTCACACGATACAGAGGAGAGAATTGTAGAGTGGGGCAGACAGGTCACTCTGTGCTTTCTAATTGAGGGTGTTGGGATTGTCAACTTCAAGCGATACGTGTTTTCAAATGACCATTAATCCTTGGAGTGCAGGCACCATTCCTCAAGCTCACAATTCACTGATGGAAGCTTTAATGGACTTCAACACTTTCCCATGGATTACAGATATGTTATTTATAAGTCAATGGATCCTGACAGGTTGTGCAAAAATACTCTGCAGGTAAAAGCTAAAATAAGTGTTTGATAATTTTCATAGATGGATTACATTGATAGGAAGATGAAAGCCCTTCTTTTAAGTTCTAACCCTTAGTATTCAAAGAAAACTAATTCAAACACTGTAAATTCATCAGTATGATGCCTTTGACCTTCACAAGACCATCTAACTTTATGAAAGTGTAAATCTGATTTGTATGTACATGTATATGATAAGTATAGCAGCCTGTGCACTTATAACGCTACAGGAAGTATAGCAGGAAGTGCGTGTCTACAGTTAAGAGCAAAGGATCTGGGTTTAATGGTGCAAGAGGTAGGGTCTGGCTACCTGGAGTTGGTATCATTTATATTTTAGCATTGTGAGGAAAAAAAGGTACATTAGTATGAGTAAAAATTCTTTGAATTGTGTGAAATAGTTCACATTTTTCCCCCTAGTCAATAAGAGAACATTTGGACTGATTAACCACAGGGGTGCCATTAGTACTCTTGGGTCAAAGAATGTTAACTGAGCAAATTAAGAATTTAAACTCATTTTCTGGCTTCATTAGCACAATTTTCTTGTCAGCTGATTTAACCAGTCACAGACTTAAAAGGCCAAAAACAGAACTGCTGTGTACCCTAGCAATGAGCTTGCATATGTAGGAAACCACTTCTGTAAGAAATGGTTTTAAAAGGGTATTTTATTTTCCCATTACCTGTCTCTTTGGGCTAAATTTAGAGTGATTATTGACAAAGTCACTTAGTAAACAAGAGTGCTATACCTTTGCTTGCTCACGTATGTAGTTTTAAATAGTTATTAATAATACATTTTCATAAAATGTTAACACATCCATCAAAGCAGAAGTCTTGTCAAACAAAGTTTTAAAAAACTGAAAAATTTCAAAGCTGAGAAAGATTTTTTTCTCACCCTCTGAAAATTCAAAATTGGATGAACAGGGATGCCTGGGTGGCTCAGCAGTTGAGCCTCTGCCTTTGGCTCAGGGCGCGATCCCAGAGTCCCGGGATCAAGTCCCACATCAGTCTTCTTGCATGGAGCCTGCTTCTCCCTCTGCCTGTGTCTCTGCCTTTCTCTGTGGGTGTGTGTGTGTCTCTCATGAATAAATAAAATCTTTTTTAAAAAATTGGATGAACAGAGATTAACATAATTTTCCAATAGTTCACTCCAGATATGGAACTCTGTCTGTACAATTTCAGCATAAAGGAAATATTTTACATCCTACAAACATTGTATGAAAAAAATACATAACTTATCACCCCCAAATTTAAGTGACAATAATATGTTCATTCAAAAACAGAAGTTTTCTTCAATAAATTTTGATGTCATCTGACCATTTAGATTTATTTTTAAAATTGTTATTGAGGAAGACAATCGACCTTTGCTTCATTTTTTTAAAATACCGATTTTGATTGGAAACAAAGGATGGTTAACGAAAAAGAAGAGTGTAGCATTATCAATCGTAAATGGTATGTGTCAATTTCCATCATAAGAAATATATGTAATTCTATTTACTACATTACTTCAAGATCACTAAATTTATTTAAATCTATTGTTTATTTCTGGTTTTGGCAGTATGGCAGACAGGACTACCGAGAAATTAGTTGGAAGAAACTTTTTGGGAATTACATAGAAGAAAAAACCAAAAGGCTGATACAATTTAGAAAAGATACATGTACACATGATGACACATGGTTATGTTCATGAGAAGGGGAAGAAATCTTAGAATGCCATAAATAAATTGAAATTGGGAATCTAGAAAGTTCAAGTAAGCCTGGAGGTAACCTTTGCTTTATGAACTAGCCCGGGTCTTAGATTTTAATGGGTCTTTGAGAGAGATAATCTAAGGACTCTACTGAGGAAGGGTGAAACAAAGACTCCCACATCCTCCCCCAAAACAAATCTGGGTCTTCTAAAAATCAGTGCCTACAAGGACAAACTAAGCATGAAAAGCAAAAACATTTCATAAAGGGAGACAAAATAAAAAGATCCTTCCCTAACATTTCTAATTACACTCTGATAATCGCACAGCATTGGAACGTACATTTAGAACATGCGTGTCCACCTAAAAACGCACAGGCAAAAATAAAAATAGTGATTGTCCTAGATATTTAAGTCCACAAGGGACCTGCCAGAGGTAACTATCCCTTCTGAAGAAATGCAATTAAACTCTGAACAACCTCCCCCAGATAAGGTGAAAGTGTCACGGTCTCACCACTAAAGATCACAAAAATAGATGAAGAAATATTCTCCTGGGACTGAGAATTAGGAGAACCAACAAAGGGCACATCAGCCTGCGTATACTAGAGTCACCAGAACCAGAATAAAAACATATTTAGTATATTTTGAGATACAAAGTAAGGTATTAAAATGTCATGCATGCCACAGAGACTGTAAAATATCTGGGAATACCTGTAAAGGAAAAAGTTTTCCAGAAAAAAAAAAAAAACAGTAAAAGATACACACAGTATGTGAAGTTAGCAATTCAATCCAGAATTAAAGAGTAGGTTGTAATCAGCAAAATACAGATCTGGCCTCCTGGGAAAGAGAAGAACCACACAGATCATAGCACGGACCAACGAGAAGATAGGACATGGTGTGTGTGATTGAGACGTTATTGGTGGAGTGAGACCTATGATAATAGGAACTGGAATTAGAATAGGTGGCACCATGAGAATGGAGAGGGGGAGATAATCAAACACACCATGGTGTCTTTTCCTTCTCTGTGCTCACCGCCTCTAAGTCCTTCTGCCCTTAACTGCCCTTCCAACTCATGGCCACTCAGCCCTAAGGCAGACAGGAAGGGCCAATGCAGGTGGTCATGTAGAGCGCACACGATAGGAGTGTGGGGAGGGGACACATAGCATGTGGAGCCTGAAAGGTGTGAGGGGAGCATCTGCAAGAGGACATGAAAATACAGATGAGTATTTATGAAATAAATAATTAGAAGTCAACTGGAGCCATTTTCTCAGTGTCAGAGAAGGTAAATACAAATATGGAAAGAAAGAAAACAAGAGTGGACCCTATGATGTGGGACTGGACTTGGACTTGGGTGTATCTATGTAGACTCAAGAATGCTGATGATGCATAGATAGAAGAATAACTGCTATTCTTGAAATGTGAACAAATACACACTTTACAACTGCCCCTGAGACTGCTGGAAGCAACAGCACCCCAGGAGAAATGAACATAACAAATATTCGTACTTTGGCTTCTAAATACCATCCTTCTTGAAAACATACCAAGCATCCTTGTACAAGGTAAAGACATATAAGAGTGTACGATGATCCTAGAACAACTTCTGCCACATAGTAAGGAACCCCTCTGAGACGCACAAACGTCAAAAACACACGGAAGCCAAAGATATTCCTACTGGACAAATCTGGAGAAATTTGACCATCAAAAACAGCAACAGCAATAATAATACACAATGGATCATAACATCAAATAAAGCAGGAAAACATGAACCTAGAGTGATAAAAATTAATAACTTAGCATTTCATGAAAGACAAGTTTTTACATCATTTCAAAGTAACTCATAAGAAAATAGGGATCTATTACAGAGGAAAAACTTGAGATCTTTGAGTGATCACGTCGGGCAGACAAGACCCCATTCCGGGTCACTACTAACAGGCAAATCTAAACTCACCCCCTCGTAGTCACCCTGAGGAGAACACAGCACCAGCTCTGGGATGCTCCCGCTAAAGTATCTGAACCTGGATGGTATCACACAGAAATATCACACAAACCCAAGTAGAGGTGCATTTTCAAAAATGCCAACGACATAAGTTTAAGGGATAAAAGAACTGTTTGAAGTTGAAGGTGACCCAAGAGTCTTGGAAACTCAATGCCCCCCATGTTTCTGAGCCGAGCTGTTTGACTAGGGAGGGTATTATTGGAAAACCTGAACCAGAGTTTGAATGTTATATAGAAGCAGTAAGTCACGGTTTGTTGTCATATTTGTGGCTGCATTGAGGTCAAGTAGTAGAATATCCTTCTTGGTACCAAAATACCAAAGTATTTTTACTTTACTGAATATTTTTTATCTCACCACTAAAGATCACAAAAATACATGAAGAAATACTCCGCTGGGACTGAGAATTAGGAGACACGTCCATAGCATCAGGTCAACAACAAATAGTTCAGAAAAGTCTTTGTACTACATATGCAACTATTTTATGAGTTTGAGCATGCCCTAAAATAAGACAAAGTATTTTATTTTACACATTTCTTCTTAAATTGCCTTCATTTACAAAAATGGTTTGTAAATCTTTCTTTTTAAAATTGTTTTTCTTTAATTTCAGGTTTTCTGTTTGTTTTTTTTTTTTTAATTTGCCTTAACCTTAAAAGTTCTTAAAGTACTGCAAGATGCATACTTATTACTACTAAAGGTAAAATAAATAAAAATTCATGTGGGGAGTTTTTCCTAAAACTTTAGGGGTCCTATGTTGTACAAATCATAGAAATAGATTGTTTTGAGATTCATAATTCAAATTGCATTTACAGAAAATCATTTTTGGTTATGCAAAGGTATAAATTCCACAGAGAGTTTTTATAAACCCTTCCTCTAGTTTTTATTGAAAAATATTGATTGCTATGTCTGGAAGAAAGTGAGGGCACGGGATCCCTGGGTGGCGCAGCGGTTTGGCACCTGCCTTTGGCCCAGGGCGCGATCCTGGAGACCCGGGATCGAATCCCACGTCGGGCTCCCAGTGCATGGAGCCTGCTTCTCCCTCTGCCTGTGTCTCTGCCTCTCTCTCTCTCTCTGTGTGACTATCATAAATAAATAAAAAAATAAAAAATAAAAAAAAAAAGAAAGTGAGGGCACGCTGTTTCCAGAAAAAAGTTGTAAGTTGTAACTAACAACTTTCTGAAATTAGTTAAGCAACTTCAAAGGTCTGTGTATCCATGAGGATTTTACATAGAACCCCCAATATAATGAGAACACATATGAACTGCATACTGGCTGCAAGTTAAACAACTTAAAAGTCATGTTCAACACTCCACGGTATTGTGTAAAGAAATTCCACCACCAGTTACTGTCCAAACGGTACCCTAGGGACCTGAAATGTTGAACATGGGATTTCTTTCAGGAAGAAGCCTATGCACTCAACTTTGATTCAGTGATTAATACTTAATTTTAATTTTATTAAAATTTCCTATAGTGTAAAGAATAATTGGTATTACAAACCATAGTAGGTAAACATATACAACTCTAAAACTATGGTAGAAAGCAAATGCCTTTTAATCACTAAAAACATGGGGCATATGGACCAACTATTTCTCGGATGTACATAAAACCTAATAACCCAGGATTATCTCAAAAGAAGCAAAAACATCCCAAACAGCCCACAAAAATCTAAATTACTCTTAAGGGCAAAATTATTTTTTTTCCCAGTTAAAAATACACGATAATATGCTTACTTGATATTGATGAATGGTGTCAATATTAGGCCTGAAACAATGAAGCTCTAACAACTCAAGTTTCATGAGAAAACAAGCTCCGTCTCCTGAAGGCAAAGAAAGAATAGGTCATCATCCTTCACAGAAGAGAATCATATGTTACTGTGGCATTTTTTTGTTCATAAAGGAAGGCCAAGTATGAGTTTATTGGTAGTTATGTGTCATTCTTACGGATATTGTAACCACACAAAAATAAAAAAAATACATAAAATACATTCCAAATAGCCCTCAACCCCTGTTTACTTTTTCATAGTTTAGCTCATCCTGGGGCACCTTAAGTGGAATTTTCAGAAACATGTATTTTCAAAACAAGTCCTGAGAAAGTTACTAAAATACTAGTCTGCACATTATCCATCAAATCCATTTTACCATTCCACCTTTTAATAAGGAAGTCCTCCGTTTAAGAAGAATAACCGGCGGAGCAGGGATACGCCACCTGTCCTGGCCTCCCGGCGACGATCTGTTCTGTGACGGCTGGTGGAAGGCTGTGCACAAGCTCCGTAGCATGTCCTGATGCGACCAGTCTGCACATCAGACAAAAAGGGAGAAAGAGTTCTGAGGTTCTTGGTTCACTTCATTTGGGGATCTTTTTAAAACAGCTTAATCTGTACCCTAACTCAGAGGCTTTGTGCACGTGGGTGCATGAAAATTCCTTCAAGAGTATGATAGCATGGACAGGTTTATGGGATTTAAGTGTCAACCATTTAACTTCCATATATACTCCTTACAAGAAATGACTGGCCCAGGAACTTGCCAAGTAACCCACAGCCCTCTCCAACTTCACAAAAGAGAGGCAGGCCTACCCGCTTAACCATGCCCCATCTTGGTGGAGTGCCTAGCTCAGGCTGTGCCAATCCCCCATGGTATGAAAATGGGTACCCATAATCCATGGGAATACAGTGCTTCCTGTTAACTCCTGTTAACTAACATGAGGTGTAGATGGAGGGATCCAGATTCAAATCTAGGCAGTTGGCTCCAGTGCCTATTCTCTTGATCACAGGATGGACGACAGGAGGACAAACCCAGAAGACAAAACCATCCCGCACAAAGGTCTAGTCATGGGTTCTGGGTTTCTGAGCCGTATCAACAGCTCTCTTTAAGGGGCAAAGCCTGATTTAGATGAGGGGAGGAGCACGGAGTGCTCTTGGCGTCCAGTTTTTAAAACAAACACAAGAATAAGAAACTAAAATTTATGGGATATTCCCCATGTGCCAGGCACCATGCTAAGCTATTTACAAAGACGTACAATAACCCTGTGAGGTTTTACAGAATGGGGCACAGAGAGGTAAAGCACACCTTTCAGAGGAGCAGAGGAAGTAGGTTGTTGAGGAAGGATCCCAAACAACGTGCTCTGAATGTAGGACGGGGTGGGGGTGGGGGCTGTTAATTTGTGTTTATCTAACTGAACACCTGAATTACAGATAGCACATGTGGTAATTAAATATTAGTAGAGGCAAACATAGGTGTGACTTTAGGATCCCTTCCAATGTCACGTTCTCCAAAAGGCCATACATTTTGTTGAGTAAGGAATGCTTTTTGATTATTTAGGATGTCAGAGTAAATTAAAAAATATAATGTCAAAGATGCTGCTACTCTGTGCATTGATAACGAGAGCTACTTCACTTTTTTACCCACGAGTGCAATGGATCAATGAATCACAAGCCACTGGATGGCTTGTCAATGGGAATCCTGGATTTCCAGGGAAGTCCAGGCTGTTCTAAATCTTCATGTGCCAGTGTTAGTGTAGACAGGGTTTTATTTCTCTTGTGTAAATTGGTAGGATTGAAACCTCTGGGTTGTATGGATAACTGCATGTATAATTCTGTAAACAACCTGAAATGTTTTCTGGAGGGAGTGTCTATATGACTCCATAAATAACTTCAAAAAATATCCGTGGTTATGCCATTTTTATGTCACCTCTCCTGCTGGTACTGCGTGACAGTTCTGGTTGATCCACATGCACACCACCCCTTGATTATCTTAATATTTTAAATTTTAGCCATTCTAGTGTGTAGATAGCTGTGTATTGTGCTGGTTTTAATTTGCATTTCTCAGAACACTTATTTTTAATTAATTAATTATAAATTGGGTTTTTATTTAAATTCCAGTTAATTAACATACAGTGTTATATTAGTTTCAGGTGTACAATCTAGTGATGGGACACTTCCGTACAACACCCCGTGCTCATCACAAGTGTCCTCATTCATTCCCATCACCTACAGAACCCTAATATTTGAGCATATTTTTATGTGCCTGTTAGAAATTCACATATCTTGTTACTTGTTCAAATCTGTTCATCTTTTTCTTGGGTTGCTTCCCTCTTACTCTTAAGTTATAAGAGTTTTCATTTATTCTTGATACAAGTCAGAAGCAAATATTTTTAATATTCCCTCCCATCTCTGGGGAACCTTTTCTCCCTAATTGTTTCTGCTCAAGAACTGAAGATTTTAATTTTGATAAAGTGGATGTATTCTTTTTTTAAAACTTGTTTGTGATTCCTCTGACCTAACAAATCATTCCCTTTCCCAGTGTCACACAGATATTCTCATAGGTTTATTTATTTTTTTTAATAGATAACTTGGTTCTCACTTTAGTGTTTGGATCTATGATTTCAAGTTAAGTTTTGTATGATGGCAGGTTATGCTCAAGGTTCGTATTTCCCCCCATAAATATATAAAGATTGTCACCTCCATCTGTGAGAAAGTCTGCTCTCTCTATCATTTAATATTCTTGGAGTTTTAACCAAAAATCATTGAACATATATGTGGGACTTACTTTTGAATTCAAAACTTTCTTGCTTGAACTCAGGTGTCCATTCTTGGTGACGCACAGTCTTGATTACTCAGTAGTAAGTTTCGAAATTAGTTAAGGGAGGTCCTCTATGTTTGCTCTTTGTCTAGAAAGCTTTTGAAACTAAATGGCCCTTTATTTCTAATACACATTTTAAAATCAGTTGGACAATTTTTGAAAATCACCTGCTTTATATTAATTGAAATCGTATTAAATCTATAAATTAGTTTGGGGTAAGCCGAGATCTCAGCAATATCAAATAAAAGTATAGTATAAGTCATTCATGCATTAATGTAATTTAAAAGAAAAAAGTGAAAATTAAAGGAATTCCTGTTATAAGAGACAACCACTAGTACATTTTGGTTTTAGAGACAGACAACAGATTAAAACATCAAATTATACTCCAAAACAGGAGAGGCTTGGATTTACTATTCCTGAAAGAGGGAGGACTGTGTGCAGCCCTAGGAGAAAAATGCTGTTTCTATGCAGGCCATTCTGGAGTCATCAGAGACTCCATGGCCAAACTCAGGGAAAGGTTAAATAAAAGACAAAGGGACCGGGAGGCCCAGCAGGGCTGGTTTGAAAGCTGGTTTAATCAGTCTCCCTGGTTAACCACCCTAATCTCTACCATTATGGGCCCTCTAGTTATCCTGCTCCTGCTGCTAACTTTCGGCCCCTGCGTCCTCAACTGGCCGCTCCAGTTAATCCGAGAAAGATTGTCTATTACCCAAGCTCTGGTATTAACTCAGCAATGTCGGGCCCTCCAAACTGAAGAAATAAATGTTCCCTAAAATTTTAAGGTTAAAATCAGCCCAAACAAGAGGAGGGAATGAAGAAACCTCCCCCCTTGTAAGTAGGGCCAGCCCTAACCCAGAGGCAGCCCATCCAGGCGTCTTCCTGAAATTTTAGCAACTAAAAGCATTCTGTTTACAATAAGAAAACCATTTCCCCCCACACCCTGATTGGAATGTCCCTGAATAGGTTCATGTAGACCCTCTGTGAAATCAATAACCTGAATGCTATGCAACTCCCGAGGTTCTTTTGTCTTTAAGCGTTTTTTTTTTCCCTTTTGCCTTTAAAAGATACCTGTAATTGCTAATCGGGGCTCTCTTCCTCTTCGGAGGCGGAGAGCCCGTTTGCGCAAACGTCCAATAAACCCTCTTGCTAATTGCAAAAAAAAATAAATAAATAAATAAAATAAAATAAAACATCAAATTAGCTATTTAGTTTACATATTAAGGATATACGTTAATTATAAATATTATCAATATATGACGATATATGTTTCAAAACTATTTCTGTTTTAACACTGTAATTATACAAATATATCCATGCTGTAAAATATGCATCTATCTCATTTATTTTTGTTACTACAAATCACATTTTCCCATTATATCAATATACTCTCATTGATTAATTTTAGAGCATTCAGAATACTTCCATTTTTGTTAATATTAAAACAACTCTATAATAAGAAATCATGCAGAAATTTGATATAGCAGTCTACCTGTATAACTAGGATAAATTTCTAAAATTATAATTGTACATGTGTATATTTTAGTTTTTCACACGCACATTTTTTATTTTATTTTATTTTATTTTATTTTTTACACGCACATTTTTTAAATGTGAAAATGCCCTTCATAAATATCAGTGTTCAAGGATTTCACAACAGTGTATTAGGGGGTCCATGTCTATGGACATCTGCGAGCATTATGTATCATAGTTCTTTTCCACCTTTTTACATTACCTTTCAAATCGCTTTGCTTATGATCTACTGATAAACTCGTGAAGGACTTACTCAAGTCTACTAGAATCTGTTAGATAAATGGTAATTACTTAAGTGCTTTTAATGTTGGGTAAGGCCAGAAATGTGTTAATTCTGGAAGCAACTTAAAAAGTAATTGCTTATCCTATGACAAATGTGTAATTTAATTAAACACGTCTGAGTTCTTTGTATTTGCCGGGCACTGCTTATGTACTTGAGATAAACTGGTGAAGAACACAGGCAAAAATGTCATATTTCACAGATCTTAATTTTTTTTTTTTAAATTTTTATTTATTTATGATAGTCACAGAGAGAGAGAGAGAGGCAGAGACACAGGCAGAGGGAGAAGCAGGCTCCATGCACCGGGAGCCTGATGTGGGATTCGATCCCGGGTCTCCAGGATCGCGCCCTGGGCCAAAGGCAGGCGCCAAACCGCTGCGCGACCCAGGGATCCCCACAGATCTTAATTTTAAGGGCATCAGGTGTACAATAAGTTAACAGTTTTAGCAGGGAAACTGCAAAATCTTTCAATAGCATTAAAGAAATACTTACTAAGCACCCACATTCCTTAGGGTATGTTATTGAATAAAGCAGGGAAAGTGTTCATCCTTGCAGGGCCTAGCTTTTAGAAATCAGTATACACAGCAAGTAGGTAATACGCATGTTGTATCATATGATTGAAGCTTGGAAGTGCTATGGAACCACAGACCAGCATCCAGGGAGGCAGAACGACGCAGGTGCCACACAGACCATTACAGCCCGTAAGGCGAGAGGAGGAGCAGTCACTAAGGAAGGGACATACAGGCTGAGGCTGGAATGACAGGAAAGGAAACATGCTTCTGAAAATGTAAAGTCAGGGAGACTGGGGACTCCCCGAGTGGCTCAGTCGTTGAGTATCTGCCATCGGCTCAGGGCGTGATCCCAGGGTCCTGGGATCCAGTCCTGCATCGGGCTCCCCGCAGGGAGCCTGCTTTTCCCTCTACCTGTGTCTCTCATGAATAAATAAATAAAATCTTTAAAAAACAAAAATAAAGGGCAGCCTGGGTGGCTCAGTGGTTCAGTGCCGCCTTCAGCCCCGGTGTGATCCCGGAGACGCGGGATCTAGTCCCACATCAGGCTCCCTGCATGGAGCCTGCTTCTCTCTCTGCCTGTGTCTCTGCCTCTCTGTCTCTCTCTCTCTCTCTCTCTCTCTGTGTGTGTGTGTGTGTGTGTGTGTCTCTCATGAATAAATAAATAAAATATTAAACAAAAAATAAAGCCAGGGAGACCAGACACCGCAAAGTCTCCCCCGCAGGCATGAGCATCGGCATAGTTGAAACAGAAACTGGTGTGTGTAGGGCATAGGCGTGTAAGGATCCCAAGAGCTGGTGTCTGTGAGCCACAGACTTTGGAGAGGCATGTGCAGAAAAGCCCATCTGTTGGAATCCCATAATGTCTCAACTCAGAAAGTTCAATCTATGTACATCCTCATCAGTATCCATATAATTCTACTTATCTGTGTGTGTTTCTGGAGACAAGCCGATGTTCACATGAGTGATGCTACCCAGTTCATGTTTCATTTCACTCCACTGACTTTTCACTGTGACTGGCCACATCTCTGGAGGTGTTCTGAATGAGGTGTCAGAAGCACATGCGGTCAATCCGTCATGTTCCAAGGTAGCCAGAAAGAACAAACCCAGATGGCAGGAAAGTTGGAGCACCAGGCGAGGCCACGAGGTGTCTGAGAAGGAGGAGGGGGGGGCGGTGAGGATGGTGTGATTCCTTTCTGCCATCTCCTGCTTCATTCATCTAAAAGCACAGATTTGGGAGAAGAGGGACCCTCTGTCTTCTCGTCATCTATGCTGCCAAACCTCATGACCATGAGCTGGTGTCGTCCTCGACCACCAGGCCCCGCCACGGCCCTTTGTATTTAATTAATTTTTGTGTTTTCATTGAAGTATATAATTGATAACACAATATCCTATAAGTTCCAGGTTACATCATGGTGATTTGATATCTTCGTGCATTATGCAACCTCACTGGCGACAGCTGCAGTTGTCACCATCTGAAGGTAGCGCCACTCTGTTGACTACATTCGCTGTTCTGTATGTGCCACAGCCCAGGGGGTTATATCACAACCAGAGGTCTGGACCCCCTCGTCCCCTTCACCTACATCACCTGGTCCCAACCCCTCCCTGCTCTGGACACCACCAGGCCCATGTTTGAGTCTGTTTCTGTTTTGTTTTGCTTCTTCATTTGTTCTGGTTCTTTTTTAGTTTCCACATGTGAGTGAAATCATATGGTTTTTGTCTTTTCTGGCCTTATTTACTTTAGGATAATACCCTCTTGGTCCATTCATGCTGTAGCAATGGCAAGATGCCCTGCTTTCTTTAAGGCTGAGGAATACTCTGCTGTGCATCTGCACAACCTGCCACCTGCTCCCGCCCACCCCCCTGACCCCCGTCTACATCAGCAATGCCACCATGCTCATTTCGGCCTGTCCATCTGCTCTGTCATCTCCCCATGTCTGCTCCTCCACCTTCTCCTTGCTCTCTTTCCTGTTTCCTGAAGCTGAATCTCAGAAGCATGACACCCCTCGGCTCTTCAATTCCTTAAAGGACATGGGTTTTTCTTGGCTCATGACTATCTTCTCTTCTAGGGTGTAGCTCTTGGAGAAAGTTAACAGAAATGCTCCCATTCCTGAGAAGCCATGAGTGCCTATCCCTGATCTCCCCCAGCCCCACGAAGAGAAAAACATTTTCTTTTCTCTACTCTCAAAAAATTTTTTTTCATTTATCAATCTGCTTCCTCTAAAGTAATTTTTGCAGTTGTGAACCATTATAGTTCCCGAGGTCCTAAATTTGGAAAATCAAAATACAAGAAAATGTGAAAATATTTGGGAGGATTCTCTCTTGGTTTGTTTTGCCTTTTGCTTTCATACTCCTCCCATGAGTGCTTGAGCCCAGCAGATTTGGTGATGGGGTGTGTATGCGCATGTTGGCCCAGGAGATTTGGTGATGGGGTGTGTATGCGCATGTTGGCGATACAACATGTGCATGTGTTCTGGGTATTACAGCCCAGAACACATCAAAAGGCCCAAAATGTGGAATGCAAGGCAAGTACACCTGTTAGTTATTCAGAATTGTTGTGTTGTCATCAAACAATAACATGACAAATTGAGACATAGACTAGGATACGAGATGGAAACTGTTTTGAAGGTAGCTTTCATTTGCAAAGCACTTAGATACTCACTTCTATATGACGTTCAGATACTTGGTACACTTGCCTGACCCACAAAATGTTTCAAACTTCAAGCTTTGTGATCATGTTGATGTGTTCATTACAGAAATCCTTTGAGTCCTTATTTATTTAAAAATAAGGACCATGAATTCCCCCTTTTCTGCTTACTACTCATGTAATACATTATATTAATTTGCAAAAAAAAAAAAGAGCATCAGTAATAATTACAGTTTTTTTGCTATTTTGCTGAGAAGGAAGGTCAGGGAAGAGGGCTTTGGTTTTTACATTTGTGTTAGTTTGATCTTGAAAGCATTTGCATAATAATGACTTCCAAGTGTTGGGAGAATCCACACCTTGTTCTTTCACTGGTTATCATGGAAGGAATCATTGAGAGTCTTGGGATGCTATCTAGCTATGTACACATCTTCAGTATTACAAAAACAGGAAAATGAGTAATGGAGCTAATTAAAGCAATCTGAAAGGGAAGGATACAAATTTCCATGTGAAGTATAAATGAGAGGACAAATCTAATTTGAAAAGTTAACAAGCACTTTAAAACCACTGAATTAAGAGTGATGCACCTAATCTACTCTTTGTAGTTAGAGGGCATACTCATTCTTATATATTAAAATCTGTATTTCATTTTATGAAATGCCAAACAAAATCTGAATTAAAGGTGTTGCAGATTAAAAAATCGGAATTAAGGTTTTTAATTGATTCAAATTCAAGTCCATTCTTGTAATTAAACAGTATTCGTATGAACTATTTATTGTAAAATACCATTATAAAAAGTCATTTTATACATTTATTAAATATTATTTGGGTCCCTGAGTGATCAGACACCAATGAACAAAAAGGCTCCAAACCTACTGTCAAAAGCAATTATGATCCAGACCCTAATAATGGAACAAAGATGTGTGATGAAGGATAAGGTGAGGAATTGAGACTTACTTTGAGATGAGAGAGGAAGGATTTGGGAAATGTTTCTAAGTGCAGCAACCTCAATGGCCAGGCTTTACAAATGGGGAAGAGATCAGAGTTCTGAGCAGGAAGGGTCAGCGGGTGACAGAGCTACAGGGAGGGAAACCCAGCACATTTGTGCAACCCTCAAGAGCCAGGATAATGGCATCCTAAACCCGATGAGGAACATAGTGGGAAATGAGGTTAGAAACACAGGCAGATGCCAAAGGTGTAATGGTTTCCTATGTTGAAATATTGGGGTTGAGCTTTGTTTGAAAGTCTCTGTGGGTTGTAAACACAACATATTCAGAGATGCATATTTAATCTGTTTCAGATGGGTATTTTCTTCCAGTGATACTTAGCAATAAACACGTAACCCAGGACCCAAAGCAGTTAAAATGACAGAATCATGAGGATGGGAACAAAAGGATATGAGGCACAGCATCTCAGTTTAATTCCTTTTCTTCTTTTCTTTTCTCATTTTCATCTCATATCTCTCAGTGGATAAAACATTGGCCCCCCCTTTCTTGTGGGACATCATAGCAGAAGAGAGTGTAATATTTGGGGTGAAATGGACTAAAAAAAAAAAAAGAAATGCTCTCATAAAGCCCCACCAAGATGTTGTAGATTGACACAACCTAATGTTTATCAGACTTGGAGACACACTTTTTTTCTTTTCTTTTTTTTTTTTTTTTATGATGCCAGAGATCAGCATGAGAATTGCTGCATTTCAAAGCAAGGAGCAGTATGTTTAATGCCTCAGGGCACTCCAGGGTCATGTTTAACTGAGAAGCAGGTTTGGACTCTTTGTAAAACACAAGCGTTGCTGACAGCATTTACTGTTTGGATCCCAGCAGCCTTGCTTTTCCTGAGAGAGGAAGTCACTTTCCTCCTCAGTTGAAAAATGCCATTGTTTGTTGATACGCTTAAGACTATTTTGGTAATTCAGATATGAGAGCACATTTCTGGAAGGTTTTTCTCCTCCTTGTAGGCTTGGCATGGAACACAAGCTCAGTAAAACCTCAATTTCTCCTGCCCCAAGCCTGCCATCTGCACTGCAAAGAGCCTAGGAAATGGGCCCACAGTTAGAATTAAATAGGAACTTCATGTGAAGCAGACGCAATACAAAAGTTCTATAAATGGAGAAGTTAGACACTTAGTGAGTTTGTCAGAGAGATCAGCATGAGAATTGGTCAGTGAGATGGAACACAAGTGCTTAGAGTAGCAGATCAGCAGTGAATATTTTACTTTGCCTAAAAAAACAAATCATTGATGTGGTGTAGACAAAGGCATGAAGACCAGAGATGGTGAGCAACAGAAAGCAGAGCTGCAGAGGGAGGCTTCCAGGAGCTTCTGCAGAGTTTAAGAGACAACTTCCAGACCTTGCATGGCATCCATGAATCCAGGGCCCACACTACCCCCAGGAGCCTGTGCTCACAGAGAAAACCAGGTCATGGGCTCTAGCAAGTATGGAAGATCCTCTGGATCCACCTTCCCTGGATTAAAGGCTGAGCAATTTAGTCCAATACCCTGATCAAAGAAAAAGGAATCATAAGCTAGATGAGTCGTGTCAATGTACAGTGGACCTAGATACATCTGTGTCTGTACCAGCTTTTCTAAATTGAATTGATAAATGATCCAGAAGTGAGTCTATTTTCCAAGAGAACAAAGGACCTATGGAGCAAAGGAGGTAAATTTTATATATCCAGCCTCGCTTCGTTTAAGTGTCAGTCATGATCAGTTACATAAATATTAGTAATTTTAAAGGAGCTCCTAATTCTTTCTTGATATTTTTTTTCTTTTAAAAAAATTCTCTCTTCCTGTAGCTACTAGTACTGCATGTATCTTTTAAAATTTTGTGGAATTCTTGGGATATAGCAGAGCATTAAGAAATCTAGATACTGCTGTGCTTTACAGTTGATTTGTGATTAAAGCAGAGAAGAAATAATGAATCAAATCCCTAGGTCCTCTTGGAAACAGTGCAGAATTTAAGTACAGGACAACATCGCTGAGAGTGGGGACAAGTATGAGGAAAGATGCTGCCTACTGAGATTTTGAGAATCCCCTATGTGCAGCATGGGATGGAAACACTGCAGTCTCACTGCCAGAGATGTCAGCCTAAAGTCAACAGTAGTTGTGATACAGAAATTAGTGGACTGATTAAAAAAAAAAAAAGATTTAAGAAGTAAGTGCTTCCAGTTTCTCTAGTTAAATGAATGTGATTCTTAGGGGTCATTGTAAGAAGTTTCTGCAGATTAGTTGGGGAGAAACTAGATTATAATGGGTGGTGTAATGAGTTTACAGTAGGTAATTAAACTGAAGTATACACATCTAACAGAAGTTTGTTGGAAAAGGGAAGAGAAACATAATGATTTGGCCTTGGGGGCAGGAAGGAGACAGAAATGTCCATGCTCATAGCTGGAAGCCTATGCAGAGAGACAGCTAAAAATATCCCCGAAAAGGGAGACTGGAGATGAAGTGCTCTTCCTAACCTGGCAGATGTGGTTGGATTCAGAGCAAAGGTAGAAGCATGAGCTTTAAACGGGCTGTACATTTTACAGCAAGTACGAGGAAATCAGCTGTGCTGCTCTGGATGGATTTGTGGCTGGAGTTTGAGATCAGAAAAATGTTAAGGTGACAGCTGGATGGAATCAATGGAATCACGAGGGGCCTAGGAAACTGAGGATGCTTATCACAGAAGAGCAGGCACTACCGACCATTAGATTTAACCTGGGACAAAATCAGAGAAAAAAACACAAGTGGAATGCTCTAGAGACAACACAGCAACCAGGAGTTTGAAGAACAATAAAGATGCGTGAACAAAGTTAAAACAGGGAGGAAGCCCTCTGTGACCTCCTTGTTCCATAGGCCATCCCATCAAGGGAAAACAGGGTCCAGGAACCTGCCAGAAGAGAGGTGGTTCCAGGGGATGGAGGAGTACGTTGCAGAGATAAGTGCTCCAGGATCGAGGGCCAGAGTTGTTCTTGATGGGCTTTGTAAACACTGAAATCACCTCTCTCACATACACAGACGTAGAGAACATGGAGGCGGCAAAAGGATTTAAGAAGGGAAAATGAGCAGAGTGTCTGCAGGTGGTGGCGGTAGGAAGGCATAGACGCACATCCACATGGCCTTTGTCTCAAAACAGCATGAGGGTGAGCCAAGGATGAAAGCACACTCATTTGAACCTAGT
Organism: Vulpes lagopus; assembly: GCF_018345385.1. NCBI lineage: Eukaryota > Metazoa > Chordata > Mammalia > Carnivora > Canidae > Vulpes > Vulpes lagopus. The sequence continues at coordinate 1,463,769 of NC_054837.1, read as the reverse complement.
TTGGTGTCCTGAAGAAAGCTGGTCCCTTTTCGCACCCTGTCATATAGACAACACATATGAAATAATCAACTACCTCAAAACCAAATGCCATCCAATATGGGACATCAAAAAATCTCCCCTCCAAAATAAGACTTATTCTAACGTATACATCTCTCCTGTTCTCTCCTTCCAGATTTTCTTTCTCTATTCATGTCAAATGTGATATTAATTTCATGCCCACAGCCCCCCCCCAAATGTATTCATTCTTATGTCCCTGTTTATGGTGTGCAATGCCAGTTAAAGTATTGCCTGCAACTAAAAATTTACCTAGATAATTTTCCGTGTTTTTTACCTAGCATTTTGCTACTTTCTGAAAGGGTTGCAAATTAACTAAAACTCTACACCAGAAATTTAATCAACATCTGAGAACAAAATATATTTAGAAAGTTGGAAATCTTTCAGGCTAGGGGAGCCTAGGGGGCTTGGTCAGTTGAGTGCCGGACTCTTGGTTTCAGCTCAGGTCATGATCTCAGGGTCATGGGATTGAGTTCTGTGTTGGGTCTGTACCCAGCACAGAGTTGGCTTGAGATGCCCTCCCTCTCCTTCGGCCCCTCCCCTTGCTTTCTCTCTTTCTCTGTAAGATAAGATAAACGAATAAAATCTTTAAAAAAATTCTTTCAGTCTGGAACTAAACACACACACAAGTACTTCTGAACAAATATGCTTCACGAAAAATTGACTTTATCATGGAATTAATGCCCAACTACTCCTGCTTGACTTGACTTATTGTTTTTCATAACATTTACTGTTGAAAAGGCCTATCATGAGCTTGATTAACAAATGATTATTTTCAAATTGGCTGCAAGAGAACATCTCTAAAATTTTATGATTATAAATTTTAATTTCTGTAATCTTAACGTATTAAATGTCAGAGATTCATTTTAAATTCCAAACAGATAGGAATTTCAATCAAACAAGAAAACATGCAAGTTACAAAGGTTAGCTGAGGAGGCTCTGCCATAAAATTCTGTTGTTTCTCTATTTGATCTCCAATCTTCAATCTTGATCACAGGCCTGTTGGTTCTAAGATCGCATTCTCAGCCTCATGACTAGCATAGGTAAAGAGATACGCTTGCCTCCTGCTGCAGAGGCTGGTAGATGACTGGAATCATGCTATGCTATTTTTTTTTCTTTCTGTCACAGGAATTAGGTTTTAGAATTTTATGGCTTCATATGTTCCCTGAGAGATAATATTAAACTATAGAGCTTTGATCTTTGCCATGTTCTGTAATAGCTCTGTATGCCATTCTGATTTTTCCTTTTCTGTGCTCATAAGTCAGTGACAAGATGAAAACAGACACAGAAAATGCTATTTGTAATTGATAATTGGCCAAAGGCAGGAGACTCAGCCTGTCTGTCCCAGTGTACTCTGTGCCAACTCTGGCTCATCATCCTTGAAACCTAAATAAGCATTGGAATGAAATAAAATGTCATAAATCAGTTAGTGGAAAACCAATATTATCTTGTGGTGGCTTGAGTATCCCACTTCATGCACGAGGCAGTTTGTCACCGAAAAGATGATTAATTTGTCATGTGAGGAAGAGGAACCCCTGCTCCCTGCACCCTCCCTGTTCCCCCACATCCGTGAAGTCACTGCCAATATATATATATATATATATATATATATATATATATATATATATATATATATATTTTTTTTTTTTTTTTAATAAACAGGAAACTATTGTGACCTCTGATGAACTATTATCAAGTGATTACTCTAAGCCAGCTCTAAAAGTAAGAAGAGTTAAAATATACAGTGGCTGTAGTTACGATCTCTCCAATACTGTGTATCTGACAAGGATGTGGTCTGGATATGGTTTGATATGAACAGAACTAGCACGAATTGTCTTTTTAGTTTTAGGTTTCTGGAGAAAGATGAGCAAACTCCCAAAATACTCAAACATGTTGAGAACAGGTCTCTCGAGCCATATGCAGCCCCTTGCTTTATCTGCTTCATCCATACCTCGCAGGGTCATAGAATCTTCTGGACAATGGCCTCAGAGCTATGTCATTTCCCCAATATTTTGTTCCTGTGATATATTGCTGACTCCGGGCACTAGTCTCCTTTATTCAACTTCTATAGTTGTTCAGTAAAAACGGTTCATATCACTCACTTTCCTCCCAGTAAATATTAGTGACAAGAGAACTTACTCTGGACTGTGTTCTTTTAAATTACATACCAGTAAGAATCCATACGTTTGACACACTATATGACATTCACAGCACCTGATAACTTTGTCTAAAAGGTTCAGGCTGAGAAATGTTAGAGTTATGTACTTTGTAGATATCTCTGCTTTCAAATGCATTACATGGCCAAATAAATCATTGAGTACTGTACGTAAATGCCTAGGGATATTTTAGGGTGTCTGGGCTCTTAGAATTTAAGTAGATTTGATTTTTTTTTTCTGATGGATTGACTTTTTATCACTCGAAAATGTTGCTTTTTTTTTTTTTACCTCCACTAACAATTTTTGCTTTAAATCCTCAGTTTTTATAGTGCTAAATACATATAAGAACATTTTTTATCTTAACCATTTCTAAGTGTACAGTTGAGTGGCAATAGTTATGCCCACAATGCTGATTTCCCAAATATTTTCACCATCCCAATGTAGCCATTAAGGGCAGCTCTCCATTCTGTCAAATTTTTTTTAATAAATTAATTTTTATTGGTGTTCAATTTACCAACATACAGAAAAACACCCAGTGCTCATCCTGTCAAGTGTCCCCCTCAGTGCCCGTCACCCATTCCTTCCCACCCCCCGCCCTCCTCCCCTTCCACCACCCCTAGTTCATTTCCCAGAGTTAGGAATCTTTATGTCAAATTTTAATCTATTTCTGAACAGAACTATTTCAGATATTTCACTCACATTGACTTCATTATGTAGTATTTGTCCTTTTGTGCCTGGCTTTACTTAGCAAAATGGTTTTAAGTTTCATCCATGTGGAATAATGTCATTGTACAGACACACACACACTGCACTTTGTTCAGTCATCTGTTGATAGACATTTGGACTGTTTCACCTTTGCGCTGCTGTGAATAATGCTGTAGTGAACACCGGCGCACAGATGCCCTTGCTGCCCTCTTCTCGGCCCTCTCGGGTGTACTTGGATGGTTGACCACTTGGCGACTCCAGGGGATGCGTGAAGAAGTCACCTACCTCTTTCCCATGATGACTGCACGCTCTAACATTCCCACCAGGAAGGCATGGAGCTTCCAATTCTTTCAGATCTCTGCTTACCCTTGCTGGCTTCCATCTGCTTCTTTGTTTGCTTAATATAGCCGTTCTAGTAGGTGTGACACGTTTTCCAAGTAGTTTTAATTTCCCTTTCTCTAATGACTAATGATGTTGAGTTAAGTTTGCAAGTGCCTGCTGGTCCTCTGTACGTCTCTTCTGGAGAAATTTTGACTCATGTTCTTTTATAAATGGAGAAATTTTTTTTCATTTACCCCACAGAAATTTCAAATTTTGATGAAGCCCCATTCATCTAGTTTTCTTCTGTTGCTCATTCTTTTGGTATCATGTCTAAGAATCTACTGCCAAGTCCAAGGTCATCAAGGTTTACTCCTATGTTGTTGTGTGTTTTTAAGATTTATTTATTTTATTATTTTTTTTTAATTTTTTTTAATTTATTTATGATAGTCACAGAGAGAGAGAGAGGCAGAGACACAGGCGGAGGGAGAAGCAGGCTCCATGCACTGGGAGCCTGATATGGGATTCGATCCCGGGTCTCCAGGATCGCGCCCTGGGCCAAAGGCAGGCGCCAAACCGCTGCGCCACCCAGGGATCCCAAGATTTATTTATTTTAGAGATAGAGCACAGTGGGGAGGGGCAGAGAGAGAAAGAGGAAGAGAATCTCAAGCAGACTTCATGCTGAGCCCTGACTGGATGGAGGGGAGACTCGCTCTCATGACTCTCAGATCATGGCCTGAGCTGAAACAAAGAATTGGTGGCTGAACCAACTGAGCCCCCCAGGCACCCCAACTCCTATGTTTGTTTTTCATCAGAGTTTAACTTTTTTAAAAACCCTTTATGCCAATTCCTGTCTTTGGATTGGAGAGTTTAGTTTATTTACACTTGAAATAATTATCATTAAAAGAAGACTTCTGCCATTTTACTGCTTATCTACTTCTTGTGAGTCTTAATTTTTTCTTAACTTGCTTTAATCTGTTGTTGAATTTCTAAAGGCAGCTGTCCATTTTATGGTCCTTTTCATCATGATAATTTGTTTAGTTTCTGTTTATAATTTTGACCTCTTTCAAATTTTCATTTTGTTATACATTGTTTTCATGATTTTCTTTTGGTCCTCTGTCCATCTATTCCTTTAGCTCTTTGAGGATAGTTAAGATTTTTTACAGAATATTTTGTCCATTAAATCCAATGTCTGGCTTTCTTGAGGATGGTTTCTGTCAATTTATCTTGTTGTTTTAAGTAGAACATACATTCCAGTTCCTCATGTGCCTTGTAATTTTGTTGTTGGTGGTGAGAACCAGACATTTGAGTAGAATAAATTGTGGAGACTTTGGAAATCAGGTTCCTGTTCCTTGTGATGTGCTGTTGTTGAGGCTGAGGGCTTGAACTAACACTTCTATCAATGACTTCTCCAAACTAGCTCTGCAAAGACTCTGTTTTTCTTTATGACCCCTGAAGTGTGTATTCCTTTACCTGAGCTAAGTAACAACAAGAAATGCAACAGAAACACAAAGGTACACCAAACTGCAACCAAAGAAAAAACAACAGAGCAGTCAAACATCCATCTCTCTCTTTGCTGACTGGCTCTGGATGGACACTCCAACACGTGGCCAGCCTGGCACCATGTCACCTAGGGAGCAGCCCAACGTGAAAATTTAAGATTTTCAGATCTTTGCTGGGCATGTGTCTTGCTCTAGTCATGTGGATAGCTTTCTAAATCCCCCCATGTACAAGGATGCTTTGGACTGTCCTGATTTCCCGAACTCTCTCCTGGCTTTTCTTCCCAGGTGGTAGGCATTCCATCGCATCACTCAGCAGCCATACTTTGCTTCTGAAATTTACAAATGTTTAGTTCCCGTTGTAGCATTTTCAAGATGCCCCCGGGTTTCCCAGCCTAAGTTCTGTTTGGAAAACAGAGTGAAGCACCTTCCAAATATCTGTGTGTAGTTCCCACACACATTAGAACAGACACAGATGATTTTTCACAAATAGAGTCTTTTCTCTTCGTCCCTGAACAAGAACCAGGTCTCACAGCAGAAACAAAGGCTTGTCTCTGACATATCACCTCTGCCATGACAGAAAGGGGATTGGGCAAGACACATGAGAGGGCCATCAAAGCCTTCCTACCATTTTGAAATGGCACTTGTCCTGATTCAGCTTTTGTGAAGTTGCTGAAAATGTTTGACTGTTTTCCAGGATTCTGAAACAGTTGGTTCTGGAAGGGTCTGCTTGTTTCTGGATGTTTCTGTGGAGGGACAGAAGCTGACTACTTCAGCAGCACACTTTTTAAAAAATATTTTATTTATTTATTTGGCAGAGAGCAAGAGAGTGCACGCAAGCACAAGTATGGGAGCAGCAGGCAGAAGAAGGAGAAGCAGGCTCCCCACTGAGCAGGGACCCTGATATGGGACTCAGTCCCAGGACCCTGAGATCATGACTTGAGCTGAAGGCAGATGCTTAACCCACTGAATCACCCAGGTGCTCCTGGAAATATATATTTTGATAATATAGTGAATAGACATGCAGAAAAACGAGACAAAGAACTTATGGTAATCAAATAAGACATTAATAAATTATTATCTATTGTGTTATGTTAATTTATGTATGAAAATATTTTATACCATTTTCAGTATTTTTATGCCATTATGGTCTTACTTTTGTATTAGTACTAATCCTTTTAAGTCTTAAATTAATGAAATATTTTAAGGGAAATGTTCTACATTTCTCCATATATTTTACCCCTACTTTTTTAAGGGTACTGGGGGACAGATCCTACATTTTCATTTGCAATTATGTGGCTGCAAATTATGTGGCTGGTCTTGGATGTTTGCTGTATCTGTAATAAGCAATATATCTGTGTTGTAGCCAGGAAGAATGAGAAAGAAGTATAAAAAAAAAAGTAAAAGGAGTATGTGGACATATCTTTATCCCTTAAAAACACTACTTTCTCTCCTCAACCAGTGGTTATTGGCCATATTATTGACCATAATTGTGTTATGCACTCTCATAATTTCAAGGACATTTTGGAAGCAGAGCATATTAATTGGGCACTTTGCCTCTCTGAAAAAATCCTTTGTAGAGCTCTCTTTGTAGAGGAGAAATGGCAAATGCAAAGCTTTTCATTTTGTCAGTGTTGAGAACGTACCCATGGTTCTCCACGTTGTCACATCCAATGCCCATTTCTTTAAGTGGCTCCGTGCCCAATGCAGGGCTTACTCTCTGTGTAAATACCTACTCATTTCTATAAATACCTACTCAGTTTAAAACAAAGATCATCCTCAATTATAATGCCATTTCCTCAAATATAGGACTATTTCCCTTGCTAACAACAATGCAGCACTGTACTGAAACATTTTTTTCCCAGTCTTCCTGTATGAGTTGCATGACTCTTAGGAAGCTTAAAATTCACATCTAGCACTTAATTCATTGTAGAGCATATATAGTATAAACTCAACTATTTTTGAGGGAATAAATAAATGTATGTATTAATCTCTTGCAACATGCCTGGGCGGGGTGGGGGGGGAGGCATGAGTATGTGATTTTGGAAAGGCTGTCTCCTCTTGAATTTCATTTTTCTACAATATCTGGATGTCCGGAGCTAAAGTTAAAACCTAAATCGATGTTGTCCACCACCATGTGTCAGCCTGAGATTAACAGCACGGCTCTATCGAAGTAGACAGCACTCACTTAGCAAACCTGACATGAGTAAAAATATCTCAGATTTTTTTTTTTTTTTTTGTCTTAATACTCTCTGGAAAGCCACATCATTCCAGAGAAGGTCAGGAGTCATTCCAAGAAAAGGAACATAAAATATTCTGGCAAGAACACTCTGAAAGCTGTTAAACAGTGTGCAGTTTCCCAAGTGGGTTAAACTCTTGAGGCATCCATTCTGCTAGGGGTCAAAGGGCACACACCCCCACAGGCTCCAGGGTACAAGGTGGTATGGTGTTCTCACGCACCAAAATGTGATGATGCTCAGAGGAGTGTGGCTAACCACACTGCAGTCCCAAAGCAGCGGGGGGGGAGGGGGTGTCGCATGATGTCCTGTGCTTTGTGCTTTGAACGACACCAGCCTGGGGAGAGCACAGTGCACCTGCAGGACGTGCAACCCTTGGAGAAAGCATGTCAGGAGGACCACCAGGAGACCTTTATATGTGTGTCCTCACACTTAGCTGATAATGTGAATGGGTGTGTGGCTCGTGTCAATAAAACCTACAGCAATGAGCTGCCCCCCTGTGATGAAGGTGCAAGTCCCTCCAGCAGCGGTCAGGACAAATCGTGCAGAACTGTGCCCACCGTGCCCCCCCCAGAGGGGGGAGGACAGAGAGAGGAATCACTTCACCCCTTTCTGGGGTTTGGGAGGGGGCAGAGCGGGGAGTTCACCCTGCGGTGGGGGGAGACTTAAGGTTTGGGCACCCGGCTCCATTGGCCTAATGGGAGATCCTCAGCAGCGATGGGAGGTCCTCCCAGGACACAGGCATCACCTCCGTGGGAGAAGACAGGAGGTCCCTCAGCAGGAAGGGGGCACCGAGCCACCTCAGCTGGGCCCTGGGGCCTGCTCACCCCCAGCAGGAGCTGGAACCTGAAGGCTCACACATTTCGTTTGGGGGATAAAACAGTTTTATCTAAAACTTGGGAATCTAAAATGGCAAAGAAATATTTGCATTACCTAAGAATGACAAGAAACAAAAATTGATGAGGGTAGAGCCAGATTTCAACTGAGACAGAAGGAAAAATCAGCCTTACAGTTGGGGGGTCGTGGGTGTTATGGATGGATATAGGAAAGAAAAGAATGGAACTGTCTTCTTCTCTTTTTTAAAAAGATTTTATTTATTTATTAATGAGAGATAGAGAAAGAGAGAGAGAGAGAGAGAGAGAGAGAGGCAGAGACACCGGCAGAGGGAGAAGCAAGCTCCCTGCGGGGAGCCCGACGTGGGACTCATCCGGGACCCCGGGGTCACGCCCTGGGCCCTAGGCAGCCGCTCCACCCTGCCATGGACTCTGTTTGAGGCGGGAATTCGCCTGCTGACAATGCGCATTGGGCCGCCCACCGGATCGCCCGGGTATCTGGGGAACAGGGGAGGCTGGCAGCAGAGTCGCAGCAGGATCCCGACCCAGGGTGACACGGAGATGCCGCTGCCATCCCCACCCCGGCTGTCCCTGCCGAGGGGACCCGGACGGGACTGCAGGGCCTGGAGGAAATGCTGGTTCCCCGCTTTCATGACGTTGTGGGCTACCGGGAGGGAGTCCTTCTATTTTTCTGGGTCTAAGTAAGTATTCCTATTTTCAAGGTCAAGATTCTGCTACCAGGAAAAGACCATATGTTAGGCCCCTGGCCGCGTGCACACATGTGCGGGGGCGCAGAGGAGGGGGGCGCGCAGAGGAGAAGGGGGCGCGCAGAGAAGGGGGCGCAGAGGAGAAGGGGGCGCTCAGAGGAGAAGGGGGCGCAGAGGAGGGGACGCGCAGAGGAGAAGGGGGCGCGCAGAGAAGGGGGCGCAGAGGAGAAGGGGGCGCAGAGGAGGGGACGCGCAGAGCAGGCGGGCGCGCAGAGGAGAAGAGGGCGCAGTGGAGGGGGGCGCAGAGGAGAAGGGGGCGCAGAGCAGGGGGTCTCGCAGAGGAGGGGGCGCAGAGGAGAAGGGGGCGCAGTGGAGAGGGGCGCGCAGAGGAGAGGGAGGCGCGCAGAGGAGAAGGGGCGCAGGGGAGGGGGGCGCACAGAGAAGGGGGCACACAGTGGAGAGGGGCACGCAGAGGAGAAGGGGCGCAGAGGAGAGGGGGCGCAGAGGAGAGGGGGCGCAGAGGGGCGCGCAGAAAAGCTGTGGGCCGAGGCTTCCTTGGGGCCTTTCCGCACCCGCAGACTCGGCCGCTGCGGCAGGTGTGGAGGCCCCGCCCCCGCGCGGTGGGTCACGCGGCCACACTGGGGCACCGACGGCCTCGCGTCCTCAGAACCGGGGTTTAAGCGTAGACGGGAAGGAATTCGCAGGCTCGAGCGTCCTAGAAAAATACAGCCTCCGCCAGCAAATGCCCAGGCCCCGGTGGCCGGTGCCTGTCGCGGGCGCAGGGCGGACGCACGAAGCCCCCCAGAGGCCGGCGGGCGGGTGCAGGGCTTCCCGGGCCTCCCCCCTGCCCCCCCGGGCACACAGCGCCAGCGCCTGAGAATCCCCGGGAGGGCCCGGAGGGGACAGAAACGCAGTCGGAAACCAGGGACGTGGCAGGTCCGTGGGACCCCCCTGACCGGCCCCCTTAGAGACCCCACACAGTTAAAGACTCGGGGCAGGACTAAGGAACTAACAGGTGCGCTGGGCAGGAGGGAGCCCAGGCGCTGGGGAATGCGCGTAAATGTGCCTCTGGGAGCGCCAGGACTAGCCCCTGCCTGCTCCTCCCCCACCCGCCCGCCCGCCCTGGGAGAAGGCCGGGTGACAGCCGGGGGTGACGGGTGACAGTCTCAGCAGGTGCACCGCCCGCGGATCATCCTGCTGCCAAACCCCCCTACCCCCCACTGGCCGGGTGACGCGGTGGCCACTGAGCCGCCAGGTGCCTCTTCTTCCCTCCTCCTGATCACAGGCCCGGTTCTCTGCCTGCAGACGCTGTGTCCTCGGCCCCAGGGGCCACCCCCGGGAGAGGGGGCGGGGGTGCAGCGGAACCCGTCCCACCAGGTGGGCCTGGGCAGCTTCACTGGTGGCCGCAAGGAGCCCGTTCCTGCTGTGGAACGCGAGGTGGGGATGCCACCAGGGAAGGCGTGACTTCTGTTTGTTGGAAAGACCCCCAGGGCTTGCCTCAAATGCCCACCATTCATCACAACAGGATGATGCTCGCCTCTGCCCGACCATGAACATGAGCCTCAGCTCTGAGTGCCCTCGTGTCGCCTAACACTGTGCGGCAGGTTCCCTAGGAGACCCTCATGCAGTCACTCTGGGAACAGTGCCCACCTTCTCCCAGCTGAGGGGTGTACCCCAGGGGTTCCCCTGGAGCTGCAAGTCTGAGCTTCCTGGTTATTTCCCTGCACACACATGTGTGCACACGCACACACACATGCACGATGCTCACACACGCATATGCACACAGAGGTTACACAGACATGCATGCACACACAAGCAGACACACACGCATGCCCACGCACATATGCACACACCCACAAGACACCCCTGTGTGCGTGTGCATGCATATGCACACACATGTGCACATGCACACACACGCAAGTGCACATGCACACACCCACACAGACACACATGTGTACATATCCACACTTGCACACATGTGCATGCACACGATTGCACACGTACATGCATTTCCTCATGCACGAAGATCACTTCAAGCTGATGTCTTATGTAGAATTATCCCCTTACTTTTTAGTTCATGTGAATAGTAAATTATTTAGAAAGTATGATAAATATACTTTGAAAGGACTTAATTTTCTCATTTTGTAATGCGATATTGCTTGAAATAAAGGATTGTGCAATCTACTGGTGAAATGAATTTTACTCAAAAACCCAAGTGAATTTAACGACAATGAAGCATATTGTTTTAACATCCCTGCTGTAACCAGGGCCTTACAGATTCTTTACTTGCTGCAAAACACCTCGTGTCAAGTGTCATTTGTTTTTCAAATAAGAAAATAATTGTCATAATAACAAAACATCCCTATAAATACACACAAGATGGGCCAGTGCCAGGGGTCAGAATAAAGAACCTCAAGAAGAGGAAATCTTGTAATCGCCTCATACGGAGGGTCTCTACGAAGGATGCCGGCAAACCAATTCCACACACTCTGTGTTCTCTCTGCTGCAGTTTATGACCAAATAATCAGGAAAGGCTCCGCCGCATCGCCCAGTGCACTACACAAACTCCTTGTTCTGACAATCCCGGGTCTGCAGGACACTCACGGCACCTTTGTGCGCACTGGCGCTCTATGACCCAACTGGCAAGGAACGCGCAGTCTCCGCATCCCGTCACATAAGGGATTGGGAATCCTGGGGCTTTTCTCAATTAAGCAAGAAGTATTCCAAATCTCTAATGTAGGCCATTGAGGCTAACTCTTCTTAGGTGTGGACTTCATGCTATCATTTAATTAGAATCTTTCGGACCAAATCTTTGCCCCCCCCAACCCTGTAGGTATGACACCATCAGGGCACACCAGGGATGTGAGCTTTACTCAGTAAGGCAACAAAAAGGTGTATCGTAAACTCACCCTAGATCTATGCTTAATATGTGGTGTTAGAAAATAATACTTTTTTCTTTTTTTTAATGTTTATTTATTTATGAGAGACACAGACTGAGAGAGAGAGAGAGAAGCAGAGACACAGGCAGAGGGAGAAGCAGGCTCCATGCAGGGAGCCCGACGTAGGACTCAATCCCAGATCCCAGGATCACAACCAAAGCTGAAGGCCGTCGCCCAACTGCTGAGCCAACCGGGCATCCCAGAAAATAATACTTCTTAGAGGTGTTTTGAATTGGTATTACTGTTCAGCTTTCCCAGCCAACAAATTAATCAACCAAAAAAAAAAAAAAGCATTCAGAATATGAATGTTTAACTTACTTCTGTATCGAACTTCACAGTACATTGTGTCTGAGGATTGCTCAAAGCCAACAGTCTATATTTATGTTCAGTCTACCTCACTGGCCATGCACCGGTATCACTGAGGATTTTAATTGGAAGAATGGAAAGAAACATTAGGTCTACAGGTATAATATCTGAAGGCAAACACACTTCTAACCATTTTCTTTTGATAAAAAGTATATTTTAAAATCTGTTTTTCTTAACCTTTGGGCAAAATAGTCTTTTGGAGAAAGACTGTTCAAATGCAAGCAAATGTAGAAGTTTAATGTGGCCTAAAAAGGTGCTGTTTGTTATTTTACGTTAACTCAGTGTTTTGCAGTTATTTGCACAAACCAACTACATAACACCTCTTCTTACCTGCTTTGTCAAAATAAATTTATTTATCGGAAACTTACGGAGTTAAGGATGATCCTGTTGTCATGCATTTTCTAGAGAAAGATTAAATGCGATTAGGTCTGCCAATGACCCGCGAGTTTCAGAATAATATATTCACTAGGGATAAAATATCTTTCATACTCCCTCAGTGTCAAGGTCGGATCAGAAAATCTGAAATGCCAGAGGGAGTCAAGAAGGAAAAAAATTAACACAAGGCAGGAGGAGTTTACTGTCTCAGAGACACTGAGGTGACCCCACAACTCAACGACTCCTGATGTCCACCTCTTTATTTCATTCCATCCAGTTGGTTGTAGGCACAACCTAGGACTTGTTTCTTTTTTTTTTTTTTTTAAGATTTTATTTATTTATTCATGAGAGACACAGAAATAGAGAGGCAAAGACACAGGCAGAGGGAGAAGCAGGCTCCATGCAGGGAGCCCCATGCGGGACTCGATCCTGGGACCCCAGGATCACGCCCTGGGCCAAAGGCAGAAACCAAACCGCTGAGCCATCCAGGGGATCTCCTAGGACTTGTTTCTAATCAGCAGATGGTGGAAAGCTGATGGGCTGTTGGGTCCACCACATGTTACATTATGTAGCGGTCCACCCTAGCACAGTGGCAGAGAGTCGCCACGTGGGATTCGAGACGCAAGAAGCCATGTCGTAGAACCCAACCTCGAAGGAACCTCAGGTGGCCTCTCAGGCCTGTGAGGTGCCTCTGGGCCTGGGGATGGTCTTACAGCCCGGCCGGTACATTGAGCAGAGGGCCCCACCATCTATGGGATGATAAATAGATGTTGTGTGAAGCTGCTAAGCGTGTGGAAAATTGTCACACAGCAATGAAGGATGAAAATACTCTTGGAAGTACTCAAGGAGAAGCTCAGAATAATAAATAAATAAATAAATAAATAAATAAATAAATAGAAATAAATAAATAAATAAATAAATATAAATAAATATAAATAAATAAACAGATAAACAGATAAATAGATAGATAGATAAATAAATAAATAAATAAATAAATAAATAAATAAATAAATAAATAAATACTGTTAGGTGTCTCGGTGATTTGCCCTGGAGGCCTTCCTGGATAGAAACTACCCCATGCCCAGAAGTGCATGCAGGCCCGGAGTAAAGATCTGCATGGAAACTACTGATGTTCAAAGCAACATCTTGCATCAACGACGTCCCACCAACTATCCACTGGGCTGTGGGAAGGAAAAAATAGCTTCTGCTTTCCTTCTGCCTTTGCAATATCCCCAGAGCACCTCCGGTTAGCTGAGTGGAGGCCGGAGCCTGGTCCGGGAGGGACTGAGGAGAATGCAGTCCTCCGGGTGCACAGCAATAAAGGGAGGTTGGCAGGACAGTGATGCAGAGCTGGCTCTGTGCGCATCTGAGTCCGAGAAGTCAACCCTCTGGAAACCCATTTAAACCCTGTGATCTCTAATTGTGTCTTCTATTAAATGTGCGCACATTTATCTGCCACGTGGGTTACGGGGAGGATTGCACATGTCTGTAGCACACCTAAACACCTCTATAAATGTAACTACTATTATATTTATCACCATTACTGCGGCTCTCATTAATATTATTGAGCATTAAATCTCTCTGGAAAACGTGTCCCTCCTCTGCTAAAGTCAGAGCTTCTTGGGAGGTTCTCATGTCCCTGGACCGTTCCTCTTCTGCTGCTGCTCCTTTTTTGTTTTGTTTTGTTTTGTTTTGTTTTATAAATTTATTTTTTATTGGAGTTCAATTTGCCAACATATAGCATAACATTCAGTGCTCATCCCATCAAGTGACCCCCTCAGTGCCCTTCACCCAGTCACCCCCACGCCCCGCCCACCTTCCCTTCCACCACCCCTAGTTCGTTTTCCAGAGTTAGGAGTTTTTTCATGTTCTGTCTCCCTCCCTGATATTTCCCACTCATTTTTTCTCCTTTCTCCTTTATTCCCTTTCACTATTTTTTTTATATTCTTCCCTTTCACTATTTTTTATATTCTTCACTTTCACTATTTTTTATATTCTGCTGCTCCTCCTTGATTACCATTCTCAGCATGGCCTTGCCACCTCTTCTCCTAAATTCTCTTTCCTTCCTATACACTGTCAGACAAGTACAGCTGGTTTCCCCTGCCAGCTCCCTTCTAAAGCACCTCCCTCAGATCCAGCTTCGGGGAGCACTGCTCTATTAAAACTCTTCAAGCCACAAATTACCTTATTCTTGGCTGTTTAAAACCTATTTAATTGTTCCTTTCTCTTCCTGTGCCTCTTTTTAAAAAGATTAAGTCTGGGATTATTTGTGGCTCCTAGTAGTTTTCGAGAAAAATATTAATGGGAAGGCAACTACATCCCAGGTACTAAATTGTGGCTCTATATTTTTGAAAAAAATATCTAAACAGATATTTACAGATATCTCTGAGACCAATGAGGAGATAACGTGCATCAATTTTAGTATAAGGTGGTATAAACAAATCTAGGGGAGCATAGCGAGCCCAGAGCAGTATGCACAAATCTGGAGTGATCTACCCAAATCCAGAGCGGTATACATAAACCTGGAGTATGTGCACAAACCTAGAGTGATATACATACACCTAGAGCTGGACACACAGATCTAGACTGGTATAGCATAAACCTAGAGCAAATCTAGAGCGGTGCATCCAAACCTAGAGTGGTATACCAAGCTGACAGCGGCAGACCCGAACTTTGAGTGGTATACCCAAATCTAGAACGGCATATGCCCAAACTGAGAGTGGTATTCTGAAATCTAGAGCGCCACAAACAAGGCATAAGGAAGTTAACTGGGATACTTAGGAGAAATGTATCCTTGACCCGAGGCTTGGACTGTAGAGAGTAAAGGGAAGAGAGGACTCGTGATGACAGCAGTGATGCATATTCTATGCCCTCACCTTTATTCCTTCTTGCATAGAACTGTGGCTTTTCCAGTATCCCACATTCTTCTCCCTCTCTGGCTTAATCGCAGGATCGATCACCTCTGTGGATGGGATTACATCTGGATTGCATCCGGATCACAAATCTGAACTGCACCCATCACTCTTACTGGATCTCTTTTACATTTGTGCTGAAGAAAGTCATGAAGGGAAAAAACGAAATAAGGAAACACCGAACAATTGTTTGAATTACAGTTTTTGTTTACATACATAGTAGATGAGAATCATTCTGATCATGGATCTTTAAAGTTTTTTTTTTTTTTTTTTCCCTTGGGCAGCCCAGGTGGCTCAGTGGTTTAGAGCCACCTTCAGCCCAGGGTGTGATCCTGGAGACCCGGGATCAAGTCCCACATCGGGCTCCCTGCATGGAGCCTGCTTCTCCTTCTGCCTGTGTCTCTGCCTCTCTCTCTCTCTCTCTCTGTGTCTCTCATGAATAAATAAATTTTAAAAATCTTTTTAAAAAGATTTTTTTCTCCAAAATGCATAAATACTTTAATTGTAGGCACCCTGTATTAGCTTTTGCTGTTTCCTCTCCCGACCTCTTCCCAACCCAACATTGAGCACAACGTACACATATGTTAGGAGCTCAACAGCTACTTGTTGAAATGAATTCCAACCTAATGGTCTGCTCTTTCTATAACATGATAGACTAACATATTTCTGGGTATCTGGAATTTTTCATTCATAGTGTGGTGTCTGCAACACACAGGCAAGCAGATGTGCACTGTGACAGACTCTAGAGTTGAATGCCACTCCGGCAATAATGGGGTACATCAGGATAGGGTGATTTCTGTGTGACTTTAGTTCTAAGGATAACGCCTCTCCTTTTTCTTTTCACTGTGGAGAAAGTATTCTCATTTCCATAGTCAGTAAGAAGTCAGTCCCCAGCTATCGTTAATGATCTTCAGAAAAAACAGATAATTTCATTTTTATTTTTAGATGTCATGGCTTGAGGGTTCCCATGCCTCCTAGATTTTTACAACAAAAAAATTAAGCCAAATATAGGGAACGTAAAGAAGAAATAGAATGTCCTCTAACGCACCATTTCACTCTTCACAAACTATTCCTTTTTGTAGTCCTATATTTTCCAGTATTTTGCCGATTCTTGAACGAGCGTAATAAGTTTTAAAAGAAAAGCTCAGAAGACGCATATATTCTGTGTATGTCTTTATGACAAGTTATCTATTGCAGCAGGGAGAGTAGTCTGCAGACTCGCCATCGAGATTCATTACAATCGTTATTGCTTCATATAAGGAGGGAATTCGCTGAAAAAAAAAATAAAGCATAAGGACTTTGGGAACTGCTACTTAAAATGAGATGAGTGTCTGAATTGTGCTAATGCAGATAAAGCAGCCTTGACAGGACTATCTTTAGATTGAACGTACCAATCACTGGGATTCTCCGGGAAATAAATGACTGCCTTTTAATTACCAACTCAAAACCACTGTCGTTTGGGTAAATTACAAAGTTTATGGCTGAATGCCGGACTTAACTTTCACTTACAAATGAACATGCAACAAGGCATAACACATAAAAAATTGCCAGTGAACTTAGATTTTAACGTGGCCAAAGCATAACTCAATATGAAGAATAAATAAATGCAGTAGAAAACCAGGAGTCTTTCACTGTTTGACTCTATCCCATTTCTAGGCATTCGGCAAATATGTTACATTTTTTGCTAGTTTGATGACTGCGCAGTGATATTTGTGCCTTGTTGGGAGACGTTGTACAGCAGTGACAGCCAACTTGCTTCTATGTCATCCAGTGGCCACTTCATCAGAACTACATGGTTTGCACGTTCATTGTTCAGATGGTCCGATCCTCCCTCAGACATATTCAATCAAAATTACTAGTATTTGACACAGGAATTTAAAACATTTCCAAGCTCTTTGGGTTATTTGTATATACTGACATTTGAGAATCCTGACTTAGAAGGATAGAAGTTTCTATATCCAGATCCTCTTTATCACCCTCAAACACATTCATATGCTAGGAGGACTCACATTAGAAGTCATCAAAAGCAAAAAAATAAAAAATAAAAAAGTCATCCAAAGCAAACTTCAAAGAAAAAAAAATTCTCACAATGTTCATAATCATTATATGGTTTTCAGTGTAAAACTGTGTTGTGATAAAAGGAGACAAGAAATAACACTTTGGGGGCACCCAGGTGGCTCCTTCGCTGAAACATCTGTCTTCAGCTCAGCTCATCAGCTCAGGGTTCTGGGATCGAGCCCCACATCGGCCTCCCTGCTCTGCAGGGTGTCTGCTTCTTCTTCTCCCTCTGCACCACCCCTTCTAGAATAAATAAATAAAATCTTTAAAACATAAGAAATAAAACTTTGGACGATGCCTGCACTCATCCAAGTGAATTTCTTGAGATCTTATCAAAGAGCAACGTCTTAAACGCCCTAGGGATACAGTAATGAAAACTAACGAAACATGGAAAAATGTGCTCAAACCAGCATCAACCTTTCCTCCAGCAGCAACCTAGTGGCAGGAAGTAGAAACCAGTAAGATAACAGCTGAACTCTACAGGATGTAGGGAATCCTGGGTGATATCATTCATTTCTGAAGGCTACATAATGGAACTTTCCATTACACTTCTTTTTCTCAGCAATTTAAATGTGTTATTCTTTTATCTTCTGGATTCCATTGTCTCTATGAAAATCCTATGTCCCTTTCTCTCCTGTTCCTTAAAAATAAAGCGGGTTCTTTTCCCTGGATATTTTCATAAGTTTCTCTTTGTCTTTGGGTTTTGAACAATTGCACTATGATGTTCAGGTGGGTGCAATGTGTCTGCGTGTGTGCGTATATGCACATGTGTGCTGCGTGCACGTCCATGCGTGTGCCTGTGTGTGCCATGTGCATGTGCACATACGAGCTTAGAGTTTATAAAACCATCTTGATTCTTTGTTCTCTTCTCTGTTGTCACTTTTGAGGGCTTTTTTTCTTTATTGGGCAGTAGGTCTTCAAACATTCCCGTTCCTAAAATTCTCTCTGCATTCACATCTTGAGTCAGAAATCATACATATCTTAGAATTTTAAATTCTTTCCTATATTCCTTTTAATGCGTCTTGTATATTTTATAAGACACTTTTTCTCTGCATTTTTAAGGTGGATCTTTTCTACTCTTTATTTTCCAGTTCACTGATCTTTTTAGTGTGTCTAAACTGTTTTTAGACATAACCACTTAATATCATATTTTTCCATATATTCAGGTTCTCAGACACAATTGTCTGTCTTATACTTTCTGAAATGCACCTTTCCATTATTTTTAAATGTCTGTCTTATAACTACAAAATCTTGATCACTTTAAATATCGTTCTATTATTTATTTCTCTCTTCTGTCTCTGCCTCTGTGTCGGTGTCTAATATCAGACTAGAACAGAATCCACTTCTTCAATCCACTCAAGTCCGACCTATACATCTATGATGTCTATGATGTGCCCACCCACTGCTGGGTGTCAAAAGGAGACCACCTGCCCCCCGCTGGTTCTAAAGGACACTCCCTATTCCTTGAGTCTTTGGAAGATTTTCCCATATGGCCTTCTCCTTGGCTCCTTCTTCAAGCCATCAGGACACTCTTACATCAGAGAGACCCCAACCCCTTTTTAAAAGCTTCCACCTGATCCATCCACCCCAGATGATCACACTTTGGAAGACCCCAACTTCAGCTGATTTGAAGACCTCGTTGCACCTGCAGAATTTTTGCACCTTGTCCTGTTGGCTAGGAGCAGGTCCCATGCCTTGCCCACACTCAAGGAGAGGGGATTACAGACCATGAAGAGCAAGAGGCAGGTGCCCCTGTGGACTACACAGGATTTACCTCGCACAGTGGCCTGGTGGGAAGTCACTGCTAGGAGAGCAGGTGTGCTTTCCTGCACTGCCTCTGTCTATCTTCTAGGCCTCTTAGTTTATAACTCCATGAAAGCTCTGAATGCACATGTTGACCTACCCCTGGTGAGATGTATGCAAGTATGATTCTGCTGCTTTCTCTTCAAGTTGGGGCTCATGAAATGAGTTGACATATATCCTTTGAAAAAAAAAATCTGCCTTCTTTCCCCATCAAATCCTGCTCTCTTGGCTGTTCTTTATACTTTCAACTTCTCTTTCTTATTTTTTCTGTCTAGTTGTTGCATTTTCAATCTAGTTTTTATAGCTGTTCCCAGGACAATATTCCTTCCAATACCAGCCACTTCACCAGAGCTTGAAGCAGAGTTTGGAAGTACACAATTATTTTAATCTTTTGTGAAACTCAACCCTCTTCTCTTTGAAATTAGATTCATTCTGTTTCACATAATACACTACATGAGGCATATCTTGGAGGAATTATTGTTCTTCTACCATAAGCCTGTTGTTTAACCCCTCGTCCAGACGCATGGCTTGGAAATGTTAGTTTTATTTTGTTTTGCTGTTGGGATGTAAGCATTTTTGTATAGTAAGGAAAGAAGGGAAGCAGGTCCAGGTTACAAGTTCATTTACATCAATCGTCGCCCACTGGTCCACACAAGATTTTTAAATTTACTTAGTGACTTTGCTGCCATCGGTACAGACACAACCTGATGTTTTCCAACAAAGGGGTGGATGAAGAAAACATGGCATGTACACACATGCATCCTGAATATTATTCCCTCACAAAATAGAGGAAATCCTGGCATTTGCAGAACAGGGATGAAGCTGGAGGACAGCATGCTAAATGCAATATGTCAGAGAGAAAGACTGGTAGTGTGTGGATCATTTACACATGGAATCTAAAAACAAACAAACAAAAAACAAACTGATTTTCTGGAAGCAGAAAAATATTATGGTGGTTTCCAGGAACTGGGGAAGAGGTAGGGAGATGGCGTGATGTAGGTCACCCACATAATTTTCAGCTGTAGTAAGAACAGATCAAACACACAGCATGGTGACTACAGTTAACAATATAGCATTATGTACTCAAAAGTTGTGGAGAGTAGATCTTAAGCATTCTCATCACATTAAATTTTTTTAAAGTTAGCTGTGAGAGTTAACAGATGTGTTAATCATCTTGATCATGGCAATCACTATTCTCAATAAGTTTAAACAAAACAAAACAAATAAAAAGTTGAATCACCTTCCAAATTGCTCAGGGAACAGAAAAATCTTTAGAGAAAAAAAGCCACGTGGAACAATGAGACTTAAATTACATAAAGGGGGAGCTGGGGGTTTGGTCTGGCTTCTGAAACAGGAGCAACAGACATACATACAGACGGAGGCTGCCTCCACATCGATATCGTCTCCAGTAATCGTGTGAATGGCCCCAAGGTGGAGGTTTGCTAATAATCCACGCAGGTACTTTCAAAAGCTCCCCAAAGTCACAGTACGTTCCAGTTAATGTCATCTGAAAGCAGAACCAACCACCAACGTAGAGACACTCTTCAGGTTCCAGTTTGGGTCTTTCGTTCCCTTCTGTAACATCCTGGTCACCAAATCACACTTCCATAGAACTCTACTAGCCTAACTCAATAAGCTAAGGACCAAAAAGGGCCTGAAGATTCTGAATTGAACATAGGTCTGCAAATAGCATTGAGCATTTTGTTTGGTTTCCCCTCCACTGAATCAATAATACGTCTTGGAAGATCCCAATTATGCACTATCACACTTCACCAAGCTTGAAGGCAAAGACCTCTTCCAATACAGCTGGCTGTAGTGACAAGTACGATCAGAAAAGTCTTGCAGATGAAGGGGGTCATCCATTAGCATGTTATCAAGCCCCATGGTCCTTCTCTTGCTGGACTGTGATACAAGAAACTTAAGTCTCTTTGTAAAGATTTTTACCCAAAAAGCTTCTGTTAACACCTTTGATAACCTTAAGCAAGAAATTAGAACCACCGGGTCAATGCGTGTCCAGTTTTCCAGCTTGCATACCTCCTGCAAGAGCCTGAGTTCTGTTATTTAAGGAAAATCTAACCTGCTACTAAATGTCAAAATCATCAGGAGTGACTCATCCAAATAATCAAAGATCTAGTTTAACCACCACATCAGACTTCTATCAGTGAGAAATCTGAAGTATTATATCCCTTCCTTAATTTCACATATTCAGTAATACCAGGTCGGGGCCAGCCCAAGGTTACGTCCTGTGCATTCATTTTCCCACTCTCCTACACACTCTTACGACAGCTCTTAACACAATATTGGTCCAAAAAAAAAAAAAAGTGGTTTTATTTTTCTTTAAAAGACAGAACAAATAGTAGAAAATTGGGACCTGTCCAAAGTACAGAGTACTTGCAAACTATCCAATCTTTTAATGGGCCAGTTAGTCATGATGTAAATTCTGGCATTTTAACTTAATAATGTACTGGATAGTTCTACCATGAAATATGACTCCTCACTCTCTCAACCACTCCCTCTTTCTCTCCCTTTCCTCTCTCTGCAGAAAAGGTTCCCTCCCCCTCCAAGCCCCACAGTTTTTTCCCCCAATTCACTTCCACACACCTCGCACCTGCCACCCGTCTGCCTCCAGCCCTGGCGATCCTTCTCGCATTCCTCAGGTTGATTTCTGGGAGTTTCCAGTTGAGAGAGTTTTCGATACAAACATGTGACAAGCCAATTACATATGGCTTATTTAAAGTTTATTATTAAAAAAATAAAAAAATAAAGTTTATTATAAAGGTGTGTTACTTAACCCTCAGCCTGGAACACTTTGTAATAAATGATTGAAAAATAAAAAGCACAGCAAAAGTAGCTGATAAATACTCCTGTTGTTTTAACCTTGTCAGAGCAGAATTTGCAAGGTGGTGGGTTATAAACCATATCCTGTGAGGAGAAAGGTTTTGTTTAGCTCACACTGTTTTGATGTTTCGCATAAAATATATGTCATATGTTATGTGTAAAATTGTATATGTTTCAAAAGTATAGTTTATATATAAGAAATCTTATTTTTAAATTTCATATTTAAATCCAATATTTTGTTTATATGTTAATCACTAAATGTAAAGTCTAAATTGAATATATATTTGAAATATATATGAGAATATACATATAGATACATATATAGATATATAAAAATTCTAGTCTCTCTTGATTAAAATTGAAAATTTTGGCAACATGTTTTCAACATGATAACAATTAGCCAGAGCTGAGGCCAAGCTCCCCTGAACCCTACACGTCCCACATTTCCCACTTGCTGGCCATCTGTACCGTCCCGATTTTACAACCCTTAGTCCATCGTGGATGTTGGGGAGCGCACATATTCATTACAGTCTACTTTATATTCTACTTCCCCAGGGGAAGCAGTAGACAATAAGAATCGATACTTTTAAGAAAATGCATTCTTTCATAATCAAGAAAACATTAATGTAATACTTAATACTGTAAACTGCGCCTTTAAGTCAAATTTTTAACAATGTTAAAAGAAAAATTAAAAGAGAAAGGAAATATCTTTCCTGCTTAGTTAAGTCAATCAAAAAATTCAATAAGAATGGACTTTTATTGCATTAGAATTAGTGAAATCTTTACTTTTTAGAAATAAATGATGAGCCCAACATACAAATTAGTTTAGAAAGCAACATGAAATTCCTGCAGGAGGAAATTTTATTTTTGAACTTAGCATTCAAATCGAATAAATAATTTATAAGTTGATCACAAAATTAAAGCAGCCTAAATTGAATATCTAGATATTATTTAATTATCAAAATTCAATAAATTTCTAACAGACATATTGTATTCGTTTATACACAATTTACCTCCTGTGATAGTCCTTGAATATCCAGACAGCTCAGAGTATGAACTTCTCTACACAACTGCCTTTTAAATACTGCTAACATTGTTTTTTACAACTGATTTAAACCCAGGTCATCATTAGAAATTTCCATTAGTAGGTTCTACTCTTAAAAGATTAAAATATTCTTATTGATATAAATAAATTTCCTGCATGATTGGCCCTAAATTATTGCAATTTCAGAATTACTTGGTAGAATTTATCCAGCATTTCCTTTGAGTTTTATGTTTAATTCTTATTTGTCAGCATTTTAAGTGCAGTACGGACAGTAGGATTGCCCGTACTCGGCCATAAAATGGGCCTTTACCACCGATGTTTCTAAAATTTGTACAATTAATATATTTTGGTTCTGGTATGGTGACATACATCTCACTACCCAGGATCTTTTTGATTATTACTCTGTGTTAATAGGTAAATTTGTAAAACAACCTAATTCTGGATAAATGATGTGTTCCTGCACCAATGTGTGCTTTAAATTATGGTTTTCTGGAAGAAGAATTAGCAGAAATGTTTTAGGCACTTGAATTTGGAAGTGCAAACACTTATGCCCATTGACTGTTCGCTGACGCGGTTTGGGGTGGGGGGCATACTCTGAATGTCAAACTAGAAACAAAATAAGATATTAGTTAAAAAAAAAAAACACAAACACTGAATGCTTTGAAAGGCTTAGGATCACGTTAGAAATTGTCCCAAAGATGACAGAGTGGTAAACTGAGGAAAGCAAATATGCTCGGGTTGAGATCTCTTCTGACTGGCCTTGGATCTCAGCTTTGCTACGTACCCACAGAGATCCTACAGAAGATATTTAACGTCTCCTATCCTTGACTTACTTGCCTATGAAATCAACAGAATAAATACCTTATAGATCTGTTGAGATAAACAAAGAAAATAATTAAAAAGGAAAAAAAAAGCCTTTAAACTCTACATTTAGATAATTCATTTATTCCTCTTTAATTAGACATTTGTAAAAGCAATTGCCTTACACACCGTTCACCTTTCTGTGGGAAAACATAAGCTTGCTGTAGTTTTGCTATTGAACATTTAGAAATATTTTGGTGGCTAACGTTTACTAAGAGGCACAGCCGCCTGGTAATCAGAGTAGCTAATAAGCTATGATCCCAGAAAATCTATTTATGGTCTTAGCCTCGCACCCTGACGGCCTGAGAAACTCATGCACCATCTCCTAGAGTTCTTTCAGCGAAGCATAAATAATCTTTATCTGTTGAGGTGTTAAAAGGATTAGTATTTGTAAAACATTTAAAATCCCTTCATTGGATATAAAAATCATTGCACAAGTATTTTTCCCCATTCCACAGTGAAGATACACATGGGCTATTTAATTTTACATAAATGCTCTGGATAATCCAGCTTCGCGTGATTGCAACAACTGACTTGTGAATGGAAGTTCCGTTCTAGGCATGTTTATTGATGGGGATTTTTGTCCTGCAAAGTGAAAACACAGAAGTGCGGCGGTGAAGGTCGGGTAAGGGAGGCAGAGCTAACGATGGTTACCTACAAAGTAACCCAGGAAGTGTTCCCTGGATCAGACCCACCCCCGCTGTCGCTTTCTCCCAACCCTAACATCCAGAACTGAAGCTATTCGAGGTGACCATTCCAACCAGCTTTTGAACTTTGGTGAGAACTACGAATGTGGGGTATCTGGGGGGCTCATCTGTTGAGCATCTGCCTTTGGTTCCGGTCGTGACCCCAGGGTCCTGGGATCGAGTCCCACATCAGGCTCCTTGCGGGGAGCCTGCTTCTCCCTCTATGTCTCTGCCTCTATTCTTTTCATGAATAAATAAAATCATTTAAAAAATAATAAAAATTAAAGTAAATAAAAAGAGGCTTTGCTAACTATAGCTGTCCACACCTTACCCCTGGCAGGTGGGGTTGGGCACCTGGTTCGAAGCACCCATTTTACAGAAACCCACGTGGAAGAATAATACCCTGCACCAGTGTGTCAGGGGAAGCAATGGATGAGAGGGAGGATGTGGCTGAAGCTGCAAATATTTTCTCCCCAGCATTGGTAACAATATGGGCAACAAGACACGGAAACTATACACGAGGATGGGTGACACGTTTTAAATTAAAAAAAATTAAAATAGCAGCATCATAATCAACTTTCGAATATTTGTATGCAGGCATGTACACATCAATAGGAATGCAAGCACATGTGTCATGCATGCACCTGCACACGCACACCTGTCCCTGCACCCCGCGGGGTGCGCGGACCCTCAGCCACCAGGTGAACTGATGCGGGAGGTAGGGGAGGGAGGAGGTGGTGCCTTTGCACAGATGCCGTAGCCTGAGACCACAGGGCAGACAGACAGGAAGACAAGGCGGGGGCAGAGGTTGAGAGATCCCAAGCAGCTGGAATGCACGCCCAGGTGCACGGAGACCTGCACCAGGTGTGTCGGCGTCAGGTGTCAGGTGCCTCACTCACGCAGGGGGAGGAAGGGCCCCAGAGACGACGGGGCCTCTGCTGGCCCCACAGATGGACCAGGGGAGGCACAAGGTACCCGAGCTGCAGCCTGGCGGGGCCCGTGCCCCCGGGTCACCCCCTGGTCACTCCTGGGCCTTCAGTTCGCCCCACTGAGCACTCACTCTCGGCTCCCCCCCTGCCTGTGTCTCTGCCTCCCTCCCTCTCTGAGTCTCTCATGAATAAATAAATAAATAAAATCTTAAAAAAAAGAAAGAGAAGCCACCACTCAGTAGAAGACGCTTACAGAACTGTACTTGCAATTCCCCAAATTCGTCTTTTGTGTTCTTGTCATAAGTTCTGCCTCCACATATAACCCATAATTTATTGCTATTTGCTTTTGCCTTAAATGATCAAATTCTATTTTTAAGGCTAGTAAAACCCGGGGGGTGGTGGGAACAAAGGCTCCTATTTACCCTGACCCTTTTTGTAGAAACCGGACCATTTTGAGATCCAATCCCAGAGAACTTCCTGCAGGAGGCGTCAGACCTCAGGGGAGGGAAGCTGACAGCGACTTGCAGGGGGCACAGGAGGAGATGCAGTCTCAAAGGAGGGAAGGGGGGGCAGAGTCACCCACTTAGGGGCTCTGCTGAGACACCTGCAGCAGCAGGGGTGCCGGGGACGCAGACTGACCCACACAGGCCCCTGTGCACAAGTCAGCTCTCCGTCCTGTGGCCACGTCCTGTTCCCCTCTCGGTCTCCAGGCCCCGCACCCACACCCCAGAAGCCAGGAGGACAGTCAGAGGAGGTGGGAGGGAGCAGAGGCCTGCAGCTGGAGGCGGGGAGGCTGGCCTCCCCTTCTGTGCGGCCTTCCCAAGTCCCAGCAGGTCAGGAGGGCAGGGAGGGGACCTTCCGCCTCCATGGTGCTTGCACCCTCTGACAAGCCTCCAGAGCTGGGCACCCACCCCTGGCCAGAGGAACATGGGCACCCGGCTCTGCAAGGACTCAGGGGCTCCAGGTGTCACCTGGGGCCGGGGCCATGCTGGGGACACGAGCCTCCCTGTGCTCTGTGCTCTCTGGCCAGCACCACTGGGGCCCTGCAAGGTGGGCATCGCGGCAACAGGGGAGTCACTGACCCCCATCCAAAAGCTCTCAGAGGACGTGGCTTCACCTCTTCCTTTGACGTCCCGGGTGAAAGAGGAAATGATGTCTCTCTGACCTTTTTTGGTTTTAATTACCTTTTATTTTTTAAAAGATTTTTATTTATTCATGAGAGACCCAGAGAGAGAGGCAGAGACACAGGCAGAGGGAGAAGCAGGCTCCATGCAGGGAGCCCGACGTGGGACTCGATCCTGGGACTCTGGGATTCCCCCCAGCCGAAGGCAGACACTACCACTGAGCCACCTAGGCGTCCCTGTTTTTTTTTTTTTTTTTGTCTATTTTTTAATAGGAGTTCGATTTGCCAACATATAGTGTCACACCCAGTGCTCATCCCATCAAGTGCCCCCTCAGCGCCCGTCACCCAGTCTCTCTCACCTTTTATACGTATCTCAGCATTGCTCATACGACGCCTCTCGTCTCATTTTCATGGCAGTTCCCTCCGGATGGAGACACAAAACAACTTTGTGATCAATTTACCCAAATGATCCCTAGAAGCAGAGTCAAGACTGTAGTCATGGTTGTCTGATTCCAAACACCTAAATATTGTTTTATTTTCTCCAGTGATTCAACTCTTTGAGGAAATAAACTAAGGTGTAGGCCCCTTCAGCACCATGCTGAGTGTTTAAAAATGCTCAGTGGGTACCCTGGTGTTTTTTTTTTTTTTTTTTTTTTTTTTTACTGGGTACTTTTTTACTGCTCAATTCAAAAGGATAGTGAGAACCCATGTGCACTTTGAGTATTTTTCTCTTCTTGACCCTGTGGTCGACCAGACGGTCGGTGCCAGAGCCTTGTCCCCCCCCCCCCCCCCCCCCAAGAGATGCTCCGATACCAAGCGCTGGACCCTGCAGGACCTCTGCTGCTTGGAAAGAAGCCTCCAAAGGTCATCAGCGGAGAATGACCTTTGCAGGGGCCAGTGTAGCCTCGTTCTGATGGCGTTTAGATCTGAATTCACAGCCCACGCCAGGCCGCTGCTGTCCCCATGTTTCAATCCACGCGGTGAAGGACCGTTTCTGACTCTACACAGGTAAGTGGCCCCACCAAGGCCGCAGGTGAGCAAGGTTCTCTCCGCTGAGCAGCAGCTCGTCTCCTGGGTGTGAGCTGCATCCTCAGGAGCCTCTGCTCGTGTGTCCCCTCGCTGGACACAGACAAGGGGATGCACGGAAGGAGCATTGCATGTTAGCACCGTCGTGGGCTCCATCCTTTCCCACGTATCACAGAGAGCGACAGCACTGACAGGTGGTGTAAGGCTGACACGAGAGCTAGGGCCACCGCCTGTGTGTCCAGCAGCAGGGTTCAGGGCTGCAGGACAGGGACCATCCAGCCATCAAAGGACCCTGGGCTATGATCCCTTGGCATACACTCGCTTAACACAAACTGCCCATCGGGAGCAGAGGGACTTTTCTTCGGGTGCCTGTTTCCTACTGAACACCAGTGAGGAAGCATGTTTAGTTCTGCGTGTTCCCACGTCACCGCGCCGACCGTCGCCTGTATCGTCAAACAACAGGTGGGTCACACCTCTCCTGGCAAAATCAGAGCTCCAGAGCCACCCGCCTCGTGTAGGTCGAAGACTGTGTTTCAGTGCAGAATATGGTAAAGGGTCCCAAAGCACAGAAACCCAACACACTTGTGACTCCAGCCCCTGGGTTAGACCACAGTTACGAGTCAGAGTAAAAACCCTGCAAAGCTACGCTTTTATGCACAGACAGAAAGAGTGGCCCGGGAAAGGATGCCATTTCTCAGACTAAGGGCAGAATTTACTGTGACCGCACTTCCTATGCACACTGAAGTCTTTGTCCCTTGTTCCAGACAATGCAGAACAAGGATCCTCCTGTTTCATTCAGGCAAACTGAGGCAGAGCACATGTTCCTGAGTTTCCTTTCTGGGTGTTGGAGTTCACCTGAGCGCTGGGGCCTCCGGCCTCTCACTCCAGCCTGTCTGCTCCCAGGTGCCCGACTCCCCCCGATGAGCCCCGATGAGCCCCAGTGAGCCCCAAGCAGGCACACGGTGACCCCACACTGGCTCTGCAGAGCTGCACCGGAGAAAACCACTACATCTGTGTGAACAAGGGTCACAAATGCAGCCGCCTCTGGATCCACACGGGTCCTACCTGCGGTAGGCTTTGGAGCACTCTTGTTTTTCGGTGAAAATACTGAAATGAACACTGAGTGCAAAGCAATATGCTCTCAACCCACTTTCCTGGAAACCTAAGACTCTAAATTTTGTTTTTCCTATTTTAAAATATTGACTAATAGAGGAATGCTTTTCTACTCTAAGAATACTAAAAACTGCAAATGATAAATTCGATGTATACTCGATATCAATTTTGAGGTATTGATAAAGGAGCCCTGGGAACCATCTCCAACTGGAATTCGCACGTCCTTTCTATGGGGCACCCTGTGTTCCCACCCAACACCCCTTCACCACATGAAAATTGGCTCCAAGGGTCACTTGAAAATCTAGTATTTCTAGAGAAGCCAAAAATACAGATTTTGAAATAAGACACACCTCTCTGAAACGCTTTTTTGAGAACTCAATTTCAAAAGCTCGTTCACTCCGAGGGCCACATATGCATTCTGTGTGCGTGAAATCACATTTAGCCCACAGGCTAAGAATTTTCAACTTCTCACGTGGTGAATTTTGTATAATGCAAATTAAATCATGAAGCTATGACAATCACGAGCAGTTCAACTTTACCCAACTCACAACTGTATAATTTACTGCGTGCACAGCTGGCTAGCACGTCAATCAACACGGTACATAGTTCGCCTTTCAAATTCTCTAGGGTTAGTGAAGATGACATGACTAGATGGGATGAAGATTGGGCACAGGAAGGTTTTGTGTGTTAGGAAATCAAACAGGGTGAGGTGTTTGCAACCCATTTTGCTGTCACAGTAAGTACGACTGCCACATTGCAGGGCATTTCCAGCGGTGTGCAGAGATTTCTGAATTCCTGTAATGTTTTTTGTTTGTTTGTTTTTTCCTTAATGTTTAATGATAACAGTGCAATGAATCTCATGAAGGGACATTACACCATCTCGTTCATGCTTCTTGTGAGGATGTTGATACAGGGAACATCATTCTTTGTCAATCCCACATTGCTAGCTCTCGTTATTGTCGTACGTCCCCTTGTATTTTTTAAACTTTTATTGATAAACAACACATATACAGAAAAGTACATATAATCGTGCAGTTCGATGAATCTATACAAACAGAACATCTACTTCGTCAGCACCCGGTTCAGGTGCTAGACGTTCTTCAGCACATTAACCCCTTTTTGTGTCTCCCGCTAGTTTACTTCTCTAAAGGTGTAACCAATATCCCGATTTTTATTCATGGGCTAGTCTTGCAATCCTGTGAACTTCATATTGCTTTAAGAGTCGAGTACATACATTCTGGGACTGGCCCCTTTCATTCACTATTGTGCCCGTGAGACCATCTATATTGTTGAATGTACTTGTGGCCAATCCATTCTTCAACACAGTGCGGCATTTCATTCTGCGACTATCTCACAATTTATTGATGGACCCCATTGACGGGCCTTCTGTAGTTTTTGAAGGGTTGGTCACTGCAAACAGAGCTGCTAGGACACCCGTGCATGTGTTTTGGGGAACACAAATATTCACTTCTTGTAGACAAAGCCATGGAGTTCCTAGGCCATTGCTTTTATATCTGTATCTACAGGCTCCTTGTACTGCTAGTTTTCCAAATTCACTGAGTCATGTCAAACTACTTTAGACTCTGAAAGCAGTTTATGAGCTTCCAGTTCTCAGTATTTTACACAGTACTGAGTTTTTAAGGTTATATTTTATTCTTTAGCCATTCTTATGTTTATGTATTTTCATTTCGAATATCCCTAATGACTAATTAAGTTGGACATTTCTTATATTATTGCCCTTTGGATATCTTCTTTGGAGGAGTGCTCATCAACTTATCTATATCTTTTGCTTCTTTTTATATTTTTAAATATATATTTCTATTGTTGCTTATATTTTCAGACTGAATGACAATATATCCATTTCTTTGCAATTTTGTAATGAATTGGCTTATGATAAACATATAAAATAAATATTAAATTAGTAAGGAGAGCTTACTCTTTTAAAGATTTTCACAAAAATATTAGAAATAAGTTCTAGCTATTTTTTTCTCTAATTAGGTCCTTTGAACATAGTTAAAGCTAATGATCTCAGGAAGCATGATTATCAACAGGAACAAATAATCGTAAAATGACAATTCAATTCTCAATTTGATTTTTCTTTTCCTTTACAATAATTCTGAACATCTAATAATGTTCAGACATGTGTCAGACATCTTTTCAAAGAACTATACACAGGGCAATACACATATTCTTGCCCTCGTTATAAAGAGAAAACCCAAACAATTCAATTAGTATGAAAACTCCTGTTACATGTTTTTTTTTTTTTTTTTGCTTTTTAATCAGACATGAAAAGAAAGCATGATCTCTCCAAAACTTCTCTTGATGCCATCATGAAACACATTTTTCGAGTTGCACGTGCACAACGTGTCTCCCATCATTGCAAATAGTTCACTTATTTCTGGGGGAGAGGCTCTGAGGCTAAGGATGCAAGGTCTTACATTCACATTAATTTTCTGTGAGCAAATCACTTCTCATGGTTCATGATGATGAAGTACGCCCAGGTCAGAGAAGAAAAAAGGCTGCCTTTGCTATTCTTTCTTGACAATTTGACCAGTCTCCATGTCACAGTCGCACACATGTTGCTAGATGCCTTTCAACCACATGTAACCTGCCTCTAGCTCTAAACCTCACCCTGGAAAAGGAATCCAGCTGGAAGAAAACAAACACAAGATGAAATAAAGGTTTTCTTTTGACACACCCAACAGCAAGGCCAGCCATGGACCTCCTGGGTCATTAAAAGTAATTAGTCTTGGCATACAACTAACAACTTGACTGCTATGTTTTAAGGAAAAGACACAAAGAAATAATAGAATATATTAAAGGAAAATAGGAATCATCCTCCGCTAGGATGTATAAACTAAAATATTGATTTTTAAAGTCAAATTTTGATTTTTTTTAATGTTTAAAACAGAGGATTGAATTATTGTGCATGGAGCTTTCAACAGGTCCTGGAATCCCACGTTTTTATAGGTACACCTTACTTTTATTTGGTGCTTTTCTTTCTCGCTGTGTTTTGCCTGTTTATTTAACATAGGGAGTGTGCCACTAACTTCATTTCAGTTTCTAAAATCCTAAGCTAATAGGATTTTAATCCTATTAAAATAGGATTAAATTTTAATCCTAATGTAACTATTTTTATAAAAAACACTCAACTCCTTTTTGTTCTTGACACTTGTGCAGAGCAGTGAGCCAGGGCATTTTAAGCTTATGCCCCAGTCCTTGGTCATTACTTCAAAAGTGCTGGCAAACAGCAATGAGTTGATAACTGACTTTTGAATTTCAAAATTAATTTAGGAAAATAAGTCAAAGACAACAAAGGCAGTGGTCGTGTGGGATGATTTGTGGGTGCTCCTTATAAGCAACCCCTTGCATCCAGGCCACCACGTGGAAAAAATATAATCTACATAAAAACAATGCTCTTGCTATGAAAAAACAATAGTTTAATAGAGTATTTATGGTTTTCACCTACAAATGGTGACAGTTTTTCTTCCTTTTCCAATCTGGGTGCCTTTGATTTGTCTTCTTGCCCAACTGCTATGGGGATGGATTGTTTCCAATACCATAAGAGTGACATCATCTCTTGAGAGGGCAATGCAATTTGCAAGTTTCATTGTGCTAATGTGGTGTGTCGTGTTAATTGACTTGTGGATGTTAAGCCATCCTTGCATGCCTGGAATAAATCACATTTAATCATAGT
This sequence comes from Vulpes lagopus, assembly GCF_018345385.1. Lineage (NCBI taxonomy): Eukaryota > Metazoa > Chordata > Mammalia > Carnivora > Canidae > Vulpes > Vulpes lagopus. The sequence continues at coordinate 1,431,489 of NC_054837.1, read as the reverse complement.
GTATGATTCTCTTAACGTATCATCGAATTCAGTTTGATAATATTTTTATTGAGGATTTTTGAATCTATGCTCATTGGGGATATTGGCCTATAATTTTCATTTGCTGTGGTGTCCTTGTCTGGTTTTGATATCAGTGTAATGATGGCCTTGTAAAATGAATCTAGACATGTTCCCTCCTCCTTGATTCTTTGGAAGAGTTTGAGAAGGACAGATATTGAATCTTCTTTAAATATTTAGTAGATTTTAGCAGTGAAGCCATCTGCTTTATATTTTATTTGTTGGATGTTTTTGATTACTCTCTCATTCTCCTTTCTAATAATTGATCTATTCAGATTTTCTATTCATCATTCAGTCTTAGAAGACTGTATATTTCTAGGAATTTTCCATTTCTTATATGTTCTCCAATTTCTTGGCATATAATTGTTCACAGGAGTCTCTCATGATCCTGTATATTTCTGAGGTATTAGTTGTAACTTCTCTTTCATTTCTAACTATTTATTTAAGCCTCCTCTCTTGTCTTGGTGAGTCTGGCTAAAGGTTTGTCAAATATATTAATCTTTTCAAAGACCAAGCTGTTGGTGTTATTGATCTTTTTTTTAATCTCTATTTCACTTCTTTCCATTGTGATCTTTATTATTTCCTTCTTTTTACTAAATTTGGACTTTATCCTCTTTTCCTAGTTCCTTTACTTGTAAAGTTAGATTGTCAGAATGAATAAATTAATTCAGTAAAGCTACAGAATACAATATCATTATGCAGAAATTTGTTGTGTTTCTATACACTAATAATGAACCAAGAGAAAGAAGTTAAGAAAACATTCCCACTTACAATTGTATCAAAAAGAATAAAATATCTATGAATAAATTAAATGATGAAGATGAAAGACCTGTATACACTGTAAAGTATGACATTTGTGAAAGAAAATGAAGAAGATATAAAAATTGAAAGATATATCCCACGTTCATAAATCAAAATAATTAATATTGTTAAAATGTCCATACTATCCAAAGCAATCTACAAATTCAATCCAATCCCTATCAAAATTCCAATAGCAATTTTCATAGAACTGGAACAAATAACTCTAAATTCTGTGTAGAACCACTAAAGGACTCTGAAGAGCCAAAGCAATCTGAAGAAAGAAGAAGAAAGCTGGAAGCTTTACACTCCCTGATTTCAAACTGCACTGTAAAGTGGTAGTAATCAAACAGCACTGGCAAAAAAGAAAAAAAAAAGACACATAGGTGAATGAAACAGAGGAGAGTCCAGAGATGAACCCAAATGCATATATGGTTAATAAATTTATGACAAAGGAGCCAAAAATATACAATGGGGAAAATACAGTCTCTTCAATAACAATGTTAATGTTATAAGCCAATTTACCTCAATAAAAGTAAGGATGATTTATCAAAAAAAAAATGTTCAAAAGTAGACACTCTGCCATCAATAATATGTGCTCTAGCTATTTTCTACGCAGCTAGCTACCCCTGGCCCTCCTGTATAGAAATTCTATAATTGTCACTGAAAATACTCTAGAAAGGACAGCCAAAAAGTTTTATGTGTTATGAGACCTTGGCTTATAAACCTTTGGTTTATAGACCTTATAGATCTTCAATTTTTAAAAGCAGAAACATAAACTTTGTACTGCCAACGACTGGCATATATAGTTTATGTCCAGACTAAAGGAGGGTAATGTGGAAAAGTCAGGAGACTCCAGTAGACCACTTTGGGTCTCTAAAAACCTCCTGAATGATAATCGCCTGGCTCATGCCTGATGTAAATCAGAGAAGACCAAGAGATCTATGGTGACCTCAGGACAGAGGCACCTCCCTCCCCACTAGGCATGGGTTACTGATATGGTCCAGACATGCCCTGGGGCTGGATATGGATGGGACTTTTCAACGAGGCATGTGTCAGCAGAACAGAATAGGCTCAAGACAGCCTGTGAAGTTGCTACTGACCCGCACACGACTAGAGAGGAGCTGAATTTGACCACGTCACCTGAAGTTCATGGGGGTTTTATGAGGGGATGAGATCAACGGTCAAAGAGGTCCAGGTCCTAATGAAGGATCCTACCACAAAATGCAGTGTGGACTATCCGACCAGAGTGATGTGGAGACACGTGTAGTCCAGTAGCAGCCCCACTAGTCAGTGGTGTAACCAATCGCTCTCAGACTTTGGTGGCTTAGAGCTCAAAGTTATATTACTTCTCCCAGATCTGTGGGTTGGCTGTGGGTGCTGTGGGCCTTGTCTGCCTTATCTGACCTTGGACAGAACTGTTACTGAGTCTGCAGTCAAGCCGAATCTCTGGCTAGAGACTGACAAGGTGAGTCTTAAAAATAATACGCTTTCCTAAAATTTATTGGCATTTTCCCCACAGGTGAAATGAAGCTTCAAGATGAAAACGGTACATTTATGGGGGGGAATGTTGTTTTGCAGACTTGTACAAATGGTGTGAGAAGTCAAAACAGCACAGAGATTTCAGATGTGTCTGATTTCATTGTAAAATCAAAAGCCGTAATGTTTCTATTAATTTTACCAGGACTGTTGATGCTTCCCGCAGTGCTTCTGCAAACCAAAGGAGGTACGTGTACGTAAGTTGAAGAAAGGCTGTTTTCTTTAATTTTCTGAAATATTTGTTACTTAACTGTAACTTCCGCTGCTACCACCCAAATTAAACTCTTCTGATCATATGCCCATACGATTCTATCAGCATCCTAAGTGTCCGATCTGTCCCTTGTCCAACTTGCAGAATTGCTGAGTTGGCACATATGCAGCCCTCACACCGGTGGCTGCACTTAGGAGGAGGTAAAATTCATAGTTGCTGGGATACTTAATATTATCTCAATATTAAGCCAAATACAACCTCACAAACAAATAGCATGTTCATATTTTTATTTTTCTGCTTCCATCGCTTCGGTTATTCTTTTCTTTGGCATGAAATGCCATGTACATCATACTAATGTCAGTCTTTCTCTCTCTGTCAAGCTTCCTTGCTGGAACCCTGTCCTCTCTCTGCTTCAGTAAGGATGCGTGAGTCTTAATTTTCTCTCTGATACATTTCCTGCACAGCCACCAGCAGGAAAAGCATTTTGGTCTCCTTCGAAAATGTCTACTTGAAATTCAGGGGCATCTAACAAGAAGGTGACATACAGGACAGTGTCCACCCTGAGTATTGTAGCATAGACTTTGCCCACAGAGTGTTCAAATAATTTTGCAAGTTAATTTTTTTTTTCAAAACAATGCTGATTTCCAGTTTCTCTTGAAATACTAGAACATCTGGCAGCCCTAGGACTGCACTTCCAAAAGGCAGGACTTTCTAGTTTGCCATAATCCATCATCCCCTACTCCGTGAGACGCTATTTACCACCAAAATTGCACTCTGTTTCCTACATTAGAGTAGAGAAATACATTTATTACATCTCTATCGCCAGTGAAAAATTTAGGGGAGTTGAAACATGGGAGAGAGCATATTTCTTTGTGAAAGGAAAACCAATTCACACATGTTTAATAGGTGGCCACCTGGTCTGCTACTGTCATGTTGTTACCCCTGCGGGTTTCTGGACTGCGATGCTACTAATCATGCATGGGCTCGTTTTTTACATATTTTGTGTATATGTTTTATTACATTTCCCAGAGTATAAATTAACTGATGATAGGGAATCACCTTTTGATGCATATTTTACAACTTCATACTTGAATGTTTTACTACATTTGTTTTCATAAGTGACTTCACCATGTTCACATATATGTGCTTATACACACACACACACACACACACACACACTCACGATGAGAAAGAGAAGCTTTTGGGGAAGAATGCTGGTGAAAAGTGTTGGTCCCACGTCTTTCAGGGACTACAGAGCTACTGTGGTGTCAGCTGCCAATGCCTCATGATTATAAATATTGGAATTTTCATTTCTCTCATCGCTGATTCTCAATCCAATTGAACCACACATAATGTTGGTTTGTACAAGTTTCAGGATAGGTGACTCTCCATTCCATAATGTAACCCGATGCAGCCTTCTAAGTTCTCAGGTCTGTCAATGAGCCTTCTCTCAATCTTTGGCAATATAACCCAAAGTCTTCCATGTCAGCGCATAGGCCCATCAGGTGTTCTTGAGAAGAAAACTGAATTAAGGTTAAGTAAGTTTGTGAAGTATATTTTCATTTTAAAAGTCTTTGAGTAGGGCTGCCTGGTGGCTCAGTCAGTGAAGCATCTGCCTTTTGCTCAGGTCATGATCTCAGGGTCCTGGGATCGAGTTTCGCTTTGGGCTCCCTACTCAGTGGGGAGCCTACTTGTCCCTCTCCCTCTGCCACTCTCTGTCTCTCTCTCTCTCTCTCTCTGTCAAATAAATGAATAAAGTCTTTTAAAAAGTAAAAGTCTTTTAGCAAGTGTGAGTGTGTTCAAGACTCTCTGAAATGTCAAATGAAGAAACTCCTTTAATTTAGTATAACTCAGCATTTTCAGGTATATTGGAATTGAGAGCACTTTCCCCCCATTCATCCAAGTGGGACTGAATATTCTTAGGTTACCACTAGTAAGATCTTATCATATTAAAAACTTGATGGTTTTTAATCTCTTGAGGAGCTCAAGAAAAATCAGTAAGAAATTCTCTTTGTCTCCACATTATTTATATCTCAAATTTTTAAATAAATGGGTAAAATTAATTTTTCTATTTACTTCCTTGGAATATCAAATTCAAATTTAAACTCATCATAATGATGAACTCGTTCATTTTCCTTAATGCATCTTCCTTTTTGTTTGTCCTTTTTATAATTTTATGTAGCCTGTTTTACTTTAAGTCACTCTTTTAAACATATATTTAACATGTTTGGGGGACACCTGGGTGGTGCAGTCTGTCCAATGATTGACTTGATTTTGGCTGAGTCATGACCTCAGAGTGGTGAGATTGAGGCCCACATCAGGTCTCCCACTCTGCACACAGAGTTGACTTGAGTTTCTCTCTCCCTTAGCCCCACTTCCCCTTCACACTTTCACTAAAATAAAGATATATATATCTTTAAGCAAATATTTAAAAATATGTTTTAAGCTGATAACCCCCAGTTTGTTAAACATGGCACATTATGAGCGTATGCTGATTTCTGCTTTCACCAAATGAAAGTGAAAGACAGGTTGTGTCTGCGGGTGGACACAGGTCGGGCCTCAGCCAGATGGTGGCAGGACCCACCCACAGTCTTTAGCGTTCTTTCTTCTTACAGCATCACCCCTTGGTTATGCTATGCTGCCGTGGCTCATTGGCTTGGCCTTAGCTTTCCATTTCGGTCCCCTCACCCTACTTTGCAGGGCCACTGATCCTGGTGGTGAGACCAGCAGACTGACCCCAGGAAGTGAACTGGCACAGTCACTCATACCTTCCTCTTCACATTCACAGCCCGCTGCCTGCTGCCCAGTGTCAGAAAACTACTGTTTTCATCTTGTTTTTCAGTTGTTTAACGTGGAAAGATCAACCCAGCTCCTTTTCACGCTGGCCTGCTCAAAGACTTTTGAAAATTAAATTTTGCATTCCTGAGAGCTACTCCCCTTGGTCTATATGCATTATGTTTCCATATATTGCTAGATTTATAACCAAATTTCTGAAAAGCAGTACAAAGAGAATACGTTTGGAAACAGATCTGTAGTGAGCAATGAAGATTAGAACATAAGTAGACTTCTCATCAGAAACCACGCAGGCTGGAGGATTTTCGCATGATATGTTCATGTGTGATACTGATTTGTACATTTGCTTGCTTCCTCTCACACTGTCCTTGACTTGTTCTGACGAGTGTACTGTGGAGGTCATGAAGAAGGTGCAGCTTCATGCTGGAGCCCAGGCGACTAGGGGATCCCACCCCAGCCCTGTCCCTGGAATGTCCCTTCTGCTCACCCTCCCTGCTCTCAGAAGCTGCAGGGAGGATACCACCGTAAGAGAGCAATGTGGTGTTCAAGCACTACCCTGAAGGTATGTGACATTGATCCTAGTGGAGGCCTCCGTATAAACTTTTATTATTATTATTTTTTTTATTTTTTTTTTACTCCGTATAAACTTTTAATACTCCATCGAAAGATGAATGGATAAAGAAGATGTGGTCTATGTATACAATGGAATATTACTCAGCCATTAGAAACGACAAATACCCACCATTTGCTTGGACGTGGATGGAACTGGAGTGTATTATGCTGAGTGAAGTAAGTCAATCAGAGAAGGACAAACATTATATGGTCTCATTCATTTGGAGAATATAAATAATAATGAAAGGGAATAGAGGGGAAGGGAGAAGAAATGGGTGGGAAATATCAGAAAGGGAGACAGAACACGAAGACTCCTAACTCTGGGAAACGAACTAGGGGTGGTGGAAGGGGAGGAGGGCGGGGGGGTGGGGGTGACTGGGTGATGGGCACTGAGGGGGGCACTTGACGGGATGAGCACTGGGTGTTATTCTGTATGTTGGCAAATTGAACACCAATAAAAAATAAATTTATTATTAAAAAAATAAACTTTTAAGACTTGCTGGGCTGGGGCAGATATCTCCTCATCATGTGGCCACAAAAGGCAAACTTCATGAATAAGTTCCCTTGATTATTAAGGCCTCTGCCTACCTACATCTTAGTTTGCTTCTTCTTTGGTCCTTTCCTGCCATCCAGATATGGGAACTGGTTTCACATTAGATCCAGGAAGCTTCCAAGGTGGTTATAAAACCAACTGGGAAGACTTCTCTTCTTCTCTTCTGTATTATTCAAAAGACTTTGTATTTAATTGAAATTAATCCTTTCTAAAATGTTTGATAGAATTCTCCAATAAGGATTTCTGGTTTTCTGGACTTGGAGTTTTCATGGAGAATGATTTAAAATCAAAAGTGAGTTGGATTACATTGGAAGATGGTGGCAGAGTAGGACCCTAGGCTCACCTTGTCCCATGAACACATCTAGATAACTATCAACTAATCTTAAATATCCCAGAAATCAAGCCAGAGACTAGTAGAACAAACACCTTAACTAAAGGGAGACAAGAGGCCGTATCAAAGGAGGTAGGAAGTGATGAGACTGGCATGGAGAGGAACAGGTCCTGGCTTTTGCTAAAAGGACAGAGCTGTGGTCACAGGAAGAGAGAGAGGAACCCACAGAGGGAGCCACTAGGTGAAGTTGCCTCTCAATCATGGCTTGGAAAGTGAGAAGGGCTGAATTTCATGAGTCCTGGGAACTACCAGAGCTTCACCTGGAATTTTGAAGGCCAGGGCGCTGGGCTAGGGGAGCTCAGAGGACACTGCAATTTTTGGAGAAAAGACAAGGCAAACAGCCCATGGACACACGGTGAGGAAGGAGTGATCTGAGAGCACCCAGGGCACACAGTGGGGAGATCAGCTGCTCATCTCAGAGCCTGTCCCAGAGAGGCAGGGTTCATGGAGTAACCCCTCCACCCCAGGAACAAAGGTGCTGACAGGTGCCCTTTCCTACCCGCCCCTCAGCATAAACACAGAGCCACCTGTGAGAACCAGCACAGAGCCAATACTTACTCCTTAACTTGCTGATACCAAGCCTCACATCCACACTTGGGCAGGACTGCCACCACCCTTGGACACACCTGCTTCAGTCCCAGCGTGGTGGGACCCTTCCCCTGGGAGACTGGCCCAAACCCTACGCACACTGCCTTCCCTCACCTGTGAGTTTTGCAGAGCCTCTGTTCTGGTGGTGGTGGTGACAGGTCTCATTTCACAAGCAGACCAGAGCACGTCTAGTTAAAATGCACCACATTCAGACCAGGGACCAAATACCGACATCAGAAACTCTGACCATGTTAGAGGGTTTTACTATTTTTCTTCATATATAGGTGCTCAGAAGAGAAATGTGGAATATGGCAGTAACGAGGGTCAGTTTACCCAAGATACTAACTACTCTCTGTTATGAGCTAAACCTCTCTTTCTACACAAATTGGTGTGTGTGTGCATTGCAGCCTTTGCAAAATTACTTAATATTTGTGTAGTATGTGCTTTGTGTAAATGTCTTACAGAGATAAGCTCATTTAATTCAATTCCCATAATAAACCTTTGAGTTAGAAATCCACCCCATGCCTCATTCTGCCGTGCAGTAATGTGATGCTTCAGCCCCCTGAATGGAAAGCCTCTGGTCACCCAGTGCTTCAGACTTATCTGTGAACGACCCTTCTGCTAAGTTAAGCCGCTGCCCTTGCAACCTCTGCTAGGATTCCAGGCTGAGTCATGGCCTCAAATTGGGGCTCCTACATTAAAATGCATGCAACTCTGTCACACCTGTCGGTTAAAGATACTTAGTGTCTATGGGATGCCCAGGTGGCTCAGTGGTTGAGCGTCTGCCTTTGGGTCAGGGCGTGATCCCCGGGGTCCTGGGATCGAGTCCCACATTGGGATCCCCACAGGGAGCCTGCTTCTCCCTCTACCTGTGTCTCTGCCTCTCTCTCTCTCTCTGTGTCTCTCATGAATAAATAAATAAAATCTTTTTTTAAAAAAAAAGATACTACTGTCCTGAAAGTATTCCTTCCTGCTATCTTCCTCTCTGTTCTCAGGTTCTTTAAGACAGAGCATCTGTATCATTTGCTTTTTGTGTTCTGTGCCTTTTGCGAGTTTCCAGCCACAGCCAATAACTTTTCTGCATAAAAAATAGCCGATTCTGGTTTCTCAGACCAGTCTAACTTCCCTGCTGCCTCTTCATCTTTCTGAGTTATTTGGCCAATCTTCATACATACATTTACACACACACACACACACACACACACACTCACATACCTTCCAGTGAGGGGACTTAATTGTTTAACTCTTGCAGTGAAGGTAACCATCCGTGGAAACCATGTTGCCTGGGTGGGTAAGCTTGGGAACTTAAGAAAGCCTGGCTCAATGACATGCGGATTTTTTCACCTTTTTCTCTCAAGTTTTCATTTCTAGCTATTAAAAAATAAGTCCTTAAAAACATCTTTTACATTCAAGTCTGCTTTGACATATTTGAGGGGAGGGATGGCAGTTGCACTCTTAGAAGGACACAGGTGAAATCTGCCTTCATTTCAGCTTTTTGTTACGAGCATCTCTCCTTCTTCACTTCTTCACCTGATTGAAAAGATACCTGATAGTCAACCACGTGATGTAAAGTCTCTACAGGAAAGCATACGTCACATTCTCCTTTTAGATGACTGTGGATGGAGGTGGTTGATAGGACTAGAAGGCCATTTACCTCCTGGCTTGCAGGCATGAGTTTGGGTTCCAATAGCATTGGCAGAGGCTTCATGTTTCTGGTAGAAACAAGGCGAATGCCTGGAGAGAAGCATGGGCATGGCGTGTAAACCAGAAGTTCTCAAAAACACATGCAGTTTGCTTTTTGTTTTCTTTGCTTTTAATAAGTATGAGCCTGCTGATGAGCCACCAAGGAATGCATACAGTAGGTCTTTGACTCATTTAAACTCTGAAAACCAGAAGCGGTTTGGATTGTGCATATCCAGTGCTTCTCCTGTGTGACCACATAAACCAGCACCGGATATGCAATTATTTCACTGTTTTCTGCCACCTGCGACCATCTGTATGTAAGGGCTGTGATTGCATAAAGCGGATCTGCCTTCCTTACACTTCCAACTCCAGTGTCATGCAGTGTAATCAGCACATAATAGCCACTTAGTAACTAAGACTACTTGTTGCATTACTAAAAGGTGTGCACTGATGGCTGGTGTTCCGAATGCGCTTAGATATTTCAGGTTCAGGAATCCACAGAAGGAATATGGAAAGGTGAAGGATGTGGAGAGGGTAAAGCCAAGTCTATTCCCTGCAGAGTAGGGAATTCTTTCTAGCGTGTTTCAAAAGACAGAACATAAGAGTGCCTGGTGGCAGACAAGATCTTTTGAAGAAAAAGTGAAATACTTGGCTTAGGATCCTGATGTTTCATTCTCTGGCACCACCGTTAACAAAATTCTCTGAGAAGTATGGGTGTAGTTTGCGTGTGTCTCACTGAAGCTGTCGTTGAACCTTCTTGCATGCCAATACCAACGGTTCACAAAGTCCTCATTTCATGTGAACAGAATGGTGGACGTCAAACTTTTTTCTTCGTTTTTGGGTAAGTATTTGGCAACCTCGGTTTTTGCCAGATGTTTTGTTTTTTATTTGATAACACATTAGCGCTCTGCACAGACAGCTGTTCCTGGAGAACTGTGAAATATGGTAAATGATTTTGAATTTGGGACATGAGCAGAGGAAGTCTACTTCGGGTCTTAAATATTTATCATATGAAATCGTCTTGGGATGCCTGTGTGGTTCAGTGGTTGAATGTCTTCCTTTGGCTCAGGTCATGATCCTAGGGTCCTGGGATCGAGTCCTGCATCAGCCTCCCTGTGGGAATCCTGCTTCTCCCTCTGCCTGTGTCTCTCCTCTCTATGTGTGTCTCTCATGAATAAATAAATAAAATATTTTTAAAAAATCCTCTAAAAATCAAATATTTTCAGTCTGCCCAAGAGAATAGCAAAGTGGATTATCCATAAATGCATTTTCTTCATTTTCATCTGTTTGGATAATCTAAGAAAAACAAGAATCTATATAAAAGTGAAATAGTTTAATATTAAAATAAAAGCATATTCACAGAGCTCACATCGCTTCTTGCAGCTTTAATGTTGTCTTACTATAACATGTTTAAATCGTGACTTTATTTGAACATATTTTTTTTTCTTTGACTGTATGTTTTTAAAGTGCTTTGCTCTGCATAATGTATTAGCAGTGAGCAGGCTGTTGACTCTGAAAAGCAAAGTCGGCATTAGGAATACAAGGAAAATCATTTCTAATTTGTAAATTCTAAAGCATTTCCCCCTTGGTCTCTCATTTTCTCATCCTTTCATTTATTAATCAACATACATCATTGATTCACATATACTTTTAATATATTTTATTATGGTTACAAAAATACAGTTAAGTAGAGATGTGAACTGTTTCGATTAATAGTAATTTCGTATCATCTTGCCCTTAAACAAGCGTCAGCAGAAACCATGTCTCTGGAGATGTGCTTACTCTTTGAAGTTCCTCATCCCAGATTTTTTAAGCAGGTCTCTCCGGGGTCAGCAGCGCGCTGGGGGAGGAGTGCCAGGGCCTGGCAGGGAGCTGCATCAGCCTGACCCTAGCTCCTCCCTTTGGAATGTTCTTGGATCCTCTACCCCGTGTGTGCAGTTCACTTGTGTTCATGTGAGCCCTGGAGACCAGCCCAGGGGGCCTCCCAGGGCCAGGGCCAGGGCCAAGTCAGCAGCCTAATGACTCCCCTTTGTTGGGGGATGTTTTCTTCATAGAACCTTGAGACATTGGCTGACAGAGTGTTGCAGACACGTTGATTTGAGATGACTCTCATTAGGGACAAGATGAGGAATCTTTGTGAGCAAAATGGGGAAAAATGAAATAGGTTGCATATTTTATTAACTGGTATGGTTTTGATGAAAAAATGGCTGCTACTCTTTGTCCCTCTGTATGAAATGTCTTTTTTTTTTTTTTACCCCCTGGCTGCTTTTTAAGATTCTCTCCTCCTTTCTGGTTTTATACAACTTGATTATGATGTGCTTTGGAAAAAATAATAATTAGGCAGGAAATCATGAGATAAAAATACAAAGGATAAGGGACTTAATGCTGCTACAGAAATTTTGGACAGACCCTGGCGGAGAAAGTGATGTTTGAGCAAGTCTTAGAAATAGTGGTCAGATAGACAAATGAAACCCACATTTCAAGCAAAGGGTATTGAGTTCATAGGTTGTTTGGGGGAACACAGAAGACTAGGGTTTGGGGGGCTCGATGTGAGTTCAGGACCAGCACAAGGATGGAGTGCTCATTTGCATATGTACAGTAGGAAATGTTTACAGGAGGTTTACAGAGGCAAAATAAGCAGTTTGGTATTCAGGTCGGCACCTCTGAGAAGAGGTTAGGGCCCATACATTAATGAGTAGGCACCGGTGTGAATTGAAGTCATAGGAAATCTCAGTCTAACGGTTGCAGGAGGACAGACAACACAAGATGGGCTTAGACATGTCATCGCAGTACCTTGAGTCCATGACCTTGAGTAATTCATGGACGAGTAGAGTCCCTGAACTCATCCTTCCGTTCTCAGGGTCACCCTGGATGTGGCTGCTCCACCCAGAAGTGCATGTTCGTACATCATGACCTGATTTGTTTTGTTTCCAGAAGTTTACTAGCTCCCCACCACCTGTGGGGTCACATTAAAAGTCTCTAGCCTTGCAATCCAAACAGCATCTTCTTCTGCTCTCTCATGTGGTTGAGACATTAGTTTTTCTTACTATTCCTGTGCCTGTTCGATGCATGGCAAAGAGGCCTAGTATCAGATCTCTCTTGCAGGAAGTTCTCACTCCCTCCAAATACAGAGACTCTCCCCCATGCACTGTGTGTTCGGAAGCATAATCTGCTGTCTGTGCGTTAAGTCTCCTGGGTGGTAAGAGCCATTGTGTTTGTAATTTTGCAATAATCATCATCTTTTCCAGTATGGAGACATTGTCTTCCATTTAATAAGTAAATAGACATCTCTCTTCTAGCTTTTCATATCAGCCGACATAGCATCAGAGAAATATAAGTAAATTAGTCAATATATACTTAAAATTAAAGGAATAAGATATTATAATAGTGTACCTTGAGTTACATACATTATATAAAATGAATATTGTCGGCTCAGCTGTATCAAGTATTTTTAGGGGGCTCCAGGGGCTCTCCAAGGCTCTCTATTGAGTCTGGCCCGCGGAGATCCCTGTCTGAGGAGTGGACATTCGCTGCCTGTGTGTCTCCATACTCTCTGCCACCCCGTCATCCGCTGCACTCACTCCCTCCTGCCCTGCTTCCTGGTTCTGACTGGAGCCTCAGAGGGGCCTGCACATCTGTCAGGAACTCATCTCTTACCTGTTGGGGTTCCTCTCTACCCCACCTGTCCAGATTCCACTCTTAGTTTATCACACTCACTGATCCACTTTGTGTGCAGACCAGGACTTCTGTTATCACCATTCACTTCTTGATCACACTAGGGAAATGTAAAATGATTGTATTTATTGGTTTACTTTGTACTGGGTTCTGCCCCTCATGTGCATACAGACTGTGTGAGGACAGGGGAACTGCACTCACAGGGCTAAACAGGCAAGGGATGCTTTACTCAAGATGCTGCTGTGGACAGTGCTTGAAGTCACTCTGCTGAGACAAAGTAGACAGGCTTTAGGGAGGATATTTGTTAAGGGGTGACATGGCCGATGGAAGGTTCTGGAGGAGAGCAAGGGAATCGGTCCACAGATGGGGCCACCTGAGCTTGTTGTTCGGGGCTCCTTGGGCTCTGGGTCCTACTCTTCATGGAAACCCTCAGGTCCAGGCAAAATACAATCCTGTGTCATATAGGTGGCCAGAAGCTCTCAAGGAGAGCAAGGGAAAGAGTGTATATTTGTGGTTTTCTGAGGTAAATGTCATGGGAAAAGGGGAGCTGGGGTCCTCCACTCAGGAAGAAATATCAGGTTCACTTGGGCTGAGGGGGACAGCCCAGCCCAGCTGCCTAGGTCACTGGTCCTCTGCTCTTTGACCAAGAACACGTAGCAGCCATACAAGATGAATTTGGTGAGCAAATGATGATTACGGCCAACGAGAAAGGTGCAAACGGTGGTTGACCTCACCCTAAGTGCTCATCTCCCACTGCCTTCACATCGTGGGAGGAACTCAAATGTAAGCACCAGGCGGTGACCTGAGCTTCATGAAATGACACAGCTGAGAGGGTGTGAAAATACGATAGAAAACATATTCATGGGCAGCCCTGGTGGCTCAGCGGTTTAGTGCAGCCTGCAGCCCAGGGCCTGATCCTGGAAACCTGGGATCGAGTCCCACGTCGGGCTCCCTGCGCAGAGCCAGCTTCTCCCTCTGCCTGTGTCTCTGCCTCTCTCTCTCTTTCTCTCTCTGTGTGTCTCTCATGAATAAATAAAATCTTAAAAAAAAAAAAAAGAAAGAAAAGAAAACAAATTCATGGTGTGGTTCTCTTCCTAATGCCAAGTAGTCAGAAACCTTGTGGGGTACTTTGAGTTGTGGCAGTCACTCCTAATTTCTTGTGGGTATGTGCATTTTTTTAGGCAGGAAAGGAGTCTGGGTGAGGATGGGCTGCTCCCTGTTTTCTCTGGAGGTACCATGCAGCTCCAAGGCCTGGGTTCCAGCCAGCCCAGGCCCCTGGGGGGCGGGTTGGCCAGTCCATGTGGCTCGGAGCCCTGCTGTGTTTGACTACAAAGAATGGTCATTGGAAGCAGTGTGGGGAAGGCCACAGATAGGATTGGCTGGAGCACCTTCTGAGTCTTCAGTACCCCGTAAATCCTGTGTGTGCGCGTGCGCTCACACATGTTGCTAAAACAAATAGGTATTTGACAGGTTATCATGTTTCTTTCCCCCAGAATCTGAGTGACTGCCTAAGATTTAGGCACAGGCTGAGCTTTTAGTAGAATCAAAAGTTTGCCTCTCCTGTGTAGTAGCTGCTGAGCGCAGGGCAAATGCTGACTGGTACAGGGGAGGTGACGGAGTGCTTCCTGAGGGTGGCCCCGGTGAGCAGGTGCAGGCGGACACTGCAGGACCCTTCTTGGGGGTTAGCTCCTCCAAGACATTTTTATTATTCCTCAAAGTAATTAAAAACACATTTCCAAATAAAAATCTTAACACTCTGAATCATATATTCTAAATATTAAATTACATCTAACTAGAGTCCATTGAAACAGTCTTCATTTCAATAGAAAGGGTAATAGGGTACCTCACATTATCCGGGTGTTTTAACACCATCACGTTTTTTGTTTCCAAACAGTCCTTTTTGGAAAATGTTGTTTTAACTGAAGAGAAAATGACATTAAATTATTTTCTTCCAAAACAATTATTTTCTTCCTATGTTGTTCTGTAAGAAAAACAGGTTTCAGAAATGGGAGTTTGGAATGATTCAGGGTTATTTCATATACATTCAGTACACAAGGTCTAGTGGTAAGAGTCAACATATTTAACAGATTTGTTTTTATGCTTAATTATAATGCCTAACTTTTCTAACCATACATGTTATTACTTATGAGAAAAGACTAAAATTTTAAATCAGCAATTTTCAATGAAAACAGTCTCTGAGGGAATCCCTGGATGGCTCAGTGGTTTAGCGCCTGCCTTCCGCCTAGGACGTGATCCTGGAGTCCCAGGATCGAGTCCCACATCGGGTTCCCTGCATGGAGCCTGCTTCTCCCTCTGCCTGTGTCTCTGCCTTTCTCTCTCTGTGTGTGTCTCTCATGAATAAATAAATAAAATCTATAAAAAATAAAAAAAATAAAAAATAAAAGTCTCTGAAAAATGGAATTTTAGATGAATCCTGAGTGACTTACATATATGCACAAATGTTTTTGTTTTTGTTTTCTGTAAACTCAATTCAGAATATTTGGGGCAGTGAAGAAGACTGGCCTAAGACCCATAAGTATTTCAGAAAATAAATGGTTAATTCCATCCATGAAAATAGGTAAGTCATTCTAAAAGTGTAGTAGGTCTTTCAGTGAAAAAAAAAATCCTATAAGCAAAGTACATTTGATGGATGGCAAACATATACAAAGTATGTTTTAGTATCAGCAAAGCATTCTTATTTTCTATTTATCTGGCAATCCTGAGTGTCCAGTTCACTACTGTGACGATCACCCTCAAAGAGTGTGGCTGGACCTGGGACCTCCCCCTCTAAACTCCCAACATAACACATGTGTTTTCTGTGTCAGGCATTTCTGGCATCACAGGTGCCACCTGTACAGAAGTGGAGGGTAGTGGGGGATATAGCATGTGACTTGAGGAGAGAGAATGCAGGTTAGACATGGTAGGTAGAGGCCTCGCACCCATGGGGTGACAGTGGCTCCTGATGGGACGGGCCCTCTAACTACACCAGCTCACCAGCCGGAGGTGTGTGGAACCTGCCAGTGTCAACAGTGACACCTCTAGAGAGGTGCTACACATGTGTGCTCAGCAACATTTCCCCTACGGGTTGTTGCAGCGATTCCGAAAATACGTTATTTGGCTCCATGGATCACTTGGCATTGGTGAGTGGTGCCCATGGGCACTGTTTCAGTTTCCTTGTCTAGTTGGGCATAAACTAAATTGAATAATACCTCGTGTCCGACTGCATCCTTGGCGAACACACGAATCTTACAGGTGGCTCAACTTCCTCAGAAATAGATGGCGTGTACTGTAAAAATCGTAAATATAAATAGAAGTGAGGATAATAGGTTACGTGTTGAATTCCTAGCAGCTCATTTTCTTGTGAAATGGTGCAGTACAATTTCAAACAGCCAAACCTTGTAAGCTGCATTTTGTTTACTCTAGGTCTATTTACTTCTTCTGCGTGACAGTTTAAAATGTGGTACTTGTAATTCTGATGCAAGATCTCATTTTTTTTCCTTTAATATGCCTTCTCTGAGCTATCAACCCTGCTGCTGCCATTACTTTATTATTTGTGTTGTGAAAATAACTTTTTTTCCCAAAAATGCCTCTTACCAATTTTAGTTATATGTGGTTTTCAGTTTTCCTGATACCTTTTTGACATTTCAAAGAAAGCGTGAGAGACAACAGGATGTAAAGGTTAACTCTCCAGTTGAAAATGATGCTGGGGTGCAGAGGTAGACGCGTGGCTGAGGGGTGTTCTGGGCCACCGGCTGGGGCAGCAGGGAGACACTGGCTCTGGATCCCCTGCAGCCCCATAGACAAACCCTCCTCTGCTGTGGATGAGATTAGATGAGGAGACAGTCCCATGGGCTGAAAGAAATGGGGGTAGGGAAAACATATAAACCACTAATAAGTGGCATTTTTAGGGTGACATGGAAAGATATTTAAGATCATCCTGTTTGAATGAGATTTGAAGGATGTGACAAGGTGTAGTGTGAGGGATGTGTCATCAGTGACAGATGACACACACACTAGAGTGGTTAAGCCTGAAGGCAGTAGACACACACACACACACACACACACACACACACACCATACAGTGGGGCCATGTGTTGAGCAGACACCATGATTTACAAGCCTTGGAGGCAACCTAGATGGGAGGCAGGTCATTCTCAGTGGATAAAAGTCATGTAAAGCCAGTGTGGGAGACCAGGAGCAGAAGCAGGCTTGCTCTGAGGGAGGATGGAAAGGAAGTCGGACTTGAGAGGCATTGCATGTTGAGTAGCACTGGCCGTCGGAGAACGATCTTTAGGAAGGAAAGGAAACCACAGGTTTGTAGTTCTTAAATGGATCAGAGTTAGAAATAAACATTTAGGAGCCATAGTAATATAGGGAATGAGTGTCATGGGTAGGGCGACCCAGAAAAAATACATAGAACTAAGAGAAAAAGATTGACAATAAATAGGAAAGAGCATGAAAATACAGAGGGTGGGCAGAGGACAAATGTTAGCAGAGGAGACTCTGTAACAGACGTAACTTGGGAAGATAAGAAAATGAACCTTAATGAACTAGAACCTTGCGCATTAGTGATTATCTTAGCGAGGCCTATTTATTAGACTAGTTATGTCAACATCCATAGTATAATGGATTGCTGGCAAAATAATATGAAGAACTAAAGTAGACTCTACTTCTAAGAATTTTGGTGTTTAAAGGAAAGAAAAAGATCCAGGGAAGCCGGTTAAGATGGGACAATTTGATTTTTCTGTAAGCACAATGTAAGGAATCAATGGACACGTTGAGGCTGAAGATATAAGTGATAAAGTATCTATTCAAAGAACTAATGGACCGAGGGTATAAGAAGTTATGTTAGTGTTCCTTCAGCTGCAGAGTAAGAAATTTCAAAATAAGCCAAGCCAAAGAAAAGAAAAATGACTTCTGACAATGGAAGTATTAGGAATCTATCCACTTACAAGATACCAGGCTTAGCCTGCCAGGACCCTAGATGGCAGTCAGCAGAGGGGCAGTGAGAGTTGGGTGTGTGCTGTGATGAGGAAGACATAGGTTAGGCTAGAAGACAAGTGGGTCTCACCCAGGATGGTACTCAGCCCCTATGCCCCGAAACAGCTGTAGAAGGTGTTAAATTATTAGAATATTGTCCATCCTACCTGGTAAATGGTCATATGCCGAATCTTTCAATGGCCCATTTGCTTGCTGTCGAAAGTGCTCCATTTACCTCCAGGAACCTCAAAATGTCCAGCATTCAGATGCAAAATAGATAATTTCTGGCAAAACAGACTGTAAGCCCTGGCTTCAGCTGTAAGGCCTGCAGAATTTTGATGAGAAATGTTACACCATTCTTTTAGTTCTTGACTATGGTTCATGGTTTCATCAGTGCAGAGGTGATAATACAGAAGGTGATAATGCAAGAGGTGATGATGGTGCAGGAGGTGATGATGTAGAAGGTGATGATGGTACAGGAGGTGATGATGGTACAGGAGGTGAGGAGGCAGGAGATGATGATGGTGCAGGAGGTGATCATGGTGTAGGAGCTGATAGTACAGGAGGTGATGATGGTGCAGGAGGTGATGATGGTGCAGGAGGTGATGATGCAGGAAGTGATGCTGCAGGAGGTGATAATGCAAGAGGTGATCATGGTGCAGGAGGTGATCATGATACAGGAGGTGATGATGCTGCAGGAGGTGAGGAGGCAGGAGCTGACGACCCAGGAGGAAATATAGGAGCCAGGGCACTTCCTCAGCCTCAGTTTCCCTCTGTGGTTGAGGCTGCACAGTGGCCCCCACGCCCTCCCGTGTCCTGCTCTGCTTACGATCACTTCAGTACGTGGGGTTGACACCAGTGGCTTCAGGCTTTGGGTTTGAGGACTTCTCGGAAAGTACAAAGTTTTCACTGTCTAGTTTTCTCATGCAAGGGGGGTCCACACCCTCGGGGGGAACCGCTTCTGCAGACCCCAAGGCTCGGGATCTCCTCACTCCTGGAGAGAGTTGTTCAGTGTGCTGACCTTTACCTGAAGCGTTTTTCCTCAGGAGCTGAGCTGGCCTCTCACATACACACATACACGCAATGGAGCATGCATTATTTATGAGTGTGCATTGCGTGAGCTCCCAGCTCGCATGCGCAGGCATTGCATTTTTCTGATATGATTAAAAAATAAATTTTGAAAACCACCGATTTTATTTCTCAGGTTGGCCCCATGGACTGGAATTGGGGATGGGTGCTTAGATCGCTAAGATCCTGCGACAGAGCAGTATATCACTTGGAGGGAGGCCTCTGGTGGCTTCCGCTGGAATGCGAGGACCTACTATCTGGCCTCATCAGTCGGGAGCACTGGGGAGCTTAACCATTTCTGTCCACAGTGGGTCATCACAGCCCCCCAGCTGGTGCTCAGGCACAGGACCCCAGACAGGCCCTGCTGTGCTCATATTTCCCAAACAGTAATCCTTGAATCCAGACTGGATAAAGCGATGGCCCTTACAGGGCCTGTCAAGGTCAAAGTGTCCTAATTGTGCAGAAGCGAACCTTGCCAAAGACGTCCATTGGCAAATAGACTGTGATTTAAATTTTCTTTATAAAACTGCTACCTAAAAACTGTCATCACAAACATATTTGATTTAAACCATGATCCTTCTAATTAAGAAAAAAACTGTTCTGGGGTCAACACTTACTTTTGATAAGCAATCCACTATTTATGGTTTGATTATATCTCTAAACCAGTCCACATAAAAGGTGAACATTCAGATTATAGATGTTTCTTTAAAAGAACGAGGCACATTTTGATTACATAAGCTGTTAATTTAACAAATATCCATTGTGTTCCTATTACCTGTCTGGTGCTATGGCAAGTTTTTTAGGTGAATAATCAATGAATAATCCTTGAATCCAAGAGGTCTATAATTTTAATAGGAAAGAGACTTAAACTCATGCGGTGAGAAGACGAGCAGGCCTTGGGGTTGCTGGGTGACCTCATGACCAGAGTTGTGCTGTTCTGTTACACAGAGAGAATTCACAGACCACCAACGTCAGCAGACAGAGTTACTGTGACCCTGACGGATTCAAATTCCGGAAGACCACGGTGTCCCCATGGCTGAACGCAGATAATCATAAACACAGTCCAAGACCTACAATCCCAAACATCCCCTCTTCTGGCTGAGGTGAAGAGCCGCTACTTCTTCGCCACCTACAAACTTAGCTTTGCCCTAGCCTGCCCTACAACCCACTTGCTACAACCCACTTGCTACTACAGGAATGTTTATGTCTTTCCCCCAAATTTGTAGGTTGTCATTTTAAGCCCCAAAGTGAATTGGATGAGGCTGTGGAGCCTTTGCAAAGTAATTGGGTCATGAGGGGGGGCTCTAATGAAGGGTACCCACAGAGCACCCTTGCCCCTTTCTGACATGAGAGGATACCAGGGCGGGGCCTGCGCCCAACCACATGCCCCCGTCTTGGCCTGGCAGCCTGCAGACCCGGGAGCAAGGAATTCCAGCTGTTCACCAGCCCCCGGTGGGCAGTGCTTTGTTCTAACAGCCCAGACCCCCTAAGATACCAAGCCTGCAAGGTGCCAGTCCAGAGCAAGACCCCCATTTCCATAAACGTCCTCCAAATCCCCTAGCGGAAACTGAAACCCTAATATATAAGTCTTTCCTAAAACCCTCCTACTCGACCCCCGTGATTCCCCACGTGTGGGTTCTCCCTCACTACACCGAACCAGAAACCCAACCAGCTCAGCTACACCTGTCTTCCTAGTGACCTTTGGCCAGGTGATGTTGACAAAGGAATTATAATCAGAATTAAACTAGGGGCAATATCTTCTCCCATCCTGTAGGTTGTCTTTTGGTCTTGTCGACTGTTTCCTTTTGCTGTGCAGAAGCTTTTTACCTTGCTGAGGTCCCTCTAGTTCACTTTGGCCTTTGTTTCTCTTGCCTTTGGAGATGGGCCTAGTAAGAAGTTGCTGTGGCCGACATCACAGAGGTTGGGGCTTGTGTTCTTCTTTAGGATTTTGATGGGTTCCTCTCTCCAACTTAGGTCTTTCATACATTTTGAGTTTATCTTTGTGTGGGTGTAAGAGGATGGTCCAGCTTCATTCTGCTGCACGTGGCTGTCCAGTTTTTCCAACACCATTTGTTGAAGAGGCTTTTTTCCACTGGATATTCTTTCCTGCTGTGTTGAAGATGGGTTGACCATACAGAGGAGGGTCCACTTCTGGGTTCTCTATTCTGTTCCATTGATCTATGTGTCCATTGTTGTGCCAGCACCCACTGTCTTGATCACACCTCTGTAATACAGCTTGAAATCTGGAATTGTGATGCCCCCCTGCTTTGGTTTTCTTTTTCAATATTCCTCTGGCTCTTCAGGGTCTTTTCTGGTTTCATGCAAATTTTAGAACTATTTGTTCCAACACTGTGAAGAAAGTCCATGGTATTCGGATAGGGATTGCATTGAATATGTAAATTGCTCTAGGGAGCATAGACATTTTCACAGTATTTATTTTTCCAATCCATGAACATGGAATGTCTTCCCATCTCTTTGTGTCTTCCTCAATTTCTTTCAGAAGTGTTCTGTAGTTTTCAGAATACGGATCCTTTACCTCTTTGGTTAGGTTTATTCCTAGGTATCTTATGGTTTTTGTGTAATTGTAAGCGGGATCGCTTCCTTAATTTATCTTTCTTCTGCCTCTTTGTTAGTGTACAGAAATGCCGCTGATTTCTGTGCATTGATTTTATATCCTGCCATGTTGCTGAACTCCTGTAGTGAGTTCTAGCAATTTTGGGTGGGAGTCTTTTGGGTTTTCCACATAAAGTATCATGTCATTCTCTTTCTTTCATGATTTTATTTAATTTGGATCTTTTCTCTCATCTTTTTGAGAAGTGTGGCTAGGGGTTTATCAATCTTATTAATTGTTTCAAAAAACCAGTTCCTAGTTTCGTTGATCTGTTCTACTGTTCTTCTGGTCTCTATTTTGTTGAGTTATGCTCTAATCTTTATTATTTCTCTTCTCCTGCTGAGTTTAGACTTTATTTGCTATTCTTTCTCCACCTCTTTTAGGTGTAAAGTTAGCTTGTGCATTTGAGACTTTTCTCATTTTTTGAGAGGGATTTGTAATACAATGTACTTCCCTCTTAGGACTGCCTTTGCTGCATCTCAAAGGTTTTGAACAGTTGTGTTCTCATTTTCATTAGTTTATATGATTTTTAAAAATTCTTCTTCACTTTCCTGGTTGACCCATTTAACAAGACAGGAAGCAGCAAATATTGGCAAGGATGTGGGAAAAGGGGAACCCTCTTACACTGTGTGTTGGTGGGAATGAAAACTGGTGCAGCTTCCGGTTGAATAGTATGGAGGTTCCTCAAAAAAGTTGGAAATAGATTGACCGTATGATCCAGCAATTGCACTACTGGGTATTTACCCACTACTACAGAGGTAGTGAAACGACGGGACACCTGCACCCCAACATTCATAGCAGCAATGTCCACAATCGACAAAGGATGGAAAGAACCCAGATGTGCTTTGACAGATGAATGGATAAAGAAGATGTGGTCTATATATACAATGGAGGATTACTCAGGCATCAGAAAGGACGAATACTCACTATTTACACCAATATGGATGGAACTGGAGGGTACTATGCTGAGTGAAATAAATCAGTCAGAGAAAGGCAATTATCACATGGTTTCATTCATATGTGGAATATAAGAAATAGTGAAAGGGACTCTAAAGGAAGGAGGGGAAACTGAGTGGGAAAAAAATTAGAAAGGAAGACAAACCATGAGAGACTCCTAACTCTGGGAAACAAACAAAGGGTGTGGGAGGTAGGTGTGTGGGTGTGGGGTGACTGGGTGATGCGCCTGAAGGGGGGCATGTGATGGGATGAGCACTGGGTGTTATACACAACTGATGCATTACTGATCACTACATCTGAAACTAATGATGGACTATATGTTGGCTAATTGAATTTAAATTAAAAAAATTAATAGAGAAATAAACCATGGAAAAATTTATGAACTGTGTGTATGTGAGAGAGAGGGAGAAGGTGGGGAGGGAGGGGGAGTGAGAGATGGGGAGAGACAGAGGAAGGCAGAGCATGAGTGCCTCACGAGCACCAACTCTGTCTGGGTTGTTTGTTAGGTAATGAGGTCTGGCAGGAGCGCAGTGGGTTAGGCACTGTTAATACCCACGTATTTTTATGAGGCCTCTGAGGGAAGAGGAGCCTGTTTAAAGCTTTCCCAGAGTCACACCACTGGAGCTGTCAGGACGTGGAATCCCATGGCTGAGCCATCATCCGTACTTTAGGCAGATCTGTATATAACAACACAGATTTATGTTACTATTTGATAAAAAGCGAACATGGTCAGTATTATTAGACATGACCTTGGGTCACCCTTATTGTTATAATCCAGTAACAGTGAGGGAACAGTGCTCGATGAATACTGGCCATCTGGCTTTCATCTCAGCTAAGTTTCTCCAGGGTGGGTGGTGTACTAAGGAAGTGGACACAGTCCACGTGGGAGAGAGGCGACATGGGCATGACTCACAAAGGGACCACCAGGCCAGTTCCCCAGCGCTGGTTCCTTCATACTTATTCTGAAATAGGCTCCTGCCCATGTCTGAAAACCCAGAAAAGCCAGAAGTTTCACAGAGCTGGGATAGATGAATGGGGGAGAGGAAGGAACAGATTGAAACACTTGCACCCCAAGTGTGGAATCCTGGGGTGACCTGAGATAGGGAAGATGAGAAATTGAAGTTTTGATCAAAGTTCAGCGTCACGCAAAGATGCCATAGCCTCATTCTAAAGCCTGGGACTATATTATGCAGAGTCAACTAAGAAAACGTTTTCCTAGACCACCTGAGAATGCCATCCACATAAACCTGGAAAAGCAGAGAACTTTCTTCACTGGGAGGCAGGACAGGGATGCAGCAGGAGAGTATTCGAGGGCTTCCCAGGGTGGGGAGGAATGGACATCCTGATTCTCACTCCCCTTGAAGGGGCTCATGTGCCAGACTAAGCAGAGGACTCAGAGCTGAGAGGGACCCCGAGTTGGAGAGATGGGGAGCTTGTTCTTCCAGCATCAAGGGACCGGGTCTGCCAAGAACTCAAGTGAGCAGAGAGCAGGTCAGAGCCTGGACGTCTGACCCACACTCCTGGGAGCCAGCAGATTTGTGTAGTGTGAGCTGCTCCCTTTTGGTGATTCATCACAGCACAAGAGGAAAGTAATAGTTAGCTCGGACTTTTTAATGTCACAAAGTCAGACTTTCAATGTCTGCAAGTACCAAACACATAATAGGATTTTCTCGTTATCCGTAGGCAAGTAAGGAGAGAAGTATTAAAAAATGTGTTTGAAGACGATTACGCTTTTCCATGCCCGTGTGAACTCAGCCTGTCCCGGAGCCTTCATGGGAACTTCAGTAG
Organism: Vulpes lagopus; assembly: GCF_018345385.1. Lineage (NCBI taxonomy): Eukaryota > Metazoa > Chordata > Mammalia > Carnivora > Canidae > Vulpes > Vulpes lagopus. Next base: position 1,407,185 of record NC_054837.1, on the reverse strand, counting down.
GTCTTAACAACTACTCCAAGGCATGCATTTTAGAAGCAAATCTCCTGGTGGTCTGCAGGTTTCTGAGAAATGCCCTCTTGCTGAGAACCATGGAGAAGGTGTGGAGAGACAGTGCCACCAGCAGTGGGGCAGCTTGGCTGAGTCCCTCAGGGACAGGGGACCGTAACCAAGGCCTGAGAATCCCCCAGGAGGCCTGCCCGTCTGGGCTGAGTCCCTGAGGCAGAGCCACCAGAGTCCTCATACCTGATGCCTCAGAACACAGACTTCTTGGGTTGAAGGTCAGAAAACATGGCCATCAGCAGGTGTTCTCTGTGCTGTCTTCTTGCTCTTCTTCCCGTGACCTCTGCCCAAACCTCTCTTTCTGGCCCCTTTGCCTGTCCTTCTCTTCTCCCTCCATCCATCCTGCCCATTTCCCTTGTCCCTGACCGACACGTCTTAGGCCACTTTTTAAGTTTCCCCGAATACCTGAAATTGAGTGAAATGATCTCTGTAGCAGGAAACACACACACACACACACACACACACACACACACACAAGATCACATAAAATATGTCTGGCAAAAGAACGAATTCCATTCTTTACGTCTGTTAATGTAACATAGTGGCCTAAGACTTTCAAACATGTGAAGAAAAGCCATAATGTTTGGGCACAGCACCTACAAGTAGGCTTGTGTCATCAAATTATGACATTATTGTTATTGTCACCGTTCATAGATTTTAAATCTGTGCCAGGATCTCTTTATAAATATTTTATGTATGTTATCTCCTTTAATCCTTACAACTCTCAGAGATAGATTTATCTTCCTATTTTAAGATTAAGATGTTGGGAAGTAGCATGTCCTAGGAATAGCGTGATGCTCAAACACCAGACAGCACTGTAATTAGCTGCTCTGGCTATTGGTAGAAAATTTTGTCAGACTCAACTGAAGAAACAGCTGAAAAATAGTGGTGTAACTAATATCTTGCCTCTTTGTCTCTGACTGAGATACCTTGACTTACCTAAAAAATCAACAAATCCCTAATCCCTAAAGATGTTCCCACTTATAAATATTCATGATGCTACAACCATTCTAAAGACAACAGAATCTCAATTTATTAGATTTTTCTAATTATTATTTCATTTCTTGATGCTTTTTGCCTTCATGATATTTATATATCATAATTTTAATCAATGTTTTCATGTTGTAATACTTATTTTAAAAGTATGGCATACTCAACATATGTTTGATCAATCATCTGTCCTAAGTCATTCTTTATAAACCTTAGAAAAGTTTACCCAGTGTGTCCTTACTATGCTGTAGGTTCACACTCAACTTACTACCCATCTTTCTCTTAAAGATTATCAGACTTCTGTATTAGATTTCAAAAATAATGACCAGGCAGTGAAATTGTTTTCTTGGAAAACTCACTTTATTGAATTATGATGTTCCTATGAGAGGATTTATCTATTAATATGTGTATTTATTTCCAAAACACTTTACTTCAAGGATCATTTCTTCAAATTATGTGATTCTGTAAATTATCCACCTTCTGGAAGAAAAGAGACATGATGGCACTTTGATCTTCCACTCTGAAGGTAGTTTGTAATATTTTGGTCGCCAGCTTCTCAGGTGAGTATAATTATAATAATTATAATAAAGATGTTCCTGGGGAATATATACATCTACAAGCATTAATGAAATAATTTATTCAAGTAGAAAAAAATCAGTTCCTCAAAAAGAAAAAAAAGTCACTTTCCTGAAATTAGAACTCTCAAGGACAGAATACTCACCAAGAAATTAAAATTTTAGAAATGATGATGATGATGATGATGATGAAAAATAGGAATGTTGTCCCCTTCTTTTAAAATTGTTTACCGGACTCTTCTTGGAGACAGAATGGCCGCAGAATTTCTTAAACTGAGGGACCTAGCCATGTTCAGAAATGCCCCTGGGACTCTTGATTCTAAGATTGTTACATTTTGGATTTTTTATTCTGTAATTTTCTTTAAAAAGTACTAAAATCAGGTTTGACATCATATTAACCACTGTGCAACTAAAGATCACCAAGATTTCATGACTGGTACTTGTATCTTTTCAATCCTGTTTTTGACAAGGAAAAGCCAAATCTAGAGCCTTTTGCAAACTAAGTTGTCCAGGGGAACTGGGTTGCACACACTCAAGTGCCGGCTGCAGAATTCAGAACTAGAGTGACTTTGTGTTCACATTTTGAACAGGTTCCCTCTAATATTTGAGGATATTTGCATGGGCTGAATAGTGCTCTTATGAAGTAGCAATAAATATGCCAGAAGTATTTTTCTGTTCTAACAATGATTGGATTGCATGCTCATTCAATTCAGAGCTCATTAAACTGCACGGTTAATCTTATATTTAAGGTAATGAGATAGCATTATAATAATCAAATGGCATACCTTTAAAGTGGCAAATGCTCATTAGTGAAGAGTTGTATAAATATGGAATCTTATTATCTATAATCAGAAAATGAAGTTTTAATATTTTCAAATCTGTATTTTATAAAGCAGTTTGTAAACAATCTACTCTGCATAAGTATTATTGAAAAGAGGAAAAATAGATTATATATATTGCAAGACTTGGCACAACATATTTCTAATTTAAAAGTGAAATCAGGGGGATCCCTGGGTGGCGCAGCGGTTTGGCGCCTGCCTTTGACCCAGGGCGCGATCCTGGAGACCCGGGATTGAATCCCACGTCGGGCTCCCAGTGCATGGAGCCTGTTTCTCCCTCTGCCTGTGTCTCTGCCCCTCTCTCTCTCTCTCTCTGTGACTATCATAAATAAATAAAAATTAAAAAAAAAATTTAAAAAAAAAAATAAAAGTGAAATCAGTGATGTATTTCTAACCCGGTATCATCTATTATACTTCATTATAGTTATTCATTAGAATTTTGCTACTTTGGTCATTTTGTTATTAACTTGTAGATTTGTCTCCGACTTATACTTGTATAAGCACATACACAAAAGGAGTTTAAATCTAGTTCTGTATTTGTACAAATAGCCTTAAAACAAAATGGCAGTAAAGAAATAAAAATATATTTTGTTTAAAAATATGCAATTCAAATTTGAAAATACTTCTAACATAAAAAGTGTTGTAATAAGAATATTCAAATCTGTAACAAGTCTTAGACTTAAAAAAAATACCACCTGCATCACCGTGTTAGTCAGTAAAATTATAGAACCTTGCTCACATGCACTCACTGCTAACATGGAAAAAAAAATGCCTGTTTCCATACATTTACAAGTTTGTTTTGCCAGCCCAATGATCTAAAATGATATTAAGTGGGTGGAAACACCGCGTCCAGGTGGCACACTTGGGGGCACCCTGTGTGGTCCATCCTACGGTGCCCTGTCACCCATGGGAGGTGCCATAAATGAGCAGTAAAAGAAGGAGGTGAAAATCCCCTAGCTTCCCTGGATGGCTACTTATTTTGTTTTGTAATTTTGCCTTGTGACCTTCTTGAGGTCCTATTGATTCCTTTCAGTCAACTCATAGGAAAGATGGATGAAGAATTTCAAGGGATTTGTTCTATTTGCATACCATTAAACTGATTCTGGCTCTGGGGGGAATTACAGAAACAGCCCCAGTCTTTGAAAACATAGTTTTCCTCTTATTTTCATTGATGGTTTTGATTTCTCCATCTGTAAAAGGAGCTGTTTGAAATTCTGAAATTCTAAATTATAATGTTAGCTTAAAGTATGTAAGAAAATGAGTTTGCTACTCAGCTGAAATGAGTTTATATTTCAAAGAAAATGTTTTTTTTTTTAATTTTGTAATTGAGATTCCACATATTCCCAAGAGCTTGTTTTTACTAAAGCTAATTTCACTTTGCAGATTTGTGGGTGAGAATGTACTTTTTCTATATTACCAAAATTAGCATTGAGAATTTCTCTCTCTTTTTTTTTAAATTGGTCTTTTTCATGATGCAAACAGATCCATGTCAGTGATTTCTTCATTTTAATTGCGGACGTCTTAGCTATAAAGCAACAAAAATATGCCATGTATCTCATCAGATTCCATTTCGTACTGTACTCTTCCATGTTGCTGTAAAAATGAAATAAAAAAAGAGATACTTTTGTGGTTGCTGAACCAGTGAGTTATCTTTTATACTTTCTGGAATACTTTAATAACAAGTATTTCCTTCTCTAAAATCTCTCGCTTCAAAATACTTCTCTCTCTTTGAATTTTGTGACTTAATAATGTGAGAATGGGTAAATATTTAACATATTTATGTCAATATATTTAGCAATTTGATAGAATGGAAGAATTTCTTTAATATAAAAACTGCTTACTAAAAAGAATAGAAATTTAAACATATTTAAATTTTTAAAAACTTAAAAATTATTTTTGTATCAATTAGAATAGCTTACTTTCTTACTAAAAATCTTCCCACAGAGACCACTCTGTGATCTTAATCTTTCCTGATAAATTTTTCTGACATTTAAGTTGAAGTTAGCACCAATTTTACTCTAAATCTTCTTCATGGTAGAAAATATTAAGCACTTCCCAAATAGTTTTGCAATACTGATTCTTCCTTGAAAAATCAATCATTGTAATTCAATACATTAATAGAAAAGAAAGAGAAAGAAACATTTGGACAAATGCTGAAAAACTATTTAAAAAAATCTGACATCTTGGGGGATGAGAAGTGGCTGGAATTAGCACTTCCTAAGGTGGGAAGCTCTTAGGCAGATCATGCATCTTGGATGATTCCATAGTTATTTGTTGTCTTTTTCCCTCCACTTCAGAAATGAGTTTTCTGCATTTTTTTAATGTCCATGATTATATATATTTTTTCTGAATGGACTTTATATTTTCACAGCACCAATAAAGAAATAACATAGTTTTCTCAAATTCTTCTGTTCGAAAAGCAGAAATGCTTTGAGATGAAGGGATATATTGCTTATAATAATTGAAATACAATAGTCGAGGGATCTCTGGGTGGCTCAGTGGTTTAGCACACCTGCCTTTGGCCCAGGGCGTGATCCTAGAGTCCTGGGATCAAGTCCCACATCAGGCTCCCTGCATGGAGCCCGCTTCTCCCTCTGCCCATGTCTCTGCCTCTCCCTCTTTGTGTCTTTCATGAATAAAATAAATGAATAAATAAATAAGATATTTTTTTAAAAAAAGAAATACAATAGTTGAAAATACAGTTGACCCTTGAACTGCACAGAGATGAGGGTACTGACCTCCTCACACAGTTGAAAATCCACGTGTAACTTCTGATTCCCCCAAACCTTAACTGGTGGTAGCCTGTTGTTGACAAAAGCCTTATCATGACATAAAGTGAATTGATATATATTTTGTATATTACATGTAATAATACTATATTCTTTTAAAAGAAAAGATTATTAAGAAAATCTTAAAGAAGGGAGGTACCTGGAGGCTCAGTCAGTCAGGGACTCAAATCTTGGCTTTAGCTCAGGTTGTGATCTCAGGGCCATGGGGTCAAGTCCTGTGTGGGACTCTGTGCTCAGCGTAAAGTCCGCTGGAGATTCTCTCCCTCCCCTTGCCCCTCTTGCCCCTGGTGTGCTCTCTTTCTTAAAAAAAAAAAAAAAGAATATTATGAAGAAGAGAAAGTACATTTACAGTCCTGGACTGCAAAACGCACGTGTAAGTTGACCTGTTTTTGAAGGGCCAGCTGTAGTTTGCAAGGTACTGAATATCTATTATCACATAGTTTGTTTGTTTGTTTGTTTTTGATGTATTAGAAGAAAAAGCCATACAAAAAAAGGAAGATATGTTTTTAGAAAGAAATAAAAATATCCTTCTGAACTAAAACTCAATTGCAATTCAAGGATATATTCCAACAAAGCCTTTCCTATGTATTTCAGGTATTCATCTCAGGATGGAGACAAAAGGGATTAGTGTAAGGAGCAGGCTGAGAGCTAAAGGAGCATAAAGACAGTGAGTGAAGACAAGGATGCAGTGTTTGTGTAGGAGCTGGAGAAAGGGTGCGAGGAGACCCAGCAGTGAGTCCCATCTTTTTTTTTTCTTCATCTTATTACCTTACCTTAAGTTCTCTAGCTTTGATCAATACGCACTTTTTTTTTTTAATTGGAGTTCAATTTGCCAACATATAGCGTAACACCCAGTCTTTGATGCGTTGGTTTCCCCACCTCCCTTGTTAGATGTCATAGTAATCTCAGACAAGGTGGGAAGCGAGGGGAGTCAGGCTGAGGGAGTCATGAGCAGCAGTGATCATGGGAGGAGAGCCTAAGGAAATAGACCAGGAGCCTGTTACACTTCTGAGTGTCTCGTTTTGAAACAGAGAGTGCACGTAGTCTACTTAGAAGTTGGTCCCAAAGACAGGGGTTTGGGGGGCAAAACGAGAGGAAGCCAAAACCACTGAAAGGCACCATTTCAGAACCCAACACACTTGCTCCAGGGCCTCAGAGGACTCTAGAGGATACCTGCTAGCATCGTCTGGGAAAGGGGGAAGGCTGGGCCATTTACTGAAGACCCCCCCCGCCCCCCACTAATGGAGAACCGTTCCAAGGATGTTAATTCTTCCTCACTTTCAGGCTGTGTTTTTCCATAAGCTGATTAGCTGTGAGGCTTTGGAGAAAGCCTTGAGTCAAAAAAGTGGTAACGGGGAGTCCGCATCAGGGTGGAGCTGTCTGTTCCTGCTGGCCAGATCACAGACTCATCCAAAGCAGTCGTGTCACCAGAAGCATCTAGAGACTGGAGTTACCTCAGGTGTGACATTCCATCCAGGTTGAAAGCCAGCAGATGTGTTTGGTAGGAGCAATAGAGTCTCATTCATTCATTCATTCATTCAATATATGGAGCTGCTATGTGTCTTTGTAGGATATATAGGAGCAAGATATGATGGTGAGCAGCCCCAGCCCTAGAGAGTCCGTAGTCTGCAGGCCATGAAAACATGCATATATTAAGGTACAGGGTGAAGGGAACATAGAGACAAGGTGCATCCCCATCCAGAGGTGGGCACTGACATGGGGGCTGGGAAGTATATCTGGGGCATTGACTTCTAGACTGAAATGGGAAAAATTAGTTGAAATTATGTAGGCGAATTCAGGGAAGGGATGGGTTCTGTTCAGTGACAGAACTTTCATATTCTTACACAGACTTTTCTTTCCTGCTTCTGTATTTCTAAACTTCTCTGAATTGTATTGGGACCACATAGAGGACAGACCCTACTATGTTTTAACTGCTCAGTAAGTGTTAACTTTTGTTTTCATCATCATCAGTGTCTTTATCATTAAAATCATGTGCATCTTTAAGCAGAGGGAATGCTAACAGTCCAGAATTCCTTTCCCACTGGGTAATTACAGCAAAGACTCAGCTTAACATTAGTTTCATGGAAGTGCAGATGGTAAGAGCTGTGCAAATACTGCAGTGGGTAGCATAGTGACATTTAGGTCACTGTATGGAAATAATCAAGTATTAGAAAATGCACTATCAAGGAGTGCCTAAGAGTCTGAGATTTAGCATCAGAAAGGTCCTAGTTCCTGCGTGGCGTTGCCACTTACCCTGCATTGTGATTTATAGCGATAATTACATTTCTGTATTTTCAATATCTTTAACTGCAAAATGGGTATAATTATAGTTCACACTCAGTAAGTAGCTTTGAGGTTAAGAGGGATCACTGAAGCAGAGCATCAAACTATCTGGCACATAATTAGTCCTGAGTTGGAATATTTATTGTTATTATCTTTTTTTTTTCAATACTTAAAGAAGGCAATAATTAAATCAAACTACTAAAAAAAGACTTCCAAGCTACCATTGACCTAAGCGTCCCCCAAGCATCACCCCCAAATTAGCATCACATTTGGGAATTAAGACTTCAACATACAAATTTGGGGCGGTACCAACATTCATACTATAGGGTCTACTGATACACTAATAATTCATGCAATGGTAGACGCAGATATATTCAGTTGGATTTTTACAGGCAGACTTCTGGGAGCTGATGATGCTTTCAGTAGACACGGGCTTGGTAAGGAGGGTAAATAATGTGGTTTTCTATTGACAGCGAATGCGGGGACAGAGGAGAAGCCATTTACAGGGAAATTTCCCTGGTCTACAGGGGAAAAGAGGTTTGGCTTTATTGCATTATAGACATTAGATAGTTTTGCAACTTCATTTCCAAAGAATATTTATCTTGCACTTCACAGCCACTTTCCCAGTTCAGAGGCATCCAGGACGTCTGAACATTCCTTCTGACCTCTGGGTCTCACCACTGCCATGAGCACACGTGCGGCCACTGTACTCAGCTTCCTACAGTTCACTTAGGATCATGTCATCCTCCAGTTCAAAAACCTTCAAAAGCTCCTCGAGTAAAATTTGTATCCGTTAGCCTGAGATTCATCATCTTTCTAAGTTTTTCTTACGCAGCCTCCTGTGGCACAGCCTAGGGTTCCACCCATCCAGCCTGTCATTGTTTCCTCACCTCTGCATGCTCTGCATTGTTTCCTCACCTCATCCTCTACGGCAGGAAGCTTGCACTCTACCTCTCTCCATCTGTGAACAAACATCTTCTTTGTCCTTTGAAGCCCAGGCCAGAATCATCGTGATAGAGGTTGTGCTGACCCTTCGTGGTGAAAATGCACACGGCTTCCTCAGCAGTTGCTTTAAGCATCTAGTAGAACATGTCTGTTCGTGTAACCACTCTGATGCATTTTAGTCTGAGGCATCCTCTTGATTGTAAATCCCTTTGTGTTCTAGAACCAGACTTTTTTTTTTTTTTTTTTTTTTTTAGAACCAGACTTTTTAGCAGTCCAAAATGCAACTTGGTATACAGTAGGAACTCAACAAATGCACATTTACTGAAAAAAAGATAGCCATTTGTGATGAGCTGCTGATTCATAATATGTGAAATATGTGTAGCTAAATGATGCAAAATATTTACTTAGGGACCATCTCAACCATGACTGTATTGGTAATTCCTGCCTCCACTGCAGGAAGAATATTAATTATGTCCAATAAAATGTTACTGCAGAATGCTGAGTAGGGTTACAGAGACTCTGAGGACCTGAGCTTACAAGGGCTTTTAATTATCACATCATAAATATTACAGACTATACCTTTAAGCTTCAGATGATACAAGTAAATGGATTTTTAAAATGTTTACCAGACGATGGATCTGTTTGACCCATTGCTAATTAAGTAGGTTGGGAAAACACATTTTATTCCCTTGGTTTAATTTTGCTTCTCTCATATTCACCTTACAGTCAATAAGAGCTTGTCTCATAGAAAAGAGCCCTGTTAATAAGATCTCAGTTAAATCAATGCAGTGGGCTTTGAATGAAAATGATAGATGCTCACATTTATGTGCAAAATATATTATTGAAATATAAGCTTCATATAAAAATGAAAGAAGGGAAAATTATAAGACACTGTCCTATATGGTTCATAGATTCTGAATTTCAATATTTTAAGACAGGAGAATGTCCAGATTATTTTTGAAATGTGACACAGAAAGTGTGTTACTCAGAGCGAATTTTCAAAGTTTGCAAACATTTCGCCTCTCAATAAATAAGAACAACTACCATCACTCAAATGCATACTTTTATTGAATTTCAAAACTAGGGGTTGTATTCTTGGAAAGGAAGAATTATAGGCAGTTCTCAATGCATCATAACCAAAAGAACATTGAGAAACACATAGATACTTTTCTTTCCCCTCAGTTCCTTTCAGGTGGCTGTGTCTGCCAAAATAGATTGCCGGGTAATTATCAAGCAAATGCTATATACAGAAAATTACTTCTCACATAGAAGATCCTATAAAGGTAGAAAACATATTCTTCTGTTTGGAATTGTTTATAGTTTGTTAGAAGTGCTGGAAAAACATTAACAGGAAAAATATTAAAATTTCATAAAGGAGTCAATAATTTGCTGGGTATATCAGATGCCATTATCTAGATCTGAAGACAGAAAAATATTACACCCAAGCCATGTGCACTAACTCTGGTAAGAAATGAAAAACAGTGAGAAGAAAAGTAAGGAAAGATAAGATGGAACTTTTGTACCCAAAATTCAATGCGCTAGCCCCCATAGACCTTGTTGAATCTGTCCCACTAAAATATTAGCTTCGTTCATGCAAGGATTAAAAGTATTTATTTTACCTCCATGTAGCCTGGACCTTAGCGTGTCTGGCACAAATGAAGCAATGAGTAGCAACATGGTGCATGCGTGGTGCATGAATGACTGCGAATGTGTGAGTGTCAGGAGCAGCTCAGAACGTGCACACCGAAGTCGTGTCTTTCACAGCATCAGGTTTACTCAGTCCTAAAGCAAGGCTACCATAACCATAAAGCAGGTTCAGGATTCCAAATTCAGGGGTATTTCACCATGTGGATAACTTAGCTTCTTACACAGCACACAGAGTGAGACCCAAGACAAACCATACAACAAACACAATAAGACAGGGGGTTAGACGTTATCCAACCAAACACGAAGTTAGTCTGTGGTACACGGTTGAGATGAAGCCTCGTTCTGGTCTGGGCCAGCTCTCAACACTTACTGATTCTCATGCGTAAGCAGGGAGGGGTCTCAATTCTGTTCAGAGATGATTTGGGCAGAGCCTTGGGGGAGAGCTGTCTTTTGGAAGTGGTCAGACATGGGGAGGTCAGGTCTGAAGAGTCTAACAGTTCAAGGCCAACATTGTTCCCTGTCTAAAGGGATGCAGTGAGCCTTGGGCCCCTGCAGACCTCTGCTGGTTCTGCTCATCATCAGTTCTGGGGTGTCGTCAGCTGGTGCCAGTCTCAGCAATCTCCTGTCTGAAGTCCCTTTAACTGCTGGCTCCAGTGTGCTCTCTACAGTGAGTGAGTGGAAAATTGAAGGAATGAGGGAATGGTTTACTCAACTGACTAAATTCATGAATTTACTTATTTTTTTTTTTTATTTTTAGACAAAGGAAGGAAGCACATGTGTGTGAGCAAGGGAGTGGGGAGAGGGAGAGAGAATCTCAAGCAGACTTCTCGCTGAGCGTGGAGCCTGATGTGGGGCTCAGTCCCACACCCCTGAGATCACTATCTGAGCCAAAATCAAGAGTCTGACACTCAACCCACTAGACCAGCCAGGTGCCCCTCTCATGAATTTACTTTTAACTGTTCCTTATTTTGGCTTTATTACCCCTGCTCTGTCCAATACTATTTCTGCCTCTCTGTGGTTAAAGCAATCACACAAGGAGGCCAGTGCACTGAGGTGGCTCTGATACGCTGGCGCCCTACATGAGCCAACCAAAACCCCAGCCAGAATCAATGCACTAAATCCCAGAAAATGATACATAAGAGAAACAAATCACAAACAGCCAGCTAACTAGGCTTTCCCAAGTAGGGCAACTACATACATTGTGGCCAAACAATTTCCTAGCTTTGCTTCTGTGTCTTCTCTGTAAGCTTCCTCCCCACCAGCCCCTGGGCACCTTTAGTCTGGGACTGCTCGATTAAAATCTGTGTGTGCTCCCATAAACTCCCGAGAATGTAATGTTCTCACCTTACCTTTTGACAGTGTCTTCTCCAACATAATGCGCTTCTAATTTCACCTAAGAATATAACCCTGAGCATGTCCCCACTTTATAATCCCAGCCCTTGTGGTGCCCTTCTAGAATTCTTCCAAACCTCTGAATTCACAAGAGAATATTAAAGAATAGAGTGGAAAAATAACACTATCTGGGTAGGCCGGTAAGGCATTTTTTTTTTAAATCTCTTATATCTTCTTCCCATATATTAGATTAGAATTCATGACAATTTGGATGTGTCAGTGGGTTTTTGATACGTTCATGTTAATATAAGGCATGAACTGTCTTTTGCGTTAGCATTTCTGACCATTCTAGGAGAGACTCTTGAACTAAGTAGAAGCTTTCTAAAAACTCATGGGCACAGGACTTCAGGATCTTTGGGAAGGAACTCTGAACACCACAACCAAACACTAAGGGTGTATTGAAAGTGGTTCAGGCCTCACAATAAATAAAACAAACTGTAAATATTGGAATCTCCAGTTGGTAAAGGTCACATAGGACTCTATGTTCCTAGGTGTTCAAGGGAAGTAGCATGAGAAAGAAGACATCATTTCTAAACTCATATCTATAGTATATAATACACAGTAATATATAGTCAATCATTTATTTTGTAGAGGATTTCTGCATCTGTGTTTATGAGAGATGTTGGTCTATGTATTCTTTTTTCTAGAATCTTTATCTGGTCTTGTTATCAAGGTAATGCTGGCCCCATAGAATGCATTTAGAAGCTTTCCTTTATCTTCTATTTTTTGGAACAGTTTGAGGAGAATAACTATTGATGCTTGTTTGCATGATAGGTGGATGGCCTGTGATGCCATCTGGCCCAGGACCTTTGTTTGTTGTGAGTTTTTTGATTACCCATTCAATCTCATTGCTAGTAATTAGTCTGTTCAGATTTTCTATTTCTTCTTGATTCAGTTTTTGAAGACTACAAATATATGAAAGCATTAGAGTGTGGTCACAAGTATGCCAAGCTTAGGAGAAAGCTGACTCTTGAAAAGAGGGAAGAGATTTGGGATAACAACTGTATTATCAAGTGTCACCTGAAGGCAAATTCCGGTCCATGCTCTACAATGCCATTCAACTTCATGCAGAAAGCCATGGTGCTACTGGACCAAGGAGTGAAATAATGAGTTTTAGGCTATGGTGTCAAAGCTGCTGAACAATGAATGAGGAGTTCTGGAAGTGAGGGCTCTGTAGAGAGGAAGGCCTCCTAATCTGTTTATAGATTCAAAACACAGCATTAGACGACCACTGAACCACTCATAAAAGAGATGACTCCAAGCATGGCCACCTGGGTGGCTCAGTGGTTGAGCATCTGCCTTTAGCTCAAGTCATGATCCTGGGATCTTAGGATTAAATCCTGCATTTGACTCCCCTAGGGGAGCTTGCTTCTCCCTCTGCCTATATCTCTGCCTCTCTCTCTCTGTGTCTCTCATGAATAAATAAATAAAATCTTAAAAAAAAAAATGACTCCAAGTAGAAGGCACACATGAGAGAGCTCAAAGAACTTGAGCAGATATTCCAGCCACTAGCCAACGTAAAGGAAGCAGTCTGCAATTAGAGGCTGACCAACCCAACTTTCTCCTAAAACAGTATCAACAACCTGCAAAAGAGAACATAAACCAGAGTCTTTATAATATTTCTTCCTTGATATCCAATATACAATAAAAACTACTAGAGCTGAGAAGAGAATAAAAATTGGAAACACAGATAAAAAGGGCACTCCATAGCAGCTTTGTCAAGAAACTCCAGATGTGTGAATTAACAGATTTGATTTTAACACGACTCTTAAAAAGTATATGTTTAGAGAGTTAAAGTCATATATGACAGTGATCTACAAGCAGATCAACAGTCTCAGACTGGAGAAAACCAAAATTAGAAAGAACAAATGGAAAATCAAGGGGTGAAAAATATACTAACAGGAAAAAAAATTCAATGAAATGTCTTCAAAAGAGACACTTGACAGCAGCAAAAAAGAGGAGATTTGATAATAAACCAATAGAAATTACTTGGAAATTGCTTAAATGTAGAAGAAACACCTGTATGGGTAATACAGTGTTAGGGAACTTCTGTGTTTAGGTCAATGTTTCAGTCACGGATATGGATGAAGTCACTTGGGGGAGCAAGCATAGGGTGAAAAAGAAAAGGGCTTGAGACTGAAGGTTGAGATATTCCATGTTTAAAAGTGGGTAGAAGACAATGAGCCTGCGGGAAGTTCTGCTCAGAACCTATACCAGGGCAGCAGTCAGGAGGATGTAGAGAATCGAGGCTGTTGTGCTTTAGCCCTAGAACAACCATATTATCAAGTGTCACCATCCTCATTTAACAGTTAAGTAAACTGAATTTCACAATGCTTTATTAATTTCCCCAGTTCCATTCGATGATTTTGAGTTGTAGGTATCATTTTAAACTAGGGTCTTGGGCAGCCTGGGTGGCTCAGCAGTTTAGTGCCACCTTGCACTCAGGGTGTGATCCTGGAGACCCCAGATCGAGTCCCACGTTGGGCTCCCTGCCTGGAGCCTGCTTCTCCCTCTGCCTCTGCCTCTGCCTCTGCCTCTGCCTCTGTCTCTGCCTCTCTCTCTCTCTCTCTCTCTCTCTCTCTGTGTGTGTGTGTGTCTCTCAAGTATAAGTAAATAAAATCTTAAAAATAAAATAAAATAAAATAAAATAAAATAAAATAAAATAAAAAATAAACTAGGGTCTTTCTGACTTTGAGATCTGCTTTATTGCCACTGTGGTTTACTGCCTGTAATTACTGCCATGAAATGGACTTTCAGGAATTGGTAAAGAACACATTTGGACTTGAAGTATCAGAGGGGATGTAGTTATGGACAGAGGTTTAAATATAGCATTTCTAGAAACTATCTTATTCAATAAACCGTCTCCAAGAGCCTCACAAAATGGCTGGCAGGTGGCAGCCACCTAATGGCTATTTGTCAAACAAGTAGATGAATTGATAATATAAGCAAAATTATGATGGTAGAGTACGTTGAGACAATATTCAGTACATATGTAAATTCTAATTTAACAGGAATAGATTATTTGTCACAAACTGCATTTAAATACAGTGTCACATAATAGATATTTTACTCACAAAGCATGTAGAGTTTTAAGGAGAGGATGTAGAACAAATTGCAACATGACATTATTTTTCGAAGAGCCAATAATTTCAATACTGCTCTTGAAATTGAGCCTGAGACCATTATCATCATGCAGCCCCCAACCATGTTGTAGCATAACTGGGCAGATTATGTCATCTGTCTTAGCGATCAATTGCAGTCTTCAGAGCCTTTGCTAACAGCAAATCAACTGTGCAACAATTTATATCAATTATTCAGAGCCGTGGAATGACTGGAATATCAGTCTTTGAAAAATAGGATTGAAGAACCAGAACCCTTACAGCAGGACTTTGTTCTATGAGAAATATGAACAATTTTCAAAATTCTAAGCAAATGATATTTGAGAATATGCATGGATGGTAGAAAGTATAAATATTAATTGAGGCTGAGGAATATTAATCCTTGATAATTAGTATTCTTCCATTGTATTAATCAGGGATGAGCCTAAAATGCTAGAACCCAAAAGACATCAAAATGCAAAAGCTCTAACAAGGTAGTTTCTTTCTCTGTCACGTAATAGCGTGGAGATGACAAGAGCAGGTTCCTAAAACAGCTCTGATCATGAGGTCATTTGGAGACTCCGATTTCTTCTATCTCTCTGACACTTTCCCTGAAACACTTGTCCTAATCTGCGTGTGGAGCCAGGTCACCTCCAAACCCACATTCCAGACTGGGGAAAGAGGGACAAGTGTCTGGAAGATAAATGACTTCTTTTCAAGAAAGCAGTGTGGAAATTCCCACTTAACAATTCTGCTCATATTCTACTTATTGAGAAATTATTCTAGCTATAAGAAAGGCTAGAATGAGTAATGTTTAATTGGTTGGCTATATGTCCAAGCCTTACCCTATTTTAAAAGACATATATCCACATTCTGACTTCCCAAGTATCTGTTCTTACCCTTTGCCCCCTAGAAAACACACACACACACACACACACACACACACGCAATTATGACAGAATGTTTGTCTCCTCCCAAATGCATGTTAGAGTACTAATACTCAGGATGGCTGTATTTGGAGGTGGGGTCTCTAAGGAAGAAATTAAAGTTAAATGAGGTTACAAGGGTTGGGCCCTGATCCAAGAGGATTATTATCCTCATAAAAGGGGACATTGGAGACCTTCCTTGCTCTCTGTTCCACACACACACCAGGAAAGACCATGTGAGGACATGGCAAGAAGGTGACCTCCTGCAGGCCAGGAAGAGAATCTTCACCAGAAACAGAATCCATTGGAATCTTGATATTGGATTCCTAACCTCCAGAATTGTGAGAAAATTAACTTATGTTATTTAAGCCACCTAGGCTGTGGTATTTTGTTATGCGGTGCAAGCTGATGAATACACTCACACACGCACACACACACAACTACTGTTTAGAAAGAAAGAAAGGAAAATGCTCAGCAGTAATCCAGAAAAGCTATAAAATGCACCTGGACAGGAATTCTGCTCTGGCATGGAATACATTCCTTGGGCATCCCCTCTGGGCCTTGGAAATTGTCCTTTCACCAAGGCATGGAGAAAGATACGAAGAGGATGCTTGCATCCTTCAAAAGCACAATAATGGATGTCCTTGAGAAATAGGAACAAAGACAGGAGCCACTGCTGTTGAAATGGGCTTCTCAGTTCATTAGAAATTGGTGGATTCTGGTGTGGCCAGGACATTTAACCAAGAGACAGAGTGTGGTCTCCATAGCAGGTAATGGTACCAAAGAAATAATGTTTTGGTTTGACCTACAAGGGTCTTCACGGACAGCTAGTTGATCATCATGTGCTGTCGGACTGAATTGGATGGCAAGCGTCTTTATATCTTAGTTAATATTTTTATCAGAAAATTACTCTTGATCTGGAGTCATTTGTCCTGTCCTTAAATACATACTTTCGATGGCATCTTCACATTGGTGATGGAATCTGTGCATTGAGGACTAAAATTGAAGGAAGAGTCGTGGGAGTTCCTACAACTTTCCCTATATGTTAGAATTGTAACCCAAAAGACATGCCATATTTCCTGGGGAGTCACCAGCATTAGTTTTGCTCTCAAAGACTTCGAAAATGTAAATTGAATGAGTCTTAATGCATTTCATTTGGACCTCTGCTGAAGTTGGACAAGCCTTGGAGAAGGACTGAGGTTGGCATAGAGTGCAGGTGCTCTTCCAGATGGGTTCATGTGGGGGTGGGCACATTTATTTGCAGCTACCGTTTTGGCAAATGCTTGTTTCTCTGTCTCAATAAACAGAGAGCACAGCCAGATTTGCTAAGCACTGGAGACAGACGTTCTCATCTGAGGCCACAGCATCTTCTCCGGGTTCTGCGCAGCAGGCTTTGAGCGCTCTGTGGGCTCCTGAGAGGACCTGAGACCTTTCTGAGGTGTCTCTCCTTAACATAAATGCTATTTGTATAATAATATGGAATGCTGGTCACCTTTTTTCTCTGTTGCTGTTCTCACTGATGGTACAAAACGATACTGGGTAAAGCTGCTGCGATCTTAGAAAAAGCCACAGCAGTTGCATCGAACTGTGTTAGTAGAGATTGTTCGTTCACTGGATGAACTTGGAGGAAGAAGATGATTTGTTATAGCAGCCTGAACTGACAAAGACGTGTGTTAATCACAATTTTGCCAAGTCTTTGTATTTTTAGAAGCTAAATGTAAAAGAGAGTTGTACATTAATTCGATCCATCCAAGAGGGTAGAGTCAACTGAAAAGTGTACAGGAATGTCTTTGTGAGAGTTTGATGGCAGGACACAACCAACCAGGGACGAGGAAAGCGAATTTATGTAACTACCATTAATATGAAACAATAAAATTATAATGGGAAAAAACATTTGAATAACTCAGAACAAAATACCTCTGATCTGATTTCATTGCAACAGAAATCCAATTTTTATGTAAATGTTTTCATTAACCATAACCCTTCAAATTAATTTCGAAAGGTACATAATTACCGCTTACTCACATAAATCTAAGTTGATCCATTCTGAGCCAATAAAAACAGTCCAAGAAATAGTCATCCCTTTAATGCAGCTAACAGTCGTATCTCAGCTATGGGAGAATTCAGAATCCATGTGAATTATCTTGAGAATTTTTAGAGAGTTTATTTGAGGATAAATGTTAAGAAGAATTTATTTGAGGGTAGACTCTAACAAGGACCTATTCGAGAATAAAAACTAACAAGATATCAACTGCTAGCCTGCAATTTAAACTTTAAACACCTGGCTATGTAAAAATTCTCTAGGATTGTGCATCTGTTAGGTGACCAGATGGCACTTCTGTTGTCAAAGTGCCTGAACAGGGACTCCTTGGTGGTTCAGCGGTTGAACTTCTGCCTTTGGCTCAGGGCGTGATCGTGGGGTCCTGGGATCGAGTCCCGCATTGGGCTCCCTGCATGGAGCCTGCTTCTCCCTCTGCCCATGTCTCTGCCTCTCTTTCTCTTTGTCTCTCATGAATAAATAAATAATAAATAAATAAATAAACAAACAAATTCTTAAAAACAAAACAAAAAAAACCCAAATAACAACAACAAACAAATTGCCCGAACACTTTGACCTTGAAACTACAAGTGAAGTGACCACTCCTTATGTTCATCATCGTCACTACTCTTTATCCTCTGATGTGCAGGTGACTCTGAAGAGTTCACACTATGCTTTTATCTCCATCGATAGTCCTAGCAAAGTGACAAGGATAGTGAGACAGAAACCGCAACCTTCATGTTTGCATGTGAAAGGATCGGTACTGACGAAATCTGATGGTTCAGCATCCTGGAGCCGATGAATGGTAGTGCTCCAAGTTAAACCCGGGCTCTCCAAAGCGCATCCATTCCTCTGTACAAATTTTCCATGCCCAGGAGCAGTAAGAAGCTTCGTAAGTTCCAAGAGATGACATAAACTTAAGAGTATCTGCTTTGCAATCCACAGAGAGATTTTGGGGGGCGGGCGGGGGGGGGAAAGGAAGCCAGGAAGTACAAGTTATACAAATCAGCCTCAGGAAAGTGATGACAGCAATGCATTCCCCAAGTTGTTTTTATGATTTGAAAAAATGGATCCATTTTCCTTTCCATAAAAATAGGAACTCTTGTGGGTTAAAAAGAGGAAGAACGAACAATCTGAGAAATCACTGGGAAATTGGTATGACTTATGCCTAATTATTACTGAAGAGAATGTCAGCTTTGAGCTTCTGTCTGAAATCCAACCACTTGGCATATGTGATTGGACAGTTGAGAGAGAATTTGGAAAGTCAGATTGTTTTCAAAGCCAGATGTCTAAAGTATTTACAGACTTACAAATCCGATTCTAAAATCTCCTGTCTGTCCAGAAGTATGGTGCTTACATCCCTCATCAATTTTCAAGAGTATCTTCGCCAATCTCCCTTATGTGCTTTTTACCTCTAGGGGCCCTTCCCGTGTAATCACTTCCAGCGTTCCAGGATTCTGAGAGTGAGTGGTGTAGACCGAGGAGGCCCGCAGTCAGGTCACATTGCCTAGGCCACCAGGGGGCTTGTTCAAAGTCAGGGTCCACGACTCCCACAGTAAACTGCTGTGTGGGTAGAGACTGGCTATCTTATTTCAAGCAAAAGTTTCAGGTTATTAAAAAAAATGAAAGGAAAAGGAAGGAAGGAAAATAAAAATGCTCTACATGTTACATTCTACAGATAGTACAAGGAAGGAGACTGGATACATTTGCCAGCATGTTTCTGTGCTAGATAATGGGTAGAAATACTCCATCATCAAGGATACTCATTTTTTTTTTGGAGGGGGGGGTTTCTACTTAATTTTAGAAGGTATCCAAAGTATTTTTCAAAAGAAAGTCTCACTACTCACCTAGTATGGGGGTAAAAGTCTGAACGCTGACCAGAGCAAGCCCTGGAGGGGATGGGGGGTCAGGGGGACTCTCCCTGGCTGCTGGTTTGGAAAGCAACGTGGCACAGCCACTTGGGAAAACACTTGCCACACAATCCAGCGACTGCGCTCTTTGGCACCTCCTGAAGGAGTTGGAAACATGTCCATGCGGAGTCTGCATAGGGATTATGACAGCAGCCTTCTGTCAGGATTGCCAAGACTTGGACGACAGTCTTCAGGAGGTTAGCAGGTGATTCAGCAGTGCCTCCATACAGGGGAAGTCACGCAGGAATTTCCGGCCCAGGAAGGAAGGAAGCCTGGGAAGATCTGTGCAACTCAACTATGTGACCTCCTGGAAGACATGCAATGGTGGGGACGGTAAAAGACCAGTGAATGGCAGGGGCTGGGGAGGGAGGGATAACAGGGCAAAGCACAGGGTTAGGTTCTGTAGGACATGGTAAGGGTGCATGTGTGTCTTGACAGATGTTCAACCCCACAGACTGTATAGGAGGGAACACAAGTGTCTGCTACCCTACCGGCCATTGGTGATAATGATGCCAGTCCTGGCCCGTGGGTTGTGACAAAGCAGCAGTCTGCTGGGGGGTGTTGCAGCACGGGAGGCTCTGTGTGCAGGGCCGGGATGTGGGGCAGCTCTCTGTACACGGGGCTCCATGGTGCTGTGAGTCCTAACCAGCTCCTCCGGCAGTGTGTTCACTTAAAAAACTCACAGCATTTCAGAAGATAAATATTCTGAGGCCAAAAAAGAAAAAAAAGAGTCATTTGTCTCATGAGAATATTTTTATTTAACTCAGGGCCAGACTATTTCAACTCTATGACTTAAAGTTTTAAATAAGTCTTACGGGAGCACTTTTGTGACCTTAGGTATATCAGTGTATGAAAAGCTTTGCAAAAACACATTCAGGGGCATCTGGGTGGCTCAGGGATTGAGCGTCTGCCTTTGGCTCAGGGAGTGACCCCGGGGTCCCGGGATCGAGTCCCACGTCGGGCTCCCTGCATGGAGCCTGCTTCTCCCTCTGCCTGTGTCTCTGCCTCCCTCTGTGTCTCTCATGAATAAATAAATAAAATATTTTTAAAAATACATTCGAGTAAGGTGTTCCATAAATTTGCTTATTCTTTAAACTGATTGATTATTGAAAATATCAACTGCCAATTTGTTCTGTTCTTATACTTAATCATTAAAAGTTAAACTGTAGTCATTAAAATAGAAGTATGCCTAAAAACTGTCTAGACTATGAAAGACTTCAGTACCAAGTGTTTGCTGGCTATAATCACTGTGCCTGTACTTACCATTTTTAGTTAAATTCCCTTTCTTTCCTTTTTTAAACAGATGATAATTATGCTTATCAAGTCCTTATACATTCCATTCCTGAAAACACTAATTTGCCCCTGTTCCAAGCTATATTTTCAATGCCCATGTAAGATAGTTATAGAACATTATCTGACTACATAAAACATTATTCTCCAAATCGTTCTCCTCATTCATTTTTTAAAAATCATTTCATTTGGTTTCTGATATTATTCCTGAGCAGAATGACTACTTTCCTGGGTGCTCATGACTACTCTGATGCTGAGTGAACAAAAGAGGTTAAATGTTACATTTCCCCAAATTATTGTAAAATAGTCAACAGGCTTAGCAATAACCATATCTTTGTGACCATTCCTCTCTCCAATCTAGTGTTTAGATGTGGATATTCAGATTACTGGGTAAAACCCAATCAACAATTTGGGGAAAATATAAATAAATTGGCTTAGTATTTATATTCAGTATCTCCTTAGGATTTTTCTTTACAATAACCCAATTTTAGAGATCTCTAAAACTTCCCGTTGCTCTTCAGCACATGGTTTTGGCAAATTGAAACAACAAGACTTTTGATGAGATCGAATAGTAGGATTTCCATGAAGATACTGGAAATATCTTTTCTGACACAACAACAAAAGAATAATTATTAATCTTTCTTAAATTTCAATAGCAACACACTATATGGGTGTCACTGTTATATAGACAGAAAGAACAAAAGTACAAATCAAGCTTGTTCTTTTTGTATACAGATAGGTCAAATTTGAAGGTCATTAGAATTCAGGTCATTATTTACACTTTTTGAGACTCTGTAGTGTACTAGAAAATAATTGAGGGCTGGTATGATCTGCAAAGCCGGTATAAGGAAACAGAACCCATCTTCTTTGTGAAACAAGCTCGAGACTGGACCTGATGGTCTCATGAATGCAGTATCCACTCACAATGTCAGTGCTTTTGTGCCATGAAATTAGAATATAGATTTAACGTCTCTCATAGGAACATGAGTATTGCAAAAAAAAAAAAAAAAAAAAAGAAAGAAAGAAAAAAGAAAAAACCTTGAAGATACTGAATTGTTGAAAACCTGTTACTTCATGAATTGTGTTCACTTTTTAGAAAAATAGCATATATAATATTAGTCATTTAACAATAAATATGTCAACATGCAAATCTATGTCAATGATAGTCATGACATGAGATCAAATATTTATTTGAATATATGGTCAATATAAGCTTTTTAAAATGTACTCTTCCCATGCCGCTTCCAAACATTTAAAAATAGCATTGGGGCACTGGGTGGCTTACTTGGTGAAGCATCTGTCTTTGGCTCAGGTCATGATCCCAGCAGTCCTGGGATCAAGTTCTATGTCGGGCTCCCTGCTCAGGTGGGAGTCTGCTTCTCCTTCTCCCTCGGCCCCTCCCCACTGTGTGTACACGTGTGCCCTCTTTCTATCTCTCTCTAATAAATAAATAACATTTAAAAAATAGTATCAATGGGTTTATAAAGCACATTTAAGTAACTATACCTTACCAAGTTTGGAATCATCCCTTCCTTATGTAAAAAGTTACTGTTACATGCAAAATCACAGTAGTTTTAGAATTTTTTTTCTTGTCATTTAGCTCTTTAGTGTGACCAACTGTGAATGCATGAAAATGTGACAGTATTGTCCAGAAAACACCTGGACCTTCCCCCCAGACTCACCAGCCGTTAACAGTTTCCCAAATGTACTGATGTGTCTAGTTATACATTTACCTGCCTCCCTGCCCGTCTGCCCCTATATGCCTTGAAAGTAAATCACATTTCTAATATGGTGGCTGTAGGCAGAACATATCTAATAAAGTCGAGTCTTAGGACCTAGTAAATATGTCAACTGATTTTTTTTACAGAAGTGAAAAGCACTGAGTGATCACGTGGAAGAAGGCTAGCCATTGCTACAGACCACTGGATGTCCATATTTAAAAAAAAAAGAAAAAAATTGATTTAAACCACATACTGTATATGAAAATTAATGGACCCTAGGAAGTAGAAACATTTGCACATAGTATATCCGATTATCTTGGAATGACTAAAAATAAAGACTGAGCATACCAAGTGTTGGCTACGATGTAGAGGAGCTAAAACTTTCATATCCTGCCCCTGAGATGAACTAGCTAAATGGTTCAGTCCAATTATAAAACAACCTGAGTTTCTTAAAAAAATAATTATAACCATACAGTATATATTTTTTACAGTATGTAATTTTAAATCTATTATTTTATATTAAAAAAATTATTTATTTTAAGAGAGAAGTGAGCACAGGCAAGAGGAACAGAGGGAAGGAGACACTGTAAGGACGCGGGGCTCAATCTCACGACCCTGAGATCTGACCTGAGCTGAAACCAAGAGTCAGATACTCACTCTACTACATCACTCAGTCACCCCACATCTAAATGTTTTAGCTCATCATTTTTTGTGAGATTTTTATGAAAGTACATAATAATGCTTTTATTTTCTTTGCTATAAGCAACACTCTTGAACAGACTATTTTGCAATAATAGACATTTTCTATAGGGGCACTCTCCATGTGTCAACCGCTAGTGACCCTTGGCTATTGGTTGAGCCCTTGAAGTGTGGTTAGTAGACAGAATAACTTAGCTTTTAATTTTAATTCTTGAAAATTTAAATAGCTACACATGACTAATTACTAGCATATTCAACGAGACATCTCTTAAATTCCGTTTTTATGACTATGCCAAAACATTTAACTCTATTACTGTGGATATGCTTTTAGATTTCTTCCCATTTTTGGTTAATATTAATATTGCTGATGTAAATATTAGTGTGCATATTTTACATGAATTTGTGTTTTTATTTCTGTTATGTGCATATCTGTGCTACTGAATAGGTTTTTTTTTTTTTTTTTTCTGAATAGGTTTTTATTCAACTTCAGCAGGTTATGCTAAACAGTTTCCAAAGTGTTTGCACATCCAGGCTGTGAATGCCTCACACACTCTGCCTCCTTGTTTACCTTGAGTCCTTGTACTGGGTGACCATTAACAATATGCAGTATGGTTATAGTAGTTCCCAGGTGACATTTGGTCAGGCTGATAATGAAGTCATTAAATTTCCCAGGTGCGCATGTTACACCATTGTAGCTTTTACCTTAAATTGACAATTATTAAATTTCCATCTCTTTTTAACAATTCTTTATAATGTATGAATCCTTTATAATGTAATCCTTTATAATGTATGAATAAATTCACCAAAGTTATTTTCCAACTCATTTTCTTGCTATATTTTTATGACTTTATTAACTGAATAATGTGTAATTTTCATCTAATTATTTTTGAGGTCTTTGCACTTTCCTGTCCTATCTGAAAATGAAAGAGTTACAATATGTACAAAAATGATTATACAATAAGTACAAAAATAATTTGTGCATTTTGCTCTGCTTTGATTTTTTTCTGTTATTTCAACAATGGAGTAATTTCAATAGTTGAGGACACAATGTGTGCAACTCAATAGCCTCATCGAGAGCACAGATGCTGGCCAGATGGCCATTTCCCCCATCACTCTGTATCCCTATTGCTGAAAGTCTCACAGGTCTCCGATTCTCTTTCATCACAAGATTATCTGAGTCACCTCAAGACGTCTGTGTTGTATATTCATCTTTTTATCTTAAATGGCTGGCAACTATTGAAAATAGTTAAAAATCCTAAGGTAAAGTCTGATGGGGTAGCAATAATACTATAAGGGAATCAATATATATATACAAAACATATTATAATTCAGAGAAATCAGAATTTTCTATATACCCCATTGTTTAACCATGTTGAAACTCTGTACATTTGTAAATTATTGATAAAAGGAACGCTCGTCATACAAAATTGTTATGAGGAGTAAGTGAGAAATAGGTCCAAAGTGCCTCAAACAGTTCCCAGTATGCAGGAAACACCTGTAAGTGGTGGTGCTTCCCATTGCCTTACTAGTCCTTGTAGCAGCACCACTAACAACATTGATATTGTTGTGTTTCGATCTGAGGAGATTGGGAAAGACTTCTCTGGAGTGGCCAGTTGTATCATCCTGCTGGGGCTGCCCTAACAGAACACCATAGACATAAACTATGGTGGCTTCAACCAGAGAAGTTAGCTCCTTGCAGTCATGGAAGCTGAAAGCCTGGGGTTGGGGTGCCAGCAGGGTTGGGTTTTCAGGAAGGTCCTCTTCCTCTCTTACCTGTGGTGGCTCCTCACCCTCTTCCTGGGCCTTCACATGGCAGGGAAGGACAGTGAGCAGTGACAGTCTCATAAAGACCCCAATTTCATCACCAGGGCCCCATTGTCATGACCTCATGGAGACCTAATTGCTTCCCCAAAGCCCTACTTCCAAATACCATCACCTTGGATGTAAGGACTTGTGCACATGGGTAGGGACCATGGACGCAGTTCAGTCCATACTGGTAGTTAAACTGAATTTTCTAGGCTCCATGGAATGCAGAATTTTGGTTGATGGAATGTGGTCATGGAAGAGACCTTCTGTACAGAGTGAAGCGGGAAGACAAACAAATCAGATAGAGTTGTGTATGTTCCCGAAAATGCTACAAAAGCCTGGATGTCCTTATGAGTGACCGTTGTAGCCATATCAGAAGTGGCTGTAACCATACTAGTAATAGCAGTCTGCACTGATGGAGTGCCTACTGATTACCTGTGACCAAGGGGGCCTCCCATTCCCCTTAGCTTGGTTAAACTTGTCTCCGACCCGACTTCTTTCTCACTCTAGCCACCATAAAACCTGTGTCCCAATCAATGAGGTGCCTCCCCTCCCTTTTTCTGAGACCATTTACTTAAAAAACTTGTAAACTCTTCCTCTTCCCCTTCAAGAAGTAAGTCTTTAAAAAGCATCTTGTCAGTTTTACAGCCCATGGCTGTCTTCCTCAAGGATCCTAGGCTGTCCCTTTGAAATCCCATCAGCAAAAAAAAAAAAGTCCCATCACTAAGAAAGCTAGAAGGTTTCCACCCTCTTTCCAGAGAGTTGAGTTCAGACCCCAATCTGGCCTCGTTCTCCTATCACAATAACCTTGAATGGAAAACCTTCTCTACCTTGTTTGCTGTTCAATGAAATGTTTACTTTGACACCTGTCACTGGAGGATTTGATTGACAGTAGTAGTCAATTATATAGTCATTTTAGCAGCCCTGGGAATGAATAACTTCTACTCTTCCCTTTTTCAAAATGGGGGACATGGAGGTGGATTCAAAGAAATTAAGGGCATTGCCCAAGGTCCCCTTATAGAAAAAGATGAAGGCAGCTTGTAGATCATAGCAAATTAATTCCCCTGAGTAAACTCACTCCGTGCTACTTCCTTTCTGATCCCTGGTTGTACTGTAAGAGGGGAAGCCGTAGGGGTGACTCCCCGTCATTAACCGGTAGCTTTCACCCTTGCCTCCATCTACAGCCGTAGGATGATCTCCCAGGCAGTGCTCTGTAGTCGCTCCTGTGCTGCTCCACAGGACATGCTCATGTCTAACAGGACACTTCTTACCCACAGCGTGTGGAAATCTCCAAGAATTGGCAGTTGTCTGCGCAAGAAGAGCTGGTTTGCTGAGGTTAGGATAAGACAGCTATACCTTCTTTAACATGACAATTGAATTGTGCTATATTTTTATGTGTGTGTTTAGCCTACATATTTTCCCTTAAAAAGTGAGACTACTGTAGGATTAGATGAATTATTTTCTGATATGACTCACGTAACTGGGCCTCATGCACACGTACGTATATCATGTAACTGCCATATATTTACAAGGAATGTATATCAGATATGTAAGAGGGGGCAGGGTGTCACACTTTTAAAAAAATATTTTATTTATTTATTTGACAGATAAAAGCAGATAACAGAGTGTGTACACTCTGTGCACACACAGGGGAGGAGCAGAGGGAGAAGCAGTCTCCCTGCAGAGCAGGGAACCCCATGTGGGACTCGATCCCAGGGCTCTGAGGTCATGGACCTGAGCTGAAGGCAGACGCTTAACTGACCAAGCCACCTAGGATGCCACATTTATAGAAAATAATAATTAGATTATGAAGTGCATGGAGATATCAAATAAATTAGAATTAGGGATTCCATTAAAATGGAATCCAAGAGTCTATATATTGGTTAACTCTGACCTTTAAGAAGACAGTTGATTCAGTGTTGGAAGAAGCACAAATATCTGATCTCAGTAAACAGAGGAAATCATTTTGAGGTGATAACCTATCATGTTAAATAAAATAAAGATAAAAAGTTAATTGCACGCCTAATAAAGCTTATTTAGATGGTATGAGACAGACTATATATTTCATATTTGTGAGTCAAAATAAGAGTTTTACTTTCTCCTCATCACATAGTCTATACTTATTTAAAATTTTTGAGAGGTGGGACCCCTGGGTGGCTCAACAGTTGAGTGGCTGCCTTTGGCCCATGGCGTGATCTCAGGATCCAGGATCGAGTCCCCCATCGAGCTCCTTACAAGGAGCCTGCTTCTCCCTCAGCCTATGTCTGCCTCTTTCTGTGCATCTCTCATGAATAAATAAATAAAATCTTCAAAAAAAAACTTTAAAAAAATTTTGAGAGGTAAAAATTTGAATTTTTTAAAGGGTATAACATTGATAAAGATGGTATCATATAGATTCTTTAGAAATTTTTAAGAGTGCAGTGGTGTTTGTACCTTAAAGTAAAAGACAAAAAGGCATAGTCACATTTTATACGGCATTTTGGTTTCTATGCCGATGTGATTGGCATCTATGAACACTATTTATATCTGCATATTATTTCAGGGCATGAATACCAAGAGCCAAATTCTGATCTCTAGATCTTACGCTTGCCCAGATTTGAGTGAGTAATCTTTATCTCTGTGATATCATTTGTATTCAGGTCACCTGTTGGCATTTATCCTGGATGTTGACTCACCCTCCAAAGGAAATTATCAATTCAGGAGAAAAATAGAGGCTCAGGCCTGCTAAAGTTCCTGCTGCAAAGCATAAAGCTCCACTACCAGGAAAAGAGCTTCAGCCAAAGCACTTAATTCCTGCTTGATCATTTGACAAAGAACAAATTTAAGGCCTAGCGATGTATCGGGGAAGAGATTTTTGCATCAGTGGGACAACTCGAGAAGTTGTTCACAATATTTAAACTTCATGGAGAGACAGTGGAAAGGCCTCTGCATGGTGCATTCACTAACTATGTTACTCTGATAACGTATTTTGAAGATAAAATATTGAACACTATGAAAAGCCACACATCATGGTGTTTCATAGTAAGAAGCAAAGAAAGAAAAAAATTAAATGTAAAGATTGTATATAAAGTTGCACGACTGTTTCCTAGGCCTAGAGACCACCCTTTTGGAAACGAACCTTCTCGATTATGAGCGTAGGTGGCCAATCCCTCCTCCCAGTACATTGGTTCCTTAACTGTGTGAAAAAAAAAATAACACACATGCATAGGCTAGAATCTTCTCTTCCATAAAGCATGTTTTATATGGATCAGCAAACTATGACTGTGAAAGTTTAGGGTTTGACCCCCATTCCGTTTTCTTTCCGTGCCTTTTGCTGGAGAGTCTGCTTTGTTCTCACAACGGGTGTGTGAGTGTGCGGGGGGTGAAGCTGTGCATGTGCTGGTGCTGTGCTTTTGTGAAAGTGGAACCCTTACAGGGTTCGGAAGCTGGGGCTGCCCTGCCACAGGAGCCACGCGTGGGCTGGTGTGTGTCTGCCTGCTGCATAAATATATAGGGTGCTGGGTTGGCATTTCGGGTCTTGTCTGGAATAAGTTGACTGTGTCTTGCATGTGGGCCTATGTAAGCCTGAGGATGTGAATGTTTGGCAAATTCCTCCTACAGTTATTTCTGATGATACAGAGACAAACATGCCCGTGGGAGCTGCCCTGAGTGGGGTAAATACACTGGACAGGACCCAGGATCAGGACAGAGCTCTGGCCTGGACCGTGAGGTGTTATGCCACCAAAAGGACCCACCTCCTGAGGGTTGAGATACCCACCCCAAGGAGTCACCTTTCTCAACTGCAGAACCCTGTTGGGTTTCACGGCCCCTGATATAGAGGTGTGCTTTAAAGGACTTTTGATATTTTCTTTCCCTTTGTACAATACTTCGAATAAATTTTGTTAACCATCACACTTATTTTTATTTTTTATTTTATCTATCTATTCATGAGAGACACAGAGCGAGAGGCAGAGACACAGGCAGAGGGAGAAGCAGGCTCCATGCAGGGAGTCCAACATGGGACTCGATCCCGGGTCCCCAGGGTCACACCCTAGGCTGAAAGTGGCGCTAAACTGCTAGGCCACCCGGGCTGCCCAACCATCACACTTATTTTGAGCTGTGCTTTCTAGAATCGCCAGGCTGGCGTAGGTCTTTACTGGGAAACCGTGTTCAGACCCGCTGTCAGAGGGCCACTGGGATTATCAACAGAAGAGCAAATACCCAAGTGAAGGAACAGGCTGCTGTCGACTGGTTCTGGAATATACCTGGGCTCTATGCATTGGAAAACATCATCAGTGGCTAGGGGTTTGGTAATGCAGAGAGGGGATGTTCTGTGATTAGGTAAAACCATAATAAAGAAAAACACTTTGTGACCTCAGGCTGCTGGGCTGGAAATAGGTAACTGGTGGGTGCCCCTGAAGTACTGGTAAGCACCCCAGCTATCTTGCTAAGTCACCTGGCCTCTGGCGATGGAGCTAAGTCCCTGGGAAGTCACTGAGGGCACCGCAGTTTCAGAGGCCCTCAGCAGGTGTCAGAGGGCACAAGTTCTCAGGGACCAGCTCAGACTGTGGGGGGCCTGCCCTCTGAGGCCGTTCCAGTGATGTGCATGCTGCTTTGAATAGAAGTCTGCTTTTAGTTTTTTGTAATGTCAATGTCAACATTTGAACAAGGACTTCTCTTTCTTTCATCTCCCGCCACGTCTTCCCAGACAGCAGCCAGAACCCGCAGTGCTCCCCGCGCTGAGCTGCAGATATTCTGTGGCTCCCTGCGGACACACCGAGGGTCTTGGGATTGGACGTTCCACTCCTGTGATTATGGACTTATTTTCAAAACACACACCCACGCATGAATGTACTCACACACACGCATGCACACACATGCATGCCACACACCTACACATGCATGCACACACATGCACGCAGACACACCCACACACATGCATGCAAACACACATGCACACAAACATACACACATGCACATGCAGCCTCACATGCACACACATGCATGCAGACACACCCACACATGCATGCCCACAAACACACACAGATGCACATGCAGCCACACATGCACGCAGACACACGTGCATGCGCACACATGCTCGCACACAGATACTCCCACACACCTGCACGTAGACAGCCGCATGCAGACACACCCACATATGCATGAAAACCCACAGACATCCATGCACACACACAGACACACCCACACATGCATGCACACACATGCTCGCACACAGACACACCCACACACCTGCATGCAGATACACGCAGGCAGACATACCCACACATGCATGCAAACCCAGAGACACCCATGCACACACGCACGCAGACACACCCACACATGCATGCACACAAACACACTCACACACGTGCATGCAGACACACATGCATGTGCACACATGCTCGCCACAGACACACCCACACACCTGCATGCAGACACACACAGGCAGACACACCCACACATGCATGCACACAAACACACATGCATGCAGACACACACATAAACACACATGCGTGCACACATGCATGCACGCACATACACAAATTATAAGCATATGAACTAATTTTTATTAGTCTATATCTACCTGTTAAGATTTTAGGCTATTTTAATAAGCTTCTTTTTCTTTATATCTGCTCTCCAGACTTTCCAAAATGAAACTATTATACTCCCTTATAAAACTAATTAATTGAATGCATTACAAATAAATTATTTCTAGAATAAAATGGGGTCTACATAAGTATCAAAAATGTGGCAGGTTGCTGGTATTATTGTTTCTCCTCATTTGTCTACTCTGTTCTCTCTCTTCTCTAACCCACTATGAATCCTGAGTAAATCAGAGGTATATATGTGTGCAAGTCTAGGACCCACACATACACACACATGCATATATATATGTATATATTGTATGAATTATTTATATTTAATATAAAATTATGCTCCAAATTACTGAATCAAGGAGTCATCAAATACATCTTCAGCGCCATAAGAGGAATATAGTAATATAAATAATACTCCTTTTGATATCACTGCAGGTGGATTTAAACTTCTATGAGGCACAGACATTTCTGGGTGGAAGAAGCAGGCAATACAAACTTAAAGGATACAAATCTTCAATCTCGAAAACATTCTCCTTCCTTCACTGCTTCTGTGCCACAAGCCTCTTATTATCCCAATAAATATGGTCCAGGACGTCTGGTGTCTAGAAGCCACAGGCAGTGAAAAGCCCTGGGCCTTTTTATTACCTGAACCGTGTTTCTTACCTTTGGAATTAATGAGGACACCCTGATGTTTATTCTCCCAAGGAAATTTCTCTTTAGCCCGAAACAAACTAAAAACACAGAATAAGAAATAAGATTGAAGGCATTTCTTATTTCCCACGTCTATTTCCTGGCTAGAATAAGGAGGGGTTTGATCACAGTTTCTCTCTGATCACAATATTTTTGTCTGTAATTAAGCTTCTTATTCTAGAATAATTGATGTTTCCAAAGTACAAGGTTGGAGCGTGACTAATGTTTAAATCCTCTCTCGACATGTTAAAAAATGTTATGAGGAGCAAAGAACCCATCTTTAAATTCTGCTTTCT
This sequence comes from Vulpes lagopus, assembly GCF_018345385.1. NCBI lineage: Eukaryota > Metazoa > Chordata > Mammalia > Carnivora > Canidae > Vulpes > Vulpes lagopus. Next base: position 1,375,615 of record NC_054837.1, on the reverse strand, counting down.
TATATCTTCCTAAAAAGTCAGATATTTAAAGACTATACACATCTGAAAATAAAAAAAATTATTACAAATAAGAAATCAGGTTGCATTGTTGTTCCTTAACTCCAAATGGGGGAAAAAAAAAACCTTTTGGAATAGTAAGCGCGTATGTGCTGAGGGGAAGAGCAGCGTGGGCATCTATGTGCAAACCAGTGGAAAAGTGTAGGTGTGGACAGTGGGGTGCACAGACTCAGGGCATTTTGGTTTTACCTGTTTGCATATCTCAGTTTCAAACTCAAAAGAGCATTGTCACCGTGGCTTTATATTTGGATTTAAGTTACAGTCCAGCACAGGACAAATAGGATAGCATATATGAAATCTGTTCTGTTTTTTTTTTTTTAAGATTTTATTTATTTATTCATGAGAGACACAGAGAGAGAGACAGAGACATAGGCAGAGGGAGAAGCAGGCTCCCTGCGGGGATCCTGAGGTGGGACGAGATCCCACAACCCTGGGATCAAGGTCTGAGCCAAAAGCAGAGGCTCAACCACTAAGCTACCCAGGTACCCCTGAAATCTGTTCTTTAAATACTGTTCATTTTTGCCTTCAGGCTGTGTCTCTGTATCATTTTGCTAGTGAATAATAAGTCCTTTATTTGACAGCATCATTGACTAAAACATTTCCCTATTAAAAGGATGTAACGGGTATCCCTTAACACTGTCTACGCAGCCTGTGTGTCCTGGATCCGTGTCCCCTGCTCCGCGAGCTCACATCCCTAGCTCTGCTGGACCACCCACACTTGTAAAAACCCTTCCATTGGTGACACCTCTCCTGTCAGCCTTCCACCTAAAGCTCCAAAACACATTCTCTGCTCACCTCTGTCTAATATAATCACACACGATTGAAAACTAACTTCCCTATCCACCTCTTCAGAGCCCTTTTATTCCTCTGAAATGGAAGAAATTCCCCCAAAAAACCTTTTCCAAATTCCTAAAATAGCTTGTCATTGGTCAGATCACACACAACAGCCACTGGCTTTTTGTGTACTGATTGAAGAACACGGCTTCATGTCATTTCCTAATACGAAAACTCAAAATTCTAGCAGCCCAACTTAAACCATTGTACCCCCTAAGTGGCCTAGACACGAATTATGTCAATAGTGGATGCTGAATAGATATTGATTGAAATAATAAATTATTGGCAACGGAAAATGCCCATATATAACTCTGTGTGCTTCAGAAACTACAATAACAACCTATCAACTGTGTTGCAGTCTCTTGATGGCAAAACAATTAGTGAGGGTTAGAAGAAAGAAAAAAATGGAATTTGCTAGCAATTAATTATTAAGATGCTGGGAAAAACTAATTATCATTAACGCTTGGCATAAAAAAAGGATCTTCACATGTATTCCTTAAAAAAGTATTGCAAAATCCTAAAATAAGTAAAAAAAAATACTCAGTTTTCTTTCCAAGTAATGAGGTGCTAATAGAGTAAATATATCTTTGGTCTAACTAATAATAACCCTTGCCAAATATTGCACTGTTGAATTGTGGTATAAAATACAGATCTTGGAAATTAAACATTCATTCTATAAGTGTACTGGAAATATTACAGGATTAAAAATCTAAAACCTGGGCTCTAGGGATCCTAAGCCTTTTTAGGTCCCACAAGTACTTTTTTAGGTCCCACAAGTACCGTGTATAACGTGATAGTTTGGAGCCTTAAAAATCTCTTTAGAACGGGTGACATTAGAACAAATGAATTTACTATGAATTTGTGAATTGATCCCAGGAAATGCACAATATTTTGATATTCTTTTTGATGTAAATTTGATTCAATCGCCACCAAAGAAACATGAATTCAAATTGGAAGGACACCTGGGTGGCTCAGTGGTTTGGCGCCTGCCTTTGGCCCAGGGCATGATCCTAGAGACCTGGGATCGAGTCCCACGTCGGACTCCCTGCATGGAGCCTGCCTCTCTCACTCTGCCCGTGTCTCTGCCTCTCTCTGTGTGTCTCTGATGAACAAATAAATTCTTTAAAAAAAAATTGGATCAAAACTACTGAGGAAATTTGAGGTGGCATCCAAATATGACACAACAGAACCAACTCAACATGCTGAGTTTGGGGGGTGGGCAGGGAGACTTCAGTCCTCCTGGATATTTCTCTCCTGACTTCCTTCAGTCTCTCTATGAATGAGAAATAGAACTAAGGCTGGTCAGATTCTGTGAGACCGGAGTTTGAGTATAAATACCGTGTTTTCATTTCTCTCTCTGCCCTTTCTTCTGTATTTATAGTTGATGTGAGAATGAACTTACAAGACTTAACCACATTGATTCAATGTCTACTTTTTGGCAACAGGCCCCTGATTTCTTTTTCCCATCCATCTTCTTCCATTTCACATCCACCTACTTACCTGTTACAGTATGTCATATATATGCACGTGCCATAATTGCATTAGGTTTGAGAACCAGTTGCAAAACCCGCTGCTATATGTTGGCAAATTGAACTCCAATATAAATGAATGAATGAATGAATAAATAAATAAATAAAGTCAGCACAGGAGAAAGAAAAAAATTCCACTTGTGATCTTGGTGTAGAGATAGTAACGAGTGTTTATATGGGGACATAACATAAACATGCATTTTATCCCATGATTCTCTGTATTCGGTTACTTTTAAAGCTTGGGAAGAACTTGAATATTTAGGCAGAACTATTGAAATACTATGATATATCATCGAAACATCATCTTTACTTCTTAAAATACCCACTTATTAAAATGAGAAAACACATAAAATAAGAGTCCCATTAAACCTTTGCAACCTCACATTGTTTGCGTGTGTTGGGTTGAGTTTAAGGTGTGGAAGGTTTCATTTGCTTATGTATCAATGTCTATCTATCCATGATGCAAAAATAAACCAGAGTTGCAAAAAAAAATCAGAATATCTAAGCATGTAAAAATTGTTAATTTCTAGCATGTGTACAAATATATGTCCTAAGATCACTAACCAGATCAATAATCAGTACATATGACAACTCTATGGTATTTGGCCTCATCTAATAATGAAATACTTTGATTAGTTAATAAATATCGCAGTTCAAATATCAAATTCTAAAGCAAATATGGGACACCTGGGTGGCTCAGCGGTTGAGCGTCTGCCTTTGGCTCAGGGCATGATCCCAGGGTCCTGGGATCAAGTCCCACATCGGGCTCCCTGCATGGAATCTGCTTCTCCCTTTGCCTGTGTCTCTGCCTCTCTCTGTGTCTCTCATGAATAAATAAATAAAATTTTAAAAAGAAAATATAATAATAAACATTAAAATAGTGTATGAATGATATTTTCTTGTGTGTTTGAGAAAGACCACAAGGTCTTGTAGGACCTCAGGGCAATAGTGAGGACAATCACTTAACCTAGTACTTGGCAGTTGTGATGTTTTGTGTTAATAGAGTGATCCTGTTGGTGGAAAGCTGGTTATCAAGGAATATGTTTAATAACAGGCCTCTAATATTTTAACTCTATTGAATGGCATACCCTACTAAGAAGTAGATTATGTCCATTTGTTTAAGTTGCAATCAAGTATAATACATCTTTTACAGTCAACCATTGATTGCAAAAGCAATAATAATTTATATTACTCTGTTTCATATTGATCAACACTAAGTCAAGTGGTTTGAAAAACACACAAGTAGTGCTCCATAAGTATTCAGGAGGGATGTGTCTAAACAGAAACAACTCATACTAAATCCTTACTTAAGGTAATTTTAGCAGAAAAACATAGAACATAGAAAAACGTAGAACATATTGCATACTGTTCTAGTGAATTAAAGCAAAAGTAGCTGTAATTATGCCCAAATTTGTGTGGAAATTTAGTTGCAAAAAATCTGTGTGTGTGTGTGTGTGTGTGTGTGTGTGGATTTGTTGTTCAGCAAAGGTGAGTTACTTGTCTTATTTTACTTAACCCTTAAACACCTGTGCAGACTTTGGGAATTCAGAATATACTCTGTTTCTCAGGGATACTAGCCACATTCAAGCAATCAGTGGCCACATGTGGCTTGCAGCTACCATGATGGATAGTGCAAATGTAGAACCTTCCATCTTCACCACAAGATCTACTGTGCAGCCCTGCTTTAGAACACTTCTAATTTCTCTTCTCCAGTGAAAATTTTCCAGACATTTGAACCAATCTGTCTTAATTCCCCTGTTTTGTTCCTGTCTGTGCTCAGCATTTTTAGGCCTTTCCACCGGTGCTTGCTCACCTCAGGTGGATTTGAGTACTAGTCATTAGTCAGTATCAGTAAGCACTCGGTAATCAATCTTAGAATTTCCTGCACTAGCCATATCAAAAAACATAGTTTTGTGTTTGTGTTTGTCTTTTTTAAGGTGTTCATTACGTAGACTTATCAGAATTATTGACTAGTGCAGTTGGTAAACTGTATCACTGGCATATTACCTGAGGCTATGGAAACTTGTTTAAGGAAAGGGACTAAGAGAAATGCACAGTTGTGCTTGGAGCGGAGGTCTGATATGAAAGCTCACAGGTGGATCTTTTCCCCATCTCTGAAATAAGGGTTTATGAATTCTGCTGTGCATCCTTTAAAAACATTGGTACATTTATTTGCCAATATATTTGGAATGAAAATAATACTAATTATTGGGTGAACATCAATCGTTTGTAAAGTTTCTTTCTTTGCTGCCTGAGTTGTGTGTGTCTGTATCTGTGTATGTGTACATGTGGAAAATTTCATTTTTGTAATTGGAAACAATATAAAAAGGGGGATTTTAAATCATGTATTTGTGTTGTAATAATAGTCCTTCATGTTCAGTATCAATGTTCTAGTAAGAGCATTTTTCATGTGCGGAATATATATTTTGATCCCCCGAGGTTCACAGTTACTGATGGTTGTGTGTTTGCACTGAATTCTATGCAATTTCATCAATTGTATAGGTCCAGGTGTCCACTGTGACAGCCGATATACTAAACCTTTCCAATATAAAAAGTAAAAAAATAAAAAATAAAATAAAATAAACCTTTCCAACATCACAGGGACACCTCATGTTGCCATATTTATTTTATTATGTCCTAAAAGTATCTGTAGTGTCTAATTAATAGAAAATAGATCAGTGTATCATCTTTGAAGCTCACTTTTGTGAGCTATAAGAAATTTTGGAAGTTACTGTTTATAATGTATTTACGATTCATATTCAAATTTCAAGGTATACGTCTCTTCATTGTTGGAAACATGCCAGATGTGGTTTCATGTAAATGTACCTCACCATTAGGACAGGCTCAATCAGTAATGGTGATTAAATCTCCTAATTTATAACAAAATAAAGAACAGGAGATAAAGATCATAGCTAACCCAAGAGAATTCTGAGGAACACTCATAAATAGCATTCTTCTAAAGAATAATGGAAATCTATGGGGTGCCTGGGTGGCTCAGTGGTTGAGCGTCTGCCTCTGTCTATGTCTCTGCCTTTCTTTCTGTGTCTCTCATGAATAAATAAATAAAATATTTTTCAACAAAAGAAATCTAATTATATGCTGTATAATTAAAACTAAAAAAAAAAAAAAGTGGGACTCTCTAGGTGGCTCAGTGGTTTAGCTCCTGCCTTTGGCCCAGGGTGTGATCCTGGGGTCTGGGGATCGAGTCTCGCATCAGGCTCCCTGAATGGAGCCTGCTTCTCCCTCTGCCTGTGTCTCTGCCTCTCTCTGTGTCTGTCATGAATAAATGAATAGATAATCTTTAAAAAAAACTAAAAAACTGTGCAAGTTTTCTAGGTGTTGAGTACAGACTTTTCAAAATATTATTGAAGACCTCTCAGTAAACTATAGTAATGCAAAAACCTTCATTTAGGAAATCAGTGGATTTTAAAAACTGTTGTCATAGAATGATAAATTCTTATAAAGTGTTGTTAGAAAATGGGAAAATTCCAAGACGATTTTTCTTCTGTTATCCCGTAACTCTCTTCTCAAGAAGTTGGCAGAGTTCAATGCTCCTTTTATGCCCTCGAAATTAAGGATGTTAAGGTACAAGGAAAACAACTTAGAAGGACAAGCAATGCTACTCCTGTACTTGTTTTTGTCAAATTCCTGATGTTATTAAGGAAATTTTAGTCAATTCTTGAGACCCTCTGATGGGGACACTTCGAGAAAGATCTTACAATAATTGATTCTAGAGGAGGAGAGGCAGGAAGGAAAACAGAGGCAGAGATGACTCTCTGGGTTCTCTGAGCACCAGGAACGAGGCTCTGCCTTGTGGCAGTGCGTCAGAATTTGTCCTCTATATTCCATCCAGGGATGTCACTTACTGCCTCCTTCTAGGCAGTTCTCACTTCCAAAGATGCATCCATGGCAAGGAGAGTGGTTCACAGGTGTGTCCTCTTGAACAGCCATCTTCCCAGATTCCCTTTGGCTCATTACCGGTACTGCTTTCATTCCCCTTTTGGTACATCATGAAATGAAGTGTTTTTTACACAGATCAAAATCCCATTTAATATACATTTTAGGATTTCTATTTATAAAATGAAAATTAAAAGTCTGATGTAACAAATCGTCGGAGTGATTTAGAGACAAGTCGTAAAGTTTTAGACCATAATTCATGAGATTGAGCTGATCTGCCATTTCTTTCTTATAACAGCATAAAGTCAATAAATCCTAAAGGAAGCCTGGGAAAAACTGTACAAATAGAAGAAGATATTACTGTGCATTTTGAAGAAATAGCTCAGCACTGTAGCTTACAAACCATCAAATGCAGGATTATTATTAAATAGTTGATTAGGCATATCTATTTATAGTATATTGCCTAAAGCATCATATATATCTATATAGCCTAGAAAAATATATCTATATGTAAATATATAATTAGCACATGAATAATGCATGTTACACATAGTTATATAATAAAATATAATAATATGTTATGTTAAAACATAAATATTTAAATACCTATCTATAGAGCTATATCTATCTAGGCTATATAGAGATATATATAGATATATAGCTTTATTCTGTGGCTCACATACTCTCTTTTCTGATTCTATCCTCTTTTTCTTAATATAGATTTTACTTATTTTTTCATGAGAAATGCGGAGACAGAGAAGTAGAAACATAGGCAGAGGCAGAAGCAGGATCCCTGCGGGGAGCCCAATGCAGGACTTGATCCCAGGACCCTGGGATCATGACCTGAGTCAAAGGCAGATGCTCAACCACTGAGCCACCCAGGTGCTCCTGACTCTATCCTCTTTTACAAACTTACTATTAATGCCTTCACTTGCACAAATTTTAACAACATAGGTCTGCTTAGGATCCCCCAATACTACTACTCTTGTTCCTGATTTTCTTGTAACCTATCTTGCCCACAATTAGGAAGAATTCCTCTTCTAATTTCCTACAGAAATTTATATTTTTTTAATTTTCCTATAGTACTTTTGACTATGTGCAGGATAGTCTCTTAACTACATGCATCCTAACAGCCCTAACAGACTCCAAGTTCATTACAGAAAGAAATTGTCAGATCTGTTTTTACATGATCTGTGTAGTCTAGCTTTTTTCAAGTGGTACTCACTGCTTAATTGGGGAATAAGTAAAAGAAGGTTATTTCTTTAAGGTAGTTATAGTCAAATGCTAGAATTCTGAAATGAGAAGCATATTTTAACTGTTTCTAATTTTAATCTAAGAAAGGTGTTTGATGATGCCCAGATTCATTTAGGTAGTGTTGCCCAAAATGTTTTGGAACTTTGTTTAATTTTAAGATTTTTTTTTTCCTGCAGTGTTGACCTATGATTATTTCAGTCAGATAATCTAGATTTAATCTATCTAAAATATCAGATTTATTTTGTGACTTCATAGAATATTCATGATTAGTTTCTGTGTAGTAGCTAATGTACCTAAATAAAATATTTCTATTTACTAAGACAAAACTTTAGATAGACTTGTTCTTAATTTATTAGATGTATCTTTATAATACTTATAATAATTACATTCAAAAGAAATGTGAGACATGCCATAGTTGAATGAATAACTGAAAGTTTTTATCAGATTTCATCAGTGTAAAATGTTTGAGAAACTTACTTTTACCTTTTATTAATCCAAAGGAGATTTTGCCAGAGTGTTTCTTCATAGATTAGAATAAATAACTCAGCTTGGAATATCTAGGCCCACTGTAGTGGGCCCCTTATGTTTTTTGGTGGCATACTCTTAAGTTAAATATGGAGGTGAATATTGATTGTTTTATTTCTCACACTACACTCCAGGTCTTACATTGAAGTCTTTGATCCATTTTGAGGTAATTTCTGTAAGTGCTGTAAGACAGGGGTCCAATTTCATTTTTCTGCATGTGTTTATCCAGTTTTCCAAAAATTATCTGGTGAAGAGACTATCCTTTCTCCACTGAGTATTCTTGGCCCCTTTGTCAAGTATTAGTTGACTGTATAAGTTGGGTTTATTTCTGGGCTCTGTTTTATTGCTCTATGTGTCTATTTTTCTGCCAGCCCCATGCTATTTTAATTACTGTAGCTTTGTAGTGTACTTTGAAGTCAGGAAGTGTGATGCTCCAGCTTGTCCTTTCTCAGGTTTGCTTTGGCTATCCAGGACCTTTGGTGGCTCCACACAAATTTTAGGATTGTTTTTTTTCTATTTCTGTGAAAAATGTCATTGGTATTTTGGTAGGGATTGCATTTGGGTGATAAAGATAGTCCAATAACATGACTCTTTCCAGTCCATGAACATGGGATATCTTTTCATTTGGCTGTGCCTTCTTCCATTGTTCTGCAGTTTTATTGTAAGGATCTCCCCCTTCTTTGGTTAAATTTATTCCAAGGTATTTTATTGTTTTTGATGCAATTATGAAGGAGATAGTTTATCTTTAATTTCACTTTCAGGCATATCATTGATAGTGTGTAAGAATACACCTGATTTCTGAATGTTGATTTTATATACCACAGCTTTACTGAATTTGTCAGGTGGTTCCAAGAGACTTTGGTTAAGTCTTTAGAACTGTCTATACATAAGATCATACCATTAGCAAATAAAGACAGTTGTACTTCTTTCTTTTTGATTTAATTTTTCTTTTTTTTTTCATCTTGGGTGATTGCAACAGCTAGAACTTCCAGTACAGTGTTGAAGAAAAGTGGTAAATAAGATTACACATAAATTTCCCCTTTGATACAGCAATCTTTCCCCTAGTTATTTGCTCAGGAGGAGGAAATATGGGTCCATAAAAAACTTTGTTTTTAAAAATGTTATAGTAGTCTTATAATCTTTATAAATGGAGAAAACCCCAAATACCCATGAACAGGAAATACTAACCAGCAATACATGTGAAGGCTGTACTTATACATGAAACAGCAAAGATGAATCTGAAAAACATTATGATGTGATAAATTCAGGCATAGATTGTATTTTCTGTGATCACAAACGCTACAAACAACTGAGCTATGGTAGGTCAGCCAGACACCATTGCATGAGAAAGACTGACTGCAGAGGGGCAGGTCAAGACTTTGTGACATGATGGCTCATATTTTCCCATGGATGGTAGTTTATCACTGTTGTCAAAACCTACCATTTTGTTATTGGTAAATAATTATTTAATGAAATAACTAGGTAGCTAGGTAGCTAAGTCATTGATTAAATTAATAGAGATTCAACAGGAATTCCAGGTAAGGTATTCTCCTTTGCATCGCCATCAGAGCTCACTAATTTAGTGAAAATTAAGTAAGACATAAGGAGATTTATTGTGTCATACTATTTTTAACTTAAAAAGACATAATCAGCTGCTGTATATTTTCCATGATATATTGGCACACACACATCTAGAACCTGCAGTAAATGCATTAGAGAAGCCATGAGGGGTATAGGAGGTAAATAAATAAGTGAAAACAAATTCAATAAGATGAAAAGAGACAAATACCTCATCTAGGCTAATGATGTTAGTGTGTCGTGAAAAGGAGAATAGAATGGACTTCAGTATCCAGACAAATAAATATATATTTGTTAAATTTGTGAGAAGATAAAGCAATTTAATAGAAAAAATTATCCAAGCAGAAAATTCATAAAGGAGAATATAAATGACCAATATAACCTTAAGAATGTTTTCTTTCTGAGTAATTATCAGGAATATATAATTTAAGATAATATTGTAAAAGACAAATAAAACACTTTTTCTTCTCATAAAAACAATAAAAAATTCATAATACTTGATATTGGAATCTGTGAAAAAACAAATATTTCTTAATGATGTTGAGCTCTGTATTGATATAGTTTATTTTTGATGGTTTAATAATATCTGTCAGTCTTGAAATACACTTGACTTTTCCATATTTAAGAAATGCATAGAGCTACTCTAAAGACTTCAACAATAGCTTAATTTTTTTTTTTCACATAAGGAGAATGTCTGAAAATATGCCTTAAACACTTTCTTCTCCAGGGCCCTTGTTTTTTTTTTTCGTTTGTTTGTTTTTTTCCAGTTTTCTCCTTAATGTCATTGGACATTGCTGCCTTGCATCACTCCCCATCTTTCATTCATTTTCAAGAGCTTCACTTGAGGGGCGCCTGGGTGGCTCAGTGGTTGTGCATCTGCCTTCAGCTCAGGTCATGATCCCGGGGTCCTGGGATCGAGTTCCACATTGGGCTCCCCACCAGAAGCCTGCTTCTCCCACTGCCTATGTTCCTGCCTCTATTTCTGTGTATCTCATGAATAAATAAATAAAATCTTAAAAGAAAAAAATAAAGAGCTCCATTTGAAGCCATGCGGACACCTGGATGTCACTGGCTATTGTGTAGCCAGACCTATAGGGAGAAAGGTCAGAAAATAAAGACTTTTACATTGTTGGGGATAATAGACTATTTTTCAGCTTTGCTGAAAATTTGAGAGAAAGTACAGAGTCCCATATACACCCTCCTCCTCTCACACACATACTTCCCTGTTATAAATATGTTGCATCCCAATAGTTCATTTACTACAATGCATGCACCAGCATCAATGCATTATTATTAACTAGTGGACATTCTTTGTGTTGTACAGCTGTGTACAATTCATAATGACATATTTCCATAATCTCCATATCATACAAAATAGTTCAACATTTAAAAAAAATACCTGTGCTCCATCTGTTAACCCTTCTCCTACCCTGAACCCCTGGCAACCACAGATCTTTTTAGTTTTGCATTATTCAAAATAGTTACCTCATGGAAGAAAGATATTCTCACTTTTTAATGACATTTCCATTTTTATTTTAAATACCTTTGTAATGTTTAGATTTTTAAAAAAATAATGGTGTTAACTTAATTACCTAATTTTACAGCACAAAACAGTATTTTTTTTTCCTCATGATTGTAGAAATGCCTCTAGGCATGTTGTTCAGAGTACACGTCTCATGACAGTGTGCTGTTTTGGTGTAAGTCCTGATTGTGTCACCTATAAACTTCATGAATTCCGAATATCACTCTGTATTTCTGAAGATAATAATAGTATCTACTGCTCAGGCTTGTTATGGGAAATTAAAGAGATGTGTGTGCATAGGTTGCTTAGCATAGTGTCTAGAACACTTGCAATCACTCAGTGGTTGTTAACTCTTGTCTCAGTTATTACAAAATGAGAGATTGAAGTTAGACATAAATTCAGAGGTGCTTTTACTGGGCTTGATGGGTCTACTGAAGACTTGGAAGATTTTATTTTTTGTACTACCTCTTAAAATCCCAAGGCGATATTTGCTTAAGGCAGATAGGTATGTTTTTTTCCTGTAATAAAGCCTCCGCAATCTAAAATAAGTTGTAATAATTTAGAGAAAAATTGATCAGTTTCTAAACTGAAGGTTATGCTTTCCTCCTAAAGAATCATGTTGAATACTCTGTGAAATATATAGAAACGTCAAACATTATCAAACTGTGAAATAACTCACATAAGGCTATAGACTAAGGATAAATATGCAGGGCAAGAAAAATAATAAACATTAGGACAAATGGAATGAAATTTAATCTAATGAATGATTCACCAAGAAAGCAAGCTCTGAATCGCATTCCTGAATGGTCAATCTGGAAAATCTGTTAGGGATGCTGGAGATGTAACTCAGACGAAGTCTAGGCTTGGCCCACCTGAGGCGGCTCCGTCCAGACTCTCTGGCTTCAAACACTACTGGGAAGTAGCTGGGATGGGCATGGTCTCCCCATGGGACCCAGAGCCCCACAAGTGCAGGCCAGGGTGAGAATCTTCTATGGAGACTTTGCTTGTGTATATATATATATTTTTTTTTTCATGCTTTCCTTTTAGCTATAGCACATCCCTATCAGGAATCAATCTAAATATCAGTTTGCAATGGTGAACACAGGATCAAATATCTGCAACATGCGGGAGATGGCATAGAAGTTCATTCTGTAATTTTTGTTAAAGAAAGTTCTCTTGTCTATTTTTTAAGATTTTATTTATTTATTCATGAGAGACATAGAAAGAGGGAGAGGCAGAAACACAGGCAGAGGGAGAAGCAGGCTCCATGCAGGGAGCCTGACATGGGACTCGATCCCAGGTCTCCAAGATCACACTCTGGGCGGAAAGTGGTGCTAAACCGCTGAGCCACCGGGGCTGCCCTATTTCTCTTGTCTTTGAAAAATATGTTGATCTATTTAAGAACCTCTTACATTCTACATTTTCCTAAAAGTGAGTCATTGAAAAATAAATACAGACTTTCATGTAAGAAAACCTTCTAATGTAAAATTAACTAACTACATGATTTGGATGGAGTTTTGGCCGTCTGCTAGTGGGTAAGTCTACTTGTGTCCTAGAAACATTAACCATATCAGATACCAGAGAACAACACCATTAATTTTTAAACAAAATCACAGTGTTGAGTTTAAATAGTCATTTCATAAAGCAATTGTTCTTAAAACCTTCTTTGCTCCTTGTTAATTAAACAATATACTTTCTACATTTAATTAACTGCCATATCTTACCCTAAAGCTTCCATAAGCAAAATGATAGAAACACAAAGAAAAAGATACACAAGTCTACAATTGGCTCTCCAAAATACGTTTAAACATATATTATAGGATGGAAATGTGTAAGTTATGAAATGATTGATGGAGAACAAAATGAGCAACACAACAGCTACATTTTGGCAACATGTACTTTATAAGAAATACTTGATGATATCATTTGAAGAGAAAAGCACCACTGTGATGAAGTAAACGACAAACAGCAGGGCCATACCGATCCCAAAAGTGGCTCTTGAGAACGGAAACACAGCCAAAAGTCATTATCCAAGCATCCACGATACACCTAAAAGTAAAACTTATCATTTCTCATTTGTGCCGTAGGAACCTAGAGTGAAGGTGAAGGAATCCCCAAATGAGACAAAAGCATTACAGGAAAGTAAACTACAAAGAAAAAAATATTCTTCATGAAAAAGTATTTTTAAAATATTAGCAAATTGCATAGAGCCACATATAAAAGGGATAATATACTGAGGCCATGTTGGGTTTTTCCCAGGAATGAAGATTGTCTCAAAATTCAATTTAACTTGTAATACCAACAGGGTACTATTTGGAAAGTGATGGTTTTTTTTTGTTTTTAATATTTATTCATTTATTTATTCATTAGAGACACAGAGAGAGGCAGAGACATAGGCAGAGTGAGAAACAGGCTCCCTGTGGGGAGCTCAATGCGGGACTCAATCACGTCCTGAGCCAAAGGCAGAGGTTCAACCGCTGAGCCACCCAGATGCCCCAATATTTGACAAGTTTACAGCCAACATAGTGGTAAAAAACTAAAAGCTTTTCCTCGAAGGTTAGGAACAAGAAAATGATGCCCACTCTTGCCGATTCTATTCAACCAAGCACAACAGAGCAATAGGGAAGGGAAATAAATAAAAGGAATTTAAATCATAAAGGAAGAAGTAAAATGATCTCTGTTGATGCCACAGTCCTATATGTAGAAAATCCTAACAAATATTAAATATTAATTTAATATTAAATTTAATTATATTTAATATTAATATTATATTAATATTAATTTAATATTAATATTAAAAGCAAATATTTTAGAACTAATAAAGGAAATCCTGTAAGGTGTGGTATACAAAATCAACATACAAAAATTATTTTTTTTTCTATACACCTACAACAAACCACCTGAAAGGGAAATTACAAAGATGATACCACCTATAAGAGCATCAGAAAGAAGAAAATAGGAATAAACTTAACCAAGAGATAAAAGGCGTGTACAATGAAAACACTGATGGAAGAAATTAAGGAGATATAAATAAATGAAAGACATTCTATGTTCATGGACTAGAAGACGTTATACTGTTAAAATGACCACACCACTAAAAGCAACCTACAGATTCACTGCTATCAGGATCCCAGTGGCTTTCATTTGTAGAACTATATATTTTAAAAAATGTCCTAAAATACATAGGAAACCACACAAGATCCAGAACTGTCAGAGCAGGCTTGAGCAAGATGAACAAAGCTAGAAGGATCGCGCTTGATTTCAAGACAAATTAGAGAAGCACAGTAATCACGAGTAAGGTATCGACATAAATCCAGTCATAGCGACCTGTGGGAATTGAACAGAGAGCCCAGAAGGAAGCGCACACAGAGTCAGCTGATGTCTGACAATGGTCCTGAGAATGTGCAAGGGGAGAAGGACAGTGTCTTCAACAGACAGTATGGGTGAGTCTGATATCCACCTGCAGAGGTAAAATGGGACCCATGCCTACACCATGTGCAAAACTCAGCAAATGGATTAAAGACTTAGTGAAAAACTCCTCGAAGAAAGCACAGGGCTTGGCCATGGTTTCTCGGACGGGACACCAGACACATCAGCCACAGAAGCACAAATACACAAGGGGACACCCTGGAAATCTGTGCATGTTCTTTAGTGCTACCTTGGCAAGTGCTTCTGTGTCCTTGTGTCCTCCAGCCTCTCTTGTAATGGGCATTGATAAGATTGTCCATATTCCTCTTGTTGCTGACTCCTCAACCCAAGCAGAGGAGGGAGGTTTGGGGTTTTTTTGAAGATTCATTTTTATTTGAGACAAAGAGAGAGAGAGAGAACAGAGACTGGCAGAGGGAGAGGCAGAGAGGGAATCTCAAGCAGACTCACCACTGAGCCTGGAGCCCCATGCAGGTCTTGATTCCACGACCCTGAGATCACGATCTGAGCTGAAACCAAGAGTCAGATGCTCATCCGACTGAGCCAGCTGGGTGCCCCTGAAGGACTGAGTTCTGAAGAGTAATCAAAAGCTATGATCTAAAAAATAGCATTGATACCATGCAGTCAAAAAATTAAAGGTGACTAAACTTGGTAAGCTGTGCTCCAGACCTTTTTTTTTTTTAAGATTTTATTTATTTATTCATGAGAGACACACGGAGAGAAAGAGAGAGAGAGAGAGAGAGAGAGAGAGAGAGGCAGAGACACGGGCAGAGGGAGAAGCAGGCTCCATGACGGGAGCCCGATGTGGGACTTGATCCCAGGACTCCAGGATCATGCCCGAGCTAAAGGCAGACACTCAACCGCTGAGCCACCCAGACCTTTGACCTATTTTGGTAAATTCTGTTCTGCTTTCCATCATTGCATCATTGCCTCAGTGAGGTGTCTGAGTAGGATGCATGCAGGGAGGTTTCTGATGATGCTCAGAACAATCCCAAGTGTGCTCTGTCTGGATCTACATCCCCTATACCCTGTGGTCTACACGGGTTGTAAAACTCAGTGTAAAACACACTGTCTCACGCTAGGGTTTTCTTGAATGGATATTTCTGTGTCTTTATGTGTGTCTCAGACTGTTTCTTCCCCTTTATGAGGGTTACACCTCTCCCTCTCCCCTTTGTTCATGAAACTGTATTGGAGCAAATAAAAGCAATAGCTAAAACGAAATAAATTAGTGGTGACCCAGGGCGCCTGGGTGGCACAATGGGCTAAAAGCAACCGACTCTCAGTTTCATGGTCTCCAGGTCATGAGATTGAGCCCTGTGTGGGGCTCCACATTCAGCAGGGAGTTGGCTTGAGATTCTCTCCCTCTCTCCCTCCCCTGTCCTACACGTGCACTTGCTTTCTCTCTCTCTCTTTTCAAATCAATCAATCAATCAATCAATCTTTGAAAAAAATCTAATGGAGACCCAACAAAATGAGAAACACTGAAACTCCCACTGGGTTTCTTGAGTATTTACATTCTTATCTTTCCCGATAGTTGTTTATTTCAGCAGCCACCATTCAGGGATCTAGGGGAGGATTCTATATGACTCTCCTGTGGGGTGACCCTGACCTGCCTGACACTAAGCTTGCCCCTCCTGGTCACTGGGAACCACAGGCCCCTCCAATGGCTCCTGCTCACTGCTTGTTTGACTGAATGTGTTTGTGGCATTTCCATCGCCCTGGTGGTGGCGTCTTGTGGATGGCCTCCAATAAAGGAGCAATGCCACATTATGGTACAGTTTCTCTAACTGAAGGACATGCCAAATGGGGGAGAGATTTTTTTTTTTATAATTACCAGGAAATCAGCTGTTTCTTGCACACCATATTCTCTAGTTCCTGAATACTTCATACAGGGGACACGTTTTTACACCATGCGTGTTTCTCACCTGAAACACCACAGACACATGGGCACAGACGTAATCCAAGTCATTGAGGTGACAAGAACCAAGAAGAATGCAACCACATTAAGAACCAGGACCTAGTCTTTGAACCTGAACCAGGTTGAACCTGAACCTGAACCAGAACCAGGTTCTTTGATAATGGGACTTCACTGTATGAAAACAAAATTTATTTGAAATCAAAGGATTGCTTTATTTTTAAGGCATTTAAAGAATAAGTGGTGAAATAAATCTTACACGAGCAAAATATCAAAATTTCTCTCTCTGAAATGAATATTTAAAGGGAACCCAGCTACATTAATCAGGATTGCTGAGAATAAAGCCTTTTAAATATTTAGGGATGTGTGGCCCTTTTCAGAATGATTTACTCTTGTATCCTCTCCTGAGGAAAAAGGCACATATCCGCAGAACTTCATAGGATATATTTGAAGGCTCTTTGATGCGAATTCATGCCTTAATGGTTCTCAGACATTAGGTTAATAATCTTGACATTAGAGGTTGTATATCCACAATGATCACTTATGCTTTTATTTATTTTTTTTAAATATTTATTTATTCATGAGAGACACACAGAGAGGCAGAGACACAGGCAGAGGGAGATGCAGACTCCTCACAGGGACTCTGATGTGGAACTTGATCCCAGGATCCAGGGTCACACCCTGAGCTGAAGGCAGATGCTCAACCACTGAGCCACCCAGGTGTCCCTCACTTATGCTTTTAAATGCATGATCATCTCATGTCACTTTGCCTTCAGACTATTTTGCCACATAGTCACATAATCACACCTGATTATCCAGATCATAACTGCTTTTCTACAATGGAAATAATAGCCTGAATTTTTGTTTATTTTTTAAAGATTGTCTTACAAATTTAGATAAGATAGGTTGTGCTTTTATCCTTATGGTCAGAAAAACAAATTTTCTGATTTGCAGTAAAATTAACATAAGTAAAAGCAAAAATTAACGGCAAAGGTGTATTCATTCAATTATGATTTCTCTAAGAATCTCACATATTTAGAACAACACTGCATAATGGTAAGCATGAAAGAAACTCACTGATTTTTTTTTTCTTTTTCTATTTGCTTTATTACATGTGACAAAGATCCTGGCCCTATTTGTGCAAAGTGAAAGAAACCTGTCCACCACTATGCCCCTACCTTGTTAGGGAAAAAGGAGCAATAAAGGATCACAGGTTTAGGTATGGCAGTGCCATACATCAGTAGGAGACCCAGTACCCTGAGGCATAGCCCCTGGACCTCATGACCATCAGGGCTGGGGAACACTTCAAAGCACAGGATAGAGGAGGTCCGGTACCTGGAGCATCATGGTCCTCATGGGTGCACTGTAGATGTTGACCAGGTCATCCATCCCAGTGCTCACCCACTATTGGCCCAGGGCAGGGAGTCAAGACCCAGGGTGGTGCTGTGCTTATACCCCACCATGTGCGTCTGGCCCTGGGGGCATGTTGCTGATCTTTAATCAGAGATCTTTAACATAACTTAGTTCCAATAAGCTCAACATGGACTTCCTGTGTCATTTCATTTGTAGTATATCTGTAGTGCATACAGGAAACGAGATATATGAATAACTATTCTATTCCTTTCTTTTCTTCTTTCTTTCTTTCCTTTTTTTTTTAGAGAGAGAGAGAGAGAGAAAGCATGAGCAGGGGAGGGGCAGAGGGAGTGGGAAAGAGAGAATTCCAAGCAGACTCCGTGCTCAGGACAGAGCCCTGCACATGGCTCAATCTTATGACCCTGAGATCATGACCTGAGCTGAAATCAAGAGTCAGACCAGCCACCCAGGGGCCCCAGGAGTACCTTCTCTTTAAACATTGCTTTATTAAATGTTATCTGTCTAACCCTAATTTTATTTATTTTTGATTTTTTTAAGATTTTTATTTATTTATTCATAGAGACACAGAGAGAGAGAGAGAGGCAGAGGCACAGGCAGAGGAAGAAGCAGGCTCCATGCAGAAAGCCCGACATGGGACTCGATCCAGGGTCCCCAGGATCAAACCCTGGCTGCAGGTGGCGCTAAACCGCTGCGCCACAGGGGCTGCCCTAACCCTAATTTTAATACAGACTGTTGACCAAACTTTTTATAAAATTGATCTCTTCAAAAAAATAAATAAACAAAATAAAAAAAAAAGATCTCTTCACTTGGTCTTTTTGGAGATATTCAATAAAAGTTTAATGTTTTGGAGGCCAAAATTTTTTCTTGGAAAAGAAAATCCATAAACCAGATTATCTGATTTTTAACTATATTAAAGATACTATGTGTCATTATAGGAACACATTCTTTCAAAAAGCATGAGTCCTAAGATCCCCCATTACCATGGCTAGGAAGTCATTATTTTATGTCCTGTTGCCTCTGTGAATAACAACACCCTCAACAACAGTGCTAAGGGAGCTGAGGGCCAAGCTAAGATACCAGGGCCATGAGTTAGTACCCATGGCATAGGGCACCCCCAAGGGGAAGAGGCCTTCATCACCACAGACCATTTCCTGTATGGGTGCTTGTCCATATCCTCTGAGCAGGACAGTGTGGACCCTGACACTGCAGACCTAGGCAGCTTCCCCCTTCCCCAGCTCTCACAGCCACCAGCGCCCTCATTTCTGAGCCTTGTCCATGGTAGGAACAGCTTGGCCCTGTTGCTCAGTGTTGGTGCTGTCTCATGGGGCTCTCCCTAGTAGAAATGATGAGCTTAGCTGCACAGGGAAGACAGGAGGATATCGCTGTATGCATTTGGTGGCTGCCACCCAGAGAAGTGCCCGGGATTGCCTGGCTCTGCTGACCAGCAGACCTTACAGTCATGGGACCCATAAGACTGTAGCAAACAAAGATAAATTTCTTAGTGGACGATTCCGCAAGTATATTACCCTTCTGGGATTATCCTCCTGAGAGTCTGTGTGGATGACTGTATTATCCCTGGTCTGTTGGCCATGGGTCAGGTTCACCTTAGGAAAACTGCACACCAATATAAAGAGGTAGCAAATTCTATTTCTAGAGCTTAGATAGGTGGTGATCCCTTTAGTAGCCCGTGTGTGACTGGATGTTAAAGGAATCTTGAAACTCGTGCACTTATTACAAAGTATAACACCCATCTATGTGTTAAATTGATCAATTCTTTGTTGTTTACCTTTACCATGACCATCTAAGGAGTGAATAAGTCTCCTACTTGATCTTCCTGACACCATTTTCTTCCTCCTTTTGCAAAATATTTGGAGCAGTAAGATGTTAATAATAAATTTGTAATTAATATGAAAGTTATAATTTAGCAGGGTTGATTAAATTGTAAAATAATTATAATATCCAGAATAGAAATGAACAAAAATAAGGACACTGGTGTGCATATTTAACATAATGACAACTTATACTTTACCGTTCTGCTTATATTCATTATATTAAACTTAACATAAATATATACATACCTAATTAATGTATACGGAACCAGCTACGAATGCGAAGCATTCTTGTAAAAATTATTTGGATACCAATGAGCGAAGAAAAAATTACGGGTATACAAGTTAAACTTTCAGGTAAAGCTTATCAGAGACCGTTAAATGGAAGCGCTTTGTGTCCATCTGAACACTTCAGTGTAACAACTGAAAATTCTCAGGAAGGCTCACGGAGGCACAGAATTCATTATTACCCATCCTCGAAATTCTAGTGGAATCTGAGGTCTGCCTCTAAGACCTCATTAAGATACTGGGTAGGTTGGGAAGGCTTGAGGGGCTGATCATAAAATTAAGCTGAAACTGGAACAGAAATTTAATATCCCTTTATTTTTGGTGGTTTGGATTAAGCTTGATTCAAACCAAGAATTCATGAGAACTTATGAGAACTTAAAGTACGTGTGTGTGTGTGTGTGTGTGTGTGTGTGTGTGTGTGTGTGTGGCTATTTATTATTATTGTATGAATGAATCTTTGAGGCTATATGTTTGGATACCGAAATCCATAAGCATTGGCATTTTTTTTTAAATCATCTTAAATTGAATTCCTTTGGCAACAGAAATTGAGTAAGAAATTTAAGTACAGAAAGTTATAGAACATTATACCTTTGGAATAAAAAACTGCAGGAGTGAAGGAACAGAATAGGGGAGAAAAAGGAATGGAAGTGACATAAGCACAGAAAAGGTCCGTATATACTCAATCCCACAGGATGTGTGCAGGAGGGCTGGCTATTACAGGTTTCCCAAATTGTGGTATGAGGGCTGGGTTTTTATGAGCACAGATTAACTAGTCATAGGATGAACATGAAATAAAAACTTTTTGAAAGAAACAAAAGCTGAGCAGATTTTTCACCAACAACTGTGAACTGAAGGAAATGATAAATAACATTATTTAACAGAAAGAAAATGCAACCAGTTGGGAATTGGATCTAAGAAAAGAAACAAAAAGGGTCACAAAAGAAGAATATTGAAGAATCAAGTGTGCTTTTCTTGAGCTGTTATTATTTAGGATTATAATTGCTTAATGTAAAATTATTTTTAAAAGGCTTTATGGTGTTTATGATATACATAACTAAAATGCCTAACAATAGGTAATAAACCAGCAGAGGACACAAAATAAAATATTAAAAATACTACTCAGTTATTCTAAATGAAGACAGGTGTAGAGAATATAAAGATCAAAGTAAATATAGGGCATATGGGAAACAGTCATTTAGGTGACAAACGTAAGCCAACCATAGCATTAGTTTTATTAACTCTAATGGATTTATGCCTTCCAATTAAGGCAGAGGATTTAGGTGGAATAGAAATTCAAGATGCAAGTACGTTCCATAGCCATAGGAAAAAAAAAATCCCCATCAAATACAAAAACACTGAGAGATTAGAAGTAAAAGGATGAAAAAGCAAACCATGTAAGCACTAAGCGTAACAAAGCTGGAGTGGCTACATTAATATCAGACAAGGTAGATTCACAGTAAGTTTTCTAGATAATAGAGGCATTTTAGAATAATAGGTCAATTCACAGAAAATGCATAAACATCATAAAAGCTTTAAATTAAGTGAAATCAGAGGATACTGAAAAGAGAAATAGATGATCCCACAAATATATTTATTTCAACACTCCTCTCTCTGACAAGTAGACAGAAGATAAGCAAGCATAGGATAGTTGAACACCATGATCAACTTGACATAATTCATATTTGTGAACCACTGTTCAAGACAAAAGTAGAATTCATATTTATTCTAGCTGCCAAGAAATAATGAAGATAGGATACTTATTGTTTAATAATTTTATAATGAACCAAATTATTTCTCCATTAATTTAAAAGGATAGTACTTATGCGTAGCATATATCCTGATCACAACACAAATAGAGATCAATAAAAGAGAGATAACTGAAAAAAATCCCAAAATAAATAATAAAGACAAGAAGAGAAACAAACAAAAAAAAAGAACAAAAAAGATTTACGACAAAGACATCAGGTCAATCTAATGATAGTTCATCCAAAAAATTAATAAAGTCGACAAACTTTTTCCATCATATTCAGGGAAAGAAGGGACAAGACACAATTAACAATATTAGTTCAAAATAAGAGAGATCGCTTGAGATTCTGCAGACATGAAAAGGATAAATGGCAGAAGTGTGAAAAACTTTATGCCAATAAATCTCATAAATTAATGAAATGGACAAAATCCTTAATAGACATTTGTAAACAAAATTGACAGAAAGAAATTTAAAAAGTTGGCAGTATGTGTTCTTCCAACCCATGAGCATGGAATATCTTTCAATTTCTTTGTGTTATCTTCAATGTCTTTCATCGGTATTTTATAGTTTTCAGAGTACAATTTTTTCAACGCTTTAGTTAGGTTTATTCCTAACTAAAAAACCATTCTTTATTTTTGGTGCGATCATATGTGGAATTATTTTCTTAATTTCTGTTTCTGCTGCTTCATTACCGGTGTATAAAAATCCAATACATTTCTGTAGATTGCTTTTGTATCCTATTTCTTACTGAATTCATTTATCAGTTCTAGCAGCTTTTGTTGGAGTCTTTTAGGTTTTCTATATATAGTATGACGTCATCTGCAAATAATAAAAGTTTTACTTTTTCCTTACCAATCTGGGGGCCATTTATTTCTTTCTGTGGCCTGATTGCTGTGGTAAGGTCTTTCAGTACCATCTTGAATAAAAGTGGTGGGAGTAGACATCCTTGTCTTTTTTCTGACCTAAGTTTTTCCCTGATTAAGGATGATGTTAGCTTTGATTTTTCCATATATGGACTTTATTATGTTGAGATATATTCCCTCTAAACCTACTTTGTTGACAACTTTTATCATGAATGGATGTTGTACTTTGCCCAATGGTTTTTCTGCATCTATTGAAATGATCATACGGATTGTTGTTGTTTTTTTAATCCTTTCTCTTATTGCTGTGATGTATCATGTTGATTGACTTGCAAATTTGCAAATATTGAACCACTCTTGCAACTCAGGAATAAATCCCACTTGACTGTGGTGAATGATTTTTTTAACGTATTATTAGATTCAGTTTGCTAGTATTTTGTTGAGGATTTTTGCATCTAAGTTCATCAGGGATATTGGCCTCTAGTTCTCTTTTTTAATGGTGCCTTTATCAAGGTAATACTAATGTGACAGAGTGAATTTAAAAGTTTTCCTTCCATTTCCATTTTTTGGTCTAGTTTGAGAAGATTCGGTATTAAGTTTTCTTTAAATGTTTGTGGAAATCACCTGTGAGGCCATTTGGTCGTGGTCTTATTCTTTATCTCCTCTGTTAAGGGTCTCACTCATGCGTTTCACTCATTTCTCAACTCCATGAGTATCCTGATGATGATTACTTTAAAGAGTCTCTCAGGAATGTTACTTACATCTGTTTTGCTTTGATCTGTGTCTTCTCATTTTAAGTCTCTGTGCCTGTTTCTATGTGTGTTAGGAAGGTTAGCTATGTCTCCTGTTCCTGAGGGTAGCAGCCTTATGAAGAAGAGGTCCTGTAGTGTCCCGCAGTGCAGTGTCCCCCATTCACCAGGGCTTGGCACTTCCAGGTGAGTCTCCAGTGTGCTGCACGTTCTCTGCTGTTTTGTCCTGGCAGATTTATCCTTCAGGCCATCCATCTGCAGAGGCTTTTTTTTTTTTTAATTTCATTTATTCATTTGAGAGCAAGAGCAAGAAGGTGGAGGGGCAGGTAGAGGGAGAGGGAGAAGCAGACTCCGCATTGAGCAGGGAGCCCAACATGGGACCCCATGATCATGACCTGAGCGACCCTGCAATCATGACCTGAGCGACTGAGCCACCAAAGGAGTCCCTATGTGCATCTTTTCTACATAAACTTGCTATAGAGAAAGTCTTACTTTTAACATGTCTTATATGTAAATGTAGAATCTGGGGAAAAAATGTAAAAGTTTTGGAATAAAGCTAATGTTCTCAGAAACACACTTACCTTTTTGGTGTGAGTGTGTAATCAAAGTTGCTAACATAGTAAATAATTGTTAAAAAGAGGAAAAGAAAAAGTTACCAAACATATGAAAGATCATCAATGTGTGAATTCGCCTACCTCACTGCTGTACTAATACAGAGTCTGGAATATCCAGGGCAGCTTCTTTTTATTTTTCGTCATATGGGTTTTCCTTGCATGAGTTTTTCCATCGCAACTAATTCACTTCAGGAAGGACAGAGCTTTAGGAAGTGCCAGATGATTTGTGAATCCCTATCATGACACCCATACAGAGACCCTTAGTCATCGATTTTAATGAGATATTTAAAAGACAGCCTTGGAGATTTTTATTGATGTAACCATCCTGCCATATATTCACATTTGGGGCTGCTGGTTTTATGGTCATGTAGGTATTTCAATTGTAAAGCATTGTTTTATCAGCAGATCATCTGATTATGACCCTCTTTCATAGTCTTACATAAAATAAGACTGTGAATGTGTAATAAAATTACTATTTTCATTGTTTCTCCACCATGTTCTCTCTCCTTTCAAATGTCCCAGTCATCGTAGATCAAAAATGGAAGCAGCCTGCTTCCCCTGGCATCTGTATGCTCCTGAATTCTCTGAATATCCCCTTACACTGAATGTAAAATGTGCATCTTTATATGACATGGAATTTGAAAACTACCAAAGCTAACCTTTCTCATGACCAAGAATAGTACCTACTAAAAAAACCACATTGCCTTAAATTAAATACTCAGCCTGTCTCCATTGCTTCTGTTTTCAAATTGTGGCTGACATATCAAATGTGTTAAATTTTCTGGCATTTCTAAAATATAATTATAAGAGGCCTTTAATTTTAAACATTTTAAGCTTTGACTCTCTAATAGTCCTACTGCCTGTTTAAACATACTAAACATGTTATATCCATTTGTGATTTTTAAGTAATGCACATTTATGAATCATCTCTTTGGGACAGTTTCTAAACTATTTTATAAATAGTGCCACCTAATTCAAATAATTAATCTATACAATTAGTACTACTTCTATGGAAAAATTGACACATGTTCTTTGAGGTTTACAAAGATATTAAATGGTATATACTCATATGTATGAGTATATATGTACCAGAATGTACCAGAATTTAACAAAGTCAATCAGATTCTAGAAAATATTTCTAAACATTATGGCATATGCTGCCTACTTATGCTACACTAATTAAAGTAAATCATTATATATTTTATTTATATAGGATTGTCATCTTCTGCCTTTACATTATACACATTTGGGGCATACAAGAGATTAGACATGGAGCGCAGCCCATCCTACATCAAATGGCATTGGCATGCCCCATGTCCAGGGAATGACTTCTGTCCACAGAAGTGCTAACGTTGCACGGACTGGTCACAGCCCTTACCCTCATCTCATGTCTGACAATAGGAGATAATGTTTGTCTTTCAATTGCAGTCTGTTTTCCAATTTATCTAAGAAAACATGGTAAGGTAAAACAGCTCTAACTATGCCTAAAGAGATCCCACAACGTGTAGACCATTTTGGTGTGATTTTGAAAGGGGTAAATGAAAAGACTTTGAATTTTAGATCTACTTTAACAGTTGATACTTGTTTATAAATCACTGTAAGTAAAATTTGAGTTTGCTTTAGTTGGTCTAATATTTAAGAGTTCTTTCCCCTTTGATTCCTGACGTTAGAATGTCTCTTCATCTCCCACCCACCATTATCCACTTTCTGTGGTTTGCTCCTTCTTTACAATTCCCAAGGCTTATCCTCAACCCCTTAACAAGGGATTCTGTTCTGGAGGCAACTGGGTTTCCTTTCTTCTCTCTAGATTCCCGTACAATAAAATCTCTAACTATGTATTATTCGGGCAATTACCTTCCTTCTCTGGTACCAAGGGAGTGGTTGTTTCTGCTTTTAAAATGTACAGGAGTCTCAGCACCTAATGAGAAAGCCTTCTGATGTCTCATACATTTGGTATTATATCTAACTTCATGCTTAAGAATTTCTCCTCTATAGTGTAATTTAAAAGTGACATGTAGACATGGAAGTTGATGTCAGAAAGAAAGAAGTAGAGAAGTAATGCATTGGAGATTTGGATAAATATAATTTCTAGGTTTTTTAAATCTATTGAAAAGGCACCATTTGTAAATAGTTTTATTAGGTGTACTCCCAATTATTTCACTTGCTAAGACATTGAGAATTGTACCCCTTCAAAGACACTTAAAAATACCTTTTGAATAACTACATGGAAGTTCATCTGAGCCATCCTTTCATCTATGACAATTTAGTATTAAGAATCTGCAGAAAATCACTACCGATCACCAGCTTGCATCTGGAAGCTGTGCTGCGGTCAGAGTGAACCAAAACTTAACAATTTCACAGTCAGGTCAATGCAACAAGCACCTATGGAGCATTTTACGTACCAGGGGTTTTTCTAGGTGTGGAGTAAAACTCAGTGAGAAGAAACACAGAACCTGTGCCACTGAATAATGGAGGCAAAGTTCATACAAATGACCTATAGTGGGAATGAGAGCAGTGGTAAGGGGCTGACACAAATAGTAATTCCAGATTCAGGGACTACAGAGCAATCATGAAGTGACACCTGAGCTGAACCCAGAAGGCCTCCAGAGATGGAGAATTCAAATCCAGGAAAATAATAAGTAAATACGTTGAAAGTGTGAAAGTGCATTTATAGTAGAAGAATCACATGCAAGTTATCTAAGGCAATGGACAAGCAAAGCCAGTCAGGGCTCAGATCTAGAAGTTCAGTTCATTCAGCTGCCTAGAGAGGTTCCAAGTCATGGGTGAGTAGTATACTGCCCCACACCGTGGCTGTGTACTTTCATAACTCTCACTGTATACACTGTTATTCTGCTTCTGTTTGAGATTTACTTTAAAAAACAAAATATCTACAGATGTGCTTTTTTCTAATTTTTTTTATAAAAGCCAGACAGGTCTTTAGAAAAATTATACATTTGCAATTTTTGAAATTTTTATTAAAGATGTCAATGATTAAATTATATGTTTCTTCAGCTCTCATCTGGGCATGTTGTGAGGGATTGTTTTTTAGCATCCTTTTGCCTGTTTAAAAATTAGGTAAGTAACAAAATATACATAATTCCCATCGTAAGCCATTCAGGCAATACACAAGTTGAGTAGATTATGGCAATATTCCCTTCATAACCCACTTCACTCTTTCCATGCCTTTACGTGGGACTCTAATTACTATACAGTGTGTATTCTGCTAGCTGTTGATTATATATATATATATGTATATGTATATGTGTGTGTATGTATAATACAAATGTAATCTTAATATATCAATTATTTTGGCTTTTACTTATTTCTTCTTTTTCACTTTTACTTATTTCTAATAAACAATGACGTAGAGATATTTGAATCACCCTTCATTCTATTCTCCAAAAACTGTGACTATAAAAATATGTGCTCATTTATCGTTCTCTACATGTACAGAAGTTTAGTTAGTAAATTAAACAGTTTTATATACATATAAACTTGTAAGACTTTACTCAGAACATCTAACTTTCAATAATCTAATGCTCAGAATTTTTAAAAATAGTTCGATATAAAATCACATATCATTAATCTTTTTGATGTATATTTTTTCTTTTTTTCTGAAAATTTCCTGTTTCCTTATACTTTCCAGCCTTAACTTACTGAAGCTAAAACCTCTTAATAAAACTCCCATGTTTGTCTATATTTATATAATCATACACAAGCAGATAGATAGATACATATACATATGTGAATATATATATGCAAAAATATGTGTGTATATATTTATCAATTTACAGTTTATCCTCATTTTTCATAGATTCCATTTTTGGGAATACCCCCACTCACTAGAATTTATTTGTAACCTCCAAATACTGCAATCCATGGCATATCTGTTGTCACTCTTGGGCATGCACAGAGCAGTGGAGCTCTGAACCCCCCAACCCATATCTTCTGCTGAGGCTCAAAATGATGGTGCTCAGTCTTCCTCTTTCTGCTATCACAAGACAAACCAGGGTCCTTTCTACAGGCTTGTTAGTCCATGCTTCTTTGCATTTTTGTCCTCTGTGTTGCTGATTTCGCTCATCAAAATGGTACCAAGTATAGTACTGATATACTGTAAGTCCAAGAAGATTGTGATGTGCCTTTCAGAGAAAATATGTGTATTAGATCAACCTCATTAGGCCTGAGCTATAGTGCTGTTGGTTTTGATTTCAATGACAATGAATCCACAATGTATAGTAAATATAATGCCTTTAAACAGGAACACACACAAAATAAGTTATGTGTTGACTGGATAACAAAAATATTTTGGCCAACAGTTCTCCAGAATCTAACGCTATGTTTATTTCCCCTGGGGGAAACTATTCCTTATTTGCTAATTCAGTAATTTTAGCAACTATAGAGGCCATAACCATCATAAGTAATGAGAACTGATGACATCAATATCTATCTATAGTTTCATCTTTTTCATAATGTGGATTATATTTTAGAAGAGAATTGATGTAAGTTTCTGATAAAGTGTTTCAATCTTATTTATGTAGTCTCTATTTTTCACTTGGAGTTTTAATTAAACTACTATAATCATATGCTGTTTCTATTCTATACCACCCTATAACAGTTTACACGAAAATATTTCCTGCAATTGTAGCACTCTTGAATTCTTGTGATAAAGCACAGTTGGAAATATACATATCTTTTTTCAAAAATGTTTAATAAAATATAGATAACAAGTAGAAATTTATATATATTTATACATATATATAATTATTGTACAACAGGATTAATTTATCACAAATAAACAAGCTCACATAATCAACACTGAAATTAAAAAAAAAAAGGAATATGAGCAGGTCAAACAAAAGCTCTTATCCTGCCCCTTCTCATTCAAAAGCATCCATGTTTCCTAGGGAATTGAGATGATCATGCACATACCACAAGTAATATGCATGCTTTAAAAAAGCTCTAAAAAGATCCTACACTTTCATCTTAGACTGACTATAGGCTCAGCAAGCTCAGGTAAGTGTCAATGAAGTGCTGCAACACAATTTTCAAAATTTTAGACATTTTTTTGTTGGGTTGTTTATTTTTTAGTTCCTGGCATTCATTAAAATCTGATAAAATACTAATTAAATTTGGGCTAAAGAACTGAATCTTCAGAGACCAAACACAATAAAAAATATAATCTCTGCAAAAGATAGTTTGTAAAGTCACTAAAAAATTATACTACAAAAATTTTTTAAAATTATATTACAACCTTCAATAATAAAAAAATCAATTTTTTATAAAAGAGGTGAGTATAATTTCCATACTTATATTAAACTAACTGAGTTCCAGCAAAAATCACAATGCATACAAATAAACAGAAAGTATGGCCCATTCAAAGAACAGAATAAATTGACAGAAACCATCCCAAAGTCTACACATTAAATTTACTAGAAGAACACTTAAGATTGCTATTTTAAATATACTCTGAGATAAAGGAAATCATACTCAAAAAAGTAAAAGAAATAAAGAAGACAGTATATGAATAAAATAATAATAAAGATATAGATAAAGGAGAAAAAAGAAATAAATAGAAAGTCTGGAGGTGAAATGTAAAATAACTGAAATTTTAAAAATAGTAGAAGTGTTCAAAAGAGAATGGAACAGAAAGAAGAAAGAATCAATAAGCATGAAAGCAAAACAACTGAAATTCAGCCACAGAAGCAGAAAGAAAAAAAAGAACCAAAGGAAGTGAAGAGACTAAGATATATATAGGACAACAACAGTAACAGCAAAGAATCAACATATGCATTGTGGTAGCACCACATGGAGGAGAGAGGGAGAAAAAAAAAAAGCAAGAATGGTTCAAAGTAAGACAATAAATCAATATAATATCTCACATTAATAGAATGAAAAAAAAAACCACATAATCTTTTCAATTGATGCAGAAAAAGCATTTGACAAAATCCACCATCCTTTCATGATTAAAAATTCATTCAGAAAACTGGGTAGAAGGAATATTCCTTAATATGACAAAGAGCACTTAGAGAAGACTACAGCTAACATCACACTCGGTGGTGAAAGATTAAAAGTTTTCCCTATAGCAGGAGAAAGAATAGAAGCAAGGATGCCCACTTCACCACAACTAGCTAACAGTGTACAGGAAGTTCTAGATAGAACAAGAAGATAAGAAAAATATGAGAGAGAGGAGTTCAGATGGTGGAAGGGCAGGGGGACCCTGGGCTTGCCTAATCCCCTGAACCCAGCTAGATAAATATCAAATCGTTCTCAACACTCAAGAAATTGATCTGAGGACTGAGAACATAAACTGCACAACTAGTGGTAGAAATACAGGCACCTTCTGGAAAGGTAGAAGCTGCAGAAAGTTGATTTGGGGGAGAAAAGAACTGCAGGCACTTCGCTGAGGAGTGAGCCCTTATTAGAAAGAAGAGAGAGAGAGAGAGAGAGAGAATGAGTGAAGCAGTGGTGAGGGGAATGTACCAGAAAAACTTTTCCCCAAAACCACTGACTGGGAAAAGGAGAGGGGCTGAATACCAAAAGTCTTTATAAGCATCAGAGCTCAAAATCTGAAGTTCTAGACCCCCACACAATCGCCCAGGTCATGTCTGGTAGGCTTAGCAGTGCTCCTGCAGGGAAGGAGGGTGGAGGCCCAGGAGTGGGCAGCATGGTCTGAGGATACCCTGGGTCACACAGGGAAAAATGATTCATCTTCTTGGAATACATTTAGGAGAGATGGCACAGTCTCTCCAAGGACAAAAGACCTGGTAGGCATCATTGAGCTGCCCTGTTACTTGCATAGAAATAGAGACACCTGCCAAGGGCAGCAAGCCTTGGTACTAGCTTTTTGCTGCAATTTTACCATAAACTCCAAACCACTGCACCGTCATACAATCGTTTTGCTGAGATGGACTGGCACGGGCTGTAGTGCCATAAGATCCTCCCACAGAAGATCAACATGAGTCCACACTATGTGGATCCCTAAAATTTGGAGTTCTGAAACCCAGCCCTGTACCTGAGAGAAAACAGGAGTACAGAGCTGCCTGGCAGGCAGAAGGCTTGAACATAGTCAAAGTAAAGGTGGGGATGGTAAGGAAGTCCAGGACACAAGAGAGGTGATTGTTCTTCTATGAGGGCTTCCTGACGAGTAGCAGACCACCTCTGGAGTGAAGAGCCATCAGCACTGACCCACTTCAGTGAGCAACACAATGCTCCACAGTGGAGGCTGAAGCCACTTGGCAACAAGCACTGCCCTGCTGTGCCCAGCAGGTGCACCTCCACTAGGGCAAGTCCAACTGAGAGTCAGCACAGCAGGCCCCTCTCCCACAAGATGAATATAAACCCTCACACACACCAAGTCTACTGATCAAAGAGTTCTATAAACCTTCAACTCCAAGAGAAATAGTCTAGCTTCTTCTAACAAGCAGACTAAAGCACATCCAGTTAAAACTTGCCACACAATGGCTACTCCACCACCCTCCACTGCAGGCAAGGAGAAACTCTGCAGAGGACTGACCTGAGGGAAGGAGCAGCCATAACACACCAACAGCATAGAACACACTCTGAAACACCTCTTGAGGTCCAGGCCCAGGACAGTACAGGACCTCTTCCTAATATAACCATTACTCTGAGCAGCAGGAATATAACAGGCTTTCCTAACAATGACACAAAAAACCAGCAACCCAGACAAAATAACAAAGTGGTGGATTTCACCCCAAAAGAAAGAGCAGGAGAAAGTAACACCAGGGATTTAGTCAATACAGAAATAAGTAAGATGCCTGAGCCAGAATTTAAAACAATGATCATAAGGATACTAGCTTGGCTTGAGAAAAACATACAAGATACTTGAAAATCATCCCTTACTGCAGAGATAAAATAACTAAAAACTAGTCATGCAAAAATAAAGAATGCTATAACAGATGCAGAACTGACTGGATGCCATGACAATGAGGATAGATGGAGCAGCGTAATGAATCAGTGATACGGAAGATAAAATGATAGAAAATAATGAAGCTGAAAAGAGAAGAGAAAAAAAAGGTCATGAAGATAGACTTAGGGAACTGAGAGACTCCCTAAAGCATAATAGCATTCGTATCATAGGAGTTCCAGAAGAAGAAGAGAGGGAAAGGGGACAGAAGATTCATTTGAGTAAACTATAGCTGAAAACTTCCCTAATCTGGGAAAGGACACAGACAATCAAAATCCAGGAAGCACAGAGAACTTCCATTAAATTCAACAAAAGCCAGCCATCACCAAGGCATAGCATTGTCAAATTCACAAAATACACAGACAAGGAAAGAATCCTGAAAGCAGCAAGGTGAGGGAAAGTCCTTAATCTACAAGGGAAGCCAAATTCGGTTCCTAGCACATATATTCACAGAAGCCTGGCAGGCCAGAAGAGAGTGGCAGGATATATTCAACATGCTGAACGGGAAAAATATGCAACAACGAACACTTTATCCAGCAAAGCTGTCATTTAGAGTAGAAGGAGAGATAAAGAGTTTCCCAGACAAACAAAAACTAAAGGAGGTTTGACCACTGGAAGAGATACTAAGGAGACTCTTTAGGTGGGGGGAAAAAGACTAATAGTAACAAAGATTAGAAAGGAACAGAGAACATCCACCAGAAACACTGACTTTACAGATAACACAATGGTACTAAATTCATATGTCTCGGTATGGATTAAATGTGCCAGTCAAAAGACATATGGTAGCCAAATAGATTAAAAAAAAAATCAAGACCATCAATGTGCTGCTTCTGCTTACAAGAGACTCATTTTATACCTAAAGACACCTACAGATTGAAAGTGATGGTATAGAGTGCAATTTATTATGCTAATGTATGTCAAAAGAAAGTCAGAGTAGCCATACTTACATCAGACAAATTCTCTGTCTCCGTCAAATAAATAAATTTTTAAAGAGAGTGAAGATGAGAGGGGAAACACAGAGGGAGAAAGACACAAATAGGCTCCCCACTGAGCGAAGAACCCAGAACAGAGCTCTGTCCCAAGACTCTGAGATCATGACCTGTCCCAAAATGAAGAGTCAGAAGCTTAACTGACTGAGCCACCCAAGTACCCCCAGACAAACTAGATTTTAAACCAAAGACTATAACAAGAAATGAAGAAGGGCATTATATCATAATTAAGCAGCCTATGCATCAGAATCTAACAAATGTAAATATTTATGCCCCCAACTTGGGAGCACCCAAAAATATCAATGAATTAATAACAAATGTAAAGAAACTCCTTGAAAATAACACAATAAGGGCAGAGAACTTTAACACCCCAACTGCAGCAATGGACAGATCATCTAATGAGAAAATCAACAAGGAGACAAAGGCTTTGAATGACACTGGACCGGATGGACTTAAGAGATACATTCAGAACATTTCTCCTAAATCAGCAGAATACACATCCTTTTCAAGTGCACACAGAACATTTTCCAGTGTAGACCACATACTGGGTCACAAATATGGCCTCAACTGGTACAAAAAGTCTGAGATCATACCATGCATATTGTCAGGCTACAACGCTATGAAACTTGAAGTCAACCACAAGAAAAAATTTGGAAAGACTCCAAATACATGAAGATTAAAAAACATCCTATAGAGAATGAATGAGTTAAACAGGAAATTAAATAATAAATAAAAAATATATAGAAGCAAATGAAAATGAAAACATAATAGTCCAAAACCTTTGAGATGCAGCAAAGGCTGTTGTAAAACGAAGTATGTTGCAATACAGGCCTACCTCAAGAAACACGAAAAGTCTCAAATACATAACCTAACCTTACATACATCTAATGGAGCTAGAAAAAGAATAGCAAATAAATCCTAAATCCAACAGGAGCAGGGAAATAATAAAGATTAGAGTAGAAATAAAAAATATAGAAACAAACAAACAAAAAACAGTACAACAGATCAACAAAACTAGGAGCTGGTTCTTTAAAAGAATTAATGAAATTGATAAACCCCTAGTTAGACTTCTCAAAAAGGAAAAAGAAAGGACCAAAATAAATAACATCACAAATGAAAGAGGAAAGATCACAACCAACACTGAAGAAGTACAAACAATTATAAGGGACTGTAATGAAAAATTATATGCTAGCAAATGGGCAATCTGGAATAAATGGACAAATTCCTAGAACATAAAAACTACCACACAAACATATGAACATACAAACTGTCAAGACTGGATCAGGAAGAAATAGAAAATTTGAAGAGATTCATCACCAGCAAAGATATTGAACTTGTAATTTCAAATCTCCCAACAAACAAAAGTCCTGGGCCAGATGGCTTACCGGGGGAATTCTATCAAACATTTAAAGAAGAGTTAATATCTATTCTTCTGAAGCTGTTTCAAAAATTAGTAAAGGAAGGAAAACTTCCAAACTCCTTCTATGAGGCCAAAATTCCCTTGATTCCAATACCAAAGACCCTACTAAAAAGAAGAATTGTAGGCCAATATCCTTAATGAATATGGATACAAAAATTTTCAGCAAGATACTAGCAAATCCAATCCAATAAAACATTAAAAAATATTCACCACCATCAAGTAGGATTTATCCCTGGGATGCAGAGGTGATTCGATATTCACAAATCAGTCAACATGATACATCACATTAGGAAAAGAAAGGATAAAACACATGCAATCCTCTAAATAGATGCAGGAAAAGCATTTGACAAAGTACACCTTCCATTGATTAAAACCCTCCACAAAATAGGGATAGAAAGAACATGCCTCAACATCAGACAGGCCAAATGCAAAAGACCCACAGCTAATATCATGCTCAATGGGAGAAAACTGAAAGCTTTTCTTCTATGGTCAGGAGCAAGACTAGGATGTCCACTCTCACTATTACTATTTAACATGGTATTGGAAGTCCTAGCCTCAGCAGTCAGAAAACAAAAAGAAATAAGATGCATCCAACTCAGTAAGGAAGATGTCAGATTTTCACTATTTGCAGTTAACATAGTATCTAGATAGAAAACCCAAAAGACTCCATGAAAAAATTATCAGAACTAACATATGAATTCAGCAAAGTCACAAGATACAAAATCAACATACAGAAATCTGTTACATTTCTATACATCAATAATTAAGCAACAGAAAAAGAAATCAAGAAATTGATCCCATTTACAGCTGCACCAAAAACAATACGATACCTGGAAATAAAACTAACCAAAGAGGTAAAGGATCTGAACTCTGAAAACTATAAAATACTTATGAAAGAAATTTAAGAGGACACAAAAAAAATGGAAAAAACATTCCATGCTCAAGATTGGAAGAACAAACATTGTTAAAATGTCTATGCTACCCAAACCAATTTACACATTTAATGAAATGCGATCAAAGTACCACCAGCATTTTTCACAGGGCTAGAACAATCCTAAAGTTTATATGGAATCACAAAAGATCCTGATTAGCCAAAGTCATGCTGAAAAAGAAGAGCAAAGCTGAGGGCATCATAATTCCAGACTTCAAGCTGTACTACAAAGCTGTCATCACCAAAACAGTATGGTGCTGGCACAAAAACACATAGATCAATGGAACTGAATAGAGAACCCAGAAATGGACCCCCCATTCTATGGTCTACTAATCTTCAATAAAGCAGGAAAGAATATCCAATGGGAAAAAAACAATCTCTTCAACAAACGGTGCTAGGAAAACTGGAAAGTAACATGCAGAAGAATGAAACTTGACCGCTTTCTCATACCATACACAAAAATAGACTCAATATGGATCAAAGACCTAACTGTGAAACAGGAACCCATCAAAATCATAGAGAACACAGGCAACAGCCTCTTTGATCTTGGCCATATCCTTACTAGAAACATCTCCAGAGGCAAGGGAAACAAGAGCAAAAAAGAACTATAGGGTCTTCATCAAGATAAAAAGCTTATGCACAAAAATAAACACACAAAAAAGAAAAAACAAAACAACAACAACAACAAAAAACTTCTACGCAGCAAAGGGAACAACTAACAAAACTAATGGGCAGCCTATGGAATGGGAGAATAAAAGAGGATATTTGCAAGTGACATATCTGATAAAGGGTTGGTACCAAAATCTGTAAAGAACTTCTCAAACTCAATAACCCCAAAATAAATAATCCAGTTAAGTAATAAACAGAGGACATTAACAGACAGTTTTCCAAAGAAGACATCCAGATGGGTAATACACACGTGAAAAGATGCTCGACATCACTCATTATCAGGGAAATGCTAATCAATACTGTGATGAGAGAACACCTCCCACCTGTCAGATTGACTGAAATTAACACAAGAAACAACAGTTGTTGGTGAGGATGCAGAGTAAGGGGAACTCTCTTGCACTGTTGGTGGGAATGTAACTTGGGGCATTCACTCTGGAAAACAGTATTGAGATTCCTTAAGAAGTTAAAACTAGAACTACCCTACAACCCAGAAGTTGTGTTATTTGTTAACCCCAAACATCATGTCTCACCATTGATTAGTATTGGCTGTGCTTGAATTTATATAACAAACTTATAGGGAATTAACTCTTTTGCCTTTGACATTGTTTTCCAACAGGAGGTTTTTGAGACCACTGCTTTTTCACATGCCAGCAAATGCTCACTCATTCTCATGGCTGACTAGCATGATATTGTATAACTGTATCAGAATTTTTAAAATCAGTCTCCTGTTGAAATTCTGGGATATTTGTAGTTTGTACCATTATAAGGAAGGCCACTGTGAACATCTTTGTGTATGCTTTTTGTGACATATAGCTTTATGTTCCTTGGGTAAAAATTTAAGAGCAAAGTTGCTAAGTCATAAGTAAGTATATATGTAACATTAAAATAAAGTGCCAGAAAGTTCTCCAAAGCTGCTTCCTCATTACCAAAAGCAATGAATGAAAATTCCAATTGCTCCTCATCATTGCCAAATATCATGGTTATTTTTAGTTCTTTAACTGTGCCTTCTATACTGGGTATGAAGTAGTATACAAATATATATACTTTAAAGATTTTATATATTTATCCATGAGAGACACGGAGAGAGGCAGAGACACAGGCAGAGGGAGAAGCAGGCTCCCTGCAAGGAGCCAGATGTGGAACTCAATCCCAGGACCACAGGCCCATGCCCTGAGCTGAAGGCAGATGCTCAACTGCTGAACCATCCAGGCTTCTCTAAATATACTTTTAATTTAAATTTCTCTCATGGGGGCCCCGGGGGGCTCAGCGGTTTACCGCCTGCCTTTGGCCCAGGGTGTGATCCTGGAGACCCAGGATCGAGTCCCACGTCGGGCTCCCTGCATGGAGCCTGCTTCTCCCTCTGCCTGTGTCTCTGCCCACCCCCCCCAATCTCATAAACAAATAAAATTATAAAAAAGGATTTTATAAAAATAAATAAATAAATAAATAAATTTCTCTCATGACTAATAATGTTGAGTACTTTTTCTATGGTTACTGACTTTTGCATAAGTGGTATATATTTGTATATATTGTGAAGTGCTTATTGAAGTATTTACTCATTTTTTTAGTTTGTTTTGCTTTTTATTACTGACTTGTAGGAGTTTTTAAATATATTGTGAATGTAAGTTGTTTATTAGATTCATTATAGCAGAAGTATATTCTCATAGTTTGTGGCATATTTTTTTTCATCATGAAAATTATAAAAACATAAAATGTATCATTTTGACCATTTAACATCATTTGACATGGTATGACCAATAAGAGAGCTTTATAGGGCACCTGGGTGGTTCAGTCGGTGAAGCGTCTGCCTTTGGCTCAGGTCATGGTCTCAGGGTCCTGGGACTGAGTCTTTCATCAGACTCCGTACTCAATGGGGAGTCTGCTTCTCCCTCTCCTTCCATTCCCCCCCATGCTCGTGCTCTCTCTCATGCTCTTCCTCTCTCTCAAATAAATAAATAAAATCTTCCCCCAAAAAAGAGCTTTATAATTATTTCTAGGCATTTGTCTTTTAAATAATTTGAAAAATAAATCATGGAGTTACAAAAAAACACATAATACTATATTTTATAGCTGCCCATGTGGTTTCTTTTATTGGGGATCTTTGTTTCTCCATAGTGCTTTAAATATGTCAACCCACTGTCTTTTATCCTCAATATCTGGTGGGAAATCATCTCTTCATCTTACTGAGGACCTCTGGTATGTGACTGGTTGTTTCTCCCTTACTGCATTCAAGAATTTTGTCTTTGTCTTTGGACGGTTTAATTATAATATGTCTTGGCGTGGATCTCTTTGAAGTTATGCTACTTGAAATGCACTGAGCATGTTGGATCTGTAGATACATGTCTTCAG
Source organism: Vulpes lagopus (assembly GCF_018345385.1). Lineage (NCBI taxonomy): Eukaryota > Metazoa > Chordata > Mammalia > Carnivora > Canidae > Vulpes > Vulpes lagopus. Next base: position 1,337,335 of record NC_054837.1, on the reverse strand, counting down.
TTAGAATCAGGATATTTCTGGCCTTCTTCAAATATTCTTTCCTCCTCTCTCTCTCTTCTCCTTCTGTTACTCCTCTAATGCATGTGTTAGTCTTCTTTATGGTATTCCATAGTTCATTATGCTCTATTCACTCTCTCTGCCCATCAGACCAAATGATTCAACTGCCCTATATTCAAGCTCACTGATTCTGACTGTTCAAATCTGTTGAAACTCTCTACAGAGAATTTTTACTTTATGTTACTGTAGTTTCCAGCTCCAGAATTTCTTTTTGGTTCTTAAAGAAAAATAATCTTTTTTTCTGGACAGTCCTATTCTAATCATACATCATTTTGCTGATTCCTTATAGTTGTTTTATCTTGTTTATCTTTAGCTCTTGGGAAATATATAAAACATTTCCTTTAACTTCATCAACAAACAGAAAGAATTATCAATTATAGAATGAGTAAAAGATTTGAGTAGAATTTTCTCCAAAGAAGACATATAAATTGTCATTCAACATACAAAATAATCCTCAAGGGAAGCTGAGTGGTTCAGTGGCTGAGCACCTGCCTTTGGCTCAGGGTGTGACCCTGGGTTTCTAGGATTGGGTCCCACCTTGGGCTCCCTGCCTGGAGCCAACTTTTCTCTCTGCCTGTGTCTCTGTCTCTGTCTCTCTGTATCTCTCATGAATAAATAAAATCTTTTAAAAAATCTTCAAAATCAGCAGTTATTAAAGATAGCCAAATAAAAACCACAATGAAATAAATACCACTTCACAATATATCTACCTGTATAGATATAATAGAAAAAAGAAAGGATTAAATAACACAAAGGATTAAGCACATAGAGAAATTAGAATGTGTTATACATTGTTGGTAGGAATGTAGCTGCTGTTGGAAAAAGTTTGGCAGCTCCTTAAAAAGAGCTGAAAAGGAAGTTTCAAATAAAGACAAATATGATAATGTTCATTACAGCATTATTTAGCATAGCCAAAGATGAAAACAACCCAAGTTATCTATCAAGATATGAATAAACAGGGATGCCTGGGTGGCTCAGCGGTTGAGCATCTGCCTTTGGCTCAGGACATGATCCTGGGGTCCTGGTATTGATTCCCACATCAGGCTCCCTGCAGGGAGTCTACTTCTCCCTCTGCCTGTGTCTCTGCTTCTCTCTCTGTGTGTCCCTCATGTATTAATAAATACAATCTTTTTTTTTAAGAGAGAGAGATGAATAAACAAAATGTAGTATGTACATATAGTGGAGTATTATTTGGCTATGAAAAATAATGTTCTGATATTTGTATAACTTAGAAGAACCCAGGCAGCATTATGCTAAGTAAAAGAAGTTTGCCACAAGTGATCCCATATTTTTAAATCCCATTTATTTGAATGTCTAGAATAGGAAAATTATATAAAGTAGACTGTTGGTTGCCTGAGGTTGGGGAGCGAAAAATGGTTTAACAGTTTGTTTAACAGTTAGTTTCTCTTCGGAGTGATGAAAATATTTTGTAAATACATAGTGGTTATATTTGCAGTGTTCTGAAAGTAATCTATGCTACTGTCCAATACAATATAAAAACAACTAAAATGCCAAATTTTATATTACATATATTTTTACCACAGTAGAATAATATAAAGCCTATATTTTCTTCATTTTTGAAGTATTTTCCTATAAGTGCAACATTCTAGGTTGAGCATTATCTTCTGGCAGATTTCTGAAGTTGCCTTTCCATTTTCTTTTAATTTTTTTTTCCTTTAAGAAACAAGCTATCTGTCTAATCATTGCTCTTTGAATATATTGTGTTTATCTCTATTTCCACTCACTGGCTACTTTTAAGTTTTTCTCTTTACCATTTCCTACTCACAGTTGTATTATAAAGATCCCAATTGTGGTTTTCTTTGTATTTATTCTTTCTAGCGTTTACATAAATCCTTCTCGCTAACTTTCACCAGTTCTTAAAACTCTATGGACACTATATTTTCAAATATTGCTTCTCTTTTCTTCTAAGCCTTCAAATTGTGTGTGTGTGTGTGTGTGTGTGTGTGTGTGTGTGCGCGCACGCGCATAAGCACATGTGCGAACACACGCATGTTATGGGTAGAATATATTTTCTTAAAAGTTTCCATTTGTCTGTTTTTATCAGAGAAAGTTCTATTCCACACTAATGGGAAGATACTATTGGGAAAGGCCTCATTAATTCCATCACAGAATGAATACAGAGCATGTCTTCCATCTAAGAATAAGTTAAGATTCCCACTAAACATGAAGCTAGAGCTACCTTCTGATATTTGGAGACAGTGGTGATTCCCTCACTTCAAATAGCAAAGAAGTGAGTTACTCTCCTGGAAGGAGTGGTTCACACTGATCATTAGGCCGAGGTAGACTTGCTGTTCCACAACAGAGACAGGGAGAAGAAATGTTGCTGTAAAGTACTGATCTGTGTGGTGTCTCTTGGTGCTTCATCCAAACACTGATAATCTTCAGGGATAAAAATCTGGGTCATCCCCTCCCCAGTGCAAGGCACCTAGATCTGAAGAAATGTTGACTCAAGATAAGGAGACCTTAGAATAGATAGAAAGATTATGAATATTAGTAACAGCCTCAGGACCAGCTGCAGCAGCAAAAGCTCTAGCTATCTTACAAAATCTCCTGTGGTGGGTTTTACCCTAAACTCTAACAATAATCACATGGATGGTGGGGCTGAATGGAGCATATTTAATTTGAGAGGTGGCATTGATGAGTGAAAGGGATCAAATACCATGAAATATGCTACTTTTCAAATTAGATGTTTGTTCCTTTTCCTGGTTCACCAGGTCTATTCCCAACTCCTGCTAGCTTCTTCCTTAATGGCCCACAGCTTCAAAATTTATTAGAAAGTAAACTTGGATAAGTAGAACCACTTTGAAAAAATACCTAGAGAGACATAATAAATAGGATGATTGCTTGTAGTCAATCGCTGGCTAATAGAAGAATATGAAAATGTAACCTCCTTTCTTCAGGCCAGAATAAACCCTGTAGTCAAAATGATACTTCAGAGCTTCTTCAAAATTGAGTCAAGGTTGGGACTTTACATGAAATAACACCTTTGCTTTTCTTCTTTCTCTGTATTATCATGCTTCTTATCAGACCTTACCAGTTTTTCCTGGGAACACCTTCTGAACAAATCATTCTCAGATACAACTTCATCTGCTTCTAGTGACCTGATCCAGGACAACCAATGATATGATTTTGTACAAAATCATGTACTTGATGACATACATCCTCAAGTATGTGATGGAGTTTAGAAGAATTATATAACTTTATGAAGAAAAGATGGATAGCTAAGTATAACACCCAATTACAACTTAGACTTTTAGAAGAAATATTTTTTATAACTTATCTATGATCTATTTAATTAATTTTTTAAATTTATTTATTTATGATAGTCACAGAGAAAGAGAGAGAGGCAGAGACACAGGCAGAGGGAGAAGCAGGCTCCATACACTGGGAGCCCGATGTGGGATTCGATCCCGGGTCTCCAGGATCACGCCCTGGGCCAAAGGCAGGCGCCAAACCGCTGTGCCACACAGGGATCCCTTATCTATTATCTAAATCTATTCTATGAGCAATATGAATAATATCACAAGTTTTGATAACTGTTCATGTAAAACATAAAAGAAATCAAAACAATCACCCTACATACAAATGATTGCTTAATCATTTCTCCCTCAAATAATAGGAGGGAAATGATAGGGACATTTTGAAACACATCTAAACATGAAGAATTAAATCTCCAGAGCTGATCAAGAAAAATGATTCTAGAATCCACACTGTACATACCCATTAAGAATTTCTCCCTTAGTGTAAACTTAAGGACTATATGCAGAAATGTTGTAGGTACAGTTGTAGGGTTGGTACATACTAAAGAGAAGTTGTTTCCATGGCAACCATAACCCTAACCTTGAAAAAAGGGCTATATTAAAGACATAAATTCATATTACAACCCAAATAAAATTCACTCAAGTCCATGAAACACAAATGGAATGTGATCAACACACCTGATACATTAAGGATATTGTCCCTTTATAGGAAACTGAGACATTCAATAAAAATTTAAAGTCAGTCTGTGTTACACAGTCTATATTACTTTCCACAATTTTCAAAAAACTGGTGCGATAAAAAGGATCTTAACTAGTCTTTAAGTGTTATTTCAGAAATAGTATATAAATGTAGTTATTTTCCATTTATTTAACCATAGCTTGTTTGGTGGCTGCTACATCTCAAGTATTTTGTTAGATGATACACAAAGCAATAGGACAAAAATACTGCTCAGTATCATTGCAGAAGGCTAATTTTTTAAAAATATAGCAATAAACAATCTTAATAGAATTATCCAATAATTGCCTAATGTAGTTAGTTCTGAAATAATTTTGGCATTTCCTGAAACTAGGATCTCCAAATTGAACATAATTAACTCCCTACTGACACAGCAGTAGAAGCTGTAGCACCAGCCGTTGGAGCGACCAGTAATTGTGGTACCGATACTGATGAAAATAATTAAAATGGGTCAAGTTCTACCAGTCTTGTCCAATTTGAACTTGATAACATTTTCCTAAACATATTTATGTGCTTTAATTGCCTACCATTCACAGGCAATACCTTCCATCTATGTTGAGCAAAGTTTTCGGTTTATCTAATTTAGAAAACTTTTTCACAGAAAAAAAAAAAAAAAGAACTGTTTTCCAGGAAAAGATGAAGCATACAAATAAATCAAACTAAAATACTTTCTACAACTAAGTTAGATATAGTTATTATAATTTAAAAAAACAATTTCAAAATCAGTCGAACAGACAGGAGGTCTAAAGTTATTTCAGGTCCATGTTATGATGGGTTTGGGAGGTCTATCATATAATAGCTGAGACTATAAAAACTTCAATTCACAAATGATCTTCATGTTCTGATTGTTAGGTTGTTATGGTGGGCAAACTGCTAAAAAATATGGAAAGCCAGGAATAAAAAGATGGAGCTTGGGATATACAAAAAACAAAATAGCAGTTTGGATGTATTATGTGACTATGAAAATAAAATCTGTGCTGATTTCCTATGGATACTTACGGATGATATCTATTCATAAGGGTTCTAGTTTTTTTAAGAAACTGTGGGTCAGATGGCTTAAAATTCTACAAATCGATCAACTAAAAAGCAGCTGTACTGAATTGTATCCTTTTCTTCTATGAGGTAGTGGCACTGAAATACGCTGGCTTCTCTTTACCAAGTTTTCTTAAAGTTGGGCCTAAATACAAAGTTCTTGACATTTGATGATTAGTAGACATATTAAATTTTTGCTTATTTCAGTGTATTTAACACTTAGAGTGGTGCACCTAGCCCTACGATAATGACTAAAGGCACACATGCCTCACACTTTGCTCTGTCGGTGCCAGGCATGCCCAGCAAGGGAGATTAGCAAGTTACCAAGATGGAAAGTGATGGGCCTGGGACCAGTGGACTAATCTCAGGATGCTTTCTCATGTTGACGACAGAGATGCACGGGAGAAATCAGAAATACCAAAGTCTTTTAGGGCCTTGGCTCAAAACCGGCACACCGTCACTCTCACCTTTTTCCTACTGGCTGAAGCAAACCACTAACCACTATAGAACCTGTGGGAAGAACTAAAAACCACGTGGCAAAGGCTATGGAAATACGTCTGTTTCTGCGCAATAAGTTAGACTCAAAACAGTAACACTATCTAAATAGTCTTCTGTCCTAATTCCAGTTATTGGCTACTGGGTTGGGAATGAGACATGAAAGCGTGCACCGTCTAGCATGACTCAAACATCAGCTGGGATCAGTTGCTCGATGCGTGATGTGTCACATCACCTCAAAGACCCAGGACGGGATGCTGTGATGTTTATGACCAACCCTGGGAAAACAACCTACCACTGGTCTTGTCTTCTCTTCTAAATAATCATCCTGGACCTTCCCACATGATTCCTTACTGATACTTCTTGGTAGTCATTCTAAAACATGAAATGTTATGTCTTGATTTTGTCTCTTTTGAAATAAAAGATACATTTTCTTTAAAAACTACCTGTGTTCACAAATCAGAATTAGCATCAAAACTGATGAAACCAAGGCTGCACCCTTCGCTATTGAGGTATCTGTAGCTGGTAGAGGAAACACACATCCAAATGAGACTATAGTCCATTCCTGGGACAGTTCTACAACCCCTATGACCACAGGAGCAAGTGCGCCTGATGAGTACAGTTCCTTTAATGAAAAAACTGTGTTTTCCTTGATTTTATTTGGGGGGATGAAAACTATCTAGTATGATAATCATTACTTCAAATCGCCTACTAGTCAAGCATCTCGATATTCTTAATCCAAATGCCTGAAATACAAAATTCATATTTCTGTAATGGCAGGTCAGAAGAAATCTCAAATCAGGTAAAACTGTATAAAGAAAAAGAGAAGGAACAGAAGTGGAGGATGAGGGATAAGTGCATTCTTAAGAAGTCTACATTTTTTTAAAGATTTTATTTATTTATTAATGAGAGACACAAAGAGAGAGAGGCAGAGACCGAGGCAGAGGGAGAAGCCCGATGTGGGACTCGATCCTGGGACTCCAGGATCACACACCCTGGGCCGAAGGCAGATGCTCAACTACTGAGCTACCCAGGCGTCCCAAGAAGTCTAAATTTCTTACCCTATTTTTTAGTACCCTCATTTTCCATATTTACTGAGCATTTAATACCTTCTGTACACTGGGATATGTATTGATACATTACCTTAATCTTCACAAAACACAAGATATTCAAAATATGAGTAAAGGTGCCAATAACATATTTTCACCACTTATAATAAGACTCAGTGAAGATTTCATTATGGATCCAATTATTTATCAATCATCATTAGTAATCTTACATTCACTATCAATAATAGAATTCAACACAGCAAAACTTGTGCTCATCTTCATTAATTTTAATATCTATATAATGGGAACCTGACTTAAATTTTTACTATTTTTACTCTCATTATTGATCTTATTACATAGATTACTTCTGCTCTTCCATGGACACACTTCTTCCTCACCTAATGGGTCAAGCACTTAAAGTCCAACACAGCCAGTGGAGACATGGGCTGCGGAGCATCCGGAGAACATTCCAGACACATGCTGGTGCGCTTAGGCCCCTGAGCCCTCTGGGTGTCCCTGAAGCTCAGAGTGGCTTCTGCTGTACTCACATCCATGCCATGTCCATATCACTCTGTGCTTGAAATATTTTTCCTTTTTTCAAAAAAAAAAAAAAGATTTTATTATTTATTCATGAGAGACCTGTAGAGAGAGGCAGAGACATAGGCCAGAGGGAGGAGAAGCAGGCTCCCTGCAGGGAGTCCGATGTGGGACTCGATCCCAGGACCCTAAGATCACTCCCTGGGCTGAAGGAAGACCCTCACCCACTGAGCTACCCAGGCATCCCTTATTCCTAAAAAATTCTGAAGATACTCTTCTAATATATTCAATTTTAAAATGAGAAATTTTTGACGGGCAGTTGATGTGATTGATTTGACTCCACTTAACCTTATTATTAGGGATAATATACATATATATAATAATAACCTAATTATTAGGAATCTGAACAACTCTTATTAATGAAAGGCATATTCTGTTGTCCTTCTTTAAGGGAACAACCGTATGCCTATACACAATACACACATATACACATGTATTTTGGATGGAATCAAAAGAGAATGAACTTCAGAGATAAGCTGACCTAGATTTTAGTATTTCTTCCACATTAAGATACATGCTGGCAAAATTCTCAACAGTGTGAACTTATTTGCTCTCTAGAAAACTCAGTTAACAACTGACAATATAATAATATGTAGTGTGTGTGTATAGGTGTGGTGTGTATATGTATTGTGTGTCTGTGTGCATTGTGGGTGTGTGGGTGTGGGTGTGTGTTGTGGAGGGTGTGGGGGGTATGGGCATGCGTGCGTGTTGTGTGCACACATGCGTATTGTATGTATGTTGTGGGGGCTATGAGTGTATGTGTGTGTGCTGTATGTGTTGCGTATGTGTGCATGTGCATTGTGTGTGTGTTGTGGGGGTGTGACTGTGTGTTGGATGGGTGTGTTGGTATGGGTGTGTGTGTTGTATCTGTAGTGAGTGTATTATGTGGGTGTGCATGTGTTTGTGTGGGTATGTGTTGTGTGTGTTGTATGTGGGTGTTGATGAGTGTGCGTTGCATGTGCACATGTGTGTTGTGTGTGTCGTGTGGGTATGGATGTGGGTGAGTGTGGGCGTGTGTGTGGGTGTGTGTGTTGTGTGGGTGTGCGTGTCCCAGTAGCTGGTTGCTCCTATCTCCTGCGGTGTTCGGGACCTCCTGATGCCAGCTGAGTGTTCTGACTCAGTGTCGCTGCAGGGATAATGCACAGCAGCTGCTAATTTTGTTTTTCTTTCCTCCTCTTCCTCCCCTCAGAGTGGTTTCAGCTTCCTCGAGAGACTGAAGGGCAGACAGTGATCCAAGCATGAGGCCCCGCGTGTTCTTGGGCCCAAGATAATTTGCACATGGCATCGGGAGAGCGAGCTTCTGCTTTTTCTGTTGTCATTGGTTACTTCTTGTTAAAAAGCAGATTAGTGTGTCCACTAACAAAATGTGGGCATAAAACAATGTCATTTTATATTTTTCCTATGAAATTCACTGATGCATTTGTCAATGCTGTGTTGAGAAGAGGTAAATAGCAACTTAACACAAAGACCTTGGAGATTTCCCTAACGTTCACTGTGTATGCTAAAACCAGTCTGGTGCACAGAAAATTTGATTTCCTTAAGACTTGTTATTTAAAATTATTTTTTTAAAAATGGTTTAACACTGAATCTTCACTTCCTTAATGACAACTTGGGAAAATGGTATATTTCAACACGATTGCATAGGATTTTCACTACTGCATGTAGAGGTAAAAATAGTCCACCTGTTAATGGGAAAGTAGTCATTGGCTGGCGATTGTATCCCTCAATTATTTTAAGACAGCCTAGGACAAAACATGATCCCATAAGTAAATTACCATTATTTAAACAGACATACAGGATAAATTTAATGCAGTTGGTGATACTGGCCTCAGATGCAATATTCAACCAATTTAGCAAAATGACATGGATTCCACATACTCTGCTCTGTCTGCATATAGCCAGTTAAAAAAAAATCAGTTGAAAATAAGTGAAATAAAAAATGTAGTCTGATGTTATACAGAAATATATACTCGGTTACTTTTTCTAATGAATCTGTTGTTTGTTTTTTTTTTTTAATTTAAAAGTGATGTATTTGTCGATTTTTTCTTTGGACGGCAACTGAGAACATTACTCTGGAAGTTTATCTGTGGGGTGAGTATAATTTAATTTCCAATTTACATGTGACACCTACTTCCCAGCAGTTAAATGTACCAATTCTTAAAATGGCACCTAAACTCTTTAACATCTTTCAAAATTGGCCTAATATACTTCCTAAGAGCTTGCGTACCTATAAATAAACACCAGCAGGTACCTTTGCCTGGCGGTCTGGAGACAGCACACAGAAAGGACATCTCATCAGGAGAGGAAAGGAACAGGTCATCAGCCCTGAACCTCAGCTGCCTGGAGTAGAGGATGTACTGGAGGGGGCTGCATTTTTCAACCTTCGGTGACACTCTGTCCTTGTGGCTCCAATCTCTCTGGCAAGGAGACCATGTGCTCGGTGGTTAGGGGGAAGACCGTTAAGGCAGACCTACGTGAATCCTGGCCATGTGCCTACATTCTGGCCAGCCAGGGTGAGGCTCAGAGGGGCAAGGAGCTGGGTGGGCATCACTTCTCTGCACATCAAACCATGGGTCACCCCTGGGCCTGGGGTGCAATCAACCCTTGTAGCCTGTGCCTGCTTGGGAATGAAGATGGGGCAGGTGGAGGATGTCATCTCCACCCCTTCCGACTGCACCTGTAGCATCGATGGGACATCAACCATCTGTGAACCCAACTCCTCAATTATTGCTTTCTGTCAATAAACTGTGTTTGTGTAAGCCAAAATAAAAACAAACAAAAAGTCAGCAAATACACTCCTATATTGTATAAACATATAAACAGCTAAGACTTTTCTGGGTAGAAAAAGACGTCAGATAAATGGGAATTACATAAATTTGTCTTAGCATAAGCTTGACAGTCAACTACTGTTGTGTTAAACTAGACAACTGATATACCCCATCATTAACCCCATCTGCGTTCAGGAACAAAACCACAGCGTAAACACAAGGCCGGCTTTTGACGCTGAGGTGGCATCAGAAATGCAGACGTTGCAAGGATTCCAAGTCTTCTCCTACGAACACGTGGTGAGGTGGAATGCTAACTGAATGTAAAGTAGAGGATGTTAACTTCCGTCCCTTGTTTGCTTTCCTCCACCAAGCATTTCACAATGTTCAGGGTGGATGATAGAAACTTGGGGGAGTCAGCAAGAGGAGAGTGGTGAGGCTAACAGCATGGCCATGCAGGTGCCCCCGCTGAGACCTTCGTAAGTGGAACCCATGCAGAAAGAGCCGCACACACATGTGTGACCTGTTTGGTCACAGTGCTGAGTGTGTCTCAGGAGACGTGAGGCTCAGCTAGAAGGACATCACTCGCATCACTGGCTGGAAGCACAGGTGGTGGACATCACCAGGTGCTCAGGGCGGGGGGGCGGCAGGCAGCACAGGCTCCTCGGACTGCATGGAGGGAAGGGAAGAGGCTGTGGGGAGGAAAGAACAGGGAGTCCAGCTGAAGAAAGAGCGTTTCTCACACAGTGAGAACATACAGGGTGTTGTATGTTCACGGTGGTAGTGAGGACGACTCTTCCAGGACAACAATCAATCCAGCATATACACACCCAGGCTTTAGGACATCACCCACTTCCATTCAAACCACTGATTTGATCTGCAGTGTTCGATGCAAATGATGGGAAACCCTACCACAGATCTACCCATCACACACGTGTTATGGGAACACTGGAGCGATATATGTTGTACAGTCCACCCAGGTGGGAGAAATAGAAGAAGACAGGGTATTCATGAGCTCATCCTCTGTCTTCCTTCCCCTGAAATCACTCCTATTTCTTTTTTTTTTTAAATTTTTATTTATTTATTTATGATAGTCACACAGAGAGATAGAGAGAGAGGCAGAGACACAGGCAGAGGGAGAAGCAGGCTCCATGCACCGGGAGCCCGACGTGGGATTCGATCCCGGGTCTCCAGGATCGCGCCCTGGGCCAAAGGCAGGCGCTAAACCGCTGCGCCACCCAGGGATCCCTCACTCTTATTTCTTTATTTTATTTTATAAATTTTTTTTATTGGTGTTAAATCTGCCAACATATAGAATAACACCCAGTGCTCATCCCGTCAAGTGCCCCCCTCAGTGCCCGTCTCCCAGTCACCCCCATCCCCCGCCCACCTCCCCTTCCACCACCCCTAGTTCGTTTCCCAGAGTTAGGAGTCTCTCATGTTCTGTCTCCCTTTCTGATATTTCCTACTCATTTTTTCTCCTTTCCTCTTTATTCCCTTTCACTATTTTTTTCTATTCCCCAAATGAATGAGACCATATAATGTTTGTCCTTCTCCTATTGACTTACTTCACTCAGCATAATACCCTCCAGTTCCATCCACGTCGAAGCAAATGGTAACACTCTTATTTCTATTATCCATCAGAAGTCAGATGTCCAGAAGGCCAAGAGCCTCCCAGGACACTATGCAGTGTGAGAGGACACAGAAGTTCTCCAGAATCCTGTTTACAGAATTACAGGTATCAGTGAACCGCACAGTGTACAGTCATAGGAATTTTCATCTTGGGTAAACATACATTTGACTTAACCCACTGATTAACTTTCCTCTCATGAAGCTAATCACACATCCTCAATGCTGATTTTGCAATCTTCAATGAATATGATTTTTAAAGAATGGTTGAACACTTCGTTTTTTAAAAGATAGTAAATCACATGTAAAATAACTTTGCAGATAAAGGAGGGCAACAAAAGCAATGAAATAAATTCTAAATATTAAAACCAAAAGAACTTTTATAGACATAACCATATTGTGGTCAATTCCAAAGCAGTAAAATCACTACGAGATACCTCTCCAGTATCTTGTAAAAAACAAACTGAAGGAAACGACTGTCTGGAGTTGCCAGGACCTCATATCAAGTTTTTTTGTTTTTTGTTTGTTTGTTTGTGTTTTTTTTTTTTTTTTTTTGGTGTCTCTGCAAATCTGCTGTATGAAAAGAGCAAAATGTGTAGATAAATGCGACTAGAACAGATAGGCCACGCATGCTCCATATTGCACCCCAACCCCTCCAGGCCTGCAGGCTACACAGCAAGGTAAGGGAGTTACGATTTTACCTGAACAGGACAAACATATCACACGCACTGAAGCATCTGCTAGCAAACTGGGGACATGTTTGCAGACATATTAATGAAGAACCCTCAGTGCTTAGATATCAGACCCTGAGTTTTAGTCTATCAAGTATATCTGAGTAAAATTAACAGCATTGAAAATTGATCTGCACACACAAAAAATACTGATGTCATAAAATTTTAAATATTTTCACATGTTGCTGCTAAGCATACAAAAAACACACATCTATACCTAAAATGTATTACATAAGTTGGAGCAGAGTTTTGCTCTGTGGACTCCTCAAATTTTCTTAAATTTTTCCAATTTAATGTAATTTTGTGGTCCAGGCCTATTTTTGCAAACGAGAGGTTTCTGCTCTACGGTCTTTTAATCCACTCAGATCAGATGTTAGATCGAGTGACAGTTAAACACCTGTGCTACATAGCTTTGTGCTGATTCAGTGCAAAAACTCCAGATTGGCCACACAGACTCCTTGGAGCTAACGAGACCTTCACGATTAATTCCCTCTGTGCCAGGATGTATATTGCTCCCTGGCGTTCAATAGCCCTTAAAGTTTTCTCATTTCTTACTTGCTGTACCACCTGCTAATGATGGAGTTATGCCATCTGCTCCTTGCACATACTCAGGGAGGAAGAGAAGGAACAGCGGCTTCTCACATAGAGCTTTCAACCACAGTAGATGCTAGAAATATACACAAACCTGCTTGAACATTCTTGTCCAGGGGTAATTTTTGCAGTCAATATTAACAGAAGGAATTCTTAAGGGTTTTTAATCCTTCTACAAAAATTCTTTATACACTAAAACTTCTATGTTTGAAATTTTCTCCCTGGGAGAAGGAGTTACCGCGTATGAGAGATGGGGGCACAAGTCAGTTCATAAAAAGACTAAATCTGCTCCTACTAAAAGTGAGGAGATACTCACCAGGTCAGAATGTTTAATTCCATTTTTATCAAGTATTTGTCTTGTGACTGACTTGGTGACATCTCTGTCTTCCAAGACGGAAAAGCTTCATGAAGACCAGAATAGCGTCTCAGGATCATGACTGTACCCCTAGGGCCTGACACAGGGTCAGGTTCAGAGGAGGGATGGATATTTTTTTCAACCTTGCTATGTTATCACAGTAAAACATTTTTTTTACGTTAAAAATATATACTGTGAATGAATGATGCCTCCAGGTAGCACCTGGGAAGATTGGATACCAACCTGGTGGACAATGCTCCCCCTTCAACAGCAGACATCTTTTCAAAGGCACCATTGCTCTAGAAACAATGGTGCTGCAAAGGAGAGAAATTGCAGAGGCAGGAAGCTTTCAGAGGAGCACTGGGAATCCAGAGCTGACCTGGTGGGCATGAGGCTGTCCTGGGCACCAGCTGGAGGCCTCGATCTGGGGTTGGTTTGCCCCTCTGGTCATGGAATGAGCTGGGGAAACAGGAGGACTGGACTCCAGAGAATTAAGGCAAAGCCTCTGAAAAACAAAGTGGCCTGAGAGCCTCCAGGTGCCAGCACGGAGAAGGATGGGTACCCTGAAACAGGATCTCCAACCACCCCTCCGTCTGGTCACCTACCAGTCTGAACCAGTGACTAGAATGTGCCATCCTATTGCAGCTTAACTTGCAAATCTATGACAATGATGTTTATTTAGCACATTTCCAGGTGCTATCTACTTTTGTATTTTATATAATTATTTCTTATAAAGCATCTGTTCAAGTTTTTTCCCGCTATTAATTGAGTGGGATTTTGTGTTATAAATGTTGACTTTTATAAAGAGAGAGAAATCCAACAAAACAAAATGAATACATGACAGAGATTATAAAAGTCATAAATTACAGAACAATATTTGTCATGAATACAGATGGAAAATCCTATCTTGCATGGAGTATAAAAAAAATTGATTCCACCAAATACAAAAAGAAGTTAATGTATCATGACCAAGTGGAGTTTATTGTACAAGTGGTTTAACATTAGAAAATTAATCTTTGTGACTCAATGTTAGTAAAAGAAAAAAAAAAAAAAGAAAAGCTAATTAATCAGTAGGTAGATTCCAAGAATGTATTAAACAAAATTCTAAATTTACAAACTCGGAATAATAATACATTGTTAATAGAATAAAAATTTATCTATAAACATGTACAGAAAACCCAGAGTAGCCTGTGAAATGATGAAGACATTCCTCTGCAAAAAGGGACAAATAAGGATGTCCATCATCATGATTTCAAAGAAAAAATAAACATTTAAGGAGAATGCTACCAGGGTGCCTGGGTGGCTCAGTCTGTTAAGCACCTAACTTTCAGTTTGGGCTCAGGTCATGATCTGAGTCATGATCTGAGAGTTGTGGGATCGAGCCCCATGTTGGGCTCCATGCTCAGTGGGGAGACTAAGGTTTTCCTTCTCTCTGTGCTCCTTCCACAACCTGCTCTCTCTAAAATAAATAAATAAATATTTTTAAAAAGAAAGAGAATACTACTTATAATAGTGTTGAAGCTATCACATATTTAGGAATGAATCTAACAAATATGCTCTTTATACACAAAAATGTGAAAAAAATAATTATTTAAAGAAATTGTTTGGGGCACCTGGATGGCTCAGTGGTTGAGCATCTGTCTTTGGCTCAGGTTGGTGATCCCAGCGTCCTGGGATCAAGTTCTGCATCAGGCTCCCCGCAGGGAGTCTGCTTCTCCTTCTATGTCTCTGCGTCTCTCTCTCTGTGTCTCTCATGAATAAATAAAATCTTTTTTGAAAAAAGAAATTGTTCAGAGAATAAACTTAAAAAGGTAGGTACCATATTCGTGGATTAAAGGATTTTAGGTTTACCATTCCCCTCTCCCAAATTATATATTTTGCGAAATCCAAATAAAGTTCAGTAGGATGTGAATATATTTGTCTATGAACATGTAACTTTGTTTCTAAAATTCATGTGAAAAAACAAAGGGCTTATTAATAGTGTAAAAACAGAACTACACAGAAAAGAACAAAAATAAACCACATACCTGGTATCGAGTCCAAGTGTGAAGCTATTTACCACTGACCCCTCTGTGACTGATGGGGGGACAGAGAGCATACATCGGTGAAACTACACAGGTGTTTCACACTTGGACCGTGTATAGTCAGTCACATAAATACAATGAACATGACACTTCAGTGTAATAAAAACTATGGTCATAGTAACAAGTGGTCCTGGGCCAGCTGGACATCAATATGAATAATTATGTCAGTTCTCATCTTCATTAGGCATCAGGAAAATACAAAATAAAGCTACAATAAAATGCCACCCCGTGGAAGACAGAATGACCAAAGTAGAGAAATTGGCCAATATCAAGTTTGGCAACAAGGTAAAGCAACCCAGGAACACCCTTCCTGCAGACAAAAAGCTCAATTTGTTGAGATGCCTGGAGTGGCTCAATAGTTGACCATCTGTCTTTGGTTCAGGGCGCGATCCTGGAGTCTCAGGATCGAGTCCCGCATTAGGTTCCCTGTATGGAGCCTGCTTCTCCCTCTGCCTAGGTCTCTGCCTCTCTCTCTCTCTCTGTATCTCATGAATAAACAAATAAAATCTTTATTAAAAAAAAACTCAATTCGTAAAGCCACTTTGGAAAACATCCAGTAATGACAGGAATGAACACGTCCATACCCTCTGATGCAAGAGTGCCACTCCCAGGTATACAGCCCCCTATGACGTTTACATACATTTAAGACAGATATGTGCACAGGTGCATGATGAATGTCCATGTTATCACTACACAAGGTAGTTCCAAGGGTAAACTTCAGAAATGCCTATTAGTAGAACGAATAAATGTATTTGGATTACTTGTCAAGCAGATTATCAAACAAATGCATGGTAACTCCCAGCAACAGCATGGATGATCACAAGCAGCACGCTAAAATCGTTGTAAAAATAAAGTTTCTACATTGAAAAAAATTTTTGCTAAACAAGCCTTAGCCTGGGTTATAACTAGGATTCCCTAAACACCAGTACAAATCATACTACAGTTATAAAACATTAATAAGATATTACCTAATATGAGTATTTACCAAGTGTGATATCTTATAAGATAAGCCTAATTTATATGACTATGTTGTCTTATTATCCAAGGAACATCTGAGATGACTAAATATGATTACTCTCACTTTATATATTTAAACAATTGTAACAACACAAAACAGACCCCTAAGGCAGTTAAATAATTTCCTCAACTTGACTCACAGAGCTAAAAAATTATAAAACTTGGGTTTAAAAATCAGAATTCGGCTTTGACACTATGTTTTCTTACTTATAGCTAATTAATTGAACTTCTAAAAAGAATTTGATTTAGAAATCAATTTATTAGCTCATTCATCATTTACTTTGTTGGTGATGAAAGCGTAGTTTTAGTCGTCCTATATGCTGGATTTTTTAAGGGATTCTTCCAAACTCAGTTACTTCAAAATGGTAGACAGTTGGTCATATGACATAATGTGTTTTAGGAAATTTAAAGACTAATCACATATAACAAATTTTTTTTTTTAAATATAATCTGACAACCAATAGTATGAAGACCATCTGTCTCAAAGATGAAGGTAAATTCCAGTGCCAAACATTTTCTTTCAATCCAAGTGTTTGAGTTAATGATAAAACATACTTGTTGCCCACATGGTCAATTTATAAGACAACAATGTGTTTTTGTCCTTAAAATATTTCATACTGCAATCAATCTGCGACTTGCCTTTTGCATATTCACGTGCCTGCACAGCCTAAATAAACTTTCTACATTGAGGATGGTAATAATGGGGGCCTGGGTGGCTCAGTCAGTTAAGCATCCGACTCCTGATCAAAGGTCAGATATCAATCTCAGGGTCATGAGTTTGACCCCACGTGAACACACACACACACACACAGACACACATATATGATTTCTGATATTGTAGTATTTAACACATTAAATAGTACCTAAATTTTAAAGTGTGGCTTACAATTGCTTAAATGAATCATCGACAATCAGAAATTAAATGAGAAATTTAAAAATTACATGTACTACTGAAATGTTAAAGTTAAATCATACTTTCAATCTCCTTTTTACAAAAATTAATTAACCTACCCCTTTTAAAAGCAGCTTTATTAGAGCTTTTGATATTATTTAAAATTGGGTTTCTCTCCATAATTTATATCTTATAGTTTTAATTTTTCTCGGTTTCAGGGGGAGACTCTGTTTTCATATATAGCTAATGTGTTGCTGTTACTTCAGAAACCACGCTATTTAAACAATTTCTGTCACTATTTCTTCATTTCTTCAGCTTTCCCATGTTGATTTTAAAATAGTTTCAAGCATTTATGATTGATTGTTTTAAAATGAACTTTTTTTAATACAAAAGGAACTATCAAAAGCTAGCACAAGATCACAATGCTAAGCCTCAGATGTGGCATTATAATTCACAATTTCACAAGCTGTTCACCAAATTGGATAAGACCCTCTGTGCTTTTGAGTCCAGAATACTTGTTTTGTGTCACCTATGAAGCTAGTCATATTGAGATTCAGAGGGGAAATTTAAACTCCTCCCTGTAGCATCATGTTGGTAAGGCCAGAGTACAATCCCTCCTTGCATACAGCTGAGATCTCGTGCAGGGCAACATAATGATGCCTCCTACTGGTCTGAAAGCCAAACAGTGAATTCCTGCTGAATACACTGCTTCCAAGATGCAGAAGGAAACAAAGCTAACATCACTGAACACTACTAGCTTTGAGAACAGAAGCTCTTTTAAATGAAAGCAATTTTTTTTATTATTGTTGGGAAGGATTTGTGGAGGAGTAAAGTAGTTCGGGTTTGTTAAATTTCTAAGCAAAGGCAAGGAACATAAAAAGTGTTGAAAAACTGGTATTATGTGATGTAGGAAAGACTTTAGGGTTCGAAGCTGATGGCCAAGAAAGAATTAATTGAGACGTCTTTGGTGCAAGAAGGTGGTTTTATTAAAGCCCCAGGACAGGACCTGTGGGCAGGAAGAGCTGTCCTGGGGTCATGACGGGTGGTCCATTAGATACTTCCAAGTTGGAAGGCGGTCAGGGAGAACCTAAGTCTCTAAGGAATTTGGGAAGCAAGGTTTCCAGGACCTTGAGGCAGTTACCTGTTGTTGGGAGAAGGTCATTTATTACCGTCTAATAAAACCTGAGTCATGAGACATTTCAGATGTGTATTGGTGGGTCATATGCTTGGGGGATGATCGCCAACATGTATCTTGAGGGGTTTAGAGATAAAGGAAGTTTCCAAAGGGATTTTTATATTTAAAGTAGACTTACAGGATCCTGGGGGGTTGGGCAAAGACTGCCTGTTGCCCTCAGCAAAGTGTCCACATCAAGGCCCCTGAACCCCTAGAGGAAGGTCCTTCTGCCTGGTTCAAGGACATATCAGTCAGCTGTGGGGAGTAAGGACAGTCCATCATTTCTCTTCTGCCTTTGTTTCCCACATCATTATGTATAGGGTTTTTCAAGATCCAGGTTTTACTCAGTTTTCTCAACCATTCAGTTCTCAAAATTTATAACCTTACAAATGCATGTCTACTTCATGTAAAATAAAAAACACTGGGGGAGCATGTCGAATGTCAGTACCCAAAAGCTGAACATTTTACTTCCAGCCTAAAAATACTTTCATTATAAACTACTATATTTCTTTTTTTAGTGAAAAGGAATACAAGTATTTTAGAAAGGTGCAAGTATACTTTCACATCTCTTTGAGCATAGATACTGCCCCCTGATGAAGAACACCTGTTGGCTTGGGTATGCAATTAGATATAATGGGAGTTCCACAGCAGTGTGTGAGCACAGCATAGGGAGTCACAATGACCAACTAAACAAAGGTAAGAGGAAGTGTTCCAGAGCAACACAGTAACACAGGTACCTTCTCCTATAACTGCTGAGGAGAGGAAATCTGAAATTGGGTGGCAGCCCCGGTGGCAGGACTCTGGCAGCCATGGGACACACACTCTCCAGAACTAGCGGAGACACAGCAAAGCCAGCTATGACCAAGGACATCACCACATGATGGGAGCTGGAGATCTTCAGATTTAAATATGTTTAATTCAGGGAATTCTCTTTTTTCTAGAATTAATTTTTTATAAAAAAATTCTGAATATATAGAAAGTGTAGTTGTTTTATACCAGCTGAAGTTGACTGGTTGCTAAATATTTAGCAATACGTGCCTATGCTTTCAGATTCACAAAGATGTAACGGGGCGCCCATCACACAAGACAAGATGATGCCAGAGACAGGTAGGGACCTGGTAAGATTAGTCCCTAGCAAGGGTAACACCCCTGTGTCCCTGAAGGATAGTCAATGCCCAGGGGCATCAACTAACAAGGATCCTTCCAGGTCTGTGGAGGCTGAACAGGAGAAATGTACTCCAGAGTAAGAAGGTGGGGTCCCTACGTCCTGCACCATGGCAGTGTCAGAGGAAAGCAGCTAAAACTGAAGCTTTAAACAAGATCCAGAGACGCTAACACCCAAAACATGCCATTTTCAATAAAAAAAAATCATATCAGAGGAAAATCTCAAACTAAATGAAAAAGGACAACTGAATGAAACCAATACAGAGGTGAGAGATGTTAAAATAACCTGATAAAGATTTTAATGTAACTATCACAAAATTGCTAAGAAGAGCAATTATAAACACTCTTGAAACAAATGAAAAGATAAGACATCTCAGTAGAGAAACAGTAGTTCAAATGAAAAACCGAATATAAATACACTAACTGAAGTAAAAGCTCAGCGAATGGGCTTCAGCACAATGGAGAAGACAGGAATGATTGTCTTCTGGACACAGAACAATAGGAATTACTCAAACAGAGAGAAAATAAGTGGGAAAAAATGAATGACTATATAACAAAATATCCAACATCATAGTCTTGGGAGGATAGTGGGGAGTGTCTGAGATACATGAGGGGAAATAATGGCTAAAATTTTCAAAGTAGGCAAAAGACACAAATCTATGGATTCAAGATAGCACAAATAAAATGCACCCATAGAAAATCACATAATCATAGCTGGAATTCTGAAAACTGAAGACAAGAGGAAGCTCTTGAAAGCTGCAAGACAGAAATTACAACTTATCTAGAGAAGAAAGACCTGAATGACTGGAATTTCCTCATAAAAAACATGGAGGGTAGAGGAGTTTGCACACCATTTTTCAAGGAGGAAGAAGGAAGAGGAAGGAAGGGATAATTGTCAACCCAGAATCTTAAATGCAATGAAAATGACCTTCAGTGATAAATGGGAAATCAAAGCATTATCAGATGGAGGACACCTGACATAATTTGCCATCATCGCACCTACCTTAAATGAAGGCCTATGTAACTAAACAGAAAGTGATAAATTAAGGAAACTTAGAACATCAGTTGAGAAAGAAACAACAGCTACGAAAAAAAAAAAACATGGAAAAATACAATGGACTGTGCTTTTCCTCTTAAATTTTCCAAATTATGTTTGACAGTTGAAGCAAGATGTATAACATCCTCTGATGTGGTTTTAAATGACTGTCGATGAAACATCTGAGATAATTATAAGTGGGAGGAGTTGTAAAGGGATGTGGAAACCGGTAAGTTTTCCACACTTCACTCATTCTTGGGAATGATCCCACTGTAGATTGTGATGTCTGTGTCTCCATCTCTATCACCTAGAGCTACTGTAAGAAAAGCTATATCAAGAAACATACTCAAAATAATAATGAAAAACACTTCTTATGATGGAAATGTGCTTTATCTTGATTGTATCAATAGCCGTATCTTAGTGGTAATATTGTACAATATAGTTTTGCACGATGTTATCACTTGGGGAAGTGGGATCTCTGTGTGCTATTCCTTACAATGGCTTCCTAATCACAATGATCTCAAAATAAAAGATTTAACAACAGCAAGAAAGCTACTCTAAATATAGAAGTTTCTAGGCCAATCCTGTATTACATATTGATTTCTTCATTTAACAAATATTGATTGACATTGGGGGCATAAACATTCAGTCCATGGCAGCAACTCCTATGCTTTTTTTTTTTTTTTTAAGATTTTATTTGTTTATTTATGAGAGACACACAGAGAGAGAAAGAGAGAGAGAGAGAGAGAGAGAGAGGAGGCAGAGACACAGGTAGAGGGAGAAGCAGGCTTCATGCAGGGAGCCTGATGTGGGACCTGATCCCGGGTCTCCAGGATCAGGCCCTGGGCCCAAGGCAGGTGCTTAACCGCTGAGCCACCCAGGCGTCCCAGCAACTCCCCGGCTTGCATAAACTTTTCTGATAGAAACATCACAATTTAAAATAATCATAAGCACCAACAAGATTCTGTTCCATTGGTCTATGCGTCTCTCTGCCATTATTATCCAATTTTGACTACTGTGGTTATATAAATCCACAGAAATAGGCCAACTAATTTTTGACAGTAGTGCAAAAACAATGCAGTGGAGAAATAGACAGCTTTCTCAGCAAACAACGTTGGAGCAAGTAGAAATCCAGCAGGTACTACTTATGATCATTAATGAAGGCCGAGGCTCAGAGGTGTAGCCTGCGGGGACCCCTTCTGCCAAGGGAGTGCTCATACAGAAACTACCATTCTTAGCCTAATTTAGAGTTTTATGAGGTCACATAATAAGATCTGGCCATGTGCACATAATCTAAAATGGCCTGATCCAAATATATGTCTCCCTCGGTGCTCCCATGTCCTTCTTTCGGTTGGATGGAACAGAGGTGACCTCATGAGTATTCTTGAAAGACAACTGACAATGGCATAAACTCTTATTAGCCTGTGTCCCTAAATGGATAGATATTTCTAATACCATTTGTTATAAGACTCACCATTTTTAATGTACATAACCAAAACAGACGCCAATTCCATTTCGATTTCAATTTCATTTTCAATTTCGAAAAACTAGCACTTACGGCATAACCAAATTTCAGTTAGTAAACATGTGGAAAGTAAAGCTCCTCTCAGAATTTGTGATATTCAATTCATACTCTGTAAGTAGTTTACAAAGCTTTTTCATAAGCATTCAAATATTCACCACTAGAATCATCAATTGACTGGCAGAAATATAAATGTCCAAGGAGTAAACTGATTGGCCAAAATTTCAGAGCAGTTGTGTGGCTAAGACTGGCCCAGACCCAAAGTTATCTGACTTCAGCACTCTATGATTTATCTCTTTTAAAGTCATATAAAGACTTCTAGAGTCATATAGCCCTTGACTGTTAGGCGACCCTGATGATTGTCAGCTGAAATACCATCTTAGAAGGTGATAATTTCAGTTTACAATTTCCCTGCATCTGCATTTCTCATCAACCTGCTCTCTGTACTATGCTGAATGTAAATATAGGCCCTTTTTAAGGAATTTACACTGTGACCCTTGCATGACGGCTTCATGTGGAATATATATGGACATCCACAATTTCTCCCTATGGTGATTGGAATTCAGCAAGGAATGAGTAGTGAAGTGTCTGCCTTCAGCTCAGGTCACGATCCTTGGGATCCTGGAATCGAGTCCTGCGTCTGGCTCCCTGCTCAGTGGAGAGGCTCCCTCTCCCTCTGCTCCTCCCCCAGGCCCGTGGTCTCTCTCTCTCTCCCTCTGTCTAAAATAAATAAATAAAATCTTTAAAACAAATAAAGGTGCAGTAGCTCCCCCAAAATAAACAAACCTGCAAATAGCTCCCAAATAACTCCCGAAATCAGAGAATGTTTACGTATATTCCTCTTGTATTAGATAATTACTTCTGCTTTAAAAAAAAAATTACAGATCTTTGGAAATTTATCCTTGTATGCAGTTTGATGTTTGACTGCAACTTTATTTTACAGCCATTCAGTAGTTCTAAAACTATTTATTGATATAACCACAACTTTTCTGTATTTTAAAGTTATTGCAAGTGGCCAATATCATTATAATACACTAAGCAATTTAATCATTTTAATATATTTGGGGGCTTTCCATCCATGGGCTAATACTGCACAGCTGTTGATCAACATGGTTTCATCAACTGCATCAGTACCTGGTGGTATAAATACCTCTTTCATCTATATTTTCTTCTCCATAATACATCAGTTGTTGTTTTACCAAGAATTTTAAATTGGTGTACTTAAATCAGCTTTATCTGGAGTTTCCTTTTTTTTTTTTTTAATTTTTTATTTATTTATGATAGTCACAGAGAGAGAGAGAGAGGCAGAGACACAGGCAGAGGGAGAAGCAGGCTCCATGCACCGGGAGCCCGATGTGGGATTCGATCCTGGGTCTCCAGGATCGCGCCCTGGGCCAAAGGCAGGCGCCAAACCGCTGCGCCACCCAGGGATCCCTGGAGTTTCCTTTTTTTAAAATAAATTTTGGTACAAATATTATTTTCTCTAAATATATTATATTAGCTTTTTTTTTTTTTCATTTTCTATGCTCTGGATTGGCTTAACATTAAAATGACCTATCATTATGGTTGTTAAGAACTGCTGTGTAAATTACCTCAGGACTGGTGTTTTATATACAGATAGAATTTAGGTGACATTTCTCTCTGATGCTACTATGCTAATTAATCTTTTCTTGATTTCCCTTTCTTGTGAAGCTCTTTTGATAAATTCTTATTTTGTAGAAAATACTATATTTTATCTATTTTTACTAAATTATTTTTAGTATAAGAGAAAAGCATCTTATGATATTTTTACTTTTATCTTATTTTATGGTTATTTCCCTCTTGTTATTCTTATTTTGTACAACTATAATCTTTCCCCGTTTATATTCAGTTAGCTAAGATCTGATTATCTTGTTATTTTTAAATTATTATCTTCTGCATTTATCCTCCTTAATCCCTTTCTTCTCTCCTTAGATGATTTCACTGTAAGATTTAAATTCCATTTTATATTTCTCTAACTTACTACATTTTATGCTTTTCTGGTATTTCTTATCCTTTAATTTTTAAATAAAATTAAATATGTGAACTCCTTTGTAAGCATGATTTTAAATATTTTCAGTTTATTCTGATGTGTATTATTGACAAAAATAGTCTTAAAACTATTCATCTATTCAAGTTTTGATTGGATCTGTGATCCAAGAATTAAGAGACAATACTTTTGTTGCTTATTTGCTGTTTCTCTTTCATAAGGTTGAGATATTTTCTTTTCTCAACTTGTTTTTAATTTTTATCATATTCTTTTTAAAAATGTTTTATATATTTATTCATGAGAGACACACAAAGTGAGGCAGAGACACAGGCAGAGAGAGAAGCAGGCTCCCCGTGGGGAGCCTGATGTGGGACTTGATCCCTGGACCCCAACATCAAGCCCTGCGCCAAAGGCAGATGCTCAATCATTGAGCCCCACAGGTGCCCCCTTATCATATTCTTAATCAGAAACTGACTTCTCAGGACGTTTACTCTTTAGAAATTATGGGTATATTATTTGCAGGCTCTGAAGGTCTGTTTTCATAAGGTGATTCAGACAATTCAGATGAAGATGGTTCCCTATCTATCGGTGCTATTACTCTGCTGGAACAACTGATTAGTGCATGTTGACTGACCTTGTATCCCAAGCATGGATGAATTAATTTACTCTTCTAATGGATTTTTTTAGTGAATTTCTTAGAATTTTTTATGTAAGATAATAGGCCAACTGCAACTATATTCTATCGTTTTATTCCTACTCTGAGAGACTTTTACTTTCTCAAGGTCGTAAAACTTGGAAGTAATGGAACTCAAATTGAGCCCAGATCCTATGACTGCGAAGTTGTCATTCTAACTCCCAATTACAATAGAGGTTCTAAAATTCTAAGCAGTATTTTAAAGCCAGGAAGAACGATAAAGATTCAAGGCAGTGGTTTCCTATTAAATTTCAGAAACTGATTTAAAAAATGAGGCGGAAAGAATGGTATGACTTTTTGTCAGAAAACAACAAGCCAACAAAACACTACAGTAAAATAAATACCACCAAAATCACCGCGTTTTCACAAAGCAGACGTTAACTCCAAGAAATTGGAAGGGCACAATCTTAACACAATCTATCCCAAAAAAGATAGATGGTTGGTACCTTTAACTCACAGGTGCACACAGGCTACCGTGCAATTGTAAGTATTTTCCTTGTGTGACTGTGGATGTATGGAAATGTCTGTTTTATAAATAATAATGTTGAGAGGGAAAGGGTAAAAGGAAGAGAGGGAAGCAGGGAGGAAGAGAGAGGAGGGAGAAGGAGACAAAGAGAGAGGGAGAAACAGGGAGAGAGAGATGGGATGTGTGTGTAGAAAGACAGGAAGCGGCAGGAATTACCAAAGTAACTAAAGACACTATCCACCTGGAACATATAAAAAGATGAGAGTTGACTCGATCTCCAATCTAGCCAAAATGTTTTAAAGTTATCATAGAAAAGGGCTGTTCTTTACAAAGGTCTTAAATAGGACTGACCTTCAAATTTCCATTTGTTTTTATATGTACACGTATATCAGCTGAAGGCTGCCCTGCCAATGTCAATGGTGAGACAGTGTCAAAAAGATGAAACTCTGAACCAAAGAAACTGGACACATCAGTAATTTATATTATTATTATTATTATTATTATTATTATTATTATTATTGTTATTATTTTATTTTTAAGTAATGTATATTAACATATAGTTTACCCTTCTATACTGTGAAAGCAATGCTCTTTTTCTTCGACACTTGTCTTGATTTGAACAACGTCCTCACGAAGCCTCTGAATCAGTTCTAAACCCCTAGGAAAACTCCAAAATGGAAACAGTGGGGAACAGAGGCAGATCATATATTGAATGTCTGTATACCGAGTGGCTTCATGGCACCCTGACTGCTCAGTGATCGTGGTAACAACTGCTGGTAACCATGGGGTGTGGGTGAACATCCACCCTGCACATCATGCTCACATGCCAGCATCAGGTGCATCACTGCTGGCATCATGGGATTACAGCCTTTAGCCCTACAAGAGCACCAGGGTGGCAGGTGGTGAGGAAAGTCCACCACACTGAGGGGTTTGTCCAAGGCCAGGCTTCAGCGACTTCATGTCTGAGAAAATGTAACCATTCTGTTAGCAAAGCAGAAGTTTTTATATTTAGAATTATCATTAGTAAATATTAAAGACTGTTATTAAAATTCTAGTAATTGATTAGGCTTTAAAATAAAAACCAGACTGTACTACATTGAATTTGAGTAATTTAGTAGAATATTAATATCCAGTAACTTCACTCAATAATTATGTTTCACAAATAGCACAATCTATTTTTAGATCTGAAAATCTATTATATTGTCATTTAAGATGAAAAAATATTTAACTAAGGTTAAAAGCATGCTTTTATCTTTGTAAAATGTCAATAGAATAATCACAGTGATCTGTGACATATTCTAAAAATTCATGAGTAGAAACATCTCAGGTTAGTTTAAAAAACATTAGGATTATACTCTGACCATTCGAGTTTTAATCTAGCCAAACACTGCACTTCTCTGAATCTCAGTAACGTCCTCCGAAAAGTGAAGGGTTCTATCTGTGGTCTGTTAAGAGTCTTCCTTAGAAAAGTCACCGTTTCAGCTCCTACAGAGGGAAATTACACATTTCTAATAGGAATGGAGTTGAACAATAATATCTCATTTTTTAGTCAATCTAATTAAAATAAGAATATTTCAGATTTTTTTTAAGTAGGCTCCATGCTAACATGGAACCAACATGGGGCTTGGACTTAAGACCCTGATGTCAAGACCTGAGCTGAGATCACGGGTTGGTTTTTAACCAACTGAACCACCCAGGCACCCTGAGAACATTTCAGATTTTAGGTGGTAAGTTTGGCCAAGTTAATTTCTTGATACTGACTAGATTTTTTTTTAAGATTGTATTTATTTATTCATGAAAGACGCACAGAGAGAGGCAGAGACACAGGCAGAGGGAGAAGTAGGCTCCTTACCGGGATCTCAAGGCCCCAGGGATCATGACCTGAGCCAAAGGCAGATGCTCAACCACTGAACCACCCAGGCGTCCCTGAATAGAGTCAGTGCTGTGTCCAAAAGGCTGGAGGTGAAGTAGTGAAATTCTTGATCCTTGAGATAATTACAGTAAGGGAGTCCAACATATAAAGTGATCATCTAAGTTAGTCTAAATGAATCTACTATAGAGACGGGAAGAGATGAATATAGCTACACTGATACACTGAATCTTGCTCTACTTTCTTCATACATCAGGGCCTTTCCAAGTAGTAAAATTCTAAGCTCATTAAAATATAAAAATCTGAATGTGAGGTCCTTTGGTGGCTCTTGGTGACTCGTGTGACGTATTTTATCTGAACTTTAGTTCTGTTCTTTTGTCTTCAAACTTTCAACAGGCCTCTTTCAACTTCAGGGCTTAAGTTTAAAACCTACACGTTAGTACCTAAATCCTTTCCATCTGATTTAATCTGTATCTATTCTTGAAAAAGCCCCATGAAACCTCCTGATTATATATCAATGAGTGTTTTACGTGTCTTTGAAAGTTGGGTCTTTATGATTCAATGTCTTCTTCAGTTCATCCCCAGTTCATAGTGTGAGTTACACATTGGCCCTAAGTAGGCCCCCAATGAAAGATCCAATCCAAGAAAATGTAAGAAAAATTTGTTTCTCTCACCTTCTATGGTACGTGGAAGATGTCCAGATATTTGTCCAAATGTTATTCTGGGTGTTTCTGTGAGGTATTTTCAGATGAGGCTAAAACTGAAGTTAAGAGTTCTTGAGAAAAGCTGACTGTCTCCCATACGTGAGCCTCATCCCCAACAGAGGCACGTCTATCACAAAGACGGCAGGCTCCCCGGAGCCACAGAAAGAACTCTCTAGCAGACTCTCAGCTGACTTCAGAGCAGCACTGGCTTCCTGTCCCCACCACAGGCAGTCTTCACACTGCAGCTGGAACATCGGCTGTGCTGGGCAGCCATTGGACTTGCCAGGCTTCATAACTGGGTAAGTCGATTTTTGAAATCATATATGTTTTTATATTTTTAAGTATAAAACATGCTATTAAATATAAGTAAAATAAAATATGTGTGTCTCCCACTGGTTCTGTTTCTCTGGAGAAATCTAATGCAGGCTTGGTGCTGAGAGACTGGTTACCAAGGAACAAAGTCTTAAGGATGAATTTCCAAATTAGTCTTAGGTGTTCTGGAACGGACCCTCTAATCTGATTAAATGGAAAGTCACCTGGTAGTAAAGAGATCACTGACGTAGGTCTACTGTGGGATCTGGCAGCAGAAACACACGAAGTATCGCCACTGGATGCTTCTGATCCAACACTTACACGAAACAATGGCCTGGTGACTGTGTTCATGACACTTTCCAAGATATCTGTCAAAATAGCAAGAGTGGTTGCTTCTAACATGGCTGGACAAAGTGGAGAAAGAAAAGGATGAGTCAGGGACTGGAATTCCCAGCTCGAGAGCCACAGGAAGCTCCTAAAGCTCCTATGTCTACACTGAAGGAGGCCCCTAATCTCCCCATGGCCCCAGGGCTGAAAGTGCTGAAAACAAGAACACAGGTTCATCCTCTGAGAGGCTGGCCTAACAGACAACCGACATTCCCAGTTTCGTAGGCTGTCTATGACCGGATGGGAATTGGATCCTGAAAGTAGGAATGGGGAGTTATGGGAAGACACAATGACACTGGGGTTGATGAGCTCTGAAATTCTAATGAGCCTTTTCTGCCAGCAGAAGGGGTCTGTCATAGCGCCTCCCAGTTTAGGAAGTTCACCCTGCTTGGCCTGAGGAACTCATAAGAGCCTCCAAGAGGCAGCCACCAAGCTCTAGCACCGAAAATCACATCTGTTTGAACATGCAGGCCACACGGCAAAGCTTCCATTTCAGGACCGATCAAGTAAAACCAGGGCTGATGAAAACACGCTGCAAACTCAATTAAAATGGGGGAAGTAATGCATTTTAAGGTGCGCTTTCATGGCCTTCCTGATTCCTTAATGGAATACTTAGCCACTATGCATTCTATTAACAGATACAATAGTATGTCTAATATACAGCAAATACACATTATGCAAAAATGTAGGCTTAAAATAACAAATATCTGCTTATTTATTTTAGAAGAAGAGAGAGTGTGTGAGTGAGAGGAGTAGAGCAAGAGAGAGAATCTCAAACAGGCTGCACACCCAGCACAGAGGCAAACACGGGGCTCCATCCCAGGTCCCTGCGATCATGACTTGAGCCAAAACCAAGTGTTGGATGTTTAACCAACTGGGTCACCCAGGCACCCCACAAATATTTATAATTTCAGGGTCTCAGTTGCTGTGGGTCAGGAACCAAGTCCTACTCAGTAGATGCCTATGTCTCACAAGGCTGCAGTCAAGGTGGAAAGAAGGGACACAGCTTCACCTGAAGTCCCCACAGCAGAAGACCCACTTTAAAGATCAGTTACATGGTGGCTGTGGGCTCAGTTTCCAACGTGCTGCTGGATGAAGGCCTCAGTTCCTCAGGATCTACAGGACAGAGGTCTCTTTCAGTAGCTTTATGGAGTATCTCCAAGATGGTATAGAACTTCATCAAAGCAAATGAGTGAGTGAGCAACCACGAGGGCGAGGGGACACCAGGAAGACTGGGAAGGCACTCA